>NC_138120.1:15520963-16775963 GCF_964146895.1 Miniopterus schreibersii | reverse complement strand
CACGACGGCTGGCCGGGACCCGAGCCGGCGCTCGGGCGCGCCCTTCCGAACGAGGGCCCGCGCAGCGCGGGGACCGCCCCCAACGCCCACACGCAACAACGCCGCACCGGCGGCGGGGCGTCGGCGGACACGGAAGCGGGGCGGCGGCAGGCCCCGGGGAGGCGATGCGCGACCGAGGGGCGCGGGTCCCCGACAAACGGGTCGGCGAGGCGGGACGGCGGGCGGACAAGGCGTGACGACCGCCCGAGGCGGCGAGGCACGCGCGGCGCCGGGGAAGGCGGCGGCGGCGCCGCCGGGGGCCCGACCGCGAGGCGGCGGCGGGGACGTCGGGCTCGGCCAAGCAGAGGAAGAAAACGGAGGCTTTCCTCTCTCCCGGGGAGAGGCGAGCCGGGCCCGTCTTCGCCGGGACACACGCGGGGTCTCACCGCCGGAGGCCACCGAGCCCAGGGGCGGTCCCGCGGCAACCCCGAGAAGACGACGACCGGCACACCTGCCCCGTCGAGAAAACGCCGTCCTAACCCCAGCCTCGCGAGAGGGGCCCCCGCGGCGCCGCCGCGGCCACGACCCCGCCGGGAAGAACACGGTTCTTCCCCCTTCCCTCGCGCTCCCCGGCCCCGCGCGCGCACACGCCGGCACGACGCCACACGCCGCGCGGGCGGGCGGGGCGCGCCGACGGGCGCCGCCCCCGAAGGGCAAACTTCGCCCGGAGACGCCGCCCGGCCCCCGCCCCCGGCGTCGGGGGGAGGGCCGAGGGGGCGACACCCGCTCGGCGAAAAGCCCCGGTCTCTCGGGGACGCGCGGCCGCCGACGCCGGCCTTGCCCCCGCCGCGGGGGGAAGGACGAAGGGCCGGCGGCGGCGGCGGGGAGGGGAGGCGGGGAGAGCGGGAGGCGCGCAAGACGCGGAACCCGCGGAGGGGGGGCGCGGACGCGCCCGGGGGAGGCGAGGTCGGCCTCCGAGGAGAGGGGGGCCACGGGGCACGGACGGGCCGCCGGGAAAACGCACGGGAATCCCACCGCCACAGACACACAGGGCGGCCCCGCGACGCCGGCCGGCCCCCTCCTGCAGCACCAGACCCTTGAAAGAGCCTTCCAACGCCCCCCGCCGCTGCACAGCCCCGGCCACGCCGCCGCGGGCCGCGCGCACACCGAGCCGCGAGGGGAAGCCGCCCTCGTCTCCTTTCTCCGTCCTTCCCGCCCGGGTCCGACCCGGGTCGAGACTCGCGTCCCCAAGTGGAACGCCCCCCCGAGGGCAAGCCGGCCACAAAACGTGCCTGCGGCAAGGCGCTTCCGCCGGGCTGCAAACCCCTCGGGGACGGGAGCGGGCCAGAGAAGCCGCTCGAAGCGCGGAAGCGGACGCGCGCCGGGGACGGGGAAGGGCCTCCGCGTCCCTCCCCTCCTTCGGCACACGGCCGGCAAGGAGACGCGCACGCGGCGCGCCCACACGCACGCCGCGGGCCCCCCGAACACGCGCCGGAAACGCCGGCCCGGCCCGGCGGGATCCTCCCCCATCTCGGAGGGGGGAGGCGCGGGCCGCGGTAGAGGCCGAGAAAAGGAAGCGGCGTCCTCCAGGCCCCCCGCCCCACGCGGGGGGGCCATACCCGACGAACGCCGCGGTACCAAGCTACCGATCGCGCTCGAGGAGGGGCGACGGCTGGGGGTTTCGGTACCCCAAGGCACCCTCTCGGATCGCTAGAGAAGGCTTTCTCGCCGAGGGCGCATCGTCCCCGCCCCATCGGAAGCCACCCCGGGTCGGGCCCGCGGAGGCGCACGGTTCCGAGGGACGGCAGGGGGCGCGCGCCCAAGGGAAGGGCCCAACGGCACAGGGGAAAGCAACGGCGGCAACGCAAGCGCTCGAGGACGCGGCCGGGTTCACCAGAGGAGCGAGCCCGTGCTGCCTCAGGCATCGCCCTCTCGTCCTCACCGGGGGCCTCACCCAGAAGTAAGCTAAAAGAGAGCCCCGCGGCGTTGCGTCGAAACGCCGAGCACGACGCAAAGAAAGACTATCCGGCCCAGAAAAGAAGGACGGCAGCAACGGAAACCTCACGGTTCAGCCAGCGGCCGGCGTCGCCGGCTCGGCCCCGTTCGCGAGCGCCCACGCCGCCCGGGCAGCGGCGGAGGTCCGGCCCCCCCCTCACGCGAGGGCGGGGGACACGGGCGTGCCTCCCCTGACCGGCTGGACTCCCCCCCCCCACGCGGGCACGCGCCCGGGCCGGGTAGATCCCGGCCGTCCCCCGCGCGAGGGCCAAAGGGGGCGGACGGGGGGGCGTTCGATTCAGGCCTCCGGATCGATCGGGACTCCACAGAAAATTCCACGGAGGCGCGCGCCTACGACGAACGAACGGGTCGGATCCCAGGAAGCCACCTCGCGGGGGGGGGGGGGGGGGCGCGAGCCAGCGGAGGCCTCCCGCGCGCCCGCCACGCCGTCGCGCGAGTCGGCGGGCACCTCCGGAGCGCGACGCGGAGGGGTGGTTGGGGAACCATCCAAGGGCCGGGGAGGGCCCGCGGAGGCCCGACTCCCGGACACGCGCTGGACGGCGCCCGGGCGCGAGGCTCTTACCCTTCTCCGTCACCGCCGCGGCGGCCCCGAGGGCGGAGGGGCGCCGGAGAGTGCTGGTCGACCCGTCAGGGCGGCCCACAAGCAGCGCCGCCGCAGCCGCTCCCTCACTAGTCCCACAGGTCCAATCTCCGGCAAACGGGCAGAGCAACCCACAGCCCGGCGCCGCCGGCACGAACGCGACAGCGCCACCGGCCTCCTGGAAGTCGCCCGCGGCCGCCCCGGCCACGTCGCCTCCCTCGCCGCTCCCCAAGGAGGAAACGATCTAAAAGCGGCCGCCAGGTGGCTCCCGACAACCGGCGAGGACATCAGCGGGACCGATCGGGATCGAGGGCCGGCGAGGGCGTCCCGCCGACCGCCCGGAGGACCGATCGCGTCCCGGCCGGGCCCGGACGCGGCAGCGGGTAAGGGGGACTCGCAAAACCTTTCTCCGCCGGCGGCGGGAACAAGGGCAGGCACGGCGCGGGGGCTCGGACGTGAGAGAAACTCCCCGGAGTCGCCAGAGGGCGGGGCCGCCCCTGGGGGCACGGCATCGCCGGCCCAGTCTCCTCTCCCTCCCGGGAGGACCTAAAAAAATCGTATGCGGCCAGGGACTCTTAAAGCTAAACGAGGAGGCGAGCACTCACGGGACAGCGACGGGCCCATCGTTTGATCCGGGGCTTGGCTTCCGTTTCCTTTGGGTTCCTTTCTTTCTTTTTTTTTTTAACCCCGACGTCTCTCGGGGAGACACTGGTTCATAAAGCCATACAGGTTTTGAAATGAAATTTAAAAAGGAATCACTCCAATCAACAAAGAGCGTTTGTACGGAGCTCCAAAAACATCAATCACTAAAAATAAAGCGCAGGTTCAAGCGGACACTCAAAGAAGCATCACCTGAGCACACACCCCGACAACCCACCGAACACATACCCCCAAAACACCCTCTGAACACACACCGCAACGCCCTCTGAACACATTCCGAAACGTCCACCGAAGACGTGCCGAATCGAGCCCAAAGTAGAAGGTCTCTTTCCATCCCCATTTACCCCGCCCCCCCCCCCCCCCCCGCCATTGTCTTTCTTTTCTTCTCTTTTTATCTTTCACGCCCCCCCCCCCACACACACCCCTCCACTCGAAATCTATCCTTTTCAACGCAGGGAGGAGGTCTTTCCGAGGCCTATCCACAAAGCCCAGAAGCCATACAGGCAATAAGCGATAAACTCGACCACGTCCAAAGTTTCAGAGAAGTCCGTCTCTGCACAAAGATAACAAGGGCGTCAGGGCGTGACATCTCGGTGGGTGGTGGATTTCAGTAGGACTCCCCGTGGGGTGAGCAGGGGAATATGTGTGCTTTCAGTGAGACCGATGAGCACGACGCAGCACGGTTCCGTGAAACTGACAAATTCAATCCACCCCACACCCCCCCCCCACCCCCCGGGAGGAGAGCGTGCTTCAGATACGCTGACACTGCGGGCGTCCGATCCCCAGTCAGGGGATCAACCGATGAAGGCATCAATAAGTGAAACCAAAAAATCTCTCTCCCTCCCCCTCTCCCCCTCCCCCTCCCTCTCCCTCTCCCTCTCCCTCTCCCTCTCCCTCTCCCTCTCCCTCTCCCTCCCCCTCCCCCTCTCCCCCTCCCCCTCCCCCCTCTCTCCCTCTCTCCCTCTCTCCCTCTCTCCCTCCCTCCCTCTCCCTCTCCCTCTCCCTCCCCCTCCCCCTCTCCCCCTCCCCCTCCCCCCTCTCTCCCTCTCTCCCTCTCTCCCTCCCTCCCTCCCTCTCCCTCTCCCTCTCTCTCCCTCTCTCCCTCCCTCCCTCCCTCCCTCCCTCCCTCCCTCCCTCCCTCCCTCCCTGTCTCTACCCCCTCTCCCCCCCCCCGCCCCCTTTTCCCCTCTCTCTCTCTCTCAAAATCAATAAAAATAAACATAAAACTTTTAAAGATCAGAATGCTCTTCTCCCGTCGGTCTCCCTCATGTCCGTCTCCCGCTTAGGCCCACATTCCCAGAGTCTCTAAGAGAGCAGAGGACAATCTAAGATGTTCGGGAGGACGGCGTTGCGGAACCGGAGACGTTCACCTTACGCAAAGACCAAGCGGCACTCGGAGGCTGGGGCTTCGGGAGGTTGACTTTACGCCGGCGGGCCCAGAGGAGTCCAACTCCAAAGTCTGAGCCCCTTCCACAGTAGGAAAGTTGACCGTTTATGAAGGTTCCGAGTTTAAAGTCGAACAAAGAGGCTTCCTAAACTCCGTCATCATCACCGGCCACTCTCGTCTCTACTCGGGTACCCCGAGAGGGAACACGCCTGAGCACACGGGGTGCGGGTCGGTGCGCAGGAAGCGACAGGACGATAGCGGGCGGGAGGCCTCTATCAGAAGGGGACTCCTAGCTTCAATCACCCCGACACCCACTAAAAGACAACAGGAGGAGGAAGGAGGGGGGAGGAAGAATGCCGCCTTCCTTCACTCATGCCACCCTTCCCACAGAGAAGCCAGCAGCCAGGCGCTCGCTTCTCAGAAACAAAGCAAAAGGGAGGGTTTTCATGTTATTCCCTATCCACGGTCGATGAAAACCGTGCGTGGCAAGAGAGACAGACGGCAGTTCTCCGAGCGATCCGGCGGGAGAGTTCAAAGCGTAGCGACACGCACAGCGAACGTCCGGCGAAGGCCTCGAGACACAAACGAAACGACACGAAACAATAACAAAAACAAACAAAGAAACAAAAACGCGTGTCCAAAGGAAAGGAAGGACGAGTCTTCCCAGAAGCCCGACTTTCCCCACAAGCTGTCAGACTGGGAAGTCGGGACCGGAGGGGGAGCATCTCTGGGATAGCACCCGGAGGTGGCTTTGGGTGCTTCTGTTGAAATAGGCTTCTGTCTGTCGGCCCGCCCACCCGTCTGCCTCTCTAGAGCACTTTGGGGCTCAGGGCAAGACCCAACGGAGCCTACAGAGAATTCCCATAGACCCGCCCCCGTGAGGTCGCCGCTCTCCCTCCCCCAACACGGGCACGCACGCACGCACGCACGCACGCACGCACGCACACCCCGCCCCCCCCACCCCGGAACCCGCCGGTCTCTTGGCCCTTTCCATAGTTTTGTCTTTTCAGAAATGCCCTCTAGGGTTGGAATCACGAGGTAGGTGCCCGGTTCAGAGCGGCTTCCTTCAGATAGCGAT
Organism: Miniopterus schreibersii; assembly: GCF_964146895.1. NCBI lineage: Eukaryota > Metazoa > Chordata > Mammalia > Chiroptera > Miniopteridae > Miniopterus > Miniopterus schreibersii. The sequence continues at coordinate 16,770,263 of NC_138120.1, read as the reverse complement.
GCTGCGCATCGAAGGTTCCTCGCCCGCCCCCTCACGGCTGGCTCCCCGTCGCTCTCATTTCTTTCCAGCGCCGGTCACTCAGCAGATCAGCGTCCCCGTCGTCGCCCGGGCCATCCGCACTCCGCGTGTCCATTCTCCACACAAAGAAGAGCCTTTCGGTCACCTCCGGGTCCTGGAAGTTGTGAATAGAGCCTCCGTGCACTTCCGCGTGCCGGTTTCTGCGCGAACCCGAGTGTTCAAACTCGCTCGCTCGCTCGCTCGCTCGGGTCCACGGATACCAAGGAGCACGACGGACCGGGGATGAAAAAAGGGGATGTCTGTGTCCTCTTGAGAGGCACCGTCCACATTCACAGGGTTTCTCGAGAAGGTAGCCGAGAGCACGTCAGCATAGTGACGAATCAAGGCCAGGGAAGGAGGTCGAGTTCCAAGATTGCCGGAAAGGAAGATGTCACCGAGAGGCCCAAGCCTTCTCAGGGTCCGTGGCCCACGCGGACCAGCCCAAAACATTCACCCGACAGGAGGGAGGGAGGGAGGGAGGGAGGGAGGGAGGGAGAACTGAACCGGAGCAAAGGGCACAGTTTTATTTCCCTTAAGTCTCACATGACATGCGGGGCAGAGGGGGCCTCCTAAGGAGACCAGAGAAGACCAGGAGAAGAGGCAAAACAGAAACACTTCGATCCCGGGTCCAACAGACAGACGGGCGATCCCAGAAGAGCCACTGAGTAGGCGGGGAGGCTCCAGGGAAGAAGAGGCCCCTTGGCCCAGGCCACTTTGAGATATCGTCTCCGGCTCGCCCGAACGAGCTGGCGAGCCAGCCAGCAGAGGAGGTGTCGTTGTGCAAGGAAAGGGGAAGGAGATCGGGTTCTCCTCCAGGCCATAGAATCGTGCCAGAGGGCAAGGCGGGGAGATAGCAGTCGGCGGGCCAGCCAAAGAGAGTGAGGTCCCGAGAGAGAGAGAGAGAGAGAGAGAGAGAGAGAGAGAGAGAGAGACTGACTCTCTCAAGGGGATGCGCTAGGTGAAGAAGAGCAGCTGGATTTCTGTCTCTAGGCTGGGTGATGGGGAGGGGGTCTGGCCCCTCTGCCCGGCTGCTCCTTCGTTTTGGACAGAGGGAAAGAACTCCTCACGTGGAGGAGGTATCATTTCTGCACAAGGCCTGGCAGGACCGGAGGAGAGGATGCGGGCCGGGCCGGGCCGGTCCACCGGTCAGAACACCCAAAGGATCTGTAGGAGCTCTGACACCAGCCCTTTCAGAAACAGGGAGACGAGGGAGTTTAGCTCGGGGCCTCCCAGCAAGTCGCCCCTCGGTAGCAAAAACAGAGCTTTCCAGAACAAACCGAGTCCCAGGAGGAGCCAGCAGTCAGCTGGAAGCAGGCCTCAGGCGGGCGGGCAGCAGGGCCCCATCCCCTCCCTCGCCACTTTGCGCAGAAGGAACGATATAAAAGCGGCCGCCAGGTGGCGCCCGACAACCGCCGAGAACAAGGTCAGCGAGACGTTTCCGGGTGGCGGGCCTGCGCCGGCCCGGAGGACCGATCTCCAACCGGCCCACGGCCCACCTCGGATCGTGTCTCCCGGCCCTCGGCCCGTGGCCCTCGGCGGGCGGCGGGCGGCGGGCGGCGGGCGGCGGGCGGCGGGCGGCGGGGCCTCCGCCTCAGAGCTCCCGGCAGGCACAGCGCCGCGCGGCCGCCATAGAGGGAGGGGGACTTGGAAAATCTTTTTCGGGTGGCGGCCGGAACAGGGGACCGGCGGGGGGAGACTCCTGCGTGAAAGAATCCCACGGAGTCGCCGGCAGGCGGTGGGCGCCGGGGCCAAGACGTCCCGGAGGGGCATGAGCCTGTCCCTGGCCTCCTGGGAGGACCTAGAAACATTGTTGCGGCCGGGGACTCCACCACCAAAGCCAGGCCAGTGTTCAGGGGACAACAAGGGAGGAATCGCCCCTTGATCTTTCTGTGGCTTCCTTTCTTTCTTTCTTTCTTTCTTTCTTTCTTTCTTTCTTTCTTTCTTTCTTTCTTTCTTTCTTTCTTTCTTTCTTTCTTTCTTCTTTCTTTCTTTCTTTCTTTCTTTCTTTCTTTCTTTTTTCTTTCTTCCTCTCTCTCTCTCTCTTTCTCGGAAATTTAATTTATCGGGGAGACATAGGTTAAGAAAACTAGGCAGGCTTTAAAGCAAAATAAAGTAGCTGCGCCGCCCCTTTTCTCTGAAAGCATTCAGAGCCAGGATCCTTGAGGGGGGATGTGATAGGCAGGGAGACAGCGAGGGCGTGGGGCGAGGTACTGGAGGTCACGGGAGCGAGCGGAAAGCGCCAGGGGCCTAGCAACAGACAATTGGAGGGTGGGACCCCGCCCCAGGGCAGCCTTTCCTCCCCCTAGCAGATTGCCCGTCCCCGCGGTTTGGACCCCATGACCTGTTCCTCCCTAGAGAGGACGTCTAGGCCTCAGCCCCGTTTCAGCTCCAGGATCAGAAAAGCAACAAAACCGGCCACAGCCGACCTCAGGCCAGCCGCATTGAACGGTGGCCTCTCCCCGCCCTCAGGCCAACCAACCGGTCCGAGGAGACCATAACCCTGAAAGGACACACCTGGAAAGCTGCTGACTATGATAAGGAGATCTTTCCCTGAGCCTTGTCCTAAGAGAAAACCATTAGGACGGAGGACCCAGCTCTCTCCCTCCTGGAAGCAGCCTCTGCCCCCCCCCCCCCCGCTCCCCCCAGGCACCTTAGCATTAGCTTCCTCACTCCCAAGCCCCAAGGGCCCTTTCTTGGCCTTTATAACTTGTTTCCTAAACCCGTGCCTTCCGGGAATGACTTCTTCTACCTCTGCGATCCACGAAATAAATGTTCTCTTATGATAAAAATAAAGTAGAAGGAAATAAAATTAAAGAAACAAGACTCTCTGCGTGGAACTCCGAGAACAAGCGCGCCCGCGCCCGCAAAACCCACGCAGGCTTCTCAAGCGTGCAGCTCGAGGAGACGCCATCCGCCTGCAGACCCGCCTCTGGCGTCATCTAGCATCGAGCGGTCACCGCCCAAAGCACAAAGCCTCTTTCTGTCCCCATCTACCCCCCCCCCGCCTTTTTCTTTCTCTTTTTCTTCGGGGTTCTCCTCCCCTCCACGCCCCACCCCAAGTCTATCCTTTCCGACGCAAGGAGGAGGTCTTTCCGAGGCCTACTCGCAAGGCCCGGGAGCCACACAGGCCACGGACCGGAAACTCGACCCCGGCCGCCTTCCCTCTGAGATCCCTCCGTCTCTTTCACGCTTCTGTGTCTCACGACCCCATCCAAGTGTAAGAGGCGTTCGTCTCTGTGTTACAGGACAGGGAGAGGCTAGGAAAGCGTCCCGGCGGGAAGAATAGGGAGACGGAGGCAGGAAAGCGAAACAGAGCTTCGCGGGCCTCCTCTTGAGAACAAGCGGTTAAAACCTCTCCTCCTCACAGAAGCACGCGGGAGAGAAGGGGGAAGGAAAGGGAGAGGGGGGAACCTTCCTTCCACCTCTCGGGAGGGAGAGACGCTCGGCGTCCGTCCTCCCGGCCGTCCTCCCCAGGCTGTTCAAACAGCAGCCAGGAGGGGAAGAGAAGAGAAGGGCGCCCCTGGTGGAAACGGCGAAGCCGGCGGTCTTGGGTCGGTCGAGATCGAGGGACCGGCTCCTTCGCATCACAGGCCGTCCACCTGGACCGGGATCTCTGGCACGGCCGCCTTGGAAAACTTAGACGCCCCCGGCCGGCCCGGGCGTGGCTCAGCCAGTCTGCTGAGTTAAATGGAGCATCCCCCCATCTCCCGAGGTGGTGGATCCGATCACCAGTCCGGGCACATACAAGAAACAACGAAGCCCTGGCCGGTTTGCCTAGTATCGAACACAATGCAACATCGTACCAACACATCCTGAACCATCACCTGAACACACACCATCTGAACACATCCTGAATCATCATCTAAACACACACGGCAACACCATCTGAACACACCCCGAAACATCATGTGAATACGGACCGCACGGAGCCCAAAGGAGAACGTCTCTCTCTGTCCGCAGTTGTTCCGACTCCCCTACTCTCCACGCCCCGCCCTTTTTTTCTCTCTTTTCTTCTTTTTTTCTTAAGCGGCCACCAGGTGGCGCCCATCAATCAGCAAAAACAAATTCAGCTGGCCATTTCCCGGTGACAGCCTGCGGACCGGCAAGAGCGCCCCGTTGCTGGGACAGACGGATCTGCTCCCCGCCCACTTCCAACCGGGTCTCCTTGCCCACGGCTGGCAGGGGGTAGCGGGTAGAAGGAGCACAATAGATCTGGTTGAATGGGGATGTCTGTGTCATTTTAAGAGGCACCTTCCACATTCACAGAGTTTCTCGAGCAGGTAGCCGAGAGCACATCAGCATACTCACGAATCAAGGCCCGGGAAGTAGGCAGTTCTAAGAGTGCAGGAAAGGAAGATGTCACCGAGAGGCCCACCCCTTACCTCCGCCTTCTCAGTGTCCATGGCCCATGCAGGCCAGCTCAAACCATTCACTCGACATGAGGGAATGAGAGGAAGGGAGAGAGAGACAGAGAGAGACAGAGAGAGACAGGGACACCTCTGAAAGGGGGAAAAAGGCACAGTTTTATTTCCCTTAACTTTCATGTGGCATGACGCGGGGGGTTCACTGTCTGGGAATCAACATCGAAGCATCAGGATCCCCTGGGACAGGCCACAGTTCACATGTTTCTGGTTATTGATGTAAAATACTGACCAGAGCCAGAAATCAGCACATACTTGCACATCTCATCATATGTCAACCAAGCAAAGTCAATAGGGAGGGGAGTGAACCCAAACTCAGCACATTGTGACAGTTTTCCTTACCCACTATCCTGCAAAGATGCCCAGAGACGGTCTGTCGTGCCACAGCTGTCCACTTTCTAGTTGCTCATCGGTATCCTGCAAAATCATTGGTAAGCCAGGCCGTGACATTCCTTCCTCTGTCCGCAGGTCATAGGGAGCTCCCCAAGATTCCTAGGTCTACACTGAAGAGGGATCCGTGGCATAGCACTAGGGAGTAGGAATAATTCATCCATTACTTATATAACTGCTTTGTCCTCTGGGGTCCTCCCAGGTTTGATCATGTATGTATCACTTTAAATTGATGTTGTAGTCTTCCTGTGGTGGCCTCTTTATGACTCCATAGGTGACGTCACACCCAGGTCATAAAGGACAGCTCAGATGGCGTGGTAACTTGGTGGCCATGGTTAACCATTTCTTGTTTGAAATCAAAGAAACCGGTTGGGACAAACCTCAGTCCATTTTGAGGGGTGATGAAAGCATCCACTCCTGAACACTTCCCCGTCCTAGCTAGGACTGCTTTGGGCTTTAGATGGAATGGAAGCCACCCTTGACACCCAGATGGACCTCAGCCAGAAACTGGAACTCTTGCCTCCCCACAGTTGTCTGGGGAACCAGGACCCTCAAAGAGCTTGGCCTCTATGGTTCCTTCTTGCCCACCTCTCTACACCCAGTGAACCATAATAATCAGGTTTGCCAGCTTCTGGGCCCAGTTTCTGTTGTTTCCCAGTACTCAGGAGGAAGGAGCAGCGTGGATGGGCTTGCTGGCCTTTGTTCTGGCCCCCACTGTGCTTTTTCATTCAGGACACTAATCTGACAGAAGAGGACACATAAATGCCTATTTTCTGGGTGGAGATGATTTTGCATTTGAGCGATGGTCCAACCACATAGCTCCATTTTTATGAAAGGACTTTCTTTGTCAGATTTGACTCAAAAGAAGGCCAACAGTTGCTACTCAAAAGAGCAATATTTCTTTGTGAATCATATGAAGACTTTGGTTGAAAATCCTGAGCATCTGCACTTTGATTCCCTTCCAGGTCTTCCTAAAACCAAATCTCTATCTGCCAGTGAAACTTCTAGGACCATCACCGCTGCTGCAGTATATGGCCCAGGGCACAGAGCAGCTTCTACATCAGCCTGGACCTGTCCCAGTGCCCTCTCTTTGTCAGAGTCCAGCTTAAAAGGAGCAGATGTTCAGGTCACTCCATAAGTTTGCTGCGGTCACACGCTCCACTGAGGAATGTGCTGCCTCTAAATTCCAGAGGCCCCCTGGGCACTGGGCCTCCATCTGGGTGGCAGGTGAGACCTGATGCCACAAATTATTGTTTTGAAACAACTACTGCTCCTACTAAATATGACTGGACCCACAATATTTCATGGAGTGAGAATAGTCTGAATTTTGGTCAGATTTACTCCTCAACTTCTGACACTAAAAGTGTATCAAGTCTACAGTAGTGCTGTTCCCACTCATTAGGTCCCGTCGGCATAACGTCACCCCTGTAATGCAATGGAGGAAGTATAGAAATGGCCGAGAAGGCCTCTGCAAAAGACGGAGGCTGCGGAGGAGACACACCCAGAGGTAAGGTGACACAGGTGTACGCTGGCCCTGCCGGCTGAGGGAGGGCAACTCTGGTTGAACTTCAGAGATACATAGGGAAGGATTTGCCAGAACAGCAGGTGGGCACAAGGTGCTGTGTCCACTGAGTTACTCAAGCTAAGTAAACACATTGGTTCAGCAGCCGTGGCCAGAATCACCTGCAGGTAAAGTTTCTGTTAATTCACGACCACTTTCTAAGTTGTTTCTCCTCCTCCTGCTCCTGCTCCTCCTCCTGCTCCTCCTCCTCCTATTCCTGTTCCTCCTCCTCTCCCTCCTCTTCCCTCTTTTCTCCTCTTTCTCCTTTTCTCACAAGCACCATAGAAAGTTTACTGAGGAGGTGGCCTGATCTGCACTCCTGCGTCTTTCAAACTCTCGATTTTGGCACAAAGCTCTCCTATTAAACCATTTGTGTGCTAGAGCTTTTCATTTACTACTTACCGAGGGAGAGGCGTCTAAAGACTTCTGTTTAGACTTTCTCACCCCAGTAGCCCTCACTCCTCATGGATCCAGGGTGGGGCTTTCCCCTGCTATGGCTATTTCACCCTGCATTCTAGAACAGGGGCAACACGGGATGGGTGTGATGGCATATGCACCCACTTCAAACGGGCCTCAGCCCAAGCTCCACTGGTCACCTAACCCTCAAAGCTCCCAGGCTCCGTGGAGGCCCACAGTAACAGTTTGGTTTACGAGACCAATTATAGTTCAATACAAGTCTCCCGTAGTCCCTGAATTATCTGATTCTTTGCATTCTCCCAAAAAGACAGTTACCCTGCTAAAAAAGACTATCCGTCCCTTGGGGAGAGGCAAGAGGTAAAGTTAAATGTATAAATTTTTTGTTGTCTTTTGGGGGTCTTTCCTCATTTAAGAATTCTGGGTGTGTGACCTGGCTCGTGTGCGGGATTGGTCTATGGGCTGACTGGAAGTTTCTGTGATCCCAGTGGCACCATTGCTCACATCAGATAGAGCATTTCTCCTTCAACAGAGGGAGGACGAACGTAGTGGGCTTGCTGTCCTCACCTCTAGGAAAACGACAATTGATCAGCCTACACGGTAGGTCAGTACCAGTCAGGCGCTTTGATGCTGCCGTCTTTAGTGTGATCAAATCTACAATGAGCTCAATGGTTGCACACGGTTGAGTGCCCCTGCCACCAGGGGATCCAACATCTCCCACCACAGTTAGATTTTCTGATTGAGAAGCTTCAGTTCCCAATGTTTAGCCTTCAGAGAAAGTCATCACACAGCTCTTCAAATACACTGTTTCCACACCTTCAATAGATTTCTCAATGTATTGGTGAAAGGTATGCATATGTGACTCACAGGTGACTCATGTGACCAATCCACTGGAACATTCCTGCCTTGCTAAGCATTTCAAATACTTCTTCTACATTAAAACAAGACACTGTGGTCATTTCCATACCACACTTATTGGGCCATCATTGGATGCATTTTTCAGCCAACAATGCCAATAAACATTTAAAGCCTTTTCTAATGACACAAGCTATAGCACAATCTCTGTCTGGTGGGCCCAAATGAATACATTCCCTCTCATCCAAATTTACCACTGTCACATAACAATTATTTCTACACATATCCCCTATTTTTCTGCTTCTTTAAAGTACAGAACTAAGATAGTTCTTCAATTGTGTACCACACTTGCTTAAGGGTCACACATCCCACAACTTTAGGGTCCTTCTGGGCCTTGAGTCTACTCAAGATGGAAACAGCCACAGGAGGGGACACTACCATTATTACCCATGTGTGTTTACTCTTGCACATTTTTCCAGTCCATGACAAATCCTGAATTATTCTAGTTTCCTCCAGTATTGATTACAACTCTACCATAAACCTTTACAGTTTGTCTCACAACTGGTTTGGAACCACTGAGAGAGAAAAACAACTCATGTCACACTGGCTGGTGTGTCTCAGTGGAAAGAATGTCAGCTCAAGGACTGAAGGGTCTGGGGCTCAATTCCAGGTCAAGGGAACCTACCTGGGTTGCAGGTTCAATTCAGGGCCCTGGTCAGCTGTCTGCAGGAGGCAACCAATTGACGTCTTGATCTCTCTCTCTCCCTCTCTTCTCCCTCCCTTCCTCCCACTCTCTAAAATCAATGGAAAACATATCCTTGGGAGAGGATAAAACAAACAAAACAGCAGCAGACTCAGGTCCCGAGGTTTTAAGCTGAATCTGGAGTCTCGGATATAAAGTAAAGAGGCATACCAAGTGATGAGAAGTAGCATGTCCATGTCAGCTGCTGGGGACCGCTAAGAAACTTTTCAGAACTTCTGTGTCATCACCACAGACATGGAAACTAGAGCCCAGGGATCCCAGGGGACTGCAAGCTGTCCTTACTCCTTCGTCTAGTGATGCTGCAGCCCAGTACTTAGAAATTGTTTTGCTTCGTGGGAGTCTAGAATCAGCACTTGCTTTTGTAACTCTTAACCACTGATTTTCTTTTCATAAACACTATTTCTCACTAACCATGTGATAGCTAAAGCCGTCCAGCACACCTTCTACTGCCCAGTCTCAACAGATTATTTACCTGGACCTCAGTGAACAAATGGTAGGTAGACAAAAATGTGCTTATCGTATTCAAAAACAAAAAAAATGCCTCTTCTTTTCTTTAACGAGAATGGGACTAACATTTTCTTTTAAAAATTATTTTATTTTAGCCCTGCCGGGCATGGCTCAGTGGTTGAGCGTCGGCCTAGGATCCAGGCGATCAGGGTTCCATGCCCCTCAGGGCACATGCCTGGGCTGGGGGCTCGATCAATGACTCTCTCATCATGGATGTTTCTATCTCTCTCTCTCCCTCTGTCTTTCTGTCTATATATCAATAAAGATATATTTAAAAAATAAAAATAAAAATAAAAAATAAAAATTTTATTATTAAATTTGAGGGGTAATGTGTTTCATAACATTATATAAACTTCGCTTGTACAGCTTTATAGTACAACATAGCATACTCTGTTATCTCTTCTCCCAAAGTCTAGTTTCCTCTGTCCTGGTGTATTTGACCCCCTTACCCTCCTTGTCCTTTCCTATTTTTTTTTTCCCTTCTAGTAATCACCATGATTTGGTCTGTATGTAGATTTTGTTTGTTTGTTTGTTTGTTTGTGATTTTACATTCCATAGATTAGGGAATGCACAACTTTGTCCTCTTGATTAATAAAAATCTCCACTTTGAGACTTCACTGTGATGAACAATATGTGAGATGCAAGTATCTTTGTATATTTTTGCCCATGGTGTGAGGCCTGTCAGACAAAGTTCTGCCCAAATGTCATGGTGAAGGATTTTCCAATCATGTTTCTTTCATATCTCCAACTATTGTTGCAAGATAATGACCAAAGCCATGAATCAGTATCTGCTTGTGAATCTGGTAGTTTTCTATCCAAGAAATTGAATGAGGAGTTGAATTGCCCCAAACTCAGCACATTATGATGGTTTCCCTTATCCAGTGTCTTGCACAGATGTCCAGAGATGGTCTGCCATGCTGTAGCTGTCCACTTTCTGATTGGTCATCGATATCATGCAAAATAATTTGTAATCCAGGCCACGATATTCAACAGGTCATAGGAGGCTTTCCATGAGTCCAAAGGGATAGGCTGAAAGAGGGATCCATTGTATAGCTGTAGGGACTGAGGTCAATTGGACCACCACTTATGTAAGTACTTTGGTCCTCCCAAGTTCGATCATGTATGTACCCCTTTAAATTGATGTAGTCTTCCTGTGGTTGGACTCTTTATGATTCTGTGTGTGCAATTACACCCAGGTCATAAAGGACAGGTCACATTGGATGGTAACTTGGTGGCCCATGGTTAAATACTTTTTCTTTGAAACTGAGATAACACTGTAGGAAAAATCACAGTCCATATTCAGGGTCATGTGAATCCCTTGCCCTGAATATTGGTCCCTTTTCTAGGGCTGCTTTGGGATAAGAGGGGACAGAAGCCATGAGTGATGCCCAAATGGACCTCAACCAGAGAAAGGAACCCTTGCTTCCCCACAGTTCTCTGCGAAGCCACTGTCCTTATGGAATTTGGCCCCTAAAGTTACTTTTGGTTTTACTCAAACTCTCCAGAGAAAGCCCAGGCTGCCAGGGCCCTGGGATTCACTCAACATCTCAGAGAGGTTCTGCTCTTCGGAGATAGGCATGGCTCTCTGCAACTTTGAGGCTGAGCTCACAGGCTCCAAGGCTAGGGTTGACTCTGAGAATAGTCTAGACTTTGAGGCTAGCATCAGTCTTTAATGATGTCACACTGCACGTTGGCAAGTCACAATCTTTGTTCATATGTTGGTAGTGGCAACTTACAATGAGTCTAACTCGCCTGCAGGGAACAGACACTCACCTCCCCCACCCTCCCAATTCTTTCCAAGTTCCATCCTGGGCCTATATAAAGAGCAACAGCTACTGTAGACTGGTTTCATTTGAGTGTACATCAATTTTACATGGAATTATAAAAACTTTTACAGACCTTCCATAGTGTTCCTATAATCAGGAATGGCTAAACAATGCCTAATTTGCATGGAAAAGATTGGCTTTGATGGGGCCCACAACCTGGGCATGTGCCCTGACAGGGAATCAAACCCTGATCGCCTGGATCCTACGTCGACGCTCAACCGCTGAGCCATGCCTGGCTGGGCCATACTGTAACTTTTCAAGCCAGCTCCTGGTATCTCCTCTACTTCAAGACAACCTCCCCCTTTCTTTCTTGTCACCTAGCAACAGCAATTCTCCAAAGAGAAGGCAGACCTTTGTTTATTGCCCTGTATTGATTAGCAATGCATTGGCTCTTTCCCCTTTGGGAAAGTAAAATAAATTTATTCTATGCATCTTTTCTTTTAGTTGGAAATTCTTTCACAGCCCATGTCACTGGCCAAATCCTAACATTCTGGTGGCCCACATGGGGAGTGAACTTCTCCTCCAACATCTCCTCTGTCTCTGATGAGTCATTGATCAGCTGCCTCCTGCACACCCCCCTACTGAGGATTGAACCATGATCTCCTGGATCCTAGGTCTATGCTCAGTCTCTGAGCCACGCCTGGCCAGGTAACATCTAAATATTTTAAAATAACATGTGTTATGTCTGAGAATCAAATCCCCTATGCTGCGGAAAAACAATCACTCCAGAGCTGATAATGTAACAGCAAAAGGGACTTTTATTCCAGCTAGCTGGGGTTCGGTCGTATCCAACACAGTGGAATTCTGACTCGAACCCTGATCTAAATTTACCACAAGCTTATATAGGGCTCCAGTGAGCAAGCAATCATTGTCAGTTACAAAGTTACGTGGGTTATAAATTCTTTAGGAAGGGTGGGCTCAGGATGTTTCTCAACCACAGGTGCCTGAAGCTGGAGTGCACCTGGTATTTGTCAAACACACCGATTTAAGTTAATTCCTGGAACTGCCTCCACCCTCTGCAGTTTACTGAGTCACTCATGTATGCCTTTTGTCCTGCCCCGGGGCCTAGGGGCCTGCCTCTGTCTTGGTGGGTCCTCACATTCCCCCCTTTTCTTTTTCCTCATAATGAGGAACCGTCCTCATTCGTATGAGAGGGTAGGGAGTGGTAGTTGCCGTAGTATCATTAACTGGATGGTATTAACCCTGTCTTTGACAAAAGATGTGAGTTTGTTAAAAATGCAAGGACCCACAGTAAGTAATAGGAGCAGGGTTATTAATGGTCCTGCTAAGGTTGAGATAGGGGTGGTTAGCCAGGGAGATTTATTGAACCAAGACTCAAATCAGCTCTCCTGGGCTTCCCGTTCCCGTTTTCTCTTTTTAAGCCCCTCTCTTACCTTGGCCGTTGACTCTTTCACTACGCCGGTGTGGTCGGCGTAGAAGGAGCATTCCTCCCCTAATGCCACACATAGGCCCCCTTGTTGGAGAAATACTAGGTCGAGGGCCCGCTGATTCTGTAAAACTACCTCGGATAGGGAGTTCAGAGACTCAGTAAGATGGGAGATGGATTTCTCTATTCTGTCTATATCTTCATCTACGGCAGCCCTTAGGGAGCTTAGTCCCTGATGGTGAATGGTGAGAGAGGCAATGCCCGTTCTGGCTCCTGCCAGCCCCAACCCGAATAGGGTGGCTATGGTGACGGCCGTAACTGGTTCGCAGCGCCTCCTTGGAGAGGCAGGGGGTTGGGGCCCCCAGTGAGAGAACATTTCTTCTTCTGGGTGGTACAGTACTTTGGGGAGTACCCCAACCATTACGCAACACTCACTACTGGCATCAAAAACATTCTTGCTTAAACATGGGGTCAGCCCTGTTCTAGAACAAATCCACCATCCCCAAGTCGCTGGTATGGTCCATTTAGCTGTTAGAGTGGTATTGATTGAGCTACATAACTCTTGCTTAGCTGAGGGTACGGTTCCTACACACATTCCTCATCCGGACACCTCCTGGAGGGTTAATCCAACCCTCCTGTCCCCCCAGTTACACTCGGTAGGAGACGCGTCCTCCGAGGTGGTGAATGTAGAATTTAGACCAACGGCTTCATAGAAAGGGGGTCGGATATCATAGCAAAGCCAGCAGGAGGTAGTTACATTTGGGTTGGAGGTATTCAGAGCGGCATAAGCAGTAGTTAGGAGCTCCCAAAGGGGCTCGTTCCTTTCTCCTGGGGTGGTGGTGGGGGTGGGAGTAAACTTAGACTCGCCTGTAGCCGTGGCTCTATCTGTCTGAGGCTTGGGTGAGGGAGTTCTGGGGACGGTTTTGCTTCTATTATGGGGAGGTTTTAGGACTAGATTTGGTCCTACTGCTTGCCTTCTCAGAGGGAGATCTTCCCTTTTAATGAGTAGTAACCCTCCCCTGTCTCTTCCGTTCTCCCAATACCAGAAACCCCATGTCTTTCCTGTGGCCCATCCAGGGTCATTGGGGTTGGTGACATTTAGGAACAAGTACTGACAGGTGACCCTTTGGCCAAATGGGTTCCGGTAAACATTAATAGGAGTGCACCCATACGGGCCCCATACTACCTGGAGGAATTTATCTCTGTTCCCTGGAGTCCAAGCTGTAGCTAAGGTTACACAGTCCCAATAAGCACAGTAGTATTCTCCAGGAGCATTGCAATATGTCCTTCCTGGATTACTGCTGGGGCATAGATAGTAGGCTATTTGATTGAGGCAAGGTTTAATTGGCGCTAGGTCGCATGGGTATGCCGTAAAAGCAGGACCCCCCCACAGTTGTTATTGTCTGTATTACCTTCGTGTCTTCCCATCAGGTCAGAGTCCACTTAGAGGGGGTATGAGGACTGGGGTCCGTAGCCCCCCAGTCTGTGAGCAGCGTTAGCAAAGTCAATAGTCCTTGGCCCGTTGTTTTATACATCCTTTCTGCTTATCTTAAGCTTCAGTGGGTCCTCTTGATGAGGCTCAACTCTCCAGCTGGTTTGGGCGTCCTCCTGTTCCCAGGCGCTGGCCTTCCTGATGTGGGAGTGGTGAATCCAGGAACCTATACTGTCAACCTTGAGGGCAGTAGGGGTCATAAGAAGCACAACATAAGGCCCTTTCCAGCGAGGTTCTAGAGCTTTTGTCTGATGTCTCTGCACCCATACCCAGTCTCCGGGCTCAATCCCATGTTTTGGGTCGGAAGTCGGCTCCGAACCCCTATGTGCCGCCGCGATGGCAGGCCAGATCTCCTTCTGGATACCTTGTAATGCCTGGATGGCCTTTGTAAGTTCGGACGATTCTGACAGAACCTCCCCCTTGGGTTCTGGTCTGGTGGGGTACACGGGGGGGGCTACCATAAAGGATTTCAAATGGCGTGAGGTTAAGTACATATGGGGTATTTCTAACCCGGAACAAGGCATAAGGTAGGAGCGTGACCCAGTCCCCGCCAGTTTCTATTGCCAATTTAGATAAAGTCTCCTTGATTGATCTATTCATCCTTTCTACTTGCCCAGAACTTTGGGGATTATATTCACAATGTAGTTTCCAATCAGTCCCCAAGATCCAGGACACCCTGTATGATTTTGCTGACAAAAGCAGGGCCGTTGTCTGAACCTATTTTCTCAGACATCCCGCGTCGTGGGACGATATCTTCTAAAATTTTCTTTGTTACTACGGAGGCAGTTTCTCTCTTTGTGGGGAATGCCTCAGCCCACCCAGAAAAGGTGCCAACTAGTACTAGTAGATATTTATATCCGAACCTTCTGGGTCTTACCTCTGTAAAGTCTACCTCCCAGCTTATTCCTGGCTTCCACCCTCTCCCCCTCCTACCTGAATGTTGATGGGTTACTTTTCTAGACTTCATGACCTGGCAGGCACGACACTGGTCGATTGTTTCTCTGAGAGTCCTTCTTTGATGGTGAAACCGGAGCTTGGCTGTCTCTAAGAGGTAGCCCATTTCCTTTTCTCCTAGATGTGTAGTCTGGTGCAGATGTAGGATTAGATGTTTTCCCAGGTCCTCTGGCAGCAGCAGTTTCCCTTCAGGGTCTCGATACCGAGGTCCGACCCAGCCTCGGCGCCTACCTTCTGAGTGACCCACTGGATAGCGTCCTTGGAATACAAGGGGGTGGGGGGCGGCTTACCCATGCCTGGTGGTGGGAGCCGCAGACTCAGAATGGAAGTTGGACTGCGTCTCGCCGCCTCGCGGGCCGCAGCATCAGCCGCCCCGTTTCCTGCTGCCTCCGGAGCTCCTCCCTTCTGAGGGCCGGGGACACGCACGATGGCAACGGCTTTCGGTTTCTGTACCGCCGATAGCAGCCGTAAAATGTCCTCGTTTTTAATCTCTTTCCTTCAGCAGTGAGGAAACCGCGCTCCCGATAGATTGCCCCATGGAGATGCGCAGTCCCAAAGGCCTGTCGGCTGTGTGTGAACAGTGAGGCTCCGTCCCTCCGCCTGCCCAAGGGCTTCGGCAGGGCTATCAGTTCTGCTCGTGGGCCAATGTGCCTCTCAGTAGCCCTGGGCCCAGACTACTTTCTCTTTCTGATCTCCCACTGCCGCTCTGCGTGTCGCTCCCCTCGCTCTGCGTGGCTGCTCCCGTCTGCATACCAAGTCAGGTCAGGATTGTTTAACGGCCGGTCCCGTAAGTCTCTTCGAACCACCGTCACCTCGGCTAGGATTTCTGAGCAGTCGTGTAGCGGGGCTTCCAGGTCAGGCACAGGGAGTAGGGTGGCGGGGTTCAGGGCAGCCGGGGCTTCAAATGTGACCTGGGGCGCATCTAATAGGAGGCCTTGGTAGTGAGTCAGCCGGGCGTTGGATAGCCACTTACCGGAGGGTTGCCTTAATATTCCCTCTATTGCATGGGGGGTGGTGATCGCCAGTTTCTGTCCGAAAGTCAGTTTGTCAGCGTCATGTACTAGTGTTGCCGTGGCAGCTATGATCCGTAAGCACGAAGGCCATCCTGCCGCAACAGGGTTCAATTTCCTTGATAAGTAAGCAACCGGCTTTCACCAGGGTCCTAGAATCTGGAGCGATACCCCCTTAGCTACCCCCTTTCTTTCATCTACAAATAGCTGGAAAGGCTTGGTTGGATCAGGTAGCATTAAGGCCGGCACTTCCAGTAGGGCCCTCTGTAAGCCTTCAAAGGCCTCTTTCACTTCTTTGGTCCACTCCCACTCTTTTCCCTTTTTTGTGGCTGCATACAAGGGCTTAGCCTTTTCGGTGAAGCCTGGTATCCATAGCCTGCAGTACCCGACAGAGCCAAGGAATTCTCTTGCTTCTCTAGGTGACCTAGGTTCCGGGGTTCAAAGTACAGTGTCCTTCATTGCCTGGGTAAGCCACCGACTGCCTTGCTTTAACTTGTAATCTAGGTAGGTTACCTCCTCCTGGCAGATCTGGGCCTTCCTAGCGCTAGCCCTGTATCCTAGGTCTCCCAGTACTCTTAGTAGACCTCAAGTCCCTGCCAGGCACTCCTGCCTGGTCCTAGCAGCAATGAGAAGGTCATCCACATATTGTAAGAGAGTTAGTGCAGGCCATTGTGCCCGAAATCCCCTCAAATCCTCCTGTAAGGCTTCATTAAAGAGAGTGGGTGAGTTCTTGAAACCTTGGGGCAGTCTGGTCCAAGTTAGCTGCCCCACGCCTCCTTTCTCCTCATTATACCATCAGAAAGCGAAGATCTGGCTCTGCGGGGCTAATGGCAGGCTGAAGAATGCATCCTTCAGGTTTAGAGTGGTGTACCATATGTGGCCGGGAGGTAAACTGCTTAATAATGTATACGGGTTGGGTACCCTTGGATGAATATCCGCGACCTGTTTGTTTACCTCCCTTAAGTCCTGTACTGGCCTATAGTCCTTGTCCCCTGGTTTCTTGACAGGCAACAGTGGGGTATTCCACGGGGACTGACATGGAGTTAGTATCCCTTGTTTCAAGAGGCGCTTGATATGAGGGGCAATTCCTTTCCTGGCCTCTAACAGAATCGGGTACTGGTGTACTCTTACTGGCCTTCCAGCTGGCTTTAAGTCTATTATGATAGGGGCTCGGTGGGCGGCATATCCTGTCCCAGCTGTTTCTGCCCACGTGTTGGGGAATTCCTTAAGCCAGGCCGCCATGTCCAGAGTTAGTTCGGGGCCGGGGGATGGTTGGCACAGCCTGTACTCATCCTGGAGGGACATGGTTAATACCTGGACAGGCTGCCCTTCTCCATCAGTGACGTGTACACCTGTCTCCTCGAAGTAGATTCTGGCACGTACTTTGGTTAACAAGTCCCGGCACATTAACGGGGCCGGACATTCAGGGATAACTAAGAAGGAGTGCTTTACTTGCTGCTTTCCTAAATTGACTGTTCTTTGGGTGGTCCAAGGGTAGGATTTGGACCCAGTCACCCCCTGAACAATGTTGGTCTTACTGGACTTTTTCCCAGTGTCCTTGTTGATTACAGAGTACTGTGCCCCAGTATCCACTAGGAAGCCAACTGGTTTCCCCTCCACCTCCAAGGTTACCCAGGACTCAGAGAGGGGCTCCGAGTCCCATCGGCCCTAGTCACTGTCGTCCCCGGCTACAAGTACCTGAGCGGCCTCTCTGGGCTTAAACTCCATGGACTCCTTGTCTGTCCCTCTATGGGATGGGCACTCCATCTTCCAGTGTCCTTTTTTCTTGTAGAGGGCACATTGATCTCTCCCTAGTCTGAACTGTCGCAGGCCTCTGCCAGCCTGCCAGGGTTTCTCCTGCCTAATCTTTTCTGGTCCCTCCCTGGAGCCTGCAAAAAATATCTTGGCTAGTTCTTTCTGGTGTCTTCGATTTTCCTTAACTTGAAATTCCCTATCTTCTTGTCTAATTTTCTCCATTCTCTCCTGATCTTCCCTCCTGAGCCTGTCTGCTCATTCTTCTGGTGTCTCCCGGTTGTTATACACTTTCTCTGCTACTTTTAGTAAGTCCTGCACTAACTGTTCCCCGAGCCCCTCTATCTTTTGTAACTTCTTCCTAATGTCAGGGGCTGCTTGGTTCACAAAAGCTAAGACTACTGCAGCCTTGGATTCTGTGGTTAAGGGGTTCATAGGAGTATATTGCCTGAGGGCCTCATAGAGTCTCTCGAGAAAAGCTCCTGGAGTCTCATTGGCTTCCTGCCTGACTGCATTTACCTTTGCCAAATTAGTGGGCTTTCGAGCCGCAGCACGGAGACCGGCCATTAGAACCTGGCGGTACACTCGAAGATGCTCCCTACCTTGATCTTGGTCGAAATCACAAGTGGGACGGTCCAGGGGAAATCCTTCATTAATGAGGTTAGGCTGAGTGGTGGGCCTCCCGTCAACGCCTGGGACTAGCTTCCGAGCCTCTGCCAGGATCCTTTCTCTCTCTTTGGTTGTGAAAAGAACCTTTAAAAGCTGTTGACAGTCATCCCAAGTGGGATTATGGGTAAAAATGACAGAATCTAAGAGATCAATGAATTCCTTGGGGTTCTCAGAGAAAGGCGCATTCTGGGATTTCCAATTGTAGAGGTCACTGGAGGAGAAAGGCCAGTATTGGTAGGCTCACTGGCTGTTAGCCCCTACAGGACCAATGGCTCGGAGAGGGAGAACAACTGTAGAGGAAGGGCCCTCTCCCTCTCCTGGGTCTTCTTGGTGCCGTGGTCTCCGCAGTTGTTCGGCAATGCTGTCCCCCCGGGGCCCTGAACTGGAGACTACAGCTTCTGGTCCTGCTGGTGGAGGAGCATAAGGGGGGGAGGGACCTCCTCTACATCTAGATCTATGAGGGAAGGATAAATGCCGTCATCGGAGAGAATAGGTTTAGGAGGAGCTGATGGCGCTGGCGCAGGGCCGGGGGAGTCCATAGGCTGAGTCTTTGCGGTCACTGCCAGCACCTGGGCTCCTGTTGGTTCAGGAGGCAAAAAAGGTTTTAACCAGGATGGGGGGCTTTCAACCATCACCTGCCATATGAGAATATATGGGAATTGGTCAGGATGTCCGTGGGGTCCACCTCGGTTTACAATTTCCTGGACCTTCTTAATTGTGGGGAGATAGAATGTCCCCTTGGGTGGCCACCCTGCCCCAAACGTCGGCCATTCTACCGAACAGAAGGTCTTCAGTTTTCACTTACGGACTTCCATGCTATAATTTCATCCTTGGGACCTAAACTCGGAAAAATGGTCAACAAAGACAGAGAGTGGGGTGGACTGGGTCTGTCCCATAGCCAGGTCCCAGATGAAGGGTCCAAAGATACCTAAACAGAGCAAACTTGTAACAAAGGCGACAACAAAAATTTGACATGATGTAGACAACAGTGAACAGAAAACAAAACGCCAGCGGGTTCCCGTGATTTCTCTCTCCGACCCACTCTTACCAAACGGCGCCCACCATTCATTCTCTAGCGGGTTCTGGAGCCTTGGGGATGTCTCCCCAGCTCCCCCGGCAGCCTTCCGCGCGTCCGCACAGGCACACTGCCAGGATTTACGGGACCTTCCTAGGCTCCCTTGCCTAGGGTCAGACGGATCGCTCTATCAATCCACTTGGGCCTCTCGGCCCCTAAGAGTTGCCCCCAAGTAACCGCGGCTCCCTACAGAGTATGTCCCTATATCAGCAGTGGAGGGTTGCCTGATCCTCTGCCTGGGGATCCCAGACGAGCCCCCAAATGTTATGTCCGAGAATCAGATCCCCTATGCTGCGGAAAAATAATCACTCCAGAGCTGATAATGTAACAGCAAAAGGGACTTTTATTCCAGCTAGCTGGGGTTTGGTTGTATCCAACACAGTGGAATTCTGACTCAAACCCTGATCTAAATTTACCACAAGCTTATATAGGGTTACAGTGAGCAAGCAATCACTGTCAGTTACAAAGTTACATGGGTTATAAATTCTTTAGGAAGGGTGGGCTCAGGATGTTTCTCAACCACAGGTGCCTGAAGCTGGAGTGCACCTGGTATTCGTCAAACCCACCGATTTAAGTTAATTCCTGGAACTGCCTCCACCCTCTGCAGTTTACTGAGTCACTCATGTATGCCTTTTGTCCTGCCCCGGGGCCTAGGGGCCTGCCTCTGTCTTGGTGGGTCCTCACACATGAAGTGCTCAAACTTTAATTATTGGACAAGTTCACTTACTTTTAGCTTTAATTGCACGAAGTCTATAAAGTGCAATTTGGAAATGTTGATATAATGCCTTATGATTTGTTGAAGGTGTGTTTCTTGAAAGTAAGGGTATGTTTAAAGTATATAGGCAGAGAAAGACAAACATCACATGATCTCACTTATATGTGGAATCTAAAGAAGTTAATAAACTAATGGACAGAAATGACTCAATGACATGGAAGCAAGAATGAGACTGATGAATCTCAGAGGGATGGAGGGGGGGTAGGTGGGTGGAGGGGGAGAGATTAACCAAAGAATTTATATGCATATATGCACAACCCAAGCGCACAGACAATGGTCTGGTGAGGGACTGGGGAAGGGGTTGGGGCTGGGTGGAATGGGTCATTGGGGAGAAAAGGGGACATCTGTAATATTTTGAACAATAATAAAAGTATATTCATAAACATCAATAAAAAAATAATGGTTGGTTGCTTTTTTGCCTGGCTCTTAACCTGTCAGTCACTCACTCCTTACATTTTTCTTCCTCCACCTCCAACTTTCTCAATCTCTTTCTGTTTCTCTCAAGGATTTATTTATGTATGAGTCAGCTCCTTGATGCAGAACTTGAATTCAAGGCACTGTTTTTTGAGTTCCTGTTAGCCACCACCAGATTAAAACATGTTATGGCTGATCTCCAAAACTATGTAGGCTAGGGCCTGGTTAGTTGTAGGTCTGGACAAAAACTTAATGTTCCTGAGGGCTCGCCCCTCCACAGCATGAGAATGGAACTTTTAGATGAATTCACTTCACTAGCCACATTCTGTTCATCATGCCCAGCAACTTTCACTCCCTGCATGAGAAAGTAACTTTTAGATGATCTCAAGCAACAACCTGTTCCTTATATTCAATACTTTCTACTCCAGCTCAGAAAAACTATGCCCTCACCAGAAAGTTCCCTCCCTAACCTTATAAAGAGAATTCCTCCCAACCACTCCGGCTGACTCCACTTGGAGCTCAGCCCATCTGTATTCAAATGCTTTAACCATCTGTATTCAGATGCCCTAATAAAATTGTCTTTATCTTCTCATCTGGCCTCGTGTGTTCCTCCTCAGCCAGCCTAACAGTACCTGGTGGGAAGACGTTTTGTGAAGGCAGCCTGTCTCAGGTTTGCCTCTCTTTTCTTTTGCCTCCAAACATTACTTCCCCTGCCCCTTCTCTTTGGACAAGCCCAGTAGCAAAAATTGATAACACAAACCCTAAATGAAGAGAGAAAAATAAAAAAAAACATTTCCTCAGGGCTACTGGTTCTTTGGAACTGCAGGATAGAAATACACAAACAGAATATTACCCAAAGGCAGAAAGAGTCACTATTATGCATACATGGAAAAAATCCCAGTCCTGGTCATGCTCTCCACAAACAAGTTTCTCTGTGTGACATAGTTTGATGGGGTTACCTATGCCTTAGGTGTGACCCCAAACATTCACACTAATAAAGGCCCCTTGCAATTTTGACAATACTGTTATCTGGAGGGAGAACCCTTGCTTCAGACCCCATATGTTGGGGAGAAAACTACAGCTACTAATAAGAAAACCCAGGCATTCCAGGTGTAGCAAGCAGCAAATGATCCACATTATTGTGGAGACAACAACCTCACCCTGTGCTACTTTGGCAGCTCCTTCTATGCTACTGTGGATAATATGTGCTCAGGTAAAGCACCCTGCTTACCTTGGTAAATTTGTTACCATGTGGGGGGGTCGACACCAGCCAACCTGGGGAAGTTGCTGGTCACTACAAAAAAAAATTTCTTGATTTGAGATGGTGATCTGTTTCACAGCTTGGAATTAATCCTTCTGCTCAACTTTGAAAACATCCATCTCTGTGCAGGTTCCCCAGAGACACTGCACAAGGTGATGCATTCATTACTGGGGAGTACCCAGGCCCTGGAGGAGCCTTTAACTCACTTGAGCATTAGCAAAAGAGTCCCTGGTGCTTTGGAGGAAAATTGCTGTCCTGAATTGGTGCCCAGCCCCTCTACCTCACTGTTTGGAGAGACTTACAGGATTGCTTAGTGAATATTGTGCCTACGATTAAGGATTGAATGACCCTGCCCTGGGGAAATTAACTCCCCATGCTATTGTAAAAAACCCAAGGGCATGCTTCCCAAGGCCCATGCCCTGTCCTTGCCAGCCAGTGTTCCATGCTACTTTGAGTACCCTGCTCCCAGATTTTGAGGTCCTAATGCCTGGGATAGAAAGACATAATTTCCATCTTTGAAGTGATTCCAGGGATATAGAATAAAGTCCTGCTCCCACAAATTGGAAGTGGAACATATTCTTTGCATTCTCAATAGGAATCCCAGGCTTGACAGGGGCCCTACCCCACCATTCTGAAATTGAAGAGCTGGTGTCAGGTGAAAGCCATGGGGAAGTTGTATGTGTCGAGGGGCAGTGCCCACTCATTGTACACCACTAGCTCCTACTGAGCTTAAAAGCCAAGTCTAGGTTCTTGGAGCAACTGAGCATGTGATCAATCTAGAAAATTTGGAAATGATCAGTTGTGTGATAGGGAAGCCCTTGGAAAGACCTGGTGCTGTAAGTCTTCCCCTCATGTATTTTCTCATACTCGCCTGCGCCCTCTCAGAACACCTCTTGCCCCTCATCCCTCCAATGTGAACTTGTCCAGACTGGAAATTTCCAACCATCATAAATCAGTAAAAAGAAAGTACACATGAGTTCAGGGTTTCCCAAGACCACCAAGTCCAGCCTAGTGAACCCCAAATAGTATTGCACAAAAAAGGCAACATCTGAGGAGAAATGAATGTCTGAGACGTTGCCTTCCTGTGCTGGGGCACAGGCTTGACTGCCCCACCTAGGTTCCTGCTTCCCTGCCTGAGGTTACCCAGAGAAACATCACTCTTTGCTGTGAAAACTCCCATGGCAGCACATCCTCAGAGTGTTTCTTCCAGAGACACTGTCCCAGCCTATGTGAATTTCACGGTCTGTGTTGCTTGTAAGCTATTAGACTGTGTTAAAGAAATGGAATCCCAGCAATGGCCATAGATTGAAACCTAATAATTTCAGTCAATTAAAAAGGCAATTGAAAACAAAAGCATGTTTAGAAAATGGAGGCATTCCACAAGGTGACTTCCTAGAGTTAAAAATTTTAAAAGTAAAATGCTGTAATTGGCTTTTCATTCACTGAAGATTATTAAATGGACATAATTTGTGTAGACTATAGAAATATAATTAAATGTCAAATTTAACATTGCCTTGAGATTTTTGAAACTGACCCAACATTTTCCCAAAATTTAAGAAGCTGCAGAATCTGGGCTACACATTACACTTGTGTGGGATCAACTGCCTCCTGCACACCCCCAACTGGGGATGGAGCCTGAAACCCAGGCATGTGCCCTGATCAGGAATTGAATCTGCAACCTTTCAGTGCATGGGGTGACGCTGAGCCAACTGAGCCACACGGGCCACAGCTAATTTGGCATTTAAATGAAACAAATGGGCAAATAGAGTTTTAACATCTTTATGACAGAATGTTTTCTATTTCAAAGACCACAGTGTTCATGAGCCACATTGTTACCCAGAATTATTTTAAATCAACCGTTTCCTCTCTTTTCCCTCTCTTCTCCCTCTTCTCTGCCTCCCCCCCACCCATTTGGTCTTTAAAACTTTGACCTCAAAAGCCTTAAAGTTGAACAGGATTCTATTGGTGGGGGGAGGATAGGGACTGGGGGCTGGGGGGTGGCAGGCAGAGGTAGCCATGGAGACAAACATTCTTGTGCAAGATCTGGCATCTTAACGTCCAAAATTTTATATTACAAATTAAAGTATAAATTTGTTTCTTTTTTGAAAAGGTTGACCAACAAACAATCTCATGAACCATACCACCTTTCTTTAGAATAGGAGATGTAAAAGGAAAATCTGTGAAGTCATTCAAGACTAAAACCACATTTGTGTAAAAGTGGAAATTTTCAAGTAATCAGAACTCCATGGGTTCTGTTTTGGGTAAAAACAAATGAACAAAAATTATGATGTACAGTGTTGGGAATAACATTTCACATTGTTCATTTATTTTATATTTTACTTTCCACAATGTTCTTTCCTTCTGTGTTCAAATTATAGTTGGAAAGAATGAGACAACTTCTATCTAGAAAACTGAAAACAGCTCCCTTGACACTATATAGACTCTCCCATGTCAGTCTCTATTTTGAATTTAAAGAACAAATTTTAAATTCTTTGCTCCTCAACTGTCCTGAATATTAACTACCTTAACAGGTGGGAGCAAGGGTACCACCAAGCTTCTATCTGGTTCCTTCACTTAGGTACCATCTGGAAAGTTAAGAATGGATAAATAAAATGGATCCTCCAATAGTGAGGCATTAAAGTTTTCATTGCAAAAGGAAGAAAACATTCCCAAAAGTTTCATAACGTCTCACAAAAAGCTAACTGGTGATATAAACAAGAATGACTGAGGACTGGAGTGTCCTAGCCAAGATCAAAAAATGAAAATAAGGGAAAGACCTGAGCTTTCAGGTAGTACAGCAAAAAAACTGGCTGGACTGAAGGGGGAAACAGAAGGGGCGGGGTGCCAGGCCTAGCCAGCATTGGTCCCTGATATTCAGCCATGAAAAAGTTGGCTCCAGACAAGAAGGAGCCTGAGGCCGTAGGTGCCTCCCCAGGGACCCAGGGAACAACAAAATCCAGAGGTACACCTGCGAGTGCACCATGTCCAAGGCCTCCTTACCTTTGAGCCTCTGCAGGTCAATGATTTGCTGTAGATGCTGTTGCTCACTGCCTCCAACATCCAACTTGGGCTTCAGGGAAGCGGGCGATGCTGCTACTGTCACCGTGTTGCCAGCTGTCACCTCAGGAACTTCGGGCTTGTAGTCTGAGCTTCGGCCCAGCTTGGGGCTGGCATTGGGCTTCGAGCAACAGCTCAGCTCATTGCCCACTATGTGCCTTCACTCCTTGCTTCTGTTAACACCTTAACTTGTCACCTGCCTTCCCCGCCTTCAGCAGTCCCTCCCCCACAACAATGACACAGCTGGCACCCTCAGGCAGGCACAAACTAGCTCCCTGATGGCCTGGCTGCCAGGCACAAGGCCCCACAAGGGCTCAGGGCCCAGCCACACAGGCTCTGCTTTGGTACTACCGCCTCCCTTTATTTGACTAGTATGTGAGGATCGCTACCAACCAAACATATTTAAAAGCGGTAGGAAACAGACCAGTGCTGAGAAGGACAACCACTTGGGGAAAAGAACACAACCAAAGCTGCTGCTCCTTCGGGGCCAACTAAGGAGCATTCTCAACGGAAGAGGATTCTCCTTGCTGGCGCCGGCCAATCAGAACACATTCTGCGGTCACCTGGTTACCAGAGACCAATCATGCAGAATTTTCGTTCTGTGCCCGCCTCACAGAATAAGCGTATGATTGGCTGGCGGCTGGCTGAGTGGCTGAGCATTAACCTAGGATCCAGGAAATGGAGGCTGTATTCCCGGTCAGGGTATATGCCTGGGTTGCAGCCTCAATCCTTACTAGGGGTTGTGCAGGAGGCAGCCAGTCAATGACTCTCATCATTCATGTTTTTCTCTCTCTCTCTCCCTTCCTCTCTCTGAAATAATAAATACTTTAAAGTAAAGAAAGAAAAAGAAAAAACATGTTTACAATGCCTCCCCCCGTCCTCTCCCCTCCCCAAGCCCAGACCACTGCTCTCCTTCACCTCACTAGTAGCTGTGCCAGGTTTTCCTTCATTACAGGGGTGAGGCATGCCTGGCCCACTGGCCATACACAGCTTGAAAAATCATTTGGTCTGGCCCTACCAAGTCAACTGAGGTGGGACTCAAAATTCAATTAATCTAGGAGATTTTTTAATAGCTAATCTTTAAGTTGATGATTTTGTATGGTGTGAGAACGACGTCATAAATATCCAAATGGACCTTGGCACATAAAACGTTCCCCACCCCTACATGATTATGGGCTGCCTGGAGCTTTCTGGTTGTGTGCAAAGTGCAGCAGGCATTTGTTAAGGCAAGCAAGCCAGTTTCATTAGAAACTCAGTTTCTTTGGGTCTCAGATGACTGCTTTGATGTGTTGCTCACCAAACTTATGTACACCCTGTTTACCATTTTCCTAACTAAATTCTCCTCCTTTTTGCCTTCCAAAAACTTAGTTTCCACCGGCATCTTGACCATAGCAACCCCTACAGCCTTGGTCCTACTCTCAATAAACAGACTCTAAAATGAGGCTCAAAGACACCTTACCCCCTCCACACTTCCTCATGGATAAAATCAGAACCAAACTCATCCTTCCCAGATCAGAAATGAAAGAATTCACAGGTTTGCATTTCTCATGTCTATTTCTCCCTACCACAAAAGGAGTTTCCAGTTTTTCTTTCTTTGCCAACAATAAAGCTTAAAGCATGATTTTCTCACTCAAAATTGAAAAACCCTAAGTGGGGTAACACTATCCTGATTTGATGAAGTTGATAATGATGGTAAGATTTGGCAAGCACTTTCTATGCCCCTAATCTTGTTTCAAGTGAGATATTTATTTAACTATCGAAAACAATCCTTATATTGCAAACTTTACAGAAGAAATTGAGACACAGAAGTAAAGAAATGCTTCTGAGGTCACATGGTTTTTCAGGGGTGGAGCCAGGATTTGATTCCAGGTAATGTGGGATAAGGACCTTCTATCAGGAATTTTTTAAAAATTTTTGATGTGGATCTTTAATATATTTTCTGTCTTTCAACAGTAAATTTCTCATGTTCCAGACACTGTATGTGTGAAACACTCCTGCTTTCAGTGAGTCCAGGCAGGTAGAAAAAACAAAGGCTTAGAGAGTCTCCTGATCTGAGGGCATGAAGTAGGAAAGTACTTTTAACCTGGGACTCACACCTACATCTATCTGACCCCAAAGTACATGCTGGTGTAAAGATTCTAAGTTTTATTCTGGAAACACAGACCAATTGATGTGTGGGAAAGTGTGAGGGCAGAATGGCAAGAGATGAGGTCAGAAGTGGAGGCAGGGTACCATGTGGTCCTGAAGCACCCTGCAGGCCTTGGAAAGGACTTGAGATCATACTCTGGAGGAGGAAGAAAATCACTGGAGAATCATCAAACCTGACAACCTTTCTAAGGTTCCTACTGGAGGAAATGTGAGGTGGGGTTGCTGGGCTGGGCTGGGCAGGACCCATCACTTGCATCTGTCCTCATGGAGCTGCCTCTCACAGCCCTTGGCAATGATCTTCTGTCCACTGTGACACAGACACATCCAGATTAAAGGTAGTTCCTAAAAGCTTCATTAAGGGCGACCTGTCTGTCTTTGTTAGCAAATGGTGGTGATGGCAGGGGCATGGATGGATCTGTTAAAAGTTAGGGAAAAGTAGAATGAAACTGAAAAAAAGTTATAAAGAACATAATTTGCCAGCCCTTTCTCCATCACAGCTCAAGGAGAATTTCAGAGTTTTACAGAGTTGGAGGCAAGTCTGTAAGAATGGACCTATTCAGCCCCCACATTTTACAGGGAGCTGGTGACCACTGAACATACAATATACATTCTCTGAGATGCCTAGAGGGTGGATCCAAGATGGAAAGAGGAGGTGGTGACCCAGCCCGGTCTGTGGGGTGTAAGGCTGTTGGAAGAACTACACCTGAGCAATGTGGGATCTGATCTAATTTAGTTCCACCCAAACTTATTGAGTTGTTGTGACTTTGGAGTGAACCAGACAGACACTGCCTTCATGGAGCTCAGTCTGGTCAGGAAGCTGGATTTTGAGTTGATTACCTGCAATCTGTTGGGAGCCGGTGACGTGTCTGGACACGGTCCACGTAGCCTGAGGGCCTGGAGCCAGGGACTCAACCCTCCCCCCAGGTTTCTGTGGTGAGTCGAAATGAAGATAGTTACAAAGGTCTGAGTTCATGCAGGAGGCAGGATGTTTACGCTGAAAGTGTGTTTGTGCAGCCTGGAAAGAACTACTCTGTATCACCCTCCCTTCCTTACTAGTCATTTGTTACTCTATAATAAAGGTGTTGAAGCCATTTGAGCCTGCACCTCATTGGAGGGCAGCCCTCCTGATCCCATAACTGTGTTTGTCTCTTTCATTTCCACCGCTTGAACTCAGGTTTGTTCCTCTTTCAGGCTGGTTCCTGACAGCAATCCAAGTGTAGGTTGCTGTGGGAATGTGCATGTGTGTGTGTTGGAGGTTACTACTTAACTTAGAGTATGTGTGTGTTGGGGAGGGGTTGGTGGAGGGCAGTCAGTTAGGAAAAACCTCCCGGAGAAAGGCTAATGCTGAGTAAGAAGCCTGACAAAGTGGAGCCCAATGATTAGAGCTTCTGAGTCTGGGTGAGGAGATCCAGGGATCCAGGGCCTACACGAATGCACAATAATAAATTTTGAATGAATGAATAACTGAACAAGGAGGAGAGAGTTCCAGGCAAAGGGAACACTATGAAAGCCTGGTCTGAAGAGAGTGAACATGTTAAAGAAACCCAGAGAAAGTAAGTCTGGTTGGAGCCTGGGAGGTCAAGGGGGACTGCAGTGAGATGGGTCCAGAAAAGTAAACAGGTGGAGTCTCAAGCCTGAGGGAAGGAGGAAGCCACTGAAAGGTTTGATGCTGTGGGATTTGCCTTTTTAAATGGAGAGAAGCTAGCAGTCAAATGGCACCTGGAGGACAGAGACAGATCCTTTTGGTCTCAGTGTTGCCCCTGGTGCCTGACTCCTCAACCATCCTTTATTGATGGAGGGATAAATTGATCTGTTTAGAACATTCTCAATCTGGGCCATTTCCTTTCAAGGGAGTCATGGAATAGGGTCCTTTATAGCTGAGCTGAAAGGACCAGGTCATGGGCCCCTCAGCTCACACTGTCTTGACCTGGGATGCCTTGCCTGGTGTTCACACCAGACCTGAGCTGGGGTATGAGAGAGAGCCAGAGACCCATAGAGGATTCCTCTGGCTTGGCTGTTCCTCTCTGTGTGGTCAGTGAGGACAGTCCCTGCCTGAGAACGCCTAGAGGCTAATGATAAGCAAACCTGAGTTGGGCCTTTTTACATGTAGAGTTTTAATAATTGAACCAAGCGCAATGTGTTAGTGTTAGTGCTTGCATTTGTTGTATCAAGGGCCAAAGACACAAGAAACTGATTAACATATTTTAAAGAATGGTCTTTAAAGAAGGGAGATGAAATGAAGCTTTGCTGGCATTGGGGGTCTTAAAGTATCCAGTGGGTCCTGCTGTGCCTTGAGACCCCTTTCCTTTGCCTCCCAGTGCTGTGGTTCTACAACTCCAAGTCCCTGGTCTGGACAGGCCCATCTCTGCTGAGCTGTGGCTCCCTTGGCCTGGACACTCCCACCACAACCCGATGGTAGCCAGCAGTGCCTCCATGCCTCTCTGGACTCCTATTACTTGAGGTGCTGGTTCTGGCTTCCCAAACAGAGACACCCCTCCTGTAATGGATGGAAGAGCCAGGCCAAGATCCTGACCCCTTGGACGTGAAAGACTGCCATTTCTGTCCTCCACGCTCTGGTCTGGCCTTGATAGGCCCAAACCAGGAAGAGATGTTCAGAATAGAAGTCAGTATTGATTCTAATGACTTTGGGTTTATCCAGCAATGCTTGGGGTAGGTGTAGAGTTGTATAACACAATGAGCTGTATGAAAATAATTAATTGTAAATGAATTATGTGAAAATAAATAGCTTTTTCGTGTAGGCCCTTTCCCACAATGTTATGTCAGGGAAAAAACGCTTTTGCTCACATCCTCTGAATACCATCACTGCTTCACTCCCGGACCCCCTCCCAGGTCTGCCTGCCACTTTGAATCCTCACCCTCTGTGCTGTCCTCCCTGCTGTCATCTCCATTTTCCCTTCTGGTCTGGGTGCAGGGCCATCAGCAGGCCATGGTCCTTTGTTCTGCTCCCCTCTACTCCTGGTCTGGTGAGTAGGGGGCTTCCTGCACTCTGACACATGGTTTCACTATGTGTAGCATGTGAGTGTGTCACTGAATGGCTGAAGATGGGTAGGCTTTGTCAGGTGTGATGCAAAATGGGGTTTTCAAATGCGACCCTTCCTGTGTTATTTATTTTATATGTCTGTGTCTTGCCCAAATAAAATCTTATGGGAAATCTCTATATAAAATGAGTTAGAGTAGACCTGTCCCAGCTGAATTTGAAATGGGAACTTTTAGCCCTGTTCAGCTTTATCTAAGCCTCTCTTCCCCCACCCTCATCCTGCTCCCACCATGTGTCCAGGCCAGGGTCTCCCACCTGTGGTACTGTTTCCTTATGGTTCTCCTGGGCCTCTTAGTAGCTCATGACCCAGAGGGTCTACCCAGGATTTGGGTGGGGCCAATAGGAAGCAGCTGTCTTTGTTCCTAACCTGATTGAGGGTTATCTGGATTGCCTGGGCTTGCAACTTTGTTGTCTTTCATTCTTTGCCAGAGACCTTCTTGTGATTTCATTCTTAATCATTTCCTGGGCCCAGAAGACCTCTGAGGGTCTCATATAAAGAGTGGTGTAATGGCCCTAAGGATCATGTCCACCACTTTTGCAACCCCTTTCCTGCAGGGGCATGAGAACTAAACTTTCCCAGATTCCCTTGCTGCTATAAGTAAGATTCTCATAACGAGCTATGTGGATGTGAGACTGGAAGCCAGAAGGGGCAGAAGACCCTTTTCTTCACTGGTGGTGGCAATTATGTGTAGGGTCCAGCAGACACAAGTTTGTGCAGAGGCCAAACCCTACACCCCACAGTCCAGTTACCTGCTTCACAAGCCTGGTGTACTTGTGAGCTGTGTGGTTTTCTGCTGCTTTCTGACCTTCAATTGCAGCTGCTGTGGTGTCTAATGTGGTGCCTCTGATTTCTGCAGCTGCAGCCATTCACAAAGCTTGGTAAGCACCTGCTCCTGCTTGAAACACCAAGAGCAGCTTCTGACATCTGCACTGAATTCCGACTAATAGCAGTGGTGCTCCCTTCAGTTCTGGGACTTGAATCTGTTCATTTTGACAGGTATGGGCCTGAAGGTGGGGAGGTGGAGATAAGATGGGAGGGTTGAATTCCTATGACTGACTAAGTTCTTCCAGCTTCCAGCTTCCTGTGAGGGGGTGGTTGGCTTTATCCAGAGGCCCACCTACTAGCTGTGCATTCCCAGTTTCTTGGCTCACATTATGGCTGAGGAAGCAAACACCCTTGCTGGGAGGGTTGCCACACTCCATCTTAGCACTGGCTCAGCTGACCCTGCTTTTGAGGTGGCAGGGGCTCTAATGTACCTGGGTGGCACTTGGTCAGTATTGGTGAAAGCATGGGCTCTTCTAAGGATTGTAATACAGCCAGGTGGAGTTGGGGAATTGGCCTCGTGGGCCAGGATCTTATTTTCTGCTCATTTTCTACCAGTTTTCATGGTCATAGCATCAGCCTCCCATGCTGAAGGCTTTGAGCCTTTGTCTGGACTGGAAATCTGGTCTTCATCTTCCCACAGGGCCATGTGACTGAAGTGTGTCCCAGGCCTTTCATATTTGCATGAAGAGGAAGGAAGCATGCTAGATTTCACTGTTCAATACTGTAATGTTCCTGGGAGGATTTTATCTATGATATTGACATTGTCAACTTCTGAATCATTTAACTATTCATCCGTACTCATCTCCATCTCTTCCATTATGTCAGACAGAAATTTATTCATTCTCTTCGAAGACAAGATGGTTTGTTGAAAAAAGTTATTTTAATATTGGGAATCTCAATAATTTATTTCTTCTGAGGTGACAGTGTGCTTCCCTGTACCTCCGGTAGGGACACTTACCTTCCTTCTCCTGTTGAAGCACCTCTGGTCAGTCTTATTGGATCATGCATCAGGGGAAGGGGAGGGGAAGTAGGTACCAGGGATGGTCAAGTAGCTGAGTCCTTGTATTAGCAATTCTAGGAGAGAAGGAAGAGATCCTGCTGCACTTTCCTGGGAATGTTCTTCAGTCACCCTCTGGGAAGACTTGGGACACAAAATTGGCATAAATCTCTTTGGTGAGTCCATCTAGTCTGGGCCTAAAGTGAAGCTCCTCTTGGATCCTTGGGGCTGGATGTGAATGTAAAACTCACATTTCTCCAATTACATAATGGCGTCTCAGAAAAGTCAATGGTGAAAGGAAACAGTTGCTACAAAGCATATTATTCTAAAAATCATTTCCAACTAAACTATCTGCATTTTGAGATGCAGCACAGAAACATTTTCCTTACAAAGCATCAGACTTTGTGCTTTTACATCTAGATTTTGCTTTTTCCTTCCCTTGGATCAAACTGAGTGAACAGGAGCTCTCCCAGTTTGATGCAGGGTAGATGACTCCTTTTTAGTCTCATTTTTAGGAAGGAGTCTTCTGGGTTGGTCTTTTCAGAAGAGGGGCCTTGGGGGGAGGGTGTCCACTGCACATGCCAGCCATCTGTCCCAGTGCCTGCACCACAGACCTGTGGGGGTGATTCCCTCTTCTCTTCCTTTTCTGTCCCCAGGGGCTGGCTTGGGGATGGCCCAATACAAACTGGAGAGGTTTTGGGTTTGTTTTTGTACATGACCACTTTGATCTCAGACCTGTCTGATCGGCTGTTGCAGTGCTATAGCCGACACTATGAAGTGTTAAGATACCCCTTTCAACTCCAAGTACCTTCCTGTATTTAAAGCCTCCTCAATATGTATCTGCTTATTGTCTGCCATCTAGCCTGCCCCGGCTCCCCCGTGCTGCTATATCCTCTCATTCAATCCTCATGTCGCACTGATTATAGCTTTATAAGTTACTGCACCTTTTCCCAGCCTAAGAGACAATAATTGCCAACCATTGCCTACAAGGAAGGGCCACATTTATTAACACACAGGCCTTTCAGATGTATCCCCAGCTTTTCTCTTTCTTGTTTTGAAGACAAAGGTCCCCAGCATTACACATTTCCTCTTCCTACTGTGCTTAGCCCAACTGAAGGCCTCATGATGTCTATAGTCATGCCACACTTCACCACTAGAGGTTCTAAACATCACTGTTGTCTTCTCTGTGTGCTCTCCTGCCTCCTCTCCTGGTGATCCCAGATCACTGATCAGCACCCAGCTCAACTGTTGCCTCCTTGTTGGAGCTTTCCCAGACTCCTCCTGACAGTGTTAGCTGCTCCTTCTGAATTCCCACAGCATTGTGCACACACTTTTATTTTGGTAATTATCATAGTATATTATAATTTATTTGTTATCTCTACTCTCCACCCCATGAGTTTTGGGTAGGCAGGGACTATGACATCTTTGTATTTCCAGCATCTATCATAGTATTCCTAATCAATATTTTCTGGATTAATCCATAAGTGACTGCCTAAAATCCCACCACTAGCAAATATCAGTTAGCATTGCCTTTTTACCCTCTTTTAAAAACACCTTTAATGAGTTATAATTAAGAAATCATAAAATCCACATAAAATTATACATGAATTAAACTGTATAATTAATACATATATTAATAATGTATATTAAAATAAAATGTATAATTTAGTAGCTTTTAGTTAATTTACCAAGTTGTACAACCATAACAACAATTTAATTTTAGAACTTTATTGTCCCCCCAAAAATCTGTGTCCATTGCAGCACCATTTCTACACCATATACTTTCTGTCTGTATAGATTTTGGTTTTCTGCAAATTTTATATAAATGGAACCATACAACATAAGGTATTTTGTATCTGGCTTGTTTTACTTAGCATAACGTTTCTGAAGTTTATCCAAGTTGAGCATGGATCAGTAATTTATACCTTCTTATGGCTGAAAAATATTACATTGCATAGATATACCACTGCTTATTGATCCTTTCACTGGTTGATAAGACATTCAGGTTGTTTCCACTTTTGGGCTATTATGAATATGCTGTTATGAACATCTATTTATAAGTTTTTGTGTATGCACATGTTTTCATTTTCCCTGGGTATATACAGATAAAGAAATTTTTGGGTCAGATGGTAAGTCTATTTAAAAAATTTTTTGAAGCAGCAGCACCATTTTACATTGCTACAAGAAATGCATATTCTTGTCACCTTTTGTTTCTATATGTGCTTTTTATTTTAGCCATTCTAGTGGGTGTGAAGTGGCTTTAATTTTCATTTTGCTAATGACTGAGCATTTTTTTATGTGCCTATTGGGCATTTGTAGGTCTTCTTCGGTGAAATATCTACTCAAATATTTTGCTCACCCCCCCCCATTGGATCATTTTTCTTCTTACTGTTGAGTTATAGGAATTCTTTATATACTTTTTATACAACTGCCTTATCAGAGATATGATTGTAAATATTTTCTCTCAGTCTGTGGCTTTCTCTTTTCACTTTCTTGATCGTGTTTGTTGAAATGTGAAAGTTTTAAACGTTTTAAACATTGTATTATTTTTTTCTTTTATTGCTGTGCTTTTTCATATCTGAGGAGTCATTGCCTAACCAAAGGTCACAAAGATTTACTTCTATGATTTCTTCTAAGAGTTTTATAGTTTTAGGTTTCATATTTAGATATATTACTCATTTTGAATTTTGTGTATATAGTGTGAGATAAGGATCCAAGTTCATCCTTTTACAGATGGATATCTGATTGTCCCAGAATCAGTTGTTAAAAGACTGTCCTCCCCCCACTGAATTGTCCTGGCATCTTTGTTAAAAGTCAATTAACCATAAATGTAAATGTTTTATTTCTCGATTCTCAATTCTATTGCATTGGCTCATATGTGTATTCTTATGCCAGTACCACACCGACTTGATTATTGTAGCTTTGCAGAAGTTTTGAAATTGGGAAACTAACTCTTCTGACTGTTCTTTTTTTCAAGATTGTTTTTGCTATTTGAAGCCCTTAGCATTTCCATACAAATGTTATGATTAGCTTGCCAATTTCTGCAAAAATGCTAAAGAGGATTGTGTTAAATGTATAGATGAGCCTGTGGATTGTTGCCATTTTAACAATATTGTGTTTCTCAATTCATGAACATATCACATCTCTCCATGTATTTAGGTCATCTTTAATATTTTTGGCAATGCTTTTCAGTTTTCAGTGTACAAGCCTTCACTTTTGTTAAATTTTTTTGCTAGTATTATGTCTAGGGTTTTTTTGTTTGTTTGTTTGTTTGTTTTTGGTGCATGAATATCTTAGATTTTTTTTATATACAAGACCATGTCACTTGCAAATCATGACAGGTTTACTTTTTCCATTCTAATCTGGATGACTTTTATTTTTTTTCCTAGTCTAATTTCCCTGGCTAGAATCTCCAATGCAATGTTAAGTAGAAGAAGTGACAGTGGATACATCTTTGTCTTGTTCCTTTTTATTCTTTTAAAAACACAGTTACTTCCTTGCCCAGGTGGCTCAATTGGTTAGTGTTGTCCTGATATGCCAAGGTTTCAGGTTCAGTCCTGGGTCAGGGCACATACAAGAATTAACCAATGAATGCACAAATAAGTGGAACAAGAAACCTATGTTCCTCTCCCTCTCTCTCTCTCTCTCTCTCCCTCCCTCGGTGGCTCAGTGGTTAAGCATCAATTCATGATCCAGCAGACCTCAGTTTGATTCTTGGACAGGGCACATGCCTGGGTTGTGGGCTCCATCCCCAGCTGGGGGCACGCAGGAGGCAGCCAATCCATGACTCTCATCATTGATGTTTCTATCTCTTTCTCTCCCTCTCCCTTCCTCTCTCTGAAGTCAATAAAGACATATTAAATATATATATATATACTGACACTAATGTTCCATCTGGTGGAGAGAGCTCCCCCTAGTGTCCTAAGGAGCATGTCCATCATGCAGGCTCTTCAGTCATGCCACTCTCTGCTGACTGCATACTGACTTCTCTACAGTGATGTCTTTTTTTTTAAAAACTGGTACAGAGAATAATAATCTTTGTTTCATGAATTTTCATGAAGTCTTTCCTTTTGTTTGTTTTCTACCTATCCCACCTTAATTTCTTAATTCTAAACTGATGATAGATTGATTATACCAGAGTATTTGTCCTATGTTCTCTTCTCTTGGTTTCAAATTTTCTCTAAATTTTAAACCACTTCCTCATCTCAACAGCTTTTACTAGAACAAAGGCCTCATACCTTGAAACCTCAGTTCTTTTGGATCTCCTATAAGAACTTGTTTACTTATATCTTACATCTTTAATCTTTGTTTTATTTCTATAGTGATTTTTTTCTCTATAGACTACACACATTTGAAAAGCAGTAAGCCAGTCTAATCAAGGCACCATTTAGAAATACAGATTTGAAGAGTCAGAATTCAAGGAAAAGGCCACAGGATGGACACCAGACCACAGCAGTGAGATTGGAACAGAAGGAAGGAGAAAATATTGCTCATCTGAAGACCATTGTTCAGGGTACTTGGGACTCCAGTCACAGGGAGGGAGCTCTGAAGGTTGGTACAGCCACTCAAGTAGGAACAGATGAGACTAAAATTACTGCAAGAAAAATGAGAGTTTAATGATATATATGTGTCAAAAGGGAAGAACAAAAGAATTCCAAAATTTTTCTTACAGGTCAGTGGTGCTAATTTCAGAAATTGAGTCTAGAGGGGAAACAGATTTTGGGGAATGAGGCAGAGCTGAGATCACTTTTCTGCTTTGAGTCTGACCTGCCACAATCGTCCAGGTGATGGTGGTCTATAGCCAGATCAGAACAGAGCTGGGAGGCAAGGCTGTGAGATATCGAGACAAGGGGAGCACAGAGATCAGCAATTGATTTAAAACTACTTGGGTTCAGACACAGAACAGGGCCTCACAGTGTCACTGGTAAGCTTTCCTTTAATTCTTACTTTTTATTTATTTTAACAAAATACACTTTCTTGTTTCTATTCAGAACTAGAATTGAGCGCACCTGGACAATTGCATGGAAGAAACAAATGCCAAATATTATTTGTCTCCATTTTTGTACAAGTATATTTTCTTCAAAATATGAAGGTGTCATTTCAGTAAATTCTCACCTGATATTTGCATGTCAGCCTTTTGGAGGATCATTGGTTACCTGGACTTAGATGGAACATAAATGGCACAGAAGGTGATTTTACAGATTTGCATTATTTCTGAATAACACATGTGGACGAAACCAACTGTAAAAATGTAGATAACCAATGCCCATGGGGTATCTTGGCACCTCCATGCCTGCTCTGTAATTTACTCAGACTCCGTCCTGGGAGAACAGGGCCTGGTGGGGTCCTCACACCAACAGTGGGTAAACCACCTGCACAAGGACCTCAGACACTTCCATTTAGTGTCCATGTTTCTAAACAAGGCCATCTGCATCGGATTTTCTGGTCACCCCAACACATGGCATTGTATCACACTTTGCCTTGATGATGTGGGGCAGGGAGGGAAGAGGGATCCCTTCTGAACATCCCTGTGTGAACATCCTCAGATGCTGCTCACATATTGGAATCTTTCAGGACTGAAATCCAGTACCCTGAAGGTCTTCCTGTCTCTCAAATGTTGAAACATTCCTTTAACTCTGGGAAGGATCCTGTTCTCATCACTCTGCAGCCTTAACAGTTTTTGATGGAGGGGAAGAGGGGATGAACTGAATGACCAACAGGCCTAGGGCATGAGGATGGGCGGTGACTTAGGAAGCTGTCTCCCTGCTCACTATCTGGTGAAGAGATGCTGACTCCCACCTCCTCACCTGGACGGCACAGACATTCACACAGTTCTGCATTGGGTCTGAGCTCCCTGGACCCAGTGGATGAACACTCTGAGGCCAGTCACTTCATGTGACTCCAATCACCTGCATAGGTTACCTTGATGGAGTTTTCAAGAACTGTAAGAGGAAATGTACTATTAGGCATGGAACTTAAAAAAAGTCAAAAACTGTCCTTGATCACAATATCTATTTAAAACGAAGACAAAACAATAAAAATGGAAATGATTAACTCCTATTAACACTTTTCTATAAGCAGTTATTATTATAGGGTAGCAAAAAAATGCTGTAAGCTCTGATTAAAGACTAGTTTATCTTTTTAAAGTGTGTTGTAAATGTTCTGAGGGAATCTTTACAGAAATCTTCATACAGGCGGGTCTGGTAGTCTAGACATTGGCACATTTGAGTAAAGATATTTGAGTAAAGATAATACCTGGAGGAGAAGTTAAGGGCTTTCCCTCTGAAATGGAGAAAATATTCCATTGTAAAAGAGGACAGTGACTGCCAGTGCATTTATGCTCATGAAGTTTTTTCTTAAACATTCAATTTAAGGCAAATTGCATGAAAGTGGTGAGGAAGCCTATGGAGAAGAAAGGGACTTCTCCCTTCTGCAGAGAAGGGGCAGAGGGAACCAAGGAAGTAGGGAAATGGAGAGACCTCAAGGGCAATATCAAGAGGTTAAGTCAATATACTTTCTGAGCTGAGAAATGAGAATATAAGAAAGATTGTGTTTCATTCTAGGTTAAAAAGCCCAAAGCAATGTTGGGAAAGTCATTCCCATCACAGGAAGATGTGAGAATCATCCAAAGATGACTTTCTTGGCACTGATTTTTAAGTACATTCATATTGTCCCTCAAACATGCCAGGCTGGCTTCGTCCCTGGGCCTCTGCACTACCTGTTCCTTCTGCCTGGAATGTTTTTCCTCTGACTCCCTCACTTTCTTCAAGTCTTGATCAAATGTCACCTTCTCAAAGACGTCTTCCTGGACTACACCATTTAAAATTGCTATCTACCCTTCCTCTCTACCCACAGTCTATCCTGACCTTTCTGGTTTTCCTTATTCCCCTTTTAATGTTTTCCGAAGCATAACCATATTCTGTTTTACCATATAAATTACTTATCATGTGGTTTCTTTATTTTCTGTCTCTCCTGGATAGAACATAAGCTTGAGGAGGGCAGCTATCTGTGGTAGTTTTGTTCACCGACATACCCTAAGCATTCAGTATAGTGCATGGCACATAGTAGGTTCTCAAATTTTATTGAATGAATGACTGCAGATCAAGGTTGAATTTATGCTTCTTTGAGCTAAGTTAATGAGCTACTTTATATAGCCAAAGTTAAAAGTTATTTCTAGTACAACTCTAGAGCAACACTAAAATTACTCACAAGTAAAAACTATTGGGTGTAGAAGTCACACATCAACCAAAGTCTTAGGGATAAAGATTTCACTAACAAAAAAACCTGAAGAATAAAAAAAGCCAGGTTTAGGGAAGTGTTTTGCATTTCCCCCCACACATTTTCTCTTATAACTGCTAAAGCATCAAGAGTCTTAATTTTCACAGACATCATAGAAGTTTATAGCTGGAATGGAACCTTAGAAATCATCTTAGCATGGGACTTCTAGCAACAATATGATGCAATCATTTTATAGCTGGGGAAACTGAGTACCAGAGTGGGAATGTAATATGCACAGTCAGGAAGTGGTGGGGGTAGAACTTTACTTGGGTCTTAAAATTTCAAGTCCTGAGTTTTTGTTTCTTTTTTTTGTTCACTTTTTCTTTTCAGCTAATTACCTGAATGTATTTTATTTTATACTGGTTCAAGTTAAACATCAGAACTCAAATGGTTAATAAATGACTGTAAAAGGGCCAGGGGAGGATTTTCCTATTTATTTAAGCGTTAGTGAGATGCAATCACTTAAAACCTACTAAGGACTTCTGGCTTCCACAGCCTGCCAGCTTCCTTGAAGAACTGGCACATGATCCTGTATGGGTTATGGCAAGCTGAACATGTCTCTGTATTCTGAAGGCTCATGTAGCACCACTGCAGCAAACTGCCTTTTAGATGCCTTCCCCAGCATTTTTTCTTAATTATAATCCTAATCGTTGGGATTCCTACATCATAAGGTAGACATTCTTGTCATTTTTCTTTAATTGTTTAAATGGAAATAAGCCACAGTGCTATCTGGAACAAGGCCACCTCTTATATGCACTGCAAGAGTGGAAAGAGTGGAGATTTTGGACAGTAGATGGAAATGACTCTTCAGCCTTGTTAGAAGCAGCCTGCAGGAGACAGGGAAGGGGAACCAGGAAACCAGGGGCCTTTAGGGGAAGGCTGCAAAGCCCTGGCTATGGCTGGTAACCATTGCAGGCTGGCCATTCTAAGGGAGCAGCTCTCCCCCTTAATGGGCACCATGAAGTAAAGTCCCTTATAAGACCAGCTGCATAGCTCTCACCTTTCCAGGAAGCTTTCTGTGGCTGAGACACAAAGGAAGACCCCAGAGGAGGACTCCAGATACTATAGGTTGGTGATTCTCTCCCATGGCTTCCTGGCAGGGTGAAGAAGCAGGGCCCACCCTATTTATGACCAATAATATATTCTTAAGGTTTCAATTATTTTTATGCTAACACTTTAAAATGAGTAGATTGTAACTACTTCTTTTCTCTTTGCAGCCCATTATACATTCTTGAGTGGGAAAGAAGTTGGTAATACTGTAGCTAGGATAAAAAGTGGTAAAACACTGCTCTAAGGAAACTGATGATAATCTCAACTCTGTTTCCTAACTTCTCTCCTTCTATAGTGAAAGATTTAATTTCCTGCTTTGTTTAAATTCATTTTTCTATTTCTTTTTATCATGCCTATATGTAATCTTTTTTGAATTTGAATGGCTTCCCACAGACAGAAATCTGAAATAGAAATTGTCCAGTAAGTGATACTCTTAACTTGGTCTGAAGACACTTTTTCTCATCTGGGTTGTGTAATTTAACTAATGGCTCTCAAATTTCTCCTCTTTAATATGGGGAAACAATAAAGAATTATTATAAGGAATCAATTCAACAAGAAAGGCTACATAAAATGGTATGCAAATAATATGTGTTCAACATACTTGGATCTGTGAAGGTTATAATTAGCTCTTCCATTGCCAACATCCAAAAAACAGCAAGATGGCAGTTTTGCAAAAATGCCCAGTTTCCTGGTTTCATAGCATC
This sequence comes from Miniopterus schreibersii, assembly GCF_964146895.1. Taxonomy (NCBI): domain Eukaryota; kingdom Metazoa; phylum Chordata; class Mammalia; order Chiroptera; family Miniopteridae; genus Miniopterus; species Miniopterus schreibersii. The sequence goes on along the minus strand of NC_138120.1, from coordinate 16,729,562 downwards.
TTTGATCATTCATTCAGCAATGGGTCCTTGTCCTTGCCCCAGTGAAATTGCACCCTGAGTTGAATAATAACAACAGTGCTGCTTTGTAAGCAATGAAATTATTAAGATATTTAAATATAGCAGACTCTTGCTTAGAATAAGCTCATTCTGGCCTAGCTGGTTTGTCTCAGTGGCATGGCCCTCGGGTTGGAGGACATCAGGTTTGATTCCGTCAAGGGTCTTTGCTGCATTGCAGGCTCAATCCGAGAGGCAGCCAATTGATGTTTCTCTCTCTCTCCCTTCCACTGTCTCTGAAAAGAATAGAAAAAATATCAGTGGGCGAGACTAAATAAATAAATAAAATGCTCATTCTGATAGATGTACAAATGTTTTGTTCTTTGTATGTGTTTTTTTAAAACCACTTTTACTGTAACACATATAAAAATGTGCAAAGAAGAAATATACAGCTCTATGAATTATTGCAAATGAACATCTGTGGTTGAGAAGAAAACTTTGCTAACACCTTAGAGACATCTCTCCTATACCCCTTTCCTTTCCAATCATTTCTCCCTTTTTCCCAAAGGCATGCACTATCCTGACTTCCAACCTTATAGGTCAGTTTTTAAAAGATTAAAAAAAGTTGAAGTCTACCATATATATAGGAAAAGTACACAAATCATTAATGCACAACTTCCTGAATTCTACCAAGGTGAATACACACATGTACCACCACTGAGGACAAAATAAAGAACATCATCATCGTCCTTCCATCAGGATCCACCTTCCTTCTCAAAGGCAATTTTGAATTCTAACACCATAGGTCAGTCTTGCCTGTTGTTGAATTTTATATAAGTGGAATTATATAGTTTACTTATTTTTATTTGGTCTATTTCAATCAACATTATTTTTTAGGTTTATTCACATTACTGTGTGTCACTGTGTTCATTCATTTTTATTGCTATAAACTGTGGTTAGACCACAATTTATTTATCTGTTCTGCTCTCGATGGCCATTTGGGTTGTTTATGGTCCTTGGCTATTATGTGCAATGCTTCAACAAACATTCTTTCACATATCTTTGGGTACACATGTTCACTCCATTTTGTTGCGTATATTCCTAGGAGTGGAACTGCTGGTTGGACAGAGTTTGTGTATGTTTGAATTTTTTATAATATCAAACTGTTTTCCAAAGGGATGTCACCAATGCACATCTCTCCCAGCAGCAGATGAGAGTACTTGTCTCACCATTTCTTTGCTAACACCTGATAAATGTGTAGTGGTATCTCACTGAGGTTTTAATTGTTTCCCCCTTTCATAGGTTACTTATTGGCCATTTGGCTAATTCCCTTTTGTATCTTCTCTTGATTTCTTCCTTTTTTTCTATTGAATCACCTGTCTTTAAAATTTTTTTTTAATTTTATTTCTCAGAGTTCTTTATATTGGATATAAACCATTTGTTCTCCTTTTAGTGTCTCCATAGTTTTGCCTTTTTCCAGAATAACATATAGTTGGAATCATACAGTATGGAGCCTTTTCATATTGGCTTCTTTATTTAGTAATATGCATTTAATATCCCCCCATGTCTTTTCATGGCTTGATAGCTTCTTTCTTTTTAATGCTGAGTAATATTCCACTGTATGGACATACCACTCTTTGTTTACTTATTCACCTACTGAAAGACATCTTGGTTGCCTCCAAGTTTTGGTGATTATGTAAACATCCATGTGCAGGTTTTTCCATGGATATAGTTTTCAACTCCTTGGGTTAATATCAAGCAGTGTGACTGCTAGATAGAATGGTAAGAGTATGTTTAGTTTTGTAAGAAAACACTGAACTGTCTTTCAAAGTGGCTGTACCATTGTGCATTCCCATCAGCAATGAAGAGGGTTCCTGTTGCTAATATGCTTTAATATAGTCTGCTTATATTTTCAGTAATCTGGAAGCAGAGACTAACTTCCCCACAGTGAGTACCTGAAAGTGAAACTTATAAGTAAGGAGAATAATATGCCCAGCTACACTAGCCTGCCTGCACCCTAAACACTCTGCAGAAGACTCTGGAGAAAGACCCAGCAACCGCAAGGGGGAAGCAAAGTAGCTGACAAGAAGAGGTGGTCCACAGAGAGCCTCAGATCAGCCAACTACCTAAGGACTCCAGAGCCAACCCTAGACAGTTTCTGACACTGGCTGATACACAAGTGCCTCCCAGGAGAACTGAAATCAGCCCACAAAACAGTGACCCTCAGACAACATAAGCTGCCCAGATGAAACTCAGCTGACTGACTTTTTAAATTTTTTCTTAGGAAAAAGAGAGAAAAGAAAAAAATTTCCTCTTTAAATTAAAAAAACCAAAACATTTTCAATTAATTAAAAATATATATATTGTTTAGTTTTGTTTGTTTTCTTGTTTTGTTTAGTTGCTTTGTTTTGTTTTGTCTTTTGTTCTGTTGATAGTCAGCTTAATTGCTGGGAAATGATCATTATAACCAATAAGTTTACTACTTTCCTCTATCATTTCCCTATATCTCTTATTGGGCTCCCTTTGTGTCCTTGCTTTATCTCTCCCAGTCTTCTTGTTCTATTGGCATACCTTCTTTTTTCTTTTTCTCCCTTTTGTCTTCCTGTCCTTTTCTTTGTTTGTTTCTGTTTGTCTCTTTATTATATATTTTTAAAATTTTATTTTCAACTATTTTCTATTCCTACACTCCACTCTTAATTCTTTGATTGCCCTTTTTTCAGAATCTTCTCTGCCCCCTTTATCTCCCAGTAGAGTCTCTATTTTTTTACTTTTTATATTACTTTATTATTTTTAATTTTTTTTTACTATTAGCAATAATATACTTTTCTCTCTCTGTTTTTTTTTTGTTTGTTTGTTTGCTTGCTTTAGCATTTGTGATCTCACTTTGCTTTCCCAATTCTACTTCCACTTGGGATGTTTTCATTGTGATTGTCAGGATATTTTGCAAGATACTGCTTGTTTCCTGGCAGTTTGATTGGTTACTGTCTTATTTTGCCAGCACCTGTACAACAGCTCACATAATGTGGTTGGGGCTGAGACACACAGTTAGCCAACCTGAGAGAGGAGTCCTTCCAAGAATGGACCAACAACACTCTAGACCCAATCACAACAGCAGAGACCAAAGAACTCACAAAAGGGATACTCACAAAAGAGACACACATAGAGCAAAGAGCTCAGAATTATAAGAAAAACACCCTTCTGGGCTCCACTAAACATACAATACAAAATCCCACCCCACAAGACTGGGAGACAGCAAATATATCTAATATACAGATACAAACACTAAGAGCCACCAAAATGGGGAGACAAAGAAATAATCCCAAAACAAAAGAAAAAGGAAAATCACCAGAAAAAACCCTGATAATATGGAGTTAAGCAAGTTATCAGAAACAGAGTTCAGAGTAATGGTTATAAAGATGCTCAAGGAAGTTAATGAGAACAACAAAACACTTACTGGAAAGGTCAAGGAACTTAGTGAAAACATGACAAAAGAGCTAAATATAATAAATAAGAATCAGGCAGAAATGAAGAATATTAGATCTGATATCAAGAATATGCTGGAGGGTATTAAAAGCAGGCTAAATGAAGCAGAGGATAGAATAAGTGACTTAGAAGATAAGATAGAAAAAGCCACTCAATCAGAGCAGCAAAAATAAAAAACACTCAAAAAGCATAAGGACAGTCTAAGGGAGCTTTGGGACAACATGAAGCAAAAGAACATTCATATCATAGGGGTTACAGAAGAAGTGGAAAGAGAGAAAGGGTTAGAGAACATGGTAAAGAAAATAATGGCAGAAAATGTCCTACGTTGGGGAGGGAGAAAGGCACAGGTTCAGGAAGCACAGGGGTTCCAAACAAGAGGGACCCAAAGAGAACCACTCTAAGACACATCATAATTAAAAAGGCAAATGTCAAGGACAAAGAGAATATTAAGGGCTACAAGAGAGAGACAAGCAGTGACCTCCAAGGGAACCCCCATAAGGCTGACAGCAGATTTCTCAACAGAAACTCTTCAGGCAAGGAGGGAGTGGTAGGAAGTTCTCAAAGTAATGAAAAGCAAGAACATGCAACCAAGACTGCTTTATCCAGCAAGACTATCATTTAAAATTGAAGGTGAAATTAAGAGCTTCCTAGACAAAAGAAGGCTGAAGGAGTTCATTCAACCAGCACTGCAAGAAATGCTGAAAAGACTGCTTTAAGAAAAAGAAGAACTATTAAGAGAAAGGTATGTAAGAAGAAATATTGAGAGAAAAGCATGAAGCAGAAAAATGGAATTAAAAGTATATCAATATGACGTTAAATGTAAATGGAACAAAAGCTTTAATCAAAAAACATAAGGTAGCTGAATGGGTAAGAAAACAGGACCCAAATATATGCTGTCTACAAGAGACCCACCTGAGAGCAAAAGATTAACACAGGCTAAAAGTGAAGGGATGGAAAAAAATAGTCCATGAAAATGGAAACAAACAAACAAAAAGATAGAGTAGCAATACTTATTTCTGACAAAATAGACTTCAAAATAAAGACCATAACAAGAGACAAAGATGGTCACTACATAATACTAAAGGGATCAATCTAACTGGAGGAAATAACCCTTATAGGTATATATGCACCCAATATAGGAGCACTTAAATATATAAAAAATTTCTTGGTGGACATTAAGGGGGAGATCGACAGCAACACAATCATAGTGGGGGACTTTAACATCCCACTGTCATCATTGGACAGATCATTAAGACAAAAAATCAACAGGGAAATGCAGACCTTAAATGACATACTAGATCTAATTGATTTAATTGACATTTACAGAACATTTCATCCCAGAGCAGCAGAATACACATTCTTCTCATGGGCACATGGGACATTCTCAAAAATAGACCATGTGTTAGGGCACAAAGCAAATCCCTACAAATTTAAGAAGACTGAAATTATATCAAGCATCTTTTCAGATCACAATGCCATGAAACTAGAAATCAACCACTATTAAAAAACTAAAAAATATTCAAACACATGAAGGATAAATAGCACGTTATTAAAAAATTAATGGGATACCAATGAGATCAAGGAAGAAATCAAACTCTTCTTGGAAAAAAAACCAGAAATGAACAGACAACTCAAAATCTGTGGGACACAGCAAAAGCAGTCCTGAGAGGAAAGTTCATAGCAGTACAGGCCTATCTTAAGACATAAGAAAAATCTCTACTAAACCATCTAACACAACAACTAAAAGAACAAGAATGAGAACAGTAAGAAAATCCCTGAGAAAGTAGAAGGAAGGAAATAATAAAGATCAGAGCAGAAATTAATGACATGGAGACTAAAAAACCAATACAAAAAAATCAATAAAACCAAGCGCTGGTTCTTTGAAAAGATAAATAAGATTGATGCACCTTTAGCCAGACTCACCAAGAAACAAAGAGAGAGGACCAAAACACATAAAATCAGAAATGAAAAAGGCGATATAACAACCAACCCAACAGAAATATGAAGGATTGTAAGAAAATACTATGAGCAACTATATGCCAACAAACTGGATAACCTCGGTAAAATGGATAAATTCCTAGAAGCAAACAGTCTTCGAAAGCTGAATCAAAAAGAGGCAGTAAACCTGAATTGGCTGATGACAACTAGTGAAATTGAAGCAACAATAAAAAAGCTCCCAGGAAACAAAAGTCCTGGTTCAGATGGAGTTAAAGGCAAATTTTACCAAACATTCAAAGAAAAATAAACACCTATCTTCCTCAAACTATTCCAGAAAGTTCAAGAGAGGGAAAACTCCCAAACTCTTTTTATGAGGCAGCATCATCTTAATCCGAAAACCAGATAAAGATACTACAAAGGAAGAAAATTACAGGCCAATGTCCCTGATGAACATAGATGCTAAAATCTTCACTAAAACACTAGCAAGCTGCATCCAACAGTACATTAAAAAGATCATACACCACGACCAAGTGGGATTTATTCCAGGGATGCAAGGCTGGTATTATATCTGTAAATCAATAAATGTGATGCATCACATAAAAAAAAAAAGGACAAAAATCATACAATCATATAAATAGGTGAAAAAAAGCATTCAACAAAATCCAGTGCCCATTTTGCTAAAAACTCTCAGCAAAGTGGGAATAGAAGGAACATACATCAACCTAATAAAGGCTATAACAGACAAACCTACAGCCAACATCACACTCAATGGGCAAAAACTAAAACCATTTCTGTTAAAAACAGGAACAAGACAGGGGTGTCCACTTTCACCCTCTTATTCAACATAGTATTGGAAGTCCTTGCCACAGCCATCAGACAGGAAGAAAACATAAAAGGTATCCAAATTGGAAAGGAGGAAGTAAAACTGTCATTATTTGCAGATGACATGGTACTGTATATAGAAAACCCTAAAGAATCCATCAAAGTGCTACTAGATTTGATAAATGAATTCGGTAAGGTAGCTGGATAAAAAATTAACATCTGAAAATTGATGTCACTTTTATACACCAAGAATGAACTCTCAGGAAGAGAAACAAACAAATAAAAAACAATACCAATTACCATTGAAAATAAAAAAAATAAGATACCTGGGGATAAACTTAACCAAGGATGCAAAAACCTGTACTCGGAAAACTACATGACACTGAAAAAAGAAATAGAAGAAGATATAAACAAGTGGAATAATATACCATGTTCATGGGTTGGAAGATTTAATATCATTAAAATGTCCATACTACCCAAAGCAATCTATAGATTCAATGCAATTCCTGTTAAAATACCAACAGCATATTTCACAGAACTAGAACAAATATTCCAAAAATTTATGTGGAACCAAAAAAGACCCTGAATAGCGGCAACCACCTTGAGAAAGAAGAACAGAGTGGGAGGGATCACTTTACCAGATATCAAACTGTACTACAAAGTCACTGAAATCAAAACAGGTTGGTATTGGTACAACAACAGACATATAGATCAATGGAACAGAACAGAGACTCCAGTAATAGACCCATGCAATTATGGTCAGTTAATATTTGACAAAGGAGGCAAGAGCATAGAATGGAATAAAGACAGTCTCGTCAGTGAATTGTGCTGGACAGCTACATGCAAAAAAGTGAAACTAGATGACCAACTTTCACCGTACACATAAATAACCTCAATATGGATAAAAGACTTAACTGTAAGTAGCAAAACCATAAAATCCTGGATGAAAACAGGCAGTAAAGTCACAGACATCTCACTTTTCACTGATACATCTCCTAGGGCAAGAGAAACAAAAGAAAAACTAAACAAATGGGACTACATAAAACTTAAAAACTTCTGCCCAGCCAAAGAAATCAGCCTCAAAATACAAAGGGACCCCATGGTATGGGAGAACATATTTGCCAATGATGTATCTGATGAGGGGATAATTTCCAAAGTGTACAAAGAACTCATACAACTCAAGAGGAAGACAAACAATCCAATTAAAAAATGGGCAAAGACCTAAATACACATTTCTCCTAAGGAGGACATATGGATGGCCAAGAGACATATGAAAAAATGCTCAATGTCCCTATACATCAGGGAAACGCAAATTAAAACCACAGTGAGGTATCACTTCTCACCTGTCAGAATGGCTCCATCAACAAATCAACAAACAACATGTGCTGGCGAGGGTATGGAGAAAGGGGAACCCTAGTAAAATGCTGGTGGGAATGCAGACTGGTGCAGGCACTATGGAAAACAGTATGGAGGTTCCTCAAAAATTAAAAATGGGCCCAGCCGAGCATGGCTCAGTGGTTGAGCATCGAACTAAAATCCAAGTGATTGGGTTTGATTCCCAGTCAGGGCACATGTCTAGGTTGTGGGGCTCCATCCCCAGTTGGGGGAGTGCAGGAGGCAGCCAATCAGTGACTCATCATTGATGTTTCTATCTCTCTCTCTTCCTCTTCTTTCATCTCTCTGAAATCAATAAAGATATATTTAAAAAAAAAAAATGGAACTGCCTTTTGACCCTGTGATCCCACTTCTAAGAATATATCCTAAGAATCCTGAAACATTAATCAGAAAGAACATATGCACCCCTATGTTCATAGCAGTGCACTTTACAATAGCTAAGATGTGGAAAGAGCCCAAGTGCCCATCAGTACATGAGTGGATAAAAAAGCTGTGGAACATTTATACCATGGAATACTATGCAGCTGTAAAGAAGAAGGACCTCATACCTTTGGGACAACATGGAATGACCTGGAGAATATTATGCTAAGTGACATAAGCCAGGCAGAGAAAGACAAACATCACATGATCTCACTCATATGTGGAATCTAAGAACTTAATAAACTGGTGAACAGAATAGATTCAGTGACATGGAAGCATGGATGAAACTTACGATTCTCAGAGGAAACAAAGGGGGTGGGTGGGTGCAGGGGAGAGATTAATTCAAGAATTTATATTCATATATGCACAACCCAAGGACACAGACAATGGTGTGGTGAGGGATTGAGGAGGGGGTGGTGGAAGGGGTGGAAGGGGAGAAAAAGGGACATATGTAATATTTTGAACAATAAAAAAATATTAATTTAATTTTTAAAAAATCATTGTTGAAAGTATTACAGATGTCTCGTTTTCTCCCTACACTGACCCCTCTCCTGCCTAGGCCTTCACTCCACTATTGTCTCTGTGGATGGGTTATGCATATATGCATCTAAATTCTTTAGTTAATCTCTTCCTCCCCTTTATCAGAGTAAAAGAAAGTCCTCTTCCTGGTTTTATTTTTGTAAGGAATGATTTCTAGATTCTTAGTTTACTAGGACTATTTTTCCCATGAATGCATGTTGAATTTCAACAAATAATTTTTCTGCATCTGTTGAAATACTTTTCTTATTTACTTAAAGGGGTTTTCTCCTTTAACCTTTGAATGTGGTGAATTACATTACTTTATTTTCTATATTTTAACCATCCTTGCATTGCTAGAATAAACCCAGCACTATGGGAGGCTTTATTTTATTGTTGATTCTATTACTGATGTTATGCAGGAATTCATAATCTACAGAGGGAACAAAAAGGAAAATTTTATCAAGGAGATGCTCATAGGAGTTGTTAAACCTGCAAAATGTGACCTTACCATTCTGAATACCTGCTGTCCCGGGAAATCTATGAAATGCGCCCATGGGATCTGAGCCCGTGCTTAAGATAAATGCCAGGGGAGTGTTGTATGACATGTCTTGATATAGAGTAGGCAGGTCCATAAGTGGTGTCTCTATAAAGCGTTTTCCAAGGTTTTTTATTACAAAGTCTGGAAGAGCGAAAACCACCTGCAAGATGAAAAGAAAAACATTAAAAAAAATGTGTTGGTTGAGTATCCTTCATAATTTTACCCTGTTTCCCCCTCAGCTTCTCAGTGGTCGGTGCCCTGCTCTTTGAACTCATTATTTCTTTATCAGGTATATTTCTTCCTATGGATCAATTTGGAGAAATTGTACCCCGCATAACCGCTGATAGCCATGGTTCTCCTGACTTCACTGAGCAGGATGAACTATTGGATGAGAGGAAAGTCCCTCATCCTTCCGTCTGTCTGTAAACCTGCTGTTTCCCCATCCTGCCTCCTTTGGTTCTATCCCTCCTGCATTCTCTTGGACATTACTGTCAGCCCTTCCATTTCTCTCTGCATTATTGCTCTCTCTCTGCCTCCATCATCTCCCTGCCATCATACAATTTGGTTCTACTGTCTCCTATTCTTAAAACCCAATCCCGAGCCTTCCCTTGATTGTAGTTCCCTCCCACCTGCTATTTCATTTCATTGCTCCTCATTCACAAGCCAACTTCTCAGAAGAACTGCCATTCTCCTAATAATATACTGAATCTCTCTTTACTTACCCTTAATTTTTTATATTTGGATGCAGAAGGTTTCTCAGCACCTGAGCAGCATTGGAGACCCAGCAATGGAAAATATGCTGAGGTTAAGTGGAGAGATCTCCTCACTGGAACAAACTGGATCCTGTGCTTATCAGGGGGTGGGGTCATGTTTGTGTGTTTTCTAGGAATCATAATGGACCTAGGTGGTTACTGGAGTGCTTGGTAAAACATTATGGTGCCAATAAATCTAACTGGCCAAATGAAGAATCTGACTATTCATGATCCTGGCCCGTACTCAGAAGACCCCCGAGAACAAGAGAGACTCAAGAGACAGCTGTGCAGACATGGGGCCAGACTAAGAAGCCATATAATCACTCTGAATGGGGGTGGGATAGGATGTAAAACCATCTTATGGGGATATGGAGTGGAGATAATATATCTATTGATGTTGGCACTTACATACAGATATACATGCTATAGAATCTGCTCCTCCTCTAGATACCTCACCCACAGACTTAGCAAAAGAACTTTTTGACAAGTTTTCTAATATCTCTGGGCATAGGTTATCTTCATTATTCTATTCTGGTATTATGTTGTTGGCTGTAGTGTTAATATTCCTATGTTTATTCCCAGTTTGTGTCCAAGCAGGAATGCGGAGCATCTCAGAGCTGCAGACAGGAGTCCACTGGCTCAAATTAAAAAGTAAAGAAGGGGTAGATGTTGGGAGCTGGTGACGTGTCTGGACATGGTCCACATATTTGAGGACTCAACCCTCCCCACAAGTTCCCATGAGGAGACAAAATAAAGATAATTACCAGGATCGGGGGTCATGCAGGAGGCAGGATGTTTACTCTCAAAGTATTTATTCAGCCTTGAAAGAACTACTTTATATCACCCTCACCTCATTACCAGTTGTTTGTTACTCACTATATAATAAAGGCATTGAAGTCATTTGGGGCTGCTCCTCACTGGAGGGCAGTCCTCCTGATCCCATAAATTTGTCACTTTCATTTCCACCACTTGAACTCAGGTTTGTTAGTCTTTCTGGCTGGTTCCTGACAATAAGCACCTGCACCTTCATTTGCCTACAGGTCTACCTACAGGTTCAAAGAGAATCTATATCTGCCAGGGACACTTGTAGGACTATCAAATCTCCTGCAATGTATGGCCAAAGTAAAAAAGCAGCTTTTACATAAACCTGAACATGTCACAGTGCACATTTTTGTCATGGTCGAATTCAAAAAGGGCAGATTTCAGAACATTCATAAATTTTCTTGAGTCACATGATCTGTTGAGATATGTATTGCCTCTATAATCCAAAGTTTCATTGGGATCTTGATTGAAGGCAGGACCAACTGTAACAAATTATTATTTTGAAAAAGTTACTTCTCATACCCAATATCACTGGATCCAGTTGCATTTCTCTATGTGAGAAGAATTATGAATTTTAGCCACATTTATTCCACAATTTCTGATTTCTAAATGTGTATCAAGTCAATAGTAGTACTCTTCTCACTAACTAGGTGCAGAAATACGAATGCCATCCTTGTTCTGGAACAGCAGGTTTCCCATCCTGTGGAGAGAATAGACAGTCAACACCTCTACAGACTAGATGGAAACAAAGCGCCATAGAAGAGATACACCCCAGAAGTAAGATAATAAAATTATATGCTGGCATTGTCATCTGAGCTAAGGCAAGTTTGACTGAACTTAGTATACATAGTGGGGAGGCTTTGTCAGAAGGCTAAGTGGGTACATGTTGATGTGGACATTGAAGTTACACAATTAAAGTAACCAATAGTTTCAGCAGTGACAGACTGTATCACCTGCAGTTAAAGTGTTAATTCGTGTTATCTTCTAAGTTATTTCTACTCCTCTTTCTATTTATTCTACTCATTCTTCTCCATCTTCTCTTCCTACTACAGCTCTTCTTCCTTCTCCTTTTCTATCTGCTCATTCTCCTCAGGCTCCTCTTCCTTCTGTTCCTCCACCTCCTTCCTACTTATCATCCCTTATCCTCTTTTTCCTCCTTTTCCTCCTTGTCCTCCATCTGCTCTTCTTTGTCTACTGTTTCTGTTCCAGTTCCTGTTCTTTCTTCTTATTTTGCACAAGCCACATCAAAATATTAATGTGAAGGTGGTTAAACAGCACTCCTGCACCTTTCAAATGCCTGATATATGTGGTATAGTTTTTGATATACTACTTCCTTAGGTATAGGCAAGTCTAATTAATTCTGTTTAGACTTTCCAGCAATACTCATTCTCATTTTTAGGTAACCCACTGTGAGGATTCATTCTGCTACCCTGGCCATTTTAGCTATGCATTCTAGGAGCAGGGGGAATCACTGGATTAGTCCCGTGACATTTGGAAACACTTTGTCTCCCCAGTGCTCCCACTACCACACTCCACTGAGTCACGTTACTGACTCCAGTGGTTACACACTAGTGTGACACACAAAAATTCATACTATTAGAATCTTATTGACACGCAAGGACTCTCAATTCCAATCTTCACACTGCCACACAAAAGCTCTCAAACCCACAATCTAGTTTGACACCTCAGGGCTACCATTGTTTTCACTCTACTATGAAACCATAAGTTGTTCAACAGCTCATACACCATTGTGAGCCTTAGGGATCCCATTGCCCATGGTCCACTCTGACACCACAGAGATCATACAGCCTACAACCCACCGTGACATGTAGAGCTTCAGCTTCCCACACTCCACTGTGAAATCTTCAGACTCTGATTACCAAAACACTAAAAAGTTACACAAGAAATCCTACTGTTCAAATCGACTTTCATACCTTGGGGCACATACACCCCATAGTCTATTGTGACCTCCCAAATCTCTGAATGCCCATTGTCCAATAAGGTGCATCAGGGTTTTCACTGTACTCACACATGTCTGAAACCTTCAGGTCTCCCACTGCACACACTTCTTTGTGAATACCTGGGCTCCCACTGCCCACATTTCACTGTTAAATCCCATGTCTCCCAAAGATCATAATTCACTGTTAACCATCTGGGCTTTCTAGCCTATATTACAATGTGACACCAGAGGTATATAGTTGCACACACTGGATTTAACCGCCTATTGATACTACTGCACACAATTGCCTTTAAGCATTGGGGCTTCTAATGTCATCTCTCCATCACAATGCAAGTCTCATGAGATTAACACACCACTGTTAAACTCAAAGGCTCTCACTGCCCTCATTTCACTGTGACATCTTCAGCGCTCCCATGCACAACTGTCATTTGTGAACACCTTGGCTCCCATTGAATATGTTCTGCTCCAGTCCATCTAGGGATTCCAATGTCCACACAAGTCTGTTAAAACCCAGAGTGTACACTGTCCACATTCCATAATGAGAACACATGGAGTTTACTTCCTACACCCCAGTGTAACAGACCACCCTTCTCACTCCAAATATGACCTTTCACCTCTACAAAATATTTCTTCATGCATTGGTGAATGGTATACACTGTGGAGACTCAGAGTGTGGAATAGAACTCATATGAACAATACACTCAAACGTTCTCAACTCTCTGTTTTTTACTCCTTAAGTATTGAAACAAACGACAGTTGGAATTTCCATGTCACATTTGTTTGTCCATCATTAGATGCACTTTTCACCAAATCTTTCCATTAAACAGTTAGAGGCTTTGTTAATGAGAGAAGCTGCTGATATAAATGCACAATCTCTGTCTGGTGGTCCCAAATTAATAGAGTGCATTTTATCCAAGTTTTTGGTTTTTTTACATTGTCCCCCCACATTAATTATTTTTACATATACTTCATATTTTTCTCCTTGTGTAAAATACAAGACTAAAGTAGTTCTTCCATAGTGTAGCACACATTATCAAGTCTCACACTGTGTCCAGACATTGAGGATGCCATTGGATTTTTTGGCCTATTCATGCTGGTCAGAGCCACAGAAGCCTCTAGCATATGTCCTTCTGTGTTTCCTATTGATCATTTTTCCAGTCCCTGACAAATCCTGAACTATTTTAGTTTCCTTTGATAGTGACCAAAATTCTGCAATGAATCAGGCTTGGAACCACTGATAGAAAGTAACCAATTTGTGTCTTGTAGCTCTTAAAGGTGAATCTGGAGCCTTGGCTATTAATTAAGTGATCCATCTCAAGTGATGATAAAAACATTTCTATGGCTGATTCTGGGACCAATCAGAAATTTTTAAGAATGTCTGTGTCATCACCACAAACATGGAAACTAGGACCCAGGGGACACATTGAATTGCCACAGTGGCCCTCCCTTCTGCTGTAGCCCAGTACTTAGAAATTGTTTTGTTTGGTGGGAGCCTGGATTCAGAACTTGGTTTTGTAAATCTTATTGATTTTTTTTCTTTTTATAGACACTGTTCCTCACTAACTCTATGATGTCTAAGGGCCTACAGCTAAACTTTTGCTGCTCTGCTTCAACAGATGATTCAAGTGATCCATATTGAACAAATAATAGATAACAAAAATATATTTATTATTAAAAAATTAAAAATGTCCTCTATCTTGAACAAGGATGTGCCTAACAATGTTATTATTTAGTTATTAAACTTTTTGGGTAACATAGTTAATAACATTATATAAATTTACATAATTTATATAATAACATTATATAAATTTTACTTGTACAACATATCCATCTTTGTTAAGTTCTCACCACACAATGTCTAGTCTCCTCTCTCTTACTGTGTTTGACCCCCCTTTTTTCCCCTTGTCCTTCCTCATGCTTTTTACCTTATTGTAATCATCATGATTTCATATGTAGGTAATTTTTTTGTGTTTCTTTGGTTTGTAGTTTTACATTTCTCATATGAGGGAAAATACAGAATGTGGCACTTTTCTTTATTAATAAAATCTTCACTCTGAAGCTTCACTGTGATGTGCCTTAAATGAGACAGTTATTCTGGAATATTTTTTTCCGTGGTGGGAGAACTGTCCAATGAACATCTGCCCAAAATGAAATTTTGAAGATTCTTCCAATCATGCTTATTTTATGTCCCTGATTGCTCTTACAAAGTAACAGTCACAGCCATGAATCTGTAAGTACTTTCATATCCATCATTTGTCATTCAAGCAAAGTTAATGATGAGGTGAACTGCCACAATATCTACCTAGTGTAATGATTTCAGTGCCCACACTCCTGCACAAATATTCCACAATGGTCTCTTGTGCTGCAGCTGTTTCCTTTTTTGTTGGTCATCGATATAATGTTAGATCATCTGTAAGTCAGGTCAGAACATTCTTTCCTCTTTCAATAGATCATAGGAGACTTTACATGACAAAAGTCCCAAAGTTTAGGCTGAAATACAGATCTATTGTTTTCTAATAGGGACTGAAAACAATTGGGCCACTTCTTATATTATTGTTTTGGCCCATCCAGGTTTGATGGTGTAGTTACCATTTTATTTTATAGATATAAATTTTTATTTTTGTTAGTCCTCACCAGAAAATATTTTATTGCTTTTTAGGTAGTGCAAGGGAGAATGGGAGTGGGAGAGTCAGAGAGATGGAGAAACTTTGCTGTTGCAGAGACACATTCATTGGTGTTCTACCACACTCACCTAGAAAGGGGGTGGTAAGCAAATGCACAACCCAAAAATATGTCCTAACCAAAAATTGAACCCATGACCCTGTGTTTTCTGCCAATGCTGCAACCACTGAGCTACATGACACAGAGATAAACTAATGTAGTATTTTCCCTGTACATGGCCTCTTTATGATGCCTGGGTTCACATCACACTCAGGTCATAATGAACAGCTCAGGCTGCATGGTAACTTGGTGGCCTATGGTTAAGCATTTCTTCTTTCAAACTACAGAAAGCTGTTGGGTCTAATCTCAGTCAATTTTCAGGATAATAATATCCATTTTCCCTGAATGTTTGCCCCACTTATCAAGAACTGCTTTGAGCGATAGATTGGACAGAAGAACTTGTGATGCCTAGATGGACCTCAGCCAGAGACTTAACATCTTGTGTCACCACAAGTCTCTTTGGTGACAAGATTTCTATGGAATTTTCCCACTATTTTTACTTCTTTCCCAGCTCCTTCTAACCAAGTGAACAATAATGATCATGTTTGCCAGATTTCTACCAAGTACCTTTGCCATTTTTCTCACATTTGGCTTAAAACCACTGAGAGAAATATGTACAAATGTCCTTAATCTCTTCACTTTGAATCTGGATTCTTGGCTATAAATCAAGAAAATCATCCATGTCTTCTGTGTGGTCCACTCAGAAATTTTTCAGAAGTGGCTTTCACAAGTCTGCTCATCACAGGTGGCTTTCATCCCCACTTAGGCCCACAGTGTCTCATTACTACTATATTTAAACTAGAAATGAGAAAACCCTTTGGATTTCCACAGTGGTCCTCACATTTCCATCTAGAGATCATGTATTTAGAACTTGTCTTGTTTGCCTGGAATAATAAATTGGTTGTTTAAATCTTTATGATTTTATTTTCATAGGTGTTATTCCTCATTAACTGTCTAATGGCTAACAACATACAACATACCTTTTACTGCCCAGGATCAACAGATGATCTACCTGATACTTACTAAACAAAAAGCAAGTAAACAAAAATTTGTCCATATTTTTTGGTAAGATAAAAATGACACTTCCTTTCTTAAATAAGACAGAAAGTGACAAAATATATTTGTAAATTTATTTAAATATTAATTAATGGTGTATAGCTTTGTTAATAACATTTTATGGTATGTTGTATGGTATGTTTAAAGGCATGTTGTAAAACTTTATGGTACAACATAGCATAAACCACTATGTGCTCACCACCCAAAGCCTACTCACCTTGTATGGGTCCCATGTTGCCCTGCTCATCCTCACCCATGCTTTTCCCCATGGCAACTACCATGGTTACATCTGTGTATAGGTGATGATGTTTGTCTCATATTTTCTTTATATCTTTTACATTCCACAGATTGGAGAAAATACACAAAATTATTTCAGAGTGAGAATTCTGAATTTTAGTCAGATTTATTCTTCAACTTCTAACTCTAAAAGGGAATCAAATTTAGGGTAGCACTTTTTCCAATCACCAGGTTCAGTCATCAGAACATCATTCTTGTAATGAATTAGGGGGAAGAATATCCTCTGGATGGGAAAGGCAGACAAAACATCTGCAAAAGACATAGGGCTATAGAAGTGATAAACTGCAGAAGTAAGATAATATATATATATTGGCTTAGCTGGTGGAAAGAAGACAAATTTGATAGAAATTTGGATACATATAGAGGAGGCATTTGGCCATAAATTCAGTGCATATGTGTACAAGGTGATGTGTACATTGCATTAATTCAGAGTAATCATGTTGGCACTGCAGCAGGAGTCACCCATACTTAAAATGTTGGTGAGTTAACTGCCATTGTCTAAGTTGTTTCTCCCCTTTTTCTCCTTTCTCTCACCCATTCACCCCTGCTCCACCTCATTTTTTTTTACTCCTTTTTCTCTTCCTCCTCCTCCACTTTTTCTTCCCTCTGCCTCTCTTCTTCCCCCTCATCATCCTTCTTTTTATCCTGCTTTTCCACCAGCCAAATTAAAGTTTGATGTGCATAGAGTTGAATCAGCATTACTGCATCTTTTTAATCCCTGATGAAGGCACAAGCCTCTAATGATCATTTGGGTATGAAATGTAGCTTTTTAGTTAACACTTACTTAGGTATAGGCAGTTCTAATGCCTTTTGGTTAGACTTTCCCCCCTGAGTAGCCCTAATTCCTCAGTAATCCGGTGTGGGTGTTCATTCCAATGATATGGCTATTTTAGTTACACATTCTAAAAATGGGAACCAAAGGGAGGTGTCCAGAGAAGATTGTTCCTACTTCAAAATGGTCCTGAGCTAAAACTCATTGGTCAGCAGCAGACCCTTAAACTATCCTTCTCTTGTTATAGGGCCACAGTAATATTTTGGTTTCTGAGAAAATATCAGTTCACACCCACTCTTCTGTAGTCCCTGAATTATCCCTGCTTTCTTCCAACTAGATAGTTACCATGGTAAAAAGTCTATAAGTCCCTTGGGAAAAGGCAAGAAGTACACTTAACAGTATACATTTTTGTTGTCTGCTCTGGGTGTTTTCTAGAGGCTCTGGAATCTTGTATATAAATAAACAAGAACACCCTTGTCTGCTATTGTGAACCAATTAGAATTATTTCAGAAAGCCTATTTCAGCTCCAAATATATTGAATCTAGTAACCAGGAAACCCAGTGAATTGCCATAGTGGTTCATAACCTTTCATCCAGTGATGTTGTAGCTCAATATTTAGACATTGTCTTGACTGGACTATGGAATAGGAACTTATTTTTTTAACCCTTAATGATTTACTTAGTTTTCAATTAATAGGCACTACTCCTTATTAACTTTCTAATTGTTAACACTTAAGCACACTTGCTGTAGCCAAACATCAACAGTTGATTCTCCCTATAATTGCTGAAAATAATTTAAGTAATCAAAATATGTTCATATTATTTCATTATGTCCGTTGTATAGTCAAAGGGACAGAGGGCCACTGGGCCACTATTTATATCAATGCTTTGTGCCATCAGGATATTCAGAGTTTTGATTAAGTATGCACATTAAATTAATGTAGTGTTTCTGTACATGGCCAAGTTTATGACTTTATAGGTGCCATCACACTCAGGACATAATGGGCAACTCCAGTTGCATAGTTACATAGTGTCTCATGGTTTAGCATTTAATTTTTAAAACCAAAGAGACAAATCTCTGTCCATTTTAAGGGGTGATCAAAGCTACTTCCCCTGAATATGTACCCCTTCTAACTATGACCACTTTGGGCTTTTGAAGGAATGCAATTCACCTGCCTTGTGCAGATGGACCTCAGCCCAAGACTGGAATCATTGCTTCACCACAAATCTCTGGGCACACAGGACCCCTATGAAACTTGTAATCTGGTGTCACTACTTGCCCATCTCCCTAAAACCCAGTCAACCCTGATGATCATATCTGTCAGCATCTTGATCCACTTCCTCCTGTTTCTCTGTAACTAAGATGTAGGAACATTGTGGAGGGGTTTTCTGCCCTTTTTTCTGGTCTCAGTGGAAAGAGTTAGTCAAAATGATACAGTGAGAAAAGAGAAAGAATGCTTCTAAGCTAGCATTCTGAGTGGTGATGTTTTTATGTTGATTGATTGTTCATGTGCTTGGTTCTATTTTTATGACACAGTTTTTTGCCTAATTTGACTCAAAAGAACACCAAGATATGTTCTTCAAAAGAACAACAATTTTGGTTGATGATATCAAGACCATGGATGTAAGCCCCAAGCATCTTTATTGGGATTTGCTTCAAGGTTTTCCTAAGGTTCCAAAGAGAATCTGTATTTGTCATGGAAAATTGTGGTGCCATTACATCTGCAGTAATATGGCCCAATTCACAGAGTAGCTTGTACAGCAGCCAAGAGAGTTCAGTGCCCTATCTTTGATTGAGATTTGGGTACACACAGAGTAGGCAACTGGCAGTGAACCAAGTGCATATATTCACAATGTGATATGTACATTGAAGTTATTCAACCAAACATGACATTCATACAGCAGCCATAGCTAGAGTCACTTATAAAGTTTTCCTTAACTCACTGCCATTCTCTCTCTCCTTTTTTTTTTTATTATATCTTTATTGATTTCAGAGAGAGGAAAGGAGAGGGAGAGAGAGAGATAGAAACATCAAACAACATCATCTCTCAAGTCACTGATCAAGCCCACAACCCGGGCATGTGCCCTGACCGGGAATTGAACACCCGATTGCCTGGATCCTAGGTCGACTCTCAACTGCTGAACCATGCCCTGCCAGGCATCACTGCCATTCTCTTATTTCTCCTCCTACACTTTTTTCTTCTCTCCCTCCTTCTCCTTGTTCTCCTGCCCCTACTTCTCCTAGTACTTTGCCCTCACCTTTACTTCCTCCTTCTCTCCCCTCTCCTCTGCCTGCTCTTTCTCCTTCTCCCTCCTCCTCCTTTAGCTCCTATGTATTCTCCTCCTTCTCTTCTCCAATTTCTTTTCTTTCTACTTCCCTTTCTCATTTTTCTCCTTTTTTTTTTTGCCATATCCTCCATCTCCTCTTCCCAAACATCATTTTTTTCTCCTCCTTTTTTTCTTCCTCAGCCACCACCTCCACATTCTCCTGCACCTGCCTCTTCTCTTTTTTTTCTCCTCCTCCTACTCAAACACCTTCTTATTTTCTTTCTATTTCTTCTCCCCTTTCTCAAACTCCTCCTCCTCCACCTCTCTTCTCTTCCACATCTTTCTCCTCCATTTGTACAATCCAAATAAAAGTTTCATGGATATGTTCTACAATCAGCCAGATACCCTGCATCTTTTGAAAACTTGATGGTGGTAGAAATCTCTAATATATGCCCATTTTTTGAATATAGCTTTTATTTAAAAGTTCTTTAGATTTAGGAAGTTCTATTGGTTTCTGTTTAGACTTTCAGCCCACTGCAGACCTCAATCCTCAATATATAGAGTTGGTATTTATTCCTATGCTATGGCTATTTCAGTCATGCATCCTAGACAAGGAGAAGGCACAAAAGAAGTGCATTTTCATTCCAACCCACTTCGAAGTGGCCCTGAGCTGGAATTTCATTGGTCGCCTGATCCTCAAAATTTCTTAGTCTTAGTGGAGGGCCACAGTACTTTTTGGTTTCTGGGACCAATTTCAGATGGGAACAAATATCCTGAGCCGCTAAATTACATGGTTGGTTGTTTTTTCCTGAAATTATGTTTCCCTGGTAAAATTATCTCTGGGTCCTTGGGGAAAGTCCTGAACTAAGGTTATCAGTATAAAAATGTTTTGCCTGTTTGGAGTCATTTCTCAAAAGGATCTGGTTTTTCCTTAATTAAAAATTATGGGTGGGTCAACTTGCTATTGTCAGGGATTGGTTAGTGGGCTGATGTAATATTTATATAATCCCAATAACAATTTTGTTCACTTCACCTAGAACATTTTCGATACAAAGAACAATAATGAATGTGATGATTCCTGATTTAAGTTCTAGGAACACAATGATTGTTTACCAGCACTGTAGGTCAGTGCCAGTCAAACTCACTAGATTCTACTTACATTTTCTGTTTTTTGCATGATAATATTTACTGTAGTTTTAAATATTTGAAAGGTTTTTTTGTCCTACCTTTACTGGATCCAATATCTACCATCACATAGAAATTTTATGGGCGAGAGATCTCAGGTCACAATGCCTGGCCTTCAGAGAAGCATCATGACATAGCTTTTCAAATAAGCTCTTTCCAGTTCTAGCCAGGTTGGCTTAGTGTTTGGGGCATTGACCTGCAGACAGAAGGGTCCAGGTACAAGGCATGTACCTGGATTGCAGGCTGGTTCCTAGGCCCTAATTAAGGTGCCTGCAGGAGGCAAGTAATCAATGTGTCTTTCTTATATTGACGTTTCTCTCTCTCCCATTGTCTCTGAAAATAATAGAAAAAAATCCTCCAGTTAGATTTTAAAAAAAAAAGACTCCACCCTTATTTCTATTTCTCAAAATATTGATGAAAGATATGACATTTGGGAACTACCACAGAGTACATGACCAACCCACTCCGACATTCTACATTCTAAGCTTTTGAATACTTTTTCAAAACAAGATAAACTAAGCATTGCTACATCACATTTACTGTGCTATCACTGGAGGCATTTTCAGCCACATAAACCAGTAAATTTTTAGAGATTTTATAATGACTCAGGCTACAGATATAAATGTGGAATCTCTGTCTGTTGAGCCCAAATTAATAAATTCTGTCTCATACAAATTTTTGTTTCTTTGAACTTTCTCCCTCAGGTATCCCACATATTCCATATTTTTTCTACTCATGTAAAGTACAGGACTAAGGTAGAATTTTCTCAAGTGTCATACTTTGCTTCACCCCTAAGAGTCCATTTGGGCCTGGAGCCTACTCAAGGTGGCAACAGACACAAAATAGGTCTCTACCATTATTACCCTTGTGTTTTGACACTTGCATATGTTTCCAGTCTGTTACAAATCTGTAATTATTCTGGTTCCCTGGAATATTGGTTACATCTCTACAATGAACTTTTGAATTTTTCTCACCTCTATTTGGAATCATTGAAACAATAAACTTATGTCCTCAATAGCTTTACAAGCTGTATCTGGCATATTGTTTATGAATTATGTAGGGCACCTCAAGCAATAATTAATAACATATCCTTGTCTGCTGCTCTTAACCACTCAGGATTTTTTCACAACACCTGTGTCATCACCTCAGAAATAAAAACTAGGACCCAGGAGACCTATTGGATTGCCATAGTGGTCCTCACCCCTCATGATGCTGTAGCCCACTATTTTGAAATTGTCTTGTTTGGTTGGAGTCTGGAATCAATTTGGTTTTGTAACATTTATACTTTGATTTACTTTTATTTTCATGGATACTCTTCTTCACTGTCTGATAACTAACCCCATACAGCACACCTAATGCCAAGTCTCTAAAGATGATTTTCCTTATCCTTTCTAAAACAAACTGTAACTAACATATATATAATATATATATATATATTTATATTATTTGAAAGCAAAAACAAATTTTTCTTCTTTTCTTGGACAAAGTTGTGAAGAAACTTTATAAAATTATTTTCTTATTAAATTTGGGAGGTTAACATGGTTAATAACATTATATAAATTTCACTTGTACAACTTTATCATAAAACATAGCATACTTCATTATGTACTGTCCACAAAATGCATAGTCTCCTCTGTCCTCTTGCATTTGACCCCCATTTTCTCTCATCATCTCTCATGTTTTTTCTTTTTATATAATCACTATGATTTGGTCTATATATAGACAATTTTGCTTGCTTTTTGGTTGTTTTAATTTATCTTTATTGTTGAAAAAAATTACAGATGTCCCCTTCTTGTTTCCTTCATGGTTTCACATGCCGTAGTATAGAATATGACACTTTTTCCTCTTGCTTTATGAAAATTTCCACTGTGAGTCTTCACTGTGATGAGCTTTATCTGAGAATCAAATACCTTTGTATATTTTTGCCTATTGAGTAAGAATTGTCCAAAAAACTTTTGACCAAATGTCATTTTGAAGAATCTTCCAATCATGCATTTTAATGTTCCTGACTATTGTTGCAAAATTCTGGTCTTAACCATGAATCAGTATCTCTTTGCATATCTGGTGATTTTTCATCCAAGCAAAGTCAATGATGAGGTAAACTGGCCCAATCTCTGCCCATGTAATGATTTTGTTACCCACTGTCCTTCACAGGTGTCCAGAAATTGTCTATCCTGCTGTAGCTTCCCACTTTCTGGTTGGTCATTGATATTGTGCAAAATCATCAGTGTTATAGATCACAAATATTCTTCCTCTGTACTACGAATGATAGATACGTTGTATTGCAGTAGGGGCAAATGACAATTGAACCACTAATATTACAGCTTTTGAGCTGACAGATTTAATCATATATCTACCACTTTAAATGGATGTAGCCATCCTATTCATGACCTCTTTATGACTCTGAGGGTGACATCACACACAGGTCATAATGGAAAATTCAGGTTCTATGGTAACTTGGTTATCCAGAGTTAGGAATTTTGTCTTTGAACCCAAGAAAACTCTTTGGCACAAATCTTAGTTCATTTTAATGAGTGATGGCAATTTCTTGCCCTAATATTTGTCCCTGCTAGCTAGGACTGCTTTTAAATAAAGATTGACAAAACCCAGTGGTGGTTTGTACATGGACCTCAGCCCAAGCTTGCAACACTAGCCTCTATACAGTTTTCTGTGCAAAAAAACCCCTCTGGACTTGGCTCTAGAGTTACTTCTTACCTCCCCCTGACTATCAGAGAGGATCATCTCCTCTAGGGTAGGCTCCAGAGTTTTGTGTTAGGCTAAGGTATTCTGTGCTAAGCTCAGTTCTCCAAGGATTAAAGGCTCTGGTCAGTCTCTACTTCTAGACTAGACTATTAGTCTAGACTACATTCTGAAGTTAGCATCTGTGTTTAGCATGATCACAGTGTACATTGTCTCATCACAGGCTTTGTTCTTGTGTTGGCAGTGACAACTTACAATGAGTCTGAAGTGTCTGATCAACAGATTGGCCTGCAGGGTACAGACAATCATTCCAACCCCCTATTCTTTATGAGTTCCACCATGGGCCTGTACACAGAAAAGCAGCTTCTATAGACTAGTTTCATTTGACTGTACACCATATTTACAATACATTAGAAAAAATATTTAGACATTTCATAGTTTGCCAGTCACCCAGAATGGCTAAAAAATGGAAATGGAATGGCTACTTAGAATGGAAATGATTGGCTTTTCTGAATCAGGCTTCTCCAAATTTCTTAAACAGATGTGCAAAATTGTAAATGTAATTCATATCCTGGATCAGAGGCCATCAAGATTTTTCTACCACAGCCAGAAAATAAATAAATTATGATTTCTTTTGAAACACCAACTCTTTCCTCAGAGTTTGACAGTAGTCATAGATAGTATTTAAACCAATAAATATGGCTGTATTTAAATAACATTATTTGTGGTCACTATAGTGTAACTTTCATATAATTGACATGTATTAGGCAGCCAGGCATAAATAGAGATCCCCAAAATAGAAGCCTTTGGGTGCACGTGACTGAGGTCCTGGTGCTCAATGAAATTTTTTGAGAGAGAGGTCCATGGCCCAGGCTGACAGGGCCCTGGGCATATCAGAATCTCTGTGAGAGACTAAGCTCTTCTTGGCTAGTCTTAGCTATTCAAGTTTAGGCTCCACAATTTAATGATACAATGTTTTTTTTCAGGGCTATGCTATCATTTCAGGGCTAGTTTAGGATGTTCTGGTCTGTTCTCAGCTTTCACAGGCTCCAAGGCTAAGCTAGATTCTATGGCTATGTTACACTGCGAGGCTAGAATCAGTGTTTAGCCCAGCCGGCTCTGGCTCAGCGGTTGAGCTTCAACCTAGGATCCAGGCAATTGGGGTTTGATTCCCGGCCAGGGCACATGCCCAGGTTGCTGGCTGAAGCTGATCAATGACTCTCATCATTGATGTTTCTGTCTCTCTCCCCCTCTCCTTTCCTCTCTCTGAAATCAATAAAGATATATTTTTAATAAAAAGAATCAGTGTTTAATGAGGTTATGGTGAACATTGGCAGGTCACAGGGTTTGTTCTTATTTTGGCAAGGGAAACTTACAAAAAGTCTAAAGTGGATGAGCACCAGACTGGCCAGAAAGGAACATATACTCATTACAACCCATGATTTCTTCTTAGATATATCATGAGCATGTATAGAAAACAGCACCTGCTATATATGGGTTTCATTTGAGTGTACCCTAACCTTACATAAAATTATGAAAACATATTTTAAGACATTCCATAGTGTTACTATAATCAGTAATGGCTAAAGATTGATTAATTAGCATAGAAAATATTGTCTTTAGTAAAACAAACTACTCCAATGTTCTAAAACAGCTATTCAAAGATTCCAAAGTGAATTCAAGATCCTAGATCAGAGATAAGAATTAATGTCCTGTAAGAGCCAGAGATTAAATAGCTTATGGTCCCTGTTAAAACTCCAGTTCTCTTCTCCTAGTTCTATATCATTAATACACAATATGTAAACAAAGAGATGTGGCTCTGTTCAAATAAATTTTATTTCTGGACACAAGGGTGACAATTTCATAGAATTTACATGAATTCAGCAGTAAGGCATACCTCAACCTCTATGATAAAGAGGACCAGGACCAGAGCTCATTGGCTCTGGGCCTCCCTGAGAGTGTCCAAGAGATAGACCAGGTGGAAGGCTGTGGGAGCCCTGGGCCAGACTAGGGAATTACTGCTTCAGTATATTAAGGGTGAATGTATTGTGATTGTTTTTTTCACTTTTGGAACCCCATGATTGATTTGTCAAACACTGTAGTGCAGTGAGACTCATAAGAATCTGCTTGGATTTCATGTCTTTTAGGGTGATCATGGCATCCTGGACTTGAATAAATTGATAAGTCCTACTAGCACCTGCCACCAGGAGATAGTGTCTCCTATCACATTGAGATATTACAATTGAGAGGTTTAGTTTAAAGAGTCTGGCATTTAGAGGAGAGTCATCATGTAAATCTTCAAATATGCTCTTTCTCCTTTCAATATATTTCTCCATGTATTGGTGAAACTATGCACTGTGGACACTCCACAATAGAGTGCACAATAGTCCACTCCAACATTCCAAATACCTTACACTTTTGAACTGCTTCATCTATGTTAAATCAAGAGACTTTAAGCACTTCCATATCACATTTGGTGGGCCAGCATTGAATGTATTTGTCACTTAAACATTCCAATACTATTTTAGAGTCTTCTCTAATGATCCAGCTGTAGATATAAATGCAGAATCTCTCTGTCTTGTGAGGCCAAATTAATAAATTATCTCTCATCCATAATTTTTGTTTATTATGACCATTCCCCCACCATTAATTATTTTCACATTTTACTGCTTGTGTACTTTACAGAACTCACATTGTTTTTCCAAAGAGTAGCACCCTTTCTCAAGTGTCATACTTTGTCCCTCACTGTTAATGTCCTGCTGGGATTTGATTCTTGCCAAGGTGGTAACGGTTATAGAAGAGTTCACTAATGTTATTAAAATTGTGTATTTCCTCTTGAACATTTTCCCAGTGTGTGAAAAATAACAATTTATTCAAGTTTTATCTAATAATGTTTACAAATCTACTACTGCCTTTCCAATTTTTCTCACTTGTGTCTTGGAACCATTTAGAAAAAATTCTTTTCATGTCCTGAAGCTCTTCATTCTGAATCTGGAGTCTGGGTATAAATCAAGGAATACATCCATGTAAGCTATTGTTGACACTAAGGCATTTAAAAATATTCATCTCATCAACATGGATATGAAAAAATAGAAACCAGGAATCCCATTGAATTGCTGCAGTAATCCTCACTCCTCCCCCTAGAGATATTCTAGCTCAATGTTTAGAAATTTTATTGAGTAGATTCTGGAAACAGAGAGTGGTTTTTTAAAACTTAATAATTAATTTTCCTTTTTTCCCCAGACACTATTCCTCATTAACTATCTGATGGTTACTACTTTATGGTGACTGCTGTGGCCTAGTCTCAACAAAAATGATTCACCTGATATTTTTTCAGGGTCTCAGGAAAAAGAAAACTCACTGAGGAATTGGAATCCTTGCCCTGGTCTGAATGCACTCTCAGTCAGAACACTAAAGAAACAGAAGGGGGGAAGCTTAAACACTTGTGTTCTTGGAGGAGATAATTTTGCCAATTGAACAATGGTCCAATCATGTGGCTCCATTTTTATGAAATGGTTACTTTGCCAAATTTGACTCAAAATAAGGCCAAGACTTGTTCCTCAAAAAAAATATTTGTAGATGACTTCAAGATTTTGGTTGAAAATCTTGAGCATCTACACTATGGTACTCCTCCATGCCAGCATAAGGCTGCAAACAGAATATCAATATTAGAGAGCATCTTGTACAGAAATCTATTTGATGACTCCATGGGTGACAACACACCCAGGTCATAATGGACAGATCAAGATGCATGGTAACTTGCATCTTGCATGCATGGTTAAGCATGGATTCCTTGAAATTAAGGATACACCTTGGGGGGAAAACTCAGATCATATGTCAGCAGCATTATCTAAATCTTTGAATTTCTTATCTAGGACAACCTTGGGCTTTAAAGTGGATGGAAGTCACCTGTGATTTGCATATGTATCATAAACTGTTACACTTGCATAAAAAACGTTCTCAGGGGAGTTAGTATCCCTATGTAACTGGGTCGGTGGGTTACCTTTTATCCAGCTTTCTACAACCCAGTGTACTGTGATGATAAGGATTTTTTAACCTGTGGGTCCAGTTCCAGATATTTTTCATTGACTCATGTGGTATGGACCACATGGAAGGGATCACTTCCCTGTGTCCTTGTCTCCATCTGCTTTAGTGTGAGAAGGGAAATACTTAAATTCTTGTTTTATTGGTAGAGGTGATTCTTGATGTTTAGCGATTGCTTAAGCAAGTGAGTCCATTTAAAAAACAAAGCAAAACAAAACAACAAAAATTACTTTCTTTGCCAAATCTGACTCACAAGAAGGAGAAAAGTTGTTTCTCAAATGAGGAAGCTATTTGTGAATGATCTCAAGACCATGGCTGAAAATTCTGAGCATCTAAAATGTGATGTATGTCTATATAAACCAAGGCACCAAACAGAATCTCTACCTGTCAAAGAAAGTTGTACAACCATACAGTCTGCTCCAATATATGATCCATGTCACAGGGCAGCTTGATCAAGAGCCTGTATGTATTTCATTGTCATCTCTTTGTTAGGTTTTAAAACAAAAGGACCAGATTTTCAAGTTACTTCATAAATTTTCTAGAGACACATACTCCAATAAGGAATATGATGCTTCTTAAATCTAGAAGCCCACTGGTTTCATTGCATCCATCTTCATTGTTTATGGGGCTGGATGCCACAAAATATTGTTTTCTTTGAAACAGTTACAGCTTCTGATCAATACCACTGTCCCAGAATATTTCACTGAGGAGAATTTTTCATTTTAGTCAAGAATTATTCCTCAAATGAACAATTTTTAATTATAAATGATATAAAGACCTTGGTTGAAAATCCAGAGCATCTATACTGTGATTCACATACACAACTCCCTCAGACACCAAATAGAGTCTTTATCTGTCAGGAAATTAAGAGGACCAACACATCTGATGTAGCATATGACTCACTCAGTTCACAGAACAGCTTGTACAGCAGCCTGGAACACACACAGTGCCATATTTTTCTGGGTCCAAATACAAATGGGCAGTTTTTCATGTTCCTCCATACATTTTAAGGATTCACATGATCCACTGAGTTATATGCTGCCTCTAAAATCCAGAGGCCTGCCGGGAACTGTGCCTCTACCTTGGTTGCAAATGGAGCCTGATGTCACAAATTATTATTTAACTTGAGACAGTTACCTCACCTTCTGAATACCACTGGTACCAGAAATATTTCAGAGTAAGAAACATTCTGAATTTTAATCAGATTTATTCCTCATTTTCTAACTGTAAAAGGGTATAAAGTTTAGAGTAGCACTGTTCCCATTCACAAGGAAACATAAGAAAGAGCCATTTACCAGAACCGTAGGTTCATATGTGTACAACGTAACGTGAATATAATGTTACACAAGCAAAGCAACCATATTGGTTCACCAACAGCAGCTAGGATTGCCTGTAGTTACAATATGGGGGAATTAACTGCCATTTTTAAAGTTGTTTTTTCTCCTTCCTCTTCCCCATCTCCCCCTGCTCCTTCTCATTTTCCTACTCCTATTATTTTTCCTCCCCTACCTTCTATTTCTTCTTCTCCTATTCTTCCTCCTACACTTCTTTTTACTCCCTCTCCCACTCCTCTTTCCCTACTCCATTCCTCTCTTTCTTCTCCATTTGCACAAGCCGTATCAAGATGTTAAGATGGATGCGGCCAAACAGACACTCTGGTATCTTTCAAATCCAAAATATCTAGTATTCATCCAGGTTTGAAGTATTTCTTTTGATTTACTACCTGCTTAGGTATAGGCAATTTTTATGCCTTCTGTTTAGGCTTTCCTACCACAGCAGCCTTGATTCCTCAGTATAACTGTGCATGTTCATTCTGCTGCTATGGCTATTTTAAGTATATTCTAGAAAGCGACAACAAAGGGAATTGTCTGGCCACATTTGGACCTTCTTCAAAATGGACCCTAGATAAAACTCACTGGTCTGTTGATCCTCAAAACTCCTTGTCTTAGTGTAGGGCCATGATACAATTTTGGTTTGTGACACAAATTTGGTTCAGTACCTGTGTCCTGTAGTGTCTGACCACCTGTTCCTTTGCTTTCTCTGAAACAGTTACTTTGGTATGCAAACTATCAATCCATTGGGGAAAGGCATGAAGTAAGGCACTGCATACATGTTTCATTGTCTGTTTCAGGTCTTTTCTCAAGACGTTCTGGTCTTTCTCTCATTGAAATTCTGGGTGTGGCAACTGGGTCATGTCCGGGATATGGTTAATAGGCTGACTGAATTGGTTTGATGACTCAAATGAAACCATTTTCACTTCACCGAGGACATATCTGTATCAGTACATGGAGTATAATGTACTGTGCTCGCTGTATTCAGCTCTAGGAAAACCAGGTTTAATTGGCCAATATGGGAGGTCACTGTTACTCAGACTCATTATATTCTGCTTGGATTTGCTGTCTATCATGCTGATCAAAACTACCGTGACTTTATTAATTGAACAAGACCCTTTGACCTCTGCCTGTAGGGTATCCAAAGTAACCCATCACATTTATATTTTATCTTTGAGAGGCCACAGTTCCCAATATATGGTCTTCAGAGAAGAGTCAGCATTCAGCCCTTCAATATGCAATTTTCCCACTTAAACATATTTATCAATTTATAAGTGAAATGTATGACATGTGAGCACTCCCAGAGTGCCCATTTGGACTCACATGACCAATCAATGCCAACATTTCAGACTCTCCTAACTTTTGAACTACTTTTTAAATCTCAAACCAAGAGATCACAGGCATTTCCATTTCATAATTTGTGGGTTATCATTGGATGCATTTGTTAGCCAGACATCCCAATAAAACATTTAGAGACTTTTTAATGATCCACATTGCAGTTATAAATGCAGAATCTGTCTGGTAGTACCAGATTCATAAATTCTCTTTCATACAAATTTTTGTCTTGAAAATTGACCCTGAACTTTATTTTTTACACATATTTCATATTTTTCTGCTTGCATGTATTACCATCCTCACATAGTTCTTACAAAGGGTAGCACCCTAACTGAAGGGTAACACTGCCTCTCACCTTTAGTGTTCCTTAGGGATTTGAGTCTATGGTATGTAATAAATCTTGAGTTATTCTAGTTTTCTCTAATATCAATTACAACTCTACCATGAACTTTTCAACTTTTCTCACATCTGACTTGGAAACACTGAGTAAAAAATCTACTCATATTCTGAATCTCATCAAGTTGAATCTAGTATCTTGTATATAAGTCAAAGAACCCATCCATGTTGGTTTTTGTGGACCACTTGCTAAGTGGTCATCACAAACATGGAATTAAAAACTAGAAAAACCATTGGATTTCCACAGTGGAACTCACTCCTCCGTCTAGTAATGCTGTAGTCCAATATTTAGAAAAATTTTGAGTGGGCTCTGGAAGCAGAACTCTGTTTATAACATATTATGATTGATTTTATTTTACTTTCATAAATATTATTCCTCATTATCTGTCTGATATCTAATGCCCTATGGCATATATGTACTGCCCAGTGTCAAGGCTTGATTCACCAGATCATTAGTAAACAAAAGATAAGTAAACAAAACATGTTCATAGTATTCAAAAACAGGAAATTTTCTCTATATTTCTAAAACAGAAGGAGGACTGACAAATATGTTTTTACTTTTTTTCCATCATTTAATATTGGGTTGATGACATCACTAATAACATTAGATAAATTTTTCTAGTACAACTTTATAATAAGACATAGCATGCCCCATTATGTGATCAAAATCCATAGTTTAATCTTCTTGTATTTGAACCCATTTACCTTCCTTATCCTCACTCATGTTTTTCCCCCCTTGGTAGTCACCATGCTTTCATCTGTATGTTAGTTGATTTTGTTTGTCTCTTTGTCTTGTTGGTTGCTTTTAACTCCACATGTGAGAAAAAAATACAGAATGTGCCAAAACATCCTCTCCATTAATAAAATCTATCACTTTGACTATGAACTGTGATAAGCATCACAGGAGTAACAAATATATTTTTATATTTTAAGCAATTGAATGAAAAATATTCACAAACTTGTACCCACATTTAATTGTGAAGAATTTTCTAATTATGTTTCTTTTACATCCTTGGTTTATGTTTATATTGGCCAGAGTCATGAATAAGCATATACATGCATAGCTGCTCATTTGTCATCCAAGCAAAGTGAATGAGGAGGTGACCTGCCCCAAACTCATCTCATTGCAATGGTTTACTTTACCCATTGTCCTTCATAGATATCCAGAAATCATGCATTATTCTGCAGATGTCCATATTCTGATTTGTCACTGATAACATGCAAAATTATCTCTAAGCCAGGCCAAGTTTTATTCTGACAACAAGTCATAAGGCTCTCTTGATAAGTCCACAAATCAAGGTTGAAACATGGATCCACTACATAGCAAAAGGGACCAAGAGCAATTGGGTCACTACTTATATAACTGCTTTGTCCTCCAGTGTTGTCCCAAGTTTGATCATGAATGTAAGATTTAAAATTGATGTTGCAGTCCTCCTGTGCATGGCCTCTTTATGATTCTGTGGGTGATATCTAACCCATGTCATAATGAACAAGTCATATTGCATGGTAATTTGTTGGCCCATAGTTAAGCACTTTTTCTTTGAAACTAAGGAAATCCTTTGGAAAACTCACAGTCCATATTCAGGGTGGTGTCAGCCACTTGCCATGAAACTATTTTTTTCTATCTAGGACTTTGTTGGTCTTTACAGAGGATGAAAGACACCTCTGATATACACAGGGACCTCAGTCTGTAACTGGAACACTTCCATCCTTACAATTGTATGGGAAACCAGGATCCCCAAGTAGTTTGGCTGCCAGAGTTTCTTCTTGCCAGTTCTCTATAACCCAGTAAGCCACAATGCTCATATTTGCCATCTAAGTGAAACAGGAGGAAGGAACATTTTGAAGGTGCTTGCAGTCCTATGTTCTTGTCTCCCTGAACTTTATCGGTCAGATCACTAAAGTGAGAGAGGAGGGGAATGCTTAAATATTTTTGTTGGTGAAAATAATTTTCCATGCTGATTCCTAGTCCAGTCACATGGCTTATTATTAAATAATTTTCTTGCCAGGCCGGGCATGGCTCAGCAGTAGAGCATCAACCTAGGACCCAGGAGATCAGGATTTGATTCCTGGTCCGGGCACATGCCCGGATTGTGAGCTAGGCAGCTCATCAATGACTCTCTCATCATTTATGTTTCTATCTCTCTCTTGCCCCCTCCTTTCCTCTCTCTGAAATCAATAAAGATGTTCTTTTAAAAATTTAAAAAATAAAATAAAATAATTTTTTTAAATAATTTTACTCAAAAGAACAAGATTAGCCCAGTTTGTGTCACTCAGTGTTTGAGCATTAACCTATGATCCCGAGTTCATGGTTTGACTCCTGGTCAGGGCACATGCCTGGGTTGTGGGCTCAAATACCTGTAGGGTGCATGCAGGAGGAAACCAATCAATGACTCCCTCATCATTGATGTTTCTATCTCTCTCTCCCTCTCTCTCTTCCTTACACTCTTTGAAATCAATAAAAAGAAATTTTGAAAATAAATAAAGAACACTGATTAGTTCCTCAAAGGAACAAAAGTATTTGTGGATGTAATCAAGGCCTTGGCAGAAAATCCTGAGCATCTATAATCTGATTGTTTCCAGATCTTCCTATAGATCCACAAATAATCACTCTACAAGGAGAATTGTAGGACCTTTGAACCTGCTGCAATATATGGCCCCAATGTCATAGAAGTATGTACATTTACCTGGACCTGTCAGAGTGCTCTCTGATTTTTAGGGCACAATGAATAAAGAGATTTTTAAGCCATTCCATAAATTTGCTGGAGTCACATGCACCACTGAGGAATATGATGTCTTGAAAATACAGAGGCCCCACTGGATGTGATGCCTTCATCTTGGTTGCAGGGAGGTCTTGATGTCACATATTATTGTTTTTAAACTGTTACTTCTCTCACTTAATACCACAGGACTAAAAAGTATTTCAGTGCATGAGAATAATTCTGAATTTTAGATTTATTCCTCAACCTCTGGCTCTAAAAGTGCATTAAGTCTAGTGTAATACTGTTCCTCCTCACTATGTCCAGTCAGCATAACATCATCCTCATATTGGAGCTGCATGAAGGATATCTTGGATCTGGAAAAGCTGGTCAAAAGCTCTGCAATGTATATTGAGACCTAGGGCTAGAGAGGTGATACACCCAAAAGGTAAAATAATGAAGGTGTTCTGGAATTGCCTACTAAGAGAAGTCAAGTTCAATTGAACTTTGGATACTTTTTGGAAGTCATTTGCTAGAATATGCAGAAGGTTAAAGGTGAATGTGTACATTGAAATTCCTTGAGTGAGTTAACCATATTGGTACAGAGCAGTATCTGGAATCACCTCCAGTTAAAGTTAACATGAATTCATGGTCATTTTCTAAGTACTTTTCTTTCTCTCTTTCTTTTAAGTTGTGTGTGTGTGCATGTGTGTGTGCGTGTGTTCTCCCTTCACTCTCCCAGTTCTATTTTCACTTGGGTTGTTTTCATTGTGACTGTCAACATATTTTGTAAAATACCTCTTTTTTCCTGTAAGTTTAGTTGTGTATTGTCCTGCCTTGCCAGCACCCTTACAACAGCTTACAGGATGAGGTTAGGGCTAAGACACACATTTAGCCAACCTGAGAGGAGAACCCTCCCAAGGAGTGGTCAAAGACAATCTCACCCAACCACAAGAGGAGAACATAAAGAAACCACAAAGGGACACCCACAAAAGGGACACGCCTACATCAAATAGCTAAGAAGTATAAGGAAAACACACCTCTGGGCTCCACTGGACTCACAAGACAAAATCCCTCCCAACAAGACTGGGAGACAGCAAATGTATGAATATACAGATACAAACACTAAGGTCTACCAAAATGGGGAGACAAAGAAACAACCCCAAAATTAAAGACAAGAAAACATTGCCAGAAAAAGTCAGTGATGAAATGGAGTGAAGCAAACTATCAGAAACAGAGTTTAGAGTACTAATTATAAAGATGCTCAAGGAACTTGAGAAAAACAAGGCAATAGAGGATCAGATCAAGGACTTTAGGGAAAACACAAAAAGATACATAACATAAACAAAAATCAGACAGAAATAAAGAATGTTGTACCTGATATCAAGAACACACTGGAAGAAATTAAAAGCAGGCTCAATGAAGCAGAGGATAGAATAAGAGACTTAGAAGACAAGGTAGAAAAAATCACTGAATCAGAGCAGCAAAAAGAAAAACCACTTTAAAAGCATGAGGACAGTCTAAGGGAGCTTTGGGACAACATGAAGCAAAACAACATTCACATTATAGTAGGGCCAGAAAGGGAGGAAAGTGAGCAAGAAATAGAGAACTTGGTGGAGGGAATTATGATAGAAAACTTTCCTATACTGTTTAGGGAGAAAGCCACACAAGTTCAGGAAGCACAGAGGGTTCCAAACAAGTGGGACCCAAAGAGACACACTCCAATACACATCATAATTAAAATGGTAATGTCAAGGACAAAGAGAAAATATTAAGGGCTGCAAGAGACAGACAAACAGTGACCTACAAGGGAACCTCCATAAGGCTGACATTAGATCTCTCAACAGAAACACTTCAGGCCAGAAGAGAATGGCATCAAGCTATCAATTTGGAAACCATTGATAAAGGACATTTTCATTGAAACCAGGGAAACCCTTCTGAACAATCTCAGTTCATTTTGAGGGGTGATGACAGCCTTCTTTTACTAATGCTGGCCTCTTCCATCTAAGACTGCAGTGGGCTTTAATGGGGATGAAAACCCCCTGTGATGCCCAGATGGGCCTCAGCCAGTAACTGGATCCCTCTACTCCCAAGAGCTCTCTGGTGAACATGCAGCCCTATGGACCTTGGCCTTCAGTGTTACTGTTTCACCAAGTCTATAACGCAGGGAGCCACGATAATAATATTCCTCAACTCTTGGCTTTGGTTCCTGCTCAGTGAAGAAAGAGGAAGTAACTTCATGGGTGAGCTTATTGTACTGTCTTATCATCTCCATGCTTTGTTCAGTCATGGAAATATAATAATGAATAAAGAGGGGGATATCTGTTTAATTGGTGGAATTGACTTTGCATGTTGAGTGATGGCCTAATCATGTGGCACCATTTTTAAGAAAGAAATTTATTTGCCAAATTTGACTCAAGAGAACGCCAAGCATTTTTCTCTCAAAAGAGCATTAGTTATATGTGGATAAAATCAAAACATTTAGTGAACATGCTGAGCATCTGCAGGTCTTACTAGGGCACTAAGCATAGTTTTTGTCTGCCAGAGATACTTGTATGACCATCATGTCTGTGGAAATCTATGGCCCAGATCACAGAACATTTTGTATATCACTGGATGTGTCACAGTGCCTCCTTCCTTTTTGTTGGGATCTAACTCATAAAGAACAGGTTTTCAGGTCATGCTGTAAATTTGGGGCAGCACATGCTCCACAGAAAAATATGCTGCATCAAAAATCCAGAGTACCATTGAGTGTGGTGCCTCCATCTTATTGTAGGAGCCAGATACCACAATTTATTGTTTAGAAACTTACATTTTCTGCTCATTATAACTAGATCCAATATTATTTCATTGAGAATTATGAATTTTAGTCCTACTTATTCCACAACTTCTGATCTTAACATGTATCACATTTAGAGTAGTACTGTTTTCACTCAGTAGGTCCAGTCAGCATAACTTCATCCTTATGAAGAAACAGAGAAAGGTATTTGCTGTGGTCGGAGATCAGTCAAGACCTCTGCTAGATAGAAACATAGAGCTCTAGAGGTGATAGACCACAGCGGTAAGATAATGAATGTATGTGGATGTGGTAGAATCAGCACTCCCGCATCTTTCAAATATTGATGGTGGTACAAATGTCTACTATGAAATCTAGCTTTTGATTTAATACTTACTTGGGTATATGCAATTCTAATGGCTTATTATTAGACTTTCCCATCATAGTATCCCTCATTTACATGTAATTTAGAGCAGGGGTCCTTTCGCTTCTATAGCTAGTTCAGTTATACATTCTAGAACCAGAAGCAATGGAATCATGGTAACAATGACACTTGTAGCCACTTCAAAAGGGCCCTGAGCTAAATCTCCATTAGTAATCTGAACCTAAAAAGCTCCTAGCTCAGTTGATGGCTAAAGGAACTTGACTTGTTTTCTGACAAAAATTTTAGTTCAGAACCAGTGTCCTGTAGATCCAGATTTATCTGTATTTTGCTTTCACATAGTTACCCTGATAAAAGAAAAAAAAAAAGTATATATAGGTACATCATGTGATACTTTTTTGTCTTTACTGGCTTATTTCATTTAGCATGATGCTCTCCAAGTGCCTCATTAGTGTCCTTATAGATGCATAGTATTCCATGGTGTAGGTGTACCACTGCTTTTTAATACACACATATACTGATGGATACTTGGGCTGTTTCCAAGTCTAAGCTATTTTAAATTGTGCTGCTATTAACATAGGGGTGCATACATTACTTTTGATTGATGTTTTGGATTTCTTAGGATATATTCCTAGAAGTGGGATCACTGGGTCAAATTGCAGTTCCATAGTATGGAATTTGAGGAAAATCCATAGTGTCATCTAGACTGTGTCTGTACCAGTCTGCATTACCACCAGCAGTATACTAGGATTCTCTTCTCTTCAAATCCTGAACTGCACTTTTCATTCGTTGATTTGTTGGTCTTAGCCATTCTAACAGGTGTGATGTGATAACTGATTGTCATTTTAATTTTAATTTCTCAGATAGGGATGGAGCATTTTTTTTTCATATGTCTCTTGGCCATTAGGTACTTTGCCCAGTTTTTTTTTTGTTTGTTTGTTTTATTATTGTAACAACTTCATGTGTGTGTGTGTGTGTGTGTGTGTGTGTGTGTGTGTGTGTGTGTGTGTATACATATATATATAGTTAAAAGTATTACAGATGTCTCCTTTCCCCCCAAATTGATATCCTCCATCTGGCATCCAATGCCTCCCCTAAATCCCACCCACAGGTCTTCTCTATTCTCTGTGTCCCTAGGTCATGTATATATGTCTCTAAGCTCTTTGATTAAACTCTCCCCACCACACTCCCTCTGAGATTCATCCTATATTGTTATATGTCCCTGTGTCTATCTTGTTCATCAGTTTATTTTGTTCATTAGATTCCGCATATGAGTGAGATCATGTGGTACATGTCTTTCTCTGAAAAGCTTATTTCAGTCAGCATAATACCCTCTAGGTCTATCCGTGCTGTCCCAAAGGATAAGATCTTTTTCTCCCTTACAACTGCATAGTAGTCCATGGTGTAAATGTACTACAATTTTTTTATCCAGTAATCTACTAAGGGGCACTTGTGTGGAACAGACCAGAAAGTGCAGTAGTAACAACTTAGAAAATGGCAGTGAATAAATGCCAACTTTAACTGCAGAGTCCAGCTTCTGCTGTACGAATGTGGTTACATTGCTTGAGTAACTTCAGTGTACACATCACCTTGTACTCACCTACTCTTTTGACAATGCCTTCCTTCTTGATATGCTAAGTATATCAAAATTTCCTTATTTCTCCTAACAAGGCCAGCATACATTTTTATTTATTTCCACTGTGGTGTATCACTCAACAGTTTTCTAGTTTGTAGAGATCTTGACCTCCTTTTACCTCCACAGGTGTGGAAAGATGAAGACATTATAATTACTAGACCTATTGAGTAGGAAGAATAATACTCTTGATTTGGTATACTTTTAAAGTCACAAGTTGAGAAAGAAATTTGATTAAAACTTGACTAGAATTCTCCATCAGTGAAACATAATTTGGTCCAGTAGTAGTGAGCAGGGTAGGTAAAATTTTTTAAAAATAATTTGTGGCATAAGTACATATCTGCAGCCAAGATAGAAGCACAGATTATGGTGAGCTTCTAGAGTTCAGAGGCAGCACATCTCTCAGTGGGTCATGTGACTCAAGCAAATTGATGGAGTGACCTGTAAATCTGCTCTTTTCAGTTCAGCCATGACAAAAATAGTGCACGGGGACAAATCCAGATTTATGTATAGGCTGTTCTGTGACCTGGGCCATGCATTTCAGACTACTTGATGGTCAGGCAAGTTTTCATGGCAGATTGAGATTCTCTTTGGTGCAAACTGACAAAGTGAATCAGAGTGTAGATGCTCGTAATTTTCAACCAAGGTCTTTATATCATCCACAAATAACTAGTTTGCTTGAGAAACATATCTTGGCATTATATTGAGTATAAAGTGCCAAAAAGTTCTTTCATAAAAATGAAGCTAAGTTTTGGAACAATATTCAACATGCAAAATCTTCTACACCCAGACAAAAACTACTTAAATGTCCCCCTCTTCTCTAACTTTAGGGTCCTCTAACTTTAGGGTCCTGACTGTGAAAGTGCTTTAAGATAAGAACACAGAGGAGCAAGCTCACCCATAATTTTTCTTCCTCCCAAGTCACTGAGAAACAGCAGGAACTAAATCCAGAATGTGGCAAATTTCATCATCATGGTTCACTGCACTGTGGAGAGCTGGACAAGCATTATCTCCAAAGACCAAGCTCTATAGTGATCCTGGTTCTGCATTTTGGGAGATGAGGGAATCCATTATCTGGCTGAGGTCCATCTGGGAACCACAGGTGGCTTTCATCCCTTCTAAAGCCCAAATCAGGCTATATAAGTGTGGGTTTATAAGGTGGAAGCATAGGTAAACTCAGTACTCACTGACTTATGCAACAACATCAAGTTTACAACTAAAATATGGAACCACCTTCATTAAGAATCACCTGAAATTGAACTTAGGGGAAGTCCTACAATTAAAGAATTAAAGAAGTAGCACATGTTAGAGGGGCACTGATGCAGAGTGGAATCACAGAACTGCCTGGTCTCACACCCATGGGAGACAGTTTAAAATCCAGAGGAATACTTGACTGTGAAAGTTTTTTGGAGGAACAAGGAAAGTTGTTTGGAGGAACGTATGACATTATGCACTCAAACCTAGGGTTCCAGTATCAGGAAGAGAAGTTCCCAAAACTTCTGACTTTAATATCAAGAGGATTTGTGGCTGAAGGACTCAGAGTCTCCTGGCAGCACAGACATTCCTTTCAAAAAGCCAGTGCACAGTTTTACACAGAATTACTCCCTCTGATCTCCAGTACTGGGGCAGCATGGAAGAAACCCAGGACCTTTGGGGAGGAACTAACTTGCCATGAATCAGGGAAAGAGGAAGAATTAGGGCAGCTTTCTACCAGACAGAACTGGTAGCAGAGTCCATTGTTACTTTGACAAGCCCTCACCACACAGAGATAGCAGACAGGCACTACATCTGAATCTCCTTTAACCTAGCTTGCATTTTTCAGCCCACCTTGGCAATTCCCTGACACCAACACTCCCTATTTGCAGGTTCATCCAAGCCATATCTAGTATCTTTCCATACAATGGGGTTCTATTGCCTTAGGCTTAAGATTTTCCTAAAACTCTCAAGCAAGCAGCAGCTAGGCTCAGCATGCCCCATACCTCTTGATGAGTGAGGCCTGTCACTAACAGAAGCCCCTTTGGTTCAGAGCTTGCCCTGCCATTGGCACCTCCAAGCCCAATGCAAATATTAGCCACCCATGGATTGCTGTGTAGCTTATGCTCAGGAGCCCTAAAAATGGCAGAGGTAGAGGCTCACTTGCCACCTCCCAGTAGGCCCCAGGTCAGTGCACATGGTGGTCAGCTTCACTTGTTGGAATATAACCCTATCACAACAATGAGTGATCCACTCAAGGGGCTAAGTTTTTGAGCACTGAAGCTAACTGAAGTAAATGCTCTTCCCTAGGGATGTTTCCTGCATAGCAGCACTTTCACTGTACTTTCAATTGGTCCTCACAGCTGATGCCCTAGGAGTCAATTCCTCCCAGTGACACCAACAGCAATCAAGGCTCAACTACTACAGAGTCCATTGTTACTTTGACAAGCCCTCACCACACAGAGATGGCAAGCAGACACCACATCTGAATTTCCTTTAACCTAGCACACATGCCACTTAAGGGAGCACCTAGAGTGCCCAGCTCAGGTGACTGGGGAGACTGGATCCTACTGGACCCATACTACATAAGGCCACTCTACATGTTCCAGGAGACATGACAGCTCTACCTAATACATACAAAGAAACACAGGAAGGAAACCAAAATGCTGAAACAAAGAAACATGCAACAAATGAAAGAACAAAGAAATCTCCAGAAAAATGTCTAAATGAAATGGAAGCAAGTAAACTAGTAGATACAGAATTTAAGACAATGGTTATAAAGATGATTAATGAACTTAGTAATAAATTCAAGGAAATTAGTAATAAATTCAAGGAAATTAGTGACAAAATTAATGATGTAAAAAGAGAACAGTCAGAAATTAAGGCTACAGTAATTGAAATGAAGAATAATTTAGAAGGAGTCAAACATTGAATAGAGGACACAAAGTATCAATTTAAAATTTTGGAAAATGAGGAAGCAAAAACACCCAATCAGAAGAGGTAAAACAAATTCCAAAAATATGAGGTTAGTGTTAGGAACCTCTGGAACAACTTCTAGCATACAAACATTTCCATCAGCAGGGCTACCACAGAAAGAAGACAGGGACAAAAAAACTGAAAACATATTTTAAAAAATGACAGAAAACTTCCCCTACCTGGTGAAAGAAAGAAACTTACAAGTCCAAAAAGCACAAAGAGTCCCAAATAAGGTGAGTCCAAAGAGGCCAACACCAAGACACATCATAATTAAAATGCCAAATGTTAAAGACAAAGAGAGAATCTTTTTTCCCCCCAATTTTATTATTGTTTAAAATATTACAGATGTCCCTTTTTCTCCCCAATGACTCGTTCCACCCCGTTCCTTCCCCCTCCCCAGTCTCTCTCCCCACCATTGTCCATGTCCTTGGGTTGAGTATATATGCACATAAATTCTTTGGTTACTCTCTCCCCCTCCACCCATGCACCCTCCTCCATCCCTCTGACATTCATCAGTCTCATCTATGCTTTCATGTAATTGAATCTATTCTGTTCATTAGTTTATTAAGTTCTTTAGATTCCACATATAAGCGAGATCATGTGATATTTGTCTTTCGCTGCCAGGCTTATTTCACTTAGCATAATATTCTCCAGGTCCATCCACACTGTCGCTAATCATCAGAGAGATGTAAATTAAAACCACAATGAGGTATCACCTGCCAGAATGGCTGCCATCAACAAATCAACAAACAACATGTCCTGGCCAGGGTGTGGAGAAAGGGGAACCCTAGTACACTGCTGGTGGAAATGCAGAAGGGTGCAACCACTATGGAAAACAGTATGGAGGTTCCTCAAAAAATTAAAAATGGAGCTGCCGTTCGACCCAGTGATTCCACTCCTAGGAATGTAGCCTAAGAATCCTGAAACATTCATCAGAAAGGATATATGTACCCCAGTGTTCATAGCAGCACAATTTACAATAGCTAAGATCTGGAAACAGCCCAAATGCCCATCAGTAGATGAGTGGATAAAAAAAGCTGTGGGACATTTACACCATGGAATACTACACAGCTGTAAAGAAGACAAAGAGAGAACCTTAAAAGTGGCAAGAGAAATGCAATTATTAACCTAAAAGTGAACCACCCTAGGACATTCAGGTGATTTCTCAAGAGAAATTTTGAAGGCCAGAAGGAAGTTTAAAGTGTTAAAATCAGAGAAAGCAAGGAAATACTACCAAGGTTAGTCTACCCAGCATAGCTATTATTTAGAATTGAAGGTCAGATAAAGAGCTTCATAGACATGAAAAAACTAACAGATTTCATCACCACCAAACCAGTATTACATGAAATGTTGAAAGGTCTTCTTTAAGAACAAGCTAATGAACAAAATAAACTAATGAACAAAATGGAAGGAGAAACATTGAAGCAAGCAACAGCCTTGCATATTTCACAGAGAACAGGGTGATGGTGGAAAGAGATTAACTAAAGAAACCATATATATATAATCAAAATTTCATTAGTCCACAGGTCTAGGTTCCCTCCCTCTCTCTCTCTCCATCTTCCTTTCTCTCTTATGTATCTCATATATATTAGAAAAACCATGGTTCAGGAAATAAGGGGGCGAAGCTCTGGTAAGCAAAGGAGCAGGGTAGAGGGGATTAATGAGTGACAAAATTGGACATCTGCAATACTTTCAACAATAGACATAAATTAATCAAATAATAAAGTCCAATACAATCCTAGATAAGAGGGTCTAACATTGAGGAGAGAAAGCAGTCATAACATGTCAAATGATTTTTGATCATTTCCAAAATGTTTCCTTGGTTTCAAAGAAGAAATGTTAAACTAAGGGCCCCCAAGTTACCATGCATCCTAAACATTCCATTAGAACTTGTGTGAGATATCACCCACAGAGTCCTAAAGGGGTCATGCAAAAAAGTACTATGCATCAAATTAAAGTGGTTCATAAATGATCAAATTTGAAGCACCCTGGTGGACAGATCAGTTACATAAGTAGTGGGCCAACTTCTCTCATTCCACACTGCTATACAATGGATGTCTCCTTCAGCCTAGACTTGTGGACTCATGGGGAGAACACTATGACAGAAAGATAAAAGACATGGACTGGATTAGCAATAATTTTGCATCACATCTGTTACCAACCAGAGGATGTACACCTGAAGAAAGACACACCATCTTTGTACATTGGTGCAGGAGAGTGAATAAGGGAAACATCACAGTGGGCTGAGTTTGGGACAGTTCAGTTTCTCATTCACTTTACTTTAATATCAAATTACCAGATCAGCAAGTATATGCTGATTTAGCCCTCTGGGGAATGTTTCTTCAATATCCTGGGTCATGAAAGAACCACGATGGAACACTCTTCACATTGAAATTATAGCAGAGGTTTGTGGGCTGTATTTACTCAATTCTCAAAAATGTACACATATATTTTCATCTCTTACTATGCTTATCAATTGCAGCATCAGAGCGGAGTATTGTATTGGTCAAGAGAATAGGCTGGCACCTTTGGTATTTTCTCCCACATGTAAAATATATAAGCCACAAACAAAAAAAAGGAAAAAACCAAAATCTCTGACATAGTCAAAACCATGGTGGTTATCAAAGGGCAAAAACGTGAGTGAGGGCAAGAAGGACAATGGGTCAAATACAGGATAAGTAGACTTAGGGTGGTGAGCACATAATGTAATATTTATGCTGTACTATATCATTGTACAAGGGACATTTATATAGTTATTTTTAATGATATATCATGATAATTAATAATAAAATAATTTTACAAAGAAACTTCTTCACTAACACACTTGTTTAAAAAAAAGAAAGGGTCAGGAAATCATTTGCTGAGACTGGGCAGGTTTCTACTACATGTGCTATATGGAGTTAACCATTTGACCATTAATGGGGAATAGTGCC
Organism: Miniopterus schreibersii; assembly: GCF_964146895.1. Classification (NCBI taxonomy): domain Eukaryota; kingdom Metazoa; phylum Chordata; class Mammalia; order Chiroptera; family Miniopteridae; genus Miniopterus; species Miniopterus schreibersii. The sequence continues at coordinate 16,685,443 of NC_138120.1, read as the reverse complement.
TATGGAAATAATAAATTCAATCATTAAAATTAAAAAACAAAAACAAAACAAGTTCTGATTCCAGAGTCCAGCCAGTCAAGGCAATTTCTAAATAATGGCCTACACATAGATAGATGGAGAAATGACTACTTCTGTGGAAATGCAATGCTTTTCCTGGTTATTACTTTCTATATCTGTGGTGATAACAACAGATATTCTAAAAAATTTGTGAGTGGGCCACAGCAGCAGACATGGATGGTTTACTTGATTTACAGTCAAGATTCCAGATTCAGTTTGAAGAGCTTCAGGACATGAGTAGAAATTTCCTCACAGTGCTTCCAAGCCAGATGTGAAAAAATTTGGAAAGTTCATGAAATAAAGCTAGTAAACCATATTATCATGATTCACTGTGTTGTAGAAAGCTGGGCAAGATGTCAGTCTAGAAGGCAAGCTCATAGGGATTCTGCCTTGCAAGAGACCTGTGCAAAGGCAAGGATTTCATCTCTGGCTGATTCCATCTTGGCATCACTGGTGGCTTCCATCCTTTCTTCAACCAAAAGGAGTCCTCTTTAATAGGAGTAAACATCTAGGGCAAGACACAGTCTTAAGACCTCCCTCCAAGAGAATAAAATATTTATACTACAACCTTATTTCATGGCTATCTCCAAGAGAACAATGGACTTTTATTAGGAAGAAAATAAATACCCAGATAATTCAGGGACTCCAGAATAGTTCTATCTGAAATTGGTGTCAGAATCAGAAATGTTGATGTTGCCCTCCACTAAACTATAAAGTTTGGAGGGTCAAAATGTGGATTTAGCTTAGGTCCATTATGATTTGCCTACTATTGTCAAAATCATCCTGTGGTTGTCTTTGGTTCTAGAATGTATAACAAAAATATCCATAGCAGCAGAATGCATACCTACCTGAATTATTGAGGGATGAGGACCTCTATGGTGATAAGGTTCTAACAGAAGGCATTAGAACTGCCTATGCCTAGATAAGGTATACTATACTATATTCCTGGATGACTCTTATAGATTTGTACCATCATCAAGAATTGAAAAGATACAGGGCTGCTGGCTGATTCAACCTCAATTGCATGGCCCTTTTATTTTGCCTTGTGCAAAAAATGATGAAAGATTAATAGTAGGAGAAGGAAGAGGACAGGGAGAGGGAGGAGACTTTGGAGTATATTAGAAAGAGAAAGAGTAAAAGGAGGAGGAAAGGAAAAAGAAAGAGGAGAAGAAAGATAAAGAGAACCAGAAAGAGGGTGAGCAAGAATAGAAGGTAGAATGAAGAGAAGAAGGTGAGAAAGAGCTGGATGTGGAGGAAAAGAAGGAGGGTGGAGAGAAGAAGGAGGAAGATAGTGGGCAGAGGAATAAGTGAAAAAAAGGAGAGGGAAGAAAAAGAGGATGAGGAAGAGAAGTAGGAAGAGGAAATGAAGAAAGGGGAGAAGAAAAAGCAGGAAGAAGATGATGATGAGGAGGAGGAGGAGAAAAGAGTAGGTGGTGAAAGAGTAGCAGGATGAGAAGAAGGGGGAGGAAGTTGAATAGAAGAACATGGAGAAGGAATACAAGGAGGACGTGTAAAATGAGAATAATATGTAGAAAATGGCACTGCATTCACACATACTAAATATAAGTGACTCTTGCTGCTGTTGCTGTACCAATGCTAAAATTTTGGTTGAGTAACTTTAATATACACATCACCATGTACCTATAGCCATCTACTTTTTCAAATGTCTCCTCTGTGTATCCAACGTTCAGTGAAACTTGCCTTCCCTCAGCATACATATTTGTTATCTTACCTCTTGGGTCTATCACCTCTACAGATCCAGATCCCCATTTGGTTTGCAGATGTCTTAATGGACTTTTTCCATCCATAGAATATTCTTCCCTCTCATCTATTACAGAAATGACATTTTGCTGACTGGACCTCATGAGTTCTAAAGTACTACTCTAGACTCAATACATTTTTAGAGTAAGGAGCTGTGAAATAAATGTGACTAAATATCAGAATTCTCCTCAATCACATTCTGGGACCTAAGGTATATACAAGAAGCTGCAACTGTTTCAAAATAGATGATATTATGTGGCATCCTGATCCTCATCAACCAAGAAGGAGGTAGAGCATCCAGTGGGCCCCTGTATTTAAAATAAGACATCATATTCCTCAGTAGATCATGTGACTCCAGTACATTTACGTGGTGACCTGAAAATGTAATTGTTTTTATTTGGACCCTAATAAGAGATGGCAATCAAATACATCTAGGCTCCTTTGCAAACTGCTTTGTGACATGGGCCATATATTGCAGTAGACTATATGCTTGTACTAGTTTCTTTTGCGGATAGAAATTCTATTTGGGCCTTTGATTGACCTGGATGTGGATCACATTGTAAATGCTCAGGATTTTTAACCAAGGCCTTGATATCATCCGCAAATAACTATTGTTCTTTCATGTGACAAATCTTGGCCTTCTTTTAAGTGAAATTTGGTACAGAAAGTTTTCTTTAAAAGTGTAAGCAATTGCTTGGACAATCACTCAACATCAAAAATCTCCACCCAGAAAACAAGTATTTAAGCATTTCTCATCTGCTCTCAGTGTAGATTTATGACTTGGAAAACACATGGGGATCAGAACACAGGGCAGTAACTCTTCCATGATATTCCTATGTCCTGAGTCATTGAGAAACAGTAGGAACTGGAACTACATGTTAACAAACCATATCATCATGATTTACCTTGTTGTAAAAGCTGGACAAGTTGTTACACAATGGCCTAGCAACATAGGTAACCTGGCATCCTGGATACCTGTAGGGAGCAAAGGCTCCAGGTTCTGGTTGAAGTCCATATGCACATTTCAGGTGGCTTCCATCCCATTTAAAGCCCCAGGCATTCATAGCTAGGAGGTGCAAACATTAAGGGAAGGGTGCTGTTATCACCCCTGAAAATAAACTCAGATGTTTCCCAAAAGCTTTCCTTGGTTTCAAAGAAAGAATTCTTAACCATGTTCCACAAAGTAAAGCTGCATCCTGAGCTGCCCATTAGGACAAGGGTGTGATGTCACCTAGGGAGTCACAAAGTTGACTGCTCTATAATCTGCTTTGTGATTGTGGCCTCATATTTCATCAGACAAGATAGAAATACCATTTTCCCTTATAGATAGACATTCTGTTAGGAGTCTTACGTAAAACTGGAGGAGAATCACAGTGTAGATGCTCAGGGTTTTCAACCAAAGTCTGTGATATTATGCACAAATAATATTCATTGTACTTTTGAGGAACAGCTATTGGCCTTCTTTTGAGTTAAATTTGTCATATAAAATTGTTTCATAAAACTAGTGCCAAATGGTTGAACCCAAGATGAACATGCTAAGTTATCTCAACCCAAAAAACATACATTTAGGAATCCCTTTCTTCTGTCACTTTAGTTTCTTGAGTGAGAAAGTGAATGGTGGCAAAAGCACAGGGAGCAATCTCCATCATGAAGTTTCTTTCTCCTGAGTTATTGAGAAACAGCAGAAACTAAACCCAGAATTTCACAAACTCGATCATCATGGTTCACTTGGTTGTAGAGAGATGAACAAATAATAATGCTAGAAAAAAATCAATAAAATACCTGGTTCTTCAGAGACATGTGGGGGATTGAGGTTTCCAGTCCCTGACTGCGGTCATCTGGGCACCCCAGATGGCTTCCATATCCTAAAAAGCTAAAGGAAGTCTTAGATAGAAGGAAACAAAGTTCAGGAGAGTGGAATATTATTACCCCTGAAAATGGACTGATATTTGTTTTGAAGGATTTACTTGGTTTCAAAGAAGAATCCTTAACAATGGTCATCAAGTTATCATGCAAAGTGACTGTCCTTTATAACTAGGATTTTATATCACCCATGGAGTAATAAAGAGGCTGAGCAGAGTAAAATTACAATTTCAAGTGGTACATATATGAACAAAGCCACAAGAACCATGGAGGACAACATAGTTATTTAAGTAAGGGCCCAATTGCTCAAGGTCCATAGTGCTATACAGTATATCCATTTTTCAGCCTAGACCTGTGAACCATGAAAATCCTCTTATGACCTATTGATAGGGGAAGAAATTTGGAGGCCTGGCTTATTAATTACTTTGCATTATATCACTGAACATCCAGAAACTGGAACACTGAATGATGAGAGACCACTTCTGATATTAGTGAAAGACTGTGAGTAATGAAACCATCACAATGGGCAGTTCACTATATCTTTCACTTTGCTTGGATGACAATGACGAGAAATGCAAATAATACTTAGTCATGGCTCTGGCTATTACTTTGCCTCAATAGTCAAGTACATGAAAGAAGCATGAGTTGATGATACATCACAGTGATATTTGGGAGAAGTTTATTAGATAGTACTCAATAAGGAAAAATATACAAATATATTTGGGTCTTATATACTGCACATCACATGGAATCTTCACAGTGGAAGATTTCATTATTCAAAAAAAATTGACAGATTCTGTATTTTCCCCAATCTATGCATTGTAAAACCACAAACTAAACAAACAATATTTCCCACATATATATAAAATCATGGTGGTTATAGGAAGGGAAAACCATAAGGGTGAGTAAGGGGGATAAAAGGGATCTAATACAATAGGACAGAGAATACAGGATTTAGGTGGATAACACATAATGGAATATGCTATGCTGTACTATAAAGTTGTACCAGCCCTAGAGGGTTTGGTTCAGTGATTAGAGTGTCAGCCCATTGACTGAAGGGTCCCAGTTTAAATCAGGGAAAGGAGACATACCCATGTTACAGGCTCAATCCTGATATTTTTCTGGTTTTGAATAACATAAACATTATTTTGTTTACTTACCTTCTGTTCACCAAAAGAATCTTTTGGACCCTTCTGAAGACCAAAATAATAATCTCTGGAGACTGAGCACTAGAAGGTCTACTCTATGGCGTTAGCCATCAGTTAGTGAATAATAGTGTCCTTGAAAATAAAAGTAAATCAAGGTTTATGTATTACAAAACCAATTGCTGATTCCAGAATTCAGACTAACAAGACAGTGTCTAAATATTGGTTCACAACCTCAACAGATGGATAAATGAGGGCCACAGGGACAATCCAATGGGTTTTCCAGTTTCTAGAGTCCCTATAGGCGGTGAAGAAAGGACGTTCTAACAAATTTCTAAATGGTCTTCAAGACTAGGCATAGATATGCTACATATCATTACTTGATATGGCCTCCTTTATTCAAATCCAGGACTCCAAATTCAGCTTGAAATGTTTCAGAACAGATATTTTTATCAATTTTTCCAAGCCATATGTGAGAAAACTGTGAGGTTACATGGTAGAGTTATAGCCATTATTGAAGTAAACCAGAATAATTCAGGATCTGTCACAGACTAGAAATATTTGCAAGAGAAAACTCACAATGATAATAATAACAATGACCTATCCTGTGGAAGTTGCCATATTGAAAAGACTCAAATACCAGGGGGGTCCATAGGTGAAGGAAAAAAGTGTGACTGTTGTGAAAGTTTGCTACTCTTTGGAAGAACTACTTGAGTGCTGTAATTTCCAAGGGCAGAAAATTATATAATATGCATGAATATAGTTAATGGTGGTGTAAGAAGTTGAAAGAAATATAAATTTAGATGGGGCAGATTTTATTAATTTCCATCCACCAGACAGGTATTCTGCACTTATATCTGCAACATGGGTCATCAGAAAAGATTCTAAATGTTTTTGGGATATTGGTTATAAAATGTATCCAAAGAAGCCCAATAAATGTGTCATAGAAATGTTCATCATCTCTCTCCTTATAGATGTCCACTTTTTGCCTGTTGACTGTCTCTGGTTTTAATGTAGAACAAGTAACACAAAAGCTTAGGGAGGTGGGATGTTGAATTGCATTTGTCTTGCAATTCCTACTGCACACTGTGGAAGTTTTCAAATAGATGACTTTCACTAGTACATTTAGAAATATATTTAACAGGAAAAACAGTATCTTTGAAGAGTTGCGTGATGACTTTTCTCTGAAGGCCACATATTGGGAACTGAGGCCCATTAATCATATCTATATGTAATTGGAGAAATTTTGTATTCTTATAGCAAGGGCCAAAGGGCTTTATCTATTATTGAATGCATGGTAGATCTCAGCACACTAATAAACAGCAAATTTAAGCAGAAAATAATGAATCTATGGGCACAGACATACAGTAATGTCTAAATAATTATGGTATTGCTAGAAATGAAGACAGCAAAACTACTATATTCTTCGTTGATGTATTGAATCAGATATCTTCTAGGTGTAGTGAACAATGTTGTCACTGGGATCATAAAAATATTCAGTCAGCTAATTAACCAACCCATCATGTAAGCAAGTTTACATATCCAGAATTTTTAAATGAAAAAAAGACAAGAGCATTTTGAGAAAAGTTTTGAAGTGATAACAAAACATTTATGCTGTTCACCTTTCTACATCACTTTCCCCATGGGCACATTAAACTATTTTTCAGGATGTCTATTTATTAGAAGCTTTCTGGGCTCAGGTCCATTTTTAAATTGCTCCTTATGTTGTCAGACCTATCTGGTGCTTTCCCTGGTTCAAAAATGCATAACTGAAAGAGCCATAGAAGTGGTATAAATCTCCACACAGTATTACTGAGGAATCAGGGATACTAGGCCGAGAAAGGCCAGACAGAAGTCTTTGGAACTCCTATGCCTAGATAAGTAGTAAATCAAATATATCCCACACACCTGGATAAATAGTAGATATTTGAGCCACAACATAATATTATAAAGATGCAGAGGTGCTGATTCCAGCACAACCAAGTTAATTTTATGATGCAGATGGTGCAAAAGTAAGAGAAAGAGAAATAATAGGAAGAAGAGCACTGGAAGAGTATGGAGAAAGAGAAGTATTGGGAGGAACATAATAATAAGTAAAAGGTAGAGAAGGAGATGGATGTGTAGTAAGGGGGTAAGGAGGAACAGAAGGAAGAAAAAGAGGAGGAGTAAAATAGGTGCATAAGCAGGAGGAAGAGGAGAAGGAGGAGGCAAATAAGGGGGAGAAAGGGGTGCAGAAGGAGGAAAAAGAAGAGCAGTAGCAGGAGGGGAACAAGGAAACTAAGAGTAGAAACTAAGAAAATGCAGCAAATTAAAGCAAACAATATCTGCAGGTGATTTTAGCTGTGATTGCTGTAAAGACATTGTTACTTTAGTCAAATAACTTCAGTGTGCACATAACCATGTACCCATAGGCACCTACTTTTTAAAAATGCCCCCTCCTTGTGTACCCAAAGTGCAATCAAATTTGCTTTCTCTCAGCCGCCAAGGCCAGCAGAGACGTTTGAAACATTACCTCTAGAATGAATCACCTCTACTACTCTATGTCTCCATTTAGATTTTAAACATTTTTACTATATTTTTCCATCCCAGGATACCTTTCCATTTTCCCATTACAAGGATGAGGTTATGCTGACTGGATCTGGTGAATGGGAATATTAATACTCTAGACTTTACCCACATTTAGAGTCAGAACTTAAGATAAACCTGAATACAATTCAGAATTTTTTTAACTGAGTAAAATATTTTTGTGTAGCGTGGCATTGAGCATGAGAGGTATCTGTTTCAAAGTAAATTATTTTCTCCCATAAAGCCCTGCCTGCAACCAAGTTAGAACAGCTCCCAGTGTACTATATTTTGAGGCAGCATATAACATAATGGAACAAGTGACTGCAGTAAATTTATGGACTGACCTAAAATTTTGCTCCTTTGGTAACGGACTTGACAGAGTGCAACCATTGACATGTCCAGGCTGATGTACAGGCTGCTCTAAGAACTGGACCATATATTGAAGCAGATTAGATGGTGACACAAATTCCCCTAGCTAATATAGATTTTGTTTGGAGCCTTAGGAAGGCTTGGAGTAAAATCAGAGTGCAGATGCTCAGGATCCTCAACTAAGTCTTGGTATCATTTGCAAATATCTATCGTTCTGTTGAGGAACAGCTTTTACATTTTTTGAGTCAATTTTGGCAGATAAAGTTCTGTCATACAAAGTGAGCTACATGGTTTAGCCATAACTCAGCATGCAAAAATCATCTACCCCAGGAAACAAATATTTAAGCACACCCACCCTCTGTCCCTTTGGTGTTGTAGCTGAATGAGTGTATGGAGGCCAGAATACAGGGTAGCAAGACCATATACAATGTTCCTTCCTCTTGAGACCTTGATAAACAGCAGGAACTAAAACCAGAAAATGGAAAGCATGACTATTATGGTTCCTTGATTTGTTTACAGTTGGGAAAAAAATAAAGCCTACTGCCAAAGCTCATAGAGATAATGGTTCCCAAAGACCTGCGTGAAATCAGTGATTCCAGTCCCTATGTGAGGTAGATCTGCTCCTCATAGGTGATCTCGCCTTCCTTTAGATTACTAAGTAGTCTTATGGTAGGGGGTGGGGGTGGGAAGCAAACACGCAGGGTAGGGAACTGCAATCACCACTCAGAATGTACTGAGATTTGTCCCAAATTGTTTCATTGGCTTCAAAGAACATTGCTTAACCATGGGGAACCAAGTTACCATGAAACCTGAGCTATTCATTATGACCTACATGTGGTGTCACCTACGGAGTCATAAAACTCACTGGTGGAGAAGATGTTCTATGACCTGGGCCACATTTTGAAGCATCCTTGATGGTCCTACAAGTTTTCCAGATAGATAGAGATTCTGTTTGGGGACTTAGAAAAACCTGGAAAAGAATCACAGAAAATCCAGAGATGCTCAGGATTTTCAGCCATGACTTGATGTGATGTATTAACCCTTGTTCATTTGAGGAACAATTTTGTCTTTCTTTAGAGTCAAATTAGTCCAAAATACTTATTTCATTAAAATTGAGCCATGTGATTGCACCATCTCTCAACATATAAAATCATCTCCATACATAAAACAAACGTTTTAGTCTCATCCTCTTCTGTCATTGTAGTGTCCTGACAGGGAAAGGGCCTAAAATCCAGAAAACTGAGCAGAACACACTTCCAGGCTGTTTATTCCTCCAGATTTACTTATAAAACAGAATAAACTGAACCCAGAAGCTGACAAACCTTGTGATCATCGTTTACTGTGTTGTAGAGAGGTGGGCAAGAAGTCCAAGCTCCCTTAAAGTGACAAGCTCCATAGAGCTTCTAGATTTCTACAGACATATAGTAAGTTTATGTTTCAGTCCTTAGCTGATGCCCTTTGTGCCATCTCATGTGGCTTCAATCCCCTCTAAAGCCCGATGCAGTCACAAATAGTTGGGACAAAATTTCAGGAAAGGGGGCTGACATCACCCACTAAATAAACTGAGATTTGTCCCTAACAATTTTTATTTGTTGTTTTATAGAAGAAATGCTTGACCATAGGGCACCAAGCTACAGTGCAACCATGTCACCAATGACATCATATAGAATGTCTGCACAGCAAGATTACAACATCAGTTATAAAGGTTGCATACATGATAACCTCTCAGAGGATCTTGGAGGACAAAGCAGTTGTATTAGTAGCAGCCCAATTGCCCTCACTTTCTTGTGCTATACAGTGGATCCTTCTTTTAGCCTAGATCTGTGGATTTATTGGGAGTTCTCTATGACTTGTAGAAAGGAGAATGAATAATGTGGCCTGGCTTGAAGGTAATTTAGCATTATATTGATGAACAAATGGAGAGTGGATAGCTGCTTCAAAACTGTAAAATGTAAATATAGGTGAAGAGAAGTGGGTAGGAAACTATCACAATGGATAGAGTTTGGACCAGCTCACCTTCTCATCATTTTGCCTGGATAACAAAGGACAAGATATGCATGCAAATGCTATTTCATGATTCTCATTATGATTCTGGCCAATAGCCTGGGACCAGAAAGAGTCATGATTAAAAATTATTAAAAAGTAATGATTTAAATTTGGGCAGAATTTGTTAGAAGATTTAACTTAATGGGCAAAAACATACCACCCCTTTTGTGTCTTATAATGCTGCTCACAGTGGTACCTCAATATGGATAATCTCTTATTCAAGAGCATAGAAATATTGGCACACTCTGTATTTTCTCTCATCTGTGGAATGTAAAATCCACAAGCAAAACAAAGAAACAGACAAAATCTGCTACATATTGATGAAATCATGGTAGTTACAAGAGAAAAGGAGAGCATGAGTGAGGAAAGGTGAATAAAGGGGGTCCAGTACAAAGAGGCTGGACTTTGGGTGGTGAGCACATAATGGATTATGCTATATTGTATTAAAAAGTTCTGCTTGTAAAATTATATATAGAGAGACACACATACATATATATGCACATATATCTAGTTTTTAACCACATCACCCCCCAATTTTTACTAATGAAATAATTTTATGAGGAATCTTTGTCAGCCAACCACTTGTTTTACAACAACCAGAAGTATATCTTGTAGTTTAATACATGTCAGTTATATAAAATCCTCACTCCATTTTCCAAAAATAAGGTTTATTCTGATATAGCCCCAGGTATTTGCTTACATATTGTGTATTATGGGTGTCAAACTAGAAGAGAATTGGAATTTCAACAGAGATCATAAGACATTTAATCTCTGGCTTTTAAATAAAAAGCTTATCTACCTCTGATCCAGGACCTTGAATTCCCTCTATAATCTTACAAAGTTTTAAAATAATATTGAAGAGGTCTGTTTCAGTAATGACAATCTTTTCAAAGCTAATTAGCCATTATTTAGCCATTCCTGATCATAGGAGCACTATGAAATGTCTGTAAATATGTCTTTATGATTCCATGTAAGGTTTGGGTACACCCAAATGAAACCAATTCATGGCAGCTGCTGTTCTCTGTTCAGGCCATAATTGAACTCAAAAGAAATGTCAGGGTTGGAATGAGTGTCTCTTTCCTGCTGGCAAGCCTGGTTTTCCAACTCTTTAGAATCATTGTAAGTTACCACTAAGCCAAGAACAAAGTGTTGTACTTCTCAATATTCAGCATAACCTCATTTACCTCTGATGCTAGCATCAAAGCCATACAGCCATAGAATCTCACTTGTCCTTGGAGCCTGTGAAAACTAAGCATAGACCAGAAAAACATAGCTTACCCTGACATGCTAGCATAGGCCTGAAGAACCCATTCTAGCACAGGATGACTAACCCTAACCCCAAAGAGCCAAGCCTAGCCCCAAAGAGCTAAATCTCTTTCTTTGAAGGTGTGAAATCTTTCTCTCTTGACCCAGGGCCCAAGCAACCTGGGTCAAGAGACTCTTTCTCTGAGTATGAATGAGTTCTAGGACACTGGTAGCATGGGCCACGGGCTTCACTATTGGAGAGTTCCAAGTATTCCCTGCTGCATAGTATATGTCAAATACATGAGAGTCACAGTGTAGTTTCAACAAATAAACTTTCACTTGAAAATAGAAACACCTGTTGGTTGACATATTGTCTATGACAGCTGTGAAAGGGTGAGTATAGACACGGAGTTTCAACAGAGACCATAAGCCATTTAATCTCCAGCAATAACAAAAAAATATTGGTGACTTCTCTTCTAGGGCCTTAGATTCCCTCTATAATCCAGTATAGCTGCTTAAGAACTTTGGAGAGGTCTGTTAAAGATACTATTTTTCATGCTGATTATCCATTTTTTAGCCAGTCATGATCATAGCAATACTATGCAACATATCAGTAATATATATATATATATATATATAAATATATATATATATTATATATATATATACATATATATATATAAATGTTTTTATACTTCTGTGTAAATTTGGGTTACACTGAAATGAAAGCAGTTCATGGAATCTGATGCTCTCTGAACTGGGCCATGATGGAAGTAAAAAGTTGGGGTGAGTATGGTTGGAATGAATGTATTTTCCATACACACCAGTCTGGAAAAAAGACCCTTTAGACTGATTTTAATTTGCCACTGCCAGCATAAAAAGAATGTTACTTGACTATGTGCAGTGTGACATCGTTAAAGACTGATGCTTGTCTCAATGTCTGGTTTAGCCTTAAAGTTAATCCAACCTCAGAGCCTCCCAGTCAAGCCTTAGAAAGCAAAACCTGCTCACAAAGATCCAAGTCTCGTCCTGAAGAGCTGAATCTAGTCTATCCCAAAATGGTAAGTCTCTCTTGAAGAGAGTATGGACAAGGCCCAGGACCCCAGCAACCTAGATCCAGAGCATACCTCTTAAAATCTGAGGGAGGAACAGGGCTCCAAAAGCCTGGGCATTGACAATTCTCCCATAAAGTATGAGGTGCGCCTTGTTACCTTATACATGTCAGTTATATAAAACTCTCACTCTAGTGTCCAAAAATAAAGTTTATTTAAATACAGGGACATCTGTTTGTTTACAAATTGTGTATGACTGCTGTCCAACAATGAGGAGAGAATTAGATATTCAATAGAGACCATAAGACAGTTAATCTCTGGCTGTTACAGAAAAATCTTGCCTATCTCTGATGTAGAAAATTTAATTCCCTTTATAGTCTTTGCATAATTGTTTAAGAACTTGGGAGGAGTGTTTTTCACTAAAGAAAATCTTTTAGATTCATAGTAATCTCCCACTACCAACGTACAGGCCCATTATGGGACTCAGAAGAAATGGGGAATTTGGAATGACTGTGTGTTCCCTGAGGGTAGTCTGATTCTCAGACCCTTGAGACTCATGGTAACTTGCCACTTCCCAAAGAAGAACAATGTGTATAACTAAGAAATGTGCACTGTGACCATGTTGAGACAGATGCTAATTTGAGAGTGCAGCCTGGCTTAGCAGTCTACCTGGTTTGGAGTCTAGCCTAAATTAATATACTCTGAGTGAAACCTGTAATCCTTGGAGGACTGAATCTAGCTCTGAAGACCTGAGCCTAGCCCAGAGACCTATGCATCTCTCTCAGAAGTCAGAGCAAGCTAAGAAGTGACAGTAGAGTGAAACCCCAGAGGGATTTTGGCTCTTGAGAAAATGGTATAGAGGCAAGTGTTGCAGGTTCTGGCTGAAGTCTGTAGAGGCAACACTAGTGGGTTTTGCATTTATTGATCCCAAAGCAGCCTTACCTATAAGGGGCAAAGAGCTGTTATCACTTCTGAAAATAAACTTAAATTTGTGCCAAAGAGGTATGTTGGCTTCAAAGACAAAATGCTTAACCATGGGCCACCAATATTCCATGGAAACTGAGCAGTCGATTATGACCTGGGTGTGATGTGACTACCAGAGTTTTAAATAGGCCATTAATAGGGAGACTAATCAATTTAATGTGGTACATATACAATGAAATCTAGGAAGACAAAAGCAGTAATATGAGGTGACCCTATTTCAATTAGTCCCTAGTGCTACCCAATGTATTTATCAATCATGGGATAGAGAAATAATAGTTGTGGACTGGGTTACTGATGACTCTGAATGATATCAAATACCAACCAGAAAATGGAAAGGTGCAGCAGTATAGGCAATTTCTGGATATTTGTGAAGAAAAGTGGGTAAGAAAACCATGGGAAGAGATTAGACCTCTTTACATCCTCATTGATTTTGCTTGTATTACAACTAGATATGCAACTAGATACTAATTCATGGCTCTGGTTGATATTTTTTGACAATAGTCACAGACACGAAAGAAGCATGATTGAAAGATCCTTTACAATTTAAGCAGAAGTTTTTTGGACATATCTTACTCCATGGGCAAAAATATACAAAGGTGTGTCTCATATAATGCTCATCAGAGTGAAGACTCAATGTGGATGTTTTCATAAATAAAAAGTGTAAAGTGTCATATTCCATATGTTTTCTCATCTAAGTAATGTAAAACCATCAAGGAAGAAAACAAACTAACAAAGGAAACAGATTTCCTACATACAGACAAATTCATTGTTTTAATAAAGAATAAAAAACACGAGGGATATAAGGAAAGTAAAGGGTGTCAAATACAAGAGGTCAGAGGAGACTATTCCTTTGATGGAAAGTACATAAAGCAATATGTTATCTTGTACTATAAAATTGTTCAAATGAAATTTACATAATGTTATTAACCATGTTACATTCCAAAATTTAATACAATGGTTTTGGAAGGAAACTGTTAGCCCACCCTTGTTCAAGTGAAGAAGTGATATTTTCTTTTTGTTTTTGTAGAATATAAACATATTTTTATTTAGTTACAGTTTGTTTTAAGAAGGATTAAAATAATCATTTGTTGAGACTGGGCATTAAAGGTGTGTTGTATGGCATTAGTTATCACACAATTAGTGAAGCTTTGTGTCCATGAAAATGAAAATAAATCAATGTGTTATTGTTACAAAGCAAACTTATGATTCCAGACTTGCACCAAGCAAGATAAATTTTAGATACTAGGCTGCAGCAGCACTAGATGGAGAGGTGAGGACATCTGTTGCAATCCAATGGGTTTCCTGGTTTCCATGTTTGTGATGATGGCACAGAGGTTCTGGAAAAGATCTGAATGGTCTCCAGCAGCTGAAATGGCTTTATTAATAAGCATCACTTGATGTGACCTTCTTCATTCATATACAATACTCTATGTTCAGCTTGTAACATGATTGAGGCCATGAGTTGTTTATTTTCTCAAAGGTTCCAATGAAGATTTTAGAAAAATTTAAAGGTTCATTGTAGAGATGACTATTTGAGGAAACGAGAAAAATTCAGGGTTTGCCACACATTGGAACAATTTGCAAGTGTTAACACACAGGGTACTAATGGCAATGGCATTTTCTTTGCCTGTTGCAAACTTGATTGGACTCCAGGCCCCAAAGCCCCTATGGTTGTTAATGAAACTGTGACCCTTGAGAAAATGTGCTACATTATGTAAGTTATACATTACTGCTGTACTTTACATGAGCAGAAAAATATGGAATATGTGTGTAAATAATGGTGAGAAAGAAGGTTCAAAAAACAGAAATTAGTATGGCACAGAATTTATTAATTTAGGCCCACCAGGCATAGATTCTGCATTTCATGGGCCATTTTAAAAGGCTCTAAATATTTACTGAGATGGTTGGGTGAAAAAATGTATCTAATGATGGTCCAGTAAGTGTCGCATGGCAATGTTTACCGCATCTGTTTTAATGTGGGAAAGGCTATTCAAATGCTTAGAAAGTGGACTGTTGAAGTGGACTGGTCAGGCACACTCTTGGAGTGTCCACATAGCATATCTTTTACAGTATTTTGAGAAATATATTTAAGTGTGGAAAGGGCATATTTGAGGACCTTTGTCATATTTCTTTGAAGGCTACATATTGAGATTTGAGGCCTCTCAGTCATAAAATTTCTATGTGATGCAAGATATTGGATCCCTTAATGACTAGGTCCAATGGGCTTTATTGACTTCAGAGAGAAGAAAGGAGAGGGATAGAGAGATAGAAAAATCAGTGATGAGTCACTGATCAGCCACCTTCTGCACATCCCTGACGGGACTGAGCTCGCATCCTGGGCATGTGCCTGACTGGGAATTGAACCCCAGTCGCCTGGATCCTAGGTCAGATCTCAACTGCTCAGCCATGCCCAGCTAGCCCATCATTGTTTTAAAAGCTTCAGGAGTGCTGGCTTATTTAACCATATCTGCATGAAACTTTGATTTGGCTTTTGTAAAGGGGGAAGAAAGAGAAGGAGGAAGATAACAGAGTCAAAGAGGAGAAAGACAAGGAGTAGTAGAAAGAGAAGGAGAAGGAGGAAGAGAAAGATGAAAAGAAAGAGAAAAAATGAACAGGAGTTTGAACAGGAGGACGACAAAAATATAAAGAGCATGTGCAGGAAAATGAAGAGTTGTTTGTGGGGAAGGAGAAGGAGAGAGGAAAAAAGTGGAGGAGTGGGAGAGAAGGAAATGGAGATTAATGAGAATAGAAAAAAAAAAGGGAGGGTAAAAAAGGTGACATTGATTAGGAAAGAGGAGGATAAAGGGAGAAAAAAGATGCTGGCACAGGTAACCACAGTACCTGCATCCTCCTACAACCACACACACACACACAAATTACAACCCAAATTCAGAACAACCTTCATTCAGAATCTTCTGAAATCTAGCAGAACACAGGTCCTACAACTGGAGAACTGAACAAGCACACTGAGACTGGTAGGACAGCTAGAGACATTGAGTAGAATATGGGCTGAATCACAGAGATGCATCAGTGGTCTAACACCCAGGTGTCAAGTTTTTAAACTGGAAGGAATATATCAATGGTGGCTTTCTGGAGGAGCAAGGGGTCCCAGACCCACTTTAGGCTCCCCATTGCCAGGAAGAGAAGTCACCACAACTTTGGGCTGTAAAACCAGCTGGGATTGGGGATGAGTGACTCAGATGGTAGAGTCGTCCCAGGCAGTTCCTCTTAAGGAGACAGCTCATGGACTTATTCAGAGGCACTGCCCATGAGCTCCAGCAGTGAGAAGCAGCACTGTGAAATGAACTTGGGACATTCAGGGAAGAACTAACTGCCTGGAATCAAGGTGAGAGCTGTAAGGGGCAGCTTTCTCACACATGGGAGAGTTGGCATAGGCCATTGCTTCTTTTACAAGCCCTCATCAGAAAGAGCCATCAGGCAGGTGTCTTCTCTGAATCTCTATCAACATGACTCAACTTTCACCTCACCCAGCTGATTCCTGGAGATCCCACCCCTTTGTACTTTCAAACTTACCCTTGCCATTTCAGTGGCTTTTCTATGCAAGTGGTCTCTCTTGCCTCATACTTAGGACTTTCCAAAAATCTTTCAAAGCAGAAGCTGGTCTTAGAGTGCCCAATACCTCTCAATAAGTGGTCCCAGGAACAACCCTTGTGGCTGTCTGCATTGGTTCATAGCTTGGCCTCTTCTGGACAACTCCAAGTTCAGTACAAGTAGAAGTCATCTCTGGATTTCTGTGTAGCACCCATGCTGGGTAGCCCTGGGTATTGCACAAGGAGAGGCTGACTTTGCACCTCTTGGGGGGCCCCAAAGAGGGTCACCCAGTGGTCAGCTTCAACCACTCAGGATTACAACCCTACCACATTCATGAGTGGTATACTCAAGGTGCAAACTCAGTGAACAGCAAAGCTCCACTTAGTAAATACTGATCCATCAAAGTGTATCCTGAACTTCAGATCTTCAGCTGTAGTTGCAGCTGGTCCTCACAGCTGATTGCCTTGGGAGTAAATTCCTTCCAGTGACACTGACGGCAATCAAGGCTCAACTACTACAGGACAGTGCACACATCCAACAATGGGGATCAGCTAGAGTGCCCAGCTAAGATAACTGGGGTGACAGAGTCACTGGGACCTACATGACACATACTACATAAAGCTACTCTACCAATTCCAGAAGTCCTGGCAGCTCCACCTAATTCATAGAAACAGACAACAGGAAGCAGCCAAAATATGAAAGCAAAGAAACATGTCACAAATGAAACAGAAGAAATATCCAGTGAAAGAAACTAAATGAAATGGAGCCAAGCAAGCTTCTAGATATAGAGTTTAAAACAGTGGTTGTAAGAATGCTCAAGGATATTAGTACGTCTATTAAGGGAATGAATAAGATAATCAATGACATAATAAAGAACCAGTCAGAAATGAAGGCTACACAAACTGAAAAGAAGAATAATTTATAGGGAATCATCAATAGCATAGAGGGCTCTGAAAAGCAGGTCAGCATTTGGAATATGAGGAAGTGAAAACAATAAGATGAGCAAAAAGAGAAAGAAACCAGAAGTATAAAGATAGTGTAAGGAGTCTCTGGGACAACTTCAAGTGGCCCAACATTTGCATTATGTGGGTGCCAAAAAGAGAAGCAAGACAGCAAGACATTGAAGACCTATTTCAAAAAATACTGACATAAAACTTCCCCTACCTGGACAAAGAAATAGGCTTACAAGTCCAGGAAGCACAAAATGTCCCAAAAGGAGAATAACAAAGAGGCCCACACCAAGACATATCAAAATTAACATGCCAGAGGTTAAAGACAAAGAGAGAATATAAAAAACAGCAAGAGAAAAGAAGGTAGTTACCTACAAAGGAGCACCCATAGGTCTGCCAGCTGATTATTCAACAGACACTTTGTAGGGCAGAAGGGAGTGTCAAGAAATATTCACTTAAAAAGTGATGGAAAGCAATAATCTACAACCAAGATTACTCCACTCAGCAAACCTATCATTTAGCACTGAAGGCCAGATAAAGAGCTTCACAGATAAGAAAAAGTTAGAGTTTATTACCACCAAACCAGTACTACAAGAAATGTTGAAGTGTCTTGTTTTAGAAGAAGCAAATGAACAACAGAGTCTGACAGACAAAATAGACCCAGAGTTATTAAAACATGCAAGACTGTTATATCTCAGAGGGGAGAGGGAAGGGAATGGGGGGTGGGAAGAGATTAACCAAAGAAGTTATATGCATATACTCCTAACCCATGGACCCAGAAAATAATGGGGTATTGGCCTGGAGAGGGGGTTGGTACAGGGTGCAGAGGGTCAATTTTGGAAAAAATGGGACATCTGTAATACCTTCAACAATAGAGATACATTTTAAAAAGACAGAGAGAAGGAGGAGGAGAAAGCTTAGGAGCAGGAAGAGGAGGAGAAGGAACAGGAGCAGATGGACGAGGAGGAGGAGGAGAAGGAAATTTAGAAGAAGAAATAATCTTGGAATATAGCTGTTTATTAATTCAAACTTTAGTTATAGGTGACTCCAGCTGCTGCTGAACCAATATCATTAGTTTGGTTGAGTCAGTTCTTTCAAACATATATGTACACCCAGGGTACATATATGCACACCACATTGTACATATATGCACTTTGTTTTCTGCCAATTGTCCTCTCTATATGTATCTAAAACTTAATTAAAGTTGCCTTCTCTCTCTCAGCAAGGCCAGCTTATACCACTGGGGTTATCACTGAAATAGCCATAGTAAAGGAATGAATTCCCATTCTCTATTACTGAGGCATATCTCTACAGCCTTATGTCTTTTACAAATACTGTGACTGCCTCTTCCATCCCCCAAGATATCTTACTGATGTCCCATCACAAGAATGACATTCTGCTGACTAGATCAAGTGAGTGAAAACAGTACTATCCTAGACTTGATACACTTTTAAAATCAAATGTTGCAGAAAAAAGTGAAGAGTTATTTTTAAAAAATTAAATACCTATAGTCCAGTAGTATTGAGTAGGAGTTATAACTGATTTGATGTAAACAATAATTTGCATCTTGTAGCCTCACCAACAACCAAATGGAGGCATAGCACCACTGGGCGTGAAGACTGTAGCAGTGTCTTATTTCTTACTAGAGTATATGACTCAACAATTTTATGGAGTTTCCTGAAATATTGATTCTTTTGAGTCTGACACTAATAAAGAGAGAACACTGAATTTTTTTGAGGCTGCAGGAGAAGCTGCTCTATGTCATGGGCCATATATTAATGCAGATGTGATGATCTACATTTCCTTGGCAGATGGAGATTTTTTTTGGAGCCTCAGTGAGACCTGGAGGTATATACCTGTATAGCTGATTGAGGTTTTCATCCAAGTTCTTCACATCATTGACCAAATATATTTTCTTTTGAGAAACATCTCTTGGTACTCTTTTGAGACAAATTAGGCAATTTTATTTTTCCACAAAAATATAGCCAAGTGCTCAGTCCATTACTCAATCTCAAAAAGCATCTCCACCCAGAATACAAGTACAGAATTATTCATCCTTCTTTCTCACTCTCATGTTCTAAGTGCATGAATACCAAAAATAAGGAGTAAAACCCCTCCACAATGTTCCTAATACCTGAGTCATTGACAAACAACAGGAACTAGACCCAGATGCTGGAAAACATTATCATATGATTCATTTTATTGTAGAGAGTTGGGCAAGGAGTGACCATAGATGCCAAGCTCCACAGGGATCCTGTCTGTCCACAGATCTGGTGTGAGTCAATGTTTCCATTCTTGGGAAAAGGTGCATCAGCAGTCACAAGTGGGTTGCATCCCATCTATAGGGCCCAAGGTGGCCCTAGTTATTAGGGGCAAATATTCAAGGGAAATCGCTGCCATCCTCCTCCAAAGTCAAATGGGATTTGTTTTCTGGGTTTCAAAAATTGGGTGTCAAATCATGGGATACTGAGTAACATGCAACCTGGGTTTTCACTCATAAAGTGATGTGTTGCAACCCATAAAGTAATAAATTTGCGCATGCACAGGAAGACTACAACATCAATTTAAAGTGTTACATACATGTTCAAACCTGGGATTCTCCTGGTAACAAAAGCATTTATATAAATAGTGGCCCAATTGCCCCTGGTCCATACAACTATACAATGGACATAGTAAAATAATATGAATGTATTTTGATTACTTATATTTTTTCAGCAAGTAAAGGTGTATTATCTGTTGAGGTTAGGCATTATCAAGTAGGAACAGTACTTCTGTAAACTTTATACCCTTTTAGAGTTAGAATTTGAGAACTAAATCTTAATAAAACTTAGAATTCTCACTCAGTAAAATATTTTGGGGTCCAGTGGTATTGATCAGGAAAAGTAACTTTTTGGAGGTAAACAACAGTTTGTGGCATCAGTTCCTGCCTGCAACAAAGATGGAGGCACAATACAAAGGAACTGTGGTTTTTAGATGCAGCATTAAACTTACTGAAGCATATGAATCCTGCAAATTTATGGAGTAGTTAGAAAATCTCATTTTCAACTGGACCTAGAAAAAAACATGCTGCCCTTTCAGGTTCAAGCTGCTGTACTACTTGCTTTGTGACCTGAGCTATATACTGCAGCCAACTTAATTCTCCAACAGTTTTTTCTGTCACATATAGATTTTTTTAAAGCGTAAGGAAGAACTGGTGTTGAATGACATTATGGATTCTAAGGATTATCAACCAAGACATTTATATATATTTTAAATAACTATTGTTCTTTTGAGTAATAACTTTTGACCTTTTTAAAAATCAAATTTGGCAAATAGAGTTCTTTTATAAAAATACAGCCATATGGTTTAAAAAACACTCAACATGCAAATCCTCTTAACCCTGTAAAGAGGAATTTAAGTGTCCCCTTCTTGTTTCACTTTGGTGCCAAGGATGAGAAAGTATATAAAAACTGGAACAGTTACAATCTCCTTCATGATATTCCTGCCACTTGAGTCACAGATAAACAGCAGAACTGGACCCAGAAGTTGGACAACCCAATCATTATGGTTCATTGTGCTGTTGAGAGTGAAAATATATAACCATAGAGGCCAAGCTCCCTAGGGATCTGTATTCTCCAGGAACATGTGTGAAGCACAAGGGATCCAGTCTCTGGTGGAGGGCCATCTGCCTATCGCAGGTGGCTTTAAACCCCTTTCAGCCCAAAGCAGTCCAAGGAAGAAGAAGCAACATTCAGGGTGTCTTCCATCAACCATCAAAATTGACTGGGATTTGTCCAAAAGGATTTCTTTGTTTTCAAAGAAGAAATGCTTATATTACTGGCCATGAAGTTACCATGCAACATGAGCTGTTAATTAGGACCTCAGTCTGATGAAACCAATGAAAGACTTTATGAACAGAAAGACTACAACATCAATTTAAAGTGTAACACTACATGATCAATCCTGAAAGGTCCTGTGAGGCACAAAGAAATATATATGTAGTGGCCTAATTACTCTCAGTCACCACTTCTATGCAATGTATCCTTGTTGGGTTGCCATTTGGGCTCATTATAAACTAATGATGACATGTTGACTGAGGGAGGAAATATTTGTCTTGGCTCACATATAACTTAGCAAGATATGGATGAGCACCAAGAGATCAGAAAACTGAAGAATGACAGTACTCTGCAAATATTTGTGAAAGACAGTTGGTAAGAAAACTGACTATGCATAGGGTTTGAGGCAGTTCAACTAATCACTCACTTTGGTTGGATTACAAAATATTAGATGAAGTATATGATGGCTCGTGGTGCTTGCCAACATTTTCCATTAATAGAGAAAGACATAAAAGAAATATGATTTGAAAATTCTTCACATTAAATTTGAGAAAAAGTTTGTGGAGCATTTTCAATCAATGGGCAAAAACATGCAGATATATTTGTGTGTTTTATGATGCTTATCACTATGTAGCCTCAAAATGAATATTTCATTAATCAAGAGCATATTTTGACACCTTCAATATTTACCCTCATTTGTGCAATACAAAAGCTACAAACAAAATATGAGATCAAAAAAATCTCCTGACATAGATAATCTTGTGGTTGCCAGACAGAGTGGGAAAAGCATGGGTGAAAATAAGGAGGACAAAGGGGATTAAAAACAAGATTACTGGACTTAGGGTGGTAGGCACATATAGAGCATGCTATGTTGTATTATAAAGTTATACATGTGAAATTTATAACGTTACTAAGAAAGTTATACCCCCACAAATAATAATAAAATAATTTTACAAATAAACTTTGTCATTTGTCATTGGCCATCATATTTCAGAAGAGACATTTTTTATGTATTTAAATAATATGAAAATTTTTTTGTTTACTTGCCTTTTGTTCACTCCGAATCAGGTGAATCATCTGTTGAGACTGGACAGTAGATAGTGTGCTGATTTTTACATTAGCCATCTGGTAGTTAATAAAGAATGTTGTATATAGCCCGGCCAGACGTGGCTCAGCAGTTGAGCATTGACCTGGGATCCAGGGGATCGGGGTTTGATTCCTGGTCAGGGCACATGCCCTGGTTGTGGGCTCGATCAATGAATCTCTCATCATTGACGTTTCTGTCTCTCTCTGTCTCCCTCTCTTTTCCTCTCTCTGAAATCAATAAAGACCTATTTAAAAAAAAAAAAAAGAATGTTGTATATAAAAAGAAGAAAATCAATCATTAAGAATAAAAAAAAATTCTGATTCCAGGCTCTGGTCAAACAAGACAATTTCTATATATTGGGTAACACCATCACTAGAGGGAGAAGTGAGGACCAGTCTGGCAAACCAATGTGGGGTTTTTTTGTTTGTTTGTTTCTTTATTTCTAGTTTTAATCTCTAATTTAATGATATAGACCTTGTGAAAAAATTTGAACCTTTACAGCAGACATGGATGATTTACTATATCCAAGACTTCACATCCAACATGAAGATCTTCATGACAAGTGTACATTTTTGACCTACTGGTTCGAAGCCAGATCTGAGAAAAATGGGAAAGGTTCATGGTACAAAGATGACAAGCCTGATAGTTATAGCTCACTGAGAAGGAGACAGCCAGACAATAAGTAGCCTAAGAGGCCACAATCATAGGGATCTTGATGCCACAGAGACCAGTGGAGTCAAGGTTTCCAGTCTCTGGTTGACATCCACTTGGGATCACAGGTGGCTTCTGTCCACTCTTTAGCACAAAGTAGTCCCCAGTAGGAGGAGCAAGCATTCAGGGATGTTATCACCCTGAAAATGGACTGATATTTGTCACAAAATATTTATGTAATTTCAAAGAGGAAATCCTTACCCATAAGCCAACAAGATACCATGTAACCTGATCTTTACATTATGATCTGAATGTGATGTAATGCCTGGAGTCATAAGAAGACATGCACCAGAAGACTATTACATCAATTTAGCCCTGGATGGTGCGGCTCACTGTTTAAAGTATTGACTCATGGACATAGGGTTGTATCACCTCTACATACTTTTATCTTTTCCAGAGGCCTTGACTGACATGTCAATTAATGGAATATCCTTTCTGCAGTTCGATCACAAGGATAAAGTTGTGCTGATTAAATTTAGTGAGTGGGAAGTTCTATTCTTAAATTGATATACATTTATAGACAAAAGTTGAGGTTCAAAATTGATTAAAATTTAGAAATATTCTGATACATTGAACTATTTTGGGGTGAAGTGGTATTGACTAGGAGAGGTAAATGTTATAAAACAAAAATGTTTGGGATATGGCCTGGCCTGAAAGGAATTTGAGACACCCAGCTGGTTTTGCTCAGTAGATGAGCACCAACATATAATCCAGGAGATCATGGTTCGATTTCTGGTGAGGACAGAAGCCCTGGTTGTGGGCTTGATCCCCAGTGGGGTGCATGCAGGAGGAAGCAAATCAAAGACTCTCTCATCATTGATGTTTCTATCTCTCTCTACTGCTCCATCCCTCTCTCTGAAATCAGAGAGATGTGCACATTGATTTTAGTGGCACCATATTATTCAGTGGGCTATATTTTTTCAGCAAATTTGTGGAGTGATATTAAATTATTGTCTATTAAAGCTTGACCCTGACAAACAGTCATTGTGAAATGTCCAGTTTGATGTACAAGCTGCTCTGGGACATGTGTCATATATTGTAGCAGACTTGATGCTCCTAGTAGTTTCACTGACAGATAGAGATCCTGTTTGGGGCCTTAGAATTACCTGGAGTCAGATTACAATAAAGATGGTCAGGATTTTCAATCAAGGTCTTCCTTTCATTTACAAATAACTATTGTTCTTTTGAAAAAAAAATTTGTCCTTCACTTGAGTTATATTTGGCAAGTATAGTTTTTTCATAAAAATCTAGCCACAGGTTGGAAAATCTCTCAACATTAAAAATAATCTCCACACACTAAACAATTTTTAAGTATCCCCTTCTTTTGTCACTATTGTGTGAAGAGTGAAAAATTTCATGTAAACAAAGACACATGGGTGCAAAGGCCTTCCATGAGGTTTATATGTCATGTGTCACAGAGAAACAGTATATGAACTGGCAATCATCATGGTTCATTTGGTTGTAGAGAGATAGACACAAACTAAACATATAGGCCAAGGATCATAGTAATTTTGGCTTTCCAAGGAGTTGTGCGGCACATGGGATTTTTTCTGGCTGAGGTCTATAAGCACATGACAGGTGGCTTATATCACCTCTTAACCCAAAAGGTGTCCTAGGAAAAGGGAAATCATTCTGGTGAAGGGCCCCTCATTATGTCTCAAAATGAAACTGAGTTTGTCCTAATTTCTTTTTTTTTTGGAGGGGGGGGTTAAAGAATAAATGCTTAAACAAGGGTCATGGAAATATAATGCAATATGAGCTGTCCATTATGACCTGAGTATGATGAAACTGATGAAGTCATAAAGTTAACCATGCTCAGGAAGACTACAACATCAACATAAATCATTGCCTACAAATTCAATTCTGAAGGATCCTATGTAGCACAAATCAGATATATTAAAGTGGCCCAATTTCTCCTTGTCTGTAATGTTACACAGTGGATCTCTCTTTCAGCCTAGATTTGTCAACTTTAGAAGTACCCTATTACCTGTTGAGGGAGGAAAAAAAGATGTGTCTAGGCTTACAAATTATTTTGTATGATATAAATGACCAACCAGAAAATGGAGAGCTATAGCATGGGGGACCATCTGTGGACTTTTGTTCTGAGCAGTGGGTATGGGAAACCATCACAATGGCCTCGTTTTGGGGCAGTTCATAACCTGATTCCTTTTGATTGTATAACAGTGACCAGATATGCAAGCATTTGCTAGTTCCTGGCTCTGGCCATGTTTTACATCAATAGCCATGGAAATAAAATACATATGGTTAGAATTTTCTTCGCATTGAATTTTGAGCAGAGGTTTATGACAGTTTTTACTTAATGGAGAAAAAAATACAAAGAAATCTGTGTTTCTTATAGTACTTATCACAGTGTATTGTCAAAGTAAACTATTTCATTAATTGAAAGAACAAGTTGCCATAGCCTGTATTTTCTAGTACATGTGGAATGTAAAAGCCACACACAAAAAAACAAGAGACAAACAAAATCTCCTACTATAGATGAATTAATGGTTTTTACCAGAGGGATAAAGCATGAGTGAAGATAAGGATGGTCAAATATAAGGAGACTAGAGTGTGGGTGGTGATCCCATAACAGAGTTTTATTGTGCAATGTTTCATTATATTGGTGCACAGTAAAATTTATATAATGTTATTAACCACTTTATTTTCCATTATTTAATAATTAAATAAATTTAAAAAGAACTTTTTTCAGGACCCCTCCTATTTTTAAAAAGAAAGGGCTTTCCCACTGATTTTCAATAATTATGGCATATTTTGATTGCTTGTCATTTTTCAGCATGTATCAGGTGAACTACCTGTTTAGATTAAGCAGAGGCAGGTATGTTATACAGTGTTAGCCATCAGACAGTCAATAAGGGATACTCTCTATGAAAATACATAATCTAATCTATAATTAAAAGTGAAACAACTAATTTCCTAATCCAGAATTCAACCAGGCTATTTCTAAATATTTCCCCACAGCATCAGCAGATGAAGGATTGAGGACTGCTGTAGCAATCCAATGGATTTCCTGGTTGCTATATTTCATGCCTGTGGGGATGACATAGAAGTTCTAAAATTTATCAGAGTGAACATAGCAGACTTAGATGTTTTCCTTGATTTATATCCAAGACTCAAGATTCATCTTGAAGAACTACAGGACATGAATACAGTTTTATTCTCAATGGCTATAAGGAAGATATGAAAATACTTAGAAAGTTTCTTGGTAAAGGTGTAACCAATATTATAGGAAATTCAAAGAAATCTTCATATGCCACATACTGAAATATTTACAAGATGAAACACAAAAGGTTATGGCAGTGACATCTCCTATAGTTGTTGCCACCTCGACTAGACTCAAATTTAGAGGGAAGCTAAAGTTTAGGGACATAATGTGACCCTTGATGAGGTGTGCTACTCTTTGGAAGAATTTAAGTTCTGTAATTTAATCAGGCATAAAATGTGGAATATGTGTGGACATAATTATGGTGGGGTACAATGTTCAATATATAATAATTTGGATCAGAAAGAATTTAACTTGAACTCAGCAGAGAGGGTTTATGCATTTATATCTCCAGCTTATGCCATTAGCAAAGGCTCTAAAAGATTATTGGGATAGTTGGCTGAAAAATGCACCCAATGATAGACCAATAATTGTGACATGGAAATTCCCACTGTTTTTTGTTTTAATGTTGAAGAAGCAGTTCAAAACCTTAGGGAGGTGAGATTGTTGCCATGGATTGATCCTATGAGTTATTCTTTATTTCGTGAGTGTCCAAATTAAATACACACCACCAATACATTTAGAAATGTATTGAAGATTGGAAAGAGCATATTTATAGAGATCATGCTTACTCCTCTTAGACGGATTGATATTTAAAACTGAAGCTTCTTAAATGGAAAACCTAAATGTGATGGAATACATTATATTCCCTGGTTTCAGAGGTCAACATGCTGTTTAACAGTAACAAAGTCATGGTAGACATGATCACCCTGAAATACTGCAATTAAAAGCAGCATTATATTGTTACAGAGACTGAATAGTTTTGTTGGCTAATTATTGATGGTGTTTCTAAAACTAAAGACAGCAAGCACACTACATTCTTCATTAATCAACTGAAGCAGAAATGTAGATGAAGTGAACAGTGGTGTCACTGGAATTATAAAAACATGCATTCAGTCCAGTAATCAACCCCTGACAAAAGACAGTTTCTCACTCAGAATTCTTAAATGAAAAATGGACTAGAGCCTCTTGAGAAAAGACCCCAA
Organism: Miniopterus schreibersii; assembly: GCF_964146895.1. Classification (NCBI taxonomy): domain Eukaryota; kingdom Metazoa; phylum Chordata; class Mammalia; order Chiroptera; family Miniopteridae; genus Miniopterus; species Miniopterus schreibersii. The sequence continues at coordinate 16,657,972 of NC_138120.1, read as the reverse complement.
AAGACAAAAATAAAAAATAAAAATTACTCTTAATTGTACTTTGTGCCATTATCCAAGGGAATAATAGCATTTTTGTAAACCAGGGTAACTATTTGAGAGAAAGCAAACACCCAAATAATTCAGAGAACACAGGACACTGGTTCTGACATAAAGTTGGTCTCAAAAATGAATATATTACAGTGATCCTCCATGAAGACTAGGACATTTTGAGGGTAAGCTGACCAATGTGTTTTAGCTCAGGTTTATTTTTAAGTAGCTCTAAACTTGATCAAACCCACCCTGTGTTGCTCCTGGTTTCAGAAGGCATAACTGCAATAGCCAGAGCAGCAGAATGAGTCCCCACACTGAGTTACCTAGGACTTAGGACTCCTATTGTAGCAACATCTAAACAGAAGGCATTAGAATGGTCCTGACCTAAATAAGAAGTAAATAAAAACTATACCACATAGCTTGATGGATATAAAATAATTGTGCCACCACAAAGGACCTGAATGATACCCAAGTGCTGATTGGACTACCTCCAGGCAAACCCTTTGATTTGGCTTGTGCACAAATGTGAGATTCAGAAGGAGGAGGTGAGGAAGAGGAGGATGAGTAGGAAAAGTAGAAGAGTAAGGTGGAAGAACAGGGGGAGTAGAAGAAGGAAGAACAGCAGGAGGAGAAGGATAAAGAGAAGAAACCACATAGAAAATGACAGTTAATTCACCCAGACATTAAATACAGGTGACCCTAGCTGCTGCTGCTGTACAATGTGGTTAGTTTACTTGAGTAACTTCAATGTACATATCTCATTGTACACATATGCACCTACAGTCCTGGCACATGCTACCTCCTTGTGTTGCCAGAGTTTGATTAATGTTGTTTTCTCTCAGCTGGCAAGGCCAACATATACATTCATTATCTTATTTCTGGAGTGTATTGCCTCTACAGCCTTATGTCTTTTGCAGACACCTAGATGGCCTTTTCTACCTATAGGGTATACTTGCTGTTGTTCCATTACAAGGATGGCCTTATTTTGACTGGTCCTGGTGAATGGGAACAGTACTATCTAGACTACATAGACTTTTACAGTCAAAAGTTTTAGAATAAATCCAATAAAAATTCATAATTCTTACTCAGCTACACAATATTGTTCCAGGAGTATTAAGCAGGAGTTGTAAATGTTTCAAGGTAAACCATAATGTGTGGTCTAAGAACCCATTTTCAACCTAGATAGTTGCTTAATGTCCAGTGGGCCTATAGAGTTTTGAGTTATCAGAGATCACAGTGGAATACATAAACCAACAACTTTATGGAGTGATAATGAAGTCTGCTCATTTTGAGTTAGACCCAGAAAAAGTCAGAGCAGTGTAATATATACAGGCTGCTTTACAAGATGTTCTGTGACCTGGGCCATATAGCACAGCAGACATGATAGTCCTACAATTTTCCCTGGAAGATAGAGACCCTGCATGGTGGTTTAGTAAGACCTGGAAGTGAATTACAGTGTTGATGCATAGGATGTACTATCAAGGTTTTTATATCATGCACGAATAACAATTGTTCTTTTGAGGAACAACACTTGGCCCACTTTTGAGTCAATATGGAAAAGAAAGCTCTTTCTTAATAACTAAGCCAAGTGCTTGGACTACCACTCAAATGCAAAATTTTCTCCACCTAGTAAACAAAAATTTAAGTGTCTCTATTTGATCACTTAATGTTCAGACTGAGAAAGAACAGAATAGTGGGCAGCAAAGACCCTATTTGGTGTACCTACCTCCTGAGTCATAGAGAAACATCAAAAACTGGACCAAGAAGCAGAAAACTAAATATCATGGTTCTTTAGGCCATCGAGTCCTGGGCAAAGAGTAACCCTACTGGCCACATGTCATAGGGATCAGGGCTATGCAGGGACCTGTGGGGGGCAAGGGATTCATTCTTTGGATAAAGTCCATCTGAGTATCAAGGTGGTTTCTATCTCCTCTTAAGCCTGTTTTCTCAGGTTCAATGGGCAAGTGTTCAGCATAAAGTCCTGTCATCAAACTTCACAATGGACTAAGATTCATCCAAAAGAAAAACCATTTCATGGTTTCAAATAAGAAATGCTTAACTATCAACCACCAAGTTACCATGCAACCTGAGATATTGACTATGACCTGGGTGTGAAATCACGCATGGAGTAATATATTTAGCAATGCACAAGAAGATTGTATTAATTAAAACTGATGCATACCTAATCAATCCAGTAAAGACCAAGCAGTTATATTGGCGATATCCCAATTGTCCCCTGCTCTACAGTGTGTCCCTCATTCAGCCAACAACTGTGGACTCATGGAAAGCTCTCTACAATATGTTGACGGGGTTAGAAAAGCCATAACCTAGCATGAGATCAAAAACAATCAGAGTGTATACTGATACAGGAAGACAGCATATCTGTAAACATTTGTGAGAGTGGTAAGCAAAACATTGCAATGGGTAGATTTTGATACAGTTATCTCAATCATTTAATTTTCTTGGCAGATAAATGTGCAGATATACAATTATATGCTCATTCAAGGTTTTGGCCAATATCTTACATCAATACAAAGGCACATGAAAAAATGAGGATTGAAAAAATATTCACAATGACATTTGTGCAGTATGTAGAGAGTTTCAAGTCAATGAAGAAAAATATTAGAAATATATTTGTGTCTTTTATTAGGCTGATTACTGTGCAGTCTCAAAGTGGACAATTTATTAATCAAGAGGATAGATAAATTTGCACATTCTGTATTTTGTCCCATTTTTGGAACGTAAAAGCCAGAAACAAAAAATATATACAAAATTTTTAACATACAGACAACATCATGGAGATACATAATAGAAAAAAGCTTAAGAAATAAAAAGGGCAAAGTGGGTCATATACAAGGAGAGTAGACTTTAGGTGATGGAAACATATTGTTATATGCTTTATTGGCTTATATAGTTTTGCAAGTTATGTTTAATAATGTTATTACCCATTTTATTTTACAATATTTAATAATGAAATGATAATAGAAGAACCTTTATAACTCCATCTCCTGTTTTCGAATGGATGAGAACTTTTAATGTTTTAAAATAATATAAGCCTATGTTTGTTTACTTACCTTTTGTTCAGTGAGAATCAGGTGAATCATTTTAGGAGATAGGTAAAGTGTTCTGTGGAGCATTGGCCTTGAGGCAGTTAAAGAAGAATAGTGTCAAAGAAAATCAATCAATAAGAGTTTTAAAAAACTTTCTGAATCCAGAATCCAGTGACAATACAATTTATAAATGTTGGGCTACATTACTACTAGATGGAGGAGTGAAGATAGCTGTGCCAATCTAATGGGTTCCATGGTTTGTAGTTTCAATGTGTGTGGTGATGATCTAGATGTTCTAAAAAAAATTCTGAGTGTTCTACAACAGAAGACATGGCTAATTTACTTGATTTATATCCCAGATCCTGGATTCACATTGACAAGAATACGGATAGAAGTAGAAATTTTTCTGAATTGTTCCTACCAGATGTGAGAAAAATTGGAAAAGTTTATGGTAGTGTTATAACTGATGCAGGAGAATACTAGGGTAATTAAGTATTTGGCACAGAAAGGGAAAATGTGTCAGAAGAATAACACAGTGGAAATAAAGGTAGTTATCTCTCCTGTGGCAGTTTCCACCTTGAGTACACACAGATACCAGCTGGAAGAAAAATGTAATGGACAAAGTGTGAACCCTGCAGAAGTGTGCTCCTCTTTGTGACAACTACATAAGTACAGTAAGTTATAGAAGAAGAAATGCATGGAATATGTGTGAAAATAATTAATTATGAGGAACAATGTTTAAAAGAATATAAATTTTGATGAGATAAAATGTATTAACATGAGCTCAGAAACCAGAGCTTATGCATTTTTAAGTGGAGCCTGGGTCATTACAAAAGGCTTTAAGGGTTCATGTGCAAGAGCAAAGACACAGGTTAATAATTTTAGTGGCATCTGTGACAATAGACCCAAATAACAGCAATACCCTTGAGTAGACTCAAGTAACAGCAATACACTCAATGTGAGGGACTAAGTGTGACCTTTGAGGCAGTGGGCTACACTTTAGAACTACATGAGTTCTATAATTTACAACATCAGAAACTATTGAATATATGTAGAACAACTTAATGGTAGGGGGCAATGTTAAAATAAACATAAATATTAATGAGAAAGAATTTATTAATTGGGGCCCACCACACAGAGATTCTGCATTAACATCTGCGTTGTGCACTATTAGAAAATGCTTAAATGTTTGTTGGGATTTCTGATTGAAAAAGTGCATACAACGATGGTCCAATAACTGTGAATTGAAAATGCCTACTGTGTCTTGTTTTAATGTAGAAGAAACAATTCAAAATCTTAGGGAGTCAAAATGTTGGATTAGATTGATCATGTAGGTCCAATTGCACCATCTTGCAGTGTTCACATGCCATACCTTTTACTAATATACTGTAAAATATATTGTAGAGATGAAACAGCACATTTGAAGATTTGCATGATGACGCTTCTTTTAGGGCCAGACATTGGGAACTGAGGTCTTTCAAGTGTAAACTCTAAATTTGATAGGTGACATTAGATCTCTGGATGGCAGGGGACAATGGGCCTTGTTCAGTCCCTAAATTCTGGAAAGATTTTTGATCACTGAGATAGATCAAATCCAAGAGAAATCTAGAGTGGTGCTGGCACTGAACTTCAGAGTTGTCCAAAGAAACATGGTGTTACTAGAAGTGAAGATAGAAAGCCTAACATAGTCTTCCTTGATTTACTTAAGCAGAAATGTTCTAGGTGACCTTAACAATGGTGTCACTAGAATAATAAATACATTCAGTTACCCTGTTATCCAATCTATGACATGAGCCAGGGTACACACCCAGAATTCTTAAATGAAGAAAAAACCAGAGTCTCTTGAAAAAAGTCCATCAACAGAAAACAAAATTATACACTGTTAAGCTTACTTTATGCCTTTACCAAAGAGAGTGACAGTCTTTTATTTTTTTTTTACCATGGAAAATATTTATTTGGGAGATAGCAAATAATTAGATAATTCAGGGGCTACATGGCACTAGTTCTAAACTGAAACTGGTTTGGAAACCAAAATGTTACTGTGGCCCTTCATCAGGACTAAGAGTGTTCAAGTGTCAGGTGTCGAATGGACTTTTAGCTCAGGTCAAATTTGAAGTGGGTACAAATGTCATCACACCCATCCTGTAGTTGCCTGTGGTTCTAGAATGCAGGACTGAAATAGCCATCAGAATTAACCCCTACCCTGTATTATTGAAGAGTGAGGACTTCTATGGTGTGAAAATCTAAACAAAAACCATTAGAACTGCCAAAAATAGGAAAGTAATAATCTAAAGCTACACCACGTACATGGTTGAGTGTGGAGATTTGTTGCCACTATGAAGGATTTGAAGCATGCAGGCATGCAGCTTTGGTCACAGTAACATTAAAATTTATGCAAGAAGAAGAGAAAGAGAAGGAGGAAGAGGAAGAATAGGAGAGGAGGTTAAAGGGTTGGGAGGAGTAAAAGTAGTTGAAGGAGTAGGAGAAGAGAAAAAAGGAAGACAAAACGAGGAACAGGAAGATGAATAGAAGGAGCAGGAACAGGAGGAGAAACTGAGGGAAGCAGGAATAAAAGTAGGTGGAGGAAGTGAAGAAGAAGAATGATAATGAGCAGAAACAACTTATAAAATGTGAGTGAATTGATGCAAAGTAACTGCAGATGAGTCCAACCACTCTTTCCTTACAAAAATGAGGCTACTTTGCTTGAGTCACTTGAAGATACACATCACCTTATAACCGTATGCACCTACTCTTCTCACAAACATCTGCAACTTATGTATCCAAAGTTCAATCAAAGTTGTCTTCCCTTAGTCAGCAATGCCAGCATTTCCTCTTACCTATTCTTCTGCCCCATGTCTCCATCTAGTTTGCAGAGCTTTTCACTCTCATTTTCTTCTCCAATATATCTTTTCTACAACTTCTATTACAAAAATGAATGAAGTTATGTAGACTGGACATAGTGAGTGGGGACAATAATACCATATATTTGATACAGGTTTACACTCAAAAGTTGAGGAATAATCCTAAGAAAATTCAGAATTTTTCCCAGTGAAATATTTTTGGGTCCTGTGGTATTAAGCAGGAGATGTAACATGTCCAAATAACAAATTGTGGCACCCATACATGCATCAAACAAGATGGAGGCACAGGACCCAAGTGTCTCTGAAAAGTAAAGAGGCATATTCCTAAGTGGAGAGTTTGACTCCATCTAATTCATGGGGTGTCATGAAAATATGCTCATTTTCAGTTGGGCCATGAAAAAGACTGCACTGTAACAGATCTAGGCAGGTGTACAATCAGCTCTGTGATCTGGGCCATCTATTGTGGCAGCCTTGATGTTTTTAATAGTTTTGCTGGAAGATAGAAATTCTGTTTGGTGCCTTAGAAAGAGCAGGATAACAACACTGCACATGCTCATGATTTTCAACCAAGGTCTTGATATCATACACAAATAACTATTCTTTTGAGGAACAACTCTTGAAATTCTTTTGAGTCTAATTTGGAAAAGAATGTACTGTCTTAAAAATGGAGCCTCATGCTTGAACCATCAGTTAGGATGCTAAACATCCCCATCCAGTATATCCATATTTACATGCTGCACTATGTCAAGTTAGTGTCCTGACTGCAAGTGTGCGTGGTTACAAGAATTCTGGTCAGCAAATTTTTCTTCAACCTGAATCATAGAGAAACACTGGAACTTTCACAAGTGGTAGCAAACTTGATTTTCATGGTTCACCGTATGGAGAGAGATGGACAAGAATTCACCCAAATGACCAAGCTTCATAGAGATTTTGGTTCTTCAGAGATATCTGGGGATGCTAGAATTTCAGCCTTTGGGCATCACAAGTGGCTTCCATCTCCTCTAAAGCCCAAAGCAGACTTAGCTAGGGTGGACAAACATTCAGGAGGGGGAAATATCATCACCCCTCAACATGGGTCATTTCATTTGTTTTAATGTTAAATGCTTACACTTCAAATAAAGTTTCCCTTTATTTAAAATAAAATGCATAAATTAACCATGAGCCACTATGTTGCCATGTCAACTGAGTTTTCTTTTATGACCAGTGCATGATGTCATCCATGAAGTCATAGAGTTGGCGATGCACAGAAAAACTAAAGCATCAATTTAATTTGGTATATATATGATCAAACCTCAAGGACCAATATGTTATATAGTTGGTGGTTGAACTGAGCTCAGGCCCTCCTTTTATGCATGGCATTCCTCTTCCTGCCTAGGCCTCTGGATTCAGGGAAAGCCTAAAAATGTCTGTTGAAAAAGTAAAAAAGTACATTGCCTGAGACAAATATAATTTAGCATGATATCAATGCACAACTAGAATGTAGACAGCACAGGATGATACAACATTTCTAAATATTCATTAAGGGCAGTAATTAAGAAAACCATCACATTAGGTATAATTTTGGACATTTCATCTCATCATTTAATTTGCTTAAATGAAAAATTACATTTTATACTAGTGTATGCTAATTCCCCATTCTGGTCAATATTTTACATCAATAATCTTGAACATGTGTAATGCCAATGACTAGGCCAACTCTAATGCCTACTTAGGTCCATAGAGGTTCACTCTAGATATAGGGATAGTCTGAAGAAGACCATGGAACTGAAGGATGAGGAGACATTTACTTTATTCAGCTGATGGCCAGGCAGACATTTGGAGAAAACTAACAGCCTTCCCAGTTGTGTCCAGCCAGGCATACATGGGGGACACACTATGACTTGGGGGACAAACCTGCCCACAGGGAACTAACTGAAACCTGGAGGAAAACACAGGACAACAAACTGCAATACTGAAAATTTTGGGCCAGTCTTATAGAACCCAAGACAATAGTAGCTCTCAGACAATGATGGGTCAGACATTAGGCAGCTCACATGGTTTACATGAAATAAACATGATTGAAAAATTATTCACATTAAAATTTGGGCAGAGTTTGTTGACAGTTTTCAATCAATGTGCAAAAATATACAAAGATATGTGTGTCTCTTATGATGCTTATTACAGTTTAAACAGAAAGTGGAGGATTTCATTATTCAAGAGAATAGATAAATTGTCATGTTTTATTTTCTTGTATCTGAGGTGTTTCAAAGCCACAAACTAATCAAAGAGACCATCAAAATTTCAGAGTGAGGAAGGGAGAGGAAGATGTAGATGGAAACATCAAAGATGAGAGAATCATTGATAAGCTGCCTCCTGCACACCCTCTATTGGGGTTCAACCCTGCAACCCAGGAATGTGCCATAAATGAATCAAATCCTCAGCTACTGGTTTATGTACTAATGCTCAATTACTGAGTAGCAATGGCTGTGCCCACATAAAACTTTTTCTTGGCTTGTTAAAAAGAATAGAAAGATATGGAAAAGAAAAAAAAGGACAGAAGAGAATGGAGAAATCAGTCAAAAAAGAAAAGGAGGGAGAACAGGAGCAGGTGGTTGAGAAGGTAGAGAACACGAAGAAGGATAATTATGAGAAAGAGGAGGAGAAAAAGGAGATGAAGTAGGACAAGGAAGAACAGAAGAGGAAGAAGAAGGAGACAGAGAAGGAGGGAGAGGAGAAGGAGAATACAGCAAACAAGGAGGAGAAGGAAAAGAAGGAAGAAAAGCATGTTTAGGAGGAGGAGATGGAGGAGGAGGAGGAGACAGAGAAGGAGATTAAACAATTTAGAGAATGGCAGTGGGTTAACAGAAACTAAAATAGATGACTGCAGCTGTTTCTGATGTACCCTTGTCGTTACTCTGGTTGAGTAACTGTAATGTACAGATCACCTTATACCCATAACCACATAATTTTCTGCCAAACACCTCCTCCATGGGTATTAAAATTCAGTCAAAGTTGACTTATCTCATCTGGCTAGGCGGGCATACATATTTATTATCTTACATCTGGGGTGAATTATTTCTACAACCCTGTGTCTCCATCTAATTTGCAGAGGTGTTGACAATCTTTCCCATCCACATGACATCCTTCATTCTGTTATGTTCCAAGGATGCTATTATGTTGACTGAACCAATTTAGTGGCAATGGAGGTACTGTTCTGGATTTTATACACTGTTAGGGTCAGAAGGTGAGGAGTTAATCTGACTAAAATTCAAAATTCTTCACACTCAGTGAAATATTATTGGGTCCAATACCATTCAGGAGAGGTAACTGTTTGCAACTGTAATTATTCCTTGTAGTCTCACCTGCAACTTATAAGGAAAGATAATTAACTGTGGGCCTCTGAAATTTAGAGGAAATATATTCCTCAGAAGAACACATGACTACAGCAAATTTATGTAGAGACCTAAAAATCGGCTCTTTTTGAGCCTGGTACTGACAAAGAAATGCCACTGTGACAGGTCCAAGTTTATGTACAAGTTGCTCTGTGACCTGGACCATATATTATTAAAGGCTTGATGCTCTAACAACTTTTACTGGCAAATAGATTGGAGTCTTAGGAAGATATGAAGGCAAGTCACAGTGCAGATGCTCAGAATTTTCAACCAAGGTCTTGATATCATTCACAAATAATGATTGTTCTTTTGAGAAACATCTTTTGGCCTTTTGAGTCAAATTTGGCAATGAAAGCTCTTTCTAAATAATGAAGTCAGGTTGCTGAACCATCACTAAACATTCAAAATCATCTTAACTTATTAAATAAATATTTAAGTGTAACTCTCTAATGGCACTTCAGTGTCCTGACTGGGAAAGTGCACAGAGAACAGAACACAGAACAGCAAGACCCTCCATGATATTTCATCCACTTGAGTCACAGTGAAATAGCAGGAACTTGACCCAGACACTGGAAAACAAGATCATATTTCACTGAGTTATAGGGAGCTGGGCAAAAAGTATCCTTAGAGGACAAGCTCATAAATTTCTTGGACCTCAACAACTGGTGCTAGCAGGAATTTCAGTCTATGAGGTAGAATCATTTGCTCATCACAGGTGGCTTCCGTTCCCATAAATTTCATAGCAATTGTAGGTAAAATGAACAAACATTCAGGAAAAAGTGCTATCATCACCCCTTCAAATGGACTGAGAATTGTCCCTCTGGGTTTCCTTGGTTTCAAGTCGAAATTCATAAAAATGAGCAACCAAGTTCTCATGAGACCCGAACAGTCTTTTGTGCCCTGGTGTGTTGTCACTCATGGATCATAAAGTTGGCCATGCACAGGAACACTACATCAATTTAAAGTGATACATACTTGATCAAAATTTTGAGGACCCTGAAGGCACAAAACAGTTATATAATTATTGGTTGAATTGCCATTAGTACCTACTGCTCCAAAATGAAACCCTCTTCTAGCCTAGCATTTGGATTCATGAGAAGTTCCTCATGATCTTTTGACAGAGGAAGGAAAACAATGGCCTTGTTTACAGATAATTTAAGAAGACAACTGGAGAGTGGAGAGCTGCAGCAGGACAGACTATCTGGAAATATAAGTAAGGTACCATAGTTAGGAAAAACCTCATCATGAGAAAATATTGTAGCAGTTCAACTCATCACTCACTTTGCTTTCATAATAAATGGCCCAAGTGCAAGCATATTCTGATTCATACCTGTGGTCAGTATTTGCCATTTATAGGAAGATACATAAATAAATCATGATTAGAAAATTTTTTACGTTAGAAATTGGACAGAGGTTTTTGGACTATTCTCAGGGGGCAAAGATATACAAAAAGATATTTGTGTTTTTTATCAGGATTATCACAATGTAGCCACAAAGTAGAGGATACCATTAGTCTATATGATAATTTGGCCATATGATAATCCCCTGTTTTCTATCAACTGTTGAATATAAAATACACACACAAAAATGAACAAAATAACTGACATACAGTTGAAATCATAGTGGTCACATGAAGGGAAAAAAGGTGAGTGAGAACACTGAGGGCAAACTGGGTCAAAAACAAGGAGACTAGACTTTAGGTGGTTAGCAGATAATAAAGTATTCTAAGGTAAATTATAAAACTGTTCAAATGACATTTGTATAATGTAATTAACCACATAATACACCAATATTTAATAATAAAATAACTTTTCAAAGAAATTTTGTCTCTCCATAAATGGCTTAAGGAGAAAAGACATTTTTCTGTGTGTGAATAATATGAACATACATTTATTTCCTTTCATTTTCTTCACTAAGAATCAATGAATCACTTGTTGAGACTGGGAACTAGCTGGTTTACTGTCAGTCATTTGTCATCAGAGAATTAATGAAGACTAGTGTCTCTAAAAAGAAAAAAAGTCATTAAGAGTTAAGAAACCACCCTGCAGTGTGGCTCAGTTTGTTGAGCATCCTACTATGCACCAGGAGGTCACAGTTTCAATTCCAGTTCAGTGTGCATGCCTGGGTTGTGAGCTCAATCCCCAGTAGGAGGCATGGAGGAGGCAGGTAATTGATGGTTTTCTGTTACTGGTGTTTCTTCCACTTTCTTTCCTTTCCTCTGTCTCTAAAATCAATAAAAGCAACTTGAAAAAGTTTAAAAATTTTTCTGAATTAAAAATACAGTGAATGAGGACAATTTCTAAATATTGAAGTACAGCATCAGTGCATGGAGAATTGAAGGCTGCTATGGTAATACAATAGGTTCTCTGGTTTCTAGTTTCAATGTGAGGTGATGACATAGATATTCTAAAATATTTCTGATTGTTCAGAATAGCAGGCATGTATAGTTTCCTTGATTTATATCTAAGACTCCAGATTCACCTTGATGAGCTCCCAGACATATGTATAAATTTTTCTCAATGGTTCCAAAATCATATGTGAGAAAAACTGAAAATGTTCCTGGTACAATGTGTAAAAACCTGATTATCATAGTTAACTGCATTTTAGATGCTGGTGCAGAAAGTAACACTAGAGAATAACCTGCATAGCGATCCTGGCTTTTCAGAGATCTGTAGGCAGGCAAAGATTTCAGTCTCTGGATAAAGTACATCTGGGATTACTGGAAGCTTTCATGCTTTCTTTTGCCCAAAACAATTTTAGTTAGGAGGGAAAATATTCAGGGGAAGGGGCTGTCATCACCATGAATATGGACAGAGATTTATTCTAAAGTGTTTCCTTGGTATGAAAGAGAAATTACCCATGGGCACCCAATTTATCATGCAACCAATGCTGTTTATTATCACTTTTGTTTGATATCACCCAGAGTCAGAAGAAGGCCATACACAGAAAGACACAGGATCAATTTAAAGTATAACATAAAAGATAGAACCTGCAAAGACCAAAGCAGTATTATAAGAAGAAGTGGCCAGTTTGCCATAGGTCTCTACTGCTATGCATTGGATTCATCTCTGAACAAAATCCACTGGACTAGTTAAAAGCCTTCTATGGCTTGTTAATGGAAAAGAGAATATGATGGCCTCGCTTACCAATAATTTTGCCTGATGTCAATTTCCAAACTGTTGCAGCCCAATAGACCACCTCTGGATATTCATAAATGATAGTTGGTAAAGAAACCATGACAGTCGCCAAAGACTAGGACAGTTCACCTCATCACTCACTTTACTTGGATGACAAATGACCAGATATGCAAGTACTCACTCTATGTGAAAAATATACACAAATACTTGTGCCTCTTATAAGTGCCATCATAGTAAAGCCTCAAAGTGGAAGATTTTTTAAATCAAGCAGATAAAGTGGAATATTTTATGCTTTTACTCATCTATGCAATGTAAAACCACAAAATAAAAAAACAACCAAATAAAATCTCCAACATCCAGGCACAGTCATGGTAGGTAAAAGAAAGTAAAAAGCATGAGAAAAGGCAAGGATATGAAAGGGGGCCAAATAGAAAAACTATACTTTGGGTGGAGAGCACATAATTGAGTATGATATCTGGTGCAATACAGTTTTGCAAGTAAAATTTGTGCAAAGTTTGATGATAAAATAATTTTGAAATAAATTTTATAAGTTCCACAATTGTTTATGAAAATGAAAACATATTTCTGTTTTTAAATAACAAATATTTTTTTTAACCTAGGATCAGGTGAGTCATCTTTGAGATATGGCAGCAAAGTTGTGCTGTATGGCATTAGCAATGAGACAATGAGGAAAACTGTAAATGGAAAAAAACATAATGGTTAGGCATTACAAAACAAAGTTCTGATTCCAAAATGCAACCTAGCAAACAATTTCTACATATTGAAGCTCAGCATTATTGGCCAGAGCAGTGAGTACTGTTGTGAGAGTCCAATATGTTTCCTGAGTTCTACTTTCCTCCCTCTATTTGGTGATTCAGGGCCATTCTAAAATAAATCTGTGTGGTACCACTCAGTATTGGCCACAGCCTGTAAAATCACACAAGTGGAAACACAGAAGAGAAATAACAGCAGTGACCTCTCCAGTGCCATTGCCAGGACTCAGACATAAGTAGAATGCTAAAGGAAAAAGGATGATGATTGAGGTAGTGTATTTTTTTTGTAATAACTATGTGAGCTCTGATTTACAAAAGCACACAAATATGGAATATGTGTGGAAATAGCTAGTGGTGGGGGAAATGTTCAAAGAAACATAATTTTTTGTGAGACAGAGTTGATGAATTTGGTCAGGGTAGTTCATTAGTATCTGCCCAATATTTATTGGGAATGTTGGTTCACAAATGCATGAAATGGTCTCACAATAATTGTTACATGGAAATAGCCACATTCTGTATGTCTAATAGAGAAGAGGAATTTCAAAAGTTTAGGGAGGTAGTAATATTGAAGAGAAGTGTGTTTTGTTGAGATAGTTTCCCCATGGAGTATTTTTCACCTTTACATTAAGAAATATATTAAAGATGGGAAACAGCTTATTGGAAGAGCTGTATGATGACTCTTCTCTGAAGACTTGACATTGGGAACTGAGGACTCTGAATCATAAAGTATAAATGTGAGGGAGACACTGGGTCCCTTGTTGGCATGGGCCGATGGGCCTATTCCAATCAGTAAACTTGCATAGGATCTAACCACCCTAAAATACAGCAAATGCAGAGAATCTAATGAGTCTGACTGCCATTGATCTGTGGTGTAGGCTGATCATACATGGCATCCCAAGAAATGAAGAAAGGAATCCCACTACAATCTTCCTTGATTTATTGAAGCAGAAATGTTCTAGGTGAACTGAACAATGTGTCACTGGAATTATAACAACATTTAGTCATCCCATTAATGATATCCCAATCATGAGCTAGTTTACACACCCAGAATTCTTAAATGAAGGGAAGCCTTTTGAGAAATGATCTCAACACTCAAAATTTTTTTATAATGTTATGCTTATTTAATGCCATTACTCAAGGGAACCATAGAATTTCTTTTTTTAACTAGTGTAAGTGTCTATATTAGAGGAAGCATTTCAAAGAGTATAACAAACTGGTTTTAAACTAAAATTCATCTCAGAAACCAAATGTTAATGTGGCCCTCCACAAAGACAAGGAGCTTTTGTGGGGAGGTGACCAATGTGCTTTTAGCTCAGGTCCATTTTGAAGTGCATACAAGTTTTGCTGGACCCATCCTATAGTTCCCCGTAGTTGTATAATATATAACTGAAATAGACATAATGGTGGAATGAATCCCCACACAGGATTACTAAGGAGTGAGGATTACTATGATGTTAAAGTCTAACTGGAAGCCATTAGAACTGCCTATACATAGATGTTATGAACCAAAAGCTTCAACATACCATGTGAACAGTAGAAATTTGTGGCACCATCAATGATTCAAAAGATATAGGAGTGCTTATTCAACCACATCTAAGTTACAGTTATAACTGTCTTGGAAAAAGGGGAAGAAAGAGAAGGATGATGAGTAGGAAGAGGATGGGAAGATGGACAATATAAGGAAAAGGAGGAGGGGAAAGCGGAAGTGAAAGACGTGTAGGAGGAAGTGTAGGAGGATAAGGAGCAGGAGTTGGAGGAGGAGGGAGCTGAGGAGAAGAATGAGGAGACAGAAGGAGGATGAGGAGCAGAAGGAGGAGGAAGAGAGGGGGAAGAAGAAGGAGAAGAAGAAGAAGAAATTTGGAAAATGGCAGTGAATTAAGGCAAACTTTAACTGCAGGTTATTCCAGCTGCTGTGGCTGTACCAATGTGGTTACTCTGTTTGGATAACTTAAATGTACACATCACCTTGTACATACACCTAGGTCCTTTTCTGCTAAATGCTTTCCTTAGTGTAGTCAAACTTCAAACAAAATTACCTCTCTCAGTTGGAAAAGCCAGCATATATATTCATTATCTATCCTTTGGTGTGTATAACCTCTACAGCCCTATGTCTCCATATAGTTTGCAGAATACAAGACTGCCCTTTTTCATCCCCAGGTTTACCATCCTGCTGTCCCCATACAAAGATGATATTATGCTGACTGGACCTATTTTATGGAAACAGTACTACTCTAGAGTAGACACACTATTAGAGTTAGAAGTTGAGGAATAAATCTGACTGAAATTCAAAATTCTTCTCATTCAATGAAATATTTTTGAGTCCAAAGTTACTCAGTAGGAGAGGTAACTGTTTTGAAAAAATAATTTATTGCATGTGGGCCAATCTGAAATGAAGATAAAAGCATAGCATCCGGTGGGCCTCTGAATATTACAGTGAGTATATTTCTCTATGAAGCAAGAGACCCCAGCAAATTTATGGATTGAAAATATGCTCCTTTTGAATTCACAGCTGACAAATTGATGACACTATGATAGGTCCAGGCAAAAGTACAGAATGGTCTGTGACTTGGAGAAAATATTGTAATAGACTTGTGTTTTACATCATGGTTATCACAGTTTATGCTCAAAGGGGGATATATTATTAACCAAGAGGACAAGATAGCACATTCTGTATTTTCTCTCCTCTGTGTAATGTAAAAGCAACACACAAAGTGGAAACAAACAAAATATCTGACATACTGATGAAATCATGGTGGTTATCAGAGAAGGGCCAGCATGAGTGAGAACAATGAGGACAAAAGAGGTCAAAACAAGAAGACTAGACTTTGGGTTGTAAGCACATAATTGAATATGCTGTTATATATAAAGTTGTAGAAATGACATTTATATAATGTTATTAACCATATAATACACAATATTTAATACCATTATATGAATTATTATGTGAAATAATTTTTAAAAACCTTTATACTCACCACTTGTGCTTCGGAAAGGATGAAATATTTTTATGT
The DNA here is from genome assembly GCF_964146895.1 of Miniopterus schreibersii. NCBI lineage: Eukaryota > Metazoa > Chordata > Mammalia > Chiroptera > Miniopteridae > Miniopterus > Miniopterus schreibersii. The sequence goes on along the minus strand of NC_138120.1, from coordinate 16,641,739 downwards.
TTTGGAATAATATGAACCCACTTTTATTCATGAATCTTTGTTCAGTAAGAATCAAGTAAATCATCTTAGGAGACAAAGAAGAATCAGGTTTACATAAAAGGGTCAGGTGCTGTAGACAACTGGCCAGGAGAGAGTTAATGAGGAATAGTGTCCATGAAAAGAAGAAAATTAGCCTGGCCAGGCGTGGCTCAGCGGTTGAGCATCGACCTAGGATCCATGTGATCGGGGTTCGATTCCCGGTCAGGGCTCATGCCCCGGTTGCGGGCTCGGTCAATGACTCTATCATCATTGATGGTTCTGTCTCTCTCTCTCCCCCTCCTTTCCTCTCTCTGAAATCAATAAAGATCTATTTAAAAAAAAAAAAGAAGAAGAAGAAAAGAAGAAGAAAATTAATCAGTAAGAATTTAAAAAATTCTGAGTCAAGAATCTATTGAATCAAGACTATTTCTAAACATAGGTCTACAAAATCACTGAATGGAGAAGATAGGATAACTGTGGTAAGTCAATTGGTTTCCTACTTTCTAGTGTCATCTTTATGGATGACATAGACATTCTGAAAAATTCCTTTTCACAATAGGAGAAATGGATGGTTTATTTGAGTTATATCCAAGACTCCAGATTCACATTGATGACCTTCAGGACATAAGTAGAAATTTTTTCTAAATGTTTCTAAGCCAGATGTGAGTAAAATTGAAGAAGTTCATGGTAGAATGTTTGCAGACCTGATTAGCATAGTTCACTGTGTTTTAGAGAGCTGGGATGGAATTAACTCTAGAGGTCAAGTTTGGGATCCTGACATGCCAGAGCCCTGTGAAGATGCAAAGAGTCCAAGCTCTAGGTGGACTCCATCTGGACATCACCTGTGGCTTCCATACCATTTTTAACCCAAAGCAGGTTCAGTTAGGTGGGGAAAATAATAATGCCAAGGTACTGTCATCGCCATGAAAACAGACTGAAATTTGCCCTAAAGTGTTTCCTTGTTTTCAAAGAAGAAATGCTTACCTAGGGTTAATCAAGTTAATGTGGAGTGTAAATCAAGAAGCAAAACAAGCAAATAAACAAATTATTTTACATAGAGATAAAATTGCCATGCATACATGAATAAAAAGCATGAGGGGAGATAAAGAGAGTCAAACACAAGAGGACAGAGACTAGACTTTTGATGGTGAGGACATAATGGAGTATTCTATGTTGTACCAGTGAATTTTATATAATGTTAGTATCTATCTTATCTCTCAAAATGTAATACTGAAATATTTTTTAAAGGAAACTTTGTTAATCCCACCCTAATAAATAAAAAGTAGAGAAACGTTTCTGTTTTTGAATAATATAAAACTTATTTTTGGTTACCTACCATTTATTCAATGTATCAGGAGAATCATCTGTAAATACTGGCAGTAGAATCTGTGCTGTGTGACATTAGCCATCAGACATTTAGTGAGGAACAGAGTGTATAAAAGAAAAGAAAATCAATCATTAAAGGTTATAAAACTAACTTCTGATGCAGTCTCCTACAGAGTAAGATGATTCTAAATACTGAGCTACAGCATCACTAGAATGAGGAGGGAGGACCACTGTGGTAATCAAATAGTTTTATTGAGTTCTGTTTTCCCTGTCTGTGGTGATGGCACACTCATTCTTAAAAATTTCTTAGTGGTCCCCAGCAGGAGATATTGATAATCTATTTATCAACACTTGTGATGATTTTCTTTATTAATACCAAAGATTTCTGATTTATGTTGAAGAGCTTCAGGGAGTGAATAGATTTCTAAAGTCAATGATTCTAAACTATACATAAGAAAAATTGGAAAGATTCATGGTAGAGTTGCAACTGATATTGGAGGGAACAAGAATAATTCAGCATTGGGCATAGACTTGAAATATGTTGAAGAGAAAACACAAAAAGGTAATTAAGGCAGAGATCTTTTTCTACAGCAGTGCCACATTTAACTAGACACAAATATCCTTAGTACCCTAATGGTGAGGGACAAAGTATGACCCTTAAAAAAGTGTTTACTTTTTGTCAGAACTACATGAACTCTATAATTTATAGCATTATAGCATTATTTTTTACACCAGTAAAAAAATATGTAATATGCGTTGAAAAGTAGTGGTGGGGGAAATCCCCAAAGAATGATTTATTTTAATGAGATGGAGTTTATTAATTTGGCACACTAGACATAGATCCTGCATCTATTTCTGTGATATTGGTCATGAGTAAAGACTCTGAAAATATATTGGGATGGCTGGCTGAAAAATGCATCCAGTGATGACCCAACAAGTGGGACATGTAAGTGTACACTATCTCTGCTTTTAATGTAGAAGAAACAATTCACAAAGCTTAGAGAAGCAGGAATACTGAAAAATGTTGGTCATGTTAGACCCATTTCACACTCTGGGAGTTTCCACAAGCACAACTTTCTTCAATACACTGAGAAATACAATGCAGAGAAGAAATTGCTAAACTTTTCAAATAACTAAACTCATTAGATCTGATCAACCTAAAGACAACAAATCCAAGCAGAATCTAAATATTCTGACTGACAGCAAATTATGGCCTAGGATAATCAATCATGCTGTTTTTGGAAGTTAAGAGGGCAAGACTTCTAAAGTTTTCCAGATCTATTAAAGTAGAAATAGTCTAGGTGAAGTGAAACAGTGGTGTCAATGGACTCATAAAAACATTCTGACAGTCCATTAACAGTTTCCCTGTATTTAGCCAGTTTACACACCCAGAATTCTTGAAACAATAAAAGAGCAGAGGCACCAGAGAAAGGACTCAGAACAAAAGATTTTTCTTCTACCCTTATGTCAAGCCTTTCTCCAAGGAACTGGTAGCTTTTCTACAAGGTTGTCTATTTGGGAGAAAGCAAAGATCCAGGTAATTCAGAGACTGAATTTCTCCTAAACTGAAATTGGTATCAGAGACCCAAGTGTTACTGTGGTTTTCCAGAAAGGGCATGAGCTTTTGTAGGTCAGGTGACTAGTGGAGACTTAACTCAGTTCCATTTTAAAATGTTTTCAGGCCCATCCTGTGGTTTTTCCTGGTTGTATAATGCTAACTGAATAAGCCATATCAGCACAATGAGTCCCCTCACTGTATTAGTGAGGAATAAGAGCTGCTATAGTGAGAAAGTCTAAACAGAGTCCATCAAAACTAGCTATACCAAGATAACTTGTAAATCAGAAGTTATATCACAAACCATGATGAATAGTGATGATTTGTGCCACCATGAAGGGTTTGGAATATGCCAGAGTGCCAGTTCAATAACATCCACGTTACACATCTGATGTGGCATTTGCACAGAAGATGAAAGATAGGAAGAGGAGGAGAAAAAAGACAGTGAGAGGTATGGGGAAAAGAGAGAGCAGGAAAAGAATGAGATGGAGGATAAAAAGTGAGAGAAGAAATAAAAGGACAAGAAGGAGGAGTAGGAGTAAGAGGATAAGAAGAAGCAGTAGGACCAGGAGGAAGAGGAGGAGAGCATTAGAAAACAAACAAGGGGGAGAAAAAGGAGGGAGAGGAGGAGGTAACAGAGAAGAAAGGGGAAGCAGGGGGAGGAGAAACAACTTTGAAAATGTCAGTGAACTAACACAAAATTTAACTGCCGGTGATTCCAGCTACTGCTGCTCTAGGAGGTGGTTACTTTGCTTGAGTATCTTCAATATAAACAACAACTTGTACACACATGCAGCTCCTTTTTGGCTAAATGGCTTCTTCAGATGTATCCATATCCAAACAATGTTACCTTCTCTAATTCTGCAATCTCAGCACATACCTTCATTATCTTACCTATGGGGTGTATCACCTCTATAGTCCCAGGTCTCCACTTACTTTGCAGAGTACTAGACTGCCTTTTCTATCCCCAGGACTTTCATCTGGCTGTTCCATTACAAGAAGGATATTATGATGAGTGAACCTAGTGGGTGGTAAAAATACTACTCTACACTTGACTTACTTTTTGAGTCATATATTAAAAAATGAAATTGATGAAAATTCAGAATTATTTTCACCCAGTGAAACATTTTTGGATACAGTTATATTCAATAGGAGAGGTGACTGTTTTGAAATAATACTTCATGTCATTGACCCATGACAGCAACCAAGTTGAAATCACAGCACATAGTGGATCTCTGGATTTTGGGGGCAGCATATTCATCAGGGAAATATGTGATTCTGGCATATTTGTGGATTGACCTGAAAACTGCTCATTTTGAATTGGATTCACAAAAACAGGACAAAATGTAAAAGGTTCAGGCTGCTGTACAAAGTGCACTGTGACCTTGGGATATATTGCAGGGGATGTAATGGTCCTAGGATTTCCCTGGAAGATAGAGATTCTCTTTGGTGTGATAGAAAACCCTGGGAGTAAATCACAGTGTATATGCTCAGGATTTAGAACCAAGATATTGATATTATCCACAAATAACTATTGTATTTTTGAGAAACTACTCAGCCTTCTATTGAGTAAAATTGGTAAATAAAATTCTTTATTCAAAATGGAGCAAGGTGTTGAACCATCATTCAAGAAGCAAAATCATCTCCACCCAGAAATAAGCATTTAAGCATCCCCATCTTTTGTCAATTTAGTGTCCTGAATGACAAAGTGCACGGAGTCTAGAAAACAGGGTAGAAATTACTCCCTAATGTTCCTTCTTCTGGTGGCACAAGAAACACCAGGAACTGGACTCAGAAATTCACAAACCTGATAACCTCAAGGTTCACTGGGTTGTAAAGATCTGGGTAAGTAGTACAACCAGACTCCAAGTTGCACAAATATTCTTGTATGAAGAGATACATGGAGAAACAAGTATTTTATCACAGACTGAGCTCCATTAGAGCATCACAGATGGCTTCCATCTGCTCTAAAGCCCAAAGCATTCTTATCTAGAAGGGGCAAACATTCAAGAGTGTGGGCTGTCTTTACCTCTAAAAGTAGACTAAAATTTGTTCCACAGGATTTCCTTGGTTTCAAAGAACAAATGCTTAACATTCAGCCACCAACTTACCATGCAAACTGAGCTATCCATTATGACCCGAGTGTGACATTACACATGGATTCATAAAGAGGTCATGCTCAGGAATATAACATCAATTAAAAATGGATTATACATGATCAAACCTGGGAGGAACCTTAAGTGTGAACAGTTATTCAAGTAGTAATTAAATTGCTATTGTTTTTACTGCAATACAAGGGATTCCTACTTCAGCATAGACTTATGAACTCATGGGGCACTCCCCAAGACCTATTGACTGAGGAAGGGAAAATGTGACATGACTTACAGATAATTTTGCATGATATCAATGAATAATCAGAGAGTGGGCAGAGGCAGCATGACAGACAATCTCTACACATTTGTGCCAAATAATAGTGAGCTAAACCATCACAATTGTGGTTTTTAGGTGGTTCATCTCTTCATTCACTTCCCTTAAATGACAAAAGATCAGAAATATATGAGTATGCTAATTATTGGTCAATATATTACATCAATAACTAGGAACAGGAAAGAAATATGGCTGGAACATTCACATTTAAAATTGAGCAGATGTTTGTGAACAGTTTTTAGTCAATGTTCAGACATATACAAAGATATTTCTCTCTCTATTTTGTTTTTTATTTCTGTGCAGCCTCAAAGTTGTGGGTTTCATTAATCAAGAGGATAGGTAGCCAAGTTCTGTATTTTTAGTCACATGTGGGTGATAAAAGCCACAAATAAAGAAATAGACCACCAAAATCTACTGCATACAGAATAAATCATGGTAGTTAAAAGAGGAAGATATCATGAGTGAGAATGAGGAGGGTAAAGGGGTTCAAATACAAGGAGATTAGGCTTTTGGTGGTAAGCATATAATAGAGTATGGGATGTTGTTTTACAAAGTTGTACTGTGACATTTATATAAAGTTATTAACTACATTATGAACCTATATTTGACACTAAAATAATTTTTCAAATAATTTTTTTCTATCCCCCTTATTTAAAGAAGCATATTATTCTGCTTTTGAATAATACGAACATGGCTTTAAGATTTCATTTTATACACTGAAGATCAGTAGAATCATCTTTTGAGACTGGGCAGTAACAGGTATGGTGTAGGGCATCAGGCATTAGGCAGTTAATGAGAAATATTGCCAATGAAAAGAAAAGGAAATCAGTCATTTATTGTTAAAAACTAAGTTCTGATTCCAGAATCTAAAGAGAATTTCTAATAATTGGGTACAGCATTGCAAGACATAAATAAGGGTCACTTTGAGAATCCATGGGTTTTCTTATTTTAGTTTCCATGTCTATGGAAATGACAGAGATGTTCCAAAATTTTTCTGAGTGATTCACTACCTCAGACATGGATGGTTTCATTGATATTAATCAAAGACTCTGGATCAAGCTTGAAGTGTTTCTAGACATGAATAGACCATTTTTCTCAATGGTTCCAATAGAGATGTGTAAAAAATTGAAAAAGTTAATAGTGGAGTTGTAACAGATATTGAAGGAAATTAGAATAAGTCAGGATCTGTCACATACTTGAAAAATATGCAAGAGAATAAAAGAATAACAACATCAGTAACTATTCCTGTGACAGTAGCCAACTTGATGAGACTCAAATCCTAACAGGACATTACTGGTAAGGGAAAAGTGTGATGTTGATGAAGTGTACTACACTTTGGAAAAACCACACGAGTTCTGTAAATTACTTGATTATAAAAATATGAAATATGTATGGAAAAAAATAATTGTGGCCAACAATCTTCAAATAAACATACATTTGTATCAAATACTTTATGAATTATTACCCACCCACAGATAGTCTGCATTTATATGTGCAGCTTGGTTATTATAACAGGTTCTATAAGTTGATTGGGGTGGTTGGCTGACAAATGTGTCAAATGATGGCCAAATATCTGTGATATGGAAATATCCACTCTCTATAGTTTTAATATAGAGGTTGTTCAAAAGCTTAGGCAGAGAAAAATGTTGGGGTAGATTGATAATGTGAGTTCTATTGTTCACTCTGAAATTATCCACTTGGCATATCTTTCACCAGCACATTAAGAAATATATTTAAGAGGGGAAAAAGTATATGTGAATAACTGTGTGATGGCTCTTCTCTGAAGTCCATCTCTTTAAAACTGAGGCATCTGTATAGTAAAACCTAAATGTGATGGGAGACATTGGCCTTATCCAATCACTAAAATCAAGGTATATCTAATCATTTTAAAGAGAGAAAATGAAAGTCAAACCTATTGAGTGTTACTGACAATGACCTTCAGTGTTGGTTAATCAATCATGGTGTTCCTGGAAGTGAAGACAGCAATCACACTACATGCCCTGTCAATATATTGTAGGACAAATGTTCTAGTGAGGTCCAGGGAACCAGAATCATGGGACATTGGCCACTTTTTAAGAGAACCCATGGAATGCCATGCAGTTTTATATATGTCAATTTTATTAAATTGACACCCTGGTATCCACATATAAATGTTTATTTAAATACAGCCAAACCTATTTGATTAAAAATTGTCAGTGACTGATATCAAACTACGAAAAAATAAGTGGAGTTCTGACAGAGATCAAAAATGACTTACTCTCTGCCTGTTACAGAAAATGATTTCTGACCTCTGATCTATGATCCAGAATTACCTTTTTAATATTTGCATAGTTGCTTTAAAACTTTGGAGAGGTCTGTTTTAGTTAAGATAATTTTTACATGCTAATTTGCCATTTATTAGACGTTGCTGATAATGGGAACAGTATGGAACATCTGTAAATATATTTTTATAATTCCATGTAAAGTTGAAGTACACAAATAAAATCAGTCCATAGAAGCTGTAGTTCCCTGTCCAGTTCCATGATGAAACTTAGAAGGAGTGGCAAGGTTTGAATCAGTGTTCCCTGCAGTCTATCCTGGTGCTCAGACCCTTTACTCCTTGTAATTTAGCACTGCCACCACAACAACAATGCTTATGGCCTTTGTTGACATAAGCATTATAGGCTGAATGACACCATTATAGGCTGGTGCTAGCCTGATGACACCATTATAGGCTGAATACACCTGGTGCTAGCCTGATGACACCATTATAGGCTGAATGACACCATTATAGGCTGGTGCTAGCCTGATAGTTTAGCCTGATCTAAGAGTATTGCCTAGGTTCTGAGACTCTGAGGTTATCCTCAGAGACGTAGAGAGGTAAGGCTAGCCCAAAGAGTTGATTCTAGCCTGGATGGTCTTGAACATCCCATCCTCTTTCAAATACAGAAGAAGCAAAGTGCTGGGCCCAGCAACATAGGACTTGGGCCTGACTCTCTGAGAGTCCAAACTAAGGTCCAGGGCTCTGGCAACTTTTGCCTTGGATATCTCTATCCAAGAGGCCAAGGAAAGCCTTGCAGACTAATACATCTCAATCATAAAAAATTCACACTCTAGTGTCCACTAATAAAGTTTGTTTACTATATAGCCACACCATTATTTAAATATTGTCTATAACTGCTTTAAAACTATGAGGAGTGTCTTAGAGTTTCAACAGAGACTATAAACCATTTATTCTCTGGCTGTTACACAGAAATGTTGCTGACCCTGATCTAGGATCTTGAATAAACTTTATAATGTTTGCATAGCTGCTTAAGAATTTTGGAGAGATATGCTTCACAGAAGACAATTAGTTTCATATTAATTAGATATTTTTAGCCATTCTTGAGTTTAGAAACACTTTGCAACATTATTAAATATGTTTGAATAATTTTGTGTAATGTTGGTGTATAAGGAAATGAAACCAGTCCATGGCATCTTCTCTCTGTACATGCCCATGATGGAACTCAGAAGGAATCAGGGGACTGGAATAAGTGTCTGTTCCCTGCAGTTCATTCTGGTGCTCAGACCCTTGAGATTCACTGTAAGTTGCAACTACCACCACAAGAATAAAGCTGTGACTTGTCATTATGCAGCATGATATCATTAAATACTGATGCTAGCCTTGCATTCTTTTAAAAAAATATATTTTTAAAAATATATCTTTATTGATTTCAGAGAGAGGAAAGGAGAGGGAGAGAGAGGGATAGAAACATCAATCATGTGAGAGTCATTGATTGAGCCGGTAACCAGGTCATATGCCCTGACCGCGAATCGAACCCTGATTGCCTGGATCCTAGGTAGATGTTCAACCACTGAGCCACACCTAGCCAGGCACTAGCCTTGAATTCTGTCTTAGCCTTGGAGTATAGCCCTGGATTATAGACTTCAAGGCTTCTAGTCAAGGCTTGAAGAGCAAGGCCCAGACTTGAAGAACTGAGCCTATTATAAAAGAGTTAAGGCTAGCCCCAAATATCTGAACCTGTCTCTCTGAGAGTTTGAGCAAGGACCATGGTAAAGGTAGCATGGGCACTGGGCCTCTGTCTCAGAGAATCAGAGTGAGGCCAAGGACCCTGTCATACTGGTGCCTGGGCCTTTTTCTTTGAGTAACTTAGGAATGCCTTGCAGCACAACACATGTCAGTTATATAGAATTCACACTCTACTGCAAACAAATGACGGGCTTTGTTTGTAAATACAGACACACATATTTGTTTACATATATTCTATGACTGCTGTCAAGCTATGAGGATAGATTTTCAGTTCCAACAGAGGCCATGAGCCATTTACTCTGGCTGGTACAGGGAAAGCTTGCTGAGCTCTTAAGGATCTTGAATTATCTTTATAAATATTTGCATAACTGTTTAGAACTTTGGAGCAATCTGTTTAACTAAAGACATTTTTTTCAATGCTTACTTACCACTCTTCAGTCACTCCTGAATACAGGAACACTGTGAAACATCTGTAAATTTGTTTGGATATTTCTGTGTACAGCTGGTGTGCACTCAAATGAAACCAATCCACACCAGCTGCTACCCTCTATTCAGGGAGAACTCAGAAACAATGGGGATATTGGAGTCTGTCCACTGCAGGCTAGTCTGGTGCTCAATATTATTAGACTGTTGTAAGTTGCAACTGCCAACCAAGATTGAATGTCAATGTGCAGTGTGACATCATTAAATATTGATGGTAGCCTTAAACACTACACTAGCTTCAGAGTCTACTCAACCCTAGAGCCAGTGAGATGACACTCATACATTTGAAGAGAAGAGCCTAGCCCTGAAGTCCTGAGTCTAGGCTCAAAGAGCTGAGAGTTGCCAAGTAAATCCCAGTGTCTCTCTTGGTGTTTGTGAGTAGGGCTCATGACCCCTGCAGCAAGAGCTGTGCATCTTTCTCTCAGAGTGCCTGAGGCACACATGTTATTTATATGAAATTCACACTCTAGTGTCCCTTCAAAATTTATTTGAATTATGTCACACCATTTTCGTATATATTGTGTCTGACTGCTGTCAAACTATAAAGATAGGCTTGAAGTTTCAACAGATACCATAGGCCTTTTAATCTCTGGTTATTACAGAAAAATCTGGCCTCTGACCCAGGATCTTCCATTTCTTAAATAATCTTTCCATGGCTGTTTAAGACCTTTATTATTTTTTATTTATTTATTTTTTTCATATATATCTTTATTGATTTCAGAGAGAGGGCAGCAGAGGGAGAGAGATAGAAACACCAATGATGAGAGAGTCATTGGGGATCGAACCCGCAACCCGGGCACGTGCCCTGACTGGGAATTGAACCTCGATCTCCTGGATCCTAGGTCAATGCTCAATCACTGAGCCACGCCCAGCCGGTCAAGACCTTTAGAGATATCTGTTTCACTAAAGGCGAGTCATTCATGCTAATTAACCATTCATTAGGCATTCTTGATTAGTGGAACACTATGGAACATCTGTAAATATATTTTTATAGTTCATGTAAATTTGGTGAGCACTCAGATGAAACTAGTCCACAGCAGCTGCTACTCTCTGTACAGGCCAATGATGGAACTCTGAAGATATGGAGGGATGGAGGGTTGGATTGAGTGTTTCTTCTATAGGTCAGTCTTGTGATCAAACTCTTTAGACTCATTGTAAGTTGCAACTGAAACAAACAAACAAAAAACTTGACTTATCTATGAGCAGCATGACACCTTTAGCCTGGCTTTTTGCCTAGCCCCAGGGTATAACCTAGACTCAGAGACTCATAGGGAAGGCTTGGAGCCTCAGAGAAGCAACTCAAAGAGGCAAATCTGTCTCTTTGAGAGTCTGAGTGAATCAAAAACTAACTCTAGATTCCAAGCTCCATGGGAATCCTGGCTCCTCAGATAACTGTGTGGAGGCAAGAGTTCCAGTCTCTGTTTGTTTCATCTGGACACTAGCAGTAGGTTCAGTCACTCTTTAGACAAATGCAGTCCTAGCTAGGAGGGCCAAACTTTCAGGGCAAGAGGAAGTCATCACACCGAAGATGGACTATGATATATACCAAAGAGTAATCTCGGTTTCTAAGAAGAAATGTTTTATCATGGACAACGTTACCATGAAATATGTACAGTTTGACCTGGGTGTAATGTCACCTATGGAGTCATAAAGAGACTAAGCAAAGGAACACTACATCAATTTAAAGTGATACATATGTGATCAAAGAAGGGAGGATCAATGCAGTTATATAAGAGTTAACTCAATTGTCCTAGGTCCCTACTGCTATACAATTAATCCTTTTTTTAACCTAGGCCTGTTGACTAATAGAAAGCTCAGTATAACCTGTTGACAGAGGAAGTAAGTCATCACCTGGCTTACCAATGATTTTGCATTGCATTGATGGCCAACAAGAAAGTGGATAGCTGCTGCAAGACAGACCATTTCTGCACATTTGTAAAGGGCATTGGATAATGAAAATCTCACAAGGTACAGAGACTGAGGCACTTCATGTCATCAATCACTTTGCTTGGATAACAAATGACCAGATATGTAAGTAGATATGGATTCATGGCTCTGGCCATGATATTGCGACCATAGTCAGGGACTTGAAAGAAGCATGATTGGAATATTCTTCAAATGACATTTGGACAAACTTTGTTGGGCAGTTCTCCGTCAATTGGAAAAATTATACAAATGTGTTTGTTTCTCATAAAAGGATCCTCAGAGTGAAGCTTCAAAGTGGAAGATTTCATTAATCAACAGTATAAAGGGGCACGTTCCAGTTCCATATTTTCACTTATCAATGGAATGTGGAATGTAAAGTCATAAACAAAACAAACCAATATCATAATGGGCAAAATCATTGTGGCTATGAAAAGAAAAATCATGAGGGCAAATAAGGGCTAAAGTGGGTGAAATATAACAAGACAGAGGAGACTAGGCTTTTCTTGGAGAACACATAATGGAGTGTGTTATATTCTGCTTTAATGTTATGCATGTGACATTTATATAATGTTATTAATCATGTTAACCACCAAATAAAATAATAAAATAATCTTAAAGGGAAACTCAGTTAGTTCTACACTTGTTCAAGGGAAGGAGAGACTTTTTGCTGTTTTTGAATAATATAGTCATATTTTGGTTTACCTAGTGTTTGTTCAATAAGACAGGTGCATCATTTGTTGAAACTGGGCAGTAAAGGGGTGCTGTATGGTGCTGACTCCCAGCTCACTAGTCAAGTTCTTAATACTGTGTTTCAGTATCCATAGTTGGAACACTGAGGACAGCTGTGGAAAAGCAGTGGGTTTCCTGGGTTCTGGTTTTCATTTCTGTGCTGATGACATAGGCTTTCTGAAAATTTTCTGAGTGTCCCTAATAGAAGATATTATCATCACTTGAAATGGCGTCTTTAAGTGATATGCAAAACTCCATATTCAGCTTGTGGTGGGTCAGGATATAAATAATTTTCTCTCTCAATGATTCTAGGCCAGTTGTGATCCATACTGTAGAGTTTCATGGTAGAGATGTAACCAAAATTAAATAAAACTAGAATATTTTCCAAATTTGGCACAGACTGGAAATATATGCAAGAGGAAGCCCACAAGAGTAATAAAGGTAGTGACCTCTCCACTGGCTGTTGCCACGCTGACTAGACATGAGTTCCTGAAGGACAAAAAAGGTATAGGATAAAGTGTGACCTTCGAGCAAGTGGGCTAAACTCTCAAAAAATTTTTAGTCCTTAAACTTACACTGTAGAAAAATATGGAATATATGAGGAAATAACTAAAGATGGGGAAAATGTTAAAGGAAAATAAATTTGGATGAGACAGAATGTATTAATTTGGGTCTCCCAGGCAGAGGCTGTGCATTTATATCTGTATCCACCTTGGGTCATTAATAAAGGTTGTAAAAATTTATTGGGAATGTTGGCTAAAAAATGTGTCCAAAGGTGGACCATGGAAATGTCCACTGTCTCTCTCTCTTTTTTTTTAATGTAGAAAAAGCAGCTCTGTAGCTTAGGAAGTGAGGAATGTTCAAGTGGATTGGACATATGTGTACTATTCTACATGCTGTGAGTATCCAGAGGACATATCTTTCACCAATGCATTCAGAAATATATTGAGAGGGGAAATATCATCTTTCGACAGCTCCTTGATAACTATTCTGTGAAGTCCAGATATTGGGAACAGAAGCTTCTCAATCATAAGTCTATATGTAATGGAAGACATTAGATCCCCTGTTGGCCAGTGGGCCTAGTGAAACCACCAAAGTCACCATAGGTCTGATCACACCAAAAGGCTGCAAGTCAAAGCAGCATCAAAGATTCAGACTGAGCTTTGAGGCAAGATGATGGATAATCAGGCATGGTGTTCCTAGGTCTGAGTACATTCACCTTTAATCTACAGAAGCAGGAATGTTCTAGTGAACAATGATGTCACTGGAATCATAAAAACATTCAGTGAGCCCATTAACCATATCCTGGGAATGTGCCACTTTACAGACCCAGAATTATTGATTGTGGGAGTGAATGGTTGGGGAGAGATTAACTAAAGAATTTATATGCATATACACACAACAATGGACACAGACAATAGTGTGGTAAGGACCTGGGGTGGGGATTGTATGTAGCATGGAAGGGGTCAATGGAGAAAAAAGGGGACACCTTTAATATACTTTTAACAATAAAAATAAATTTAAAAAAATAAAAGAGAGAATATACCAGAACCTTTTGAGAAAGGACACACAACAAAGTAAAAAAAAAAAAATTAGTCTTAGCCTAACTTCATGCCTTTCCTTTTGGGACAGATATCCTTTTTTACATGGCTAACAGCCTATTTGGGGAAAAGAACCAGATAATTCAGGTGTTATATGAAACCTCTTTGGAATTGAAGATGGTCCCAGAAACTAAAATTTTACTGTCTCAGTAGGAGTTTTGAGGTCAGGTTACCAATGAGTTTTATCACAGATGTATTTAGAAGTAGGAGGAAATTTGTTTGGACTAATTCTTTGGTTGCTCCTGGTTTCAGAAAGCATAATTAAAATAGCTCTAAACAGTGAAACAAAACCCCACAGTACATTACTGAGGAGTGAGGGCTGCTATAGTATAAGGCAGACAAATACAACCAATGATGACTCAATAACTGTTTCCTGGAAATGACCACTGTCTCATTTTAATATATTAAAATTATATATTAAAATTATATAACCCTTTAAAGGGTTAAGGAGGTTGTAAAGTATGAGTGGATTGTTCATTTGAATCCCAGTGCACACTCTTTGAGGGCCCTTATGCCATGGCTTATACCAGTACATGGAGAAATATAGTGAAGAGAGGGAAATTATATTTCAGAGCTGCATAATGACTGTTCACTGAAGACAAGAACTTGGGAACTGAATAGAAAATTTTCAGTTGTCAAAATAATATGTGATGGAAGACATTGGGTCCCTATGTGGAAAATACATATCATCACCCTAAAAGAGACTAAATCTAACTAGAATATAATGAGCCTGATTTGCACTGTAAAACAGCATTAGCTAATCAGTCCTGGTTTACCTTGAAAGGAACATAAAACACTAAATACTTCTTGAATGATTGAATCAGATAAGTTATACGTAAGCCAAGAAAACCAGCATCTTGGGTTCTAGAACTCTCTCTTAGAGTGTCCAAGCCAGGCCCAGGGCCCTGGCAGCCTGGGTACTATGCCTCTCTCTTGAAAACCTGAAGCATGCCCCAGAACCCCAGCAGCCTGAGACCTGGTTCTCTCTCCCAGAGAGTCTAAGAGATGCTCTGCAATGTGATAAATGTTAATTATATGAAACCCACACTCTAGTGTACACAAATAAAACTTTATTTGAATACAGCCACACCTATTTGTTTACATATTATCTATAACTGTTGTCAAACTATCAGGAGATACATGTAGTTTCTACAGAGTCCATAAGCAATTTTTTCTCTGTTACAGAAAACGATTGCTGACCTTTGCTCTAGGATCTTGAATGACATTTATAACATTTGCATAGCTATGTAAAAAATTCTGAGAGTTATGTTTTACTAAAAAAAATTTCATTCTAAGTAGCCATTCTTTAATTTAACATGTTAATATATTATTATTGATTTCAGAGAGTGGAAGAGAGAGGGAGTGATAGAGACATCAATGATGAGAGAGTTATCGATCAGCTGCCTTCTGTACACCCCTTGCTGGAGAACAAACCCACAAACCCCAGGCATGTGCCCTGACTAGGAATTAAACCACAGTATACTGAGTCATAGGTTGATGTTCAACCACTGATCCATGCCTGCTATACTTATTAGTCATTCTTTAGAAATTACTGATTATAGGAACACGATGGAACATCTGTATATAAGTTTTTATATTTTCACGTATGGTTTGTTTACACTCAACTGAAACCAGTCCATGTCAACTTCTATTCTCTGTTTAGGACAATGATGGAACTTAGAAGAAATGTATGGGGGTGTTATAATGATTTTCTCTTCTGTGAAGGGCGTCTATTTCTCAGACCCATTAGATTCTTTGTAAGTTGCCACTGTCAAAAAATGTTGAAAGGGTGTGACTTGTCAATGTGGCACATAACATCATTAATGACTGATGCAATTTGGAGTATATCAGAGCCCTGGCCACTGCCAGCCAAGTCTCCATCCAGCAAAGGAGAGGTAAGCCTAGTCACAAAGAGTTGAACTTAGTCCCAAGAGCCAAGAATAACCCCAAAGTGCCAAGTTTAGCTCAGATAGTTTTTGTGAGGCAAGAAGTAACCCTGTTAGTCAAGCTCCAAAGTGTTCCTCCTTCCTCAGAAAACTTTGATGAGGCAAGGATTCTAGTTTATGGATGAGAATAATCAGAAAATCACAGGTAATTTCAGTCCCATATTTAGCCCACTGAAGTCCTTGCTGGAGGAAAAACTTTCAGGGCATGGACAGTCATCCCTGAAATCACAGAAGATGGGCTGTTATTTGTCACAAAGAGTAATCTGGGGTTCATAGAACAATTCATCATCTTATTCCCCCAAGTTACCATGCAACCTGAGCTTTCAATTATGACCTGGTGTAATGAAGCCCACATGAGGAGGCCACACAGAGGAAGCCAAATCAATTTAAAGTAGTATACACATAATCAAACCTTCCTTGACCAAAGCTTTTATATAAAATTTGAACATACTGCCTTTGGACTGTACTGCTACATACTGGATGTCTTTTAGCATAAACCTGGCAACTCATGAAAACTCCCTATGACCTGTTGACAGAGGAAGGAAAGTTTTGGCTTGCCTTACCAATAATTTTCCGTGTATCAATAACCAACCAGAAAATGGACTGCATGACCATAACAGATCATCTCAGGAAATTTGTGAAAGACAGTGGGAAATGAATCCATCAAAGTGAGCAGAAATTAGGCAGTTCAGCACATCATTCACTTCCTCTAAGTGACAAACAACAAGAGATGTAAATAGATAATGATTAATGGATCTGGCCATTGTCATGCAACAAAGTCAAAGATATGAAGAAACATGATTGTGATAGAGGCACTTATAATTTCCAAAAATTAATCACCTGAAAAAATCTGAAATATAATTATATCACTTGTAAAGTCTAGAATACATATACTAATGTGGAGAGGAGTTTAACTTTCTTTTTTCTTAATTTTCTTTTTCTTTAAGTTTCTTTTTTCTAGGTCTTTATGCCTGTACACTCCCCTTAATCACAGACAAAGCAAATAAGGAGGTGCTGCCACTGTTGAACAGGCACTGTCAGGCTGACACAATCAGGAGTCAACATATCATCTTATTGAAACATCACTGGATGACCAAGAACAATAGCTCATGTCCATAGATGTCGGAGTCTGCAAAATATCTGCATTCCATTACCAGTGTCAGTTTACCCCATTTCCCTATATGATACTATCCCTCAGGCCATTCCTTAATACAGGCTTTGGATGCTTGTATGCTCCCTGTCTTCTTGGTTGGCTGACCTTTTCAATAAATGTCCTATATAACTAAACTTTGCCTCTGTTGAATTGGACATAGTGACAGGCAACCTTAATCCCACCAGGGATTTCTGATAACAGTTGGAAGAACTTTCACAATGTCCTGGGGCAGAATATTGTTGGACACTTCTCACTCTATAGGGAAATATATATATATATTTTATATAAAGCCATTTAAAGTGAAGGCTCAAAGTGGACATTTTCATTAATAAGGAAGATAAAGTGGCATATTCTATAAATTTTTTTCATCTATGGAATATAAAACCACAGAGAAAGGAAAGTATGAAAGTAAATATCTTACATACAGATAATCAAAGGATTTAAAAATATGAGGGAGAATAAGAAAGGTAATAGCTGTCAAATTCAAAAATATGGAGGAGACTATTTAGGGTGGAGAACATGTAATGAAGTATGCTATTTTGTACTTTGAAGTTGTACAAGTGAAAGTTATATATCATTATTAACCACATTACCCTATAAAATTTAATAATAAAATAATTTACAAAGAAAGTTTGTTAGTCCCACCTTTGGTAAAGAGAAGAGGCCTTTTCTGGTTTTTAATAATGTAAACATATTTTTGTTTATCTACTGTCTATTCAATACTTTTGAGACTGGGTATGCAGTTAGTCATTAGATAGTCAGTGAGGAAAAGTTACCAAAAACTACCCTTAAGACCTGAGACCCAAACTGAGCAATGGGTTGAAGAAATTTCCATATTTTTAACAAACCAGGCAAGACACAAAAACAACAAGAAAGCCATCAATAGAAACAAAGTGCTCAGGCTTAAGCCATGCACAACCTCAAGGGCCCTCTTTTGTAAGTTTGGCACAGGAAAAGATAGTGTGCAGCAATTATAAAAGTAATGGACAAATAGCTCTTAGGCCCTAATGCTATGCAGAAGATCCTTCTTTCAGCCTAGACCTTTGGACTCATGGGGAGCTCCTTATGACCTGATGACAGAAAGAAATGATTTGGCCAGCTTGATATTGATGAAAAACCAGAAAGCTTACAGCTGTAGTACTGGAGACACTCTATAGACATTTCTGCACAACAGTGGATAAAGAAAACAGTCACCATGGGCTGGGGTTGAGATAATTTATATCCTTACTCATTTTGGTTGAAGGGCAATGACCCAAAATGCAAATATATGTTGATTCGTGGATCTGGCAATGACCATATTTTGCATCAATACACAGACATGAAAAAAAAATCATTGCCAAATTTTTTACATTGAAATTAAAAGATATATATATCTTTATTGATTTCAGAGAGAGGAAAGGAGAGAGATGATAACATCAATGATAGCATGTCATTGATCAGCTGCCTTCTGCATGCCCCCACCCTTCATTGAGGATAAAGCTCACAGCCTAGGCATGTGCCCTGACTGGAATCAGACCACAATATCCTGGATCACAGGTCCATGTGCAACTGCTGAGCCATGCAGGCTGGGCTTCTACATTGAAATTTGAGCATAGGTTTGAGGAGTTTTCTCTCACTGGGCAAAAACATCCAAAAATATATATGTCACTTATTATGCTCATCAGACTATCATCAAAGTGAAGGATTTTACAAATTGAGAAGTTAAGAAGGCGCTGTGTATGTTCTCATACATCTGTAATGTAAAAACCATAAAGAAAACAAAAAGACAAAGAAAAAATATCCTACTTATAAGTGAATCATGGTGGCGACCTTAGGGGTAAAGGCCTGAGTGAGGTTAGGAGAGAAAAGTGCAAATACAGGAGTCTAGAGTTTGGATGGTAAGGAAATAATGGAGTGTTTTCTGTTATACTACAGAGTTTTAGAAAAGGAATTTACATAAGATTATTAACAAGGTTATAATGCAATAATTAATACTAAAATAATTTTAGAGAAACACGTTGTTACTGTCACACATTTAAAAAAAAAGAATCGCCCAGCCAGGCGTGGCTCAGTGGTTGAGCATTGACCTAGGATCCAGGCAATCAGGGTTCGATTCGCTGTCAGGGCACATGCTGGGTTGCGGGCTTGATCAATGACTCTCTCATCATTGATGTTTCTATCTCTCTCTCTCCCTCCCCTTTCCTCTCTCTGAAGTCAATAAAGATATATTTTAAAATAAATAAATAAATAAAATAAAAAAAAACACAATAATTTTTATGCTTTGAATAGTATGAACACCTTTGTTTTCTTACCTTTTTTCACTAAGGATCTGGTGACTTCTCTGTTGAGGCTGAGCAGTAGAAGGTGTGATGTATGGTGTTAGTCATCAAGGCATTAACTAGAAATAGTGTCTGGGAAAAGAAAAAAATCAATCCATTAAGATTTTTTAAAAAAATTGATTCCAGAGTCCAGCCAAACAAAATAACTTTTAATATTAGTCCACAGCATTACTACAGTGGTAATCCAATAGGTTTTCTGAGGTTAGCTTCAATCTGTGGTGGGAATGAAAACATTTTGAAAATTTTCTGAAGGGCCTACAACAACATACATGGACAATTTTATCACTTTATATCCAAGACTCCAGATTCAGATTGATGATTTTTGGGACATGTGTAGATATTTGTCTCAGTGGTTCCAAGCCAGAAACTATTTTTGTGAGAAAAATTGGAAAGCTTTATAATGGAGGAAAGCTGGAATTCCTGATCATCAAGTGTCATAGGAGTGGAAACAGCTGGTCAAGAATTAACCCAAGAGGACATGCTTCGTGTGGATCCTGGCTACTCAGAGAACTGTGGTGAGTCAAGGATTCCAGTTTATTGCTGATGAATATCTCAGCATCACTTTTGGCTGCCATCCCTTCATTACCCCAAAGCAGTCCTAGCTCTGAGGGTAAAAAAAATCAGGGTAAGGGAGTGTCATTCCCCGTGAAAATTGACTGAGATTTGTTCCAAAGCATTTCCTTGATTTCAAAGAGGAAATGCTTAATAACAGGTCACCACATTACCATGCAACCTGAGCTAACCATTGTGACCTGGTGTGATCTCACCTGCAAAGTCATAAAAGAGCCATACACAGGCAAACAACGAACTCTATTTAAAGTGACACCTAAATGATTGAACCTGGGACATCCAAAGCAGTAATATAAGAGGGTGTAAAATTACCCTTGGTCCCAACTTCTATACAATGGATTCAACTTTCAGCCAAGACATGAGAATTTATGGAAAGTCTTAGATTACTTGTTGACAGAGAAAGGAAAATCATGGCCTGAATAGCAATGACTTTGCATGATTTGATGAACAAACAGAATGTGGACAGCTTCAGCATGAAAGACCATCTCTGGGTATTCATGAATGACTGTGGGTAATAACACCGTCATAATGAGAAGAGGTTGAGGCAGTTCACCTCATCATTCACTTTGCTTCCATGACAAATTACCATATATGTAACTTAATATTGATGCCGCCCTCTGGCTATTATTTTGAAACAAATATCAGGCACCTGAAAAAGCATGATTGATACATCCTTCACTGATATTTGGGCTAAAGTTTTTTGGACATACCTAACTCAATGGGAAAAATATACAAAGATATTTGTGTTTCAGATTAAAGGATCAACACAGTGAATCTTCAAAGTGGAAGATTTCATTAATTAAAGGGATATAGTGCCATATTTTATATTTCCATCCTCTACACAATGTACACTACAAACAAATCAAAATGTCCTATATACAGATGAAATCATGGTGGTTATAAGATGGAGAGAATCATGAGTGACAGGAAAAATAAAGGGTCAAATACAAGACAAAAGAGGAGACTAGACATCCTTTGGTGCACAGATAATGGAGTATGCTATGTGGAACTATTAAGCTGTACCAGTGAAAATTATATATGGTTATTAAGCATGATAATCCCCTATATTAATAATAAAATAATTATTAAAGAAAATCAATCAGTTGCACTCCTGTTAAAAGAAAGCAGAGAGACATCTCTTTCTGAATAACGTAAACACATTTTTGCTTATTTACATTTCTTCAATAAGAATTAGGTGCTTCTTTGTAGAGATGGGGCACTGTAAGTTGCGCTGTACAACATTAGCCATCAAACAGTCAGGAACAATGTCTTTGAAAAGAGAAGGAAATCACTGGCTAGGAGTCACAAATCCAAGTTCCACTTCAAGAATCTTAACAAGCAGGGCGATTCTTCAATAGTGGCATACAGCATCACTAGATGGAGCAGTGAGGATCTCTGTTGCCATTCAATTGGTTTCCTGGGTTCTAGTTAATATGCTTGTGGTCATCACAGAGAAATTCTGAATAGTTTTCCAGTAGTCCCCTAGGCAGACAAAAATACATTATTTATCACCACTTCAGATGGCCTCATTAATTTATATCCAAGATTTAGCTTTAAGAGCTTAAGAAGATAAATATATTAATTTTTATCAATGGTTTCAAGTCAAATGTGAGAAAAATTTGAAATATTTGTGTTAGAGTTATAACACATTGGAGGAAGTGAGAATAATCCAGCATGTTTCATAGACTGGAAATATGTGCAAAAGGAGACACAAGGGTAATAACAGTGGTGAACACCATTGCACACTTGCCACCTTGACTAGTCTCAAATACCAGTATGACGTTAAATTTGTGGGAGGAAGTGTGACCCTTTAGGAGCTGTGCTGTTCTTTGGAAAAACTACATGATTTATATAATTTTCAAAGTAGAAAAGTAATGAATATGTCCGACAAAAAGTAATCATGAAGTACCATATTAAAATAAACATAACCCAAGCCAGCTTGGTGTGGTGTTTAGAATGTTGGCCTGTGGACTGAAGGGTCATGGGTTTGGTTCAGACCAAGGACATTACCTAGTTTGTAGGCTTGTGTGGGATACAACCAATCTATGTGCCTCTCTAACACCTATGTTTCTACCTCCCATCTCCTTTTCTTTCTCCCTGCCATTCTATTTGCAAATCAATGGAAAAATATCCTTGGGTGAGAATTTTTTAAATGATTACTGTCTGTATTTTAATGTTCAAATAGCTACCCAAAAGCTTAGGAAGACAGGATATTGGAGTGGATAGGCCATACAAACCCTGGCAGTGTCCATATGGTAAAACTTTTACCAATACACTGAAAAATATATTTAAGGTCAAAAGAGCATATATGAAGAACTGAGTCATGACATGTTTCTAAAGGCCAGACAAAGGGAGCTCAGGCCCCTCAATCATAAATTCTAAATGCAATGGAAGACACTGGATCTCCTGGTGGCAGAGGTCAATTTGCTTCTTCACTCATTAAACACACCATAGATTTGATCACCCTAAAAGACAACAAATCCTAACAGAATTTAATGATTCCAACTGAAACTGACTACAGTTTTGGCTAAGCAATTCTGGTTTACCTAGAACTGAAGACAGCAAGTCCATAACATTCTTCCTTCATCTATTAAAGCAGAATAGTTCTAGATAAAGTGAACAATTGTGTCACTCGTATTATAAAACCTTCCATCAGTCCATTGGCCAGTCTACAAAACCAGAATTCTTAAATAAGGAAAAACCAGAGGTTTTTGAAAATTACCCCATAGGCAACAAAAAGTTACAGTGATAACCATTGTTCATGCTTTCCCCCAAGGGACTCATAGCCACTTTTAACAGGAAAAGTGCCTATTTGTGAAAAATAAAACACCGGATGTTTTGAAAAGCAGCTGACACTGGTTCTAAACTTACATTGTTCTCAGAAATCAAGTGGCCTTCCACTAAGTCTAGGAGATTTTGAGGATCAGATTATTAATAAAGTTTTAGCTAGGTTCATGTTGAAATGGAAGTATATTGTGGGACCCATCCTGTGGTTTCCACTGATTCTTTTTTTTTCTTTTTTTAATATATCGTTATTCACTTCAGAGAGAAACGGAGAGGGAGAGATAGAAACATCATTGACTGGAGAGAGTCATTGATTGGCTGCAGCCCGCAACCCGGGTATGTGCCCCAACCAGGAATCGAACCCCGATCTCCTGGACCCTAGGTTGATGCTCACCTGCTGAGGCACACCAGGCTGGGCTCCCCTGATTCTTTAATGCATGGTTGAAATAAACATAGCATAGAAATAAATACCCACACTGGATTACTGAGTAATTAAGGATACTATGGTTTGATAGACTATACCAAAAACATTAGAATTCCCTACTAGGAGATGAAATAAATCAAAAGCTATACTATATACCACAAAAAATAACAGATATTTGTGCTGACATAAAGGATTTTAAAAATGCAGATGTGCTGATTCAACCACATTCAATTTAAAATTTTGATTTGGCTTATAGGAAAGTAGGTTAAAGGGAAGATGGTGGAGGTAGAATAGTATAGTGATAGGGAAGAGGAAGAACATGAAAATAAGGAAAAAGGGAAGAATGAAGAGTAAAAGAGGAGAAAAAGGAGAAACATAAGAGGGAGTGAAAAGAGGACCATAGAAGGAGGAGAAGAATGAGGAGAAGATAGAGAAAGGAGAGAAGAAAAAGGAATAGATACAACTTAAAGATGCCAGTGAATTTAAGTAAACTTTAACTGCAAGTGATTTTAGCTGCTGCTGTAGCAACGTGGCTACTTTGCTAGAGTAATTTCTATGTGCTTATGACCTACTAGTCTGTAAAATTTCTCTCCATATGTATCCAACTTCCTTCAAAGCGTCTTCTCTCAGCCAGCAAAGCCATTGTATGCCATTCTTATTTCAACTCTTGTGTGTATCACTTCTACAGCCTTTGTCTCCATCTACATTGCAGTTATTCACTATCTTTTCCATCCACAGGATATCCTTCTCACTGTTCCACTAAAAGAATGACATTATGCTAAAAGTACCTGGGGAATTTCAGCAGTACTACCAGAGACTTACAACACTTTTGAGTCAGAAATTGAAGAATAAATCTGACTAAAACTAGAATTCTTTTCAGTCAGTGACACATTTTTGTGTCCAGTAGTATTAAATAGGAACTTTAAACATTTTGAGAAAAACAATTTTTGTCTACACACCCCAACTGCAACCCCAATGTTGGGTGCACCCCGACCTTTTGGAGGCACGCCAACACGTTGACCTCAGGATTTTAAAGGCATCATATCCCTCAGAGTAGCATGTGGCACCATCAAATTTATGAAGTGACCTGGATATCGGTGCCTTTTGTGTTGGATCCTAACAATGAGAATACACTCTGACAGGTCCAGAGTGATGAACACTCTTATCTGAGACTTGGGCAATATATTTTATTAGACTTAGTGGCCCAACAACTTTCATTGACAGGTAATGTTTCTTTTTGTAAAATTAGGAAGACCCTCAGGTAAATCACAGTGTAGGTGCTTGGTATTTCAACCAAGGTATTGATATCTTCAACAAATAACTATTGTACTTTTGAGGAAGAGCACTTGGCCTTCTTTTGAGTTAAATTTGAAAAATAAATATGTTTCATAAAAATGGAGCCACGAAGCTGGACCATCATTCAACATGCAAAATCATCTCTCTTACAAAACAAACAGTTAATCTCCCTCTGTCCTGTTACATAAAGGTCTGCAATGAGAAGTCACATGATGACAAGAACACAGGGCAGCAAGTACTTTTATCCTGTGTCTCTGAAAAACACGAGGTTCTGTACCCATAATGCATAGGTATCCATAGGTTGGCCAGACACATGCGTTGCAGCAATGGCGTTACTTCCTGACTTAAGAGTATCAGATCTTCACATGTTACTTTAATTCCCTCTAAAACCCAAAATATCTTGACCCCTCAAAATTGACTAAGACTTTGTCCAAGGGGTTTTCTTGGTTCCAAAAAGAAATGCTTAAATTTGGACCACCAGTGTACCACGCAACATGAGCTGTCCTTTATGACCTGGGTGTGATATCACCCACGTAGTCATAAAGATGCTATACACAGTAGGAAAAAAATAAATTTAAAGTGGTGCATATATTATCAAATCTAGGGTTATCAAGAAAGTTAAAGAAGTTATATAAATATTGGCACCAGTGCTCTCATTCTCTATGGATCCCCTACTATCAATTAGGGTTGCAAAATCATGGAACATTGTGGTTATTTTCCAACAAGTGATTTCCCCCAATATATTTGCATCACCTGCAAAACTGAATTCACTAACATTGAACTATACCAAAGTAAGAAACCATGTTTGGAGAATTCCTTAGCATATTGTTCGCTAATTCCACAGTAAGATCAATGCAGGGGAGGTATTTTTTTAGAAAAGAGTAATGTAAAGTACAAAAAAACAAAACAAAACAAAAAGACAAACAGGAAAACAAACCATGCATGGAGAATTGATTAACTTGTCTGCAAATTGTGTGAGAAGAAAACGTGAGCAGTTTAAAATCCAGGCTCACATCACAGAACACATTTTCTTGACCATTTCTTAATGAAAGAACTGGCTAGGCAACCATGGTCACCAATTCAGTTACAGGTGGAGTTAATCATATCCCCACAGGAAGGAAATAGAAGTTGGGGGTGAGGAGGAAAACATATTTTCCCATCACATAAAATGTGATTCCCAAACACCTCACTAAAAAAGGTTATTCTGCACATTTAGCAACACATTGATATAAAGGGTGAGCATTTGCCTCAGCCTTTGCAGTGAGGAATGAGCAATACCAACAAACCAGAAAACCCAGGTACTCCAGGGGAAGCAACTGCCACAGAGCTTGGTGGACACAATAACCCAACACAGTGGTAATTTGGTGTATTTATCCACCAAAGAGTATGGTCATAAAACATGGGCTGCAGTAGGGACCCATTAACCACTGTTTTTCCAGCCCTCACATAAGGATATTTTTTCATTGCCTTTCAGAAAGAGTGGAAGGGAGATAGAGAAACATTGTGGTGAGAGCGACACCCAGACTGTTTACATTTTGTAAGAACCTGTGATAGGTCAGAGATAGATCCTGCAACCAATGCACATGCCTTTGACCAGAATCAAAAATAGGTCCATGGACTGTCACCCTAAAGACTAAGCCAAACTGGCTAGGGCACCCTTTACCACTTTAGAAACCAGCACCTAGTTAGAATATCCCATCCCATTAACAGGAGTTCATGTGATATCTTCCATACTACCATGGATAATCTGTGTATAGGAGAAGCACCAGATGTCTTTGGTAAATTTGCAATACAAAATGTTCTTTGCCATCACCAAGCTGGGAAAGTCGCTGGGTACTACAAATAAAATCTCTTGATTTATTTTTTTATGAGTTCTGCTTCTTGGAACAGAACATTCTGCCAAATTTGAAAGTAACCATTTCTGTAGGAGTGCTCCAGAGGCATTTCAGATAACGCTGTATTCTCTACTCTGGAATAGTCATGCCTTGGACAAATGCTTTTCTCACTCTGGCATTAACAAAATAGACCCTAGCTCTGAAAAAAGTGTATCCCTCAAAGTTGGTTTAGGTTCCCACAGTATAGAGAGATTGAAAGGGCTTTTTACATAATTTATGCCAGGAATAAGGGACTTTGGAAATTACCTTGGAAATTGTCCCCAGTGATATTGTGAAAAACCTGCAGGTTCCAAGTAATATAAAATGCACCTCTTCAGATTTGCTGTTTCAATGCTTCAATGTGTATCTCAATGTGTTGGTGAAACTCACTCCATAGAGACTCTCCTGACTGCATCAGAAGACTTACATTTCAAATCCACTTCATTTCCACCTCCCTAAACATTTCAACTGTTTCTTCTATATTAAAAAAAGAGACAGTGAAATTTTCCTAGTCACACTTATTGGACCTTCATTTCATACATTTTACTGCCAACCATCACAATAAACATTTAGAATATTTTCTAATGGCCCATGGTACTGATATCAATTCAGAATCTATTGTTGTGTCCAAATACATAAATTCCACCTCATAAAAATTCATGTTTCTTTTCATATTATCCCTCATCCCTAATTTTTTTCACATATAGCCAATACTTCCTGCTGGTGGCATTTACAGAATCCATGTAGTTCTTCCAAATTGTAGCACACTTCCTCATTGGTTATCATTTGTCCTTCACCTATAGTGTCCTGCTAATATATCAGTTTAGTCAAGGTGTCAACTGCCACAGAAGAGGTCACTATCACTATTAACATTGGGTGTTTCCTCTTGCACATTTTTAAGGTCTGTGACCAACCCTGAATTTTTCTAGTTTTCTCCAATATTGGTTACCACTCTACCATGATATTTTCAAATTTTCTCACTCCTGGGTTGACAAAAAAGCCAACCCAGGATCAATTGAAACTGCTTTTTCTATTTCAATACAAGAGACTGAGCTTTTTCATATCACTTTCTTGAATCATCATTGGATCCAGTTGCCAGTCAATCATCCCAATAATCTTTAGAAGCATTTTCTCATGACCCAAGTTGCACATATAATGCAGAATATCTGCTTGGCGGGCCTATGCTAGTTAATTTTATCTCACCCAAATAAATGCTTTATTTAACACTGCCCCTCACCACCATTCTTCCCACACATATTTCATATTTTCTACTTGAGTAAATGGCAGAACTCATGTTCTTCTAAAGAGTAGCACATTTCCCCAAGAGTCACACATTTTTCTTCACCTTTAGTGTTTTTCAGGGATTTGAGTGTACTAAAGGTGGCAAATGCTACAGGAAAGTTAACTACTATAATTAGCCTGTGTTTTTCCTCTTGGACATATTTTTCTCCAGTCTGTGACAAAAATTGAACTATTCTATTTTCCTCCAAATTTGGTTAGAACTCTACAATGATCTTTTAAAATTTTTCTCACATCTGGCTTGTAAGGAAGCGCAAAAGCATCTATTCATGTCACAGAACTCTTCAATGTAATTATGGTGTCTGGGATATAAAGCAAGGAAATAATCCTTGTCTGCTTTTGTGAACCATTGAGATAAATTTTATAACATCTTTGTCTCAGCATAGACAAGAAAACTAAAAACCAAGAAATCAATTAGATTGCTACTGCATTCCTCACTCCTCCAACTAGTAGTGCTGTAACTGTATATTTAAAAATTACCTTTATTGGACTCTGGAACCAAACTGTCCAAAAGTCTGCCCATTGTGAGGTTTTACTTACCCACTGTCTTTGATGAATATTTATGTATATTCTATCTTGCTGCAGCTGTTCATCCTCTGGTCATTCATCAACATCATTCAAAAATATTTATAAGCCAATCTATGTATGTCTTTCTTTATCAACAGGTAATCAGAGTTTCTCATGGGTCCAAAAGATTAGGCTGCAAGAGTGATCTATTGTATACCAGTAAAATCATGGGAATTTGGGTCACTACTAACTGCTTTTTGCCTGCAGACTACTGAAGGTATATCATCATCCATGTACCATTTTAAATTGATATCTGTGTCTTCATACACATAGCCAACTTTATGACTCCATAGGTTTATCACCTGCATGTCATATCACAGCTCAATTTGCATGATAATTTGGTGGTCCATGGTTAAGCATTTCTTCTTTGAAACTAAGAAAACATTTGTGACAGATCTCAGTTTATTTTGAGGGATGATGACAAATCCTTCCCCTGAATATTTAACCTTTGTTACTGGGACTGCCTTGGTCTTAAGAGGGGATGGAAGGCACGTGTGATGAGTAGATGAATGTCATCCATTGACTGGGTTAGTTGTCCCATTCAGGACCCTGGAGAGTCCACATTACTATGGTGCTCAGTCTCTAAATTTACTTCTTGCCCAATTCTCTACAACCCCTTGAACCATGATGATCTGGTTTGACAGCACCTGTATCCAGAAAAGAGCATTATATTATAATATCTCTCAGGAGATACCAGCATTCCAAACACAAGGTTAATCTGTGTAATGCTTCAAAGAGTGAGACATATATAAAATATGTAACCCATGTACAAGTGTATGACGGAACCTATAATCAATATATTTGCAAAGGTTTCTATAGAACTCTTTGTATAATAGTCCAGATTCTGTTAGCCCAGAATTAGTTGTGTATTGTATAAAAGCTGCAGTGAAGTGTTGGAACACTCATAGAATGAATGTGTGCCAAATCATATTTGGGCACACTGTCTTTAGCAGAAATTCCAATTAATTAATGAGTCCCCCACTATGTAGTGAATGTTAAAACATGCTACATCATTAAAAGGCATTATATTATATTTCAAAGAAGATATCAGAGTTTCCCAAAATATGTTCACCTATATATTGATTCAAATAGAAATATTCTCCATGTCTTGTATCACTAGCTGGTTCTGAGCGACATAAAAAGAAGGAACAATTTTTCAGCACCTGCCAATCTTAATGGCACTTCCATTACACTGCTTATTGGTCCCAACTGGACTCATTTCCAAAAGTAGCCTGGCCTGGCCTTTAATGAGCAGTTTGCTGGCACTCCACCCTAACAGTGCTGATAGCCCATTGGATTTCACCAGACACTAGATTTTTAGTTTTTGAATGGTGGTTGCTGGGCATTGTGGTTCAGTTTTAAGAATTCATGGGAGAGGATCCATCTCAAAATTTGAAGGTAAGGCTTCTTTAGGACCTCTGGATTCTCTGGAAAGAAGAATCACCCTCTCTTCTTTTCAGAGGATTAAACCTCAAAATATGCATGCAGACTATCAAAAGAATCATGTAGTATTTACTGACAATGTCAGGGGATGACCTTTGGGTAGTGTAGGATTTCCACAAGAGTTCAGGCTTTAATATTCCTAGGCAGTACTTAATAGTCCCTCATCCCAGGTACAGAATTCTGTAAAATGACCTGTAATTCCTCCACAAATATAGTGGGGTGTCTGGGGTCCCATTCAGTGTAGTAATGTAACCTCTTGCTATCATCTATTTCACTACTGTGAGAGGAAGGTACAGAGTCCTGTAGGGTTCCTGTGTCCTGCAATAGTGAAAGTAGCATGTCCTGCAGTTCCTTGGAAGGCCCCTACAAAGTTTAGCATTTTCAAAGTTGGACAAAGGTGTCTGTTCTAAGAAGTAGAACCAAGATCATCACATTAGATCAATAATTTATTTTGTACTGTCCAGGTACTTCCCCACCTCTCTTGATAGTATATCGACTATAGGTAAAAACTTACCAAAGTAACAGGGTTCTTCATATGTGCATAGATAACCCATTCTAACATGAAAGATACACATCAGTTCTTGTTAAGAAGGCAGAATATCCCACCTACTCATGAGTTGATTAAACTATTATAAAAGCTGGAACTGATTGTAGTGCTTCATAGCCACAATGTTGGGTGCTTAAAATTGTCAAAGCACACTATTGTCTTGTAGCAGCTTTCACTTCAATGAGTGGTTGTGCTCTGACTAGGTTCTGGCCAGAAGGTAAGGACCTTGCCCTTGCAGTGAACTTTGGAAATAAATACAAAAAAGCCAAAGTCTCAGGAGTGCAAATCTCATACTTTTGCTTTTTAGTGCAATATTACTTCGGATTCTCTGGACTGAGATGTGCATCCCTGAGCTAGTGTGTTATTACTTTGCACTGCTTTCTTTATTTTGGCAATTTTAACTTTGGCAAGTCAACATTGAAAGGAGGGCTAAACTTTCTAGATTTGATCAACTGCCCAGGTGTCCCAAAAATCCAGAATTGACCTTCACTTTCAGGAGGTCTTAGTGACTTGCAGTGGGCTGACAATAACCAATGGACACAGAGTATTGCCCAATTTATTTCACATGACCCCAGGTTTTCAGTTTTATATTATTGGGAGTGGGTTTTCAGTTATGGTTTTCTCTATTGAAAATGCAGGGAAAATACCCCCCCCCCCCAGCAATTGGGGGTAGAAAGCCTTTGAGGATATATTAACACTTTGGAAATTCAGCCTTTCTTCCTCTTCAGTGTGTGGCTTAAAACTCAAAGTATGAGTGAAGACTAACCAAATTAGCATGAACTATTTCTTGTTAAGGGCAAAAAAGTCTTCCTTGGGACATACAGGTTTTCCAAACTAGTACAGGGGGAGAACCTTCCAACGTAATTTCTAACAGAGCTATCCTAGACATAAAATAATGTAATAAGCCCTGTCAATTTCTCTAAAGAGTGGGGAGGATAGACATTCTTTCAGGGTGGCAACTTTTTTTGCATCCCCAGGGTCTATTTTATTAATGCCAGAGTGAGTAATCCACATGTATAAATCATGGTTATTTAACATTAGTAAATGTAACACTTTCTGTAGTGCCTCTGGAACACTTCTTTAGAGAGGATTATTTTTGAATTTGAGCAGAGTACTCTGCCCCAAGCACCAAAACTGAGATACCAATATCAAATCAAAACATTTCTTTTATAGAGCCCAGCTACTGTCACAAACTGGGTGGTGCAAACATCCTCTCAGACTTCAAAATTTATCAAAGTTAGCTGGTGCTTTCCTGTGCATATATGATTCAGAGTAGCATGGAAGAAATCATGCCAGCTCTTGTTTATGGGGTGCAATTTTCCTTCAAGGGGAAGGTTTCTAAAAGTGGTAAGGAGTCTTTTCCTGCAGCTCGAGTTTTCATGACCACACCCTTTGGGGAATGGATATTCCAAATTAGCACTGGGTCATGTCCTTGTCTCCACAAAGCTGTGTGGCAGTTACATACCCTGTGATGACTAGATTTTATCATTAGTTGCTTTGGCATATTTTTCACTGCAAAGGGTCTGAAGCAATGGCTCACACTTCAGATAATTGCGTTTCCTAATATGAAAAATATTTTTTTAATTAATGGGGATGTTTGGGAATCACACTCTGTGTGCTATGCAAGAACATGGACTCCTCCACAATCCTCAACTTCCCCTACTCTTCTGTGAGAATATAATAAAGTCCACCTGTTACTGATATGTGGGAGATTGGGTGCCTGGCTAGCTCCTTAATTAAAAAATGGACAAAATAAGTGCTCCACGCTGTAAGCCTGGATTTTAAATAGCACATTTTTTTTTCTAACAGAGATTTCTCACAAACTCATCAAACCTACATGCAGGATTTGTTACCCTGTGCTTTTTCTTCTTCTCTGAACCCTACATAACTCATTTTAAAAAATGCCTTGGTTGCATTGACCTCACTGGCAGGCCATTTTTGGTGTGCAAATAAATCCTCATACAATCATGTTTTGTCCAGTGCACCCTCCAAATGATTTCTTTGGAATCTACTAACAATATGCTGAGAGCTTCTCTAAAAATGGCTTTTTGCAAAACAATTTATGTAGTCAGAAGGATTTCAGAGAAATTTTCATAAAGTCCAAGGTTAGTGGAGACAGGATAGCAGGTGGAGCAAATGCACTGAGGGAAATCCCAGGTTGGAAAAGAACCACCACTTGCTATGGATTTGCAATCATGACTGATAGAAGAGGACCACTGCATGAGAAACAGGATGCCCTGAAAATGACAGAAGAACATCTTTTGGTCTTTGAATTTGTGGTGCAATCTGCCACAGGCAGAACTAAAGTAACTTAGAGCACTTCTATTTGCAGTTGGCAGGCCTCTCTCTCTGAAAGAAAGGGGGGCAGTTCCCAGGCTGCCATAATCCTGGGTCTTACTTCAACTCTTTTGCCTCAATAAATTATAAAAGAATGCAGAGGATGTTCCGTCTTCATTTCTTGGAACAGAATGATTAATTGGCCAGCAATGCAGTCAGTGCCAGTCAATATATTAGATTCTGTGTGGATCTGCTGTCTTCAACAGAGATCATATCAACCATTTTTGGTATTGGACAAGGCCTATTGGCCAGTGCATTCCAAAAATCCAATGTCTCCTATCACATTTAGAATTAATGATTGAGAAGCTTTAGTTCCCAAAATCTATCCTACAGGAAGAGTCATCATGCATTTCTTCAAATATGCTGCTTCCCCTCTTAAGTATATTTCTCAATAGATCCTGTGAAATGCATGCCATGTGGACACTCCCAGAGTGCACAAGAATACACATTTGACCTATCCACACCAACATTCCAGGCTTCCTAGTGTTTTAATTTTTTCTTCTACATTAATGTGAGACAGTGGGTATTTCCTGTCACACTTATTGGTCCATCATTGGACTAATTTCTCAGCAAACCATTTCAATAAACTTTTAGAGTCCTTACAAATGTTCCACATGTCAGATATAAGGCCAGATCCTCCATAAATTGATCCAAAATTAATAAGTTTTGTCTTCTCCAAATTTATGTTTCTTTTAACATTGTCCCTAAGAATTAATTTCCACACACATTCTGTCAGGAACAAGCCTGAAAGATTAACAAACCTGAGTTCAATTGGCGGGAATGAAAGAAACAAAGTTATGGGATCAGGAGGACTGCCCTCCAATGAGGAGCAGCCTCAGATGGCTTCAACACCTTTATTATATAGTGAGTAACAAACAACTGGTAATGGGGTGAGAGTGATACAAAGTAGTTCTTTCAAGGCTGCACAAACACACTTTCAGAGTAAACATCCTGCCTCCTGCATGAGCCCTGAAATGGGTAATTATCTTTATTTTGGCTCCTCATGGGAACGTGTAGGGAGGGTTGAGTCCTTGACTCCAGACACTCAGGCGATGTGGACCATTTCCAGACACATAGCTGGCTCCTAACATCAAGGGTAATTGTGGGGAGGGTCGAGTTCTTGATTCCAGGCCCTCAGATGACTTAGACCATATCCAGACAGGTCACTGGCTCCAAACAATAGTCCACATTTTTCTGCTGAACAATGTACTGGGCTAAGTTAGTTATTCCAAATAGTTGCAAACTTCCAAAAATATCAAACCTTGTCCTTCACCTATCATGTATTGTAGAGATTTGAGTTTTGTTAAGGTGACAACTTCCAGATAAGTGTCCACAGCCAAGATACATCTCTTGTGTTTCCTCTTGCACATTTCTCCATTATGTGACATGTTCAGACACATTCAAGGTTCCCTCAATATCATTTACAATCATGAACTTTTCCAGTTTTCTTACATCTGGCTTGGAACCATTGAGATAAAACATCTACTCATGTCCTGAAACTCTTCAATGTGAATCTGGAGTCTTGGATATTAATCAAGGAAACCATTCATGGCTGCTGTTGTGGATCACTCTGAAATTTTTTGAAACAATGATGTCATCATCACAGCCATGGAACCTAGGAACCAGGACACTTATAGGCTTTCAACAGTGGTCCTCACTCCTGCATAAAATGATGCTCTAGCACAATATTTATAAGTTGCCTTGATTGGATACTGAGATCAGAACTTGGTTTCTTAGCTCTTACTGATTTATTTTCATAGAAATCACATTGCAGCAGACTATATAGTTGTACACATTTCTATTGCAGATTGAGATTCTGTTTGCTGCCCCTGGAAGACCTGGATGTGGATCACATTGTAGATGATCAGCATTTTAAACCAAGGTCTTGGTATAATCTACAAAGAACTATTGTTTTTGAGGACTAAATTTGGGCCTTCTTTTCAGTCAAACTTGGCAAAGAAAGTTCTTTTTAAAAATAGAGCCTATTGCTTGGACAATCATTCATTATTAAAAATCACCTCCACCCAGAAAGCAAGTATTTAAGCATTCCCCTATTCTTTCATGTACATTTATGATTTAGATTGCACATGGGAACCAGAACACAAGGCAGTAAAACTTTCCATGATATTCCTATCCGCCAAGATTTTAATAAACAGTAACTGGACCTACATGCTAAAAAAACTTTATCATTATGGTTCACTGGGTTGTAAAGAGCTGAACAAGAAGTTACATGTGGCCCAGTGACATGGGGATCCTGTTATCCTGGATATCTGTAGGGAGGCAAGGGCTCCACTCTCTGGTTGAGGTCCATGTGCACATTTCAGGCAGCTTCCATCTCCTTTAAACCCCAGGAAATCCTGGGTGCTGTCTTCATCCATGGAAATTAACTCAGATATGTCCAAAGACTTTTCTTGGTTTCATAGAAAAATATCTTAATCATGGGCCACAATGTAAATATGCTTCCTGAGCTGTCCATTAGGACAAGGATGCGATATCACCTAGGGAATCACAAAGTTGGCTGCTCTAAAAGCTGCTCTTTGATCTTGGCCTTATATTTAACAGACAAAATGGTTCTACAAACTTCCCTTACAAATACAGATTCTGTTAGGGACCTTAGGTAGAACTGGAGGAGTATCATAGTATACATATGTTCAATATTTTCAGTCAAATCCTATAATATGCACAAGTAGATATTGTTCTTATGAGGAATAGCTATTGAGCTTTTGATGAGTCAAATTTGTCAAATAAAATGGTTTAATAAAACTACTGCCCAGTGGTTGGACTCAAGCTGAACATGTTAATTATCTCTACCTGGAAAACATACATTTAGGCATCCCCCTATTCTGTCACTTTAGTGTCCTGAGTGAGAAAGTGATTTGACAAAAGAACAGAGGAAAGCAAGCTCCTTCATGGTATTTCTTTCTCCTGCAGTTGAGAAAGTGTAGAAAATAAACACATATGTTCACAAACCTGATCATCGTGGTTCACTTGGTTGTAGAGTGCTGGGAAATAATGTTAGAACAAACCTAATAAAAGACCTCCTTCCTCCAAGATGTGTGAGGAGTTGAGGTTTCCAGTTCCTGACTGAGCTCACCAGGGCATCACAGATGGATTCCATATCCTATAAATCTGGAAGAAGTCTTTGATAGGAGGAGACAAAGTTCAGGAGAGTGGGATATTACTCCTGAAAATGGTCTGAGATTTGCTTTGAAGAATTTACTTGGTTTCAAAGAAGAATGATTAACCATGGGACATCAAGTTACCTTGTAAACTGAATGTCCATTATAATGTGGGTCTTATATTACACATGGGGTCATAAAGAGGCCAAGCAGAGTAAAGTTACAAAAACAATTTCAAGTTGTCCCACATGAACAGACCTGCAAGAACCATGGAGAACAATAGTAGTTATGTTTTCTTCACTTTTGTAATTCTCTTTCTTGTATTATTTTCATTGTGATTGTCAGAATATTTAGTAAGTTACTGTTTGATTCTTGTTGGAGTTTGTGTTTTGTTTTGCACTTTCAACACCAGTACAGCAGCTCATATGATATGGTATAGTCTGAGCATCACACTTATCTAGCCTCAAAGAGGAGTCCTCCCACAATAAGAACAGGAGACACAATAAGAACAGGAGAGTCCAAAGAACCCACAAAAAGAACATAGTTAAAGCTTACAGCTCAGAAGTATAAAGAAAACAACCTCTGGGTCCCACAAGACATTCACTATAGAAGCTCACTACACAAGACTGTGATACAGCAAACATATATAAACACTGATACAAAAACAAAGACACAACTAAAATAGGGAGACAAGAAAACAACCCATAAAATAAAGAGAGGAAAAATCACCAGGAAAGACCTTGTTGAGATGGAGGTAAGCAGGATGTCAAAAATAGAGTTCAGAGTAATGGTTATAAAGATGCTCAAGGAAATGAATGAGAACTACAACACACCTAATAAAAAGTTCCAAAAACTTGGTGAAAGAAACATCAGCATGAAAAAAATATATAGACATGATAAATAAGAACCAGGCAGAAATGAAGAATACTATATCTGATATCAAGAATACAGTGGAAAAAATTATAAGCAGGCTCAATGATGCAGAGGATAGAATATGTGAATTAGACCATAAGGTAGAGAAAAAAATCACAGCAGTAAAGAGATAAAACACTTTAAAAACATGAGGACAGTTTAAGGGAAGTTTGGTACTACATGATGAAAAAGAACATTCACAGCATAGGCATATGAGAAGGAGAGGAAAGCGAGCCTTCAATAGAGGACCTGGTGGAAAAAATAATTACAAAAAACTTCCTTAAGCTGGTGAAAGATAAAGCATAATTTCAGGAATCACAGAGTGTTTCAAGCGAGATGGACACAGAGACACACTCAAATACACATCTTAATTAAAATTGCAAATATTAAGGACAAAGAGAAAATATTAAGGATATCCAGAGAGAGGGAATCAATGACCTACATGGGAGGTTTCATAAGGCTGTCATCAGATTTCTCAAGAGAAACACTTCAGGCTAGAATGAATTGGCATGACATTCTCAAATACATGAAAAGTCAGAACCTGCACCAAGACTTTTTATCCAGAAAAGCTATGATTTAAAATTGGAGATGCAATAAGGAGCTTCCCAGACAAAAGAAGGCTGAAGGTGTTCAGTACCACAGAACCAGCATTGCAAGAAATGCTCAAAGGACTGCTCTAAGAAGAAGGAATGTTGATATAAAGTGGGAAATGGCATTAAATAGGGATATATCAATAACGTTAAATATAAATGTAATAAATGTTCCAATCAAAAGATGTAGGGTAGCTAAATGGATAAGAAAGCATGATCCATATGCTGTTTATAAGACATCCGCCTCAGAGCAACAGATAAATAAAGGCTAAAAGTGAGGGGATGAAAAAATATTCCATGCAATTGAGAACAACAACAAAATAGAGTGACAATATTAATTTTTGAAAAAAATAGACAAAAATAAAGGCCATAACAAAAGATAAATAAAGTCACTACATAATACTAAAGGGATTCATGCAGCAGGAGGGGGGGGTATAACCCTTATAAACATTTATGAGCATGATATAGGAGCAAATAAATATATATAAATTTTCATGGTGAACTTCACAGAAGTGTTTGACCACAATAAAATCATACTGAGGGATTTTAACACTGTATTTTCATCCTTAGATGGATCAAGAAAAAAATGAACAGAAAAACAGAGACAATAAATGACACACTAGATCGATGAATTTAATTAACATTTACACAACATTTTATCCCAAAGCAGCAGAATACACATTCTTCTCAAGACTACATGGAACATTCTCGAAAGTATACCACATGTTAGTGCACAAAACAAGTCTCTACAAGTTCAAGATGATTAAAATAATAAAAACCATTTTCTCAGATCACAGTACATGAAACTAGAAATCAACCAATATAAATACACTCAAAAATATTCAAACACATGGAGGCAAAATAGCATGTTTTTATACAACAAATGAGTTACTCATGAGACCAGAGAAGAAATCAAAAACTTCCTGGAAAAAAATAAAAATGAACAGGCAATAACTCAAAATCTATGGGGTACAGTACAAGCAGTTCTGATAGGTTAGATCATATCTTAAAGGCATATCACCAGAAACAAGGAAAGGTCTGCCAAATCACCTAACACAACAACTAATAGATTTATAAAAACAATAGCAAGGAAAGCAAAGAGTAAGTAGAGGAAATAATATAAATAACAGCAAAAATAAATGACATACAGACTTAAGAAACAGTACAAAGTTCAATGAAACCTGGGGTTGGTTCTTTAAAAAATAAATAAAATTGAGCAGCTGTTAGCTAGATTCACCAAGAAACAAAGAGAACCCAAGGAAATAAAATGAAAAATGTAACAGGTGATATAACAACCAACTCAAGAGAAATACAAAGAATCATAAAAAATAGTACAAGTACTTCTTTGACAACAAACTGGACAACCTGGTTGTAATGGACAAATTCTTAGAAACATACAATCATCCAAAATTCAATCAGAAAGAATCAGACAACCTGAATAGACCAATAACAACAGATGAAATTGATACAATAATAGAAAAAAACTCCCAAGAAACAAAAGTCAGGAATCAGATGAATATACTGGTGAGTTTTAACAAACATTCAAAAAAGAATCAACACATATTTCCTTGAACTGTTTTAGAAAATTCTAAAGGAAGAAAGTCTCATAAGCACTTTTTATGAGGTTTGGATTATCCTAATCGCAAAATCAGATAAAGATCCTACAAAGAATGCAAATAAGAGACCAATATCCTTGATGAAGTTAGATGCTGAAATCCTCTGCAAAATATTAACAAATATGATTCAGCAAGATACCGTAACATATATCATACACCATCACTTAAGGGGATTTATTTCTGGAATGCAAGGATGGTATAACAGTTGTAAATCAATAAATAAGTTACATTGCATAAACCAAATTAAGGACAAAAATAATCTGATTATATTAACAAATGCAGAAAAAGCATTCAACCAAATCCAGCACCCATGTTTAAAATTTCTTCTATAATTATATTTATTTTTGTGACCATGGTTGATATGATCCATGGTTGACACATGTTTCAGGTGTGGGTCTATATGTTACAAGATCTGAATATTTCTCTGTATGCCCAACACCCAAAGTCATATCTTCTCCCATTACCATACAATAAGTCCTCCTTCATTGCCACCCCCTCTGGCAACCTTCACACTGCTGCATGTGTCCACAAATTTTAGTTTTATAACCCACATATTAGTGAAATCATATGGTTCTTAGCCTTTTTTACTAACTTATTTCACTTAACATAAAAATTAATGGTCCATCCATATTATTTCAAACGACAGTATTTCATCCTTTCTTATGGCTGAGAGTATCCCAATGTGTAAATGTACCACATCTTCTTTATTCAATCCTCTGTCTCAGACACTTTGGGTTTTACCATGTCTTGGTAGATCTATTCTTGTTTTAGGAATTGCTAGATTTCTGTACATAATGGTGGTACCAATCTACATTGCCACCAGCAGTAAATGAGGGTTCACTTTTCTCCACAACCTCTCCAACAATTGTTATTGCTTGTCTTGTTGGTAACAGTCAGTACAAAGGTGTGAGATGGTAGCTCATTGTAGTTTTGATTTGCATTTCCCTAATTTCTAGTGAGGTTGAACAGCTTTCCATATATCTTTTGGCTGCATTTTCTTTACCTACTTCTTTTTCTTCTCGCTTGTTTCATTTTTCATTGGGTCTAGCTTCTTATTTGACTCCTTTTCCACCCCATCCTTTGCTTCTGTTTCTTGTCTTTCTCTTCCTCACCTTTCTTCTCCTCTTCATCCTATTCCTGATCTTTCTTCCCCTTCTCTTTCTTCTCCTTTTTCCATTTCTGTTTGCTCTTTGTTCTCCCTCTCACCATCCTCTTTCTACTCCTTCCCCTTTTCTTTCTAATCATTTTTCACAGGACACATCAAAAAATTATAGTGCATGAGATTGAATCAGCACTCCTATGCCTTTATAATCCTGTGTGGTGGCACAAATCTCTAGTATTAATGAAGGTATGTGGTACAGCTTTGATTTAATAATTACCTAGTATAGTCAGTTTCAATATCTTCTGTTTACCCTTTTCTAGCATAGTAGACCCCATTCCTCAGAAATCCAGTGTTTGGATTTATTCCACAGTTATGGCTATTTCAATGATGCATTCTAGAGCCATAGAAACCAAAGGAGAGGTCTGAGGACATAAGCAACCACTTCAAAATGAACATGCTATGAACTCCACTGGTCACTCCACCCTCTAAACTCCTAATCTTAGTGAAGGCTCACACTGCACTTTTATTGCTGAAATATATCTCAGTTCAGAACCAATGTCCTATAGTCCCTCAGTTATCTGTTGTTTTGATTTGTTGTTGTCTGTTTTCTCTGTACTAGAATGTTATTCTACTAAAAAGGTAATGTTCCCTGTGCAAAAGCCAGAAAGTAAGCTTAACAGTGTAAATGTTTGTTTGCATCTTGGTGGTCTTCTTTCAAGAATCTCTTGGTTTTCTTAATTTAAGAATCTAGGTGTGTAAACTGGCTCACCTGAGGTAAACAATCTTTTTATGATTCCAATGACATCATTATTCATTTCATCTAGAAGATTTCTGCTTCAATACATCATGTTATATCAATATCCCTTATACAATTACATAGTACAGCATAGCATACTTCATTATGTGCTTAGCAACCAAAGTCTAACCTCTTTATATTTGACTCCCTTAGTTCTCCTCATCCTCACTCATACTTTCAGATTCCACAGATGAGAGAAAATCCCAAAGGTGCCAAATTATGCTCTTGACTCATGAAATCCTTCACTTTGATTCTTAATTGTAATAAGCATCATAAGAGACACAGATATATTTGTATATTTTTGCCCATTGAGTTAACACGTTTCTCAAACCTCTGCAGAAGTTTCACTGTGAATAATTTTTTATCACGTTTCATTTATGACCCTGGCTATTGATGTAAAATATTGATCAGAGCCATGGATCAGCATATACTTGCATATATACTCACTTGAGCTCAAATAAAAGTGAATCAGACCCTAGCATATTTTGCTCAAAAGTTAGAGCATAGGCCCACAGACTGAGGGTCTGGGTGTGAATACTGCCAATGGCACATCATTCTGTTGGAGGCTCCATCAGGGGGTGTTTGGAAGAAAACCAATAAATGTTTCTCTGGCATCAGTTTCTCTCTTTCTCTCTCTCTGTCCCACTCTCTAAAATTTCATTTGAAAAATATGATTAAAAACAGTGAATCAGAGGTGAAACTGCCCCAAACTCAGCTAATTGTGATGGTTTCCCTACCAATGTCCTGCACTATTGTCCAGAGTTGTCTATCATGCTCCAGCTATCCACTTTCTGATTGGTCATTGATGTCAGGCAAAATTAACTGTAAGCCAAGCCAGGCCTTTCCTTCCTTTCTCAACAAGTCATAGGAAGATCCATATGAGTATACAGATCTAGGCTGAGAGATCCCCTCTTCAGTAGTAGGGACCAAGAGAAATTGGACCACTACATATATAACTGGTTCAACCTTCCATGTTTTCCCAGTTTGATCATGTATGTACAACTTTTAATTGATGTTGTAGTCCTCCTATATTTTGTCTCTTGTCAACTCTGTGGGTGGTGTCACACCTAGGTCCTTATAGGCTCTTCAGATTGCAGGATGATTTGGTGGTCCATGAGCATGTTCTTTCCTTGAAGCCAATGAAACCCTTTGGACAAAATCCTGGTCCATTTTGAGGGGTGATGACATTGCTCTCATCAGTATGGCCCCTCATATCTCACAGTTGATTGGCTTCACAAAGATAAAAGCCACTTGTTAAACCCAGATGAATCTCAGCCATACAGTAGATTTCTCAACTTCCAACAGGTCTCTGGGGAACAAAATTCCTTATGGAGCTATCCCTTAGGATTACTGCTTTGCAGCCCTTTAAAACTTAGTGAACTATGATGATCAGGTTAGTCAGGTCCTGGCTCCAGTCGTTGCATTTTCTCATTGACACATGGGAGCTTGCTCTTGTACTGTCTACATGCACTTTCCAGTCAGACAGTAAGATACAGAAAAAGAGGATACATAAATGCTTGTTTTCTGGCTGGAGATGATTTTGCCTGTGGAATGAGGCTCCAATCACATGACTGCATTTTTAAGAATGAACTTCATTTGCAAAAACTGAGTCAAAAGAAGACCAATATTTTCTCAGAAAACAAACAAAGAAAAAAAGATATTTGTGTATGATGTCATGATCTTGGTTTAAAATCTTGAACACCTGCACTGGGATTCACCTCCAGGTATTCTTCAGGCATCAAATAGAAATGTGTAGGACCATCAAGTCTGCTGCCATATATGGCCCAGGATAAAAACTGTCTTGTACATTGGCTAAGACCTGTAACAGTGTTGTCTTTGTCAGGTCCATGCCAAAAAGAGATTATCAGTTACTTCATACATTTTCTGAAGTCTCATGCTCCATGGATGAATATGATGCCCCTAAAATACAGAGGTCCACTGGAAGAAGTGACTCCACTTGACTTCAGGTGATCTCAGAGGCCACAAATGATTATTTCAAAACAGTTACATTTCATGGTCAATACAACAAGGCCCAAAAATAATTCACTGAGTGAGAAAAATTCTGAATTTTAGATATATTTATTCCTCTACTTCTGTAGATAAAGTGTATCAATTCTAGCATAGTAACTGTTCCAACTCAGTAGATCTAATCAGCATAATGTCATCTTTCTAATGAAACAGAGAAAGAATATTCTGGAAATCAGCCATCCTGCATCTTTCAAATCCTTGACAGCTGCACAGATCTCTACTTTTTCAGGTATGTGTTATAGCTTTTGCTTTTACTTACATAGGTAAGGGCATTTTTAATAGCTTTTCTATAAACTTTTACAGAGTAGTAATTCTAACTTCTCAGTAAGCCAAATTTCTCCCCTTCCCCCCCCCCCCCGCTATTGTTATTTTAGTTATACATTCTAGAACCAGGGAGAACCACAGGATGGGTCTGATGAAATTTTAACTCCCTTAATAATGGACCTGAGCTAAAACTCCATTGTTTACCTGATCCTCAAAAGCTCCTATTTCTACTGGAGGGGATAGAAACATTTTGGGTTTTGACACCATTTTCAGTTAAGAAGCATTGTATTCTCAACCACTAAATATTTGGTTCTATGCTTTCCGCCAAATAGTTATCCTGGGAAAAAGCAATCAGTACCTAGGTGAAAAGTAAAAAGTAAAGCTAACAGTATAAATTTTTTATTGTTAGTTGTTTGTTTTTTGTATTTTTTTGTTTGTTTGTAATCTCTCTCTCTCTCTCTCTCTCTCTCTCTCTCTCTCGGTTCTGTTCTTTTCATCATCTAAAAAGTCTGGTGTGTAAACTCACTCACGTTGGTCTATTGTTATTGGGCTGAGTGAGTACTATTATGACCCCAGTGACAACATTGTTCACTTAACCTAGAAAAGTTCTGCCTCAATCAATTGAAAAAGACTGTACTGGGTTTGCTATCTTCACTTCTAGGAACAACATGATTGATTAGCCTACATGGAAGTTCAGTGCCAGTCAGAATCATTAGATTCTGCTTTAATTTTTTCTGTCTTTTAGTGTGATCCTATCTACTGTGAATTTAATGGTTGGAGAAGTCCAAAGTTCCATGCGACAAGGGAATTCAATGTCTCTGATCTCCGTAAGATTTTACAATTGAGTGCTGTGACTCTTCAGATTTGGCCCTAAGAGAAGAGTCATCAGTCAACTTTTCAAAAATGCTGTATCCCACCTTCAATATGTTTCTCAATATATTCATGAGTGTTATGGCTTTTACACACTTCAAGAGAGTGGAATAGGACTTACATAACCAAGCCATTCAAACATTCCAACCTCCCTAAGGTTGAATTGTTTCTCCTACATTAAAACAAGAGATATTGCATACTTATGTGCCACACTTATTGATTCATCATTCGATGCATATTTCAAACAAAAAATTTCAAAAAACTCAGAGCCTTTTTCAATGACCCTTGCTACAGATATAAATGCAGAAGCTATGTTTTTGGGGTCCTAATTAACAAATTTCATCATA
The DNA here is from genome assembly GCF_964146895.1 of Miniopterus schreibersii. NCBI lineage: Eukaryota > Metazoa > Chordata > Mammalia > Chiroptera > Miniopteridae > Miniopterus > Miniopterus schreibersii. The sequence continues at coordinate 16,597,463 of NC_138120.1, read as the reverse complement.
TCAAAATATGTTTCTTTTAACATTTTTTTCAACCATTCATTATTTCCACAGATATTACATAGATTTCTGCTTGTGTAAATTACATAACTCAGGTAGTTCTCATAAAGAGTACACACTTCTTTCAAAGGTCACATTTTTTTGCCTAACCTGTAGCCATCAATTAGAATTTAAGCCTCATGGAAAGTTCTACCTGCTGAAAAATATGTAACTACCATTTTTACCCTTGGGATTTCTCTTGTATATTTTTTCAGTCGGTGATGAATCCTGAATAATTCTACTTTCCTCCAATATTGCTGAAAACTACCATGAACCTTTTATGTCGTTCTTACATTTGGCTTGGAGTTATAGAAAAAATAATATATTGATGTCCTGAAGGTCTTCAAGCTGAAAATGGGGTTGTGGATATAAATTAATGAAACCATCTCAAATGATGAAATATAGTATATTCATGACTTCTGCTGAGGGGTAATCAGAAATTTTTCAGAAAACCTGTATCATCACCACAAACATAGAAACTAGAACTCAGAAAAACCATTATATTTTCATCATGGTCCTCTGTATTTCTTCTGAAAATACTGTACTCTGGTATTTATAAATTGTCCTGCTTTTTGTAAGTCTAGAATCATAACTTGGTTTTGTTTCCTTTAACTATTGATTTTCCTTTCTTTACATAGACAACTAAGTTTCAACATATGATTCACCTGATCCTTATTGAACAAAAGGTAGATATACAATATGTTAAGTTATTCAAATTTTCCACACACACCTTGGAAAAGCAGACTTTGGTCTGACTCACAGTTCTGTCCAAATATACCCAGCCCAAGCAAAAGAAAGAATAAGTCAGCCCAGCAGAGGTAAGCAAAAACCCTGTCTTTTTAATAGCTCTAAACAGGGTACTCAATACCAGTCAAAAAAGTTACTGATATTGTTCTGCACTAGACACCCTCTCCCCAAATGGAAATTCAAAGCAAACTGACATAAGAGTTTTTTTTTCAAAATATTGGTGGCCAAATCAGGGAAACAAAAAAACAATCTCCAAATGAAAGAACAGAAGTTAAAAAAAAAGAAAAAGGAAAAAAAAAGAGCTAAATAAAATGGAGAGAACCAATCTATCAGATATAGAGTGCAGAATACTGATTGCAAGGATGTGCATGAGCATGGGAAAAGAGGGAAACTATGAAAGATGACATAGCAGAAATAAAGAATGCATTGGAAGGAGTAAACAGTAGATTAGAGGAAGCTGAGAATTGGATCAGTGAATTAGAAACAGGGTAGAAAAAGTCACAATCATTGATCCAAAAAGAGGAAAACACAAAAAACTGGAGAAAAGTGTAGGGAGCTGTGGGACAGTATGAAACCTAACAATATTCACTTTATACGTATGCCAGAATTGGAGGAGAAAAGGCTAGGGAAAGAGTTTGTTTCAAGAAATAGTGAGAGAAAGCATCCATAACAAGGTCAAGGTAAAAATCACACAAGTTAAGGAATCACAGAATGTCCCAAAAAAGGAAAACACAAAGAGGTCCACATCAAGACACATCATATTAAAATGCCAAAAATTCAAAACCAAGAGAGAATCTTAAAGGAAGCAAGAGAAAAGCAATCAGTAACCTAAAAAGAAATCCCCATAAGTCTGGCAGCTGATTTCTCATCTGAAACTCTAGAGGCCAGAAGAAAATGTCATGAAGTAATCAAAGTAATGCAAAAAGAAAGATCTGAAACCAATACTACTCTACACAGCAAGGTTTCCATTCTAAATAGATGGTGAAATAGTTTGCCAGAACAAACAAAGAAAAAAATGGCAAAAGGAGTTTATCACCACCAAACCTACCTTGTAAAAATGTAAAAAGACTGCTGTAATAATAATGAGAAATAAAGAGAGTGAAGACAGACACAAGGAATTAAAATGGCAACTAATAAATACCTATCAATAATAACTTTAAACATAAATGGATTAAATGCTCCAATCAAAAGGCATAGGGAAAACACTATGTGGATTCCTCAAAAAATAAAAAATTGAAATGCTTTTATACCCAGTGAACCAACATCTAGAAATATGTCCTAAGAATCCTGAAACACTAGTACATGTACTCATATCACCATAGTAGTGAAATTTACAATAGCTAAGATCTGGAAACAGCCCAAATGCCTGTCATTAGATGATTGGATAAAAAAGCTTTGGGGCATTTACACCATGAATACTATACAGCTGTATAGAAGGAGGATTTCCTAATAGTTGGGAAACTATAGAATAACTGGAGAATCTCATGCTAAGGAAAATAAGGCAGTTAGAGAAAGATAAATATTTCATGATCTCACTCATATGTCGAGTGTAAAGAACATAATAAACTGGTGAACAAAAGAGATTCAGTGAATAGAAACATGGAACAGACTGATGACTCTCAGAGGAAGTAGGGGGTGGGTGGATGGGTAATGGGAGAAATTAACCAAAGAATTTATATGCATATATACATAACCTCTGGACACAGAAAATAATGTGTTGAATGTCTACAGTGAGGAAATTGTTTGGGGGGGGGGGGTCTATGGGGTTAATGAGGGATAAGGTTGACTTCTCTAATACTTTCAACAATAAAGATATTTTTTTTTCAAAAAGGCCTAGGATAGTAGGGTTGATCAGAAAACATTACTCAAATATATGCTGTTTACTAGAATTCCACCTTAGAACAAAAGATTCACACAGGATGAGAGAGAAGGGATGGAAAAAAGTTTTTCATGGAAATTGAAATGAAAAAAACCTGGGGTAGCAATACTCATATCTGACAAAATGGACTACAAAATGAAGATCATAATGGGAGAGAAGAAAGATTACTGCATAATACTGAGATCAATCCAACATGAGGACATAACTTTGATGAACAAATATGCACCCAATATAGGAGCACCTATATTTATTTTAAATAAAACTTGTGGAGGGATTTAAGGAAGAGATCTACAGCAATACAGGCAGTTTAAAATTATAGCACCCAACTGACTACACTGGATTGTTCTTCCAGACAAAAATGTCAACAACGAAACCTTGATCCTAAATAACACACTAGATCATATGGATTTGACATTTACACAGTATTCCACCCCAAATCTGCAGAATATCCATTTTTACTCAGTGCACATGGGACATTTTCAAAGATAGACCACCTGTTAGGACACAAAACAAGTCTCTACAAGTTCAAGGAGAGTGAAATCACATCACGCATCTTCTTAGAGCAGCATGGAATGAAATTAAAAATGAACTACAATGGCTCCAAAGGGGAGTTTTACCAAACATTCAAAGAGGAACTAACACCTATTCTCAAACTATTCCAAAAATGACAAGAGGAAAACAATCTTCCAATCCCTTTGTATGAAGCCTGCATTATTCTAATCCCCAAATCAGATAAATATTCTACAAAGTAAGGGAATTACAAAACAATTTCCCTGATAAGCATAAATGCTAAAGTCATCAACAAAATATTAGCAAATTGTATCCACCAACATATTAAAAATATCATACACCATTACCCAGTGGGATTTATTTCAGGGATGCAAGGCTGATACAATATTTGCAAATCACTAAATGTGATACACCACATAAATAATTTAAAAAACAAAAATCACATTGTTTTATTAATAGGCATAGAAAACGCATTTGACAAATTCCAACATCAATTTCTGATAAAAACTCTCAGGAAAGTTGGAAAGGAGGATGATGCATAAACAGAAACAAGCCAAATATCACAAACCCATAGCCAACATCATACTCAATGGTCAGAAATTAAACCATTTTCCCCTTATAAAAGAAAAGAGACAAGGATGACTACTTTCACCACTCTTCTTCAACATAGTCTTGGAAGTCCTCGCCACAGCATTCAAACAAGAAGAAAACATAAAGTTTTAGTATCCAAAATTGAAAGAGTAAAAGAAATTGTCACTTTTAGAGGTGACATGATATTGTACATGTAGTAAGACTCCACCAATAAATTTAATAGATTTAATGAATGGACTTGAAAGGTAGCAAGATGCACAATTAATATCCAGAAATAAATGTCATTTGTATAAATCAATAATGAATTCTAAAAAGAAAACCAGAAAAACATTTCCATTTACCATTGCAAAAACAACTACAAAATTAAGATACTTAGTAATAAACTTAACCAAGGAGGTAAAAGATCTGTACATGAGAAACTATAGGAGATTGAACAAAGAGTTGGTGGAAGATATAATCAAGTGGAAGAATATAGCATGATTATGAATTCATAGAATCAATATCATTAAAATGTCCATACTAACCAAAGCAATGTATACATTCATTGCAATTCCTATGAAAATAACAATAGCATATTTCCCTCATCTGGAACAAATAAAAAAAATTCTGTGGGACCAAATACGACCTGGGAAGAGCTGCAACAATATTGAGAAAGCAGAAAAAATTGGAAGGATCACAATACTAAATGTCAGGTTATACTACATGGCCACTGTGATCTAAACAGTCTGGTACTGGCAGAAAAACAGGCATATTGATCAATGGAACAGAACACAGAACTGAAAAGTAAACCCAGGCCATTACACTTGATTAATATTTGACAAAGGAGGCAAGGTCATACACTGGAGTAGAAATAATGTCTACAATAAATGTTGGTAAAGCTGGACGAGTAGATGCAAACAGAAATGAAAATAGACCACGGACGTAAACCATATACAAGAATAAACTCAAAATTAATTAGAGACTTAAATGTAAGTTGTGAAATCATAAAACATCTAAAAGAAAATGTAGGTAGCAAAATATCAAACATCTAGTACCAATATGTTTACAGATATCTTTCCTAGGGGAAGGGAAATAAAGGAGAAAATAAACTAATGTGGGACAGCCAAGTAAAAACCTTCTGCAATGCAAAATAAACCCTCAATAAAATGCAAAGAGAACTCAGTGAATGAGAGAAGATATTTGCCAATGATACATCTGATAAGGGGTTAGTATCCAAAATATAAAAGGAACTCAAACAACTTAACAAAGGGAAGACAAATGATCCAATTTTTTAAAAAGAGGCAGAGGTTCATCAATCTTGTTAATTTTTTTGAAATAATCATTTCTTGATTTTATTGATCTTTTGTGTTGCTTTTTTATTCTGTATGTCATTTACTTCCTCTTTGATATTTATTATTTCCATTTTCCTACTTACTCTGGGCTTTTCTGTTATTCTCTTTCTAAGTCTTTAAGTTGTAGGGTTAGATAGTTTATTAAAAGTTTTTTATTGCTCCTTGAGGTAGGCCTTCAGTACTATGAACTTCTCTCTTAGCACTTCTTTCATTTTGTCCCACAGAATTTGGGTTGTTGTGTGTTCCTTTTCATTTGTTTCCAGGAAGTTTTTTCTTTGTTTCTTGATCTCTTTGGTAATCTATTCATTGTTTAATAACATACTATTTAGACTCTGTGTGTTTTTAATGTATTTTTTGTACTTTTTAATGTAGTAGTTTCTGATTTCATGCCATTATAATCTGAGAAGATGCTTGATATGATTTCCATCTTCTTGAAGTAGATACCTGTTTATGTCCGATCATGTGGTCTATCTTTGAGAACGTCCGGTGTGCACATGAGAAGAATGTATATTCTGCAGCGTTGTGGTGGAGTATTCTGTAAATGTCAATTAAATCCATCTCATCTAGTGTGTCATTTAGGGTCACTGTTTCTTTGATGATATTTCTGTCTGGAAGACCTATCCAGTGAAGTCAATGTGTGTTAAAGTCCCCTAGTGTTGCTGGTGATCTCTCCCTTAAAGTCCTCCAGAATTTAAAAATAAACAAACTTAGGTGGTTCTGTATTTTGTGCATAAATATTTATCAGGGTTATATCTTTTTGGATAGGTCCTTTAATTATTATGTAGTTTCCTTTCTTGTCTCTCATTAAGATCTTCATTTTGAAGTCTATTTTGTCAGATTTGAGTTTTGCTTCCCCAGCATTTTTTCCATTACAATTTGCTTGGAAAATTTTTTGCTATCCCATCATTCATCCTGTGAGTCTTTTTTTCTGAGGTGTGTCTACTGTAGAAAGCATATATTTTTGTCATGTTTGTTTTTTAAATTTTTATTTATTTATTTATCCACTCAGCTACACTATGCCTTTTGATCACATCCTTTTATCCATTTAATTTAATGTTATTTTTGGAAGGTAATTATCTATTGCCATTTTAATTCTTTATGCCTATATTTCTCTCTATATATTTCTACTTCTTGTTACAGCAATCACTTGAACATTTCTTACAAGGCTAATTAGGTGGTTATAAATTCCATTTGCCATTTTTTGTCTGGGAAACTATTTCACCATCTATTTTGAATGATAGCCTTGCTGTGTAGAGTAGTTTTGGTTTCAGGTCCTTGTTTTGCATTACCATGAACACTTCATGCTGTTCCCTTTTGGCCTGTAGAGTTTCTGATGAGAAAACTGCTGACAGCCTTATGGGAGCTCTTTTGTACATAACAGGTTGCTTTTCTCTTGCTGTCTTTGAGATTCTCTCTTGGCCTTGGATTTTGGACATTTTAATTATGATGGGTCTAGGTGTGGGCCTCTTTGGGTACTTATTTGGCACTCTGTGCCTCCTGTATTTGTGTGACATTTTTGATCTCTAGTTTAGGGAAGCTTTCTGCCATTATTTCTTCAAACAACTTCTCTATCCCTTGCTTATTCTCGCCCCTTCTGGCAACTATTGTTACATTTCATGTTGTCACACAGCTCCCTTAAACTGTCCTCCTGTTTATTAATTTAATTTTCTTTTTGTATCTCTGACTGAATGATATTTTTATATCCTGTTTTCTCATTTGTTGATTGTATCCTCAGCTTCCTCTTATTTGCTGTGTATTCCTTCCAATATATTCTTTATTTCTGCTATGCCATTCTCAATTTTCTTCATAGTTTCCATACCTTTTTTCATGCTGTTGAACATCCTTAAAATCAGTATTCTGACCTCAATATCAGATAGATTTCTTATCTCCATTTCATTTAGCTATTTTTCTGGAAACTTCTCTTGATTTCTATTTGAGGCTTGTTTTTCTCTCTCCCTATTTTGGCTGCCTATTTGGGTTTGTTTCTATTTATTAGGTAGATCTCCCAGGACTATCAGTGGTTTTGGAGTTTGTCTGGTGCAGGCTAATCTCAGACTCTGTGACTAGCTTTGAGTATTTTGTTTGGAGCTTTGAACAGCCTTGGCTTATAATTCCCTTTGCTTTGCTCTCTTGTTTTTCCTTTGCTGGGCCTGGGTGCATTTGGACAGAACCAAGATGCACACCAAAGTCTGCTTTCCTAAGGCCTGTGTATAGAAGTACATCTGGAAAAGAATCAAAGCACTCAGAATTCTTCCTCTGCCTTCAGATTGATTGATCTTAGTTACTTATTAGTTTCAGGCTGCAGACAGCAGCAAAGTATAAACTCCACAGGTTGGGGGGTGAGAGTTTTTCAGTTGGTGGGACAGTTGATTTCCCCCCAGGTAAAAGCAGCTTGGCTGGTAAACGTCTGCCTGAGAAAGATGCCCTCTGCAGTATGGGGGAATGATTTAGCACAGGAATCCAGATGTCTGCCCTCTGAGCTCCATCTCTAGAGAATGAATATCCAGACTCTTCTCACACACTTCTTGTTGAGTGGATGCACACAAAACTTGGTGCACTAGCACTTTAAGAAAGTGTCTGCATTTCTGGCCATATCTCCCAGGCAGACAGAAACCTTGCCAGTTTTTGGAGCCAGATTTCATGTGGGGTCCTTACTCAGTTCTTTTGCTCTCCACTGGGAAGTTCAGTTAGGATTTAAGGTCGCAAAGTTCTCAGTGGGAAACACCCACAGCTGAGATATCCCTCAGGACTTTCAGCTGTTGTTATGGGAGCCCCACCAAACTTCTTGAACCTCTGCATTTCCTATCAGTCTTTATGTGGTCATGGCTTTTGGTCCTTGGGTGTTCTGCCCTCTTCAGTTAATTATTCAGAAATATTTTTCTATATTTTATTTTTAATTCAAGTTTGGTCCTGGGGAGAATCAGTGTGGCTTCCACTCTATTCACTGCCACCTTGGAACCTCTCCTGTTGTCTGTTGGTTGTCTGCCCTAGAGGCTCTTTTCTTTGCTTCATTTAAGAATTCTAGGTGTGTAAACTGGCTCATATGAGGGCTTGGTTAGAAATCTGACTGAATGTTTTTATGATTTCTGGGACATCATTGTCATTTCACCTATAAGAATTCTGCTTCAATAGATTGGGCAATAATGGAGTGGGCTTGCTGTCTTCACTTCTATCAACTTCTAACACAATGATTATTAAGCCATCACTTTAGGTCAGTTGCAGTCAGACACATTATTTTCTGCTTGAATTTGCTGTTATATTAAGTGATCAAGTGATCAGATGTACCAGGTTTTTGTTTGTGTCTTCCTTTGGACAAGATGCCTTGGCCCCCATCACCATCTCATTTCTATTTTACAATTGACAGGCCTCAGTTACCAATATCTGGCCTTCAAAAAACGTCATTATGGTGCTTTTACAAGATTGTGTTTTTCATCTTTAATATATTTATAAATGTGTTGGTAAAACATATGACATTTGAAAACTCCAGAGTGTGAAATAGGAATTTCGTGACCAATCTCTCATATCATCCTGTCTCCCAAAGATTTTAAAATACTTTTAAACATTTAAACAATATAGAATGGGGATTTCCATGTCACATTGGCCATGGTTAAGTGCATTTTTTAGCCAACTATGACTTTCTTCTGTCAACTGGTCAAAGAAGGCTCTCCATTAATGGTTAATAACATTGTATAAATTTCACTTGAAGAAGTTTATTGTATAAGATAGCATACTCCATTATGCCCTCTCCTCCCAAGTAGTCTCATCTGTCCTCTTGATTTTGACTTCCTTTGACCTTATCATGCTTCATGATTTTATCATCTTTTAACTACCATGATATCATCTTTATGTAAGAGATTTTGTTTGTTCATATGTTCAATTTTTTTATTTGTGGTTTTACATTCCATAAATGAGTGAAAATATACATTGCGCCTCTCTATTTTCCAAATTTACAACTTCCACTTTGAGGCTTCATTGTGATGACACTTATATGAGACTCAAAATGTGTATATTTGTTTGCCCATTGAGTAAGAACTGTCCAACAATACTCTGTGTAAATGTCATTGTGAAGAAACTTCCAATCATGTTTATTTCATGTCCCTGTTGCATGATAATGGCCAGAGTTATGAATCAGTATCTAGTTATGTATCTAGTCATTTGTCATCCTAGCAAAGTCAATGATGGGGTGACCTGCCCCAATCACTTCCCATTGTCTTTCATGAATGTCCTGAGCTCATCTGCCATGGTGCATTTGTCCACTTTCCATCTGGTGATAATAATCATGCAAAATCATTGGTAAAGTAGCCCGTGACTTTCCTTTTTCTGAGAGCTTTCACTGAGTCTCCAGGTATAGGCAGGAAGACAGATCCATTGTATAGAATTAGGGTCCATGGGCAAGAGGGACAACTCTTATAAAACTGCTTTGGTCTTCCCAGGTTTGACTATATATATATATAATATATATATATAATCAATATATATATAATCAATAATGACATTATATATATATATATAATGTCATTATTGATTTTAGAGCAAAGAAGAAAGTGGGGGCAAGAGAGATAGAAACATCAGTGATGAGAGAGTCATCATCTATCTACTATCTCCTGCATGCCCCACCTATGAATTGAACCTCAATTTTCTGGATTCTAAATATATTCTCGACCACTGAGTCACACCTTTAAGTTAATTTGTTATCCTTTGTATGGCTTCTTTATGACCCCATGGGTGACATCACACTCAGGTCATAATGGATAGCTCAGCCTGCATGGTAGCTTGAGGGATTATGATTAAGGATTTCTTTTTGCAACAAATAAGCACCCATCTTCTGGGTGATGACAGCTCATGTCATGAAAGTTTTCCACTCCTAGCTAAGAGAGCTTTGAGCTAAAAATATGAATGAAGCTACCAGTGATGCCAAGATGGACCTCATCTAAAAACTGAGGCCTTTGCCTTATCATAGTTCTCTGTGGAGGATGGCTCTCTATGGAGCTTGGCCTATAGTATTACTTCTTTTTTCAGACTCTCCAAGAGAGGGGCCCAGGCCACAGGCTTTCTGTGAATGTCCATTGTGTGCATCTGTCCCTAAACCTCTGCCCAAATTTCAATGTGAAGCATTTTACAATAATGTTATTTCATTTCCCTGGCTCTTGTGAAATATTGGTCAGACCCATGAATTAGTATATTTTGCATATTTTGTTATTTGTCCCTCAAGAAAAGTGAATGAGGATTTGAAATGCCCCAAACTAAGCAACTTGTGATGGTTTCCCTTACCCATTGCCCTGCATGAATGTGCAGAAATGGTGTGTTATAATACAGCTGTCTGCTTTATGGATGCTCATTGATATCAGGCAAAATTATATGATAGAAAGGTCATAAGGAGCTCTCCATGACTCCACAGGCAGAAAGAGGGATCCAAAGTATATCTACTTTATTTTCCAGGGGCCTTTCAGGTATTAGTAGTATATACTACATACATTGATCTCATAGTCTTCCTGTGCATGGTATCTATAGGACTCCATGGGTGACATCACATTCAGGTCATAATGGATATTCAGGTCCCATGGTAACTTAGTGGCCTATGGTTAAGCAGTTCTACTTTGAAACCAAGGAAACTTTTGAAAAAATCACACGTTAATTTTTTTTTTTTTTGAGTGAAAACAGCTCTATCTCCAGTCCATTTGCCCTTCCTTGTTACAAATGCTTTGGACTCTAAATGGGATGAATGCCACCTGTGATGCTCTGATGGATTGAAGCAGGAGACTCAAAACTAATCTCCTCAAAGGTCTCAATAATCAGGGTCCTTATGTAGCTTGGCCTCTAGTGTTACTTCTTATCTGGTTCTCTGCAACTCAGTGAGCTTTTGATGATTAGGTTTCTGCCTTCTGTGTATATTTCCTGCTGTTTCTCAGTGACTCATGAGGGAAGACTAGTCTGGTGGTGTTTGCTGCCCTGTGTCAAGGTCTCCATTTGCTTTCTCACTCAGCACAAAAGTGAGACTAAAGAAGGGTTTTATTAAATAATTTTCTGGGTGGTGGTGATTTAGCATGTTCAGTTTTGGTCCAACCAGGTGGCTCCATAATATGAAATAGCGTACTATGCCCAATTTGCCTCAAAATCCCAAGTGTTTTTCTTCAAAAGAACAATAGTATTTTGTGGATTATACAATTACCTGGGTTGAAAAATCCTGAGCATTTACAATGTGATTCCCTTAAAGGTCTTTCTAAGGTTCCAAACTGAATCTCTATATTCAAATGAATTGTGGAGGAGCCTCAGTTCTGCTGCAATATATGGCTGTGTTCACAAAGCAGCTTGGATGGTAGACTGAACCTGTCATATTGTCCAGTCTTGTCAGGATCTAAGTCACAGAGAATATTTCAGGATACTCTATAAATTTGCTGGAGGCACAAGCTCCACTGAGGACTATGTTGTTTCTAAAATCTAGAGGCCCACTTGTTGCCATGCCACCATATTTGTTGTAAATATGGCCTGATGCCACAAATTATTGTTTTGAAAAAGTTATTCCTCCTGCTCAATATCATTGGACCCAAAAATATTTCACAGAGTGAGAATAATTCTGAATTTTTGTCAGATTTATTTCTAAACTATTGACTCTAAAAGTGTATAAAGTATAGAGTACTACTGTTCCAACTGTCTAGGTCCAGTCATCATAAGGACATCCTTGTAATGAGACAGGAAGAATACCCTGGGGATGGATAAGGCAATCAAATCATCTGTCAACTGGAAGTGCTAGGGGCAGAAATATTAATCATGCTCTGCTAACTGTGGCTGTTCTTTTCTAATTAGAAAAACTCACATTATAACCTGACTGAGAGTTGTAAGCCTGTGACCTCAGAGTTAACCTTGGAATGTAGTCCATACTTCTTTTAACAACATAGAAAAATTAACAGCCTGTTCTTATGTAAATGGAACCCTGGAGGCCCCCACACTATGTGACCCCTAGCCCACATGTCTTGTAAAGTGATTCACATTATACCTTGCCTACTTCCCCATGTAATCTCTGTACTATCTAATAAAAGCAGATATCTTATGATGGGGCCAGGAGTGCAGATTTCTCAGGATGGCCTCACTGCTCTCTCACATTGCCAGAAATATTGGAACAAATGCTCATATAAAATTCAACCCTGTTTTTGCTTAATTGGGTTAAGTGGGGACAGGCGGCCTAGGCCCATGTTTGTCTGATTTCATAGGGAGACATAGGCCTGTAGAGGTGATAAACCCCAGAGGTAAGATAATTAAGGTATATGCTGAACTTTCCTTTGAGAGAAGGCAACTTTGATTAAACTTTGGATACATATGTAGCAGTCATCTACCAGAAGAGTAGGTGGGTAAAATGTTATGTGTACAGTAAAGTTACTCAAGCCAGGAAACCACCTTGGTTCAGCATCATCATCTGTAATCACTTGCAGTTAAGTTTTGCATTAATTCACTGCCATTTTCTCATTTGTTTCTGCTGCTTACTCTTCTTCCATTTTCCTACATATCCTCCATGTTATTATAGTCCTGCTCCTTCTCCTCCTTTCCTGTATCTTCCATCTTCTCCTTCAGATCCTCTTCCTTCATGTCCTCCTCCTGCTAGTGCTTCTCTTCCTCCTCCTACTCTTCTGTCTATTCTCCTCCTCCTTCTATTCCTTGCCTTACTTCTCTCCTTCTCCTCCATCTCCTACATCTTTTTCATCTTCTCCTCCTCTTTTCCCTCCCTCTCCCACCATACTATCTCTTGTTAATCCAGTGTGGGGATTCATTCCCCTGATAGAGATTTCATTTCTGCATTTTAGGTCCTAGGCTAACCACAGGGTGGGTGTGATGACTTTGGGAACGACTTCAAAGTGGATCAGAACTAAAACTCCATTGGTCACTTATCCTTCAAAATCTCCAATTTTTTGTGGAGGGCCACAGTATCCACACATATTCCATATGTTTCTTTTTGTGTAAAGTACAGAAGCATTGTTGTTTTTCCTCAAGGGTCAAAATTTGTTGCCCTGAACGACAAAGAGCAGGGAGTCTAAAAAACAGGGTAGAAAACCACTCCCTAATGTTTCTTCTCCTGGAGGGACTAAGAAACAGCAGGAACTGGACTCCAAAGTTAAAAAACCTGATAACCTCAGGTTTCACTGCGTTGTAAAGACCTGGGCAAGTAGTACAGCCAGAGACCAAGTTACATAGGGATCCTTGTTCCTAGAGACCTATGGAGAAACAAGGATTCTATTAACTGTCTGAGCTCCTTTAGAGAATCACAGATGGCTTCCATCTCCTCTAAAGCACAAGGCAGTCTTAGCTAGAAGGGGCAAAATTCAAGACAATGGTATGTCTTTATCTCTAAAAATGGACTAAGATTTGTTCCACAGGCTTTCCTTGGTTTTAGAGTGAATGCTTAAACTTGGACCACCAAGTTAACATGCAAACTGATCTATGCATTATGACCTTGGTATGATATTACCCATGGGTTCATAAAGAGGCCATGCACAGGAATACATCAGTTTAAAGTGGTTCATACATGATCAAATCTGGGAGGATCCTTAAGGGCAAACAGTTATTCAAGTAGTAATCTCATTGTTATTGGTGTTTACTATAATACACTGGATTCCTAATTCAGCATAGACCTATGGACTCTTGAGAAACTCCCTAAGACCTATTGACTGAAGAAGGGAAAATGTGACATGGCTTACAGATAATTTTGCATGATATCAATGAATAACCAGAGAGTGGGCAGATGCAGCATGACAGACAATTTATGGACTTTGTACAGAATAAGAGTGAGGTAAAACATCACAATTGTGGGTTTTAGGTGATTCATTTCTTCATACACTTTGCTTAAATGACAAAAGTACACATCTGTAAGTGTATGCTAATTCTTGGCTCTGCTGATATATTACATCATTCATCAGGGACAGGACAGAAACATGACTGGAAGATTCTTCACATTTCAATTTCAGCAGATACTTTTGGACAGTTTTCACTTAATGTGAAAACATATACAAAGATATTTGTATCTCTTTTGGTGCTTACTGCTGTGTAGCATCAAAATTGTGGGTTTCATTAATCAAGTGAATAGGTCACAAAATTCTGTATTTTTTCTCACATGTGGAATGTAAAGGCCGCAATTAAAAGAAGTAGATCACCGAAATCTATTGCATACAGATTAAATTATGGTCATTAAAAGAGGAAAAAAACCATGAGTAGGGATGAAGAGGGTAAAAGGGATCAAATATAAGGAGACTAGACTTTGGGTGCTAAGCACATAATAGAGTATGTGATGTTCTATTTCAAATTTGTATAGTGACATTGATATAATGTTATTAATCACATTACATACCAATATTTGACAGTAAAATTATGTTTCAAATAAATTTTTCACTCTCCCTCTTGTTTAAAGCAGCATATTATCCTTCTTTTAAATAATATGAACATGATTTTAAAATTACACTTTGTACTCTGAAGCTCAATAGAATCATCTTTTGAGACTGAGCAGTCGCAGGTGTGGTGTACGGCATTAGGCATCAGACAGTTAATAAGAAATATTGCCAATGAAAAGAAAAGAAAATCAATAATTTATTGTTAAAATCCAGGTTTTGATTCCAGAATCTAAGGACAATTTCTAATAACTGGGTACAGCATTACATGACAGGAATGATGATCACTTTGAAAATCCATGGGTTTTCTAATTTTTAGTTTCCATGTCTATCGGAATGTCAGAGATTTTCCGAAAATTTTCTGAGTGATTCACTACATCCGATATAGATGGTTTAATTGATAAACATCCAAGATTCTGAACAAAGCTTGAAGTGATTCTTGACATGAATAGATGCTTTTTCTGAATAGTTCCAATACAGATGTGTAAAAAATTGGAAAAGTTAATAGCGGAGTTGTAACAGATATTGAAAGAAACTAGGCTAAGTCAGGATCTATCACATACTTGAAAAATGTGCAAGAGAAAAAAAACCATAACAACATCTGTAACTATTCCTGTGGAAGTTTTCAACTTGATGAGACTAAATCCTAACAGAACATTAACAATGAGGGACAAGTGTGATGTTGATAAATTGTACTATACTTTGGAAAAGCCACATGAGTTATGTAAATTACCTGAGTATAAAAATATGAAATATGTATAGAAATAATTAATTGTGGGTGACAAGCTTCAAATAAACACAAATTTGTATCAGGAAATTTTTGAATTATGGCCCAGCAACAGATATTCTGCATTTATCTATGCAGCTTGGTTAATATCAAAGGTTATATAAGTTGATAGGGAGGGTTGGCTGACAAATGCATCAAATGATGTTCTAATATCTATGATATGGAAATATTCATTCTCTATACTTTTACTATAGAGGTTGTTCAAAAGCTTAGGTAGAGAGAAATACTAGAGTAGATTGGTAATGTGAGTTCTATTGCTCTCTCTGGGAGTATCCACATGATGTATCTTTCACTAGTATATTGAGAAACATATTTAAGAGGGGAAAAAGCATATTTGAAGAACTGGGTGATGACTCTTCTCTGAAGTCCAGCTCTTGGAAACTGAGTCTAATCTATAGTAAAACATAAACATGATGGAAGATATTGGCCTTATCCAATCAGTAAAATCAAAGTATATCTAATCATTTTAAATAGAGAAAATGAAAGCCAAACTTAATGAGTGTTACTGGCACTGACCTTCATTGTTGGTTAATCAATCATGGTTCCTAGAAGTGAAGGCATAAATCCCACTACATGCCTAGTCAATATAGTGTAGGACAAATTTTCTAGTGAGGTCCAGGGAACCAGAATCATGGGCCATTGGCCTCTTTCTAACAGAGCCCATGGAATGCCATACAGTCTCATATATGTCAATTATATTAAATTCACATCCTGGTGTCCACATATGTTTACTTGAATACAGCCCCACCTATTTGATTAAAAATTGTCAATGACTGATGTAAAACTATGAAAAGAGAAGTAGAATTTTGACAGGGACCAAAACCCACTTACTCTCTGGCTGTTACAGAAAATGTTTGCTGACCTCTGGTCTAGGAACTGGAATTACCTTTATAATATTTGCATAGTTGCTTTAACACTTTGGAGAGGTCTGTTTTAGTTAAGATCACTTTTACATGCTAATTTGCCATTGTTGACCCATTCCTGATGATAGAAACAGTATGGGACATCTGTAAATATGTTTTTATAAACATATTTATTTGTAAAATTGGGGTACACTCAAATAAAATCAGTCCATAGAAGCTGCTGCCCCCTTTCCAGCCCAATGATGAAACTCAAAAGGATGACAGGGTCGCAGTCAGTATTCCCTGCAATCCATTCTGGTACTCAGACCCTTTACTCATTGTAATTTACCACTGCCACCACAAGAAAATGCTTATGGCCTGTCAATGAACAGAATAACATCTTATAGGCTGATGCTAGCTGGTAGTCTAGCCTAATCTAAGAGTATAGCCTAGGTTGTGAGACTCTGAGGTTAACCTCAGAGACACAGAGAGGAAAGGATAGCCCAAAGAGTTTATCCTATCCTGGAAGAGTCTAGACTATCCTTGAACATCCCATCCTTTCTCAAGGTCAGAAGAAGCAAAGTGCTGGGCCCCAGCAACATAGGACTTGGGCCTGCCTCTCTGAGAGTCCAAACTAAGGTCCAGGGCCCTGGCAGCTTGTGCCATGGATAACTCTCTCCAAGAGTCCAAGGAAAGCTTTGCAGCCCAATACATATCAATCATAAGAAATTCACACTCTAGTGCCCACTAATATGTCTGTTTTGTATAGAGCCACTCCATTTTTAAAATATTGTCTATGAGAGCTTTAAAACTATGAGGAGTGTCTTAGAGTTACAACAGACACTATAAACCATTTACTCTCTGGCTGTTACAGAAATAACTGGCTGACCTCTGATCTAGGATCTTGAATTCACTTTATAATGTTTACGTAGCTGCTTAACAACTTTGGAGAGATATGCTTCACATAAGACAATTAGTTCCATATTAATTAGACATTTTTAGCCATTCTTGAGTTTAGAAACACTATGCAACATTATTAAATATGATTGACTAATTCTGTGTAATGTTGGTGTATACTCAAATGAAACCAGTCCATGGCACCTTCTCTCTGTTCAGGCCCATGAAAGATCTCAGAAGGAATCAGGGAATTGGAATAAGTGTCTGTTCCCTGTAGTCCATTCTGGTGCTCAGACCCTTGAGACTCACTCTAAGTTTCAATTACAACAACAAGAATAAAGCTGTGACTTGTCATTGTGCAGCATGATATTATCTAATACTGATGCTAGCCTTGAATTCTACCTTGGCCTTGGAGTAAGCCTAGACTTCAAGCCTTCTAGTCAAGCCTCCAAGGCTTGGTGATCCACACCTAGACTTGAAGAGCTGAGCCTACCATAAAGTACCTAAGATTAGTCCCAAACAACTGAACCTGTCTCTATGATAGTTTGAGCAAGGACCACAGTAATAGTAGCATGGGCACTGGGCCTCTGTCTCAGAAAATCGGAGTGAGTCCTGAATTGAGGGCAGCCCTGTCATCCTGGTGCCTAGACCTCTTTGATTAACTGAGGGATGCCTTGCAGCACAACACATCAATTATATGAAATTCATGCTCCAGTGCAAATAAATGAATGGGTTTGTTTGTTTGTAAATACAGACACACATATTTGTTTACATATTTTCTATGACTGCTGTCAAGCTATGAGGGAAGATTTTCAGTTTAAACAGAGGCCAAGAGCCATTTACTCTGACTGGTACAGGAAAAGTTTGCTGAACTCTTAAGGATCTTGAACCACCTTTAAAATATTTGCATAGCTGTTTAGAACTTTGGAGAAATCTTTTTAACTAAAAACATTTTTTCCATGCTAAGTTTACACTCTTTAGTAATTCCTGAATGCAGGAACACTGTGGAACATCTGTAAATATGTTTGGGTATTTCTGTGTACAGTTGGTGTGCACTCAAATGAAACCATTCCACAGCAGCTGCTGCCCTCTATTCAGGGAGAACTCAGAAACAATGGGGGTATTCATGAGTGTCTGTCCACTGCAGGCTAATCTGGTGCTCAATATTATTAGACTATTGTAAGTTGCTGCTGCCAATAAAAGAACCAAGATTGTGAGTTCAATGTGCAGTGTGGCATCATTAAATATTGATGGTAGCCTTAAACACTACTCTGGCCTCAGATTCTACACAGGCCTAGAGCCAGTGAGATGAGTCTCATAGTCTTGGAGAGAAGAGCTTAGCCCATAAGTCCTCAACCTAGACTGAAAGAGCTGAGAGTAGCAAGGTAAATCCCAGTGTATCTCTTGGAGTATGTGAGCAAGGCTCATGATGCCTGCAGCTAGGGCCCTGGATCTTTCTCTCAGAGACCTGAGGGACACATGTCATTTATATGAAATTCACACTCTAGTGTTCCCCCAAAATTTACTTTAATAACGTCACACCATTTTCTGAAATATTATCACTGACTCACTGACTGTGGTCAAACTATGAGAAGAGGCTTGAAGGGTCAACAGATATGATAGGCCTTTTAAGCTCTGGCTATTACAGAAAAATACTTCTGGCCTCTCACCTAGGATCTTCCATACACTTTATAATCTTTCCATGGCTATTTAAGAGCTTTAGAGATGTCTGTTTCACTAAAGGCAATCTTATCCATGCTAATTAAATATCCATTAACCATTCCTGATCAGAGGAACAATATGGAAAGTCTGTAAATATTTTTTTATAGTTATGTGGAAATTTTATGTACACTCAAATGAAACTAGTCCACAGCAGCTGCTACACTCTGTACAGACCCATGATGAAACTTTGAAGAAATGGAGGGAGGAAGGGTTGAAATGAGTGTTGTTTCCTATAGGCCAATCTTGTGCTCAGACTCTTTAGACTTATTGTAAGTTGCAGCTGCAACAAAAAAGAAGTGTGCTGTGTTATATCTTTAGAGATAATACTAGCCTGGCCTTTAGCCTAGCCTTAGGGTATAGCCTAGCCTCAGGCCTCAGAGGGAAGACTTGGAGCCTCAGAGAGATGAGCCTACACTCAAAGAGGTAAATATTTCTCTTTGATTCAAAATGTAACTCTAGATGACAAGCACCACGGGAATCCTGGCTCTTCATATAACTGTGTGGAGGCAAGAGTTCCAGTCTCCGGCTATGTTCCATCTGGACACTACCGGTACCTTCAGTAATTCTAAACAAATGCAGTCCTGGCTAAGAGGGCCAAACTTTCAGGGCAAGTGGCAGTCATCACCCTGAAGATGGACAATGATTTTTACCAAAGAGTAATCTTGGTTTCTAAGAAGAAACACTTTGTCATGGGCCACCAAGTTACCATGAAACATGCACAGTATGACCTGGGTGTGATGCCACCTATGGAGTCATAAAAAGACTATGCAAAGCATCACTACATCAATTTGAAGTGATACACATTTGATCATATAAGGGAGGAATAATGCAGTTATATAAAAATTAATCCTATGATCCTAGGTTCCTGCTTGTCAGAAACCAGCCTGAAAGAGGAACAAACCTGAGTTCAAGTGGTGGGAATTAGAGAGACAAACACAGTTCTGGGATCAGGAGGGCTACCCTTCAATGAGGTGCAGCCTTTAATGGCTTCAAGGCTTTATTATATAGTGAGTAACAAACAATTGGTAAGGAAGTGAGGGTGATGCAAAGTAGTTCTCTCATGGCTGCACAAACACTCTTTCAGGGTAAACATCCTCCCTCCTGCATGAGCCCAGACCTTGGTAACTATCTTCATTTGTGCTCCCCACAGGAACCTGTGGGGAGGGTTGAGTCCTTGGCTTCAGGCCCTCAGGCTACATGGACCATGTCCAGACATGTAGCAGACTCTAAATATCAAGGGTAATTGTCGGGAAGGTTGAGTCCCTGACACCAGACTCCCAGGTGGCATGGACCATGTCCAGGGACATCACCAGCTCCCAAAGTCTCCCCCTTCTTTACTTTTTAATTTGAGCTAGTGGACTCCTGTATGAAGCTCTGAGAGGCTTTGTGTTTTCACTTGGACACAGACCGGGAATTAACATAGGAATATTAACACTACAGCCAACAACATAATACCAGAATAGAATAATGACAATAAACTATGTCTAGAGATAATATCAGAAAACTTCTCAAAGAGTTCTTTTGCTTAGTCTGAGGGTGAGGTATCTAGAGCAGCAGACTCTATAGCATTTATATCAGCATGTAACATCAATAGATGCTGTCTTGACTCCATATCCCCATAAGATGGTCTTTACCCTATCCCACCCACATTCAGAGTGATTATATGGTTTCTTAGTCTGGTCCCATGTTGGCACAGCTGCCTCTTGAGTCCCTCTTGCTCTTGGGGGTCTTCTCTGGGTGTATGGGCGAGGATCCTGAGTAATCAGCTTCTTCATTCTGCCAGCTAGAGCAACCGGCTCCATGATGTTTTACCAACCACTCGGGTAACCACCTAGGTCTGTTCTGATCCTAGGAAACACATGGACATGACCCCGCCACCAGACAAGCATGGGATCTGGTCCATTCCATTCATTGGTGAGGGGAATCTCTCCACTTAACCTCAGCATATTTTCCACTGGGAGGTCTCCAATGCCTTTATCTGCTGAGAAACTTTCTGCATCAGAATTTAAAACATTAAAGGTAAATAAAGAGAGATTAAGTATATTACTAGGAGACTGGCAGGTATATTTCCCCTTCTTTCCTTTTGCAATTTGAGCCTTTAAGGTCCTTTGGGCTCGCTCGATTATTCCTTGGCCCTGATTATAAGGAATGCCTGTGATATGAGAATTTGGAAAGTTGCACAAAACTCTGTAAAAGTTTTGCTAGCATATGCGGGCCCATTGTCAGTTTTTATAATTTTTGGAAGACCCAAGATGGCAAAACATAATAATGCATGACAAATAACCAGTTTCCTATTTTCCCCAGTACATGCGGTTGCCACTAAAAATCCAGAATAAGTATCCCCTGTGATGTGCACAAATGATAGGTGACCAAATTCAGCAATATGAGTAACATCTATTTGCAAAATATGTCTGGGAGCAATCCCCACAGATTAACACCATACTGGGGTACAAGGGGC
The DNA here is from genome assembly GCF_964146895.1 of Miniopterus schreibersii. Classification (NCBI taxonomy): domain Eukaryota; kingdom Metazoa; phylum Chordata; class Mammalia; order Chiroptera; family Miniopteridae; genus Miniopterus; species Miniopterus schreibersii. The sequence continues at coordinate 16,576,292 of NC_138120.1, read as the reverse complement.
GTATGCTCAGGACAGTTTTGACATTCCTTTACTATTTGTCAGGCGACTTCACGAGTAATGTTAAATTGTTTTTTTAAACCTGAAGCATTTTGATGATGCAGACCATGTGAGGCTCATTGTTGTTCAAGAGTGGAAATAAATAAGAAAGTGCCATGAGTCAACATGTCTGCTTATGGATTTCCTTCTGCTAAAGGTCCAGGGAGAATTGAGTGAGCTCTAATATGTCCCACAAAACAGGGTAAGGTTCTTTGCTGAATCAGTTGCTATAAAGAGAAGAGAACAGTTAATACTGTAGAGGGATCACTGTCAGTCAGGGTAGCGATCTCCAAACCTTGAATGATCATGCCCTGGGAAAAACTTTCCAGTGATATCTCTGCACTGGTTCTTTAAAATTGGTTGAAGGAACACTGAAGGCAAATCTTTTACAATCTGCAGGGTTTAATGGGATGCTGAAAAAGCAGTGTTTCAAGTTTAATACTATTAAATGGTATCCTGCAGGAATGGCCAGAGGAGAGGGCAAACCTGGTTGTAAAGGCCCCCTAATTTCCATAGTCTTATTTACTTCTCTTAAATCCTGCAATAGCCTCCACTTTCCAGATTTTTTCCTTAATTATAAATATAGGTGTATTCCAAGGACTATTAGATTCCTCAGTGTGTCCCTGAGCTAATTGTTCCTGCACCAATTGCTGGGCTGCTTGAACTTTTTCCTCTGATAAATGCCACTGCTCCACCGATACAGGATTGTCGATGTCCAGGTAATAGGGTCAGTTGTAAGGGAGGCAGGAATAGCAGTGACCTTCAGGACAAATTTGAATCATAGCTAAGACCTCATTTTGTCAGTTGGCCTTTGCTGGGATTGGGTTGTTCTATTCCCTTGCCATATTTGCCCAGTCCATGCCCTGGCTGAAACCTTGGTTTAATATATGTTACCTTAGTATTTGGGCTATACAATAACACTCCCATATCTTTGAGAACATCTCAGCCCCACAAATTACATGGCAGAAAAGGCAATACATAAGGTTGAAATTTACCAGGCTTTCCCTCTGCATCTTGCCATGTAAGAATCTGTGTACCTTGCAGTGGAGTTTGAGTCAGTCCAATTCCTAGCAAAAAAAGTCATAGCAAGTTGCACAGGCCACTGGGATGGCCAGTATAACTGACTAATTACTGAAACATCAGCTCCTGTATCTAGCAATCCATTAAATTTTTTTACCATTAATCAGCAGTTCCTTTTCAGGTCTCTCAGACCCCACTGTTTGAATCCAATAGGCTCTATCAGAAGAGCCAAAGCCATGATTTCCCCTATCCTGTTGAGAAAAACTCTTCCTATCTTCTTAATGGTCTGTTAAATTTAGGGCACAATCCTGGTTGTTTTACTTGTTCATTGCTATTATTCCTTTTTCTTACATTTTCCCCCTACCTTTTCCCATGTTTTTGTATTAATCATACCTTCTTCAGGAAACCAAGGACAGAGTGTCTCTATGAATTTTAAAAACTTTAAAATCTATTCTTCAGAAACCTTTGCTCCTCTTGTTATTAACATAGAACATAACATATGAGTAAAAAGCCTCTGTTGAACTAGATTGCTTCATCTTATTTTACTCCTGACTATAAAACAAAAATGCTCCTCTTTCCTCAATTTCTTTTCTGGCGCACCCTGCTTACAAATAGAGGAGTTCCTCACCTTACCTTAAGTTGAGGCTCAAGTACTCAGGTCCCTTTTTGGGCGCCACTTGTCAGGAACCAGACTGAATGATGAACAAACCTGAGTTTGAGCAGTGGGAATTAAAGAGACAAACAAAGTTATGGGATCAGGAGGGTTGCCCTTCCATGAGGTGCAGCCTCAAATGGCTTCAATATCTTTATTATATAGTGAGTAGCAACTGGTAAGGAAGTGAGGGTGATACAAAGTATTTTTATGGCTGCACAAACACACTTTCAGCATAAACATCCTCCTTCTTGCATGAGCCCAGACCTTGGTATCTATCTTCATTTCGGCTCCCCACAGGAACATGTGGGGAGGGTTGAGTCCATGACTCCAGGCTCTCAGGCTACATGGACCATGTCCAGACATGTAGCAGGCTCTCAATATCAAGGGTAATTGTGGGGAGGGTCGAGTCCCTGACTCCAGACCCTCAGGTGGCATGGACCATTTCCAGACAAGTCACAGCTCCCAACACCTGCTGTTATACAATGAATTCCTATTTTAACCTATGTCTGTTGACTAATAGAATGATCAGTAGGACCTGTTGACAGAGGCAATAAATTCTCACCTGGCTTTTCAATGGTTTTGCATGACATTGATGGCCAACAAGAAAGTGAATAGCTGCTGTAAGACAGGCAATTTCTGAACATTTGTCAAGGTCAGTGAGTAATGAAAATATCTCAAGGTACAGAGACTGGGGCACTTCACCTCATCAATCACTTTGCTTGGAAGAAAACTGACCAGATATGCAAGTAGATACAGATTCATGGTTCTGACAATGATATTTCAACCATAATCAGGGACATGAAAGAAACATGATTTGAATATTCTTCAAGTGACATTTGGACAAGAGGTTGTTGGACATTTTTCAGTCAATGGGAAAAATTATACAAATATATTTGTTTCTCATATAAGGACCTCAGAGTGAAGTCTCAAAGTGGAAAGTTTCATTAACCAAGAGTGTAAAGGGGCACATTCTATATTTTTATTCATCACTGGGATGTAATACCAGAAACAAAACAAATAAAAAAATCAAAACTGACAAAATCATTGTGGTTACAAGAAGAAAAAGTATGAGGGCAAATAAAACGGCTAAAATGGGTCAAATACAAGACAGAGGAGACTAGGCTTTTCATAGTGAGCACATAATGAAGTATTTTATGTTTTGCTTTAATGTTATGCAAGTAAAATTTGTATAATGATGTTACTTATGTTAACCACCAAATAAAATAATAATTTTGAAAGGAAATTCTGTTATTTCAACACTTATTCAAGGGAAAAATATACTTTTTTCTGTTTTTGAATAATATAGGCATATTTTGGTTTACCTAGTGTTTGTTCAATAAGACAGGAGGGTCATTTGTTGAGACTAGGCAGCAGAAGGTGTGCTGTATGGTGTTAGCCATCAGAAAGTTAGTGAAGACTAGTGCCTATAAGAATAAAAAATATATATATTAATTGTTAAGAGTTACAAATCCAAGTTTTAATTCCAGACTCCCAGCTCACTAGTCAGTTTCTTAATAGTGGGTTCCAGTATCAATAGTTGGGTGAGTCAGCACAGCTGTGGAAAAGCAGTGGGTTTCCTTAATTCTAGTTTCCATGTCTGTGCTGGTGTCATAGGCTTTCTGAAAATTTTCTGAGTGTCCCCAGCAGAAGACATGAATATTCTATTTATCATCACTTCAGATGGCCTCCTTAACTGATATTTAAAACTCGGTATTCAGCTTGTGGCAGGTCAGGATATAAGTCATTTTTTTCCTCTCGGTGGTTCTAGGCCAGTTGTGTCCATATTCTAGAGTTTTGTGGTAGAGATGTAACCAAAATTGAATGAAACTACACTATTTCAAGATTTGTCACAGACTGGAAATATGTGCAAGAGGAAACCCACAAAGGTAATAAAGGTAGTGACCTCGCCACTGGCTGTTGCGACTCTGACTAGACTTGAGGTCCTAAAGAACAAAAATGGTGTAGGACAAGGTGCGGCCATTGAGCAAGTGGGCTAAACTCTCAAAAAGTTGTTAGTCCTGAAATTTACAAAGTAGAAAAATATGGAGTGTATAAGGAAATAACTAAAGGTGGGGAAAATGTTAAAGAAAAATGAATTTTAATGAGACAGAATGTATTATTTTGGGCTTTCCACACAGAGATTGTGCGCTTATATATGTATCCAGCTTGGGTCATTAATAAAGATTCTAAAGGTTTATTGCAATTGTTGGCTAAAAAATGTGCCCAAAGGTAGACCAATAAATGTGATGTGGAAATTTCCACTGTCTCTTGTTTTAATGTAGAAAAACCAGTTCAATAGCTTAGGAAGTGAGAAATGTTAAAGTGGATTGGCCATATGTTTCCTATTCTACATGCTAGGAGTGTCCACAGGGCATAACTTTCACCAATACATTAAAAAATGTATTTCAACAGATCCTTGATAACTCTTCTCTGAAGTCCAGACACTGGGAATAGAAGCCTCTCAATCAAAAAACCTATATGTGATGGAAGACATTAGATCCTTTGTGGGACAATGGGCCTATTGAAACCACCAAAGTCATTATAGGTCTGATCACACCAAAAGGCTGCAAGTCAAAGCAGCATCAACGAGTTGGACTGAGCTTTAAGGTAGTGTGATGGATAATCAATCATGGTGTTCCTAGGTCTGAAGATAGCACTCTGAGTACATTCATCATTGATTTACGGAAGCAGTAATGTTCTAGGTGAACAATGGTGTCACTGGAATCATAAAAACATTCAGTCTGCTCATTAACCATATCCTGGGAATGTGGCATTTTACAGACAAAGAATTATAGACTGTGGGGGTGGATGGTTGGGGAGAGATTAACCAAAGAATTTATAAGCATATACATATAACCCATGGACACAGACAATAGTGTGGTGAAGGCCAGGGGTGGGGATTGTGTGTAGCATGGAAGGGGTCAGTGGAGAAAAAAGGGGACATCTGTAATACTTTCAACAATAAATATCGATTTAAAAAAATAAAATAGAATATACCAGAGCCTTTTGAGAAAGGACTCACAACAGAGGAAAAAAAATACTGTTAACCTTACCTCATGCCTTGCCTTATGGGACAACACCCTAGTTCGGAGAAAGCAAAGAACCAGATCACTCAGGTATTATTGGACACTTCTTTGAAACTGAAGATGGTCCCAGTAACTAAAATTTTACTGTCACAGTCGGAGTTTTGAAGTCAGGTTACCGAGTTTTATCACTGGAGCTTTTAGGTCAGGTTACCAATGAGTTTTATCACAGATGTATTTAGAAGTAGGAGGGAATTTGTTTGGACTTAGTCTTTGATTGCTCCTGGTTTCAGAAAGCATAATTGAAATAGCTATAACAGTGGAATGAAATCCCACACTACATTATTGAGGATTGAGGGCTGCTATAGTGGAAAAGTCTATACAGAAAGAATTAGAGCAGTCTATATCTAGGCAACGTGTAATTCAGAAGATATAATTCATACCTGGTTGGATAGTAGGTCTTAGTGCTGCCATGAAGTATTTGAAAGATATGGGAGTGCTTATAAGACTTTTGATTTGGCTTGGGTAAAGGAGGAAGTACGGCTGGGGAAGGAAGAGGTGGGATATATGGGAAAAGAGGAGGAGAAGGAGGAAAAGAAGGAGTAGGAGAAGGAAAAGGAGCAGGAGGAGGAGTAGACAGAAGGAGAAAAAAAATTCAAAAATGACAATTGATTCACAAGGACACTAACAAGAGAAGAGCTCAGCTACTGCTGCAGTATGAATGTGATTAGTTTTCCTGAGAAACTCACTGTACACATCACCTGAAACACACATGCACCTACAATCCTAGAAAATGCCTCCTCCTTATCTTTCCAGTTTAATCAAAGTTGCCTTCTATCAGCCAGCAGATCCGGCATATACAGTCATTACATTTCCTCTGGAGGGCATCACCTCTACACCCTGTCTTTGCAGAGGTCTTGACAACCTTTTCTATCCACAGAAGTTTCTTCCCACTAAACTATAACAAGACCAATTTTATGCTGACTGGACTTCATGAGCGACAAGTGTACTATTCTAGACTTTATATATTTTACAGTTAGCAGTTGAGGAATAAATCTGACTAAAATTCTTAAGTCTCACTCAATAAAATATTTTTGGGATTGCCAGAAAATGGCGGCACTGTGAGAAGCACCAGAGCACCCCTGCTCCTAGCCAGGGACTCAATTTACTCATAAAATATGGTATAAGCAGCTTGGAAAAACCAGAGAAATATACCTGAGTGGACATATTGGGAGTAGGGAACACTGGAGAAACATCATACAGTAAGAGAGGGGGTGCATAGAAAGAGTACTCCTAGAAGCTGTGCTGGGCTCCCATTCCAGTGGCTTAGAGTCTAAAAAGCTCCCTCCCCTTGGCTGTGCAGACTGGTATCCAAAAGCTGGGATCTCAAACCACAAGCAGATGAGAGTGAAACGAGTTCGCCACATGGAAGGCATAGGGATTCAGAGGAAGTGTTGCTGAGAGGAGGGCACAGAGACTTCCTAGTGCAACCAAACTTCTAATGGTGGCTGTGACTAGTGTCTTATGCACAGAATGCTGACCATAGTAAATGCAGTCCCAAAATGTGTGGCACCAGAGTGGAAAGGGACCAGGGGTCTGCACTAAGAAGCCACATACAGGGACCCTTTGCCTTTCTGTAAGGCATTATGTTGAGTCACAGAAAATATTTAATTTGTGTGGTTGCAGGGAAGGAAAAAGAATCCTCCAATCACGAATCTTAGTCAGTCACTGGATAGTTCTTAACTTGCTGGCATGCCCCAAGCAGCTCACTTTTTCCTGGTCAGCTGAATGAAGTGTCTGCTACCAGCAGCTTCCACTCTTTCAGATCCAGGCCCTGAGATCTCTGCTTTGAGGTTGTCGCTGTGGGACCATGTGGGCTTTGCTCCCTTCTGACCTCCTCAATTATTCATGGTTGCCCAACTTTAGATGTTTCAGTGTGCAGGTCTCTCAGGCAATTTTCTGTGTTAAGTAGGGTATTCTTTGTTAAATGATATAGCTTAATTTGTTGAAATTTCAGGGGGAGAGGCCAAGGGTATCTCTCAGTCCACCATTGCCCTGACATCACTCTCATATTATTTAAAAACAAACAAAATAAATTGGAATTTTTAATAAAAAAAAAGGGGGGGGGGAGCAGTGACAAAGTTTCATTGCAAAAATAAAGTTTTATTATTAATTTGGGGCATATTTCATTGTTAACATTATATAAATTACACTTGTACAACTAGAATATTACAAGTATAACACAGACTACTACATTACGGGCTCTTCAGCACAGTTCCAGTCTTCTTTATTTGACTCCTTTGTCATCCTTATACTCATGTTTTTTCCCTTCTGATAACTACCATGATTTCATCTGTAAGAGAGTTTATTTGTTCCTTTGTTTTATTTGTGGCTTTTATAAACCACAGATGAGAAAAAGTACCAAGGTCACAATTTATCCTCTTAACTCATGAAATCCTCCAATGTGACACTGCACTATGAAAAGCATTGTAAGAGAAACAGGTATCATTGAGTTAAACTGTCCACAAACCTGTGCCAAAATTTCAGAGTGAAGGATTTTCCATCAAGTTTCATTTATGACCAGGGATATTGATGTAAAATATTGGACAGAGCCTAAAATTGACTATCTGGTCATTTGAATTCAAAGCAGTGAAATTAGAAAGTTAATTGCCACAAATTCAATTCATTATGACTATTTTCCTTACTTAGTGCTCTGCATGAATGTAGATAGATGATATGCCCTGCTGCAGCTGTCCATTTTCTTGATGGTCATGCATATCATGGAAAAAATATCTCTAAGTCAATCTATGTCTTTCCTTTTTTTGTCAAAGGTCATAGGGAGCTTCCCATGAGTCCATAGATCTACAGTGAAAGAATAATTCACTGTATTGCAGTAGGGACTGAGAAAAATTGGTCCATTACTTATATAATGACATTGTCCTTCAGGGTTCTCCCAGTTTTAACATATATGTGCAACTTTTAATTGATAGTTTCCTCTAGTGCATATTTTTTTTTATGACTCCACTGGTGATGTCACACAAAAGTAATATACTTAACAGTCTTCATAGTAACTTGGGGGCACTTGGTTAGTCATTTCTCTTTGAAAGAAAGAGAACTATAAGGAAAAAAAAATCAGTACTTTTTGAAGGGTGATCTCAACCTTCTCTCCTTAATACTAGCCCCTAATATCTAGGACTTCTTTGACCTTTAGGGGGGATGGAAGCCACCTTTGACACCCTGGTAGGCCTTAGCCTGTGACTAGACCCCCCCAACTGTCCACATGTCTCTGGGGAACTAGGAGCCCTATAGAATTGCCTTTTAGGGTAACTGCTTGCCAAGCTCTCTACAATGAAGTGAGCCATGATAATCAGGTTTTCTAGCTTCTGGTACAAGTTCCTACAGCTTATCAGTGACTCAGGATGCAGACAATTCATGAGGAAGTTGCCGCCCTTTGTCCTTGTCTTCATGCACTTTATCATTAAGGACACTAAAGAGACAGAAGAGGGGGTCACTTAAACACTTGTTTTCTTGACTCTGATGATTTTTCATGTTGAGTGATGGTCCAACCACATTGATCAATTTTTATGAAAGGACTTTTTTACCAAATATTTCTCAAAATAATGCCTGGAGTTCCTCAAAACAACAACAATATTTGTAGGTGATATCAAAGCTCTGGTTGTAAATGGTGGAGTGAAGGCAGTGGTAGCCCTGAGGTGACAAGGGCAGTATGCTCCTGGGAACTCTCCCTTGTCTCCATATGGAGATTTGAATAGGGAGTCTTTTGGTGGTGTAGTCGAATGTATGCAGTGGAAGATCACACATGTTTCAGGGAAGGGTAGCAGGGTGACTCCTGGGGTGTCAAAGTGTTTCCCGGGCAGTAGGATGGTATATTAATCACCATAGAGTTTTTCCAGTGGTATGTTTTAAGATTTCATCATGTAGTGTGGCCATGGTAGCTCCAGGGTGTTACAGTGGAGGGTGATTCATGAGAGTACAAGTTAGCTCTTACTAGGTAATGGGTTCAGGAATCCAAGGCCTTTTCCAAAGAGGGTCAAGCATGGGAGCCCTGAACTTTTCACATTAATATGAGAACAATGATGACCCTAGAGATTAATAGTGGTTTGTAAATCTCAGTCAACTTGGAATGTCACATTTGAGATGGGCAGTGGGAGACCTGGGTTATCAAAGGTAATGTGGGCATTGGTAGCAAGGGTATCAAAAAGGTCTATGTGCAATGGGAATCTTCAGGTTTCATCGTGAAATGTTGCCTGTGAGAGCTCTGTTGTGTAACAGAAACGTGGGCATTGTGACCTTGAATTGCCCTAGTTGAGTTTTGACTATGGTAGACCTGGGGTACCACAAAAATTAACAAGTACTTGAAACATTCAGGTGGTACAGTAAAGTGTGAGAATTGAGAGGCATGCTGTTTCATTGTGGAATGTGAGTATTGAGCCCTAGCATGTCTCAAAGGAACGTGGTCATAAAAAGCCCATGGGCTCAAACTCGAATGTGCATGTTGGGAACCCTGAAGCTGTCAGAGAGTAAAGAGGACATTGAGAGCACTGGGATATTATACTGGATTTATGGGTATTAAAAGTTATTAAGTGTCACAGTAAAGTTTTGGCAGTATGTGCCCTACGGTGTGAAAATTTATTTGAGTAGTGGGAGTTCTGGTGTGTCATACTAGAGTATATGTAGTGACAATTCAGAAGGTGTCACAGAGACAGTGTGTTCTGTGAGCCTTGTTGTGTCTAAGTGAAATGGAAGAGTTGAAACCCTAGAGGGTCATAGAGGATTGTGGGTAGTGGTATTCCAGGAGAGTGGTGGTAAAGTGTTGACATTGTGAATCCCGATGTGCCTCAGTGGAGTAATGACTATGGTAGTTTTCTGGTTTGATTGTAGTTAGAAGGAACCTTTGGGTGTTACAGTGCAGGGTGTGCAGTGGGATTTCTGGGGTGTGAACGTTGAGTTTTGCTGGTGTGAAACTTAAAATTTCAGTGCAGAATTACATCAGTGTCTTTCATATTGTGTCACAGTGAAGTATGGGCCTTGAAAACCCTCCAATGTCTCAGTAGAGTGTGGAAGGCAGCATCTGTGGGAATTCACAGTGGATTTTGCACAGTGGATTTTGTGCCACTGCCACTGCCCACAACATCCATGGTGATGTTAAGGTGAATTTTAAACATTGGATAAATTTTGTGTCACTATTCATTTTGCAAGTGGGAGTCTGGTTGTATCAAAGTGGAGTTTGTGAATTGGGATTTTGGGGTGTCAATGTAGAGTGTGCATATTTGGAGACCTGGGTGCCACTGTGGGTTTTGGGATGTGAAATTCCTGAAGAGTCAGAGTGTAGGATAGGTAGTGAGAGCTCAGGGGTATATAATTTTGTTTGGGGAGTGACCTAATAATGTCACTGAGGAAGGAGGAGGATTGCAGCCTTAAATGCTAAATTAAAGTGTTTGTTGGGGAAATATGGGTGCCAAAGTGATGATTGGTACTGGGAGTCTCTTTTCATGGATGTAGATTCTTAACAGTGTAAACTGAAGTGTGTTTCTGTAGGTTGTAAACAGTTGTAGTCCTGAATGTTTCTTAATCTAGTGTGGCAGTGTGAGCCCTGAAGTGTCAAAGTTGTGTGTGTGTAGTACGGAACAACCTGTGTCATGGCAGTGTCTGGCCAGTGGGAGATATAAAGGTTTCAGACTGTAATTTGAGTTTTGGTAGCTCTGGAGTGTCACAGTGAAATGTGGGAAGTGGGAATGTTGGAGTGTCATAGTGCAGTGTGGATACTGGTTTTGCTGGGGTGTCAAAATATATTGGGAGAGTGAGACTATAGTGTATCATATAGGAGTGTGTGCATGTGAGCCCATGTTTGTCATTTTGGAATGTGAACTCTGGGAGGCACTTGTGGTCAACCAGGAATTTTTGTGAGTTGAAGCCTTGGAAGTCAGATTGGAGAGTAGGCATTGGAAGCCATGATGTATCAGAGTGATGACTGTGGTAGCTGTGAGGTGACAAAATACAGTTTGGTTTTATAAGGAGTTTGGTGTCACAGTGCTAGCTCTAGTGTCACAGGGTTAGCAGTTGTAGCTCTAGTGTGGCACAGTGGATTTGGACAGTGGAATATCAGAAGGAGCTAAGGTGATGTGTTTGTAGGGGGAGAGCTGGGTTATCACAATGGCGTGTGGTTGATGGGAATGCAGAAGTGTCACAGTGGAGATGGATTATGGAAGCACTGTGGAGTCACTGTGGAGTGTGAACAAGGAACACACTGGATTGTTACAGTGGAGTTTAGTCAGTGGGAGACCTACAATGTCCCTAGAATGAAGAATACAGTGGGAGATTTTAAGTTCATAAAGAAGTGTTATATATGGGAGCCCAGAAATTTAAAATTCATGTGAAAATAGTGAGAGCCCTCAGGTTTAACAGTTGTAAGCTTACATCTGGGAATGTGCTGTGTCACATGGAAAATGGGTAGCAAGAGTCTGGTGAGAAAAATGGGGAAATGTGAAGACTAAGAAGAAGGAACAGGAATGGGAGAAGAAGGAGCTTGTGAAATTGAGAAGGAGCACAGAAGGGTGTAGAGCTAGAGATGGAGGAGGCAGAGGAAGAAAAATAGGACACAGAGTAGAAAAAGAGAAAAAGGAGAAGGTGTAGAAACCAATTAGAAAAAGTCAGTGACTTAATGCATAGCTTAAATGCAGATGATTCTAGCTAAATCTACTGTACCAATGTTGTTACTTTGCTTAAGTATGCTTATGTGTCCAAATTAAATCAATGTTACTTTCTCTAAGTCAGCAAGGCCAGCATATACCATCATTATCTTACCTCTGGTGTATCACCTCTATAGCCCTTTGTTTCCATCATTTTGCACAGGATTTGACACCTTATCCATTCCCATTATATTCTTCTCACTGTCCATTACAAGAGTAACATTATGATTACTGCACCTAGAATTCATACACAATTAGAGACAAAAGTCAAGGAGTAAATATAAGAATTCCCACAGAATTCTTTTCACTCAGTGAAGTATTTTTTGGTCTAGTTGTATTGAGCAAGAGAATTAAATGCTTCATAGAAATAACTTGTGGCCTCAAGTCACATCTGCTCCCACTAAGGAAACACGGGAACCAATGGGCCTCAGGATTTTAGAGGCCCATATCCCTCGTGGAGCATGTCACTCTAGCAAATTTATGCAGTGACTTGAGAATATGTTCTTTGGAATGGGACCCTGACAAAGAGTGGACATTGAAACACAATTTTTAAATATAATCCACAAAACTACTATTTTTTTGGAAAAAAACACTTTGCCTTTTGAGTCATATTGAGCATAGAAATTTCCCTCTTAAAAATGGAACCACATGGATGGGCTGAAACTGAACATACAAAATCATCTCCATGCAGAAAACAAGCACTTCAGAAACACCTTGTCTGTCATATTTGTGTGCTGACTGAGAAAGGACACAGAGATCAGACACAAGGCAGCAAGCCTCTCCAGACTGTTCTTTCCTCCTGAACCACTGAGAAACAATACAGGCTCAACCCATAAGTTGGAAAACCTAATGATCATAGTTCACTGGGTTGTAGAGAGCTGGATAAGAAGTAACCCTAGAAACCGTGTTTCATAATGGTCCTGTTTCCCCAGAGACACTTGTGTAGACAATTTTTTCAGCTCTGAGGTCCATCTAGGCATCACAGGTGGATTCCATTCTGTCTGGAGTCTAAGGCAGTCCTACCTAAGAGGCTCAAAAGTGCAGGGCAGGGAGCTGTGTTCATCCTTTAAATTGATGTAAATTTGTCTAAAAGTGTGTCCCTGGTTCTATGGGCAGAAATTCATAACCATAGTCCACCAAGTTATGCAACCTGAGTGTCCATTTTGACCTGGGTGTAAAGTCACCCATGGAGTCATATAGAGCCCCTTGAAGGAGGACTACAACATCTTTGTAAACTGATACTTACATGATCAAAAGTTGGAGGACCCTGGAGCACAACATAAATATCTAAGTAGTGGCCCAATTTCCCGACAACTCTACTGTTATAGAGAGTATCTCTTTTTTCAGTTTAGCTCTGTGGACTCATGGCAAGCTCCCTATGACTTATTCACAGAGGACAGAAATATGTGGCCTGGCTTATAGATAATTTTGCCTGATATCAATATCAACCACAGAGTGTACTGCTGCAGCACAACACACAATCTCTAGACATGTATGCTAGACAGCCACTAATTAATTCATCAAAATCATCAAAGATTGGGGCAGTTCACTTTACAAAGTAACTTTCTTAGTTCAACTCTATTTCAAAAAATAAAGAGACCATTTTTTCTTTTTGTATAAAACTTTCTTCACCTACCATTTATTAAATAAGGATCAGGTGTTTCATCTTTTGAGACTTGGAAGTAGGTATGATGTATGGACTTAGTCATCACATAGTTTGTGAGGAACAGTGTCTTTAAAAATAAAGTCAAGTCAATGGTTAAACACTACATAACAATATTCTGATTCCAGACTTAACCCAAGGAAGACAATTTCTAATACATGGCCTTCTGCATTACCTGTTAGAGGAGTGAGGACTGCTGTTGCAATCCAATGGGTTACCTTTGTTATAGTTTCTATGTCTGTGGTAATAACGGAGACATTCTGAATAATTTCACAGTGATCCCCAGCTGCAGACATGAATATGCTATTTGCCATTAATTGAAAACAATACTTAATTCATATTAATCTAAGACTCAACATTCAGATTCAAGAGTTTCACTCTATGCATCTTTTTTTTTTTTTCTAAATTATTCCAAAAGCAGATGTGAGACCAGTTATACTAGTTCATATTAGAGTTGTAATCACTATATGAGGAAAATAGAATAATTCAGAATTTGTCATGGCCTGGAAAAATTGTAAGAGGAAACTCAAAAGGTCAATTTGTTAATGACTTCTACTGTGACTGTGATCATGCTCAATAGATTCAAAACTAAGTAGAACCCTAAAAGGCTCAAGAAAGTGTGACCCTTGAGTCAGTATGCTAAGCTATGGAATAAATACATTAGTCCTGCACTTTACACAAGCAGAAACATATGGAATATGTGTGGAAATATCATTAGTGGGGGAAAATATTAAAATAAACATAAGTTTGTATGAGATGGAATGTGTTAATTTGGGTATATCAGACTGAGATTGTGGATTTATACCAGCAAATTGAGTCATTATCAAACACTCTAAGTGCTTGTTGGTATGGTTGGCTAAAACAGGCATACAACAGTGGACCAATAATTGTGACATAGAGATGCCCACTGTATCGACACCAATCCATGTATCTCTCTCACAACGGTCTCTCTCTGTCTCTCACTCTCTGTCTCTCTCTCATAGTTCCCTTCCACTCTCTCTGAAAAAGCAATTGAAAAAATATACTTGTATGAAGATTGAAAAAAAAATCTGTGAGAAGGAACAGGTTCTGGTTTCTGTTTAATATCCATCTGTGAATACAGGTGACTTCCTTCTCCTCTAATGCCCAAGGTGGCCCTAGTTAGGAGGGGAAAATTTTAAGGGGAAAGGGCTTCCTTCACCCATCAAAATTGCCTGAGATTTGCTCCCTTGGTTTCAAAGAAAAAATGTTTGGCCAAGGGCCACCAAGTAGTCATGCAACCTGAGATGCCCTTTATGAATAAGTTGTGATGTCAACCACTGAGTCATGAAGTTCGACATGCAGAGGAATACTACATCAATTCAAAATGTCACATGATCAGCTTGGCTGCACAAGGCTCAGCAGTTGAGCATCAACCTAAGACCCATGAGATGGTGGTGCAGTTCCAATCAGGGCACATGTCCAGTTATGGGCTCCATCCACAGTCAGGGGAGTCAGGAGGCAACCAATCAATGAAGACTGCCTCATCATTGATGTTTCTATGTCTCTTTCTCTCTCCACCCTCTTTCCTCTCTCTGAAATCAATAAAGATGTATTTTTTTTAAATGGTATATGATCTGATCTCTTAAGTCCCAGATGCCACAAAGCATTTATGTCAGTAATGTCCCAGTTTCTCTCTGTCCCTATTACTATTCAATGGACCCTCTTGCAGCACTGACTTTGGAACTCATAAGATACTCATGATGACTTGCTGAGTGAGGAAGTAAAGACATGGCTCGTCTTACAGATAATTTTGCAGGATATCAATAGCCAATAAGAGAATGGATAGCTTTAGCAAGAGACACCATCTCTGGACATTCATGCAGGACAGTGGATAAGGGAAACCAGCACAACTTGCTGTGTTTAAAGCAGTTCACCTTTTCTTGGAGGACCAATGACCAGATAGATATGCTATTATATTCATTGATATGGCCAATATTTTACATCAATTGTGAGGAACATAGAAGAAACATGATTGATAAATATTTCACATTGAAATTTGGGCAGAAGAATGAGGGGGAGGACAAGTATTAGAAGGAGAGATAAAATAAAAGGGAAACAAGAAAGAGGGGCATTAGGAGGAGGAAAGGGAGGAAACAAAACTGAAGCATGGGGAGGAGGAGGAAACTGAGAAGAAGGTAAAAAGGAGTAGAAACAACTTGAAAAACAGCAGTGAATTACTGTAAAGTATAATTGCAGGCGATTCCAGCTGCTCCTGCTGTATCAATGAGGTCACTTTTTATCAACAACTTCAATGTACACATCACCTTGTATCCACCTACTGTTCTGGCAAATGAGACCAGCATATACATTCATTCTCTTATCTCTGAAGTATATCACCTCTTCAACATAATGCCTCCATCTAGGCTGCAGAGTTCTTGACCATATTTTCCATCCACAATAATAGCCTGCCCATTGCTCCATTGAAAAAATGATGTTGCCCAGCCGGGCATGGCTCAGCAGTTGAGTGTCAACCTAGGATCCAGGTGATTGGGGCTCAATTCATGGTCAGGGCACATGCCCGGGTTGCAGGCTCAATCATTGACTCTCTCATCATTGATGTTTCTGTCTCTCTCTCTCCCTCTCCCTTACTATCTCTGAAATCAATAAAGATATATATATATATTTTTAAAAAGATGTTATCCTACCTGAGCCAAGTGATGGGAACAGTACTGCTCTAGACTTGATACATTTTGAGAGTCAGAAGTTGAGGAATAAATCTGACAAAATTCAGAATTATTTTCACTCAGTGAAATAGCTTTCAATCCAGTAGTATTGAGCAGGAAAGCTAATATATTTTAAACAATAGTTTCTGGCACAAGACCCGGCCTGCAAACATATGAATTCACAGCACACATTAGGCCTCTGGATTTTAGAGGAAGCACATTCCTCAGTGGAGGATTTGCCTCCTGGGAATTTATGGAGTGAACTGAAAATCTACTTTTGAGTTTGACAGTGACAAAAACAGGTCAAGGCTGATGTATAAGATACTCTGTAACCTTAGCCATATATTTCAGGTAACTTGATGGTATCACAAGTATCAGTGATGGATAGAGCTTCTGTTTGGAGCCTTAGTAATATCCAGAGGTAAATCAGGATGCAGATGCTCAGAATTTTTCAACCAAGGCCTGATGTCATCCACAAATACCTAATGTTCTTTTAGGAACAACTCTTGCGGGTTTTTTTAAAGTCAAATTTGTCAAGGAAAGGTTTTTCATAAGAATGTAGCCAGATGCTTGGACCATCACACAACATCAAAATCATCTCCACCCAGAATACAAGCATTTATATGTATCCCACTTCTGTCATTTTCCAGACTGAGAAAGTGGATGGATTCCAGAACACATGGCCAAAAGTCCCTCCAGGATATTACTTCCTCCTGTGACACTGAGAAACAACAGGGTTTGGACCCAGATGCTGGCAAATGCTATTATCATGGTTAAAAGGGTGGTATAGAGCTGGGAAAGAAGTGACACCTTGCACTAATCTCTATGTGGATCCTGGTTTTCCAGAGACCTGTTGGGAGGTGATAGTTTCTATCCCTGGGAGAGGTTCATCAAGGAATTAGCAAGCTCTCATCCCATCTAAAGGCAAAGGAAGTCCTAAATAGAAAGTCAAATGCTCAGTAGACGGGACTTACATCACCCCTCAATATGGATTAAGATTTGCCCCAAAATGTTTCCTTGGTTTGAAAGAAGATGTCCTTAACCATGGGCCACCAAAGTACCAGGCAATATGAGCTATCCAGTATGACCTGGGGTTATTGTCAGCCAGGGTTTCATAAAGCTGCCATAAAGAGAATGACTAAAATATCAATGAAAAATTATAGATAAATGATATAACCTTGGAGAAGATTGGAAGTCAAAGCTGTTATAGAGCTATGTCACAGCAATGGCATCATGAGAGATACACTTGGCCTCTCCTGCTGAAATTTTAACAAATTAACCAAGTATAATTCAACAAAGAATTCCCTACTCAACACTGAGAAAGGTGGAGAAACCCCCACACTGAAACGTCTAAGGGTGAGCAATGAGGAATAAGCAGAGAGGCAAGAAAGGAGGAAAATCCAGAGGGCCTCAGACAAAGCGCTGCACCTGGGAGCTTGGGGCCTGGCCAAGAAAAGGAAGAAGCTGGCAATAGCAGGCACTTACTTCAGCTAAATAGGCAGAAAACAGAGATGCTCAGGACAGCCCAGCAAAATGAATGGAATGAACAGTGACTGAGCCAGCAGATTCCTGACCGATCATGGTCTTCCACCTTGCAGCTCTCCCACTCTCAAGTGTGGGTGTTCATGACAAAGAAACAGAACCACGGAGCCCTGGGCTCAAAAACTTGCCTCCCATTGCCCTTGGTGTCTGGTCAACAAACATTTTATATGTAAACAAAGGGCTATCACAGTTTTTCTCTGTGACTGATCCCCAGGTAACCCAATTGGGAGGGAACCCAGCATGGTTGAAGACTCCATTATGTTGAGGGCAAAACAAACCCCACCCTGAAGCAGCAGGGCTCTACTGTCCTTCAAAAGGCAGCAAAGATCCAGTCTGGGAGGTCACAGATGTAAAACTATCTTATGCTTCAGTACCATCTACTGAAAAATAGTAGAAAGACCTCTTCAGAGAATGCTGCTAAGGACAGGCCATTTATGCCTAGACAAAAAAGAGGAGCAATTACCATGAATAACCATGGTAACAAGGATGAAGGAAAGAAAGTGAAAAATCCCCAGAAAGCAAGCAGGAACACATGGAAACATCTGATATAAATGACAGAGATTTCAAGTTTGCATTCCTGAAATGTTAGGTGAGATGCCATAAAAATACAGACAGGCAATTCAATGCACTCAGAAAGCAAATTAACAAACAAAATGAATACTTTACCAAAGAGATTGAAACTTTATATTCTTTCTTTCTTTCTTTCTTTCTTTCTTTCTTTCTTTCTTTCTTTCTTTCTTTCTTTCTTTCTTTCTTTTTCTTTTCTTTCTTTCTTTCTTTCTTTCTTTCTTTCTTTCTTTCTTTCTTTCTCTTCCTTTCTTCCTTTCTTCCTTTCTTCCTTCCTTTCTTCCTTTCTTTCTTTCTTTTTAAATATATCTTTATTGATTTGAGAGGGGAAAGGGGAGGGAGAGAGAGATAGAGACATCAATGATGAGAGAGTCATTGATCGAACCCATGACCTGGGCATGTGCCCTGACTGGGAATCGAAAACCGATGGACTGGACCCTAGGTCAATGTTCTACCACTGAGCCACACCTCACCAGGCGAGATTGAAACTTTAAAAATGAAACAATCTGAAACCCTGCAAGTGAAGCATGCAATTAAGGAGATTAGAAATGAGCTACTGAGCATAGAATATAGAACCACCATATGGAGGAAAGAATTAGTGATATTGAAGATCGGAACCTAGAAATGACACAGAGCAAAGAAGAGAGACCTGAGCATTAAGAAAAATGAAAAGCTCTCCAAGAACTGATTCCATTAGAAAAAGTGGTATTAGAATTGTAGGCATTCCTGAAGAAAAAGAGAGGGACAAGGGAACAGAGAGCCTATTCAAACAAATAGTGAATGAGAACATCTCAAACCTATGGAGTGAACTAGATCCTTGAAATAAAAAAGCAAAAAGAACACCTAGTTACTTCAATCCAAAGAAGCCCTCTCAAAGGCACATTGTATTAAAACTGTCAAAAATTAATGAACAAAAAAATTGTCAAAGCAGCCAGGGAAAACAAAAAAGTGACCTACAATGGAAAACACATTGGAATTTTATTGGATTTCTCAGCAAATTTTCACAGCAAGAAGAGAGTGGAATCAAATATTCAAATGCCTGAAGGATAGAAATGACCAGCCAGGAATAGTATATTCAGCAAAATTATCCTTTAAATATAAAGAAGAAATAAAGCTGTTCTCAGGCATACAGAAGGTGAGAGAATTTATCACCAGAAAACATTCATTGCAGAATATGCTAAAGAGAGTTATTGTACCTAAAATAAGCAACATAAGGTCACAATACTATGAGTAAGATCATCAAAAATTGTACATCTTACACAGGAATAATTTGTGAAAACAAAAACTGGAAGGGGTAAAGGTCTGAACTGGCATAGGAGGATGAGCATCATATGCACTCAAAAGAAACAAAGCTATTGTATATATGCAACTTTATTTTTCATAAACTTAATGGTAATAACAGTCAGAAATCCCCAAACCAGGACACATATCTTAAAAAGAGAGGACACAGAATAAGAGTCTAGAACCAGATGGCTTCAAAAGTTAATTCCAACAAACATTCAAAAAAGAATTCAAAACTATCCTCCTCAAACTCTTCCAAAAAATGAAGAGGCAATACTTCTTAACACAATTTAAGACACCAATATATCCCTGACAATAAAACCTGGCAAGGGTAACAAAAAAAAAAAAAAAAAGGGAAAACTACAGACCAATATCTTTGGTGAATACATATGCAAAAATCCTAAACAATATATTAGCAAATCAATTCCAGCAGTACATCAAAAAAATAAGGCATCATGATCACGTGGGGTTCATTCCAGAAGCACAAGGATGGTTCAACATCCATAAATCAATCAATGTAATTCACCATCTTAACAAAAGAAAGTATAAAAATCACATGATCCTATCCATAGATGAAGAGAAACAATTTGATAAGATAAAACATCCATTTATGATTTAAACACTCAGTAAAATAAGAATAGAAGGAAAGTACCTTAACATAATAAAGACAATCTATGTTAAATCTCAGCCAATATTATACTCAATGGTGAAAAACTGAAAGTTTTTCCTCTAAGGTCAGGAACAAGACATGGATGTCCACTCTCATCACTCTTATTCATGTTCTGGAACTGTTAGCCAGAGCAATGAGGCAAGATATATAAATAAAAGGCATTCAAATAGGGAAGGAAGAAATAAAATTCACTTTGTGCAGAAGGCATGATTCTGTATATACAAAACCTGAAGTCTCCACCAAAAACAAAATTACACACAATAAGCAAATACAATCAAGTTGCAGGATACAAAATAAATGTACAAAAACCAATTGCATTTCTGTATACTAACAATAAAACTTCAGAAAATGAAATAAAAGCAACAACAACAAACAAACAAAAAACAATTCTTTTGCAATGGCAAACCTCAACAGTAAAATACCTAGAAAGAAACAACAAAGAATGTGAAAGACCTCTATACTGAAAGTTACAAAGCATTATTAAAAGTGACTAAATATAACACAAAAAGTAGAAAAAGATTCCATGTTTATGGATTGGACAAAACAACGTAGGTAAAATGACCACACTACCCAAAGCAATCTACAGGTTTAATGCAATCCGCACCAAAATCCCAAAATCATATTTTAAAAAATAGAAGGAGAAATCATCAGATTTGTATGGAACCACAAAAGACCAGAAATAGCCAAAGCAATCCTGAATAAAAACAAGGAAGCTAGAAGTTTCACACTACCTGACTTCAAATTATACTACAGTGGTATGACAACGAAACAGGGTGATATTGGCACAGAAACGAACACACAAATCAGTGGAACAGAGTTGAGGGCCTAGGTATAAAACCAAGTATATGGGCAGATCATTTTTGACAAAGGAGCCAGAAACATGCAATGGAGTAAAGATAGTCTCTTCAATAAATGGTGCTGGGAAAACAGAAAAGCCACAAGCAAAAGAATGAAACTGGGTTACAATTTGCCCCCATGTACAAAAATTAATTCAAAATGGATCAGAGACCTAAATGTGAGACTTGAAACAATGTTACACAGAAGAAAATGTAGGTACTAAACTTATGGACCTTGGTGGCAGAGGATATGTTATGAACTTGGCCTCAAATGCAAGTGAAGTAAAGGCAAAAATAAACGAATGGGACTCAAGCAAACTAAAAAGCTTCTGCACAACAAAGGAAACTGACAACAAAACAAACCTTCAGTCAACCAGATGGGACATGATATTTGCAAACAGTAGCTCTGACAATGATTTCGTTTCCAAGATATATAAAGAACTCATTAAACCTAACACCAAACAAACAACCCAATCAAATGTGGGCAGAAGACCTGAACAGACACTTCTCCCAAGAAGGCATATGAACAGCCAGTACATATGTGCAAAGTTGTTCAACCTCACTATCAATTAGGGAAATGCATAAAATGACTAGAATGAGATACCACCTCACACCTGTTAGAGTGGCTATTATCAACAAGACAAGCAATAACAAGTGTTGGAGATGTTATGGGAAAAGGGATTCCTCATTCACTGCTGGTGGGAATGTAGACTGGCACAACCACTATGGAAAGCCATCTAGCAATTCACCAAAAAAGGAAGAATAGAGCTACCACATGACCCAGTAATCCCTCTCCTGAGTGTATACCTCAAAAACTCAAAAACATGTACTTGTAAAGATATATGCACCCCTGTATTCATTGCAGCATCATTCACAGTAGCCAAGACAGAAACAACTAAAGTGTCCTGCAATAGAGGACTAAAGAAAATGTAGTACATGTACACAATGGAATACTACTCAGCCATGAGAATGGATGAAATACTGCCATTTGTAACAACCTGGATGGACCTTAAGAATATTATGCTAAGTGAAATAAGTCTGTCACCAAAAGCTAAGAATCACATGATTTCATTCATATGTGGCATACAAAACTGAAACTGGTCAACACAAACAGCAGTGTGTTAGTTGCCAGAGGGAATGGTGTGGGGGTGAAGGGGATGGTAATATTTGGTGATCAGAGAATACATGACTGTGGATGGTGGACAAACAGGTCAATATACAGGCCTTATAACATAGAAAACCACACTTGAAACCTATATGTTCATATTTGCCATTGTCACCCCAATGAATTTAATACAATGTTATAAAAAAGAAGACAAAAACTCCACCAAAGCAGTTATATGATTTGTGATCCAATCGCCTCCTACCCTACTGTGGACTCACTGGCAGCTCCCTTGACCTGTGTTCAGAGGAAATGAAGATGAGACCTGGCTTACAGATATTTTTGCATGATATCACAGACCAACAAGACAGTGGACAGCTGCACCATGACAGACCATCTCTGGACATTCATTCAGGACAATGGATAAGGACAAACACCAAAATGGGCTGAGTCTGAGGCAGTTCACCTCATCATTCATTTTGCTTGGATGACAAATGACCAGATATACAACTGTATGCTGATTCATGGCTCTGGCCAATATATTGAATCAATAGTCAGGGTCATAAAAGACACATAATTGTCAAAAACACACAAAGATACATAAGTCTTTTATGATGCTAATCACAGGGTATATCAATGTGGATGATTTCATTAGGATGGTTTCAAGAGGATAAGTGGCCACATTAGATAGTTTCTCTCAGAGGTGGAATGTAAAACAAAGAGACAAAGAAAATCTCCTACACAGATGGTGGTTACCAGAGGAAAAAACCACCAATGAGTGTGGGGAAGATAAAAGGTCAAATATAAGGAGTTTAGACTTTGGGTGGTGAACACTTAATGGAGTATCTAGGTTGCTTTATAAAGATGCAAAGCAAAACTTATGTAATGTTATTACCATGCTTTTTCCCACTATTTAATAATAAAATAATTTTAAAAGAACTTGGTCATTCCCCTTCCTGTTTTATAAAGGAGTGGGACATTTTCCTGTTTTTGAATTATATGAACATACTTTTGATTACTTACATTTAACCAGTAAGGCTAAGGTGAATCACCTGTTTAGGTTGGACCATAGCAGGTATACTGTTGATATTAGCCATTAGTTAATAAGGAATGGCTCATTAACTAATGGCTAATATAATCAAACCTTATGAGTGAATAAACAGAAGCCAATCAAGATGATTATTAAATATTGCTCTACATCACCAGATGAAGAATTGATGACAGCTGTGGAAATACAATGGGTTTCCTTGTTTCTAGTTTCCATGTCTGTGGTGATGAAAAGACACTCTGAAAAATCTCACAATGGTGCACAAGAGCAGACATGGATTGTTCCTTGAATTATATCCAAGACTCCATATTCAGCTGGCATTACTTCAGGACATGAATAAAGTTCTGTTTTCTGTGGTTACATGCCAGATGTGAGAATGATTGGCAAGGTTAATCATAGATGTGTAACTGATATAAGAAGAAACTAGAATAATTCAGGTTTGTCACAGGACTAAAACTGTGCAAGAAGAAACTTACAAGGGTGATAATGGCAGTGACCTCTGCTGTGGATCTGGAATCATGCAGGAAACAAAACAGCTATTCATGAACTGAAGCCCTTCATGGTGAATCTGGAATACAAGGAACCATCCATGTCTGCTGTTGTGGACCACTCATATACTTTTCAGAATGTCTATGTCTTCACCACAGACAGAGAAAACAGAAACCAAGAAACCCATTAGACTGCCCCGGTGATCCTCACACCTGAATCTAGTGGTGTTGTAGCCCAATATTTGGAAATTTACTTCATTGGACTCTGGAGTCAGAACTGCCCCAAACTCTGCAAATTGTGAGCTCTTTCATGAATTTTCACAGATGTCCTGATTTACTACAACTGTCCACTTTCTGGTTGTTCATCCATATAATTCTAAATTATCTCTAAGCTGACACACAAAATTCCTTCCTTTGTAAACTAGTCATCAGGAGTTTATCAAGACTCCAAAGGCTAAGCTGTAAATTAGAAGGACAATTGGGTCACTATATTTATAACTTCTTTGTGCCTTCATGGTCCTGTGGGTTTCAATATGTATGTACAACTTCAAATTGATGTTTTAACTTTCATGTGCTTGCCTAACATTATGACTCCATGGGTTGCATTATACCTAGGTCATAATAGACAGTTCATGTTGCTTAGTAACTTGGTGGCCCATGGTTAAGCATTTCACCTTTAAAACCAAGGAAAATTTTGTGGCAAATCTCAGTCCATTTTGATGAGTGACTACAAAACCTTCTTCTAAATATCTGTCTCTAATTACTGGGGCTGCTTTGGGTTTAAGATGGGATGAAAGGCACACATGATATTCTGATGGACTAGAACAAGAATGTGGATCCTTGCCATCCCCCCTCCCGGCCCCAGGGAAACCAAGAGCCCTATGTAGTTTGGTAATTAGAGTTACTTCTTGACAACTATCTACAAATGAATGAACCATGATAATCATGTGTTACAACATGTTACTTCAGTAAAACGTAATATATTTCACAGAAGACATCAACATTGTATAAAATAGGTTTATGTATGTACTAATTCAAACTGTGAAACACTCCATAGGCCATGTATGTATAGCTTTCTGACATAATAATGTACTAGTATGATATTATGTATAATCAACACATTTGTAAACACTACTATGCCGCGTCCTCTCCCAACCATGTCTTCTGACAAAATCTGGAGGTGGAGAGGAAGCTTCAAGGAAGGTGTCTTCTGAGAAGAGGACATGGCATGTGGGTGGGAGTAATTGGCTTAATGGGAATATCCCTTCTCCTCCTTGGAGGGATATTTTGGGTTGTAAAATCAATAACTAACCTGGGAATGGTAAACAATGTTCTCACTTCTGAAGAAATCCTGATTTCCCCAAGTCCAGTCACTATCACATGTGCTGGATGCTTTAACAAATAGTTATTAGAAGCTAGGAAAACTCCCCCTGGTGCCCCCAAAAAGGAATTTATGGAGGAACTAGAGAAAGCTGAGCTCACACAGCCACCTATCCTCAAGTGCCCCCACCTATGAATGCAGGATTAGTCGAGGACAGGAAAAAGGCCATCGCCCCTTGCCTGCTGTACAAGGACCACCCTGGGTAGCACACAGAATAAATGGCAGATTATGGCATCCCCCTAAAAGGGGCTAACAGTATGGAAAGGCTACCAGACCCTCCTCTGCCTTACACAGGTGCTTACAATGAGAACAGTATCAAAATAGTTAATGTAAATGGAAGGCATGTTCAGTATGAAAACCTGCCCTCCATGAAACGCTTGGCAAGGCAGCGGCCACACTGGTGCTTGCTCCCAAAGAAACAAAAGAAAAGCATTCTTAAGCAGTTAATCAATAGCTATGGCAAAAGGCACTCTGTTCTTAGAAGAAAATGGCAAGGAGAATATAATAGCTTAAGAATAGGTCCATGGTTAAAATATAACCAGAAGAAGTAGTAACCACAGGCAAACATTATATAAAATTTCTGTCTCACAAACTAATATATTCCTGCTGCAAACAACACCACATCTCTCACTCTATAGGTCACTGATTTTTCCTTTCTCCTCTATTCTAAAAAATAAAAGTCAAAATTGTTCCGTTCTGATGAAATCGAAACTTGTATTGTTTAACCTGTGAATAATATTTCTTGCTTGCTAACCAAAAAAATGTAATCGTAGCCAAAAAAGAAAGTATAAAAGATTATGTTGATTCTCAATAAAGTGGAACAGTGTCACACCACCTCCGAGTCATGTAGCCTGCTGTCTCCCAGTGCCGACGCCTTGCCCACCTTCAGCACCCCTGACTCCCACTGCGGCTGGACTGCGGCACTACTAGCAATAGAGTTTGATCACTATAATAACTAAATGAAAGTTAGATAACTACATAATTAGTGTTTCAGCATGCTTCCACAGTAAATGGCATTATAATACTTCAAAGAAGATTCTGTGTATTCCTACAAAGAGTCAAACATATGCTAAAAGGTGAATGCATGTATTAGTTTTTGAGATAATGTAAAAACAGATCACTGTCAAAGACTATAGGAAAATTTCTTTAAAATTGTTGAGTTTTATTATTCAAGGACCTGTGCCTTTTGTAAAACATGTATTGATTGTTAAAAACTAAGAATTAATTTGTATCAAGCAGCATTTTATCAAACTCTGTTTAGCACTGACAATGATAACTAAATTAAACCTTTAATATATGTTAACAATTTCCCAAAATGCTTCTTAATAGATGATGTTATTTTATAATATTCCAAAAAAATCCACACCTTACAAACTAGGCTCACCTAGGTGTTCCTTCAAAATCTGAAATATATTACCCATACGTCAGATAGAAATTTATGTATGGCATTGTGTATAATCCTCATACTCGTAACTTCTACTGGCAAACTCTGTCTATACAGTGTACTTTTAGTGTCTTAATGAGCTGTACATTTTTAAAACCTTTGGTAAAGTGAAAACTCTTAGAACTAATTCTTACCACGCATGGTTTTGGAAAACTGTTTCTAGCATAGCTTATAATTATTAAATGATACATATGCTAATCTTGTGGTCAAAGTTCCAAATGCTCTCCACGTAGTTGGCATTATATAATATCTCAAAGAATATAACACCAGGTCACACACTAAGCTCACCTGTGTATACCTTCAAAGTATATACCATATGAGCAATAGATTAAGCTTCTAATAGGCTATGC
This sequence comes from Miniopterus schreibersii, assembly GCF_964146895.1. NCBI lineage: Eukaryota > Metazoa > Chordata > Mammalia > Chiroptera > Miniopteridae > Miniopterus > Miniopterus schreibersii. Next base: position 16,549,792 of record NC_138120.1, on the reverse strand, counting down.
TATAATACATACATATAATCAACATACTCATAAACATTACTGACAAACAGTGCTTAGAACAGACTAGTATTAGTATTTTGATGAACTGTGAATTGTGCAAAATATGTAGAAAATGATCACTCTTAGAATTAACTCATACCAAATGGGATTTTAACCAACAGCACACAGCAAAGACTAAAATTACAGCACTCCTACTATGTAATGAATGGTCATCCATGTTCTGCACATTAAATGATCCTAGCTCTATGTTAACCCTAATATTAAAACCTAACAATAACCATAACCCTAACCTCTAAAACAAACCCTAAACCTAAAACTAACCATGAACATAACACTAAACCACCCTAACACTAACCTTATCCCAAACACCTAACCTAATCTTTACCTTTAACACTAATCCTAACTCTGACCCTGACCCTGGCCCTACCTTAACCCTAACACTAACTCAGGTTAACCATCCATTTGTAAGCACAGGACATCTCTGACTACAATATTCTTGGTTTACTTTATCAATTAGTTCTGAATTATGTAAAACCTGTAGTGACGCACTTGACCAATCTTATTATTAATTTTTATGAAGCAAGATTTTAGCATTTTTTTTCTTTTTTTTTTTCTTTTTGTCCTTGTATTTTAAGTTTCTTTATCTTTATTGTTGAAAATATTACAGATACACTTTTCCCCCCATTGAATTGATACCCTTCACCCTGTGTCCATCGCATCCCCAGGCTTTCCCCATACCAATGACTGTGTCCATGGATTATGCTTACAAACATCCAAGTTCTTTGATTAGTCTCTCCACCCACTCCTCCATCCTTACCTTCCCTCTGAGATCCCTCAGTCTGTTCCATGCTTCTATGTCTTTGGATCTATTTTGTTCATCAGTTTATTTTGTTTATTATATTCCACATATAAGTGAGATCATGTGGTATTTTTCTTTCTTTGCCACGTTTAATTTACTTAGCATGGTACATTCTAGTTGCCTCTATGCTAAGCCAAAAGATAAAAGATCCTTCTTTTTTGCAGCGGCATAGTATTCCATGGTGTAAATGTGCCACAGTTTTTTTATCCACCCATCTATGGATCAGCACTAGGGCTCTTTCCAGACCTTAGCTATTGTAAATTGCTGTGCTACAAACATAGGGGTGTATAAGTTATTTCTGAATGGTGTTTTAGTTCCCTTAGGATATATTCCTACAAGTGGGGTCACTGAATCAAATGGCAGGTTAACTTTTAATCTTCTGAGGAAACTCCATACTGCTTTCAATAGAGACTGAACCCCTCTTCATTCCTACCACAAGTGTACTAGGGTCCCCTTTTCTCCATACCCTTGCCAGCAATTGTACTTCATTGATTTGTTGATGGTAGCTATTTTGACAGGTGTGAAGTGATTCCTCATTGTGGTTTTAACTTGCATCTTTGTGATGATTAATAACATTGAGCACTATTTTATATATATCTTAACCATTTGTATGTCCTCTTTGGAGCAGTGTCTATTTAGGTTTTTAACCCATTTTTAAATTGGATTGCTTGCCTTCCTTTTGTTAAGTAGTATCAGTTCCCTATATATTTTGAATATTAGCTCTTTATCAGGTGTGTCATTTGCAAATATGTTCACCCATACAGTGGGCTCCCTTTTCATTTTATTGACGATTTCTTTTGCTGTGCAGGAGCTCTTTATTTTGATGCAGTCCCATTTGTTTATTTTCTCTTAGTTGCTCCTGCCCTGGTAGATGTATCAACAAACATATTGCTGCAAGGGATGCCTGAGATTTTGCTGCATACGTTTTCCTGTACGATTTTTATACTTTCATGTCTTACATTTAAGTTTTTATCCATTTTGAGTTTACTTTAGTGTATGATGTACGTTGGTGGCCTAATTTCATTTTTTGCATGTACCTGTCCAATTTTCCCAACACTATTTTTTGAAGAGACTGTCTTTACTCCATGTATGTTCTTACCTCCTTTCTCCAATATTAATTGAACATAATGGCATGGGTCAATTTCTGGGTTCTCTGTTATGTTCCACTGGTCTATGTCTGTTCTTGTGACATTACCAGGGTGTTTTGATTACTGTGCCTTCATAGTATAACTTGATATCTGGTATTGTGATACCTCCAACTTTGTTATTCTGTCTAAAGATTGCTGGGGCTATTCAGGGTGTTTCTTTCATTCCATATAAATTTTCAAAGTCTTTGTTCTAGATCTGTTAAATATGCTGTTGGCATTTTAATAGAGTTTGTGTTGAATTTATAGATTGTTTTTGTAGTATAGACGTTTTAATGATATTAAATCTTTCAAACCATGAACATGGTATATTTTTTCATTTGTTTATATCATCCTCTATTTCTTTCTTCACTGCGCTGTAGTTTTGCAAGTAAAGGTTTCTTAAATCTTTGGTTAAGTTTATTAAGTATCTTGTTATTTTAGTTTCAATGGTAAATGAGATTGGTGTTTAATTTCTTTCTGAGAGTTCTTTATTGCTGTATAAAAATGCCATAAATTTCTGGGTGTCAAATTTGTATCCTGCTACCTTGCTGAATTCATTTATTAAATCTAGTAGTTTTTTTGTGGAATCTTTAGGATTCTCTATGCACAATATCATGTCGCCTGCAAATAATGACAATTTTGTTTCCTCCTTCCAGTGTGGATGCCTTTTATGTTTTCTTCTTGTCTGATCACTTTGGCTAGGACTTCCAGTGCTGTTTTGAACAAGAGCTGTGAAAGAGTGCACCCCTATTTTGCTCCTCTTCTTAGGAGAAATGGTTTTGAGTACGATGTTTGATGTATTTTTGAGCAAATTATTCTTAGCAATGCCTATAATTACTCAATTACATCTACAACCTATATAAAAAATTTTTAAAAATGTAACCCTAGTAAATACCATTATATTGTAATATCTCACTGGAGACACTAGCATGTCACACTGTAGTTATTAATAATGTCAACTCAATATTAAATAATGAGAGAAAATTAAAATAATTTTGTTAACCCTCCTTGTGTTTGAGAAACATAGAGATATTTTCCTGTTTTTTAATGCTATGAACATGTCTTGTTTACTTATATTTTGTTTACTAATGATCTGGTGAATCAACCATTGACACTGGACAGTACACATGTGCTACAGGGCATTAGATATCAGACAAATAATGAGGAATAGTGTTTATGAAAGTAAAATAAAATCAATCATTAAATGTTATGAACAAAGTTCTAATTCCAAAGACCACTCCAAATTTTTTCTAAATATTGTGCTAAAGCATTACTAGGAGGAGTGAGTACCACTGTGGAAATCCAATGGGTTTCCTGGTTTTTAATTCCATATTCCTGGTGACAACAAATATGTTAGGAATAAATGCTGACTTGTCCACAAAAGCAGATATGGATTGTTTCCTTGATTTATACACAAGACACTAGATTCAACTTGATGAGATTCAGGATATGAATAGATTTTTTACTCAATGGTTCCAAGCCAAGTATGAGAAAAACTGAAAAGTTCATGGTAGAGTTACAGTACAAAGTGGAGGAAACTAGAATAATTCAAGATTTGTCACATACTGTAGTCTCAAATCCCTGAAGAACACTAAATTTGAGGGGCAAAGTGTGATCCCTGAGTAAGGGTGCTACTCTTTGTAAGAACTACATGAGTCTGGTAATTTATACAACCAGAAAAATGTAAAATATGTGTGGAAGAAATTAAATTTGGTGGTCAATTTTCAAAATATAAATTTGTATGAGACAGAATTTATAACTTTGAAACCACCAGACACAGAGTCTGCATTTATAACTGCAGTTTGGGTCATTAATAAATCTCTAAATGTTTTATAGGGATGTTTGGCTAACAAATGCATTCAATGATAACCCACAAATTATGAAATGGAAATGCCCCTGATACCTTGGTTTAATATAGTAATAGTAGTTCAAAAGTTAGGAGAATCTGTAATGTTGGAATTGATTGGTCATGTGAGTCCTATTGGGCACTCTGGGAGTGTCCACATGTCATACCTTTTGCCATTAAATTGATAAATATATTTTAAGTGGTGAAACAGCATATTTGAAGAGATGAATGAGGACTCTTTTCTGAAAGACATCCATTGGGAACTGTGGACTCTCAATGATAAAATATAAAGGTGATGGGTTATTTTGGATACCCTACAGGCAGAGGCCAATGGTCCTTGTTCAATTACTAAACTCACCATATATTTAATCATCATTAAAGAAAGCATATCCAAGCAGAATATAATGAGTCTGAGTAACACTTACCTCCCATATTGGCCAATTAAACCTGGTTTCCTAGAACGGAATATAGCAAGCACAGTACATTGTACTCTATCTATGGATACAGATATGTCCTAGATGAAGTGAAAATGATTTCACTGGAATCATCAAACTGTTCCCTCAGCCCATGAACCATATCCAGGACATGAGCCAGTTTCCACATTTTTTAAATGAGGGAAAGACCAGAACCCCTTGAGGAAAGGCCTGAAACAGACAATGAAACATGTACACAGTTTACCTCATTTAATGCCTTTCCCCGAGGACTAATAGCCTTTTATACCAGAGTAACTGGTTCAGAGAAAGCCAAAAAAGAGATGTTCAAACAATGCAGGTCACAGGTACTGAACTGAAATTTGTTTCACAAACCAAAATTATACTGTGGCCCTCACTAAGACAAGGAGTTCTGAGGATCAGCTGACCAATGAGTTTTACCTAGGGTCCATTTTGAAGGAGGTCCAAATTTAGTCAGACAATTCCCTTGGTTTCCCTTTCTAGAATGTATAACTAAAATAGCCATAGCAGAAGAATGAACATGCACACTGTTATACTGAGAAATGAAGGCTACTGTGGTAGGAAAGTCTAAACAGAAGGCATAAAAACTCCCTATACCTAAGTAGGTGGTAAATCAAAGGCTATACCTCATACCTGGATGAATATTAGAGATGTTGGCCACCATCAGGGATTTGAAGATACCAGAGTGTCTATTTGACAACATCAACCCTAACCTCTTGATATGGCTTGTGCAAATGGAGAAGAAAGACAAGAATCAAGTAGGGGTAGAGTAGTGGAGATGGAGAAAGAGTAGGAGGAGGAATAGGAAAATAAGGAATGGAAGGTAGGGGAGGAAAAATAATAGGATCAAGAAAATACAGAGGAGCAGGGGGAGATGGGGAAGAGGAAGGAGAAAAAACAACTTTGATAATGGCAGTTAATTATCCCATATTTTTTTCTGCAGGTGATCCTAACTGCTGTTGATGTAACAGTGTGGTTGCTTTTCTCATGTAACATTATAGGCACATCAACTTGTACACATATGCACCTACAGTTCTGGCAAATGGCTCCTTCTTATTCTTCCTTGTGAATGGGAACTGTGCTACTCTAAACTTCATACCCTTTTAGAGTTAGAAGATGAGGAATATATCTGATTAAAATTCAGAATTCTTCTACTTGTGAAATGTTTTTGGTACAAGTGGTATTCAGAAGGTAAGGTAAATGTCTCAAGGTAAACAATAATTTGTGGCATCAGACCCTACATGAAACCAAGGTGGAAGCACGATTCCAAGTGGGCCTCTGGATTTTAGAGGCAGCATATAACTCAGTGGAGCATATAAAGCCTGCAAATATATGGAGGAAAATAAAAATCTATTCATTTTTATTTAGACACAGAAAAATATGGCACTGGTTCCACATGAGTGTACAAGCTGCTTTATGAACTGGGTCGTATACTGCATCAGAAGTGTTGGTCCTCTTAATTTTCCTAATAGATACAGACTTTATTTGGAGTCTGAGGGAGTCCTTGACCTGAATCACAGTGTAGATGCTCAGGGTTTTCAACAAAGATTTTTATATCATTTATAATTAAAAATTATTCTTTTGAGGAATAATCCTTGACTAAAATGAAAACTTCTCCTCCGTGAAATATTCTGGGACAATGGTATTGATCAGAAGCTGTAACTGTTTCAAAGAAAACCATATTTTGTGGCATCCAGCCACATAACCAATGAAGATGGATGTAATGAAACCAGTGGGTTTCTAAACTTAAGAAGCATCATATTCCTTAGTGGAGTATGTGTCTCTAGAAAATTTATGCAGTGACTTGAAAATCTGTTGCTTTTGGTTTAAACCCTAACAAAAAGATGACAATGAAATTTATACAGTCTCTTGATCTAGGTGCTCTGTGATCGGGGTCATGTATTACAGCATACGATATGGTTTTAAAAGTTTCTTTGGCAGATGGAGATTCTGTTTGGGTCCTTGGTTCACCTAGACATGAATCACGTGTTAGATGCTCAGAAGTTTCAACCAGGGTCTTGACCTCATTCACAAATAACTTGGTCATTTGAGGAACAACTTTTTGCCTTCTTGTGAGTCAAATTTGGCAAAGGAAATTGTTTTTTATTTTATTGATTTGTTTTTAATTTGTTTTTTAAATGGACCCACTTGTTTGGGCAATTGCTAAAAGTAAAAAAATCACTTCTACCCATAAAACAAGAATTTAAGTATTCCCCTTCTCTCACTGAAGTTTCCTGACTGAGAAAGCATATGGAGACTAGAACACAGGGCAGTAATTTCTTCCATGTATTCCATACCACCTTAGTCACTGAGAAACATTTGGAACTGAACCCACATGCCAAAAAAAACTTATAATCATGGTTTACTGGGTTGTAAAAAGCTGGGTAAGATGAAACCCAGTGACCCAGTTACATAAAGGTACTAACTTCCCTGAGACCATTTTTTAAGGGAGTGTAACAGTTTATGGTTCATATGCAAATCGCAGGTGACTTCCATTTCCTTTAAAGCCCAAGGTGGTCCTATCTAAGAGGTTCAAAAATTCATATAATGTTGCTGACATATGACCTGAGTTTTTTCCCAAAGGGTTTTGTTACTTTCAAAGAAGATTTGCTAAACTGTGGACCACCAAGTTACCATGCACCTTGATCTGTCCATTATAACCTGGGTGTGTTGTCACCCATGGAATCATAAAATAGATTTCTGTACAAGGTGTTCTCTAATCTTGGCCACATACTGGCACACACTTGATGTTCCTACAAGTTTACTTTACAGATAGAGATTCTGTTTGGGACCTTATGCTGACATGGAGGAGTATCATAGTGTAGATGCTCAGGATTTTCAACCAAAACTTTGAAGTCATCCACAAATATTGTTGTTGTATTTTGAGGAACAACTCGTGTTCTTATTTTGAGTCTAATTTGGCAAAGTAACCCTTTCATAAAAATGGAGCCACATGGTTGCACCATTACTCAACAGGCAAAATTATCTCCACCAAGAGAGCAAGTGGTTAAGCTTCCCCCTCTTCTATGTCCTTAATGTTCTGACTAAAATAGTGCATTGAGACCAGAACAAAGGACTCATTCCTCTGAATTTTCTGCCTCCTGAGTCACTGAAAAATATTGGGAGAGTCATCTGTTCAGAGTAGGCAAGAGCAGACATCATAAAGTAGTACCAATCAGACAGTTAATGAGGAATAGTGTCTGGGGACAAAAGGAAAATCAATTATTAAGTGTTAAAAAATAACTCTCTGTTTTCAGAATCTACTGGGTACAATTTCTAAGCATTGAGCTACAACTTCCCTAGAAGGGAGGAGTGAGGATTGATGTGGCAATTCAATGGGATTCCTTGTTTCTAATTTTCACATCTGTGTTGATGACATAAATATTCTAAAAATGTCTTAGAATCAATAATAGCATAAATGGATGGTTTCCTTGATTTATACCCAGGAATCCAGATTCAGCTTAAAGAGCTTCAGGACGTGAAAATATTTTTTTCTAAATGGTTCCAAGACCCATGTAAGAAAAATTGGAAAGGTAGAAGTAGATTTGTAAACATTATTAGAGAAAATTTGAATAAATCAGTATTTGTCACACACTGGAAAAATGTCCAAGAGGAAATACACAGTTGTAATAACATTAGTGATCTCTCCTCTAGCAGTTGCCACCTTGGCTAGTGTCAAATCCCAACAGGACACTGAAAGTAAGGGACAAAGTATGACCCTTGAGAAAATGTGCTACTCTTTGGCAAAACAATGAGTTCTGTAAAGTACATAAGCAGTAAAATATGGAATACAAGTGGAAATAATTAATGGTGGGGGAAAGGTTATAATAAACATAAAAGATGAATGACAGGTAATTTATTAATTTGGTCCCATAACAGAAATTCTGCAATTATATTTACAGCTGGGTCATTAGAAAAGATCCTAAAATATTATTGGAGTGTTCGGGTGACAAATGCATTCAATGATACCCAACAAATGTGACATGGAAGGCCGAGAGTCTCTTGACTTATTATAGATGAAGCAGTTCAAAAGTTTACAGTAGTTGGAATGTTGGAGTATATTATTGTGCACTCTATTGTGGAGTATCCACACTGCATAGTTTCACCAACAGATGGAGAAATATATTGAAAGTAGAAAGAGCATATTTGAAGGTCTACATGATGACTCTCTTCTACATGCTAGACTTTTTAAAATAAACCTCTTAATTGTAATATCTCATTGTGAGATGAGACACTGCATTTCCTGGTGGCAGGAGAAGTGGGTCTTACCAATTTACTCAAGTCCAGGATGATCTGATGGCCCTAAAAGACAGGAAATTCTAATGAGTATCACTGTGCTACATACAGTGTTGGCAAATCAATTATCCAAGAATTGAGGAAAACAAGCACACGACACTCATCCTTGATATATTGAAGCAGAAATTCCCTCGTCTTGCCAAGGCCTCCCACAGCCTTTCACCTGGTCTATCTCTTGGACAGTCTCAGGGAGGCCCAGAGCCCCTGAACTCTGATCCTGGTCCTCTTTCTCATAGAGATTGAGGTATGCCTTACTGCTGAATACATGCCAATTCTATGAAATTTTTACTCTTGTGTCCACAAATACACCTTTATTTGAATAGAGCCACATCTGCTTGTTTACATATTGTATATTACTGATATTAAACTAGGAGAAGAGAACTGGAGTTTTAACAGAGACCATAAGCTATTTAATCTCTGGCTCTTACAGAAAATTATTTTTTGATCTCTGATCTAGGATCTTGGATTCCCTTTGTAATCTTTGAACAGCTGTTTTAGAACATTGGAATGGTCTGCTTCACTAAAGACAATATTTTCTATGCTAATTAGGCAATCCTTAGCCATTCTTGATTATAGTAACACTATGAAGTGGCTGAAAATATGTTTTCATAACTTCATGAAAGCTTGGGGTACACTCAAGTGAAACCTGTATACAGCAGTTGCTGCTCCCTACACATGCCCATGATACACCTAAGAAGAAATCATGGGTTATAATGAGTATCTGTTGGCTTTTGGCCAGGCTGGTGCTCAGCCACTTTAGACTCATTGTAAGTTGCCCTTGCCAAAATAAGAACAAACTGTGTAAGTTGCCAATATTCAGCATATCCTCATTAAATGCTGATTCTAGCCTCACAGTGTAACATAGCCATAGAGCCTAGCTTAGCCTTGGAGCATGTGAAAGCTGAGCACAGGCCAGAAAATCCTAACCTAGGCCTGAAATGCTAGCATAGTGTTGGAAAAACCCATTGTAACACTGAATTGTGGAGCCTAACCTTGAAGAGCTAAGGATGGCCAAGAAGAGCTTAATTTCTCACAGAGATTTTGAGTATGCCCAGGGCCCTGTCAGCCTAGGCTATGGGCCTCTCTCTCAAAGAGTCTGGTTGAGCACCAGGACCCCAGTCACATTGCCTCAAGGATCTCTATCTTGGAGATCCCCATTTATGCCTTGCTGCCTAATACATGTCAGTTATATGAAATTCACACTATAGTGTCTACAAATAATGTTATTTAAATAAAGCTATATTTATTGGTTTAAATACTCTCTCTGACTACTGTCAAACTCTGAGCAGAGAATTGGAATTTCAACATAAATCATAATCCACTTATCTTCTGGCTGTTGCTAAAAAATCTTAATGGCCTCTTGTCTATGATCTGAATTGTATTTACAATTTTAAACAGCTGTTTAAGAGATTTGGAGGATCCTGATTCAGAAAAGTCAATCATTTCTATTCTAAGTAGCCATCTTTTAGCCATTCTGGGTGACTGGCACACTATGAAATGTCTGTAATTTTTTTCCTAATGTTTTGTAAATAAGGTGTACAGTCAAATGAAACTATCATATAGAAGCTGCTGGTCTGTGTACAAGCCCATAGTGGAACATATAAAGAATACGGTGTCTGTACCCTGCAGGCCAATTTGTTAGTAAGATGCTTCAGACTCATTGTAAGCTGCTATTTCCAACACAAGAAATATTCATTTGATTTCTCAATGTGGATGGTGACATGATTAAAGACTTATACTAAAATTGAAGTCTATTCTAGCCTCAGAGCATAGTGAGTCTCAGAGCCAGTCAACCAGATGCCAGAGCCTCAAAGAGCCTCAGCACAGAGGAGCTGAACAAAGTGCTAAAATGCTTAGCATCACCCCAAAGAGCCTAGCCTCGCCTCAAAGAGCCAAGAGCCAATTCTCTCTCTCAGAGAGTATGACCAAGGCTCAGGGTACAAGCTGCTTATGTCAAGGGCCTCTCTCTCAAATAGTCTGAGCAAGTCCAAGGGCTCTGCTATCCTGGGTCTGGGCCTCCCATCAGAGTCTGAGTATTGACTTGTAACCTAACACATGTCAGTTACATGAAATTTACACTGTAGTGTCCACAGATAAATGTTCACTTGAATACAGCAACACATGTTGGTTGACATATTGTCTATGCTGTTAAACTATGTGGAGACTTGGAGCTTCAAGAGAGACAGTAAGCCATTTAATCATCAGCAATAACAGAAAAAACTTGCTCACTACTCATCCCAGATCTTAAGTTCCCTTTATTATCTTCTAGAGCTGTTTAAGGTCTTTGGAGAGGTCTATTTCACTAAATACAATATTTTCCTCCTAATTAGTCATTACTTAGCCATTCCTGACTATAGGCACACTATGGAAGAAACATCCATAAATGTTTTTATAATTCCATGCAAAGTTGAGATACACAGAAATTAAACCAGTACATGGTAGCTGTTGATATTTGTACTGGCTCATAATTGAAGTCAGAAGTTGGTGGTAAGGGTTGGAAACAATGCCTCTTACATACAGGCCAGTGTAGTGCACAGGCCCTTCAGACTCATTGTAAGTTGCCACTGCCAGCACAAGAACAAAGCATATTAGGTGTCCCTGTGCAATGTGACATCATTAAAGACTGATGCTAGCCTAAAGTTTGTCCTAACATCAGTCTAGCCAACCTAAGAGCCTCCAGTCAAGCCTTCTAGCCTTGGAGAGCAAAGCTTAGCCCCAAATAGTCCAGCCTATTCCACAAGTGCTTATCCTATCCCAGAAAATCTAAGTTTCTCTCTCACAGAGAGTATGGGCAAGTCCTAGGTCCCCAGCAAGGTAGGTCCATGACATCTCCTTCAAAGAGTTGGCACAGAACTCCAGCAGCCTCACATGGGACACTTTATTAAGTTCAATGTATGTCTTGCTGCCTAATACATGACAACTATATTAAATTCTCACTCTAGTGTTCACAGATAAAATTTATTTGAGTACAGTCAGATCTATCTGTTTACACATAGTGTATGGCAGCTGTCAAACAATGAGGAGAGAAGTGGAGTTTTAACATAGACCATAAGTCTTGTAATCTCTGACTGTTACAGAAAAACTTGCCTACCTCTGATCTAGGATCTTGAATTCCTTTTGAAATCTTTGCATAGCTGTTTAAGAACATTGGAGAGGCCTGTTGCACTAAAGACACTCTTTTCCATGCTGATTAGCCATTCTTTAAACATGCTTGATTACAGGAACACTCTGGAACATCTGTAAATATGTTTCTATCCTTCCATGTAAAGTCGGGTTACATTCAACTATTACCAATCCTTTGCAGCTTCTGCTCTCTATATAGGCACATCCCATTACTGGACTCATAAAAATTTGGGGTTTGGAATTTATGTATTTTTCTTGCAGGCCAGTTTGTTGCACCAACCCTTTAGACTTATTGCAAGTTGCCACTGCTAACACAAGAAAAAAGTGTGTGATGGGGCAATGTGCAGTGTGACAATGCTAATGACAGATGCTAACTTCAGAGTGTAGCCTAGCCTGAGTCTAGTCTAGAAGTAGAGACTGACCACAGCCTTTAATCCTTGGAGAACTGAGCCTAGCCCAAAACACTGGAGCCTACCCTAGAAGACGTGATCCTCTCTCTCAGAGAGTCAGAGGGAAGTAAAAAGTAACTGTGGAGTCCAAGTCCAGAGGGATTTTGGCTCCACAGAAAACTGTATGGAGCTTAGTGTGCAAACTCTGACTAAGGTACATGTAGGCACCACGACTAGGTTTTGTGACTCTTTATATAAAAGCAGCCCTAGCTAAGAGGGACAAATATTCGGGGCAAGGGACTGTTATCACCTGTTAAAATGAATTATATTTGTGCCAAAGAGTTTTCTAGTGTTCAAAGACAAATGCTTAATTGTGGGTAACCAAGTTACCATAGAACCTGAGATTTCCATTATGACCTGTGTGTGATGTTACCCACAGTCATAAAGAAGTCATGACCAGTATGGCTACAACCATTTAAAGTGGTTTATATAAGAGTAAACCTGGCAGCACAAAAGCAGTAATACCAGGTGGTTCAGTTGTCTTTCACCCCTACTGCTATACAAAGTATCTGTCATTCAGAGTACAGAGGAAGAATAGTTGTGGTCTAGAACACTGACAATTTTGCATGATATCAATGACAAACCAAAAAGTGGTAAGCTACAGCAGGACAGACAATTTCTGGACATTTGTGAAGGACAGTAGGTAACAAAAGCATTACCTGGGCAGAGACTGGGTCTGTTTACTTCATCATTCACTTTGATTTGATGACAAATTACCAGATAGGCAAAGAGATACTGATTCATGGGTATGGCCAGTGGTTTGCAACAACAGAGAAAACGCATGATTGGAAGATCCTTCAAAATGATATTTGGGAAAAGTGTGTTGGACATTTCTTACTCAATGGGCAAAAATATAAAAAAGTATTTGATTCTCTTATAAGGCTCATCACAGTGAAGACTCACAGTGGAAGTTTATATAAATCAAGGGGGAAAAGTGGCACATTCTGTAGGTTCACTTATCTATGGAACGTGAAACCATGAAGGAAGTAAACAAGAAGGGGACAGCTGTAATTTGTGCAACAATAAAGATAAATTAAAACAAACAAAAAACAAACAAAATGGTCTACATACAGACCAAATCATGGTGATTATGTAAAATAAAAAAACATGAGGGATGATGAGAAAAAAGAGGTCAAATGCAAGAAGACAGAGGATACTATGCATTTGGTGGACAGTACATAATGAAGTATGCTATGATTTCCTATAAAGTTGTACAAGTGAAATTTATATAATGTTATTATCCAAGTTAACCCCCAGAATTTATTAAGAAAATAATTTTACAAAGAAAGTTTGCTGATCACACTTTTGTCCAAGGAAAGAATAAAAATTTGTTTTTGCTTTTAAATAATATAAATATATTTTGTTTAGGTACAGTTTGTTTTAATAAGCATAACGAAAGTCATCTATAGAGACTGGGCATTAGATGTGCTGTATGGGGTTAGTCATCAGACAGTGAAGAAGAGTATCCATGAAAATAAAAATAGATCAAAGTTTAAACGTTAGAAAACCAAGTTCTGATTCAGACTCCAACCAAACAAGACAATTTCAAAATAGTGGGCCACAGAATCACTAAATTGAAGGTTGAGGACTGCTGTGGAATTACCATAGGCTTCATGGTTTCTAGTGGTTTTTTTCTGAGATAATGACACATGTGATCGGAAAGATCCTGTGTGGTTAACAGCAGCAGACAAAGATATGTTATTAATCATTGCTTGAGATGGCTTACATAATTCATAAACAACATTCCAGATTCTACTTTAAAGCTACTGAGGATATCAGTTGTTGGTTGTTTCAATGGTTTCAAATAGATATGGGAAAAATTTGAAAGGTCACTGGACAGATGTAACTAATATTCAAGGGAACCAGAATAATTCCAGATTTGTAAAAGACTAGAAATGTACGCACGTATGAAAACATGAAAGTAATAACGGTAGTCAAGTGTTTTTTGGCTGTTGCCACCTCCAGTAGGCTCCAGGCCCAAAAAGACCCTCAGGTGTGAAGGAAAGTGTGGCACTTGAAAAAATTATACCTTAGTCCCTCCCTTTACATGAGTAGAAAACTATGGAATCTGTGTGAATATATGTGCGAGAAAGTTAAAAAAAGACATGAATTTGTATGAGACAAAACTTATTAATTTGGGCTCAGCAGACAGAGATTCCCCATTTATATCTGTAGTCTGAGTCATTAGAAATTCTCTAAAAATTTACCGGTTTGTGAGGTTGAAAATGCCTCCAATGGCATTCCAGTAAATGTGATGTAGCGATTCTTAGTGTATCTTGTTTTGAAAAGGCATTCAAGAGCTTAGAAGTTGGAGCTTTGGAGCTGCTTGGTTCATGCACACTGTGGGATTGCCCAAATGGCATATGCTTCATCAATACTTTAAGAAATAGAATTAAGTGTGGGAAGAGTCTTTTTTTTTTTTTAAATCTAACTGGAGGTTATATTTTCTATTGCTTTCAGAGAGAATGGGAGAGAGAGAGACATCAATGTGAGAAAGGCACATTGACTAATTGCCTTCTGTATGCACCTAGATTGGTACCTAGGAACCAGCCTGCAAGCCAGGTACATGCCATTTGCCACAGAAACCAAAAATTACTGTGGCCCTCCACTAAGACTAGGAGATTTTGAAGATCCAGTGACCAGTGGAATTTTAGCTCAGGGCCACTTCAAAGTGGGTAGAAATGAAAATGCACAACTTTTGTGGTTTCTTTGGGTCCTAGAATGCATAACTGCAATAACCATAGAATAAGAATAAATACCAATTCTGTGTTATTTAGGATTGAGGGCTGCAATGTGCTGAACATCTAAATAGAAGCCAATGGAACACCCTAAACCTAAAGAACTTTAAAATAAAAGCTATATTCCAAACCTGGGTGTATATTAGAGATTTCTACCACCATCAAGTTTTCAAAAGATGCAGGATATCTGGCTGATTGGAGCACATATCCATGAAACTTTTATTTGAATTGTACAAAAGGAGGAGAAAGAGGTGTAAGAGGAGAGAGAGGTGAAGGAGGAGGAGTTGGAGAAAGGGGAGAAGAAATAGAAAATACAAAGGAGTTTGAGCAGGAGGAGGTGAGCAAAAAGAAGGGGCAGGAGAAGGAGGAGGTAGTGCCTGAGAAAGAAGAGGAGGAGGAGAAAAAAAGAAGAGGAGTGGGAAGAGGAGGAGGGGGATATGGTGATGGAGGAGAAAAAAGAGAAAAGGAAGGAGAAAGAAAAGAAATTGGAGAAGAAAGAGAAGGAGGAGAATACATAAGAACTAAAGGGGAGGGAGGGGAGAGGGAGCAGGAGCAGGCAGAGGAGAGGGAGGAGAAGGAGGAAGTAAAGGAGAGGGCAAACTACTAGGAGAAGTAGGGCAGCAGAACAAGGAGAAGGAGGGAGAGAAGAAAAAATGTAGAAGGAGAAGAAATAACTCAAGAATGGCAGTGAGTTAAAGAAAACTTTAAGTGACTCTAGCTATGGCTGCTGTACCAATATCATCTTTGGTTGAATAACTTCAATGTACATGTCACATTGTGAATATATGCACTTGGTTTTCTGCCAGTTGCCTACTCTGTATGTATCCAAAGGTCAATCAAAGATAGGGCACTGAACTGCCCTGGCTGCTGTACAAGCTTCTCTGTAAATTGGGCCATATTACTGCAGATGTGATGGCACCACAAGTTTCCATGGAAATTCTAATTTACTTTAGATATTCTCTCTGGAACCTTAGGAAGATCTTGAGGCAAATCCCAGTATAGATGCTTAGAGTTTTCATCCAGGTCTTGATATCATCAATCAAAATTGTTGTTCTTTTGAGGAACATTTCTCAGTGTTCTTTTGAGTAAAATTGGACAAAAAAACTATGTTTCATAAAAATGGAAGAAAGCACTTGGACAGTCAATCAGCATAAAAAAACATCACCACTCAGAATACTACATAGAAGCATTCTTCCTCTTCTCTCATTGTATCATTTTGACTGACAGTGCACTGAGACCAGAAAAAAGGGCAGAAAACCCCTCCAGAATGGTCCTACATCTGAGTTACTGAGAAACATGAGGAAACCAACCAAGATGCTGACAAACATGATCATTATGATACACTTGGTTGTAAAGAGATGGGCAAGTAATGATACCTGATACCAAGAACCATGGGCGTCATGTGTGCCCAGAGAAGTGGTGAAGCAATGATTCCGGTCATGGGCTGAGTTCTATCCACACAAGGCAGGTGAATTGCATTCCTTCAAAAACCCTAAGTAGTTCTAGTTCAGAGGGGCACATATTCAGGGGAAGTAGCTGTGATCAAATCTCAAAATGGACAGATATTTGTCTCTTGCATTTTAAAAATTAAATGCTAAACCATGAGGCACAAAGCAACCATACAACTTGAGTTGTCCATTATGTCCAGCGTGTGATGTCACCCATAAAATCATAAACCTGGCCATGCACACGAAGAGTACACTAATTTAATATTGTGCATACTAGTCAAACCTGGGAATACCCTGATGGCACAAAGCATTTATATAATTAGTGGCCCAGTTGCCCTCTGTTGCTTCTGCTATACAATGGACATAATGAAATAATGTGAACATATTTTTATTTCTTAAATTATTTTCAGCAATTATAGGGAGAATCATCTGTTGATGTTTGGCCACAGCAAGTTTGCTTAAGGTGTTAACAGTTAGAAGGTTAATGAGGAATGGTATCTATTAATAGAAAAAAGTCAATCATTAATGGTTAAGAAAGTAAGTTTATATTTCAAAGACCAGTCAAGACAATAGCTATATATTGAGCTACAAAATCGCTGGATGAAAGATTGTGAAACATAATGTGGCAATTTTGGCAATTTACTGGGTGTCCTGGTTACTAGATTCAATATATTTGGTGCTGAAATAGGCTTTCTGAAATAATTCTAGTTGGTCCACAACAGCAGACAGGGATGGTTTTCTTTATTCAGATCCAAGATTCCACCTTGAAGAGCTTCATGACATAAAGTGATTTTTCCTCAAATCTCCTAAGTCAGATGTGAGAAAAATTGCAAAGTTTCATGGTAGAGTTGCAACTGATATTGAGGAAATTAGAACAATTCAGGATTTGTCACAAACTGGAAGAACGTGCAAGAGGAAATATATAAGGGTAAAAATATCAGCCACCTCTCCTGTGACTATTGTTACCTTTACTTGACCTAAATCCCAGCAAGGCAATAAAGGTGAGGGACATAGTATGACACATCAGGAGTTGTGATACTCTTTAGAGAACTATGTGAGATTAGTAATTTACAAAGTCAGAACAATATGGAATATGTGTGAAATTATTAATGTTTGGTGACAAGATTTAAATAAACAAATTTAAATCAGAGGGGATTTATTAATTTGGGCCCACTAGACAGAGACTGTGCATTTATATCTGTTGCTTGGGTCATTTCAAAAGGAATTAAAAGATTATTGGGATGTTTAGCTGAAAAAAACATTCAATGAGCGTGATATGGAAATTCCCACAAGCTCTTGTTCTACTGTTGAGGAAGCAATTCAAAAGCTTAGGGAGGTGAGACTGTTTAAGAGAATTGTTCATAAGGGTTCTATTTCACACTCTTTGACTGTCCACATGGCTTACCTTTCACCTACAAACTGAGAAATATTATGAAGAGAGGAAATGAAATATTTGCTCAGCTGTGTGATGAAACCTGTCTGAAGGCCAGACATTGATCGCTGATGTCTCTCAATCAAACAATCTAAATGTGATAGGAGAAACTGTATCCCCTGGGTCCATGGAGAAATGGACATTGTTCAATATCAAACTCATAGTAGTTTTGATCAACCTAAATTGCTAAAAAAATCAAAGGATCATTACACAGTCTGACTAGCACAGACCCACCATTGTGGCTAAATAATCATGGTGTTGCTAGAAGTAAAGACAGGAAGAACAGTACATTATTCCTATACTTACAGAAATATAAATGTGATGAAGTGAACCATGGTTTCACTGAAATCATAAAAAGTCAGTGAGCCCATTCATCATATACAGAACCTAGGCCTATTTGAACACCCAGATTTCTTAACTGAAGAAAATGCCAGAGCCTCTAGAAAAGACCCAGAGCAGAACAACCAAAATATATACTGTTAAGTCTACTTCTTGCTTTTTCCCAAGGGACTTATAGACTTTTTTTTTTTTACCAGAGTAACTATTTGGAAGAAAGAAGGGATAATTCAGGAACTCCTGAACAGTGGCTCTGAACTGATAATTTCACAGAAACCAAAATTTTACTCTGGCCCTTTAACAAGTCAAGGATAATTTGATGGTCAGCTGCTTATGAATGAGTTTTAGCTCAGGACCATTTTGAAGTAGGTACTAATTTCTTTGGTCACCTCCCTTTGATTCCCATTTTTAGAATATGTAACTAAAATAGCCATATCAGTGGAATGAACACCCACACAGGATTACAGAGGAATTAGGGCTACTAGGGGGAAAGTCTAATCAGTAGGAATTATAACTTTCTAAACATAAGTAAGTGTTAACTAAAAAGCTACATCTCATACTCAAATGATTACTAGATGATTATGCCTTCATCAGGGATTAGAAAGATACAGGAATGCTGATTCAACCCCATGCACATTAACCTTTTAATTTGGCTTGTGCAAAAGCAGTATAAAAAGAAGGATGATGAAGAGGAAGAGGAGAGGTAGAGGGAAGAGAAAGTGGAGGAGGAAGGAAAGAAGTAGAAGGGGAGAAGAGAAAAAAAGGGAGTAGAAATATAAGGTGGAACAATGGTGAATGGGAGCGAGAGATGAGAAAAAAAGGAGAAAAAACTTAGAAAATGGCACTTAACTCACCCACATTTTAAGTATGAGTGACTCCAGGGCCTGCTGCAGTGCAGTGATTACTTTAGTAAATTCAATGTACACATCACCTTGTACACATATGCACCAAATTTCTGGCCAAATGTATCTAAATTTCAAACAAATTTGCACACTCTCAACTGGCAAAATCAACACATATATTATCTTACCGTTGCAGTTTATCACTTTTATAGCCTTATGTCTTTTGAAGAGGTTTTGTCTGCCTTTCCCATCCAGAGGATGTCCTGCCCCCTAGTAGATTAGAAAAATCATGTTCTGCTGATTGGAACTGGTGATGGGAAAGAGTGCTACTTTAAATTTTATATTTTTTTTAAGTTAGAGGTTGAAGAATTTATCTGGATAAAATTTAGAATTCTTCTCACTATGAAATATTTTTGGGTTCAGTGATATTCAGGAGGTGAGGTAACTTTCTCAAGGTAAACTAAAATTTGTGGCATCAGGCCCCACCTGCAACTAAGATGGTGGCACAGTGCCAAGTGGGTGTCTGGTTTTTAGAGACAGCATATAACACATTGGAACATATGAATCCTGTGAATTTATGGAGTGACCTGAACATCTGCTCATTTAGAAGTTGGACCCCCACCAAAACAGCACTCTTTCATGTCAAGGCTGCTGTACTAGCTGCTCTGGGACCTGGGCCATGTACTGTAGCACGCACTGTGCTCCTACATGTTTCCCGGGTGGGTACAGCTTTTCTGTGGAGCTTTACAAAAACCTGTTGTTGTATCAAAGTGTAGATGCTAAAGATTTTCAACCAAGATCTTTATATTATATTCAAACAACTATTATTCTTTTGAGTAAGAACTTTTTTCCCTTTTAAAGTAAAATTGGGCAAATAGAATCCTTTCATAAATACAGAGCCACATGGTTGAAACAACACTCAACTTACAAAATCATCTAGACCCAGTAAACAAGTATTTTAGTTTACCTATATTCTGCAACCTTAGTGTTCTGACTGAGAAAGAGCATGGAGACAAAAATACAGGTCAGGAAAGACCTTCCACAGTGTTCTTACAACCTGAGTCACACACAAACAGTAGGAACTGGACCGCAAAACTGGACAACACAGTCCACTGGGTTTAGAGACCTAGGAAAGAAATAAACCTATAAGGGAAAATCAATAGGGAGTTTGAATCTCCATGGTCATGTGTGGAGGAAGAAATCCAGTGTCTGGCTGAGGTCCTACTGGATGTCACAGGTGATGTTCATCTCCACTTAGGCCCACAGAAGTCCCAGGTCCAAGGAACAATATCAGGGTATAGGTCTGTCAGCATGGCACAAAATGGACTGACATTTTTCCTAAAGGAGTTCCTTGGTTTCAGAGAAGAAATTCATATACCACCAACCATAAAGTTAATATGCTACCTGAGCTGTCAATTTTGAGCTAGGTTTGTAAAACCCAGGGAGTCATTTTGGCCATGCACAGAAGGACAGCATCAATTTAAAGTGGTATGTTCATGAATAATCTTAGTGGGTCCATGTAGGCACAAAACTGTTACATAAAGAGTTTCCCAATTACTCTCATTCCTATTGCTAAAAATTTGATCCCTCTCTCATCCTTTGGACTCATGAGAAACTCCCGATGACCTGTTGACAGAGTAAGAGAAGATGTGGTCTAACTTATAAATAATTTACCATAATATCAACAAAATTCCGGATATCTGGCCACTGCAACATGCACATAATCTGTAAATACACTTGAGGAACAGTGGGGTAAGGAATCCATGACAATTGGCTGGATAATGAGCAGTCCAACTCATCACTCACTTTGTGTGGATGACATATGATGAGATAGGCACCTTTGGCTGATTCACACTTCTGGCAAATATTTTCCATGAATAGTATGGCCCATAAAATAAACATGATTGAAAAATCTTCACATTGAAATTTGGGGAGAGCTGTGGATGGTTTTCACTCAATAAGCAAAAACATAGTAATATATTTGTATTTCTTTTGATGCTTATCAGACTGTAGTCTAAATTGGAGAGCTTTACTAATCAAGAGAACAATTTCGCACATTATGTATTTTCTCCAATCTGTGGAGTGTAGAAGTTATGAAGAAAAGATGAAACAAACAATATGACCTATTCACAGAAAAAACCACGTGGTTGTCAGAGGGGGAAAGCATGAGAGAGGATGAACAGGACAACCTGAGACACATACAAGATGAGTAGGTTTTGGGTGGTGAGCACATAATGGTTTAAGCTATGTTGTGCTATAAGGGTTTACAAGTTAACAAAGTTAACACCAGTAGTTAATATTTAATAAAATGTTAACAAAGTTATAAACCATTAATTAATATTTAAATAAATTTACAAATATATTTTGTCACTTTCTATCTTATTTAAGAAAGGAAGTGTCATTTTTATGTTATTGAATAATATGAACAAATTTTTGTTTCCTAGGAGCAGGTGAATCATCTGTTCATACTGGACAGTAAAAAGTATGTTGTATGGTTTTAGTGATCAGACAGTTAATTGAGGAAAAACATCTATGAAAAAAAATCATAAAGTTTTTAATTACTTTAATTTTTAAAAAATATTACGGATGGTTTTTTTCTCCCCATTGACCCATTCCACCCCATCCCTTCCTCCTCCCCAGGCCCTCTCCCCATGATTTTTCCATATCCTTGGTTTGTGCATATATTCATATAAATTTTTTGTTACTCTCTCCCCTTCCATCCATGTGCCCTCCTCCATCCCTCTGACATTTGTCAGTGTGATATATGCTTCCATGTCATTGCATCTATTCTGTTCACTTTATTAAGTTCTTTAGATTTCACTTACAAGCGAGATCATGTGATGTTTGTCTTTTGCTGCCTGGTTTATTTCACTTAGCATAACATTCTCCAGGTCCATCCATACTTCCCCAAAGTTTATGAGATTCTTCTTCTTTACAACTGCATAGTATTCCATGGTGTATATGTCTCACAGCTTTTTTATACACTCATCTGCTGATGGTACTTGGGCTGTTTCCAGAGCTTAGCTATTGTAAACTGTGTTGCTATGAACAAAGGAGTGCATATATTCTTTACGATTAATGTTTCAAGATTCTGAGGATATATTCCTAGAAGTAAAATCACTGGGTCTAAAGGCAGCTCCATTTTTAATTTGTTGAGCAAACTTCATACTGTTTTCCGTAGTGGTTCCACCAGTATGCATTCCCACCAGCAGTGGAATAGGGTTCCCCTTTCTCCATGTCATCACTAGCACATGTTGTTTGTTGATTTGTTGATGGTAGGCATTCTTACACATGTGAAGTTATACCTCATTGTGGCTTTAATTTCCATCTCTCTGATGATTAGTGCCATTGAGCATTTTATCATGTCTGTTGGCCATCTGCATGTCCTCTTTGGAGAAGTGTCTATTTGGGTTCTTTGCCCATTTCTTAAATTGGGTCATTTGTCTTTCTCTTGCTGAGTAATATAAGTTATTTGTACACTTTGGAAATTAGCCCCTTATCAGATACACCTTTAGGAAATATGTTTTCCCAGACCATGGGGCTCCTTTTTATTTTGAAGCTGTTTTCTTTTGTTGTGCAAAAGCTTTTTAGTTTAATGTAGTCCCATATGTTTAGTTTTCTTTTGGTTCTCTTGCCCTAGGATATATATTAGTAAAAATTTCACTATGTGAGATGTTTGTGAATTTACTTCCTATGTTTTCTTCCAGGGTTTTTATGGTTTCATGACTTATATTTAAGTCTTTTATCCATTTTGAGTTTATTTTTGTGTATGGTGAAAATTGGTGGTCTAGTTTTATTTCTATTTTTTGCATGTATCTGTCCAATTTTCCCAGCACCACTTATTGAAGAGACTGTCTTTACTCCATTGGATGCTCTTGTGTCCTTTGTCAACTATTATCTGACCATAATGACATAGGTCTATTTCTGGGGTCTCTGTTTTGTTCCATTGATCTATATGCCTGTTGTTGTACCAATAGGAGGCCATTTTGATTATAATGTCTTTGTAGTACAGTTGGAAGTCAGTAATGTGATCCCTCCCACTCTGTTCTTTTTTCTCAAGATGGCTGCAGCTATTTGGGATTTTTTTGGTACCATATTAATTTTCAAAACGTTTGTTCTACATCTGTGAAATATGCTGTTAGTATTTTAATAACAATTGCACTGAATCTATAGATTGCTTTGTGTAGAATGGGCATTTTAATGTTATTATTTTTTCCAATACATGAGCATGGTATATTATTCCACTTGTTTAAATCTTCCTCTATTTCTTTTTTCAGTGTCCCCAAGTTTTTCATATACAGGTCTTTTACATACTTGGTTAAGTTGATACCTAGGTAACATTTTTTTTGGTTGAAAAGGTAAATGATATTGGTTTTTTAGTTTCTCTCTCTGAAAGTTCATTGTTGGTGTATAAGTATGCCATTGATTTCCGGATGTTGGTTCTGTATCCAGCTACCTTGCCAAATTCGCTTATCAAATCTACTAGTACTTTAATGTTTTCTATGTATAATATTATGTAATCTGCAAATAATGACAGTTTTACTTCCTCCTTTCCAATTTGGATACCTTTTATGTTTTCTTCCCATCTGATCGCTGTGGCTCTATGTTGAATAAGAGGGGTGAAAGTGGACATCCCTTTCTTGTTCCTGTTTTTCATGGAAATGGTTTTAGTGTTTGCCCATTGAGTATGTATTGGCTGTAGGTCTGTCATATATGGCCTTTATTATGTTGAGGTATGATCCCTCTATTTCCACTTTGCTTAGAGTTTTTACCAGAAATGGGTGCTGGATTTTGTTGAATGCTTTTTCTGCATCTATTAATATGATCATATGATTTTTGTCCTCATTCTGTTTATGTGATGTATCACATTTATTGATTTGCAGATCTTCTACCAGCCTTGCACCCTTGTACTAAATCCCACTTGGTCATGGTGTATGACCTTTTTAATGTATTGCTGGATCTGGTTTGCTAGTATTTTAGCAAGGATCTTAGCATCAACTTTCATCAGGGATATTCACCTATAATTTTCTTTCTTTGTATTGTCTTTATCTGGTCTTGGGATTAGGATGATGCTGGCCTCATAGAAAGAGTTTGGGAGTTTTCCCTCCTCATGAATTTTCTGGAATAGTTTGAATAAAATAGGTGTTAAATCTTTCTTGAATGTTTGGTAAAACTCACCTGTAAATCCATCTGTTCCAGGACTTTTGTTTGCTGGGAGTTTTTTGATTTCATTAGTTGTTATCAGCCTATTGAAGCTTTCTGCCTCTTCTAGATTAAGCTTTGGAATGTTTTATGTTTATAGGAAACTGTCCATTTCCCCCATGTTGTCCAATTTGTTCACATATAGTTGCTCATAGTATTTTCTCACCATCCTTTGAATTTCTGTTGGGTCAGTTATTATATCGCCTCTTTCATTTCTGATTATTTTATTTGCGTCCTCTCCCTTTGTTTCTTCATGAGTCTGGCTAAAGGTGCATCAATCTTATTTACCTTTTCAAAGAACCAGCTCTTGGTTTCATTGATTTTTTTGTACTGTATTTTTAGTCTCTATGTCATTAATTTCTGCTCTGATCTTTATTATTTCCTTTCTCCTACTTCCTCAGGGCTTTTCTTGCTGTTCTCATTCTAGTTCTTTTAGTTGTTATGTTGGATGGTTCCTTAGATCTTTTTCTTGTTTCTTGAGATAGGCCTATAATGCTATGAATGTTCCTCTCAGGACTGCTTTCGCTGTTTCCCATAGATTTTGGGTTGTTGTCTGGTCATTATCATTTTCTTCTATGAAGTATTTGATTTCTTTCTTGATATCCTTGGTAACCCATTCATTGTTTAATAGCATGCTATATAGCCGCCATGTGTTTGAATATTTTTGAGGTTTTTTTATCCTTAATTTCTAGTTTCATGGCATTGTGATCTGAGAAGATGCTTGATATGATTTCAATCTTCTTGTTTTTGTAGAGACTAGCGTTGTGCCCTAACATGTGGTCTATTTTTGAGGATGTTCCATGCACACTTGTGGAGAATGGGTATTCTGCTGCTTTGGGATGAAATGTTCTGTAAATGTCAAATTATTTGGTGTAGTGAGTCATTTAAGGTCTGTGTTTTCCTGCTTATTTTTGTCTTGATGATCTTTCCAGTGCTGACAGTGGGGTGTTAAATTCCCCTACTATGATTGCGTTGCTGTAAATATTCCCCTTAAAGTCCCCCAAGAAATTTTTTATATATTTAGGATACCCTATATTGGGTGCATAAGTGTCCATAAGGGTTATTTCTTCCTATCGGATTGATCCCTTTAGTATTATGTAGTGACCATCTTTGTTTCTTGACATATCCTTTATTTTGAAGTCTATTTTGTCAGAAATGAGTATTGCTGCTCCAACTTTCTTTTCCTTACCACTTGCATGGAATATTTTATTCTATCTCTTCACTTTTAGCCTGAGTGAACATTTTGCTCTCAGGTGGGTCTCCTATACGCAGTATATATTTGGGTCCTGTTTTCTTATTCATTCAGCTACTCTACGTCTCTTCATTGGACCATCTATTTCATTTACATTTAAGATTACTGTTGATATAAACTTATTTAGTACCATTTTTCTTTTTTAAAAATCATAAAGATTTAAACAACCAATTTATTATTCCAGATGTCAAACAAAGAAGACAAGTTCTAACTACATCATCCCTAGATGGAAAAGTGAGGACCACTGTGGTAATCCAAAGGGTTTTCTCATTTTTAGTTTCAATATCTGTGGTGATGAGACAGCCCTTGTGAAAAATTTCTGAGTGGAACACACAGAAGACATGATTTTCTTGATTTATAGGCACGAATCCAGATTCAAAGTGAAGAGACCCAGGACATTTGTACATATTTGTCTCAATGGTTCCAAACTAGATGTGACAAAAATGGGAAAAGTACATGGTAGAAATCTGACAAATATGATCATTATTGTTCACTTGGTTTAAAGGAGCTAGGCAGGAAGTAAAAATAGAGTGCAAATTCCATAGAAATCTTGCCACCAAAGAGACTTCTGGTGACACAAGATGTTAAGTATCTGGCTAAGGTCCATCTGGGCATCACAAGTTCTTCTGTCCAATCTGTAGCTCAAAGCAGGTCTTGATTAGCGGGGCAAAAATTCAGGGCAAGGGGATATTAACAGCCTGAAAATCAACTTAGATTGGTCTCAACAGCTTTCTGTGGTTTCAAAAAAGAAATGCTTAAGTGTAAGCCACGAAGTTACCATGCAACCTGAGCTGTCCATTATGACTTGAGTGTGATGTTAACCCAGGCATCACAAAGAGGCCATGTACAGGGAAAATGCTACATTATTTTATCTATGGGTGGTGTTGCTCAGTGGTTGGAGCATTGGCGGACAACACAGGGTCAGGGGTTCAATTTTTGGCCAGGACATATTCTTGCTTTGTGGGTTTGCTTTCCAACCCCTATCCAGATGAATGTGGTAGGACACTGGTCAATATGTCTCTGTCACAGCATACTTTCTCCATCTCCCTCTCTCTCCCACTCCCCTTCTCCCTTCCACTCTCTAAAAATGTAATAAAATAAAATAAAATAAACTCTGTTGAGTAATAATAAAAATAAAAAAGATATATCTATAAAATAAAGTGGTGACTACACCATCAAACGTGGAAGGACCAAAACAATAATATAAGAGGTGGCCCAATTGTTCTCAGTCCCTACTACCAAACAATGGATCTGTATTTTAGCCTAGACTTTGGGACTTTGGTCATGTAAAGTCTCCTATGATCTTTTGACAGGGGAAGGAATGCTCTGTCCTGACTTACAGATGATTTTACATTTCAATGACTAACAAAAAAGTAGACAGCTGCACCACATAACACCATTGTGGGACATTCATGCAGGAGGTTGGACAGTGAATTCATTACAATAGGTAGATGTTGCAGGTCACTTCATCATTCACTTGGTTTGAATGACAAATAAAGATATGAAAGTATTTAGATTAACTGACCATAATATCGTGGGTCTATTTCTGGGGTCTCTGTTCTGTTCCATTGATCTATATGTCTGTTATTGAACCAATACCAGGCCATTTTGATTACAGTGGCTTTGTAATAGACTTTGAAATCAGCTAATGTGATCCCTCCCACTCTATTCTTTATTCTCAAGATGGGTGCAGCTATTCCATATAAATTTTCAATATGTTTGTTCTACATCTGTGAAATATGCTGTTGGTATTTTAATAGTAATTTAATTGAATTTATAAATTGCTTTGGGTAGTATGGACATTTTAATGATATTAATTCTTCCAATCCATGAGCATGGTATATTCTTCTACTTGTTTAAATCTTCCTGTATTTCTATTTTCAGTGTCATGTAGTTTTCCGAGTACAGGTCTTTTACATACTTGGCTAAGTTTATTCCTAGGTTTTTTTTTTTTTTTTTAAGTGCAATGGTAAATGGTATTGGTTTTTTTAGTTTCTCTCTCTGAGAGTTCATTGTTGGTGTATAAGAATGCCATTTACTGCCATCAACAAATCAACAAATGACATGTGCTGGTAAGGGTGCAGGGAAAGGGGAACCTAGTACACTGCTGGTGGGAATGCACACTGGTGCAGCCACTATGGAAAACAGTATGGAGGTTCCTCAAAAAATTAAAAATGGAGCTGCCATTTGACCCAGGGATTCCACTCCTAGGAATGTATCAGAAAGGATTTATGCACCCCTATGTTCATAGCAGCACAGTTTACAATAGCTAAGATCTGAAAATAGCCCAAGTGCCCATCAGTAGATGAGTGGATTAAAAAGCCGTGGGACATTTACACCATGGAATACTAGGCAGCTGTAAAGAAGAAGAATCTCATACTTTTTGGGACAGTATGGATGGTCCTGGAGAATATTATGCTAAGTGAAATAAGCCATGCAGCGAAAGAAAAATATCACATGATCTCGCTTATATGTGGAATCTAAAGAACTTAATAAACTGACGAGCAGAATAGATTCAATGACATGGAAGCATAGTTGAGACTGATGAAATGTCAGAGGGAAGGGGGAGAGGGAGTGGAGGGGGAGAGAGTAACCAAAGAATTTATATGCGTATATGCACAACCCAAAGACATGGACAATGGTGGGGAGAGTGACTGGGAGGGGGAAGGAATGGGGGGGAATGGGTCATTGGGGAGAAAAAGGGACATCTGTAATACTTTAAACAAAAATAAATATTTAAAAAAAAATGCAATTGATTTCTGGATGTTGACTTTGTATCTAGCTACCTTGCCAAATTTGTTTATCAAATCTAGTGGTACTTCGGTGGAGTCTTTAGGGCTTCCTATGTACAATATCATGTCATCTGCAAATAATGACAGTTTTACTTCCTCCTTTCTAATATGGATACCTTTTATGTTTTCTTCCAACCTGATGGCTGTGGCTGTGACTTCCAGTACTATGTTGGATAAGAGTGATGAAAGCGGACAACCCTGTCTTGTTCCTTTTTTTCATGGAAATGATTTTAGTTTTTGCCCATTGAGTATGATGTTGCCTGTAGGTCTGTCATATATGGTCTTTATTATGTTGAGGTATGATTCCTCTATTTCCACTTTGCTTAGAGTTTTTAATAGGAATAGGTGCTGGGTTTTATCGAATGCTTTTTCTTCATCTATTGATATGATCATATGATTTTTTTCCTCATTTTGTTTATGTGCTGTATCACATTTATTGATCTGTGGACATTGTACCAGCCTTGCATCCCCGGAATAAGAGTATCCAATGGAGTAAAGACAGTCTCTTCAATAAGTGGTGCTGGGAAAATTGGACAGATACATGTAAAAAATTTAAACTAGACCACCAACATTCACCATACACAAAAATAAACTCAAAATGGATAAGACTTAAATGTAAGTCATGAAACCATAAAAATCCTGGAAGAAAACATAGGCAGTAGTCACAGACATCCCACTTAGTTGACTTTTCACTGATACATATCCTAGGGCAAGGGAACAAAAGAGAATATAAACATATGGGACTACATCAAACTAAAAAGCTTCAGGACAGCAAAAGAAAACAGCCTTAAAATACAAAGGAACTTCACAGTCTGGGAAAACATATTTGCCAAGGATGTATCTGCTAAGGGGCTAATTTCCAAAGTGTACAAAGAACTCAAATTACTCAAAAAGAGGATACATAAAACCCAATTAAGAAATGGGCAAAAGACTTGAATAGACAGTTCTCCAAAGAAAACATACAGATGGCCAAGAGACACATGAGAAAATGCTCAATGTTGCTAATCATTAGAGAGATGCAAATTAAAACCACAATGATGTATCAATTCACACTCTCAGAATGGCTACTATCAACAAATCAACAAATGGCATGTGCTGGAGAGCAGGTGGAGAAAGGGGAACAATAGTACACTATTGGTGGGAGAGCAGACTGGTGCAGCCACTATAGAAAACAGTGTGAAGTTTCCTCAAAAAATCAGAAATGGAGCTGCCTGTTGACCCAATTATTCCACTCCTAGGAATGTATCAAAAGAATCCTGAAACATTAATCAGAAAGAATATATGTACCCAGATGTTCATAGCAACACAGTTTACAATACCTAAGATTTGGAAACAGTACAAGTGCCCATCAGTAGAT
This sequence comes from Miniopterus schreibersii, assembly GCF_964146895.1. Taxonomy (NCBI): domain Eukaryota; kingdom Metazoa; phylum Chordata; class Mammalia; order Chiroptera; family Miniopteridae; genus Miniopterus; species Miniopterus schreibersii. Next base: position 16,520,241 of record NC_138120.1, on the reverse strand, counting down.
GAGTGGATAAAAAGCCTGTGAGACATTTACACCATGGAATACTATGCAGCTGTAAAGAAGAAGAATCTCGGACCCTTCAGGACAATATGGATGGATTTTGAGAAAATAATGCTAAGTGAAATAAACAAGGCAGCAAAGGACAAACATCATTGGATCTCTCTTATATGTGGAATCTTAGGAGCTTACTAAACTGATGAACAGAATAGATTCAGTGACATGGAAACATAGATGAGACTGATGAATGTCAGAGAAATGGAGGAGGGTGGGTGGGTGGAGGGGGAGTAAGGAACCGAAGAATGTATATGCATATATGCACAACCCAAGGACATGGACAATGGTGGGGACAGGGCTTGGGGGAAAGGATGGGATGCCATGGAATGGGTGATTGGGGAGAAAAAGGGACATCTGTAATATTTTAAACAAAAATATATATATTTTTAAAAGTAGATATAGGTTCATGACCCTGGCTGTTACTTTGTAGCTGTAGTCAGAAATATGAAATAAGCATGATTGGAAGAATCTCCAAAATTACATTTTGGGCAGATGTTCACCGGACAATTCTCCCACAGTGGAAAATATATTCCAGTATAACTGTCTCATTTAAGGCACATCACAGTGAAACTTCAGAGTGAAACATTTCATTAATAAAGAAAAGTGGCAACTAAAATTTACCTTCATATGAAATAATGGTGGATACAATAAGGTAAACAGGATGAGGGAGGAAAAAGCAAAATAAAGGGGTCAAACACAATAAGGGAGAGGAGACTAGACATTGTGTGGTGAGAACATAACAGAGATGGATATGTTGTAGAATCAAAATTTATATAATGTAATTAACTATGATACCTACCAAATGTAATAATAAAATATATAACTAAACAATAACATTGCTGGTACATCCTTGCTCAAGATAAAGGGTATTTTCAAGTTATTAATAATAAACATATTTTTGTTATCTATCATTTGTTCAATAAGGATCATCTGTTGAAACAGAACAGCAAGTTTAGATGTAGGGCCTTAGACATCATAGAGTTAGTGAGGAACAGTGTCTATGAAAAAGTAAAAACAAAAATCAATGGTTACGATTTACAAAACCAACTTCTGAATCCAGACTCCCACCAAACAAGGCAATTTCTGAATACTGAGCTTCAGCATCACTATATGGATGAGTGAGGGCCACTGTGGCAATTCAGTGTGTTCCCTGAGTTGTAGTTTCCATGTTTGTGGCAATGACACAAACATTCTTAAAAATTTCTTATTGATCCCAGCAACAGCCATGGAAATGTTTTGGTCATCACTTAAGATGGGTTACTTAATTAATATCCAAGACTCCAGATTCACCTTTAAGAGCTTCAAGACATAAATTGGTTATGCTCTATCAGTGGTTCCAAGCCTGATGTGAGAAAATTTAGAAAGATTCATTGCAGAATTTTGACCAATATGAAAGGAAACTGAAATAATTCAGGATTTGCCATAGACTGGAAAAAAGATCAATAGACAACACAAAAGGACAATATGCTATGACTTCTCCTGTGGCAATGTAAAAAACACAAAAATGTTGATAAAATGGACTGTATTAATTTAGGACCACAAGACAGAGACTGTGCATTTATATCAGCAGCTTATTTCATCAGCAAAGCCTCTAAATGTTTACTGGAAAGATTTGGTGAAAAGCGCATCCAATGATAAACCAATAAATGTGAAATGATCCCAACTGTCATTTCTTTTAATATGTAAAAAGGAGTTTAAAAACTTAGGGAGGAGAGTATGCTCCAGTGGATTGTTCATGAGTTCTATTCCACATTCTGTGAGTCTCCACAGTGCACACCATTCACCAATGCATTAAGATATCTATTGTAGAGGTGAAACAGCATATTTGAAGAGCTGGTTAGGACACATCTCTGAAGGCCAAATGTTGAGAACGGAAGTCTCCCAACTCAGAAACGTAAATGAGATGGGAGATATTGGATCTCCTGGTGACAGACTTCAATGGGCCTTCTGCGACCACCAAACTCATGGTTAATCTGATTCCAGTAAAAGACTGCAAATCAAAAAAGTGTCAAAAAGTCAGACTGGCATTGACCAACAGTGTTGACTAGTTAATCACAGTGTTCTTAGAATTGAAGACATAAAGCACACTACATTATTTTTCTATTTAATAATGAGAAATGTTCTAGCTGATGGGAATGATATTGTCACTGGGATTATGAAAACAGTCAGCCCATTAACCATATTCCATACATGAACCAGTTTGAAAACCCTGAATTCTTAAGTATACAGAAGACAAGAGCCTTGTGACAAAAGACCTTCCACGGACAACAAAAAATTTATATTGTTAACTTTACTTCATGTCTTTCCACAAGGTATCCATAATCTTTTTTACCAGGATAAATTGCTATTTGGGAGGAAGCAGAGAAAAAGATAATTCAGGACCTACAGGACCATAGTTCTGACTGAAATTGGCCTAAGGAACCAAAACATTATTGTGACCATTTCTTAGAAGTGGGATCTTTTTAGGGTACGGTGACTCCATGACAGAAAACTTACTATATTCTTCCTTGATCTATTGAAGCAGAAATCTCCTAGGTGATGTCACTGGCATTGTAAAAATATTCCGCCAGATCATTAACCAGTCCCTCACCTGAGCTGGTTTACACAACCAGAACTCATAAATGAAAAAAGGACAAGAGCCTCTTGAGACAAGAATGTCAAAATACAGCAAAACGTTTATACTGCTAACTCTTCTTCCTGGCACTCACCAGGGGAACATTATCCATTTTGATCAAGGTTAAACTCTAGTAAGAAGAAAACAAAACACAACCAAAGCCAGATAATTCTGGAAAAACAGGATCCTAGTTCTGAACTGAAATATGTTTCAGCAACAGAAATGTTACTGAAGCCTCTGCTAAGTTTTGGAGATTTTGAGGTGAGTTAATCAATTAAATAAAGGTCATGACTCCCACTATTCTTAAAAATAGTAGGTATATTTTTCTCTTTTTGAATACTTCATATTTTCTGTTAACTTACATTTTGTTCACAAAGGATCAGGTGAATCATCTGTTGAAATGGGATATTAGTATGTGTGCTGTATGGCTTTAGCCATCTGACAGTTAATGAGGAATAATGTGTATGGAAAAAAAATTAATCATTAAGAGTTAAAACAAAGTGCTGAATTGAGAATCAAATCAAGACAAGTTTTAAATACTGGTCTGCAGCACCAGTATAAGCAAGAGTGAGAATCAACTGTGCAAATCCAATGGGTGTCCTGGTTTCTAGTTTCCATGTCCATGGGGGTGACATAGATGTTCTGAATTATTTCTGAGTGGTCCACAGCAGTAGAAATTGATGGTTTCCTTGATTAATATGCAATAGTCAACTTTAAGACCTTCAGAAAAGGAATGTTTGAAAGCCAGATGTGATAAAAATGGAATGGTTCATGGTAGAGTTGTTACTGATATTGTGGGAAACTAGAGTAATTAAGGATTTGTCACAGACTGGAAGAATGTGTAAGAGGAAACATATACTGAAGCAGAAATGTTCCATTGAGGCCCAAAACTTGGCAGCCTGGGCCCTATCCACACTCTCTTAGAGTCTAAGGAAGCCCAAAGCCCTGGCAGCCTGGGCATTATTCCTTTCTCTCTTGGAATGCATGATCTCAAGCAATTGCCCCAGCAGCCTGGTTAAATTAGAGTCTGAGGGGTGCCCTGCAGCCTGAAACATGACCATATTATAAAATTTACACACTAGTGTCCACAATATTTTCAAATATAACTCTATCTACTTGTTCATATATTATCTATGACTGCTCTCAAACTAAGAGAATAGAGTTGGAGCTTCAACAGAGGCCATAACCCATTACCTTTCTGGCTATTACAGAAAAAAGTTCCTGATTTCTGCTCTAGAATCTGAATTCACTTTTCAATCTTTGCAAAGCTGTTTAAGAACTTTGGAGTGGTCTCATTTACCGAAGATACTATTTTCATGATAATTAGCCATTCTTTAGCCATTACTGATTATAGGAACACTATTAAATATCTGTAAATATTTTTTTTATAATTTCACTTATAAGTTGGTCTACATTCATTGAAACAAATCCACAGCAGCTGCTTCTCTCTGTACATGGCAATGATGGAACTTAGAAGGAATAGTATAAGGGGTAGAATATATGCCTCTATCATGTAGCCCTATTTGGCTCTCAGTCCCTTTAGAGTAACTGTAAGTTGTCACTGCCAATAAAAATGCAAAGTCTGTGACTTGTCAATATGCAGTGTGACATCATTAATGACTGACATCGCCTTGGAGTCTAGCTAAGCCTCAGAGAATGCCAGCCAGGCCTCAAAGCCTAAGAGAACTAAACCAAGTCACTAAAAATGAAGCTTAGCCCAAATAGCCAAGACTAGCTAGTCCCCAAAATCCAAATTGCTCTCTTGAAGAGTCCCACCAAGGCCCACGGCCTTGGCACTATGTTCCCTGGTCCTCTCTCTTAGAGAGTGAGTGAGGCAAGAAGTAACAGTAGATGTCAAGCTTCACAGCAATACAGGTTCCCCAGAGAACTGTGATGATCCAAGGGTTAGTGTCTTCAGATAATTTATCTGGGAATCACTGGTAGCTTTAGGACTCCACTTAGCAGAAGAAAATCTTCACTATGAGGGAAAAGCTTTCAGGTCATCAGGTGTAATAAACCAGAAGATGGATTGCGATTTCTCATAGAGTAATCTTGGTTTCAAAGAAGAAATGCTTAATCATAAACTCCCAAGTAACCATGCAACCTGAGATATCCATTAGGATTTGGGTGTGATGAAGCCCACTGAGTCATATGCAGGACATTTACAGGAACCAAATCAATTTAAAGTGGTATATACATGAAGAAACCTGAAAGGAAGAAAGTAGTAATATGAGTTAGTCCTATTGCCCTCAGACCCTACTATGGTCCAATGGATTCACCCTTCTTTCTAGACTGGGGGAATCTTGGAAAACTTCCTACGACCTGTTGATCAAAGAAGAAAAGCCATGGACTGGCTTAATGATTTTGCATGATATTGGAGCAGCCTGAAAGTAGACATCTGCAGCCTGACAGACCATCTCTGGACTGTCATGAAGAACATCAAAATACCAAACCATTAGAATAGGCAGATTTGTTGCAGCTCACCTCATCCTTCATGTACCTTGAATGGCATATGACTACATATGCAAGGAGACACTGATTCATGCCTCTGCTTATTATCATACAACAAAGTTAGGTCCATGAAAGAAATATAATTGGGAGAACCATCAGAATAAAAATGGGGCAAAGTATTACTGGACTGTTCTTACTGAATTGGCAAAAATATACAAAGATATGTGTGTATTAAAAAAAGGCTCATCACACTGAGTTTAAAAGTGAAATTTTTCATTAATCAGAAACATAGAGTGGAATATTCTATATTTCCTCATCTGTGGAATGTAAAACAACATATAAGAAAAATTAAAGAAAAAACAAAATATACCGACAAAATCATGTTGGGTTCTTTTTTCTTTTTCTTTTCTTTCTTTCTTTTTCTTTTTTCTTTTTTTTTTGGTAGCAAAACAGTCTGCCATTCTGATCTGTCATAGTTGTTTTGTCTGTTTGATTGTTCAAAATATTACAGATGTCCCTTTTTCTCCCGCAGTGACCCATTCCATCCCGTCATTTTGGTTTCTTGAATGGAAAAACATAAAGTATAATAAAGAGGTCATAGGGGATCAAATTAAAGGGGACAGGGGAGGCTATTTAATGAGAAGATCACATAATGGAGTATGCTATTTTGTACTATAAAATTTTACAAGTGAAATAAGTATAACCTTACCACATCAACACCAAAACTTATTAAAGGTGTAATTTTTAAGTGAAACTTTGTTAGTTACACTCTTGTACAAGAAAATAGGAGACCATTTTCTGTTTCAGAATAATATATCCTATTTTTCTTTACCTATCAATTGTTCAATAAGGATCACGTGAATTGTCTTTTGAGACTGGGAATTGGAAGGTGTGCTGTATAGAGTTAGTCATCAGACAGTTAGAGAGGAATAATGTCTTAGAAAAGATAATACCTCAAATACTCTCTACAATAAAAAAAGTTAAAAATAAATTTAGAAATAAAGTAAAATTACTGGATAAGAGTTATAAAACAAAGTTATCATTCCAACTGCTTGCAATCAAGACAATTTATAAAAAATAGGCTGTAGCATCACTACATGGAGGAGTAAGAACAGCTGCTGCAATCCAATCCGTTTCCTCCTGTCTACTTTCTATGTATGTACTGATGACAGAGACCTTTGGAATTATTTCTCACTGATCCACACACAGACATGAATATGCTATTTGTCATCACTTGAAGTGGATACTTATTCTCAGTCCAATCACCATATTGAGCTTGAAGTGCCTCAAGGATGAATAATTTTTATCTCAATGGTTCCCAAACACTTGTAAGACAAACTGTAAAGGCTCATGTTAGAATTGTAACCATATATGAGGAAACTAGATTAAATCACAATTTGTCATGGACTCGAAATATGTTCAAGAGAAAACATTAAAATATAATCCTGGTAGTGACATCTTCTGTGGCAGTTACCACCTTCAACTAGACTCAAATAACAGCAGGAACATATAGGTGAGAGACAGTTTTACGTTTGAGGAAGTATACTACTCTCTGTAGGAAGTATGTGAGTTCTATTATTTACACAAGCATAAAAATATGGAATATGTGTGGAAATAATTATTGGTTGGGAACAATGTTCTAATAAACATAATTTTGAATGAGATGGAATTTATTATTATTTTTCCTGACAGACAGATATTCTACATGTATAACTGTAGCCTGGGTCATCAGAAAGGCTCTAAAACATTATTAGGATTGTTGCCTAACTAGTGCATCCAATGATCACCAATCAGTGTGAAATGGAAAAACCCACTGTCTTTTATTTTAATACAGAAGAATCAGTTAAAGGTTTAGGGAGCAGGAAATGTTGAAATGGATTGGTCATGTGAGTTCTGTTTTGCAGTCTGGGAGTGTCCCCATGGAATACCTTTCAACAATACAAGGATAATTATAATAGAGACAAGAGACAGCACAGTTGAAGAGCTACATGATGACAATTCTCTGAAGGCCAAACATTGTGAACTGAAGCCAAAAACAAACACCAAAAGCTGGACCAAGAAGACAGCAACACTTTTCATGTTTCTTTCAGTTGTAGAGAGCAGGGAAATAAATAACATTAGATGCTAGGCACCATATGAATCTTGGTTCTCTAGGGACCTTCCAGGAGGATGGGATCAAATTTTGGCTGAGCTCCATCTGAACATTAAAGGAGGATTCCATTTCCTCTTAAGCTAAAAGTAGTCCCAGGAATGAGGGGAAAACATTAAGGGAAAGAGTCTATCATCAAGGTTGAAAAAAACCTGAATCTTTTCTTAAGGGGTTTCCTTGGTTTTAAATAAGAAATGCTTAATGATGGGCCACTGAGTTACAATGCAACCTGAACTGTCAATTATGACCTGAGAGTGATGAAACCTAAAAAGTCATAGAAATAGCCAAACACAGGATGCCTACAATATAAATTTAAAGTGGTGCATACATGATCAATTCTGAAAAAAAAAAACAAACAAAAAACAACAACAAAAAACCCTGGAAGTACAAAGACATTTTATAACTAGTGACCAAATTTCTCTCAGTCCCCACTGCTACCAGTGGATCTGTCTTTCAGCCTAGACCTGTGGATTCATAGGAAACTTCTGATGACCTGTTTACAGATGAAAGAAAGACATGGTCTGACATACAACTGATGTGCATTACAGTGATGACCAAAAACAAAGTGGACAGCTATGGCCTGGCAGACCATCTCTGGACATTCCTGCAGAATGGTGTGTAAAAAAACAAACAAACAAACAAAAAAAACCTTTCACAATTGAGTGGCTGTTTGGAAGTTCACACCCTCATTTACTTTGCTTGGTTGACATGATCAAATTTGCAATATGTGCTGACTCATGGCTCTGGACAATACATTACACCAAAAGCCAGGAAAATGAAAGAAACACGATTGGAAAATTCTTCACATTGAATATTGGGCAGAGTTTTGTGAACAGTTTTCACTCAGTGGGCAAAAATATACAAAGATATTTGCATCTTTTATGATGCTTATTACAGTTTATTTTCAAGGTGGAATGTTTTATTAAGAGGATAAATAAGCATATTTTGTACTTTCTAATACATTGAAATGTAAAGCCATAAACAAAACAAAATCTCCATCATTCAGAGAAAGTCATGAGTGAGGGTAAGGATGGAAAGAGGTTCAAATACACAGGCATTTGGATTGTTAGGCCATGTCTTGTATTATGAAGTTGTACCAGAAAAGGATATATAATGTTTTTAAACATGATACCCCAAAATGTTAATAACAAAATAATTTTAGACAGAAACTTTTTTGTCCCTACGGTGTTAAATAAGAAGAGACACATCTCTGTTTTTTAATACTATAAACATATTTTTGCTTGCCTAAAATTTGTTCAGTTAAGATAAAGTGAGCCATCTGTTGAGACTGGGCAGTATTAGTTGTGTGATAGGGTGCTGACCATCAAGCAGTGAGAAACAATGTTTGTGAATAGAAAATTGAATTAATGGTAAAAGTTACAAGACCCAGTTCAGATTCTGGACTCCCATCAAACAAGAGAATGTCATAGTAAGGGATACAACATCACTAGATTGAGGAGTGAGGACTGTTATGGCAGTTCCTCTCTTCTAGGTTCCAAGTCTCTGGTGATCACACAGATACTATTTATCAACACTTGAGGTGGGCTTCTAAATTAATATTCAAGATGCTATATTCATTTGGAATGTTTAATGATATGAATATATTATTTTTACCAATAGTTCAAAGCGAGTTATGAGACAAATGAGAAAGTTTTATAGTAGAATTATAACTGATACTGGAGGAAAATAGAAATATTCAGGATTTACCACATCTGGAATATATCTACAAGAACAAACACAGAGGGTTATATTGGTACAGACTTCTCCTTTGGCAGTTGCTACCTTGAATATACTAAAATACCAACAGGACCCTAAAGGTGAGATACGAAGTGTGCTCCTTGAGAAAGTGTGCTAATCTGAAAAAATTATGAGTTCTGAATTTACACGAGGTAAAAAATAAGGAATATGTATGGACAAAAATTAAAGATAATGGAAAATGTTAAAAAACAAACAACACACATAACTTTGGATAATACAGGATTTATTAATTTTGGCCCACCAGATAGGTATTCTGTATTAATTCCAGTAGTGTGGGTCATTAGAAACAGCTCTATCAAAATATTGGGAGGGTTGACAGGAAAATACATTCAATGATGGCTCAATTAGTGTGCCACAGAAATGTGAATTGTCTTATTTTAAAGTAGAAGAGTTTCAGGGTCGTAGGCAGTTGGTGTGGATTAGCTTTGCAATTCTATTGGACACTCTGGGAGTATCCACATGGCGTATGTTTTATCAATACATGAATAAATATATTTAAAAGGGATAACAGCATATTTGAAAGATGCATAATGACTTCTCTGAAGGCCAGGCTTTGGAAACTGGGGCCTCTTGATCTTAATACCTGAATGGGATGGGAGAAAGTGGATCCCCTCATGGCAGGGGTTATAGGCCTTGTTCAATTATGAAATTCACAGTAGACCTGATTAACCGAAGAGACAGGAAGTACAAGCAGAATTTAAGGAGTCTGGATGGCACTGACTTACATTGTTGGCTAAACAATCACATTGTTCCTAGAAATAAAACCAGCAAGCCCAAATCATTTTTTGTATATCTATTGAAGCAGAAATGTTATAGGTAAACAATGATGTGAGTCAGCTTATTGACCAATCCCTGACATCAGCCAATTTACACACCCAGAATTGTTAAAAAAGGAAAGACCATAGTCCCTGAAGAAAAAACTGACAGAAAACAATAAAAAAAATTATCCTGTTAACATTATTTCAAGACTTCTCAAAGGGACTGATTGCCTTCTTTGCCAGGGCAACTGTATATTTGGGAGAAAGCAAAGAACCAGATAATTCAGTAACTACAGGACACTGGTTCTGAAGTAAAATTGGTCTCATAACCCAAAATATTACTGTAGAACTCTATTAAGAGTAGGAGGTTTTCAAACAAGTACCAAATGATCTCACTTATATGTGTAATATAATAAACAAAATAAACTGATGAAAAACATGGATCCAGAGACATAGAAGCTTGGAACAAACTGAGGGATCTCAGAGGGAAGGCGGAGAGGGGGGTGTGGGTGGGGAGAAATTAATCAGGAAACTTTCATGTTTATAGGAATGGCCCATGGACCTGGTTGGGGAGGGTCTGGGGGTTGGAAAGATGTGGCATGGAGAGGATCAGTGGGGTTAAAACGGGGACATCTGTAATGGCCTCAACAATAAATATAAAGAAAATTTTTTTTAAAGACTAGGAGGTTTTGAAGGTCAGGTGACCAATTTTATCTGAGCTCAGATACAGCTTGAAGAGGTCCCAACACATCCTATGGTGCTCCAAAGTTGAATGCATAACTAAAATAGTCATAGCAGCAGAATGAATCATTACTGTGGATGTAAGCTACCATCCATAGGAAGTCTAAACCGAGGACATTAGATCTGTGTGTACATTAGTAAGTAGCAAATAAAAGTTACATAGCCACGTGGATGAATTCTAGAGTTTTGTTCCATCATCAAGCATTTGAAGTATGTAGATGTGCTGATTTTACACAGCCACACTAAATGTTTGATGTGGGTTATACAAAAGGAAGGAAAACAAAACAGTAGTAGAAAAAGAGGGTGGGCACAGGAATGAGAATGAGGAAAAGAAGTTGTATAATAAAAAAAGAAGCCTGGCTGGGTGTGGCTCAGCGGTTGAGAGTCCACCTAGGATCCAGGCGATCAGGGATTGATTCCCGATCAGGAAACATTCCCGGGTTGTTGGCTCAATCAATGACTCTCTCATCATTGTTGTTTTTGTCTCTGTCTCTCCCTCTCCTTTCCTCTCTATGAAATCAGTAGAGATATATTTTTTTAAAAAAATAAAAGAAAAAGAAGATGGGAGAGAAGAAAGAGAAGGAGAAGAGAGATCAGGAATAAGAGGAGAAGATGCAGAAGCAGGCAGATAAGGAAGAGGCTGAGGAGAAAAAAGAGGGAACAAAAAAGAAGGGGATAAGTGAAAAGCAGCAGAATGGGAATCAGGAGACATAGAGGAATGAGGAGAAGGAGGGGAAGTTGAAACAACAGAAAGGAATGCAGTGAAACACTGCAAAATACAGTTGCATGTGATCACACCTACTTTTGATGCACCAATGTGGTTACCTTGCTTGAAACTTCAAAGTAAACACCATTTTGTATCCAACAATACTTTTGGTAAGTGCCTCCACAAATTTATCCAAAATTCCATCAATGTTGACTTCTCTTATCAAGAAAACCAGCATATACATTAGTTATATTACCTCTGGGTTGTGTAACCTCCACTGGCCTATGACTTCATCTATTTTGCCGAGGTCTTGACCACCTTTTTCATCCACAGTATATCCTTCACACTGGTGAATTACAAGGGTTACATTATACTAACTGGACCTTGTGATTGGGAACAGTATTACTCTGGACTTGATACAATTTTAGAGTCAGAAGTTGAGGAATAAATCTGAATAAAATTAAGTATTCTCACTCAGTAAATTGTTTTTGCATCCTTTGGTACTGAGCAGGAAAGGTAACTGTTTTGAAAAAATAGTTTGTGATATCCTGCCCAGACTGCGGCCAGCAAAGATGGAGTCACAGCACCCAGCAGGCTTCTACATTTTAGAAGCATCATCTTCCTAGGATGGGTATGAGACTCCATCGAATTTAAAAAGTGACCCAAATATCTGCTCCTTTTGAGTTAGGTCCAGACAAAAACAGTGTGCTGTGACAGATCCTAGTTGATGTAGGAGCTGCTCTGTGACATGAGCCATAGATTGCCAAAGACATGATGGTTCTATCAGTTTCACTGGCATACTGATATTCTCTTTGCAGCCTTAGGAAAACCTGGATGCTAATCACAGTGTTGATACTAAGAAGTTACAAACAAGGTCTTGATATCATCCTCAAATAACTACTTTCCTTTTGAGGAAAAATACTGTCCTTCCTTTGACTCAACTTCAGCAAAGAAAGTTATTTCATATAAATGGAGCCAGTGGTTGGACAATCACTCAATATGCAAAATGAAATCCACACAGAAAGCAAAAATTTAAGCAATTCCTTCTTCTGTAGCATTAATGTCCTGACTGAGAATGCACATGGTGAAAAGAACACAAGGCTTCAAGTCTCTATATGACTTTTCTATCTTCTTAGTCAGAAAACAAGAATGTAAACATTTCACACTTCTGTTATATTAATGTCCTGACTGAAAAATCACATGACGGCATGAACCCAGGGCAGCAAGCCGTCCCTAGCATTTTCTTTCTTCTTAGTTATTTGGAAATGGAAGAACAGGACCCAGAAGATTGGAACCTGACCATCATTTGTGACTGTTGTAGAGAGCTAGAAAAGAACACTAGAGTCCAAGCTTCATAGGAACTGGATTACCTAGAGACCTGTTCTGAGGCAACAGTTTGCCTGTCCATCTGATTTCCATCAGAGCATCACAGATTACTACCATCCTGTCTAAAACCTAAAACAGCCTCAGGTAGGAAGGGCAAAAGTATAAAATAAGGAGCTGTCAACACCCTTAAAATAGACTAAGATTTTTCCTAAAGGGTTTCCTTCATTTCAGGAAGGTTAACCACTGGCAACCAAGCTACCATGATACGTGAGGTATGCATTATGACCTAGGGGTGATGTCAACCATGGAGTCAAGAAGAGGCCAGGCACAGGAGGACTATAATATCATTTTAAGGGGTTACATACATGGTGAAACCTGTGGGAAACTGGGAGATCATACCAGTCATATAAGTAGTGGCTCAATTGTTTTCACTGCCTTCTGCTGTACTATGCGCCTTTCTTTCTGTCTTGATATGCGTACTCAGAGAGAGCTGTTGATAGATGATGGGATGATGTCGTCTGGCTTACAATAATACTGCATGATATTGAGGACCTACCAGAAATTGAACAGTTGCATCATGACAGAACATCTGTCAATATTTGTGCAGTTTGGTGGGTAATGGAAGCATTCACAATATGCTGAGTTTGAGACAGTTCACAACCTCCTTCATTTCACTTGAATGACAAATGAAGAGATATAGAAATATATACTGATTCATGAGTCAGACAAATATTTTACATAAATGGCTAGGGGTATGAAGAAACATGATTTAAAAATTCCTCACATTTAGATGTAGGCAGATGATTGGGTAAAACTTTCAATGAATGGGCAAAAATGTAAAAATATACTTTTAAATATATGTGTAAAATATATGTAAATATATATGTAAAATATATATGTAAAAATACACTCTGATGATTCTTATCACAGATTAGCTACTAACTGAAGGATTTCATTAGTCAAGAAGTTAAGTTGGTACACACTGTATTTCCTCTCACATGGACAATGTGAGGTTCACAGTAAAAAAAAGAGATAAACAAAATATACATACCGATGAAATCATGGTAGTTACCAAAGAGGACAAAGTGAGGCTGAGAATGAGAAGGGTAAAGAGGGTCAAATACAAAGTCTAATATTTGAGGAATGAGCACATAATGAAGTGTGGTATGTTGTATTATAAATTTGGAGAAATAAAATTTATATGACGTTACTAACCATGTTATGACCCAATATTAAACAATAAATGGCTTTTAAATTAAGCTTTTTCAATGCCTTTTATGTTTTATGAAAGAGTCATTTTTCAGTTTTTGGTAACATGCATGCCTTTGCTTATGTACCTTTTGTTCATTGTTTTTCAGGTTAACTATCCGTTGAAAGTGGGCACTTGCAGGTGTACAGTATGATAATATTCATCTGACTGTTATTGAAGAATAGTGTCTATGAAAAAAACCTCAATCATAAAGTGTTAAAAAAACAAGTTCTGATTCCAGAATCTGGTCAAAACCAGCTTAAATATTGGGCTACAGCATCACTAGATGCAGAAGTGAGGACCACCGTGGTAATACAAACGGCTTACTGGTTCTAGTGTCCATGTTTACAGTGACGATATACAACTTCTAAAAATTTACAGAGTGGTCAACAAAGGCCATCCTGGATGTCTTAGTTGATTTATATCCAAGAGTCTAAATTCACCCTGAGGAATTTTAGGACACGAATAGAAATTTGTTCTCACAGGTTCCAGCCTGATGTCAGAAAAATTGAAAGGTTCATGGTGACCCTGTAATCAATGTTGGGGAAACTAGAATCATTCTGTATTTGTCACAGACTGGAACTATGTGCAAGAAAAAACTTGCATTGATAAACCATGGAGTGACCACTGCTGTGGAAGTTGCTACCATGAAGAGACACAAATCCCTGCAGGACACTAAAGACAAAAGACAAAGTTTGCCATTTGTGGAAGTTTGTAACTGCAATAAGTACATTAGTCCTGTACTTTATTAAGGAGAAAAATATGGAATATGTGTGGAAATCATTAAAGGTGGGGGACATTGTTTGAGCTGCTTTTAGATTATTTAATCAGACAGTGGCAACGTCTGCTGCACAGTTTCTAGGATTAAAAGAAGTTCTGCTTTCATTCACTTATCTTGCTACTGGTGTGTTGGTCTGTTACTATCAATGAGAATTGCAAAACCATGGGACATGGTGTTTGTTTGTTTTTTAACTTTTTATTTCTCCCAGTACATTTCACCACCTGCCATCTTTCCTTAACTAGCCTTGGACTATCTTGGAACTTTCCTGATATCCTGCTGACTATGCCAATTGTTTTGCAAGAAGCCAAGTTTCTAGAAGCCCTAAACATATTGGTTGCTGATTACAAAGAAATAATTGTGAGTAGTTCCTGAAAATATCATGAGTAAATGAGAACTTACTTGCATATCAGCGATGGGCTGCCAGTGAGTACAATATAACACAAGCATTTTTTAGAAATGAGTAATGTAGAATACAGAAAAAAAGGCAAACAGGATAAAGAATAGACCAGGTTTAATCAGTTTGTGTATAAGCTGTGTATGAACAAAACATGAACTGGTTAAAATCCAGGCTCACAGCATAGAACTCTTTTTTTTTTTGGTTCCTTTAGTGAAGGAGCAAGCCAGGCATCCAGGTCGCAGTGAACACTTACAGGTGGACTTTATTATATTCTCAGAGAAGGGACTGGGACTTTGTGGATTGGGGAGGAGTCCATGTTATTGCATACCGCATAAAGTGTGATTCCCAAACAACCCCACTAATAAAAAAGTTTATATTTCATATAGGGCAGCACACTTATCTGAAGCATGAGTTCTTTGTAATAGACAATTTGCAGTGGAAAATAATCCACAGGCTCTAATGAGAAAATTGTGGCATTCCAAGAGAAGCTACTATGCCACAGATTTGTGGAGAGAACAACCTGACACAGTGGTACTTTGGCAGTTCCATTCCCCAAAGGTTTGGTCATGAAACTATGTACTGTAGTAAAAGATCCCCTTATGACTTTCGGAATCCTGCTCATAGGTGGAAAATCTCACCCCTTTAACAGTAACTGATATTATATCTTCCATGCTACTCTGGATAATCTATGCCCAGGAGAAGCACCCACTGACTTTGATAAAATTTTGATTCAGAATGGATGTTTTCATCACCCAAGCAGGGATTATAACTAGGCACTGCAAGAAAAATCTCTTTATTTGTGTGGGTTACCTCTGTTCCACTGCTTGCAATTCAGCTTTCTGCTCAACTTTGAAGTTAAGCTGCTCTGTAGGGGTGCTCTAGAGGCACTGTAGAAAGTGTTAAATCACTTTCTGTAATACCTATGCTTTTAAAAGTAGTTTACTCACTCTGACATTAATAAAATTGGTCCTGGAGCTGCATTAAGAAAAAGAAAGAAGGAAAAAGAAAAAGAAAAAAAGAAAGAAAGAAAGAGAGAAAGAAAGAGAGAAAGAAAGAGAGAAAGAGAGAAAGAAAGAAAGAAAAAGAAAGAAAGAAAGAAAGAAAGAAAGAAAGAAAGAAAGAAGGAAGGAAGGAAGGAAGGAAGGAAGGAAGGAAGGAAGGAAGGAAGGAAGGAAAAGAAAAAAGAAAGAAAGAAAGAAAGAAAGAAAGAAAGAAAGAAAGAAAGAAAGAAAGAAAGAGAGAGAGAGAAAGAAAGAGAGAAAGAAACAAAAGAAAGAAGAAGAAAGAAAGAAAGAAAGAAAGAAAGAAAGAAAGAAAGAAAGAAAGAAAGAGAAAGAAAGAAAGAAAGAAAGAAAGAAAGAAAGAAAGAAAGAAAGAAAGAAAGAAAGAAAGAAAGAAAGAAAGAAAGAAATCCAACCCTGGAGAGGATCTAGCATTCCCAAGTGTGGAAAGATTTACATGGTATTTCCAATGGTAGATAGTAAGAAATTTGGGTATAACACTGCAGTTTATGCCTTGGGATTGGTGTAGAGTGGATTGCCTGCAGTGAGAATTATGAGTCAGAGTGGACTGAAAGCACTGAGATCTATGGTGTGATCACAGTGGATTTTAAGCAGGTGTATCAATGCTGTGTCACTAAAGGTTGTGGATGTTAATATCTTGTTTATCACAGTTGAGTCTGGGAAATGAGATTCAGGGGGTGTCAATTTAGTCTGGGCATTTGGTGCCCTGGATGTCACTGTGCATTTGGACAGTGGGAGCCCTGAGTAGTCTTTGTGGTGCATTGGTAACAGAAGCTCAATGATTCACAATGCTGTTTGTGATGTGGGAGATTTTATGATGTCATGGTGGAGTGAGGACAAGGATAATCCTGTAGTGCCAATGTAGAGTGTTGGCCAACAGGATCTGGGATGCCACAATAATGATAGTAAGTGGGAGTCCTTTGATCTGAAATAGGTTTCTGGACTGTGGATACCCTCACACAATAGTGTATAAAAGTAGGAGTATTGAATATTTATGAATTGAGTGTTGCAGTGTGAGAGCAGGTGTTCCATAATGGTTCCTGGGTAGTGGAAAAATACAGGTCTCACTCACTATACAGTGTGTGGCCAGTTGAAGGTCTTAAGGTTTTAAACTGTAATGCATGTTGTGGGAGCCCTGGGTGTTACATTAAATTATAAGCATTGGGAATGCTGGGCAGTCATAGAGGAATTTTGATAATTGGTTTGCTGGGGAATCAGGGTCCATTGGGGACCACATTTTATCATAAAGGAGTATTTTTGGTGAAAGCCCAAGGATTACACTGTGGAATGTGAATGCTGAGAGTCAAGCTGCTCAGTGTCAGTCAGAACATTTTGGGATGTGAAACCTGAGATATCACAGGGAAGTTTGAGCAGTAGGAGTCCTGAAAAGTTATATAAAAAGGTTTCATTGGGAGTCATGATGGGTCAGAATACTGTGATGTCAGGTTTAGCAATGTGGTAAAAAATTTGGTGTGTGCCTTACCAGCTATGTTGTTTCTCAGTGCTGTGTTATAAGGTGAATACTAGATGACACAGTGGAGTGCTGACAATGGGACCTCCACGGTGTCACAGTGAGGACAGTGGTAATTCTGAATTTGTCACTGGTTTGTGGGAGCCCAGATTTTGCACAGTAGAGTGTGGGAGGTGAAAATTTACAAAAGGAATGTGGGCTGTGTAAGACAGAATGTCATTGTGGA
Source organism: Miniopterus schreibersii (assembly GCF_964146895.1). NCBI lineage: Eukaryota > Metazoa > Chordata > Mammalia > Chiroptera > Miniopteridae > Miniopterus > Miniopterus schreibersii. Next base: position 16,502,541 of record NC_138120.1, on the reverse strand, counting down.
GTGTGTGTAAGGACCACCCTGGATTGTGACAGTAGACTATGGGCAGTGGGATACATATTTCCATCACAGTGGGAACAGGGCAGAAGAAGCCAATTGGGTTGGGTAAGGGTAGTGTATAGGATCCCTAAAAGTTATAGAGTAAAACAGATTCCTCTGCTTCAACTGTTGTGTGTTCAAGTCAGGAGTTTTTGTTGTTACAGGGTCTAATGTGCCATTGGAGTTTGTGTGGGCAAGGGGCAAATTGGATTGTGAGAGTTGGTAGGCATTTGGTTTCACTATTGAGGTGTATGTAATGGGATACCTCAGGTGTTAGTGAAATTTAGGAACTGAGAGCCCAGCACTGTAACTGTAGCATGTGGGCTTTCAAAGATATATATTGCAGTAGAGTATTTGCTGTGGAAGACCTGGGGTATCACAGTGGATAACTGGAAGCTGGCATTTTGGTTGTTATATGGGATGAGAGCTTTGGAGGCATGGAGGTCACAGTGTAATTTGGTATTGAGAGCTTTATCATGTTACAGTGGAATGAGGTTAGTGGCAATAGAATGTGAGCACAGGAAGTGTGAAGGTTTCAGAGCTTCTTGGAGACTCTGACTGACCCAGGTATCACATTAGAATAATGGAATTATGAGCCATTAAAGTTGACTGTGGGATTTCTGGTGTGTCACACTAGAGTACAAATAGAGGGTGTTTGAAAGGTGTCACAGTGCACTGATGAGAGTGATAACCTTGAGGTGTGAAATTACAGTGAGGTTCAAGAATCTCTAAGGTATCAGGGTAAAGATTGGAATAGGGAGTCTTTGGTGTCACAGTAAAGTTGATGCTTATGTCATGTAAACCTGTATGTCAGTGGAACATTGCAGTATTAGCCCGGAGATGTCAAATTGTCCTTTGTACAATGGGATAAAGTTTTTTTTTTCATAGTAGTGTTGCCAGGGTTAGGTTTAAAGGTGTCACTGTGTAATGTGTGCCATGGTAGCTCTTAGTGTCAAAACAGAGTCTCGGAAATGAGAAAAATTGAGACATCAGATTAGAAAGTAGCTTTTGACAGTCAAGCACTTACAAATTGGGGTCCTGTATGGCAGCCCTGGAATTTTCACTGTAGATTGAGGACAGTGAGAGTCCTCTATTTAACAGTTGTGTATTCATCTCATATGATTGGGGATGTCACTTTTTCCAAAGGATAGTGGAATCCCTTGGGTATCAAGGTCTATTGTTGGCAGCGGAAGACCTGGGGTTTCACAGTGGTGTATGAACAATGAGATACCTCCTCTGTCGCACTGGAATGTGGGTTGTGAGATCTCAGTAGTATAACAGCAAAGTGTTCACTGTCAGATATGGGTGTTACAATGGATTGGTCACCTTGTAAAACACGGGGTGTCATGGTATATAATGAACAATTTGAACTTTTGGGTGCTATAGTGAATTGAGTTAGCAGGCATGTAATCTGGGATGTGAGCAGAATGGTACCAGCATTTCACCATGGATTATGGTCAGTTGCAGACCAGAAGGTCACTGAGAGTCCTCTGATATTATATTGGAATATGGGCAGTTAATGGGGATCTCAGTGGAGTGTGAGCAGTCTGTGCCATTGGGACTCACAGTGGAGTTTGAATTTGTAGTGTGTCTTACTAGAGTTTATGTAATTGGAGTAGGGAATTTGTCACAGTGGAGTGTGGAAAAGTGATCCCTAGGCTTAACTGTGTTGTAGACTATTGGAGGTCTGGGAGACAGAATGCAATATAGGCAGTGGGTGTCAACTGTTTGAGCAGTTGGAGTACTTATGTTGCAACAGTGAAGTGAGAACATATGTGACCATTAGTTGTCACCCTAGTGTGTGAGCCAAGGTGTCCCTAGATGTATAGATTTGGAAGTGGACACTGGGAACCCTGATAGTCGCAAATCATAACACTGCTCATGTCAGAGTTCAGTGAGGATGGTGACAGGTATTGGGTATAACAGTGGTATATTCATCTGAGCACACATTTTCCATCATAGCAGAATGTGCCTTGGAAGCCCTGTCTTGTAAAAAGAGGTTCTGTTAAGTGGGAGCCCTGTCACTGTGGATTGACTCACATTTCACAGTGCAGTGTGGGCTGTGAACACCCATTGGTATAAGTTTGGACTGTAGACATTACCAGCTTTGGATCACTAAAATGTAATGTTGGTTGTAAAGGCAATTGAAATATTAGAATAGTAAAGTGAAATGTAAGCCTTGAGATGCATGGGATGTCACAGCAGAATGTGGTTAATGAGACAGATATGTAAGGTAGATAATTGAAAAAAATACTTTTCCCTGAGTTTTAGACTTAGATACATAGCACATTCCAGCACAAATGTTGTTTTATCAATGATAGACACCTGATATTAGTTCCAAAGAGAAGAGGACCTCATGGCAAGGTTGAATGACTAAGAGATATTCAGCTGAAATCCTCTGATCCTCAAGCCAACAGGACAGATAAATACCTGGCCTTCTCTTGCATCAATAGGTGCCTCCTTCCATTAATTGGAGCCTACAGGAGGTCCTGTCTGAAAAAACTACTCTTAGGAAGATAAATATATATTTAGCTCTCTGGCATAGACCTTTATTTTTGACATTTAGACATATTTCACCTTTCAGGCCACCAAATGTATTTTTTATAATAAAGTCAGTACTTCCCTTTGCCACGCTGTTAATCTACAACCAACTTTTAAATGTTATAAAGGCTCAACTTCTGTTTTATGGAGTTTATATAGCCTCAAACTATCTGTCACTTTTTGATGCAGGACATATTTCCTAATTCAAAAATATTTCAAATCATAAATTGTTTTTAGATTTGCTTGCTTATTTTCAACTTAATTCTCTTAAAACTTAAGCATTTTTCTCTTTATTTAGGAGATAGTTATTTCCACAACTGATTAAGGAACTGCAACTCTACTACTTTCTTGCTTTCTAAATGGAATAATCTGTCCCATGATAAGATTTTAAAAATAATTGCTTTCTGTTTCTATCTCTCTCTCACTCTCCCTTCCTCTCTCTGAAATCAATCAAGATATATTTAAAATAATTGATTTCCCTGTATATTTTTAGGGCAATAGGGTAGGAAGTTTTTAACCACTTTTGGAGAGGATTTGTCATTCATTCTTTGGCCCAAGCTAAAATTACCTCAAACCATGAAACTTTCAAATATACTATTATAATACCATTAAATATTTCCTTGACAACCATAGCCCATGTTAGCCAACACTCCATAGATGCCTAGAGGGCAGTAATGCCAAACTCATGTGTTTCAAAGATTAAGAACATAATATCAAGATCAGTTAAGAGACCTTTCCAAGGTTAATAATCTGGTAAGGATTTCTGTGTTTGAACACAGAGCTTTTTTTTATGAGGCCAGAATCATCCTAATCCCCAAAATAGATAATGGAACCACAAAGAAAAAAATTACAGGCCAATATATCTGATGAATATAGATATTAAAATCCTCAACAAATAATAGCAAATTACATCCAAAAATTCACTACAAAGATAATAAAACATGACCAAGTGGGGTTTATTTCAGAGATGCAAAGCTGGTATAATATTAGAAAATCAATAAATGTGATACATCACATAAACCAAATGAAGGACATAAATAGTTAGATCATATCAATAGATGCAGAAAAAGCATTCAACAAAATTCAACAAACATTTTTGATAAAAGAATAAAAATAACTCTGCAGAATGGGAAGAGAGGGAACTTACGTGAATATAATAAAGGACATATATGACAAATCTACAGTAAACATTATACTCAGTGGGCAAAATTTAAAACTATCACCCTTAAAAACAGGAACAAGACAGGCTGTCCTCTTTCACCACTTTTATTTAACAATTTAATCAAAGACAATGCCACAACAATCCAAAGAGAAGAAAAAATTTAGACTTCCACATTGGAAAGTTGGAAGTAAAATTGTGATTGGTCACAGATGACATGATACTGCACAGAGAAAACCCTAAAGATTCCACCAAAGTACAACTAGATTTAATGAATAAATTTGTCAAGGTAGCAGGATACAAAATAAACATCTGTAAGTTCACAGTATTTTTATAAACTAACAATGAGCCCTTAGAAAGAGAAACTAAAAATACAATACCAGTTACAATCACTTCCAAAAATATAAGATACCTAGGTATAAACGAAAGCAAAGTTGTAAAAAACATGGACACTGAAAAAAGAAATAGAGGAAGATGTAAACAACTATAAGAAAATGCTGCCATCTGATAGACAAGTGTGGGAGTGCATTGCCAATATCCCTAATAAAATAATTTGGTGGAGAGATGCTAGTGGACGAGAATGGGAATGCATTTACAGCATCCTCAATACATTCATTTGATGGAAAAATGCTGCCACCTGTGGGACAAATTTTGTCAACCAGATGGCTACGGGCAATACATTTTCACGCTTGTCCACCAGGTGGCAGCATTTCCTTGTACATTATTTTATTGGGATGCTGGCAATGTGTTCTCTACTTAGTCCAATAGATGTGGAAATGTATTGCAAGAATCACCAATAAATCATTTGGTTGAAAATGCTGCCACTTGGTGCACAAACATGAGAATGCATGCAAGCATCCCCGATAAAATCAATATTGGTTAGTACAAACAGATGTGATTTAACCTGGAATGTTTGGGTTTATAAATAAACCCATGCCTCATTGTGCCAGCTCTAGGGTCCGTACATTTGCTAAACAAATAAATTCATAACAAATGGAAATGAAATTTATTTTATAAAAGGAAGAGGTTTTACCCTAGACTAACATCAAGAACAAGCTTATTGCAACAGCTATCCTGTGACAGACTTTCCTCTCCACTTACACTCTATGTCCTGAGTATGTGCATGTGCATACAGATACACACATACCTGCAGACACAGAACACCTATGAATGCACATAAACACACTCACATATGGAATATCAAACAGCAAAGTCCAGTGTTGCCATGAGCTCCTTCCTGGCTAAATGCTGCTGCACCGAGTCAGCATATTCACCTCCCAATGCTCTTGATCATGGCAGGACTCTAACAACTATCACAGCGCTGGGTTCGAGTCCAGTGGAAGCTGCCTCTGTGTATACAAATGACCTTGGCTTCTACTTACTCACTCAGAAAAGGTGAACTCTTCACAGGGGCTGCTTCAGGACCTGGGCACCCTGATTCTGGGAAACTCTCCCTCCCTCACAGTTCTCTACACCTCATAACTTCTTGTGACATATATGCTCTTTTTGTTTCCTCCACCTTTAAAGAAAATAGCTCTTCAAGTTCAACTTCAGGCATTCACCAAGTTCTAACATGACACTCCATGTTAACTCAACCACAGTAGAAATATCCATCTTCTATCCAGCATTCATCCCTCAAAACCCTTTTAATTGTCCCCTCCCTTCAAGTGTCCTCTAGATGACTATTCTCATTATCCCAGTATCCTGTCCCATAAGAATATCCAAGCTGCTGTTCTAGTCTTTGAAAGTTGAAGTTGGGTGTTTCTGTTCTGCTAAAAGAGTAGCATTACCAAAGGCACCATGAAAGATGTCCATTCTTAGTTTAAGTTCCATATTAGGGAAGAGGTTATTTAGGGTGTCATGGGCAATTCAGAAAAGAAGCCTGTCTTCTGAAGTTGTCTATCAGAGTATTTATTGGCATACTGGGTGCTACTGCAGCAGTTGTTAGACAGGGAAAGAGGCGTGTGCTCCTGCCTCTTTCAAATCCTTGATGGTGAAAAAATGTCCAGTATTTATACAGGTAAGAGGCATACCTTTGATTTACTATATACCTCCTTCAAGACACAGTGAAGGGCCACTGAAACCAACTATAGTTCAGAACCAGTGTTCTACACACGCTGAATTATCTGGTTGTTTGTTTCCACCCAAATAGACAGTTAACTTATTAGACTAGGCTATTGGTCCCTCAGCAAAAGGTATGAAGTAAGGTCAACAATATACATTCTTTGTTATCTGTTGAGAGTCTTCTGTGAAGAGGCTATGGTATTTTCTACGTTTAAGATTTCATGGTTCATAAATTGGCTAATATCCAGGATATGACTAATGGGCTGCCTGAATATTTTTATAATTCTAATTTCAACATTGTTTACTTTAACTAGAATATGTAGGCTTCAATAGGTCAAGGAAGAGTGTAGTGTGTTTGCAGTCTCAGTTCTTGGAAAACCATGATTAATTAGCACATATTGTAGGTCAGAGTTAGTCAGACTCTTTGATTCTGTGTTGACATGCAATCTTTTAGTTTCAATAGATAAACCCTAAGTTTGGTGGTTGCACATCCAATGTCCTGTTCAAATTTAGGTTTTTGGGTTTGAGGTTTTTAATTCTCAATGTCTAGCTCTCAGAAGTGTAATCACACAGCTTTTCAAAGATGCAGATGCTGTTTCTCCTCTTCAACTTATTTCTCAATGTATTGGAGAATGGTATGCCCTCTGGACACTCTCAGTGTGTGTAGTAGGACTCATATGAACAATCTTCTTGAACATTCCCACCCCTCTAAACTTTAACTAATCTTCTACAGTAAAACAAGAGACAGGGTCCATTTATGCATCACATTTATTAGTCACTGGATGCATTTTTTTAGCTAACATCCCCAATAACATTTAGAGCCTTTGCTAATGACCTAAGCTGCAGATATAAATGCACATTCACTGTCAGATGAGCCAAAATTAGTACATTCTGTCTCATCCAAATTTACGTTTCTTTTACTTTTTCCCTGTAACATTAATTATCTCCACATACATTCCATACTTTTTTGCATATGTAGAGCACAGGACTAATGTAGTTCTTCCATAGTATAGCTCACTTCCTCAAGAGTCAAAATTTGACTAGATTTTTAGGGTCCCATTGGGTTTTGAGTGTATTTGGACCATCTCTAACATATCACCCTTGCATGATTTTACTATCACAGGTTTTTCCAGTTCATGATAAATGACACAGGACCATCTCTAACATATCACCCTTGCATGATTTTACTATCACAGGTTTTTCCAGTTCATGATAAATCCTGAAATATTCTAGTTTACTCCTATATTGATTAAAACTCTAATATGAAACTCTACAATTTGTCTCAACCTGGTTTGGAACTATTGAGAAAAAAATGACTCTTATCCTGAATTTCTTGAAGCTCAATCTGGGGAATTAGTTATAAATAAGTAGTCCATCTAAAGTTATGGTAAATAGCAAATTTATGTCTACTTCTGGGAACAACTCAGAAATATTCAAAATCTCTCTGCCATTGGTACATACATAAATAATAGAAAGTAAAATCATTGGATTGCAACAGTGGCCCATCTAGTGATGCTCTAGACCATTTTTTTAAAAAGTGTCTGTTTCAGCAGGAGTTGGAATAAGAACTTCATTTTGTAAGTAGTAACCAATGATTTTTATTTTATTTTTAAAGTTACTATGCCTCACTAACTTTCTGATGACAAACTCCATAAACACACCTCCTGTTCCTCAGTCTCAACAGAAGAATGACTTGATCCTTATTTTACAAATGGTAGGAAAAAAAAAAAAAAGATTTATGTTGTTTATAAAGAGAAAATGTTCTCTCTTTTATTGAACAAAAGTGGAACTTATAAAGTTTTTTGAAAATGTATTTATTAAAATTTTGGTGGGTAACATGGTTAATAACATTGTATAAATTTCACTTGTAAAACTTTATAGTATAACAGAGTGTACTTTGTTATTCACTCTCCTCCCACATAGTCTCATCTGTCCTCTTGATTTTTACTTCCTTTCCTCTTCTTATCATGCTTCATGATTTTCCCATCTTATTGCCACCATATCATCTTTATATAAGAGATTTTGTTTGTTCAAATGATTAATTTTTTAATTTGTGTTTTTACATTCCATAGATGAAGGAAAATATAGATTGTGACTCTCTATCCTCCTGATTTACAACTTCCACTTTGAGGCTTTATTGTGATGACACTACTATGAGACTCAAATGTCTTTACATATATTTGCACATTGAGTAAGACCTGTCCAACAATACTCTTTCCAAATGTCATTGTGAAGAAACTTCCAATCATGTTTCTTTCATATCCCTGTTTTGGTTGCATGATATTTGCCAGAGTTATGAATCAGTATCTACTTATATATGAATCATTTGTCATCCAAGCAAAGTGAATGATGGGATGAACTGCCCCAATTACTTCCCACTCTCTTTCATGACTGTCCAGAGAACATGTGTCCTGGTACAGCTGTCCACTTTCCAGCTAGTCTTAATAATCATGGAAAATTATTGATAAACTAGGCCATGACTGTCCTTCCTCTCAGAGCTTTCATTGAGTCCCCAGTTCTAGGCTGGAAGACAGATCCAGTGTATAGCAGTAGGTTCCTTGGACAATAGGGACAACTCTTATAAAGTTGCTTTTGTCCTCCCAGGTTTGATCATGTATATATCTTTTTAAAAATATATATATCTTTATTGATTTCAGAGAGAGGAAGGAAGAGGGAGAGAGAGAGACATAGAAACAGCATTGATGAGAGATTTGTCATTGATCGGCTGCTGCCAGCACACCCCAGCATGGGAATTGAACCACAATCTCTTTGATCCTAGTTAGATGCTGAACCACAGAGCCACACCCAACCAGGCTGATCATGTATAGCTCTTTAAATTAATTTCACATCCTGTGCATGGCCTCTTTATGACCCCATTGGTAACATCACACTCAGTTCATAATGAAGAGCTCAGCTTGCAAGGTAGCTTGATATGCTTATGGTTAATAGTATCATTTGCAACAAATCAGTGCCCATCTTCTGAGTGGTGACAACAGCCCATGTCATGAAAGTTTTCCCCTCCTAGCTAAGACTGCATTGAGCTAAAAATCTGAATGAAGTTATCAGTGATGCCAAGATGGCCCTTGTGTAAAAACTGAGACCCTTACCTCATCATATTTCTATGAGGAGACTGGTTTTCTATGGAGCTTGGCCTATAGCATTACTTCTTGTCTAAAACTCTCCAAAAGAAGGGCCCAGACCACAGGCTTGCTGTGACTCTCCAAGAGAGAAACTCTGCTTTTTGGGGCTAGTATTGGTTCTATGGGCTAAGCTAGGCTCTTGGTGAGTTGGCTTGCTCTTTTAGTATTCAAGACTAGACACTGCAACTAGCATCAGTCATTAATGATGTCAGATTTCACATTGACAAGTCAGAGACTTTGTACTTTTGCAAGTAGTGGTAACTTACAACGAGTGTAAAGGTCTGAGCACAAGACTGGCATGCAGGGAAGAGACACTCATTCTAACATTCTCATTCTTTCTGTGTTCCATCACTGGCCTGCACAAATATCAGTAGCTGTCATAGATTGGGTTCAGTTGATCATATACCAACTTTATAAAGAATTATACAAATATATTTACAGATATTCCACAGTGTTCCTATGATCAGGAATATCTACAGAATAAGTAGAATGGAGAAGATTGTCTTTGGTAAAACAGACCTTTCCAAATTTGTTAAACAACTATGCAAGGATTATAAAGTGAATTCCATATACTAGATCAGAGAGAAGCAAGATTTTTCTGTAACAGTCAGGGAGGAAATTGGCTTATGGTCCCTGTTGAAACTCTAAGCCTTTCCTCAAACTTTGACAGAAGTCAAAAACGATATGTAAATAACTTGTTGTGGCTGTATTGGAATAAAAATTTACTTGTGAATACTAGAGTGTGAATTTTATATAATTGACATGCCAGGCCCAAGGCTGCTGGAACCCTGGTCCACTCTTGGGTTCTCCAAGAGAAAGGAATAGTGTCCTGGTTGCCAGATTCCTGTGCACTACTAGAAAATTTGTGGCTTAATAGATCAAGAAAGAATTTAGTGGGCCTCCTTTTGTCATTTCAAAGAAAAGCAGGATGGATTAGCTAACGCTGGTTTTTAGTTCCACTCAGACTCATTTGATTCTGTTTGGATTTGTTGTCTTTAAGGTGATAAAAGGTACTGTGACTTTATTTCTTGGATGAGGCCCTTCAGGCACTGCCACACAGGGTTACAATGTCTCCCATAATATTTAGATTTTACAGTTGAGGGACTTCAGTTCTGAAGATCAGAAAAGAGTCATCATGCAGCTTCAAATATGCTGTTTCCCATCTTCAATATTGTTTTGATTTAATGTATTGATTTAATCGATGCATGTGGACACTCACAGACTGTGCCATTGGACTGATATGTCCAATCCACTAGAACATTCTCACCTCCCTAAACTTTTGAACTGTTTCATGAATATTAAAATAAGTGATAGTGGGAATTTTTGTGTCACACTTATTGAGCTATCATTGGATGAATCTGTCTATTCATTAAAGTTTTAGAGAATTTTTTAATGACCTAACCTGCATGTACATGCAAAAACACCTCCTGATGGGTCCAAATTAATACTTTCCCTCTCACCCAAATATACGTTTCTTTAAACATTGTGCTCAAACATTATTTCCACATATATTCCATATTTTTCTGCGTTCTTATATTTTACAGCTCACATTATTCTTACAAAGCATAGCACACTTCCTCAAGCGTCATCTCTTTTCCTCAAATTTAGTATCCTGCTGGTATTTGAGTATAATCAAGGTAGTGTCTGTCACAGACAAGATAACTGCCATGATTTCAGCTGTGTGTTTCTTCTTGCACACTTTCCATATCTGAAACAAATTTGGAATCATTCTAGTTTTCTCCAGTATCAGATACAAATCTATCACAAACCTTTCGAATTTACATCATATCTGGCTTGGAACCATTGAGAAAGAAATCTATTCAATTCTCTTTTATAGACCACTCAGAAATTTATAGAAAGTCTACACAAGCCAAAAACAAGGAAACTAGACACCAGAAAACCCACTGGATTGGCACACTGGCTCTTACTTCTGTATCTAGTGATGCTGCAGCCCAATACTTAGACCTTGCTCTTGAGTTGGCGCTGGAATCAGAACAAGTTTTGTTGACTCTTAGTGACTCATCTTCTTTTCTTCTTATAGACACTATTCACCATTTACTGCCTGATGTCTAATTTTCTACAGCACACCTTCTTCTGCCCAGTGTCAACGGATGATTCACCTGAACCTTAGTGAACAAAAGGTAAATTAACAAAAAATGTTCATATTATTAAAAAAGAAATATGTTTCTCCTGTTATAGAAGAGTAGGAGGACTGGCAAATATTATTTTTATAAGGATTTTATTACTAAATATTATAGGACAACATATTTAATAACTTTATCTAAATTTTACTTGTTCAACTTTATAATACAAATTGGCATATTCCATAGGTGCTCACCACCCAAATTCTAGTCTCCTGGTTGGTATTTGACCCCTTTTACCTTCCTTAATCTAACTGGTGCTTTTCCCTCTCATTTAACCACCATTATTTTTTCTTTATGTAGAACATTTTGTCTCTTTCTTTGTTTGTGGTTTTACATTCTAGTGTGAGAGAAAGTAGAGAAGGTGCCACCGTGTTTTCTTGATAAAGGAAATCCTTCAGTTTAATATCACACTGTAATAAGCATCATAAGAGACAGAAATATATTTGTATATTGTTGTCCATTGTGAGCATCTGCCCACAAACCTCTCCCCAAATTTTAATGTGAAGCATTTTACAATCATGTTCTTTCATGTGCCTGGCTCTTGTTGTGAAATATTGGTCAGAGCCATGAATCAGCTTATATTGCATTTTTTATTTGTCACCCAAGGAAAGTCAATGAGGATGTGAAATGTCCCAAAGACAGCACCTACTTGAGGTTTCCCTTACCCACTGTCCTCCATGACTGTGCAAAAGCTGTACAATATGATGCAGCTGTCTGCTTTGTGGATTCTCATTGATATTAGGCTAAATTATTTGTAAGACAGGCCACATTGTTTCTTCCTCTGTCAATAGGTCAGAGAGAGCTCTCCATGAGTCCATAGGTCTAGGCAGAAAGAGAGATCCACAGTATAGCAGTAGGGTAGGAGCATAATTGTTCCACTGCTCATATACCAACTTTGTGTTCCAGGGTCCTTTCAAGTATTATCAGTATGTACAGGATACATTGATCTCATAGTCTTCCTGTGTATTGGTCTCTATAACTCCATGGGTGACATCACACCCAGGTGTCATAAAGGATAGTCAGATCACATGGTAACTTAGTGGCCTATGGTTAAGCTTTTCTATTTTAAAATCAAGGAAAATCTTCAGGAAAAATTACACATAATTTTATTGAGTGAAGACAACCCTATCTCTGGTCCATTTACCCTTCCAAGCTACAAATGCCTTGGACTCTAGATGTGATGAAAGGACCTGTGACACTCTGATGGACTGAAGTGAGAGCCTCAAAACAAACCTCCTCAAAGATCTTGATAATCAGGTTCCTTATGTAGCTTGGCCTCTAGTTTTATTTCTTGTCCTGCTTTCTGCAACTCCATGAACATTGATAATTAGGTTTTTCAGCTTCTGTGTATATTTTCCTGTTTCTCCGTGACTCAGGAGGAAAGGCTATCCTGGTGGTGCTTGCTGCCCTGTGTTCACATCTCCATGTGCTTTCTCACTCAGTACAAAAGTGGAAAAGAAGTGTTCATTAAGTGGTTTTCTGGATGGTGATGATTTAGTGGCTTTAGCTTTGGTCCAATCAGCTGGCTCCATCTTTATGAAGGAACATTCTATGCCCAACTTGACTCAAAAGTCCAGCAGGAAGGATAACCTGTGGATGGATAAGGCAGTCAAATCCTCTGCCACCTGGAAGTGTTTGGGACAGAAATATTAATCATGCTCTGTTAATCATGATTTTTAGTTATACTTTTAAGAAATATTAATCATGCTCTGCTAATTCTGACTGTACTCTTCTAATTACAAAAATTCACTTTCTAACCTGACAGAGTTGCAAGCCCTGTGACATGAGAGTTAACCTTGGAATGTAATCCATACTTCTTTTATCATCATAGGAAAATTAACAGCCTATTATCAAATAAATTGAATCCTGGGGGCCTCCACACTTTGTGACCACCTATCCCACATTTCTGGTAAACTGATTCACATTATACCTTGTATACTTCCCCATGTAATATATACTTCCCCATGTAATATAAGCAAATGTCCTATGAGGGGGCCAATGGAGCAGGTTTCTCAGGATGACATTACTGCTCTCCCACATTGCCAGAAATATTGAAATAAATGCTCATATAAGATTCAACCTTTCTCTACTTAATTGGCTAAAGTAGGGGGGATAGGGAGCCCAGGCCCAAGGCTGTCTGGTTTCAGAGGTAGACATAGGCCTGTAGAGGTGATAAACCCCTGAGGTAAGATAATGAAAGTATATGCTGAACTTTCTGCTGAGATAAGGCAACTTTGATTCAACTTTGGATACACGTGGCAGTCATCTACCAAAACAGTAGGTGGGTAAAAGGTTATGTGTATAGTAAAGTTACTCAAGCAAGGTAACTACATTTGTACAGCAGTGTCTGTAACTACTGGAAGTTAAGTTTTGGGTTAATTCACTGCTGTTTTCTAATTTGTTTATCCTCCTTCCCTTTTTCACCTTATCCTCCATGTTATTCTAGTCATGCCTCTTCTCCTCCTTTCCTGTATCTTCCACCTCCTCCTCCAGATCCTCTTCCTCCAGGTCCTCCTTCTGCTAGTGATTCTTCTCTTCCCTCTCCTACTCTTCCCCCTATTCTCCTCCTCCTTCTATTCCTTGCCTTACTTCTCTCTTCTCCTCCTTCTCCTCCTTTTTCATCTCCTCCTTGTCTTTTCTCTCCTTTTCCCACCATACTATTCCTTGTTGATAAAGTTTGGGGATTCATCCCCCTGCTGGGGCTTTCAGTTCTGCATTCTAGGTCCAGGGATAACCACACGGTATGTGTGGTGACATTTGCAACCACTTCAAAGTTGACCTGAACGAAAAATCCATTGGTCACTTGACCTTCAAAATCTCCTAGTTTTTGTGGAGGACTACAGTAAACATACATATTCCATATGTTTTTGTGTAAAGAAAAGGAATATTGTCATTCTTCCTGAAGTGTCACAATTTGTCCCTTACCTTTAGGATTATGCTGTGATTTGAGTCTAGTCAATGTGTCAATAGCAGAAGCAATGTCACTACCATTATTACTCTTGTGTATTTCCTCTTGCACCTTTTTCTACAGAAAGTCCTGAGTAATTCTAGTTTCCTCCAATATTTGGTACAACTCTTCCATGAAATTTTACAAATTATCTTATATTTGCCTTGGAACCAAAAGGAAAAAAAAATGACTCATGTACTGAAGAGCTTTCATCTGAATCTGGATTCTCAGATGTTAAGTATGGAGGCCATCTCAAGTTATGATACGTAGAATATACATGTCTGGTGCTGGGAACTACCATATTTTTTTCAGACTATCTGTGTGATCTCTAGAGACATGAAAAATAGAACACAAGGAACCTACTGGATTGCCACAGGAGTCCTCACTTATCCTCCTAGTGATGCTGTACAGAAGTGTTTAGAAATTGTTTTGATTGTTTTGACTCTCATATCAGTGTTTTAAAACACTTAAACATTAATTTTATTCGTTTTCATAGACACTTTCCTCACTATCTGATATTCTTACCGCCATACAACATACCTATTTTTTCCTAGTCTCAACAGATGATTCAACTAATTTTTGTGAACATGGTGTAGAAAAAATTTATGTTTATGTTCATCAAAAATAAAAGAAATATTTCTTGTTTTTGTGAACTAGAGTAATACTGACAAAGATTCTTTTCAAAATTAATCCACTATTCAATTTTGGGGTAATGTAATTAATATTATATTAATACCATTTGTATAACTTTATAGTACAACATAGCATACTGCATTATGTGCTCACCACACAAATCTAGTCTTCTCTGTCCTCTTGTATTTTATCCCCTTTACACTTCTTATCCTCCATCGTGCTTTTTTTTCCTTCTTCTTGTAAATTGTGATTTCATCTGTATATAGGAGACTTTGTTCATTTTGTATGTTGTTTTACATTCCACAGATGAGGGAAAATACAGTGTGTGCCCTTTTATCCTCTTGATTAAGGAAACTCCACTTTAAGACTTCACTGTGATGAGCCTTTTAAGACACACACATATTTTTGTATATGTTTCCCCACTGAGTGAGTACTATCTAAGAAACTTCTACCCAAATGTCATTGTGAAGAATCTCCTAATCATAATCCTTTCATCCCTGACTAAAGTTACAAAGTAATGGCCAGAACCATGAATTAGGGTATACTTGCATATCTAGTCATCTGTTTTGCACCCAAAGTGACTGATGAGTTGAACTTCCCCAATTTCTGGTAATTTGGATGTTTTCATTACCCATTGCCCTTCAGGAATATCCAGAGATGGTCTATAGGGTTGCAGCTGTCCACTTTGACTAGGTCATAAATATCATGCAAAATTATCAGTAAGCAAGCACATGCCATTTTCTCCTCTGTAAGCAGGTCATAGGAGGCTTTCCAGAAGTCCACTACTCTTCACAGAACGAATTATCTATTGCACAGCAATAGGAACGTAGGCCAAAAGGACCACTTCTTATAATACCTCTTATGTTCTACAAGAAACAATAATGTATGTCCATTTTAATTTGATAGTATATCTTCCTGTTCATGGCCGCTTCATGACTCTGTGGGTGACATCACACCGAGCTCTGGTTGCATGGGGGTCCTTGTACCTTGAGACCTCTGTTGAGGAAATCAACTTACACCCTGGGTGTGGATCATCAGATCATCACAGGGAGATCATCAGTACTGCCTATAAAACCCAAAATAGTCCCAGGTAAAAGGGACAAAAAGTCAGAAGAGGGAGGTGTCATTACCCTCAGAATGGAATAATATTTGGCCCTATGAGTTCCTTTGGTTTTCTAAAGAAATACTAAATCATTACCATGAACCTTGAACTATCCAGTATGACATGGGTGTAGTGAAGCCAGTGGAATCATAACTAAGTCAAACACAGTAGGACTACAGCATCAAGTTAAAGTGGAACATACATGCTCAAACATGGGAGTACTTGGGAGATAAAAACTGTTATATAAGTAGTGTTCCAATGGCTTTCATTCCTTACTGTTATATTGTGCATCTGTCTTTTAGCCTAGACATGTGGACTTAGGAGTGTTCCCTATTATCTTAACTGAAGAAGGTATAATGTGGACTGGCTTAGAGATAAATTTGTAAGATATCAACGACTAACCAGAAAGTGGACAGTTGCAGCATGACAGATCATCTGTAAATATTCATGCAAGGAAGTGGGTAAGGGAAACCATTACAATAGGATGAGTTTGGGGCAGTTCACCTACTCATTTACTTTCTTAAATAAAAAACAGGTATCGAAGTATATACTGATTCATGGCTCTGGCCAATATTTTACATCAGTAATTATGGACATGCAAATACATGATTGGGAAATGATTCACATTGAAATTTTCAAAAAGTTTGGAATGTATTCACACAATGTGCTAAAATATACAAAGATAGTTGTGCCTCTTATGATGCTTATCACAGTGTAGCTACAACAGGGAGATTTCATTAAACAAGAAGTTAAATTAGCCCTGCAGGCATGGCTCAGCAGTAGCGTGTTGACCTATGACCCAGGAGATTGTGATTTAATTCCTAGTGAAGGCATTTGCCAGGGTTGCAGGGTCATTTCCTGTATGGGGCATGCAGGAGGCAGCAGATCTGACTTTTTCTCATCATTGATGATTATCTCTCTCTCTCCCTCCCCTTCCTCTCTCTGAAATTAATTAAAAAAACCTGGTTTTTCAAAAGGAAGGTAAGTTAGCATATTTTGTACTTTCTCTCACATGTGAAGAGTAAAAGCCACAAACAAAAATAAAGACAAAATCACCTATACAGAGATAAAACCATGATAGTTAACAGAGGAAACATGCATGAGTGTGGATATGGTAGTAAAGGGTCATATACAATAAGAATAGACTCTGGATGGTGATCACCTAATGGGGTGTGCTGTGTTGTATTATAAATTTACACAATTTATATAATTTTTATTAATGTGTTATACCTCCACCGTTAGTAATGAAATAATTTTACAAAGAAACATTCACAGCCCTCCTCTAATTTAAACAAGGAAGGATTTTTTTTCTGTTTTTGAGTAATATGAACATGTTTTTATTTACTTACCTATGTATCAGGTGAGACATGTCAGTAGCAGGTGTGCTGTATGGCATTAGCTATCTGACAGTTAATGATGAATAGTGTTTATTAAAAAACAAAAAACAAAAAACTTTTAAGAGTTAAGAAAACAGGTTCTGAATCCACAATCTACCAAGACAAGTTTTAAATATTTGGCTACAGCATTATTTGATCCCCATTGTGGTAATCATATTGGTGTTCATGTTTTTAGTTTCAGTGTCTGTGGTGATGACATAAACAGTCTTAAATATTTCTGAATGGCACACAATACTAGACATGGATGGTTTACTCAATCTATATCCTAGGCCAAAGATTCAACTTGAAAACTTCAGGACATGAATAGATATTTTATCTCAATGGTTCCAATCCAGATTTGAGAAAAATTGAAACTCTCATGGTATATTTGTAATGGCTATTGAGGGAAATTAGAATAATTAAGGAATTGTCACAAACTAGAGAAATGTGCAAGTGGAAACAGATAACATAAATCATGGCAGTGACCACTCCTTTGGAAGTTACCACCTGACAAGACTCAAATTCATGGAGGATGGTAAAGGTGATGGCAAAGTTTGACAGTTGTGTGAATTTGTAATTCTTCTGAATATCTACATAGTCCTGAAATTTATTAAGCAGAAAAATATGGAATATGTCTTAAAATAACTCAAGTTGAGGGACAATGTTGAAAGATACATAAAATTGAAAGAAATACAATTTATTAAAATGTTCTCACTGAATGAGTACAAATTATTACCTTTATATCTGTATTTATATATGCTAAGGGGGGCATTAGTAAGGTCTCAAATGTTTTTTGAAATGGTTGACTTACAAATGCATGCAATGATGGAACAATAAGTGTGAAAGAAAATGTCCAGTGTGTAATTTTGATTTGAAAAGAAAAATCAAACATTAGGTAGATGGGGATGTGGAGTGGATTGGTCATTTGTGTCCAACTGCAAACTTGAGGGGTGTCCACATGACATACATATCACCAATACATTCAGAAATATATTGAAGAAGGGGAAACACATATTTGCAAAATTCAGTGTTGACAACACCTTGGGGACTGAAGCCATTCTACCCTTAAAATACAAATGTGATGGGAGACATTGGATTTCTGCAGGCAGGGGACATGGAGGATTGTCCAGTTATTAAACTGACCATAGATCTGACCACCCTAAATACCACCAAATCCATCAGAATTTAATGAGTCTCACAGGCACTGACCTACACTTTTTGCTAAAGAATCATGGTGTTCCTAAAAGTGAAGAGAACCATCCCACTACATTCATCCTCTATCCACTGAGGCAGAAATGTTATAGGATGGCCCAGGGTTCTGGAAGCCTAAGTTCTGGAACTTTCTAGGGTCTTGACAACTGCCCGTAGAGCAGCTCCAAGTTTCTTTACTTTGGCCATCGGGAAGTCTCTAGCTCACACATTCTAGGAATGAAAGAAGTTCTGTCGTTATTTTTCAGTTATGCTTTTAATCAAGCATTTATCTCCTACTATCATGCAAAATTACAAAACTATATGACATGGTGCTTCTTTTCCAACCTGCAAATTACCTCATTACATTTGTACTATCTGAAATTCTGTATTCACCAGCCATGGACTCTATTGGAATTTCTTTGCAATCCTGCTGACTACACCAATAGTTGTGCAATAAACCTATTTTCAAGAAGTCCTCAGCACATTGCTTGCCAATTCCAACGAAATGAAAATAAGGATGTGGTGGAAAAACATAAGTGTCTGAGGACATACTTGGGCACTCGGTAAGTGCTGCCACTGGTCACTGGAACAAAGGCATTGTTAAAACTTAGCTTTGTAGAGTACAGAAGAAAATTACAAATAGTGTAACAAATCATGCAGGCAATGTTGATGAGCTTGTTTGCAAGTCGTGTGTGAAAAAAAATTAGCTTTTGAAATTCCAGACTTATTACAGATCACTTTTTTTGCCCATTTCTTAATGCAGAAGCTGGCAGGGCACCATATTCTGGCAGAACACTGAAAAATGACCTTCATTTTTTCACAGAGGAAAGGTGGAATTTTGGATTTTAGGAGGAGCCCATGTTCTCACATACCACTGAAAGTTTGATTCCAATAAACATCCATTGATAAAAAGTTTCTTTTTCATATTGAGCAACACATTTATCTGAAGAGTGAGCCCTCTCTTCAGTTAATTTGCAGTGAGTAATAAGCTGTGGCCACTAATGAGAAAAGCCAGGCATTACAGGGGGAGCAACTACCACACAGCCTTGTGGATCAAACAACCTGACCCAATGCTTTTTGACATAAGTATTCTACAAATGGTGTAGTCATGAAACCATGGGCTTCAATATAAGCACCCTTACCAAATTTAGATACTTTTGCTTATGTAGAATATCACACCCCATTAACAGGAGCTAATGTGATATTTTCCATGCTACTCTGGATAATGTATGCACAGAAGAATTACCTGCTTACATTGGTAAATTTGCAATTCAGTGTGACTATTCCCATCATCCAAGCTAGGAAAATAGCTGGACATTACAAAATAATTACCTTAATCTAAGTTATTTACCTCAGTTCTCCTACCTGGAACAGAGCTCTCTTCTCAACTTTGAAAATAACTTGCTCTGTAGGGGAACCCAGAGGCACTGCAGAAAGTGCTGCATTCACTACTGTGGAATAGCCATGCTTTATAGAATCAGTTTTCTCATTCTAGCAGTAACAAAATAGACACTGGAGCTGAAAGGGGGGGGGGGGAATGCAACCTTCAAGAGGAGTCTAACCTCCCTAGAATTCTAAAGATTTACAAAGATTTTTACTTAAATTTATGCCTGGAATAAGGAAATGTTGGAAACCACTTTGGGAAGTTCTTTTAATGTGCTACTGTGGACATTTAATTGGTCTTGAAAGGAAGTCCTCATGCTAGTTTTGTGACCTTTTTTATTTTGAACCCTAAGCCCCAACTAAAGAGGTAGAATGTCGGAATTTTAAAGAATTAAGAAATCCTGAAACTATATCCGCCCCCACATATTGGTAAGATTTTCTCCTCTGCATTTTCAACAGAGAAAAGTAAATAGAACAGAGCCTCCCCTCACTTATATAAAACGAAGAGTTCAGATCAGGTGAAAGAAATTGGCCAGTATTATGTGTCCTGATGGTAGTGGCAGCCCAATACCAATAGAGTAGGTGCTGCTGAGTCTATAGTCCAGTTCTGTCTTCTTGGGACACGTCAGCAGCTGAAGGAGTCTAGAAAGTTTATTTATGGTCAGTAGCTGAAAATGAGATCTCTTTGAAATACTGTGTTCTAAAAGATTGTCTCATTTTTTTTTCACTTCAGAACCAGCTAGGTTCTCTCACACCACCCCTTCCTTAAATGTGACCTTACCAGAATAAAATTTGCAACAATCATGCAATCTGTGAAATGTAATGACACCTTAGATGAAGATTTTCCATTTCAGCCCAAAGAATCCCAAGCAGTAGTGCACAAGAACATAAAAGTCTGAGCTGAATTGTATTCCTGAGACAATTGTTTGTTCTCAAAGTGGACTGATAGGGCTAGGTTCTTCCTTTCTGGTCTAATCCTATCCAGAGTAAAACCAACCAATTCTGTGAAGCTGCTACAGAAGAACAGCATATTCTCACAAATTTAGGCCCAAAATACTGTGTCTTTGAAGTGCCACAAGCAGTAGAAGCCTCCAATCCCCTTAATAAACCAACCTGTATGTTGGATATGCAGCCCACTTAACAAGGGAGTAAAATCAGTGACATCTTCTGTTATCTATGCATATGTGAAGCATGGTATTACTTTGTGAAATTTCAAAGTAGAGTGGGTGTCCACTCTTGTGAAGTTAGAAATGTTGCTGTAGATTTTGAAAGAAATTCTTTTTTGTTCTTTTTTTTTTAATTTTATTTTTGTTTATAGATGTCCCATTTTCTCCCCAGTGATCCATTCCACCCTGTCCCATCCCCCTTCCCAGGCCCTCTCCCCACCATTGTCCATGTCTTTGGGTTGTTCATATATGCATATAAATTCTTTGGTTATTCTCTCCCCCTTCACCCACCCAACCTCCTCCATCCCTGTGACATTTGTCAGTCTCATCTATGTTTCCATGTCATTAAATCTATTCTGTTCATCACTTTATTAAGTTCTCTACATACTATGTATAAGAGAGATCAGGTGATGTTAGTCTTTCTCTGCCTGGCTTATTTCACTTAGCATAATTTTCTCCAGGTTCATCCATACTGTCCTGAAGGGTACGAGATTCTTCTCCTTTACAGCTGCATAGTATTCCATGATGTAAATGTCCCACATCATCTACTGATGGGCACTTGAGGTTAATGATCATGGTTCCTCTTGTTAAAACACAGCCCAGCTTAGAAAAACAAAGCCTTGTAAGGGCCCTCCAGTTATACTGCAGAAGGTGCCACTTGCACTGCTGTGGAACACAGGAGGCATACACAACTAGTTAACTTCTTCTCAAAATAATGAAATAGACCATTGCAAGGGATATGATATATTACTCCCACAAATAGGAGCCTATCCATGTGCCCACAATATGTGGAGAAATTACAGCTCTTTTAAGGGAATTCTATGCCTGTGATGGACAGTTAAACCTTTTCCAGGTATATTAACAACCTGTGATCTTGTAAAAAAACCCCACACTTCCCCAGGCCTGTTCCCAGAAGTTGACAGTGAGCTTCCATGTGAATTTTAAAAGCCTGCACACAGATTGTGAGGCTTGAGCCTCTGGGAAAAGATTGGAAAAGCAAATCCTGCATTCTGGAGACCCAGAGACGCTCAGAAAATTCTTGTCTTCACAATTTGGGACGGGTGTACTTTTCTGAATTCTCAACAGGAAATCACAAATTTGACAGCTACCAACAATTACCATTCTGAAACAGAAAAGCTAAAGTCTGATGAAAGCAAATGGAGAGTACTTTTGGTCAGGGTGGAATGCCAGCACACTGTATCTCTTTTTCTTGCTAAGCTTAAAGGCACTGTGTGGCTACTTGGGGAACAAGGGAAGGTTTGGTCCTGGTCAGTAGATAATTAAAAAGCCCTTAGAAATACTAGGTATGGAAAGATTGCTTTGTTAATTAATTAATTAATATTTTAGCTTATGACCAGCTAGTATATGTATGTCATGGAATATGCTTCAGTTTTTATTAATAGAGGTGAACCTGTTTTGTGCAAATGTTGATACCTACTCTGATATATAAAATGATGCCATTTACAGGGATAGCATGTGGTAATCTTCACTATTTAATAAGTGTTTCACTAAATAATTATAGTCTCTGCTATAAAGGCTGTGCCAAGTATAGATCAGACTGACAAATGTCAGAAAAATGGAAGAGGGTGTGTGAGTGGAAGGGGAGAGAGCAACCAAAGAATTTATATGCATATATGCATAACCCAAGGGCAGGAACAATGGTGGGGAGAGGAACTGGGGAGGGGGTGGGATGGGATGGAATGGGTCATTGGGGAGAAAAAGGGACATCTGTAATATTTTTAAAAATAATATTAAAAAAATAAATAAAAATGATGTGCCAAAATCTCGCTTGGTAGGAATAAATTCTAAGAGTGTTCTAACACATCACTACAGGTATTACACAATGTGCAGATTATTCAAACACTAAAACTACACTGTACTAGGCAGAATTTGTTAGTAGCATTTACAAATGAATTGTTTAAATAGTCTGTCATAGACTATTATAATCATAAAAAATTCAATTATTTTTCACAGTTTTGGGAAATACAAAAGTTTACCTAGTGTGGGGAATGTTGATATATTTTATAAAATATTAAAACAGCCCAAGAAACACAGCTCAGTTGTTGAATATTGTCTTATGATTCAGATGACCATGGTCTGAATCCAGTTCAAGCACATGCCCAGGTTTCGGGCCTGATCCCCATCAGGGGCCAAGCAGAAGGCAGCTGATCAATGAGTGTATCATCAATGATGTTTCTCCCTCTTCCTCTTTTACTCTTCCTCTGAAATCAAGAAAAAAAAAAAAAGGAAATATATTTTCCCCCAGTGCCTTTTTCTGGGGGAGTATGTTGGAACAATAATTATATATGTTTTTTGTGTGAAAAATAATTTGCTAAAATCCCACTTAAAAACCAATGAATTCTAAGATTAAACACTTCACTGCAGGTTTTTCACAACACTATAGCTCAATGAAACACTGAGTCTTGAGTGTTCTAGATAAAGTTTACTTGTAGTGTTTGTAAGTGTGTTTATATGTTATGTCAAAGATTAATGTTAGCATTAAATTTTGCGGGTAGGTTTTATTCTCTGAAGTTTATTGATAGCACATCAATATCATGTATCAAATATAGTATGAAGCCATTTACCACTGAAGCATAATGAAAATTCATTACATAGTAGATTTTTCCTTTAGTAATTATAGTCTGCGCTGAAAACAATTTGCCAAAAACACACTTGTTATGAATTAATTCTAAGAGTTTTGTAACACTTCACTACAGTTTTCACACATTACACAGGACATTGAAACAATAAATTTGATTCTTCTAAGACCAGTTCTCTAGTAATTTTTGCAAATGTCTTGATTATATCTTCTGTCAGAGTAAGGGTTACCCTTTCTAGATATATTTCACTGTTTTAAAATTTTTATATTTATTGATGAATGTATTAAAGATAGCCCCTCTTTTTCCTCATTGACCCTGTCTACACCACCCCCTGCAGCTATTTCAGGTCTTCACCACATTATTGTCTGGTTACATGGGTTATGTATATATTCATATATGTTGGGTAATCTCTTCCCATGCACCACCCCCACCTTCCCTCTGAGATTGATCAATGTGTTCCATGCTTTTATGTCTCTGGAACTCTTCGTTCATCGGTTTACTTTTAAATTATATTCTACATATGAGTGACATTGCGTGATACTTGTTTGTTTGTTTTTGACTGGCTTATTTCATTTAGCATCATGCTCTCTAAGTGCCACTTTGGTTTTCCCTACATATGCATAGTATTTCATGGTGTATGTGTGCCACAGCATTTTTATACTCACATCTACTGATGGGCACTTGGGTTGTTTCCAATCTAAGCTATTGTAAATTGTGCCGCTATAAACATAGGGGTGAATAAATTACTTTTTGTTGATGTTTAGGGCTTCTTAGATATATTCCTAGAAGTGGGATCACTGGGTCAAATTACAGTTCCATATTATGGAGTTTGAGGAAACTCCATACTGTTTTCCAGATCATGTCTTCACCAGTCTACATTACCACCAGCAGTATATCAGGATTCCCTTCTCTCTAAATCCTGAACAGCACTTGTAACTTGTTGATTTATTGATCTTAGCCATTCTAACAGGTGTGATGTGATAACATATTTTTATTTTTATTTTTATTTCTCAGATAGTTAGAGATGAAGCTTTTTTCCCCCCATATGTCTTTTGGCCATTACCATTTTTTTTATATGTCTTTTGGCCAGTTTTTTTTGTTATTCACACACACACACAGACACACACACACATATACATATATATATGTATATATATCTATATATCTATATATATCTATATATCTATATCTATATAATTTAAAAGTATTACAGAGGTTCTCTTCTCCCATCCCAAATGATCTCCTCCATCTGTCATTTGACTCATCTCATCCCCACCCACTGGCCTTCTCTGCTCTAGTCTCTCTGTCCATAGGTCACATATATATGTATCTAAGTTTTTGGAATAATCTCTCCTTGCTACATTTTCTCCACACACCCTCTGAAGTTTATCCTATATTGTTATATGTCTCTTTATCTATATTATCACTTTATTATGTTCATTAGATTCCAGATATGAGTGAGATCATGTGGTACTTTCTTTCTCTGACAAGCTTTTGTCACTCAGCATAATGCTCTCCAGGCCTATCCATGCTGTCCCAAAGGATAAGATATTTTTCTTCCTTATAAGTGCATAGTATTCCATGATGTAAATGTACTACAACTTTTTTATCCAGTCATCTACTGAGGGGCACTTATGTGGAACAGAACAGAAAGTGCAGTAGAAACAACTTAGAAAATGGTAGTGAATTAATGCCAATTTTAATTCACAACCCAGCTGTTGCTGTACCAATTTGGTTACATTGCTTGAGTAACATCAGTGTACACATCACCTTGTGCTCACCTACTGTTCTGACAATGTCTTCCCCTTTGGTATGCTAAGTATCCAAATTGCCTTATCTCTGCTAACAATACCTGCATACATTTTAATTTATTTCTACTGTTTTGTATCATTCAACAGCTCTCTCTTCAGAAAAAGCTTGCCTCCCTCTGATGTAGGAACTTTAATGCCTTTTATAATATTTGCATAGTTGTTTAAGAACTTTGGAGGAGTAGTTTTAACTAAAGAATCTATTAGACTTACAGTAATCCCCCCTTCCAACATACAGGCACATTATGTGACTCAGAAGAAATGTGAGATTTGGAATGACAGTGTGTTCCATGGAGGCCAGCCTGGTCCTCAGACCCTTGAGACTCATTGTAACTTGCCACAGCCAAAACAAGAAAAGTGTGTATGACTAGGAAATGTGTACTATGACAATGTTAAGACAGATGCTAATTTGAGAGATTAGCCTGGCCTGGCAGTCTGCCCTGGCTTTGGACTCTAGCCTAGACTCAGAGACTGAGTGGAACCTTTAATTTTTGGAATCCTGAACATAGCTCTGAAGACCTAAGCCTAGTCCAGAGACGTGTTCTTCTCTCTCATAGGTCGGAAAGGTAAGAAGTATCAATAGAGGAAAACTCCAGGGGGATTTTGGCTCCCCAGAAAATGGTATGGAGGAACTTGTTGCAAGCTCTGGCTGAGGACTATATAGGCATCACTAGTGGGTTTTGTTTCTTCCTGATCCCAAAGTAGTCTTAGTTTGAGGGGCACACTTTGAGGGCAAAGAGCAGTCATTACTTCTCAAAGTAAACTTAGATGCATGCCAAAGAGTTATGTTAGGTTCAAAGTCAAAATACTTTACAATGGTCCCAACTTTCCATGGAACCTGAGCTGTCTATTATGACCTGGGTGTAATGTCACCACCAGAGTAATAAATAGGCTAGTAACAGGAAGACAAATCAATTTAATGTGGTACATATATTATGAAACTTAGGAGGACAAAAACAGTAATAAAGAGGTGGCCCTATTTAAATTGGTCCCTACTGCTATCCAGTGTATTTGTCATTCATAGGACAGGGGGATAATAGTGGTGGCCTGGGTTACTGATGACATTTAATGATATCAAAGACCAATCAGTAAATGGAAAGCTGCAGCAGGACAATTTCTGCACATTTGTGTAGGAAAGTGGATATAAAAACCATTACAATGCAGAGAGATGAGGTCTGTTTATCTCATTATTGACTGTGCTTGGGTGACAAATAACTAGATATGCAAGTAGATACTGACTCATGGCTATGGCGTATATTTTTCAATAATAGAGTCATGAAAAAGGCATGATTGGAAGATTCTTCACAATTTAGGCAGAAGTTTGTTGGACATACCTCATTTAATGGTCAAAAATATACAAAGATACTTGTATATCATATAAGGCTCATCACAGTGAAAACTCAATGTGGATGTTTTCATAAATCACGAAGATAAATGTCACATTGTATATTTTCTTTCATCTCTGTAATGTAAAACCACCAGGTAAGCAAACAAACAGACAGACAGACAGAAATAGCAAACAGAATACTTACATCCAGACAAAATCATGGTGGTAATAAAAACAAAAAACATGAGTGATATAAGGAGCATAAAGTGGATGAAATACAAGAGTCAAGAGGAGACTATTCCTTTGGTGAGGGTACCTAAAGGAGTATGCTATGTTGTGCTATAAAGTTGTACAAATGAAATTTACATAATGTTATTAACCACGTTACCTTCCAAAATTTAATAAAATAATTTTAGAAGGAAATTTGTTCATCAATTCTTGTTCAAGAGAAGAAGTGACATTTTGTGTTTGGTTTTGTCAATTATGAACATATTTTTGTTTAGTTACAGTTTGTTCTAATAAGGATTAGGACAATCATTGTTGAAACTGGGCAGTAGAAGCTGTGTTTATGGCATTAGTTGTCACACAGTTAAGTATTGTGTTCATGAAAATAAAAGTAAATCAATGTTTAATGTTACAAAGACAACTTATGATTCTAGACTACCACCAAGCAAAATAATTTCTAGATACCAGGATACAGCAGCACTAGATGGAGAGGTGATGACATCTGTTGCAATCCTATGGGTTTCCTGGTTTCCATGTTTGTGATGATAACTCAGAGGTTTGGGAAAATATCTGAGTGGACTTTAGGAGCTGAAATGGCTTTATTAATAAGCATCACTTAATATGACCTACTTAATTCATATACAATACTCCATATTCAGCTTGTAACATGATTGAGGCCATGATTTATTTTCTCAATGGTTCCAATCAAGATGTTAGAAAAATTTAACGGTTCATTGTAGAGTTGTAACAAATATTGGAGAAAACAAAAAAATTCAGGATTTGCCACACACTGAAACAATTTGCTAACACACAGGGAAATAATGGCAGTTTCTTGGCCTGTTGCAACCTTGAGTGGACTCCAGACCTAAAAAGACCCTACAGTATTAATCAAAGTGTGACCACTGAGAAAGTGTGCAACACTACATAAGTTCTACTTTAGTTCTGTACTTTACATGGGCAGAAAAAAATGTGGAATATGTGTGGAAATAATGATGAGAAAGAAGGTTAAAAAAACATAAATTAGTTTGAGACATAGTTTATCAATTTAGGCCCACCAGGCATAGATGCTGCATTTCATGAGTCATTTTAAAAGGCTCTAAAAGTTTACTGAGATGATTGGCTGAACAATGCATCTAATGTAGGCCCAGTAAGTGTGGCAGGTGATGCTTACTGCATCTTGTTTTAATATAGGATAGGCTATTCAAATGCTTAGAAGGTGGATTGTTGAAGTGGATTGGTCATGCACACTCTTGGAGAGTCCACATAGAATATGTTTTACAATATTTTGAGAAATATATTGAAGTGTGGAAGGAGCATAAGTGAGGAGTTTTGTCATTACACTTCTTGGAAGACCATATATTGGATTTCTGGCCTCTCATAAAATTTCTATGTGATACAAGATATTGGATCCCCTAATGACTGGATTCAATGGGATTTTCTAATCATTAAATTAATGGTACATCTAATCACCCTAATAGTCAGACAGTCCAAAGAGAATCTAATTTAGTCTGACTGACACTGACCTACAGTGTTGGTGAAAAAATCATTGTGTTCCTAGAACAAAAAACAGCAATCCATTAACATTCATTTTGAAACTTTGAAGCAGAAATATTCTAGGTGGAGTGGGAAATATTGCCATTGGAATCATAGAAACCTTCCCCCAGCCTATTAACCAACCCCTGAAAATAACCTGTTTATACACTAAGAATTCATAAATAATGGAAAAGCAAGAGCCTTTTGTGCCACCAGCAGATTCAGAATATTCAGGAGTGGTGATTTACCACATCCACATTAACCTTTTCATTTGGCTTGTGTGAAAGAAGGACAAGGAGAAGAATGGCGAGGAGAAAAGGGGGGAGATGAAAATGAGGAGGAGAAGGAAAAGAAGGAGACAGAGGAGAAGAAGGAAAAAAAAAATGAGTATGAAAATGAAGAGGATCAGGGTTAAATGGGGATGAGAAAGGAGAAAAAAAGAGAAAGAACTTAGTAAATGGCAGTTATTTCACCCATATTTTAACTTCAGGTGGCCCTAGCTTCTGCTGCTGAACCAATTCAGTTATTCTGCTTGAGAAACTTGAATGAATACATTGGATTGTACCAATATAGACCCACATTTCAGGCCAATGGCTCTTCATTATGTTTCCACAGTTCAATCAAAGTTTCCTTCTCTAAGCTGTCATAGCCAGTATATACATCCATTATCTGACATCTGGGGTGTATTACCTCTACAGCCTTATGTCTTTGAGAAGCCTTGACTGCCATTTCCATCCAGAAGCTTTCCTTCCCATTATCCATTACAGGAATGACATTATATAAATTGAACCTAGTTAGTGGGGATAGTATTTTTTGAAATTTTATACTCCTTTAGATTTGGAATTTGGGGACCAAATACAAAATAAATTCAGAATTCTCACTGAGAAAAATGTTTTTGGGTCCAGTGGTATTGATCAGGACAGGTAAATTTTTTGAGGTAAATAATAGTTTGTGGTATCAGGCCCTGCCTGAAACAAATATGGAGGCACAGATCTAGAGGAACTGTGGTTTTTAGAGGCAGAATTAAGCTTATTGAAGCTTATAACTCTGGCAAAATTATGGAGTGGTCAGAAAATCTCTGCATTTTGAGCTGGACCCAGAAAAAGCATGACATGCTTTTTGGATAAGGCTGTTGTACTACTTGTTTTGTTATCTGAGCCATATAGTGCAGTAGACTTTATTGTCCTACAGTTTTCTCTGACACATATAGATTTTGTTTGAAGCCTAAGAAAATCTTGGTGTTGAATGACATTGTGGATGCTAAGGATTCTCAATCAAGACATTTGTATTATTTTTAAATAACTACTGTTCTGTTAAGTAATAACTTTTGCCCTTTTTAAAAGTCAAATTTGACTAATAGAGTTCTTTCATAAAAATACAGCCATATGGTTGAAAAAACACTCAACATGTAAAATCTTCTTAAACCTGTGAACAGGAATTTAAGTGTTCCCCTCCTCTTTCACTTCAGTGCCTAGTCTGAGAAAGCATATGAAAACCAGAACACAGGGTTAATCTCCTGCAGGATATTCCTACCTCTTGAGTCACAGATAAGCAGCAGGAACTGGACCCAGAAGCTTGCCAACCTGATAATTATGGTTCATTGTGCTGTTGAGAGTGAAAATAAATAACCACAGAGGCCAAGTTCCATAGGGATCTGGCTTCTCCAGGGACATGTGTGGAGCAAGGGACCCAATCTCTGGCTGAATGTCATCGGCACATCACAGATGGCTTTAGTCCCCTTTAAGCCCAAAGCAGTCCAATGAAAAAGGGGCAACATTCAGGGTAAGTGTCTCTCATCACCAATCCAAATTGACTGAGTCCTTGTTTGCAAAAAAGGAATGCTTATACAACTGGCCATGAAGTTACTATGCAACATGAGCTGTCAATTATGACCCCAGTGTGATGAAATCTATGAAAAACTGTATGCACAGAAAAACTATAATATCAATTTAAAGTGGAACACTACATGATCAGTCCTGAAAGGTCCCCTGAGGCACAAAGAATTAGCTATGTAATTGCCTAATTTCCCACAGTCACCAGTGCTATGTAATGTATCCTTGTTGGATCACCATTTGTAATCATTATAAACTAATGATGACACGTTGACTAAGGAAGGAAAGTTTTTTTTGGCTTACAGCTAATTTAGCAAGATATGAATGAGCACCCAAAGACTGGACAACTGAAACATGACAGCACTCTGCAAATATTTGTGAAAGAAAGTGGGTAAGGAAACCATCACAATGTGTAGAATTTGGGGCAGTTCAACTAACCACTCACTTTGGTTGGATTAAAAATGATTAGCTATGCATGCATATGATGGCTTATGGGAAAGACATAAAAGAAACAAGATTGGAAATTTCTTCACATTAAAATTTGAGGAAATGTTTGCAGAGCACTTTCAATCAATGGACAAAAACATGCAGATATATTTGTGTGTCTTATGATGCTTATCACTATGTAGCCTCAAAGGGAAATATTTCAATAATCAAGAGTATATTTTGACACATTCAATATTTTCTCTCATTTGTGCAATACAAAAGCTACAAACAAAATAAAAGACAAAAAAAAAAATCTCCTAATATAAACTTGTGGTTTCCAGAGTGGGAAAAACATGAGTGGAAATATGGAGAGCAAAGGGTTCATAAACAAGTTTACCGGACTTAGGTTATTAAGCACTTAATGAAGTGTGCTATGTTGTATTATAAAGTTGTACAAGTGACATTTATAACATGTTACTAAGAAAGTTATACCACAATGAATAATAATGAAATAACTTTATAAATAAACTTTGTCACTGGACATCATATTTCAGAAAATAAGAGAAATTTTTATGTATTTAAATAATAGAAGATTTTTTGTTTACTTGCCTTTTCACTAAGAATCAGGTGAGTCATCTTTTGAGACTGGGCAGTAGAGGAAGGAAAGATTTGTCTTGGCTTACAGATAATTTAGCAAGATGTGGATGAACACTCAGAGATTGGATAACCGAAGCATGACAGTACTCTGTAAATATTTGTGAAGGAAAGTGAATAAGAAAACCACGACAATGGGCGGGTTTGGTGTAGTTCAACAAATCACTCACTTTGGTTGGTGTGTTGTATTTAACATTAGCCATCTGATAGTTAATAAAGAATGTTGTATATGAAAAGAAAAAAAATCAATCATTAAGAATTAAAAAAAAATATTCTGATTCCAGACCCCAGTGAAACAAAACAATTTCTAAATATTGGGTAACAGCATCATTAGATGGAGGAGTGATGATCACTCTGGCAAACCAATGTGGGTTTTTTGTTTGTTTGTTTCTTTTTTTCTAGTTTTAATCTCTATGTTAATGATATAGACCTTGTGAAAATTTTTGAGTGAACCCCAACAGCAGACACGGATGTTTTACTTGATTTATATCCAAGACTTCACATACAACATGAAATCTTCATGACATGTATAAATTTTTCTCACAATGGTTCCAAGCCAGATCTGAGAAAAATGGGAAAGGTTCACGGTAGAAAGATGGCAAGCCTGAGCATTGTAGTTTACTAAGTGTGAGAAAGCTGGGCAATAATTAGCCTAAGAGGCCAAATACATAAGGATCTCAATACCACAGAGACCAATGGTGAGGTAAGGTTTCCAGTCTCTGGTTGACATCCATTTGGGATCACAGATGGCTTCTGTCCACTCTTTAGCACAAAGTAGTCCCCAATAGATGAGGAAAGCTTTCAGAGACATCATCACCTGAAAACAGACTGATATTTGTCCCAAAAGGTTTTTTTGATTTCAAAGAGAAAATCCTTACCCATAAGCCGACAAGTTACCATGTAACCTGAACTCTCCATTATGATCTCAATGTGTTGTAATGCCTGGAGTCAAAGACATGCACCAGAAGACTATTACATCAATTGAGCCCTGGATGGTGTGGCTCACTGTTTAGTGTATTGACCCATGGACCAAAAGTTTTATCACCTCTACAGACTTGTCTTTTTACAGAGACTTTGACTGATATATCTATTCATAGTATATCCTTTCTGCAGTTCCATTTAAAAGATGAAATTATGCTGACTAAATGTAGTGAGTGGGAAAATACCTCTCTCAAATTGATATACTTTTATAGTCAAAGGTCAAGGTCTAAGTTTCATTAAAATTTAGAAATATTCTGATACAGTGAACTAGTTCGGTGTCAAGTGGTATTGACCAGGAGAGATAACTGTTATAAAACAACAAATTTGGGGATCTGTCCTGGTATGCAAAGGGTTAAAGACATCCAGCTGGTTTTGCTCAGTTGAGCATCAACATATAATTCAGGAGATCATGGTTTGATTCCTGTTCAAGACCAAAGGCCCGGTTGTGGGCTTGATACCTAGGGGGTACATGCAGGAGGAAGCAAATCTACAGTGGGGCATGTTCTTCCAGCAAATTTATGAAGTGATGTGAAAATATTCTCTTTCAATTATATTTGGCAAGTATAGATCTTTCTTAAAAATATGGCCACAGGTTGGAACATCTCTCAACATTAAAAATCATCTCCACACACTAAACAATTTCTTAAGTGCTCCCCTCTTTTGTCACTTTTGTGTGAAGAATGAAAAATTTCATGGAGACCAGGATACATGGATGCAAAGCCCTTCTATGAGGTTTCTATCTCCTGAGTCACAGAGAAAGAGCATATGAGCTGGCAACTATCATGGTTCATTTGATTGTAGAGAGATGGACACAAAATAACCATATAGGCCAAGGACCACAGTAATTTTGGCTTTCTAGGGAATTTTGTGGAGCACGGGATTTTTTGTGGTTGAGGACTTTTAGCATATTAAAGGTGGCTTCCTTCACCTCATAATCACAAAGTTGTTTTAGGAAAAGGGAAATTATTCAGGTGAAGGGTGTCTATTATGCCTCAAAATGAGCTGAGATTTTGTCCTAAAGGCTTTTCTTGGTTTAAAGAATAAATGCTTAAACAAGGGTCATGAAAATACATTGCAACCTTAGCTGTCCATTATGACCTGGGTGTGATGAAATCCATGGAGTTATAAAGTTAACCATGCTCAGGAGGACTACAACATCAATATAAATTGTTACATGCAAATTCAATCCTGAAAGGACCCTATGTATCACAAATCAGATATATAACAATTGCCCCAATTGCTCTTGGTTTGCAATGCTACACAGTGGATTTCTCTCTCAGCCTAGACCTGTGGACTCATGAGAAGTAAACTATGATCTGTTGACAGAGGAAGAAGTGATGTGTCTGGGCTTACAGGTTATTTTGTATGATATAAATGACCAACCAGAAAATGTACAGCTGTAGCACAGGGGGCCATCTGTGGACTTTTGTTCTGAACAGTGGGTTAGGGAAACTATCACAATTGCCTGGGTTTGGGATACTTCACACCCTGATTCTTTTTGCTTATACAGCATTGACCAGGTATGGAAGTGTTTGCTAGTTCCTGGCTCTGGCCGATATTTTACATTAATAGCCATGGAAATAAAATACTCATGAATGGAACTTTCTTCACATTGACTTTTGGGAAGAGGTTTATGACAGCTTTTACTTAATGGGAAAAATGAATGATGAGGATAACTGCACACAAATCTTCCCAAAGCAATGATTTGTTTACCCAATATTTCAGAAATACTTAAAGATATGCTGTTGTGCTGCATCTGTCCATTTACTGGATGTTCTTCGGTCTTATGCTCAATTATCTGTAAGCAGGGTTAGTAGATTTCAACCTAAGTGAACACTTTGTAGAGAGCTTTTCATGAGTCCTCAGCTCTACAATGATTGAATGATCCACTGTAAAGCAGGTGGGACTCAGTCAAATTGGGACACCTCCTATAAAACTACTTGGTCCTCCCTGGTTCAATCATGTCTGTATCACTTTAAATTAGTGTTGTGCATTTTCAAATGAATGACTTCATGAGTGACTTCACACAGGTCATAATGGACATCTCAGGTTGCATTGTAACTTGGTGGCTGATGGTTATGCATTTCTTCTTTTAAACAAAATAAACCCTTTTGGGGAAGTCCCAGTACATTGTGGGGTGTGATGGCAGACCTTTCCCCTGAATATTTCAACCTTCAACTTGAGGAAACCTTTGTTTTAAGGGGAGATTGAAGCCATCTCTGAAATTCAGATGGACCTCAGACAGAGAAAGAAAATGTCTCAATTTTAATCATATTTAAACCTCCATGTCTCACTATAATGCTGTATCAAGTCAAGAGTGGTATTATTCCTACTCACTAAATTTAGTAAGTATAACTTCATTCTTGTTGTGGAGCAGGAGAAAGGATATCCTGTCAATGAAAAAGTGACTGAACATGTTGGCCATGCCAGTTGAAGAAAGAAAAATTATAGTAAACTCTGGAAACAATGTGGAGGCTTTGGCAGAACTGTAGGTGACATGGGAATAATGTGATGTGTACATTAATGTTAGTCAAAGTATCTGGATTGGTACTGCAGCAGCCGCTGGGTTCACCTGTAGCTAGCTTAGGAGAATTAACTCTCATTTTTTATGTGTTTTATTTGTATTCTTCTCCTCCTTGTTCTTCATCTCCGCCTCCTGTTCCTCTTACTTCTCCAATTCCTTTTATTCCTTGACCTCCTCCTACTCCTCCTCCTTTTTTCTTCTCTTTTCCCCTCCTTTTCTTCCTTCTCCTATTTGTTCTCCTTCTTTGCTCAGACCAGTTCTAAGCCTATTGAGGATATGGTCTACTAGGAATAGTGAGCAAACTTGCAACCCAGGAATATGTCCCACCTGCATCTTTCAAATCCTTCCTGGTGCCACAAATCACTATTATCCATCATGTATGTGGTATTGCTTTTGATTTACTACTTAGGTATAGGCAGTTCTCATGATTTCTGCTTAGACTTCTGCTCCATATCAGCCCCCATTTCTCTGAAATTCTGTGTGTGTTTCATTCTCCTGCTGTGGTTGATTCAGTTATGCATTCTTGAATCAGGGACAACCAAAGGATGGGTAGATACATCTCTGGCCCTCACAGATGTCTCATCATGCAGCTCTTCAAATATTCTTTCAACTCTTCAGTATATTTCTCAATCTGTATGTGAAAGCTATGCTCTTGGATATTCACAAAGTGTGGAAAATGATTAATATTACCAATGAACTCCAGCATTTCTGTCTCCACAAGATTTTGAAGTGCTTCTTCAACATTAAAAGATAAGTCAGTTTCCATATCCATGTCGCACCTATAGGTTCACCATTAGATGCATTTTTTATAAAATTAACTTTTCTGTTGAAAGTATGACAATATCCCACCTTTCTACTTTTGATTCCCACCCCTTAGCCTACCACAGGCCTTTACTTATGGTTATGCATATATGCAAGTAAGTTCTTATGCTAATATCTCTCCACCCATTCACCTCCCTTCCTTTTCTCTGAGATTTTTTAGCCTATCCGATGTTTCTATGCCTCTGAATCTATTTTATACTTTGGTTTATTTTGCTCATTAGATTCCAATGATGAGTAAGATCATGTGACATTTGCTTTATATGACTAGTTTATTTTGCTTAGAATAATCCTTTCCAGGTCTCACTATGCTGTCTCATAGGGCAAGAGATCCTTCTTTTATAAGGCTGTACAGTATTCCATGGTGTAATTGTTTGAGAATTTGCTTGATTTAATGTTAAATTTCTTGAATATATAAACCTATTTTTGTCCTAATGATCAGTCTATCTTTGAGAATGACCCATGTGCAGTGAAGGAGAATGTATATTCTGTAGCTTTAGGGTGAAATGTTCTATAAATGTCAGTTCAATCCATCTGATCTAGTATACCATTTAGAGTTACTGTTTTTCTGTAGATTTTTTTTTTGTCTGGAAGATTTATCTGGTAAAGTTAGTGGGGGTGTTAAAGTCCCCTACTGTGACTGCATGGCTGTTGATGTTTACTTTAAAGTCCACAAGAGTTGGAGTTTGTTTGTTTGTTTGTTTGTTTCCAAGCTGTGTATTTTGTTCTGAGGTGGGTCTCTTGTAGACAATATATGTTTGGGTTTTGTTTTCTTGTCCATTCAGCTTCCCCATGTCTTTTGATTGGGGCATTTAATCCATTTATATTCAATGTTATTATTGATACTTATCTATTGCCATTTATTTTCTTATGTCTATATTTCTCATTCTCTCTATTTCAACTTCTTATTATAGTAATCCCTTTAACATTTCTTGCAATGCTGGTCTGGTGGTGATTAATTTCTTTAGCCTTTTTTTTGTTGCTCTGGAAATGTCTTTATTTCACAATCAATTTTGAATGACAGCCTTGCTGGAGAGAGTAGCCTTGCTTTCAAATCCTTGTTTTGCATTTGTCTGAATACTTTATTCTATTCCAGTCTGGCCTATAGAGTTTCTGATGAGAAATCAGATGACAGCCTTATAGGAACTGCTTTGTAGATAATGGCTTGCTTTTCCCTTGCTGCCTTTAATATTCTCTGTCTTGAATGTTCGGCATTTTAATTATGATGTATCTGGGCAGAAGGTTCTTTGTGTTCTTGCTTGGTACTATGTGTGCCTCCTGAACATGTGTGACATTTTTCTTAACAAAGTTAGGAAAGTTTTTTTGCAATTATTTCTTCAGAGAAGTTCTCTAACCCTTATTTTTGACCTCCTCTGGAACTCCTATGATATGAATAGTGTTACTTTCTATGTCTTCCACAGATCCCTTAAACTGCCCTTCTGTTTTTATATTTATTTATTTATATTTATTTATTTATTTATATTTATTTATTTATTTATTTATTTATTTATTTATTTGGTTCTCTGGTTGAGTGCTTTTTTTTTTACTCTGTCTCCTAATTTTGTATTTTGGTTCTCAGCTCCCCCAAACCTGCTGTATCATTCCTCCATTTTTTTTTTGTTTGTTTCTTCTGTGCCACTCTCAACTTCCTTCATAGTTTCTATATATTTTTCATGCTGTTGATCATCTTTATGATCAGTATTCAGAACTCTATAACTGCTAGATGGCTTATCTCCATTTCATTTAGCTCTTTTTATGGAGAATTATGTTGTTCTTCTATTTGGGGCCCGCTTTTTTGTCTCCCTATTTTAGCTGTTTGTTTGGATTTGTTTCTATGTGTTAGGTATATCTCCTAGGACTCTCAGTCTCTTGGATGATCTCTTGTGCAGGCCAATGACAGGCTTTGTTTGTGACTGGCCGTGAGCACCCTTTTAAAGTTATCCACACTCTGCAGTTTCTGGTTTCCTCTCCTGGGCTGGGTGTATTAGGACAGGACAAAATGTTCACCAAGGTCTCTTTTTTCCAAGCCCTGATTCCTGAAGCAAATCAGCTAAAGAATAAAAAACACCAGATGCTGTTATTCAGTCTCTTAGTTTGCCTCAGAATACAGAAACTCCAGAGGATAAGGCAGCTGACACTTATTGTTCTCTTAAGTAAACACAGAGAGTAGAAACTCCATGGTGTGGGGCCAGAGATTTCCCGAAGGGTAGGGCTACTGCTTTCCCCAGGAAATGCTGCTTGGAAGGTAAACATCTGCTGAGAAAGATGTCCTCTTTCGTGTGGGTGAATGACTCGATACCAGGGCATTGTGGTACAATGTGTGCCCTCCATAATCAATATATTCCCCAAGTCAGGCCCCTGGATTGTCCTCACACTGCTCTCATCCACTCTGCCTCTGACTGAGCCCAAGGTGAGTGGCTGCACATAAGTGTGCATTGGCCTTTTAAGAGAGTGCCTGCTTTTCACAGCCAGATGTTATGGATATCCTTTCTCAAGTCTGATGCTCTGTGCTCAGAAGCCCAGATGAGGGTTTATAACCCCGAGTTCTCAGTAGGAAACCTCCACAGCAGAGATGTCCCTCTAAACCTTCAGCTGCTGCCTGTGGGAGCCAAGCAGCCCTTCTGCACCTCTGCACTTCCTACCAGTCTATATGGGGTCTCCACTTCTTGTCTTTGGTTATGAAGAATAGGCTCTGCCCCAGCTATTCTTCAGTACAGTTGATTATTCAGCATGTTTTTTTTTTTGTTGTTTTTTTTTGTATTTACCTATACTTTTTGTTTGGTACTGGAAGAGTGTCAGTGTAGCTTCCACTCAATCTGTGGCCATCTTGGATCTCCTCTGGATGCATTTTTCAGCCAACCATCCCATTAAACATTTAGATTCTTTGCTAGTGACTAAAACTTCAAATTTAAATACACAATTTCTGTCTGGTAAGCCCAAATAAATACATATCACTTTATCCAACTTTACATTCCTTTTAATATTGTCCCCCAGTATTAATTACTTCCACACATATTCTGTGTTTTCCGGCATGTGTAAAGTGCAGGGCTAATTATTTCTTCCATAGTGCTGCATATTTTCTCATGGGTAACACTTTGTCCCAACTTTTAGAGTACTATTTGTTTTTGAATCTGTTTATGGTGGTCACAGCCATAGGAGAGGTCACTCCCATATTATCTTTATGCGTTTCCTCTTGAACATTTTCCCAGTCTGTGACAATCGTGAATTATTTTTCATTTCTCCAATATTGGCTACAATTCTGCCATGAACCTTTCTAAATTTTCTCTCTTCTGGCTTTAAACCATTGATAAAAAATAATAATGCATGTCCTGAATTTCTTAAAGCTGAATCTGGAGTTTTGGATATGAATTAAGTAGTCCATCTCAAGTTATGTTAAGTAACATATCCCTATCTATTCCTGGGAACCATTTAGAAAGTTTTCAGACTGTCTTTGTCATCACCACAATTATGTAAACTGGAACCCAGGATATGCAGTTGATATCCACAGCAGTCCTCATTACTCCATCAAGTGATGCGGTAGCCCAGTATTTAGAAATTTTCTTGCTTGGTGGGAGTCTGGAATCAGAGTTTGGTTTTGTAATCCTTAAACATTGGTTTTATATTTATTATTAATAGACACTGTTCCTCAATAACACTATGATGGCAAAGCCATACAGCAAAATTTTGTTGCCCTGTCTAAAAATGATTCTTCTGATCCTTATGAATAATCAGTAGGTAAACAAAATATGTTTATATTATTCAAAAATTTAAAAATATCTCTTTTTTCCTGAACAAGAGGAGAATAAAAACCTTTTTGTAAAATTTATTTTGTTATTCAGTTTTTAAAGGTAATGTGGTCGATAATACTATATAAATTTTACTTGTCCAACTTCATAGTACAATATACCCAAGTAGGTTGTGTTCTCACCATCCAATTTCCACTCCCCTCTCTTCTATTTTATTTAACTCCCTTTATTCTCCCTGATCTCCATCATGCTTTTCTTCTTATTTCGACCACCATAAACTTGCCTGTATATATCATATTTTATTTGTTTTTTAATTTTGTTGGTGGTTTGACATTTCATGTATGAGGGAAAATATAGGGTCCCACTTTCTCCTCTTGACTAATGAAGTCTTCCACTTTGAGGTTTCACTTTCAGGAAGCTTATATGATCCACATTTCTCTTTGTATGTTTTAATTCACTGAGCTAGAACTGTCTATCCTTCTTTGTCCAAATGTCATTGTGAATGATATTTCAAACTTACTTTTTTCATGTCCCTGATTATTAATGAAAATAATAGCTAGAGCCATGAATCAGTATCTACTTCTGAATATGCTCATTTATCATCCAAGCAAGGTGAATGATGAGGTGAACTGCCCAATCTCTGCACATTTTAATCATTTCATTGCCCACTGTCCTGCACAAATGTCCAGAGAAGGTCTGTAGTGCTGCAGCTGTCCATTTACTGTTTGGTCATTGGTGTCATGCAAAATTATTATTAATGGCATGGCATTTGGTCTTTTGTCAACAAGTCATAGGAGACATTCCTTGAGTCCCCTGGTCTAGGTCATAAGGAGGATCCATTGTATAGTAATAGCAAACAAAAACAACTGGGCCACTTCTTATATTACTGCTTTGGTCCTCTCACGTTTGATCAAGGAGAAACCATATAATTAATTTTTATTTTTTGTTGTTAATCCTCACCTTAAGATATTAATTTTAATTCTGTTTGTAAAAAGAATGGAAGAGATGGTGGGAGGGAGAAATAAAGTAACATCAATGTGACTTAGACACATAGACTGGAGTCCTACTGAACTCGCTTCTACTCGGAGCAGTGAGCAAACTTGCCACCAAGGAATGTGTCACAAAAAATGGAACCCACAACCAATAGGTGCTCTAAACTGTTAGCAACACCAGCCAGGACTAAGTTGATGTAGTTATTCTTGTATGTGTCCTCTTATGACTCCAGGCATTTTATCAAAATCAGGTCATAATAAAGAGCTCACATTGGGTGGTAACTTGGTGGCTTATTGGTAAGATTTCAAATAAACACTTTGTGACATATCTAGTCCATTTTCAGGATGATGACTTACCACTTCCCTGAAAGTTTTCCCCTCCAATGAGGACTACTCTGTGCAAAAGAGTGAAGACAAGCTACCTGTGACTCCATAAAGGACTGTGCCCACTGCATAATCTGCCTGAGGCTGGAAACCTTGCCTCAACAATAGTCACCATGGTGCCAAGATCCTAATGTAATTTGGCCTCTCAGTCTACTTCTTGTCTAGCTCTCTCAAACCCAGTGAATTGTAATTATCAGTTTTGCCAGATTTCTACCATAACCCTTTCCTATTTTCTCACATCTTGCTTGGAGTCATTGTGACACAGATATACACATGTCATGAACGTCTTAAAGTCGAATCTGGAGACAGATGTAAGTCAAGTAAATCATCCATGTCTTTGTTGGAGTTCATTTAGAAAGTTTTTACAAGGTCTATATCATCAACACAGTGACTAAAAATAGAAACAAAGAAACCTATCAGATTGTTACAGTAGGTCTCATTACTCCATCTAGTGATGTTGTTACCCAATATTTAGAAATTGTCTGGTTCGGCAGTCTGTAATCAAAAATTTTTTTTAAATTATTAATCATAGATTTTCTTTTTTTCTTATACTTTATCTTATTATCTATCACTTGGCTAATGCCATATAGCACATCATCCACTGTCCATTCTTAACAGGTGATTTACCTGATCCTTAGTGAACAAAAAGTAGACAAATATATGTTCATGTTATTGAAAAAAAAAAAATCACAACACCCTTCTTTTCTTAAAGTGATGGTCAGTGGCAAATTTTATATGTAAAATGATTTGGTCATTCATGATTGGGATATTACTTTCATAATAACGTGTTATATGTCAATTGTACAACTTCATAAAATAACAGCGTTCTCCATTATGTGCTCACCACCAAAGTCTAGTCACCTTCTTTTTCACCCCATTTCCTGTCCTTATCCTCTTTTGCTTTTTACACTCTGGCAACCACAATTGTTTTATCTGTATTAAGAGATTTTGTTTGTCTCTTCTTTTGTATGTAGCTTTTGTATTCCACAGAGGAGGGAAAATATGGAATGTGCCACATTACCCTCTTGATTAAAGAAATCTTTCCCTTTGAGGCTACAGAGAGATGAGCATCCTAAGAGACCCATACATATATATTTGTATGTTTTTGCCCACTGAATAAAACCTCTCCACAAACCTTTCTTCAAATTTCAATGTGAAGAAATGTCTACTCATGTTTCTTTTATGTCTCTTGCTATTAATAAAAAATGCTGGCCAGCGCCATGAATCATCATATACATACATATCTAATTATTTGTAACCAGTGGCATGAGTCATCATATACATGCATATCTAATTATTTGTAATTTAAGTAAATTGAGGGATTAGTTCAATTGCACCAAAACCTTCTCATTGTAATGGTTTTCTTACAGGCCCTCCTTCATGAATATTTACAAATGTTCTGTCATGCTTTGGCTATTGTCTCTCCAGGTGTTAATCCATACTTCCTAAATTATCTGTAAGCCAGGTCACATCTTTTCCTTCCCCTGTGAAGAGGTAATTAGTAGTATCTAATGAGTCCAAAGGGCTATGCAGTAATAAAGATACAATTTATAGAAATAGTGACTGAGAGAAATTGCACCACTACTTATATAAATCTTTGTGACTCAACGAACATTCCCAGATTGATAATTCAGTGTTCTACTTTAAATTTCTGTTATAGTCTTCCTTTGAATGGGGAAAATATTTTCTTTATGTGTTTAATCACACCTAAGTCACAACTGACACCTCAAATTGCATGTTATCTTCATGGCTGGTGTAAAAGCATTTCTTCTTTGAAAACAAGGAAACCCTTGAAGACAAACCTCAGCCTATTTAGAGGCATGATGAGAGACACCCTGAATGTTTCTCCTTCTTCCTTAGATTTCTTTAGGCTTAAGAGGAGATGAAAGCCACATGTGATGGAAAGGTGGACCTTAGCCAGAGACTGGATCCTTTGCTCCACACATGTCCCTTGAGAGCCAAGTTCCCTTTGGAGCTTAGCATCTATGGTTATTTATTTTCTACCCTCTACAATCCAATAAACCATGATAATAAAATTAGCAAGATTAGGGCTTCAGTTACTTTGTTTCTCGTTTTTCTCTGTGACTTTGGAGGCAGGAATATCATGTAGGAGATTTGCTGCCCTATGTTTTGATTTTCATAAGCTTTCTGAGTCTGAGCACCAAAGTGAAAGAAGAGGGGGGCACTTAAATGCTTGTTTACTGGTTTAACATGACTTTCCAAGGAGATTGTTGGTTCAACCATGTGACTGTATTTTTGTGAAATAATTGTGTTTGCCAAGTTTGACTGAAACGTAGCCAATAGTTAGTACTCAAAAGAACAATGGTTATTTTTAACTAATATAAAAATCTTGGATCAGAATCCTTAGCATCTACTCTGTGATTCAACGCCAGGTCCTCTTAAGCCTCCAAACAAAATCTTTATCTGCCAGGGAAACATATAAGAATGTGAAGTCTGCTGCAGTATATGGCTTGGGTCATGCACCAGCTAGTACAGCAGTCTCATTCTTCTCCTCATCCTTCTCCTTATTCTCTTATTTCAAAGCCATATTAAAAGTTTATTTGCATGTGGTCAAATAAGCATTCCTGCATCTTCCAAATACATGATGGTGACACAAATCTCTAAGAGTCATTCCAGTATGACTTGAGCTTTTGATTTAACACTTACTCAGGTATAGGGAGTTCTAATGCCTTCTGGTTAAATTTTCCCACCTGAGTAGCCCTCATTCCCTAGTGATCCAGTGTGTGTGTTTATTCCACTGCTATGGCTATTTCAGTTATGCATTCTAAAAAGGGCATCAAAGGGAGGGGAAGTGATGGTTAATAACATAATCATGTCAGCTGCTGGAGACACTCAGAAATTTTCAGAAACTCTGTGCCAGCAACACAAACATGAAAACAAGGAAACCAATTGGATTGCCTCCGAGGTTCTCACCCTTTTATCTTGTGATGCTTCAGCTGAGTATTTAAAAATTGTTTTGCTTGGTGGGTGTCTGGAATCAGAAGTTGACCTTGTAATACTTATATATTGACTTAATTTTATTTTCATGGACATTGATATTTACTAACTGTCTTGTGGCTAATGGCATATAA
The DNA here is from genome assembly GCF_964146895.1 of Miniopterus schreibersii. Lineage (NCBI taxonomy): Eukaryota > Metazoa > Chordata > Mammalia > Chiroptera > Miniopteridae > Miniopterus > Miniopterus schreibersii. Next base: position 16,458,716 of record NC_138120.1, on the reverse strand, counting down.
CACATCTTCTATGGCAACATCTCAACAGATGATTATACTGATCCTTACTAGAACAAACTGTAGCAAAACAAAAATATGTTCATATTATTCAAAAGCAAAATTAAAAACAATCTTCTTTTCTTATCTTCTTCAGGTTACAACTTTAAGTTACAACATAGCATAGTCCTCTACACACTGTTCACCAAAAGAATAGTCTCTGTCCTCTTGTATTTGACACACTTTAGTCTCTTTATTAACCGTGGTGTTTTTATTTTTTTGTAATAACCATGATTTTTTCTCTATGTAGGCAATTTTGTTTGTTTTGCTTGTTTGCTTCCTTCCTGGTTTTACATTTTATAGATGATGGAAAATATAGAATGTACTACTTTATTTTTTTGATGTATGAAAATTTCCACTTTGAGTCTTCACTGTGATGAGCTTTATATGAGACACAAATAATTTTGTATATTTTTGTCTACTAAGTGACCTATGTCTACAACTGCCCAGATGTCATTGTGAAGGATCTTCCAATCTTGTTTTTTAATGCTCTTGTCTAGTGTTGCTATATAATAGCCATGAGTCATTTTCTACTTGAATATCTTATTTGTCATGTAAGCAAAGTCAATGATGAGGTAAACAGGCCACATCTCTGCCCATTGTAATGCTTTTGTTATCTACTTTTCTTCCAAAATATCCAGAAATTGTCTGTCCTGCTGCTGTTTTCCACTTGCTGGTTGGTGTTTGATATCTTCAAAATCATCAGTAACCTAGGCCACAACTATTATTTCTCTATCCTATGAATGACAGATACACTGTATAGAAGTAAGGACCAATTGCAATTGGGTCACCTTTTTACGACTGGCTTTTTTCTCTCCCAGGTTTGGTCATATATGTACCACTTAAAATGGATGTAGTCTTCCTCTTCATGGCCTCTTTATGATTGTGTGAGTGACATCAAACCCAAGTCATAAGGGGCAGTTCAGGTTCCATGGAATGTTGGTGGCCCATGGTTAAGCATTTTGTCTTTGAACCCAAGATAAATCTTTGGCACAAATCTATGTTTATTTTGAGAATTGATTTCAACTCCTCACCCTGAAGATTTGCCCCTCCTAGCTAGGGCTGCGTTGGGATAAAGAATGGAGAAAACTACTAGTGATGCCCTCCTGTATCTCAGTCAGATCCTATAACACATGACTCTATAGAATTTTCTAGGGAGCCAAATTCCTATGGATTTGGCCTCTAAGGTTATGTGTTACCTAGCTCTAATTCTCTGAGAGAGAGACTCAGATCCTCTGGTCTAGGCTCAGCTCTTCACATGTAGTTTTAGTTATCCAGGGATTAGAGGCTCTGCTCTGCATCTCTGAGTCTAGCTTAGGCTCCCAAACTAGTCTAGACAACGAGGAATAACTACACTTTCAAGTTTGCCTCTGTGTTCAACATTGTCACAATGCACATTTCTCCGTCACACACATTGTTCTTGCGTTGGCAGTGGTAACTTGCAATGAGTCTCAAGGGTCTGAACATCAAGCCGGCTTGTAGGAACCACTCATTCAAAACTCCACATTTTTTCTGATTCCCATAATGGACCTGTACATTGGCAGTGGCAAATTCTGAGTCTATAAAATTGTCTTTAGTGAAAAAGGCTTCTCCAAAGTTCTTACAGTTATGAAAATAATATAAAGGGAATTAAAGATCCTACATTAGAGTTAGGAAAGTGTTCTCTATAACAGCCAGAGATTAAATAGTTTATAGTCCCTGTTAAAACTCCAATTTAATCCTCATTGTTTAACAGAAGTCATAAATAATGTGTAAACAAATAGATGTGACTGTATTCAGATAAACTTTGTGGACACTAATTGAGGATTTCTTATAATTAGTGTGTCTTAGGCAGCAATGCTTACCTCTTAATCTATGAGAAAATGGCTTATGTCAAGTCTTGTGGAGCCCCATGCCTCTGTCAAACTATTTGAGAGATATGTCTTGGACCCAGGTTTCTAGGGCCTTGGGCTTTGCTAGTACACTATAATAGGGAGAGTTGGCTATTTAGGTCTAGGCTTGGCTCTTTGGGGCTAGGCTCAGCTTTTCAGGTCTAAGCTATGGTCCTCAGGGATAGGGTTAGCTCTTTGAGGCTCTGGGGTTCCGCTGGTTAGCTCTGAGGCTGGCTAAACTCTGAGGCTATTATAGGCTTAAAGTTTTAAAGCATAAGTCTTTAATGTCACCATTCACATTGAAAAGTCACATGCTCTGTTCTTGTGTTGCATATTGCAACTTACAATGAGGCTAAAGTGTCTGACTACTAGACTTGTCAGCAGAAAACAGGCACTCATTCTGACCCCCTATTCATTCTCAGTTCCCAAATGGACCTGTACAGAGAGTAGTAGCTGCTATAGAAGGAGTTTCATTTGACTGTACATCAAAATTAAAAGAACTATAAACACACACACATATTTAAAGACATTTCATAATGTTCCTATTATCAGGAATGGCTAAAAAATGGCTATTTAGCATGAAAAAGTGCAACACTTTTTCTCTCACCATTAGTGTCTGCTATGATTTGAATCTAATCAAGGTGACAACTGCTGCAATAGAGGTCATTGATCATATTACCATTGTGTAGTTCCTGTTTCATATTCTCCAGTGTGTGACAAATATTGATTTTTCAAGTTTCCTCTCAAATTGGTTCCAGATCTACTATTACCTTTCCAGTTTTTCTCAAATGTGGCTTAGAACCATTGATATATATATATATATATATATATATATATATATATATATATAGTCTTGTCCTGAGACTCTTCAATCTGAATCTGGGGTCTTGGATAAAAATTAAGGAAACCATCCATTTATGCTGTTGTGTTCTACTCATAACATTTTTTGAACATTTATGTCACCAACACAGACATATAAATCAGAAATCCAGCCTGGCTGGGCGTGGCTCAGCGGTTGGGCATCAACCTAAGATCCAGGTGATCAGGGTTTGATTCCCTGTCAGGGAACATGCCCTGGTTGTGGGCTCGATCAATGGCTCTCTCACCATTGATGTTTCTGTCTCTCTCTCTCCCTCTCTTTCCTCTCTCTGAAATCAATAAAGATATATTTTTAAAAAATTTTTAAAGAAAAAGAAAAAAAGAAATCCAAGTGGATATGGCAGTAATACTTTTCCCTCTTGGATTTCTGTAGCTCAATATTTAGAAACCATCTTGTAGACTCTGGAAACAGAGATTGATTTTTAACACTTAATGATTGATTTACATTTTTTGCAGGCCCTATTATTCATTAACTGTCTAATGGCTAATAGCCAGTTAAATGCTTGATCCTGCCAAGTCTCACCCAATGATTCACCTGATTTTCAATGAAAAAATGTTAAGTAAACAAAAATATGTTCATATTATTAAAAAACAAAAAAATAACATTTTATTTCCTTAAACAAGGTAGAGAGTGACAAAATTTCCTTGTAAAATTGTTTCATTATTAATTTGTAGGATATATCATTGTTAATAACGTTATATCATGTCACATTTACAATTTTATAGTACAACATAGAATACTCCATTATCTGATCACAACCACAACTCTAGTCTTCTTGTATTTGACTCCCTTTGTCATCCTTATCTCACTCATTATTTTTCCCCTCTGTTAACCAACATGGTTTTGTCTGTATGTCAGAGATTTTATTTGTCCCTTTGTTTTGTTTGTGGCTTTTACATTTAATTATGTGAGAAAATACCAAAGGTGCCAATTTATCCTCTTGACTCATAAATCCTCCACTTTGATGCTGCTCTATGAAAAGCATCATAAGATAAACAGATATATTTGTATATTTTTTCTCATTAAGTGAAAACTGTCCACAAACCTCTGCTGAAAATTCAATGTGAAGAATTTTCCATCAGTTTTCTTTTATGACCTGGCTACAGATGTAAAATATTGGCCAGAGCCATCAGTCAGTATAGACTTGTATATCTGGACATATGACATGAAAGCAAAGTGAATGAGACAGTGAACTTCAAGAAACTCACCCCACTGTGATGGTTAGCCTTACTCACTGACTTTTATAAATGTCCAGACATAGTCTGTCATGCTGGGACTGTCCACTTTTCACTTGGTAATCAATGCCAAGCAAAATTATCTGTTAGCAAGACCTTGCCTTTTCTTTCTCTGTCAACAGGCATAGGGAGCTCTGCATGAAACCATGTTGTAAGCTTAAAGAGGGACAGACTCTGTAGCTGTAGAAACTGAGTGAAATTTGCTCACTATTATATAACTGCTTCGTGCTCCAAGGTCCTCCCTGTTTTATCACGTATGTACCAGTTTAAATTGATGTTGTACTCCTCCTATGTTTGTCTTCTTTATGACTCCATGAGTGACATAACATACAGGTCATAAGGCACAGGGCAGATTGCATAGTAACTTGTGGGCACATGGTTAAGCATTCATATTTTGAAATGAAAGAAGTTTGGGAAAAAGTTTAGTCCTTTTTGAGGGGTGATAACAAACTTCTCAACATTAGCTCCTCCCATCTCGGACTGCCTTGGCCTTTATAGGGGATGGAATGCACCTGTGATGCCCAGATGGATCTCAGCTAGAGAATGGAACTCTTAATTCAACACAGGTCTCTGGGGAAGTATGATACCTATGGAGCTTGGCCTTTAGGGTTACTGCTTACCCAGCACTCTAGAATGCAATGAACCATAATGATGAGTTTTTCCAGATATCGGCTCCAGGTGCTGCTCTTTCTCAGTGACTCAGGAGGAGGAAAATTCATGGGGGATTTGTTGCCCTTTGTCATTTTCTCCATGCATTTTCTCTGTCAGGACATAAAAGAGACTGAAGAGGGGGACTCAAATGCTTTTTTTTCTTGGTGGAGATGATTTCACATGTTGAGTATAGTCCACCATGTACTTCATTTTTCTGAAAGAACTTCTTTGCCAAATTTAACTCAAAATAATGCCAAGAGTTTTTCCTTGCATATTTGCAGATGATATCAAGGTTTTAGTTGAAAATCCTGAGCATCTACACTTTGAATCACTTCCAGGTTTACTTAAGGATCCAAACATAATCTCTATATCTAAGGGAAACTTGAAGGACAATTATATATGGCCAAGATCAAAGAGCATCTTGTATTACAAGCAATTTCATGACTCCATGAATGACAACACACCCAGGTTATGAAGGACAGCTCAAGATGCATGGTAACTTGGTGGCCATGGTTAAGCATCTCTTCTCTGAAACCAAGAATACTATTTGGAGAAAAACTCGAATCATTTTCAGGGATGATGTCAGCCCCCTTTTATGAACCTTTGCACCTCCTTGCTAGTGCCACCTTGGACTTTAAAAGGAATGGAGAACACCTCTGATGTGCATATGTACCTCAACCAAAGTCTGGAATACTTGCCTCCACATAGATCTCTGAGAAGGCAGTATCCCTATGTAGAGAGACTCCTGGGTAACCTTTTATCCAACTATCAACAACCCTGAATATGGGTTTGTGAACCATGATTATAAGGTTTGTTAGTGTGTGGGTTTATTTCCTGATGTTTCTCAGTGATTCTGGATGTAAGAACATCATGGGGAAGTTTTGGTCTCCATGTGCTTTCTTAGTCAGAAAACTATAGTGAGAGAAGAAGGGGAATGCATGAATGCTTGTTTTCTGAGTGAATGTGATTTTTTATGTTGAGTGATTGTTTTAAAAAAGAACTTTCTTGTTTCTTAATACTAACCAGGAGGACATTTTTTTCCCATTGATTTTTACAAAGAGTGGACAGGAGAGAGAGAGAAACATCAGTGTGAAGGAGACATATCCACTGATTGCCTACCACATGAGCCCTGACTGGTGCCAGTGATTGAGCATGCAACCCAGAAAAGTTCCCTTGGCCAAAATCAAACCTGGGACACTTCAGTCTATGGGTAAATTCTCTAACTATTGAGCCAAACCAGCTAGGGCCAATATCTTACTCTAAAAAATGTATCAAGCCTAGAGTAGTACTTATCCACTCACTAGGTTTACTCAGCATAACATTTTTGTAATGGACTACCTAGAAGGATATTCTGAGAATAAAAAGGCTGATCAAAATTTCTGTAAGCTAGATGGAGACCTACGGCTGTAGGAGTGATACAGCACCGGAGGTAAGATAACAAATATATATGTAACAGGCCTTATATTGTCCATCTTCCCATCTTCTTCCTACTCATCATCCTTCTCTTTCTTCCCCTTTTGTCTAAGACAGTTATAACTGTAACTTAGATGTGGTTGAATAAACAAACCTGCATCTTTTGAATCATTGATGGTGCCACAAATTTTTAGTATTCACATGGTATGTTGTAAAGCTTTTGGTTCATAACATCTATGTATAGGCAGTTCTAGTGGTTTCCAGTTAGACTTTACATCATAGTAGTCCTCACTCCTCAGTAATCCCATGTAGGGATTCATTCCACCACATGGCTATTTCAGTTATGCATTATGGAGCTAGGGGGAACTACAGGATAGGTCCAAGGACACTTGTACCCACTTCAAAATCAACCTGAGATGAAAGCCAATTGGTCACCTTTTCCACAAAATCTTCTAGTCTTTCTGGAGGGGCACATTAACATTTGGTTTCTTAGATGAATTTTAGTTTAAAACCAGTGTCTTATACACCCTGAAATGCTTTCTGTGATATAGTCACTTGCACTAGTTAAAAAACAACAACAACAAAAGGCTATGTGTCCCTTGAGTAAAGGCATCAAATAAGCATAATATTATAAAAATTTTGTTGACCATTTGGGGTGATTTCTAAAGAATCTATGGTCTTCCCTTCATTTAAGAATTCTGGGTGTGTAAAGTAGCTCAGGATGGGGATATCATTAATGGGCTGACTAAATGTTATAATTGCACTGACACCATTCTTCAGTTCACCCAGAACATTTCTGCTTCAGTAAATTAGGGAAGATTGTAGTGGGTTTGCTGTCTTCACTTCCAGGGATACTATCATTGATTAGGCTACACCACAGGTCAGTGGCAGCCAGATTCATTAGATTCTGTTTGGATTTGTTGTATTTTGGGGTGATCAGCTCTCATGTGAGGTTAGTGATTGGATAAGTCCCATTGGTGCATGCCAACAAGGGATCTAATATCCCCTCACATTTATACTTTATGATTGAAAGGCATCAGTTCCCAGTGTCAAGTTTTCATAGAGGAGTCATTATACAGCTTTTCCAATAAGCTGTTTCCCATGTTAAATATATTTCTCAATGTAGGTGAAAGGTACTTCATGGGGACACTCCTAGAATTCTAAATAGAACTCACATGCCAAATTCTCTTAAATATTACCACCTCCCTAAACTTTTGAACTGCCTCTTCTATATTAGGCCTAGAGAGGGTTGCTATTTCCATGTGACAATTATCGTGCCAACATTAGATGAATTTGTGAACCAACATTCCCAATAAATTTTGGGAAATTCTAATGAACTACTCTATCCAAATTCATAAATTCCATCTCCCAAAAAGTTATGTTTCTTTGAACACTTACCCAACCACTAGCTATTTCCACACATATTCCATATTTCTTCTACTTTTGTAACTCAGAGCTCACATAGTTCTTACAAATGACACGCTACCTCAACATCACACTTGTCCCACTTCTTTAACATTCTACTGATATATGAGTCTTGTTGAAGGTGGCAATGGCGAAGAAAATGTCACTGCTCTTATTACTCTTCTGCATTTCCTCTTGCATGATTTTATAGGCTGTGGCCAATACTGAGTGGGGACCAATCAAAATCGTTTTAGAACGACACTGTATCACCAAAGAGAGTGTGGAAAGTAGAACTCAGGAAACACATTGAATTGTCACAACAGTACTAACTCTTCTAGACAGTAACGCTGAGGTTGAGTATGTAGAAATTATTGCTAGGTGGGATTCAGGAATCAATTGTGTTTTGTAACTCTTAGCCATTGATTTTTTTTCTTTTCATATACAGCTTTTCTCATTTATTGTCTCATTGCTAATGCCATACAGCAGAATTTTCTGCCCTGTCTCAAAGATGATTCATCTGATCATTATTGAACAAAACATAGGTAAAAAAAATATTTTCATTATTTAAAAACAAAAATATGTCTTTATTTTCATAAACAATTGTTGGGCTTACAAAATTTATTTTAAAATTATTTTATTATCAAACTTTGCAGGGCATTGTGGTTAATAACATTATATAAACTTTACTTGTAACACTTTATAGCACCAGATATCATACTTAAGTATGTGCACTCCACCCACTACACTAGAAAAAGTCTAGTTTTTCTGTCCTTTTGTATTTGACCCTTTTTGTTATCCTTGCCATTTCTCAAGCTTTCTACTTTCTTGTAACCACCATGATTGTCTGCATGCTGATTTTATTTCGTTGTTTGTTTTGTAGGTTTACATTCCATAGATCATTAAAAATGTAAAATGTGTCACTTTAATCTGCTTGATTTTAAAAATCCATCACTTTGAAGCTTCACTGTGATGACACTGATGAGAGACAAAATATTTTTCACATAGAGTGAGTACTTGCATATCCGGTCACTTGTCATCCAAGAAAAGTGAATGATGTGGTGAACTACCCCAATCTTTGGCCATTGTCATGGTTTCTTTACCCACTATCTTTTATGAATATCCAGAGATGATCTATTGGGTTTCAACTGTCCACTTTCAGTTTGGAAATTGCTGTCAGGCAAAATTATTGGTAAGCCGGGCCATGATATTCTCTTCTCCATCAACAAGGCATAGTAGGCTTTTAAGTAGTCCAATGGTTTTTGTTGGAAGATGGATCCATTGCATAGCAGTAGAGACCTATGGCAAACTGGCCACTTCTTATAATACTGCTTTGGTCTTTGGAGGTTCTATCATGTATATTCCACTTTAAATTGATGCCATGTCTTTCTGTTCATGGCCTCCTTCTGACTCTGTGGTGATATCACATCAAAGTCATTATAAAGAGCATTGGGTGCATGATAAATTGGGTGCCCTTGGTTAAGTACCTTCTCTTTCATACCAAGGAAACCCTTCAGTACAAATATCTGTCCATTTTCATGGTGATGACAGCTATTTCCCCTGAATGTGTTCCCGCCTAACTAAAATTGCTTTGGACAAAAGACAGCAAGAAAGCCACCAGCGATCTCAGATGTACTTTATCCAGAGACTGAAATCTTTGCCTCCCCACTAATTTCTGGGAAGCCAGGATCCTTATGCAGGTTAATCTCCAGTGTTACTTTCTGCCCAGGTATCTAAAATGCACTTAATCATGATGATCAGGTTTTTACACTTTCTACCAGGAAACTTTCAGTTTTTCTTACATATGGCTTGCAACCATTGAGAAAAATATATACTTGTGTTCTGAAGCTCATCAAGGTGAATTTGGAATCTTATATATAAAGCAAGTAAACTATACATGTCTGCTATTGTGCAACACTCAGAAACTTTAGAATATCAATGTCATGTCACATTGAAACTAGAAATAGGGGAACGAATTGTACTACCACAGCAGCCCTCACTTCTCCATGCACTGATGTTGTACATCAATATTTAGAAATTGTCCTTATTCACTGTATTCAATTCAAAAAAATTTTAAGGCTTTTTAAATTTGTTTTTAATGATTTTAAGAGAGAGAAGAAAGCAAAAGGAGTGGGAGAAACACCAATGACAGGAAATTATCAATTAGCTGGCTCCTGCATGCCTCCTACTGGGCATTGACCTCACAACCCAGGGATGCACTAAGAGCTGTAATTGAAACTGTTGCCTCCTGGTGCATAGAAGGATGCTCAACAAATTGAGCCACACTGCAGGGTGGTTTCTTCTTAATATATTTTTTTTCAGAGGCATTGTTCCAAATGAACTCTGTGATGACTAATGACCTTCAGTAAACCAGCTACTGCCCAGTCTCAAGAAATTATTCATTGATTCTTAGTGAAGAAAGTGGAAGGGAATAAAAATATGTTCATAATAATTACACACAGAAAAATGCCTTTTTTCCTTAAGCCATTGGTGGAGTGACAAAGTTTCTTTTAAAAGTTATTTCCTTATTAAATATTGGTGTAATATGTGGTTAATTACATTATATAAATGTCATTTGTACAGTTTTATAAATGATCTTAGATTATATGCTAACCACCCAAATTCTAGTCTCTTCGTTTTTTACCCTGTTTGCCCTCAATGTCCTCACTCACCCTTTTACCCTTCAAGTAACCATCATGATTTCAACTGTATGTCAGTTATTTTGTTCATTTGTGTGTGTGTGTTTTACATTCAACAGTTAAGAGAAAATACAGAATGTGCCAACTTATCATATGGACTAATGGAATCCTCTTCTTTGTGACTACATTGTGAAAATAATGATAAAACACACAAATATCTTTGAATATCTTTACCCACTGAGAATTGTCCACAAACCTCTGTCCAATTTCCAATGTAACAAATTTTCAAATCATGATTCATTTATGTCTCTTGCTATAAATGTAAAATACTGACCAGATCTATGAATCAGCATATGCTTGCATCCTGGGCCATTTATTATAAAAGCAAAGTGAGTAATGAGGTGAACTGCTACAACATCTGCCCATGATGAGGTGTTTCTTAATCATGGTACCTCACTTATATTTACAGATAGTCTGTAATGCTGCAGCTCTCCATTCTCTAGTTGTTCATTGATTACTTCTTATATTATCTTTAACTCAGGCCATCATTTTCCTTCCTCTCTCAACAGATAATAAGGAATTACTCATTATTTCAAAATACATGGCTAAAATAGGGGTCCATTGTGGAGCAGTAAAACTAAGGGCAATTCACCCAATAATTATATAACTGTTTTGTACCTCCAGGGTCCTCAAAGTTTTGATCTCGTATGCATCACTTTAAATCGATGTAGTGTTTCTGTGCATGGACAACTTTATGATCCATGGGTGACAACACACCAGGACCATAATGGACTGCTCAGGTTTCATGGGAACTTGGTGGCTTATTTTTATGCATCTCTACTTGAAGCAAAGGAAACCAAGAGGGACAATTCTCAGTCCATTTGAAGGGGTGCTAATAGCACTTTTTCCTGAATGTTTGTTCATTTTACCTGTGATTGCTTTGGACTTTATGAGAATGGAAGCCACCAGTGATTATCAAATGCTTCTACCTCATAGACTGAAATCCTTGCTGGAACAGGTTGTTGGGATCCAAATACTTTATGAGCTTGTCCTCTAAGGATTCTTTTTGCCCAGCTCTCTCTATCTCAGTGAAATATAATGATCATGTTCTCCAGTGTCTGGGTCAAGTTCTTGCTATTTCATTGTGACTCAGGTGGATGAAATATTTTGAAGGGTCTTGCTGTTCTGTGTTCTGGTCTCTGTGCACTTTCTCAGTCAGGAAAGTGAAGTGATATTAGAATTACACTTAAATACTTATTTAATAAGGAAAGATGATTTTGATTGGTTAGTGATGGTTCAGGCACCTGACTTCATTATTTAGAAAGAATTTTCATTGCCAAATTTGACTCAAAAGAAGGCCAAAAGTTGTTCCTTAAAAGAGCAATCATTATCTGTGGATGATATCAAGATCTTGGTTGAAAATTCTGACCATCGGCACTGTGATTCACCTCCATGTCTTCCTAACACTCCAATCTCTATGTACCAGTATAACTTGTAAGAGCACCGAGTCTTATATAATATATGGCCCAGATCACAGAGCAACTTGTACATAAACCTAGACCTGTCAAGGTGGCATTTCTTTGTCTGTACCAAACTCAAAAGGAGAAGAATTTCAAGTCCATCCATAAATTTTCTGTAGTCACATATTCTTCTGAGGAATATGCTCTCTTTAAAATCCAGAGGCCCACAGTTAACTGTCTTTCCTTATAAGTTGCAGTTACCTCTCCTGATGAATGTCATTGTACCCCAAAATTTTTACAGAGTGAGAAAAACTTTTGAATTTTAGTCAGATTAATTCCTCAACTTCTGACCCTAACCGTGTATCAAGTACAGAACAATACCTCCATTGCCACTAAATTGGTTCAGTCAACATAATAGCATCCTTGGAGCAGAACAGCAGCAAAGATATCCTGTGGATGGGAAAGGTATTCAAGACCTCTGCAAATTAGATGGAGACATGGGCTGTAGAAATGATTCATGACAAAAGTAAGAGAATGAATGTGTATGCTGGCCTTGCCAGATGAAATAAGTCAACTTTGATTGAACTTTGGATACTCATGGAGAACATATTTGGTAGAAAATTATGTGCTTATAGGTACAAGGTGATCTGCCCATTAAAGTTAATCAAACCAAATAAGCACATTGGTACAGCAGCAGTAGCTGAAGTCATCTATTTTAAAGTTTTTGTTAACCCACTGCCATTCTCTAAATTACTTTATCTCTGTATACATCTCCTTCTCTTTCTTCATCTCCTCCTCCTCCTAAACATGCTCTTTTCTTTCTTTTGCTTCTCCTCCTTGTTTGCTATATTCTCCTTCTCTTCTCCCTCTTTCTCTGGCTCCTTCTTGTTCCTTTACTTTATTTCTTTGTCCTACTTTGTCTCCTCCTTTTACTCCTTTCTCTTATCCTTCTCCATCTTCTCCACCTTCTGAACCACCTGTTCCTCTTCTCCCTCCTTTTCTTTTTTGACTGATTTTTCCTCTCTCTCCCATCCTCTTTATTCTCTTCCATATCTCTCTCTTCTTTTTCACAAGCCAACAAAAAGTTTCATGTGGGCACAGACATGGTGACTCTGTGATTGAGCATCTGCCCATGAGCCAGGAGGTGAGGGTTTGATTCCTGTCATGGCACATGTCTGTGTTGCATGGTTGATCCTCAGGAGATGGTGTGCAGGAGGCAGCTGATCAATGATTCTGTCTCATCATTGATGTTTCCAGCTATCTCTCCCTCTCCTTTTCTCACTCTGAAGTGAATAAAAACATTTTTAAGTGGCCAAATCTGCTGTAATTGTTTAATTTTCTAATCCTCAAAGTGGTCCAAATCTCTAATATTAATCCAGGTATGAGATATACCTATTTATTTAAAATTTACCAGCACATAGGCTGTTCTACTGGCTATGGTTTAGAATTTAACAGCATTGTAGGACTCCACAGTAATCCAGAGTCTGGATTCATTCTTCTTCTATGGCTCTTTCAGTTATGATTGTAGAACTCAGGGCAAACAGAGAATGGGTCCAATATCGTTATGACACATGCCAAAAGGTCCTGAGTTAAAACTACATTGTTCACTTGACTTTTAAAAGTCCCTGGTATTAGTGGAGGGCCTCAGTAACATTGTATTTTTTAAACCAATTTCAATATAATAACAAAGCCCCATAGTACCAGAATTAACTGGTCCTTTACTTTCTCCAAAATACAGTTACCCTGCCTAAAAATTAATAACAAAATAATATGTACAATGAGGGACATCATGAAGTAAGGTTAAGAGTAAATTATTTTTGGCATGTTGTTGGTCTCTTCTAAGGAAGCTCTGCTCTTCCCTTCACTTAAGGCTATTGACTGTGAAAACTGGCCCATGTCAGGGATTGGTCAGAGAATTGACAATGCTTTTATGATTCCAGTGACACCAGCATTCACTTCACCTAATACATTTTAGTTTCAGTAGATCAAGGAAGAATGTAGTGGGATTGATGTCTTAAATTCTAGACACAGCATGATTGATTAGCCTGCAGGATGTATAAGTGCCAGTCAGCCTCATTTGATTTTGCTTTGATTTTCTGTATTTCAGGGTGACCAGATCTACCATGGTTTTATTAATTAGACAAGGCCCATTGGACACAGCCACATTGGGAATTAAATATATTCCATCACTTCTTTTTTTTTTTTTTTTTATGATTGAGTGTCTTCAGATCCCTATGTCTGACCCTTAGAGAAGTGTCACCATCCAGCCCTTCAAATATGCTTTTTGCCCTATTTAATGTATTTTCTCAGTGTATTAGTGCAAGGCCTTGCCTATAGACACTCCTAGATTGTGTTAGGACTTAGATGACCAAACTGTTGCAACATTTTTGCCTCTCTAAGCTTTGAATTGATTCTTCAACATCAAAACAAGAAAACAAGAAATACTGGGGATGTATATGTTATATTAATTGGGCCACCAATGGATTCATTTTTTAGCAACAATCCAATAAAATTTTAGAGCCTTTTTAAGTGACCCAAGCTGCAATTACTGCAAAATTTCTACTTGATGGAACTTTGTTAATAAATTTCATCTCACCAACTTTATGAGGTTTTTTGTTGTTGTTCTTTAACTTTTCCACCACCATTAATTATTTCCACGCATTCCATTTCCTGTTGTTGTTTTTTTTTTTGTTTTTTTTTTTTTTAAATTACAGAACTCATGTAGATCTTCCAAAGAATAGTAGTCCTCCTTAAGGGTCACACTTTGTCCCTCACCTTTAGGATCCTGCTCTATTTGAGACTAGTCAAGGTGACCAGTGCACAAGAGTGGTAAGTATCATAATTACACTTCTGTGTGTCCAATTTCACATTTTCCCCATCTGTTACAAATCTCAAATTATACCACCTTTTCCAATAATAGTTACAACTCTAACATGAAAATTTACCGTATTTCCTACATCCAGCTTGAAACCATTGAGAAAAAATGAAAGTATTCATGTCCTAAATCTGGGGTCATGGATAGAAATCAAATCAAACATTGACGTATGCTCTTTTGGACACTCAGACATACTTCAGAACAACTTTTTCATTGGTCCAGACATGAAAACTAGAAACTAGGAAACCGTTTGGATTGCCAGAGCATTCCTTATTCCTCCTTCTACTGCATCTGTAGGCCCAGAATTTAGAAATTGGGTGGGGAGAGGTTAATCAAACACTTATATGCATAACCCATGGACACAGACAATAGTGTGGAGAAGGTGTGGCTAATAGGGTGATTGTTGAGTGGGGGTGACTAATGTGAAAAAAAGGGGGGGGCTTTTAAGTACTTTCAACAATAAAGCTAAATTTTTTAAACAGAAGTTGTCTTGACTGTCTGAACTCAGTATTCAGAGAGTTTTTGTGTGTTTTTAAAGTTAGTGATTGAAATAGTTTATGTTTTCATTCACACTTTTCCTCAGTAACTGTCTGATGATAGTGCCATGCAGGACACATTTTACTGCCCTGTCTTCACAGGTGATCCACCTAATCCTTAGTGAACAAATAGTAACTAAAAAAAAAAAAAAGAAAAGCTCATTTTATTCATAAACATAAAAATGTTCCTTCTTTGTTAAAACAAAAAGGGGACAAAAAAATTCCTCATAAAATTATTTTATTATTAAACATTGGGGAGTAACATGGTTAATAACATTACAAAAATTTCATGGGCCCAGCTTTATAATAGTCCAGTGAATACTTCATTATGTGCTCACAAACAAAAGTCCAGTCTTCTTGTATTTAACCCACTCTTTGCCATCCTAATCTTCATTTATGCTTTTGCCTGTCTCATAATTCCCATGGATTTATCTGTATGGAGGGAATTTTGTTGGTCCCTTTGTTTAGTTTGTGGCTTTTAAGCACCTCAGATACAAGAAAATAAAACATGTGCCAACTCATCTATACTCTTGATTAATGAAACTCTCCACTTTCTGGTTAAACTGTAATTAGCATCATAAGAGACACACGTATCTTTGTATATTTTTACACATTGAGTAAAAACTGTCTACAAAGCCTGCCCAAATTTTAATGTGAATAATTTCTCAATCATGGATATTTCATGTTCTCCCAGTGAAGACCCCAGTTATGTAAATATGATATAGCATACTCATAACAGATGCCATGTGAGCTGCCTAATATCTGACCAATCATTGGCTCAGAGCCACTATTGTCTTGGGTGCTATAAGACTTGCCCAAGATTGCAGATCATTTTCCTATGTTTTCCCCCAGGCTGCAGTTAGTTCCCTGTGGGCAGGTTTGTCCCCCAGAGTGTACTGTGTCCCCTTTGTATGCCTCGCTGGACACAAGTGGGAAGGCAGTTAGTTTTCTCTGCCTGTCTGCCTGGCCATCAGCTGAATAAAGTAAATGTCTCATCCTCCTTCAGCTCCATGGTCTTCTTTAGACTATCCCTGGATCTAGAGTGAACCTCTATGGCCCTAAGTAGCCATCACAGTTTTCCTAGTCTTTGGAACTGCACATGTTCAAGGTTTGATGTAATATATTGACCAGAATGGAAAATTAGCATACACTTGCATAAAATGTCATTTTTCATTTAAGCAAATTGAGTGATGAGATGAAATATCAAAAACTATACATAGTGTAATGGCTTTTTTAATCACTGTCCATGAATATTTAGAAATATTGTCATTCTGTAGCTGTCTACAATCTAGTTGTGCATTGATATCATGTTAAATTATATTTATCACAGGCAATGTATTTTTTTTACTTTTTCAACAGATTTTTTTTAGGATTTCCCTGAATCCAGAGGCCTAGGCAGAAAGAGAAATGCCATGCATAAAAGGAGTGATTAAGCTCAGTTGGTCCACCAACTATATAACATATTGGTCCTTGAGGTTTGATCATATATGTACCAAATTAAATTGATGCTGTAGTTTTCCTGTACAGGGCCAACAGTATGACTCCATGGGGGACATCATGCCCAGGTCAAAAAAGACAACTCAGTTTACATGGCAACATAGTGGCTCATGGTTAATTTATGCATTTTACTTTAAATAAAGGGAATCTTTTTTGGTTAAGCATTTTACATTAAAACAAAGAAAATGACCCTCTTAAGGGGTGATGATATCCCCTCTCCTGAATGTTTGCCCATTCTAGCTAGGACTGCTTTGGGCTTTAGAGGAGATGGAAGGCACTTGTGATGCCTAGAAAGTCCTTAGCCAGAGGCTGAAATGCTGGAATCCCCAGAGATCTCTAAAGAACCAGGATCTCTATAAATATTGGTGACTTGGGTAACTTCTTGTCCATCACTCTACATGCCGTGAATCATAAAAATCAGATTTGCTAGCATCTGTGTCAATTCCAGGGTTTGTGGCTCGGGTGGAAGAAAAACTTGCTGATCAGAATTCTGGTCTCCATGCACATTTGCAGTCAGGGACTAATGTGACAGTGGGGCATGTAAATACTAGTTTACTGAATGGAGATGGTTTGAATCCTGACTGATAGCCCAACCACAAGGCTCCATTTTTAAGGCAGTACATTCTTGCCAAATTTGACTCAAAAGAATGTCAAGAATTGTTCCTCAAAAGAAGAATAGTTACTTGTGTGTGATATCAAGACCTTGGTTGAAAATCATAAGCATGTGCAGTGTTGTTATTATCCAGTTCTTTCTAAGGCACCAAACAGAATTTATATCTGCCAGCAAAACTAGTGAAAACATCAAGGCTACCACAATAGATGTCTCAGGTCACAGGGCAGCTCGTACATCAGCCCAGATCTGTCACAGTGCCCTGTTTTTCTCATGGCCCAACAGAAAATGAGCAGATTTTCATAACATCCCATAATTTAGATGGAGTCAAACACTACACTTAGGAATATGCCTTGTCTACTTTACAGAGAACCTGGAGGGTCCTGTGTCTCCATCTTGTTGGGAGCATATATAGATGCCACAATTTATAGTTTGGATATGTTACATATCCTGCTTAATATCAATGGACTCAAAAATATTTTTCTTTTGAGAAAAATTCTGATATTGCTCAGATTTATCCTCAACTTATGAGTGTAAACATGTATCAAATCTATGGTATTACTGTCCCCACTCACTATGTCCAGTCTGCATAACTTCATTTTTGCAATGGAAGCTGTAGGAAAGCTTTATGGGGGAAGGAAATGACAGTGAAAATTCTGCAAACTAGATGGAGACAAAGAGCAGAAGAATAGGTAATGTAGTAAATGCTGGCATTCCTGACTAAGGGAAGACAACTTTGACTGAACTTTGGATACGTAAGTTGCAGACATTTGCAAGAACATTAGGTGTATATGGTTATAAGGTGATGTGTATCTTCAAGTTACGCAAGTAAAGTAAAGACATTGTTAAGAAAACTGTGGTTGAAATCACCTGCAGTTAGCTTGCATTAATTCACTGCCATTTTCTGAGTTGTTTCTACTCATTATTGTGCTCCTCTTTCTCCACTTCCTCCACCTACTTTTATTCCTCCTCCCCTCAGTTCCTCCTCTTGTTCCTGCTTCTCCTTATATTCATCTTCCTGTTCCTAGTTTTGTCTTTCTTCTCTTCCTTCTCCTACTCCTTCAACTACTTCTACTCTTCCCAATACCCTTTAACCTCCCACAACCCCCCTATGTTTCCTCTTCTTCCTTCTCTTTCTCCTCTTCTTGCATAAACTTTAATGTTGATGTGAAAAAAGCCACATGTCTGCATGCTTCAAATACTTCATGGTGGCACAAATCTCTACTACTCCACAATGTATGTGGTATAGCTTTGGTTTATTACTTTCCTATCTATAGACAGTTCTAATGACTTCTGTTTAGATTTTCACAACATAGAAGTCCTCACTCTTCAGTGATCCAGGGTAGGGGTTAATTGTGATGCTATGGCTATTTCAGTCCTGCATTCTACAACCACAGGCAACTACAGGATGGGTGTGATGACATTTGTACCCACTTCAAATTGTACCTGGGCTGAAAGTACACTGGCCACTTGACCCTCAATAGCTCCTAGTCTTAATTAAGGGCCCCAGTAGCATCAAGCCTATGTTAGGATTTCTATCTTTACATCTAGCAACACCATGTTTCTTTGGCCAACTCTGTAGTTCAGTGCCAGCACCACTCAAGATTTCTCTTGGATTTACTCTATTTTAGTGATCAAATATTTCCAGAATTTAGGGTTTGGACAAGTCCCATTAGTCCCAGCCATCCAGGGATCTAATGTGAGACATCACATTTAGATTTTACATTTGAAAGGCCTCAGTTCCTGATGTCTGGCCCTAAAAGAAGAGTCATCATGCAAACCTTTAAATATGCTGTTTCTCCTCTACGATATATTTTCTAATGTATCAGTAAAATATATGTCATGTGAACATTGTAAGATGGTACAATTGACTTACATGATCAATCTAATCCAACAACTCGACTCCCTAAGATTTTGAATTGTTTCTTCTACAGTAAAACAAGAGAGAGTAGGCCTTTTCAACTCACAATTATTGGCCATCATTGTATGCACTTTTTCCACCAGAAATGCGAACAAATATTTAAGCATTTCCTAATAGTCCACACTACACATGGTAATGCAGAATCTCTGTCTGGTGGGCCCCAATTAATAAATTCCTTCTCACTAATATTTATGTTTAGTTTAACATTGTCTCCTACCATTAAAATTTTCTACACATTTTCAATATTTTATGATGTTGTAAATTGTAGAACTCATGTAGTTCTTCTAGAGTGTAGCACATTGCCTCAAAAGTCACACTTAGTCCCTCACCTTGAGGCTACTGCTGTTATTTGAGTCTACTCAAGGTGGCAGCTGCCACTAAAATTATTAACCTGTGTCTTTGCTCTTGCATAGGAACTCTTAGAGCCTTTTGTTATGACCCAGGCTCCACTTAAAAATGCATAAACTGTGTTTGCCAGGCTCATGTTAATACATTTTCTCTCATCAAAATTTATATCTCTTTAAACATTGTTCTTCGATAATTAATTACTTTGACACATATTCCATATATTTCTGCTTCTATAACTTAGTGGACTCATGTAGTTTTTACAAAGAGGGGCATGCTTCTGCAGGTGTCAAACATTGCCCCTTACATTTTGCTTCCACCTGGCATCTGTGTGTAATCAAGTTGGAAACTGCCACAAAAGAGATAACTTCCATTATTACCACTCTGTTAGTCATCGGACACATTTTTCCTGTCCGTGACAAATACTTAATTACTCTAGTATTCTCCCATATCAGCTATAACTCTACCATAAAATTTGTCAATTTTTCTCACATCTGGTAGGAACAATTGAGAAAAAAATCTACATATATCTTTATGCTTAATGTGAATTCAGGGTCTGGGATATAAATCAAGTACACTGGCCATGTCTGCTGCTGTAGAACACTCAGATATGTTTTAGAACATCTAGGTCACACCGCACACATTGAAACTAGAAACCATGGAATCCATTAGGTTACCACAGCTGTCTTCACTCCTCAACCTAGCAATGCTGTAGACCAATATTTAAAAGTTGTATTGAATCACTGGACTCTGGATTCCAAAAGTTTTTTAACTCAATGATTGATTTTATTTTATTTTCATAAACACAATTCCTCTTTAACTCTCTCAAGGCCAATTCTCTACAGAACACCTTGCCTATCTCCTAAAGTGATTCACTTGATTCTTACTGAACAAAAGGTGAGTAAACATAGACACATACTATTTAAAAACATTAAAAATTATCATCCATTAAAAAACAAGGGTAGGAATTATAAAGGATCTTCTATAATCATTTCATTATTAAATATCGTGAAATAAAATGGGTAATCAAATTATTAAAATTCACTTACAAAACTATATAAGCGAATATAGCATACCAATTATGTTTTCATCACCCAAAGTCTAGTCTCCTTGTATATGACACTATTAGCTCTCCTTATTTCTCAGGCTTTTTTTCTATCATGTATCTCCATGATTTTGCCTCTATGTAGAAGATTTTGTAAATTTTTTGTTTGTGGTTTTTACATGCCACAGTGGGACAAAAACAGAATATGGTAATTTATCTACCCACTTGATTAATGAATTTTCCACTTTGAGGCTGCACTGTGATCAGCCCCATAAGAGACACAAATATATTTGTATATTTTTCTTCATTGACTTGAAACTCTACATGCTGCGCAAAATTTAGTGTGAATATTTTTTCAATTCTGATTTTTATGTGTACCTTTATATTAATACAAAGTTGACCAAACCTAGAATCAGCATAAAATTATATATTTGCTCCTTTGTCTGCCAAGCAAAATAAGTGATAGAGATAACTGCATCAAATTTTCTCAATGAAATGTTTTACTTACCACTCTCACAAATACTTACAGATCTACTGTCTTGCTGTATCAGTATACACTCTGGTTGTTCTTTGATCTCATGGTCAATTATCAGTAAGCTAGGTTATGGCCTTTCTAACCCAGTCAAGATATTGTAGGGAGCTCTCCATGTGTCCACAATTGTTGGCTGAATGAGGAACACACTGTAGAGCAGTGGCCGATTGGGATATCTCCAATATAACTGCTTGGTCTTTACTGGATCGATCAGGTATGCATCACTTTAATGTAACCTTCTTGTGCATTGCTAAATATATTACTCCATGACTGATTTCACACCCAAGTCATAATGGATAGCTCAGGTTGCATGGTAACTTGGTGGTTGTTGGTTAAGCATTTCTTCTTTGAATCCATATAAAAACTTTTGGTGAAATCCCAGTCCATTGTGAATTTTGATGATGGGACTTTATGCTGAATACTTGCCCACTGAACCTGAGAAAACCTTGGGCTTAGGAGACTGAAGTCACCTTTGATGCTCAGATGGACCCCTGCCAGAGAATGAATCCCTTGTGCCCCACAGGTCCCTTCATATCCCTGATTCCTATCACACTTGGCCTCCATGGTGACTTCTTATCCAGTGTTTGACAATCTAAAAAACAATGATAATTTGTTTTTCACCTTCTTGGTCCAGTTTTTGATGTTTCTCTTTGACTCAGGAGGTAGTTACACCATGGAGGGTCTTTGCTGCCCATTGTTTTGTGATCCATGAACTTTCTCAGTCTGGACACTAAAGTGATCAAATGGAGACACTAACATTTTTGTTTACTGGGGGTGGGGAGGAATTTTGCATTTGCGTGATAGTCCAAACACTTGGCTTAGTTATTAAGAAAGAGATTTCTTTTCCATATTTACTCAAAAGTGGGCCAAGTGTTTTTCTTCAAAAGAACAACGGATATTCTTGGATGATATAAAAACCTTGGTTGTACAACATATGTATCAACACTGTTATTCCCTTCCAGGTCTTACTGAATCACCATGCAGAATCTCTCTTCCAGGGAAAATTGTGGAACTATCACATCTGCTATGATATATGGCCCAGGTCACAGAACATCTGGTAAAGCAGCTTGGATATGTTACATTGCTCTGTCTTTTTGATCAAAAAGCAATGAAGGGTGGGTTCCTACTCAACATGAGCAAGCTTTATTATCCCTCCATAAAGTTGTTAGATCATGTATTCCAGTGTGGTTCTGCTAACCCTAAACTTCATAGGCCCACAGGGTACTGAGCCTCTATCTAGGTTGTAGAAGGGGACTGATACCACAAACTATAGTTTACTTTGAAACATTTACAGATCCTACTCAATACCACTGGAACCACAATATTGCATTGTTGAGTAAGTATTCTGAATTTTTATTGGACTTATTCTGCAACTTTTGACTGTAAAGTCTATGTAATCTAGACTAGTACAGTTGCCATGCACGAGAACCAGTCAACATGAGGTCATCCTTGTAATGGAATAACAGCAAGTATACCCTATAGATAGAAAAGGCCATCTAGGCCTCTGAAAAAGGACTGGCTGTAGAGGCAATACACTCCAGAGATAAGATTATGAATGTATATGTTAGCCTTGCCAGCTGAGGGAAGACAACATACAGAGGAGGCATATGTCAGGACTGTAGGCATATGGGTACAATGAGATATGTACATTGAAGTTACGCAAGCAAACTATCCACATTGTACAACAGCAGCAGCTAGGGTCACCTGTATTTAATGTCTGGGCAAATTAACTGTCATTTTCTATGTGGTTTCTTCTCTTTATCCTTCTCCTCCTGCTCTTCTTCCTTGTTCTGCTCCCCCTGTTCTTCCACCTTACTCTTCTACTTTTCCTACTCTTCCTTCTCTTCCTCACCTCCTCCTTTTGTATCTCCCATTTGTGCACAAGCCAAATCAAAGGGTTTGCCTGGATGTAGTCCAGTGAGCACTTCTGTATCATTCAGGTCCTTTGTGGTGACACAGTTCTCTTATATCCGTCAAGCTATGTGGTGTAGTTTTTTATTTACTTCTTATTTAGGTCCAGACCATTCTAATGCCTTCTGTTTAGATGTTGCTACAATAGGAGTCCTAAGTCCTAGGTAACTCAGTGTGGGGACTCATTCTCCTGCTCTGGCTATTTTAGTTATATATTCTAGAACCAGGAGCAACACAGGGTGAGTTTGATCAAATTGAGAGCTATTTAAAAATAAACCTGAGATAAAACACATTGGTATCTAAGTCTCATACCCCCCTAGTCTTCTTGGAGGATCACTATAATGTGTTCATTTCTGAGACCAATTTCAGGTCAGAACCAGTGTCCTGTGTTCTCTGAATTATTTGGGTACTTGCTTTCTCTCAAATAGTCACCCTGGCTTTAAAAAATGTGATTATTCCTTGGACAGTGGCATGAAGTACAGTTAAGAGTAATATTTGTTTGTGTTTTGTGTATCTTCTTTCAAGAGGCTCTATTTTATTCTTTAAAAAATCTGAGTGTGTAAAGAGTCTTATGTCATGGGTTGATTACTGGGTAGGCTGCATGTTTTTATAATTCCAGTGACACCATTGTTCAATTCACCTACAACATTTCTGCTTCAGTAGATCAATGAAGAATGTAGTGTGCTTGCAGTCTTCAGTTTTAGAAACACCACCAATAATTAGCCAACAAGAATAAGTCAGTTTCTGTCACAATCTAATGCTGCCTTTAACTGCAGTATTTTAAGGTAATCAGGTCTACCATGACTTTGTCATTGTAAAGAGGCATTCTTGACCTCTGAAACCAGGGAACATAATGTATCCCATCATATTTAGATTTTTCAATTAAGAAGCTTCAGTTTTCAATATCACACCTTCTAAGAAGAGTAAGCACAAACTCTTTAAATATGCTCTTTTTGATCTTCGATGTATTTTTAAATGTATTGTTTGAAGTGTATCTAATTTGGACAGTCACAGAGTATGTAATAACTCACATGACCAATCCATGGAAACAATCTCACCTCCCTAAGGTTTTGAACTGCTTCTTAAACATTAAAACAAGAGACAGTGGGAACTTCCATATCACACTTATTGGTTTATCTTTGGGTGCATTTTTCAGCCAACTATCCCAATAATCTTTGAGACTTTGCTAATGACATAAGCTGGAGACATAAATACATGAACCCTGTCTGCTGGGGTCAAATTAAATTTCTACTTATCCAAATTAATGTATATTTGAACATTGTTCCCCACCATGATTATATCCGCAAATATTCCATATTTTATGCTTGTTTAAATTGCAGCAATCAGAATACTTCCAAAGAGTAGCACACCTCATCAAGGGTCACAGTATGTCCCTCACCTTTAGCGTCCCTCTAAATTTGAGTGTAGTCAAGGTGGCAACAGCTATAGGAGAAGTCACTGCCATTATTACACTTTGTGTTTCATCTTGTAAATATTTCAGTATGTGGCACATGAAGATTTATTTGAGTTTCCTCTAACACTGATTACACATTTACCATAAAACTTTCCAATTATTCCCAAATATTGCTTGTAACCATTGAGAATAATACTACATTCATGTCCTAAAGTTCTTCAGATGAATCTGGACTCTTGGATATAAATCAAGGAAAACATCTAAGTCTGCTATGTGCACCACTCTGATAAATTTCAAAACTTCTATGTCATGACCACAGGCATGGAACCTAGCAACCAGAAAACATATTGGATTGTGACAGCATTCCTCAATCCTCCATCTGGTGATGCTGTGGAGCAATAATTAGAAATTACCATGATTGAATTCTGGATTAGGAATTTTGTTATTTCACTTTAATTATAGATTATCTTTGCTTTTCATACACACTATCCCTCATTAACTGTCTGAAGGCTAACATTCTACAACATACCCACCTCTGCCCAATCTAAACAGGAGACTCACCTGATACATGCTAAAAAATGAGAAGCAATAAAAAATATGCTCTAATTATTGAAAAAGAGGGGGAAATGTCTGTTCTTTTCTAAAATAGGAGGGGTACTGACAAAGTTCTGTTTAAATTTATTTAATTATTAAATAGTGGAAAATAAAGTGGTTAATAAAACTATATAAATTTTACTTGTGCACCAATATAATAATACATTGCACAATAAAACTCTGTTATGGGCTCACCACCCACATTCTAGTCACCATATATTTGACCATCTTTTCCACTCATGCTTTATCCCTCTGGTAACAAATATTAATTCATCTGTAGTAGGAGATTTTATTTGTCTATTCATTTTGTTTGTGGCTTTTACATTTGACATGTGCTAGAAAATACAGACTGCGGCAACTTAATCTTTCAATTAATGAAATAGTTTAAAACTACACTGTGATAAGCATTATAAGAAACACAGATATCTTTGTATGTTTTTTCCCATTAAGTAAAAACTGTCATAAACCTCTTCCCAAAAGTCAATGTGAAGAAAGTTCCATTCATGAGTATTTTATTTCCATGGCTATTGATGTAAAACATTGGCCAGAGCCAGGGCTAGCAAACACTGCATATAAGGCCACTGTTGAATAAGCAAAAAGAATCAGGGTGTGAACTGTCCTACACCCAAGCCATTGTGATGGTTTCTCTTACCCACCGTTCAGAAAAAAAGTCCAAAGATGCTCCCCTGTGCTACACCTGTCCATTTTCTGGTTGGTCATTTATAACATACAAAATATTCTGTAAGTCCAGACACATCTTTTCTTCCTCTGCCAACAGGTCATAGTGTACTTCTCATGAGTCCACAGGTCTAGGCTGAAAGAGAAATCCACTGTGTCGCATTACAAAACAAGAGCAATTGGGCCACTTGTTATATATCTGATTTGTGCAACAGAGGATCCTTTTAGGGTTGAATTTATACAGAATAATTTATATTGACGTAGTAGTCTTCCTGAACATGGTTAACTTCATGACTCCATGGGTTTCATCACACCCAGGTCAT
Source organism: Miniopterus schreibersii (assembly GCF_964146895.1). Classification (NCBI taxonomy): domain Eukaryota; kingdom Metazoa; phylum Chordata; class Mammalia; order Chiroptera; family Miniopteridae; genus Miniopterus; species Miniopterus schreibersii. Next base: position 16,432,849 of record NC_138120.1, on the reverse strand, counting down.
AATGGACAACTCAGGTTGCACTGTATTTTCATGACCCTTGTTTAAGCATTTGTTCTTTTAAACCAAGGAACGTGTTTAGGACAAATCTCAGTTCATTTTGAGGCATAATGAGAGACTCTTCACCTGAATGATTTTCCTGTTCCTAGGACAATTTTGCGATTAAGAGGTGAAGGAAGCCACCTTTGACGTGCTTATAGACATCAACCAGAACAATCCCATGCTCCACACAACTCCCTAGAAAGCCAAAATTACTATGCTTCTTGGCTTATATGGTTACTTTGTGTTCATCTCTCTACAAACAAATTAACCATGATGGTTGCCAGCTCATATGTTCTTTCTCTGTGACTCAGGAGATAGAATCCTCATGGAAGGGCTTTTCATTCATGTGTCCTGGTCTCCATGAAATTTTTCATTCTTTACACAAAGTTACAAAAGAGGGGGGACACTTAAAAAATTGTTTAGTGTGTGGAGATGATTTTCAATGTTGAGAGATGTCCAGCCTGTGGTTACATTTTTATGAAAGGACTATAGTTGCCAAATGTAACTCTAATGAAGGTCAAGTGTTTTTTCTCAAAAGAATGATAGTTATTTGTAAATGATATAAGGACATTTGTTGAAAATTCTAAGCGTCTTTACTATGATCTGCCTCCAGGTTTTCCTAACGCCCCAAACAAAATCGCTAACTGGCAGTGAAACTACTAGGAGCATCAAGTCTGCTACAATATATCACCCATGTCCCAGAGAAGCTTGTACATCAGACTGAACATGTCACAGTGCCTTTGTTGTCAGGGTGAAACTTGTAAAGACAATATTTTCACATCACTCCATAAATTTGCTCTAAGGACATGGCCCACTGAAGTTTATGTTGCTGCTAAAATCAAGATGCACATCTTTTTAAAAATATATCTTTACTGATTTCAGACAGGGGAATTGAGAGGGATAGAGAGAAATAGAAACATCAATGATGAGAGCCTTTGATTTGCTTCCTCCTGCATGCAGCCCCCCTGGAGATCAAGCCCACAACCAGGGATTTTGTCCTGAACAGGGATCAAACCATGATCTCCTGGATTATATGTTGATGCTCAACCACTGAGGCAAACTAGCGAGGTGTCTAAAACTCTTTGCAGGCCAGGTCAGATCCCAATATTTTTTGTTTTATAAAGGGTACCTCTCCTGGTCAATACCATTTTGCCCCAAAATAGTTCATTTTATCAGAATATTTCTAAATTTTAATCAAATTTAAATCTCAACTTTTGACTATAAAAGTATATCAATTTGAGAGCAGTACTGTTACCACTCACTAAGTTTAGTCAGCATAACTTCATCCTTATGATGGAACTGCAGAAAGGATTTTCCATGAATGAATATGTCAGTCATGGACTCTGTAAAAGACAAAAGTCTGTAGAGGTGATACAATCCTAGGTCCATTGATAAATACACTAAACAGTGAGCCACACCATCCAGGGCTAAACTGATGTAATAACATTCTGATGCATGTCTTCTATGACTCCATGCATTACATCACATTCAGTTCATAATGGACAATTCAGGTTACATGGTAACTTGTTGGCTTATGAGTAAGGATTACCTCTTTGAAACCAAATAAACATCTTGTGACAAATATCAGTCCATTTTCAGGGTGATCACATCCCTGAATACTTGCCCCACCTTTTGGGGACTACTTTGTGATCAAGAGTGGACAGAAGTCATCTGTGACACCAAATGGATATCAAGCAGGGACTAGAAACCTTGCCTCACCATTGGTCTCTGTGGTACTGAGATCCCTATGAACTTGGCCTCTTAGGCAACTTCTTGTCAGCTCTCTCCAATTCAGTGAATTATAATGATCAGGCTTGCCATCTCTCTACCATGAACCTTTCCCAATTTTCTCATATCTGGCTTGGAACCATTGAGACAAAAATGTACACATGTCATGAAGATCTTCATGTTGTTTGTGAAGTCTTGGATATAAATCAGGTAAATCATCCATGTCTGCTGTTGGGGTTCACTCAAATTTTTATCATTAACATAGAGATTAAAACTAGAAACAAAAATAAAAAACACATTGGTTTGCCAGAGTGGTCATCACTCCTCCATCTAATGATGCTGTTACCAAATATTTAGAAATTGTCTTGTTTGACTGGTGTTTGGAATCAGAATATTTTTTTTAATTCTTAATAATTGATTTTTTTCTTATCATATACATTCTTTATTAACTATCAGGTGGCTAATGTTAAATACAACACACCAACCAAAGTGAGTGATTTGTTGAACTGCTCCAAAACCTGCCCATTGTCATGGTTTCCTTAACCACTTCCCTTCACAAATATTTAAAGAGTACTATCATGCTTCAGTTGTCTGATCTCTGTGTTTATCCATATCTTGCTAAATATCTTTAAGCCATGAAAATTATTTCCTTCCTCTACTGTCCAGTCTCAAAAGATGATTCACCTGATTCTTAGTGAACAGGAGGCAAGTAAACAAAAATTTTCCTATTATTTGAATACATAAAAAATGTCTCTTCTTTTCTGTAATATCATGGCCAGTGAGAAAATTTATTTATAAAATTATTTTATTATTTTGGGGGTATAACTTTCTTAGTAACATGTTACAAATGCCACTTGTACAACTATAATATACAACATAGCATATTTCATTATGTGCTTACCACTCTAAGTCCTGTAATCTTGTTTTTTACTCCATTTGCCCTCCTTATCTTCAGTCTTGCTTTCACCACTCTGGCAAACACAAGTATATATTAGGAGATTATTTTTTGTCTCTTATTTTGTTTTTAGCTTTTTTACTGCACAAATGAGAGAAAACATTAAATGTGTCAAAATATGCTCTTGTTTAGTGAAATATTGCACTTTGAGGCTACATAGTGATAAGCATCATAAGACACACAAATATATCTGCATGTTTTTGCCCATTAATTGAATGAGCTCAACAAACATTTCCTCAAATTATATTGTGTAAAATTTTCCAATATGTTTCTTTGATGTCTTTATTAATGGAAAATGTTGGAGAGCACCATAAGCCATCATATACATGCATATATAATCATTTGTAACCCAACCAAAGTGAGTGGTTAGTTGAACTGCCCCAAATTCTAACCGTTGTCATGGTTTTTTACCCACTTTTCTTCACAAATATTTACAGAGTACTGTCGTTTAAATTGCACGATCTCTGGGTGCTCATTCATATCTTGCTAAATTAGCTGTAAGCCAAGACAAATCATCCCTTCCTTAGACAACATGTCATCATTAGTTTATAATGAGTACAAATGGTGATCCAACAAGGATACATTGCATAGCACTGGTGACTGAGAGAAATTACGCCATTACATAGATAATTATTTGTGCCTCAAGGGGCCTTTCAGGATTTATCATGTAGTGTTCCACTTTAAATTGCTGTTGTAGTTTCTCTGTGCATGCAATTTTTCATGGGTTTCATCACACTGAGGTCATAATTGACAGCTCATGTTGCCTAGTACCTTCATGGCCATTGGTATAAGCATTCATTCTTTGAAAACAAGGAAATTCTTTTGGACAAAACTCAAGCAATTTTGATGGGTGATGGAAGACACTTACCCTGAATGTTGCCTCTTTTCCCTTGGACTGTTTTGGGCTTAAAGGGGACTAAAGCCACCTGTGATGTGTGGGTGACCTTCAGCCAGAGACTGGGTCCCTTGCTCCACACATGTCCCTGGAGAAGCTAGGTCCCTATGGAACTTGGTCTCTGTGGTTATTTATTTTTACTCTCAACAACACAATGAACCATAGTGATCAGGTAGGCCAGGTTCTGGGTCCAGTTCCTGCTGTTTATCTGTGACTCAAGAGGTAGGAATATCATGGAGGAAATTGACCCTGTGTTCTGGTTCTCATATTCTTTCTCAGACCGGGCACTGAAGTGAAAGAGGAGGGGAACACTTAAATTCCTGTTTACAGGGTTAAGGGGATTTTGCATGTTGAGTGTTTTTCAACCATATGGCTGTATTTTTATGAAATAACTCTATTTGTCAAATTAGACTTTTAAAAAGGCCAAAAGTTATTATTTAACAAAACAGTAGTTATTTAAAAATAACATAAATGTCTTGATTGAGAATCCTTAGCATCCACAATGTCATTCAACACCAAGTTTTTCTTAGCCTTCAAAGAAGATCTATATGTGTCAGAGAAAACTGTAGGACAATGAAGTCTGCTACAGTATATGGCTCAGGTTACAAAGCAAGTAGTACAGCAGCCTGAACCCAAATTAGTGCCACGATTTTTCTGGGTCCAGCTCAAAATGCAGAGATTTTCTGACCACTCCATAAATTTGCCAGAGCCATATGCTCCAATATGTTTAATTCTGCCTCTAAAAACCACAGTTCCTCTAGAGCTGTGCCTCCATCTTTGTCCCAGGCAGAGCCTGATGCCACAAACTATTATTTAGTTCAAAAAAGTTACCTGTCCTGATCAATGTCACCGGACCCAAAACATCTTACTGAGTGAGAATTCTGAATTTTATTTGGATTTAGTCCACAAATTCTAACTCAAAAAGAGTTATAAAGTTTAGAGAAATACTGTTACCTCTAACTAGGTTCAATTTATATAATGCCATTCCTGAAATGGAGCAGTGGGAAAGATATCTTCTGGATGGAAACGGCAGTCAAGGCTTCTCAAGGACACATGGCTGTAGAGGTAATACACCCCAGAAGCAAGATAATCAATGTATATGCTGGCCATGACAGCTGAGAGAAGGCAACTTTGATTGGACTGTGGAAACATAATGAAGAATCATTGGCCTGAAATGTGGGTGTATATTGGTACAGTCCAATTTATTCACTCAAGTTTCTCACACACAATAACTGAATTGGTTCAGCAGCAGAAGCTAGGGCCACCTGAAGTTAAAATATGGGTAAAACAACTGCCATTTACTAAGTTCTCTTTTTTTCTCTCCTTTCCCATCCCCATTTACCCCTGATCCTCTTCATTTTTCTACTCTTTATTTTTCCCTTCTTCTCTGTCTCCTTCTGTTCCTCCTACTCCTCTTTTTCCTCTCCCCCCTTTTCTCCTCATTATTCTCCTTATCCTCCTTTTGCACAAGCCAAATTGAAAGACTAACGTTGATATTTTCAAACCACTCCTGCATCTTCCAGATCCCTAATAGAGGCAAAAATCTCTAATACTCCCTCTGGTTTGAAGTGTAACTTTTGATTTAACACTTATTTAGATACAGCGAGTTCTAATGCCTATGGTAACACTTTCCTATCAGAGTAGCCCTCATTCCCTAATAATACATTGTGTGTTTTTATCCCACTGTTATGGCTATTTTAGGTATGAATTCTAAACAGCGGCCACAAAGGGAGGTGCCCAAGCAAATTATTACCTATTCCAAACTGGATCTGAGCTAAAACTCATTGGTCATCTTATGCTCAAAAGCTCCTTGTCTTATTGTAGGGCCACAGTCATATTTTGGTGTATTAAAACAATTTTAGTTCAGAACTAATTTCCTGTAATCCATGAATTGTCAGTCTGGTCTTTGCTTTCATCCAAATAGACAGTAGTAACCATGCTAAACCATGGTAAAAAAAGTTTTTCAGTCCCTTGGGAATAATTACAAAATAAGGGTGATTGTATATATTTTGGTTGTCTCCAGTTTTTTTCTTGAGGGTGTAGTCTTGTTTCTTTGGTGTGTGTTTTTGTTTCGTTCTGTTTTGTTTTTAGAATTCTGGGTGTGTAAACTGACTCATGGCCTGAATATGGTTAATTGGCTCATTGGCTCTTTTTATGATCCCAGTGAAACCATTGTTCACTTCACCTCTAACATTTCTGCTTCAGTAGATGGAGGAAGAATTAACTGTTCTTGCTGTCTTCAGTTTTAGAAATGCCATGATAATTGAGCCAACATGGTTGGTAATTGTTAGTCAGCCTCTTTGAGGATCCTTTGACTTGCAGTCTTTTAGGGTAATCAACACTACTATGACTTTGGTGGTTGCACAATGCACATTGGCCCCTGCCACTATGGGATGCAATGTCTCCTATAACATTTTGGTTATCCAGTGGAGAGACTTAAGTGATCTATTATTGGCCTACCTATAAGAGTTCTTCAAATCAAATCTTTCCCTTCTTCAATATATTTCTAAAAATATTGGTTAAACTTATGCCATGTGGACAGTCACAGAATGCAAAACGACACTCATATGAATAATCCACTTAAACATTTTCACCTTCCTAAGCCTTTGAACTGCATCTTCTACATTAAAACAAGAGTTTGTTGGAATTTCCATGACATATTTTTTGGTCCACCTATGAGGGATTTTTTTCAGACAGTCACCCCAATAATATTTTAATGCCTCTTCTATAAAATTCAAGCTGCAGACATAAATGCACAACATCCATCTAGTGGGTCCCAAGTTAATAAATGCCCTATCTTCCAAATGTATGTTTATTTGAACATTGTCCCCAACCATTATTAATTTCCATACATATTCCATATTTTTATGACTTTGAAAATTACAGGTCTCACATAGTTCTCCAAAGAGTAGTTAATCTACTTAATTATCACACTACCTCCTTCACATTTATGGTCTTGCTGGACTATGAGTCAAGTAAAGGTGGAAAATTCCACAGGAAAGATGACTCCCATTGTTAGCTTTGTGGGTTCCCTCTAATACATTTTTCCAGTATTTGACAAATCTTGAATTATTCTAGTATACTTCAATATAATTTGCAACTCTACCATGAATTTTTCCAATTTTCTCACATCTGGCTTTGAAATTTTGAGAAAAAAAAATATTGCTATATTCTCTAGCCTTTCAAGGTTAATCTTAGTGTTGGATATAAATTTTTTAAAACTTTATGTCTGCTGTACTGGACAATTTAGATTTTTTTCAGAATATCTACATCATCACCAAATATATGAAATCTAGAAACTATGATACCCAGAGGATTGGTACAGTGGTCCCCAATCTTTCATCCAAGATTGCTTTAGCCCAATATTTAAATATTGTCTTGAGTGGACCATGGATAAGACCTTGTTTTTTAACCCTTAATGATTGATTTTTTTTCTATTAATAGATACTATTTCTCATTAACTTTCTGATGGTTAATAACCTAAATCAAGCTTCATACAGCCCATCCTTAACAAATGATTCACCTTTCCTTGCTGAGAAATTATAAGTAATCAGAATACATTCACTTTATTTCACTATGTCGATTGTAGATGTGTAGGGACCAAGGGCAATTGGGCCACTATTTATATAAATGCTTTATGCCTCCAGGATTCTCCCAGTTTTGAACATGTATCTACCACTATAAATTGATGCTGTAGTCTTCCTGTGCATGGAAAAATTGATCACTTTATGGGTGACAGCAGATCCATGACATAATGGACAACTCGGGTTGCATATTACTCAGTGGACCATGGTTTGACATTTAATTTTTGAAAGCCAGGAGACAAATCACATTTCATTTTGAAGGGTTATGGCAGCCATTTCCATTGACTATTTTACCCTACTAACTAGGGCTACCTTGGGCTTTAGATGGGATGCAACCCACCTGTGTTGTGCTGATGGACCTTAATCCAATCCTGGAGACAGTGTCTCACCACAGATCTGTGGACAGACAGGATCATTATGGAGCTTGGCATCTGTGGTCACTGCTTGCCCATCTTAATACAATACAGTGAACCATAATGATCATGTTTTCCAGCATCTGGTCTATTCCTGTTGCTTGTCAAGGACTCAGGAGGTAGGAACATAGTGGAGGGGTTTTACCTCTTATTTTTGTTATCCTTCCACTTACTCAGAACACCAGAGTGAGAAAAGAGGAGGAATAATTCTGTGCTTGTATTCTGGGTGGAGTTGCTTTTTAGGTTGTGTAATGGTCTGAGCACTTGGCTACATTTTTTGGATTTTTTTTTTTTTTTTTTTTTTGCCTAATTTGTCTCAGAGAGTACCAAGAGATGTTCCACCAATAAAAAAAAAAAAAAAATTGTTTGCTGATATGAATAACATGGATGAAAAGCTCAAGCATCTATATTGGGATACATCTCCAGGTCTTCCTAAGGCAACAAACACAATCTCTATCTTCTAAGGAAACATGTAGATCATCACATCTGCAGTAATATATGGCCCATGACATAGAGCAGCTTGTCCTGCAGCCTTAAAAAAATTCAGTGGTCTCTCTTTGTTATGGTCAGACTCAAAAAAATCAAAATTTTAGGACACTCCTATAACATTCTGGAGTCACATTCTCTGGTAGGAAATAAGATGTCGCTACAGGCTTGAGGTCCAGTGGCTGCTGTGCCTCCATTTTGGTTGTTTGTGAGGCTAGATGCCCCAAATTATTGTTTACCTTGAATAATTTACCTTCAATAAAGGAAAATTATTGTTTACCTTGAATATAGCGCCTACTCAATACTACTAGACTATAGATATTTAAATTTTTGAGAATAATTCTTCACTTTTGTCCAATTTTTTGTAGAACATTTGCTTCTAAAAGTGCATCAAGTCTAGAGTCGTACTGTTTTCAATCACTTGGTCCAGTCAGCATGTCATTTTTGTAATGGAACATCAGGTAGGATATCATGGGGAATGAAAAAGCAGTCACAGGTTTTGTGAAAGGCATAAGGCTGTAGAGGTATGTCTGAATAATAGAGAGTGGGAATTCATTCCTATTCCATGGCTATTTCAATGATACACCCCAATGGTATAAGCTTCCTTGCTGGGTGAGAAAAGGCAACTTTGATTGAACTTTGGTTACATATAGAGAGGATAATTGTCGGAATACCAAGTGCATATATGTACAATGTGATGTGTACGTTAACTTGAGACAACCAAATTAGTAACATTGCCTCAGCAACAACAGGAGTCACCTATAACTAAACTTTGAAGTAACAGCTATTCTCCAAGTTTATTTCTTCTCCATCTAAATTTCCTTCCCCCCTTCCTCCTCCATCTGTTACTGTTTCTCCTCCTCCTCCTCCTGATCCTAAGCTTTCTCCTACTCCTTCTATCTCTCTTTTTAAAATTTATCTGTATTGTTGAAGTTATTATAGATGTCCTATTTTTTCCAAAATTGACCCTCTTCACCCTGCACCAACCCCCTCCCCAGGTCATTACCCCATTATTTTCTGGGTCCATGGGTTAGGAATATATGAATATGACTTATTTGTTTAATCTTTACAACCCCCCACCCCCTTCCCTCGCCTTCTGAGATATGACAGTTTTGCATGATTTAACATCTCTGGGTTTATTTTGCTTGTCAGTCTCTTTTGTTCATTAGCTTCATGAAAAAGAAGAGCCTCCAACACTTTATGAATTACTGGTTTTGTGGTGATGAACTCCCTTAGCTTTTTCTTATATGTGAAGCTCTTTATCTGACCTTCAGTTCTAAATGATAGCATTATTGGGTGGAGTAATCTTGATTGTAGGTTCTTGCTTTCCATCACTTTGAATATTTCTTGACACTCTCTTCTGGCCTACAAAGTGTCTGTTGAGAAATCAGCTGGCAGTCCTATGGATGTTCTCTTGTAGGTAACCACTGTCTTTTCTTTTGCTGTTTTTAAGATTCTCTTTGTCTTTAACCTCCGACATTTTATTTGTGATATGTCTTGGTATGGGCCTCTTTGGTATTCTCTTTTTGGGGGACTTTCTGTGCTTCCTGGACTTGTAAGTCTATTTCTTTCTCCAGGTAGGGAATGTTTTCTGTCATTATTTTTTGAAATAGGTTTTCAATTTCTTGCCCTGTTGCTTCTCTTTCTGGCACCCCCATAATGCGAATGTTGGGTCCTTTGAAGCTGTACCAGAGACTCCTTACACTATCTTTACACTTTTGGATTCTTTTTTCTTTTTGCCTTTTTGATTGCTTTTGCCTGCTTATATTTCAAATTACTGATCTGATTTTCAGAGTCCTCTACACTATTGTTGATTCCCCATAAAATATTCTTCCTTTAAGTTTATGTAGCCTTCACTTCTGACTGGTTATTATGTCATTGATGATCTCACTAATTCCCTTAATAGACATACTAATATCCTTGAGCATCCTTACAACCATTGTTTTCAACTCTCTATCTAGTAGCTTGCTTGGCTCCATTTAATTTAGTTTCTTTCTTTGGATATTTCTCCTGTTTAATTTGTGACATGTTTCTTTGCCTCCATATTTTGGCTGCTTCCTGTTGTTTGTTTCTATGTATTAGGTAGGGCTGTCATGTCTCCTGGAATTGGTATAGGGGCTTTATGTAGCATGTATCTGGTAGGGAACAGTGACTCAGTCTCCCCCGTCACCTGAGTTGGGCACTCTAGGTGATTCACTATGTGTGATATGTGCACTGTCCTGTAGTAGTGGAGCCTTGATTGCTGTTGGTGTCACTGGAGGGAATTGACCTCCAAGCCAATCAGCTGTGAGGACCAGCTGCAACTACAGCTGAAGAGATGCTGTTCTGGAGATGACCCTATGGAGTATTTACTTCAGTGGAGCTTTGCTATTCACTGAGTGTTCCCCTTGAGTGTTCCACTCATGGATGTGGTAGGGTTGTAATCCTTTGTGGTTGAATCTGACCACTGGGTGCACTGTGCCTGGGTCCTCCTGGGAGGTGCAAAGTCAGCATCTGCCGGTGCCCTGCCCAGGGCTACTGAGCAGGAGCTACACAGCAATCCATAGATGACTTCTACTTATACTGAGCTTGGAGGTGTCCATAAGAGGCCAAGCTATGAACTAATGCAGGATGCCACTTGTGCTGTGTTTGGGACCACATATTGAGAGGTATGGGCCACCCTAAGACCAGCTTCTGCTTCTTTGAAAGATTTTAGCAAAGTCCAAAGTATGAGGCAAGAGAGACCACTTGCATAGAAAAGGCACTGGAAATGGCTAGGGTGAGTTTGAAAGTACAGAGTCGTGGGATGTTCAGGAATGACCAGGGTGAGGTGAAAATTGTGAGTCAGGTTGATAGATTCAGAGAAGGCATCTGCCTGATGGCTCTGTCTTGGAGGGTTTTTCAAAGAATCAATGACCTCTACCAGCTCTTCCATCTGTGAGAAAGTTGCCCATACAGCTCTCATTTTGATTCCAGAAAGTTAGCTAGTCCCTGGAAGTCCCAAATTCCTTTCAAGCTGATGGTGCCCAATGCTGGAGCTCAGAGGCAGTGCCTCTGAGTAAATCCATGAGCTTGCTCCTTAGAAGGAACTGCCTGGGACTCCTGCAGCCTATGAGTCACTCATCCCCAATCCCAGCTGGTTTTACATCCCAAAGGTGTGGGGATGTCTCTTCCTTTGCACTGGAAATCTAGGCTGAGGTGCACGAAGCAGGGCTGGATCCCTTGCTCCTCCAGGAAACCACTTCTGAGATATTCCTCCCAGTTTTAAAATATGGAACCTTGGTGTGAGACCACTCTTGCATCTGTGTGGTTCAGCCCAGATTCCACCCTGAGTCTCTGGCCCTCCTACCAGTCTCAGTGTGCTTCTTCAGTTTTCTAGTTGTAGGGCCTCTGTTCAGCTAGATTTCAGAACATTCTGAATGAAGGTCGTTCTGAATTTTGGTTGTAATTTTGCTGTGATTGTAGGAGGATGAGGGTACTGTGGTTACCTATGACAGCATCTTGTTTACACTATCTTCCTCTTTCTTAATCATGGTCATCTTTTTTTCTCCTCTTTCTTCCCTTCTTTTTAATCTCCATTTCCTTCTCTCCCACTCCTCCATTTTTTTTCCCCTTTCTCCTTTTCCTACCCCACCACCAACTCTTCATTGTCTTGCCCCTGCTCTTTGAACTCATTTTTCCTATTTACTTTCATTCTTCTCTTCCTCCTCCTTCTTCTCTTTCTACTACTCCTTGTCTTTCTTCTTTTTCTCTCTGTTATCTTCCTCATTCTCTTTCTTCCCTCTTTCCAAGAGACAAATCAAAGTTTCATGCAGCCATCACTCCTGCAACTTTCAATACCTTGAAGGTGGCACAAATCTCTTATCTACATCCAGGCATGGAATATAGCTTTTATTAACAACGTATGTAGGTTGTCGCAGTTCTAATGATTTCTGTTTAGATTTTCACACAGTTGCAGCCAAAAATCCTCACTAATACAGAATGGGGACTCATTCTGATGTTATGGCTATTTGAATCATGCCTTCTAGGACAAGGGAAACTGCAACAGAAATGCAATAATATTTTGATCCACTTCAAATGCAGCTTAGCTTAAAACTCCTGATGTTGCCTAATCCTTAACATTTCCTAGTCATAGTGGAGGGCCACAGTACTCTTTGGTTTCTGAGAGAAATTTCATGTCACAACTGAATTACATTGTTGTTTGCTCTTTTCCCAAGTAAAGAGTTTCCCGGGGGGGGAAAAATATCAATGATTCCATTGGGGAAAGGCATGTATAAGGTTATCATTATAAAATTTTTGTTGCCTATAAAGGGCCACTTCTCAAATGGCTCATGTGTTTTCATTATTTATGAATTTTTGGTATATAAAATGGCTATTTTCAGGGATTGGTTGATGCTCAGTTGGAAGTTTTCTGCAATTCCAGTGGCATAGATTTTCTCTTCACCTAGAATATTTCTGCTTCAAAGATTGTTAATGAATTGTCATTTTCTGTCTAGGGACACAATGATTTTTTCACCATCACTGAAGTCAGTGGCAGTTAGACTAATTAGATTCTCCTTGGATTGGCTGACTCTTAGGGTGATCAGATGTACCATTAGTTTGATGATTGGAAGAGCCCATTGGATCCAGTCATTAGGGGATCCAATATCATTCATCATATAGAAATTTTATGACTAAGAGGCCTGAAATCCAATATGGCATTCAAAGAAGTGTCATGATAAAATTCCACAAGTATGCCCTTCCCACACTTAAATATATTTCTCAAAATATTGTAAAAGATATGCTATGTGGACACTCCAAGAGTATGCATGCCAAATCCATGTCAACAATCCCCGTTTTAAGCATTGGAATAGGCTTTCCCACATTAAAACTAGATGCAGAAAGCATCCTCATGCCACACGTACTGGGCCATCATTAGAGGCATTTTTCAGCCAACCAGCTCAGTAAACTTTTAGAGCCTGTTAAAATGACCCATGAAGTTGAAAATCTATTCCTGGCGGGCCTGAATTGATAAATTCTATCTCATACTAATTTCTGTTTTTGAACCTTCTTTTTCGCCATTATGTCCACACATATTCCATATTTTTCTGCTCAAAGTACAGAAGTAATGTAGAACTTACATAGTGTAGCACACCTTCACAAGGGTCACAGTTTGATTAACACCTTAGGGTCCTGGAGTCCACTCAAGGTTGCAACAGGCAAAGAAAAGGGCACTTGCCATTATTACCCTTTGTATTAACGCTTGCAGATTGTTCCGGTGTGTCACAAATCCTGAAATTTTCTCATTTTCTCCAATATGGGTTACATCTCTACAATAAACCTTAAAATTTTTCTAACATCTTGAATGGAACCATTGAGAATATAAACATCTCATGGCCTCAATCATGTTACAAGCTGAACATACACTATTGCATATGAATTAAGTAGGTCACATGAAGTGATCCTTGTTAATAAACACATTTCAGCTGCTGGGGACCACTCAGATATTTTCCAGATCCTCTATGCCATCATCACAAACATGGAAACCAGGAAACCCATTGTATTTCAACAGATGTCCTCACCTCTCTATCTAGTGCTGCTGCAGCCCAGTATCTAGAAATTATCTTGCTTGGTGGAAGTCTGGAATCATCAGTTGGCTTTGTTACAATTAACATTGACTTACTTTTATTTTCATGGACTCAATACTTCACTAACTGTGTGATAACTAATGCCATACAACACACCTTTTATTGACCAGTCTCAAAAGATGATTATCCTAATCCTTATTAGAACAAATTGTAACTAAACAAAAATATGTTCGTATTCTACAACAGCAAAAACAAAATGTCACTTCTCTTGAACAAGTGTGGACTAACAAAGTTTCTTTCTAAAATTATTTTATTAAATTTTTATGGTAACATGGTTAATAACATTATATAAATATCATTTGTACAACTTTATAGTATAAGAGAGCATACCCCTTTATGTACTCCCCACCAAAGGAGTAGCCTCCTCTGACCTCTTGTATTTGACGCCCTTTTCTGTCCTTATACCCCTCACGATTTTGCTTTTTTATTACCATCATTATTTTGTCTGCAATGAGGCAATTTGTGTGCTTTGTTATTCAGTTTGTTTGTTTGCTTCCTTGGTGGTTTTACATTACATAGATGAAGGAAAATATAGAATTTGCCACTTTATTCTCTTGATTTATGAAAATGTCCACATTGAGTTTTCACTGTGATGAGCCTTCTATGATACATAATTATCTTTGTATATTATTTCCCACTGAGCGAGACATGCCCAACAAACTTCTGCCTAAATTGTGAAGGATCTTCCAATCATACTTCTTTTATGAGTCCGACTATTGTTGAAAACTATCAGCTAGAGCCATGAGTTAGTATCTACTTGAATAGCTAGTTGTTTGTCATCCAATTAAAGTAAATGATGAGGTAATCAGGCCTAATCTCTGCCCATCGTAATGGTTTTGTTACCCATTTTCCTTTACAAATGTTCAGAAATTGTCTGTACTGCTGCAGTTGTCTATTTCTGGTTGGTCTTTTATATCATTCGAAGTCATCAGCAACCCACGACACAACTATTATTCCTCTATCCTATGAATGACAGACCCATTGGATAGCAGTAGAGACTAATTGAAATAGGGCCACCTCTTATATTACTGCTTTTGTCCTCCTAGGTTTTATTTTATATGTACAACATTAAACTGATTAGTCTCCCAATTAATGACTTAGATATGACTCTGGTGATGACATCACACCCAGGCCATAATAGACAGCTCAGGTCCCATGGAATGTTAGTGCCCCATGGTCAACCATTTTGTCTTCAGACCCAACATAAATTTTTGGCACAAATCTAAGTTTAGTTTGAGAAGTGATAACAGCTCTTTGCCCTGAAAGTATGCCCCTCATAGCTAAGACTGCTTTGGGATCAAGAAGAGACTAAACCCACTAGTTTTGCCTACATGGACCTCAGCCAGAGCCTGCAACACCTGCCTCTATATCATTTTCTTGAGAGCCAAAATCCCTATGGAGTTTGCCTTTAGTGTTACCACTTACTTTGCTCTGACATATGAGAGGGAGGCACAGGTCTCTTGGCTAGGCTTAGGTCTTCAAAGCTATGTTCAGGCCTCCAAGGGTTACAGGTTCCACTCAGAATTAATGAGTCTAGGCTAGACTTTAAAGCCAGGTTAGACTACCAGGAGAGGCTGCTTTCTCAAATGAGCATCTGCCTTAACATTGTCACAGTGAACATTTCCTAGTCATACACATTGTCCTTGTTTTGGCAGTGGCAAATTACAATGAGTCTGAAGGGTCTGAGGACCAGACTGGTCTGCAGGGAACACACAGTCATTCCAAATCCCACATTTCTTCTGAGTTCCACAATGGGCCTGTACATTGGAAGTGGGAGATTAGTGTGAGTCTAAAAGATTGTCCTTAGTGAAAAATACTCCTCAAAGGACTTAAACAACTATGCAAAAATTATAAAGGGCATTAAAGTTCCTGCATCAGAGGTAGGCAAGCCAGAGATTCAATGTCTTATGGTCTCTGTTGAATATCCAATTCTCTCCTCATAGCTGGACAGCAGTCATACACAATGTGTAAACAAATAGATGTTGCTGTATTTAAATAAACTTTATTTTGGACACTAGAGTGGGAATTTTATATACATGAGATGTATAAAGCAAGAAGGTATACCTCATACTTTATGAGAGAATTGCCCAAGCCCAGGTTTCTGGAGCCCTCTGCCTCCCTCAAATTCTAAGAGATATGCCCTGGACCTAGGTTTCTGGGGTCGTGGGGTCCTGAAAGAGAGACTTAGCATTTTCGGATAGACTAGGCTTTGGGAGGCTAGGTTCAGCTCTTCAGGGTTACTCTTGGATTTTTGTGACTCGGCTTTGCTCTCTAAGGCTTTAATGGCAGGCTCTGAGGTTGGACTGACACTGAGGCTAAACCAGACATTGAGACTAGTGTCAGTCTTTGATGATGTCACACTGCACATGGACAAGTCACATGTTTTGTTCTTGTGTTGGCAGTGGCAAATTACAATGAATCTAAAGGGTCTGTTTCCCAGACTGCCCTGTATGGGAAAGACATTAATTCCAACCCTATTCACCCCAACTTTTGAGCATCAACCTAGGATCCAGGAGACTGGGGTTCGATTCCCAGTTAGGGCACATGCCCGGGTTGCGGGCTAGGCAGCTGATCAATGACTCTCTCATCACTGATATTTCTATCTCTCTCTCGCCCCCTTCTTTCTTCTCCCTGAAATCAATAAAGATGTATTTTTTAAAAAATCCAAATTATTTATGTCTGTAATAGTCTGTAACAGAATATTTAATCAATTCATTTTTGTAAATGCTACTATCAAATTCTGTCTAGTACAGTGTAGTTTAATCTACACATGGTGAATACCAGTAGTGAAGTGTTAGAACACTCTTAGAATCATTCCTACCAAGAGAGATTTTTGCACATCTTTTTTAGCAGAGACTGAAATTAGTGAAACACTTATTAAGTAGTGAAGATTACAACATGCTACACTTGTAACTGGCATCATTTTATATTTCAGACTAGATATCAACATTTGCACAAAACAGGTTCACCTCTGTATTAATAAAAACAGTAAGGCATATTCTCTATGCCATACATATACTAGTTGGTCATAAGCTAAAATAAATAAATAAATAAATAAATAAATAAATAAATAAATAAATAAATAGCCCGGCCAGGCGTGGCTCAGCAGTTGACCGTCAACCTGGGATCCAGGCGATCAGGGCTCAATTCCCAGTCAGGGCACATGCGCAGGTTGTGGGCTCGATCAATGGCTCTCTCATCATTGATGTTTCTACCTCTCTCTCTCCCTCTCCTTTCCTCTCTCTGAAATCAATAAAGATATATTTAAAAATAATAAATAAATAAATAAATAAATAAATAAATAAATAAATAAATAAATAAATAAATAAATATAAATAAATAATCTTCCAGTACCTAGTATTTCTAAGGGCTTTTAAATTATCTACTGACCAGGACCAAACCATCCCTTGTTCCCCACATAGCCTGACCCTGCCTTTAAGCTCAGCAAGAACAATAGATACAGTGTGCTGCCACTCCACCCTGGACAAAAAGTCCTCTCCATTTCCTTTCCTCAGTCCTTAGCTTTTCTGTTTCAGAATGGTGATTGCAGGTAACTGTTAAATTTTGTGATTCCCTGTTGAGAATTTAGAAAAGTAGACTCATTCCATATTGTGAAGACAAGGGTTTTCTGGTGGTCTCTGGATCTCCAGAATGTAAGATTTGCTCTTTCAATCTCATTGCATAAGCTCAAACCTCAGAATCTGTGTGCAGGTTTTTAAAATTCACATGGGAGACTCACTGTCAACTGCTGGAAATAGGCTTTGGGAAGTGTGGGTTTTCCACAAAATCACAGGGTGTTAATATACCTGGGAAGTGTCTAACAGAACATCACAGGAATATAATTCTTTTGAAAGAGCTGTAATTCCTCCATACCTTGTGGCTGTGTGGCTAGGCTCCTATTTGGGGCAGTAATACATCATATCTCTTGCAATTGTCTATTTCACTATTTTGAGAGTAAGTTAACTAGTTATTTCTATGCCTCCTATGTTCCACAGCAGTGCACATGGCGCCTTCGGCAGTATAACTGAAGGGTCACTACAAAGCTTGGTTTTTCAAAGGTGGGATCTGTTCTAAGAAGGGGAACCAAGATCATTAACCTCAGATCAAGAATTTATTTTGCAGTGTACAGTAAAATTTCAAACTTGACAGGAATGGACACCCACTCTCTGTCAAAATTTATCAAAGTAATAGCATGCTTCACATATGCATAGCTAACACAGAATAGCATGGAAGATAGTCAACTCATCCCTTGTTAAGTGGGCTGGATAGCTAACCTACTGGTTGGTTTGTTGAAATAGTATGGGAGGCTTCTACTGCTTGCAGTGCTTCACAGCCGTAGTATTTTGGGCCTAAAGTTGCCAAAGTACACTGTACTCCTGTAGCATCTTCACAGAATTGGATGGCTTTTCTGTCTAGGATCAGACCAGAAGGGAAGGATCTAGCCCTGTCAGTCCTTTTTAGGAACAAACAATTGTCTCAGGAATACAATTCTGCACAGAATTTTATGTTTTTGTGCAATACCACTTCAGGCTCTTTGGGCTGAGATGGACAATTTTCATCTAATGTGTCATTATATTTCACAGATTGTGTGATTGTTGGCAATTTTTATTCAGGTAAGTTCACATTGAAGGGAGGAGTGATATGTTTGTTTGAGAGAACCTAGGTGGCTCTGAGGTGAAAAAAATGAGACCTTTTAGAACACAGGATTTCAGAGAGATCACACTTCCACCTACTGACCAGGACTGCTCTTTCTAGAATCCTTCGGCTGTTCAGTTGTCCCAAGAAGCCAGAACCGGACTATAAACTCAGCAGCACCTACTGTATTGGCATTGGGCTGCCACTACCGTCAGGACATGTAGTATTGGACAATTTCTTTCACCTGATCTGATCTCTAAGTTTTGTATAAGCACGGGGAAGCTTTGTTCGGTTTGCTTTTCTCTGTTGAAATTGCAGAAGAGAAAACCTTCCCTCTTGTGGGGGCAGATATACTTTCAGGATGTCTTAATTCTTTAAAATTCAGACTTTCTGCCTCTTAAAATGGGACTTAGACTTTAAAATATAAATGAATTGTCACAAAATTAGCACAGGGACATCCTTTCAAGACCAATAAAATTCCCACAATAACACAGAGAAAGAACTTTCCAAACTGGTTTCCAATATTTCCTTATCCCAGGCACAAATTTATGTAAAAATCCCTTTAAACCTCTCTACACTCCAGGGAGGTTAGACTCCACTTGAAAGATGGATTTTTTTTCAGCTCCAGTGTCTATTTTCTTACTGCTAGAGTGAGAAAACAACTTCAATAAAGCATGGCGATTCCACAGTAGTCAGTGCAGCACTTTCTGCAGTGCCTCTAGTCTAGTTAGGAAGGCAATTTCCACAGGAGTGGTCACTGCAGTGATTCATGTTGTGTGTTTCCTCTTGCACATTTCTCCAGTCTGTGACAAATCCTTAATTATTCTAATTTCTCTCGATATCCATTACAAATATAGCATGAGCCTTTCAATTTTTCTCAAATCTGGATTGGAACCATTGAGATAAAACATCTATTCATGTTCTGAAGCTTTCAAGTTAAATCTTGGGCCTAGGATATAAATTGAGCAAACCACCCAGGTTTGGTATTGTGTACCATTCAGAAATTTTTAAGAATGTTTATGTCATCACCACAGACATGGAAACTGGAAACCAGGATGCCAGGATGATTACCACAGTGGTCATCCAGTAATACTTAAGCCAATTATTTAAAACTTGTCTTGATTGGATTGTGGATTCAGAACTTGATTTTTTAAGTGTTAAAGATTGTTTTGTTTTATTTCAAAGAGGAAATTTGGGAGGGAGCAAATTAAAAACACCACAAAATTTTCTAGTCTTAATGAAATTTCACTCTTTTTTTGTGAATTGATTTTTGGGTCATTGCAGGCACTATTTACTTTCAGAGATCTAAAATAATTAATACTGACAATATTTATCACTCTTCTCACTTCTTTTATTGAAGTTTGGAACTCAAGAAGTCATTATTAAACCATTCTGGAGTACATAATTGTGGACTGTAGTGGACTTTCAGTTTAATGTGCTATTCAGGTTCACATTTTAAAGACATGAGCACAATACTTTTTTTTTCTTTGTTCAAAATTACTATATGTAAACTGCTGGGGCTGCAAATAGAAATAAGGTTTTTTTACTGTCAACCATGTGATTATTTCTCTCCATTTTTCATTATAATTTCAAAAAGAGGGAGATAACCCTTTCTATGAAATGCTTGAGACTTATTAAATGAACTTTCTTGGAGCACATAGGAGGTAAATGTAACTGGAAAACTGCAATTTTTGATTATGCATTTATAATCAAAGAAATAATTATAATTTATTTTATTAAAATGGAAATACATGATTGAAATATCAAAAATACTAGTGCACATTATATAGGAAATCAACCATTAAAATTTATGGATTTTTTTAAGTGATTGGCATAATGATTTTAGTCATAATAAGGAACTAAAAAAAGATACATATAGTTGCCTCATAAATTTAGACTGTATAGGACACCTTCATTCCATTTCATAACAGCATTTTCCCCAAAGCAAGTCTTTCCCAAATGCTGTAGTGGATATACCATAGCATTGTGTTTATAGGTTTCATACCAGTACTTACATGATGTCATTCATTTTATCTAATTACCTATCTGACTACACTATGCTCAACTCTGAAACAGATACAGTCACTCTGTATCTCCAAAATCTAGCCCAGACAGGTGTGGCTCAGCGGTTAAGCATCTACCTAGGATCCAGGGGATTGGGATTTGACTGCTGGCCAGGGCACATTCCGGGGTTGTGGGTTAGGCAGCCGATCAATGACTCTCTCATCATTGATGTTTCTCTCTCTCTCTCTCCCCCTCCTTTCCTCTCTCTGAATTCAATAAAGGTATGTTTTTTAAAAAATCTAAAAGAGACACATAGTGTTTATTTAACAATTGATTCTTGAATAGGGGTATAAAAATAATGATTGCACTTTTTTTTTTGCACTTTGCTCAGGCAAATAATGATGCAGAATAGATATAACTCCATGAACTTTATATCCTGAAGGGGAATGTGTGTAGGTTTAAGTCATTAGATCGTGACTATTGGCTTTCAAAAAAAAAAAGGCTGAGTTCAGCTACTTGAGGTGAAGGGATGTCAATAAAAATATACTTAGAAATTATTTCCTTAAATAATCATGAGTACCCAAAGTGGATGAATCAATGAATAAATTCTTTTCATATCAGGTAAATAGATTCCGACCTATGCAGAAAGAGTGAGCCAGGAAAAGGGAGTAAGAATTAGAAATAATCTTCTTCCTTATTTTACAGACATCTGCTATGGATTGAAGAGCTCTGAGGCCATTTGCTTTTATACAAAAGATGGATATTAGTTAACCTTAGGGAGTGATACATAAACACTTTTGCATAATTTTTTTTTAAATTTGATCTTACCAGCATTGAGTGCAAAGTCTTGCCAACAATAAGGCAAAAAACTTCATTGTCAATTACCACTACACAAACATAATTTACAATAATAAAAGAGATAAAGCCCCCAGAAACAAAAGCAGACATGAAGCACATGAAATGAAAAGGTTAAAAGGAGGCATCCCTTATCAAAAGTAAAATCATTCACCCGATTAATGAGTGAACCTCATTTTAAAGCCTAAGGATGAACTGAAATTATGCACAGTTTTTTCAATTCTATGCTAAGCTTAATCTTTTAAGAAATTAGGCTTTCTTATAAAAAAGTTCCATGAGGAGTGTATATGCAAAAAGCACAATCACATTGTATTATCTATATCTTTAATCCTTTTTTTTCTTGTTTTTCATCCATTATTTTTAAAATGCTAGGTCATCTATTTGTTCTCTAGGCATCTGGAATAAAATTAGTTACAAATTATTTGATATTGGTTTAAGAGCACTTACCATTTCATCCTTACAGTTAAATACTATCAAGACTTTTATTATCATTATTATTACTTTCCATATTAATAACTTTGTGTCTTCCATAACTCACTTATTTGAACTTTAAAAGCAATGTTATTGAATGACTATAAGAGCCCATGGGGAGAAATTATTCCCAATGTGTTCACCCTATTACATTTTATGCACATTTTGGTTGAGGAAAGAAAGAAAAAGTTTATTGATTTGTTCTCAATAAAATGATCTCTATTTCTTTCAAATAAGAGGACTTGGTGTCTAGGAATTTTTTGCAGATAGATTTATGCATGATTACTTGGAATGGTAAAGACAGATGTACTTATATTACAGATGTCCCCTTTCCCCCCCCCCAATGACCGTTTCTAAACGACACCAACCCCCTTGACCACACTATTGTCTGTGTTCATCGGTTATGCATATATGCACAAAATTCTTTGGTTAACCTGTCTCTAACCCCACCACCACAGTGTTCCCTCTGAGATACCTCTCTGTTCCATCCTTCAATATCCCTGAATCTATTTTGTTCAATTTATTATTTTCTTTACAGTCCACATATATGTGAGTTCATGTGATCAGTGCCTTTTCCAGCCTGGTTTATTTCCCATAGCATATTATTCTCCAGGCCCATTCATGATGTCCCAAATTGTATGAGATCCTTCTCCTTTACAGCAGCATAGTACTCCATGGAGTACATTTCCCAAACCCTTTTTATCCACTCATCTACTGATGAACATGTTGGCAGTATCTAAATCATAGCTATTGTAAATTGTGCAGGCATGAACTTAGGGGTGCATATTTTTTTGTTCATATGCCTGTCCAATTTTTCCAACACAATTTATTGAGGTGACAGTCTCTACTCAAGTATATTCTCTTGCTTTATTTATCAAATATTAATTAACCATAATGTTGTGGGTAGATTCCTGGGGTCTCTGTCCTGTCCCATTGATCTATATGTCTGTTTTGGCACAAATACCAGGTTCCTTTGATTATAATGCTTTTGAAGTATACTTTAATATCCGGTAAAATGACCCCTCCAATACTGTTCTTTTGTGTTTAGATTGCTATAGCTATTTAGGATCTTTCTTTGTTACATATAAAATTTTGGAATATTTGTTCTAATTCTGTAAAATATACTGTTGGAAATTTAATTGGAATTGCATTGAATCTACAGACTGCTTTTGGCTGTATGGACATTTTAATGACATTAATTCTTCCAGCCCATGAACATGGCATATTCTCCCATTTGTTTATATCTTCCCCTATTTATTTTTTCAGTGTCCATGTTTTTTACAACTTTGCTTTCATTTATACCTAGGTATCTTATATTTTTGGAAGTGATTGTAACTGGTATTGTATTTTTAGTTTCTCTTTCTAAGAGCTCATTGGTAGTTTATAAAAATACTGTGAATTTACAGATGTTTGTTTTGTATCCTGCTACCTTGACAAATTTATTTATTAAATCTAGTAGTACTTTGGTGGAGTCTTTAGGGTTTTCTTTGTGCAGTATCATGTCACCTGGGACCAATCACAATTTTACTTCCACCTTTCCAATGTGGAAGTCTTAATTATTTTCTCCTTTTTTGATTGTTGTGGCAACATCTTTGATTAAATTTTAAAATAAAAGTGGTGAACGAGGACGACCTGTCTTGCTCTTGTTTTTAAGGGTGATAGTTTTAAATTTTGCCCACTGAGTATAATGTTGACCATAGATTTGTCATATATGTCCTTTATTATATTCACGTATGTTCCCTCTCTTCCCATTTTGCAGGGTTATTTTTATTCTTTTATCAAAAATGTGTGTTGGATTTTGTTGTATGCTTTTTCTTCATCTATTGATATGATCTAATTATTTATGTCCTTCATTTGGTTTATGTGATGTATCACATTTATTGATTTTCTAATATTATACCAGCTTTGCATCTCTGAAATAAACCCCACTTGGTCACGTTGTATGATCTTTGTAGTGAATTTTTGGATGTAATTTGCTATTATTTTGTTGAGGATTTCAACATCTATATTCATCAGGCATACTGGCCTGCAATTTTTTTTCTTTGTGGTGTCTTTATCTATTTTGATAAGGATGATTCTGGCCTCATTAAAAAAAAGCTCTGGGTTCCAACACAGAAATCCTTACCAGATTATTAACCTTGGAAAGGCCTCTTAAGTGATCTCATTATTATGTTCTTAATCTTTGAAACACATGAGTTTGGCATTACTGCCCTCTAGGCATCTATGGAGTGTTGGCTAACATGGGCTATGGTTGTCAAGGAAATATTTAATGGTATTATAATAGTATATTTGAAAGTTTCATGGTTTGAGGTAATTTTAGCTTGGGCCAAAGAATGAATGACAAATCCTCTCCAAAAGCAGTTAATAACTTCCTATCCTATTGCCCTAAAAATATACAGGGAAATCAATGTTTCTAAATATATCTTGATTGATTTCAGAGAGAGGAAGGGAGAGTGAGAGAGAGATAGAAACAGAAAGCAATTATTTTTAAAATCTTATCATGGGACAGATTATTCCATTTAGAAAGCAAGAAAGTAGTAGAGTTGCAGTTTCTTAATCAGTTGTGGAAATAACCATCTTCCAAATAAAGAGAAAAATGCTTAAGTTTTAAGGGAAATAAGTTAAAAATAAGCAAGCAAATCTAAAAACTATTTATAATTTGAAGTGTTTTTTAATTAGAAAATATGTCCTGCATCAAAAAGTGACAGATAGTTTGAGGCTATATAAACTGCATAAAACAGAAGTTGGGCCTTTAAAAAATTTAAAAGTTGGTTGTAGATTAACAACGTGGCAAAGGGAAGTACTGACTTTATTATAAAAATACATTTGGTGGGCTGAAATGTGAAACATAAGTCTAAATGTCAAAAATAAAGTTCTACCCCAGAGAGATAAATATATTTTTATCTTCCTAAGAGTAGTGCTTTCAGACAGGACCTCCTGTAGGCTTAAATTAATGGAAGGAGGCAGCTATTGATGCAAGAGAAGGCCAGGTAGTTATCTGTCCTGTTGGCTTGAGGATCAGAGGATTTCAGCTGCATATCTCTTAGTCATTCAACCTTGCCATATGGTCCTCTTCTCTTTGGCACTAATATCAGGTGTCTATCAATGATAAAACAACATTTGTGCTGGAATGTGCTATGTATCTAAGTCTAAAACTCAGGGGAAAGTATTTTTTTTCAATTATCTACGTTACATATCTGTCTCATTAGCAAGGTTAAAGCATGAAAATTGGTCCCTAAGGTTAATACATAACTCATCAAAGCCAGGCCTATGTGCACATCCAGGATGAGTTACTGACTAAGGTGACTAATGAAACACTAATTTCTAAAGTTTCACTCACACTTTTGATTTAATATTTTTCAGCTATGGCTACAATAAAAATTATCAATAGGCACATTCAATGTCATAAATATACAATCTTTTTAACAAAGTTAATAATTAAATTTCATAATCCCAGTTTTAAAATTAACTGGTAGTATTTTATAAGTGAATTTTGTGGTTATTTAAAATACTACAAATAAGACAAATGCTGTCATATAATTATTTAAGCATATCACATAACTTCAAGTACATATATTTTATAAATTTATAGTTAAAGTAGGAAGAGTAGCTATTGATTAAGTTTTCCTTAAACACTGAAAGGCTTGAAAGGTAAAAAAGAAAATGCTTCAAAATTTAATTTGGAACTGCTGAAATCAAAGCTTTTAAGAAACAGGTCTGAAGATTAATAAATCCTGGAATTTTTTCCACTCCTCAGAAGAAATTGTTAAGCCAGTGCTAACAGCACACAAATCCCTTCAAAGAACACTGCAGATAAATGTAAGATTCTGAAAAACAATGATGTTAAATTATAAAATGGTATCATGGCCCTGTAATCAAGCATCATAGTTTCCCCTTTAAGACAAAAAAAGGCACTTGAGTGTGCAAACAGGAATGTAAGAGAAAAGGTCACATGCTCTCAAACATCTGGGTGGTTTATTGTGGAAGAAGGAAGTTAAGCTTGAGAGAACTAGTGCAGAGGAAGACATATATCACTAAGACTGATTTTTGGTTGAAAAAAAACTAAAAAAAAAAAAATAGAATGCATACAAAAAGATGCCTTGCTTTTCAATTAATAAAGGGTGTTGGGAGGGAGCATTGGAGAACAGGGAAGATTTTGTTCTATTCTAGTAGAGTCAGAAGTAAAAGAAATAAAGTCAAATTGTAGAGTAGCTTTTGGTAAGGAAGAAAAGAAGGGCATACTTTTTGTTTTCAGTGCTTATTACTACATGTACTATTAGCAGCACTACATAAAGGGTCTTTCTGTGGATATCCTTATAATAATAAACTAGGATTCCATTAATGAAGAATTACCTTGCAAAGAATAATTGAATGATCCGTATGTGGCTTCAGCAATCTGCTTCCCACAATCTTATTGTGCTATATGTTTTGATGCCTCTAATTAGTGCCAACCACATGCAGGAAAATATCTTTAAAAAAGAATCAAGACAATGAGAGTCTCATCCTTATCCAAAAATTAAATTAACCTGCAATATATAGGCCTAGCCCTGGGCAATTATTGATATTAAGTTATGGCCTTACCCAAGCTCCACCACACATATGATGGTTTGTGGGGAGTCACACTAGATTTCTTAATTGGATTGAAGTCCAATTTACTTAAATGGGACATTAATACTCTACTCTGTTTATATCAACCCCATAATTCAGGGTTTGTGAAGTATCAAGTTCATACTCCTGATTTGGGGTCCTCCCTGACCACAGGGCCTACCATAAATACAACCTTCAGATACATGCCTTGTTGTCTATTAAATAACAATGATAAATTTTTCCTTGCATAGTTTTTTTTTTTTTTTTTCCTGAGAAGTAAATAAATTTTATGAGATAAGGTGTATATAACTCTTAAATAAAGCGGGTGTCCTAATCATTGGTTCTTTCCTTTCTTATGTCTGCAAGCATATTGTCATTGTCTATAAGCAATAAAAAATTATCATTCCCAGGGCAATTGACTCCACTTTGACATTGACTTAGCTAAAGTATACCACAGTCCTGCAACATGGAAATTTCATCATTTGGTCAACACTGTTCCTTGCCTACTCCGTGTAATTTTAGCTCATGTTGTTCTGAGGTTCCTCAATAACTTCCATATAAGTCTGCAACTTAGGACAAAGCAAGCAATATAGCTAAATTTCTCTGGACAAATATATTGTTCCCTGATAGTAAAAACAATTACCCTCTTCTGAGTACAATTGAGAGCTGCTTTACACAACATGTTAAATGTTTTCCGAGCTCTAAAGAGTAATAGCAGCATTGTGTTGTGGGGGTCTACAAAGTGTAGTTGATATATTGCAAAAAAAGTTATGAGAATGGGTTGCTAAAATAAATGTGTATGAAATGGCATTGTATTCCTTCAGGACAGACTATGCTAATTTAATAATACGTAGTTCCTACAGT
Source organism: Miniopterus schreibersii (assembly GCF_964146895.1). Classification (NCBI taxonomy): domain Eukaryota; kingdom Metazoa; phylum Chordata; class Mammalia; order Chiroptera; family Miniopteridae; genus Miniopterus; species Miniopterus schreibersii. Next base: position 16,405,727 of record NC_138120.1, on the reverse strand, counting down.
AAGCACTAAAAATAGATGAAGAAAACAAAAAGTGCAAAAAAAACTAAATATATAAAAATTATTAAAAATGCGTAATTAATCCAAATAAAACAGAATATGAGAATTTAAAGAACAAAGAAGAAATGATACAAGTATAAACAAATTATATATATATATATATATATATATATATATATATATTTGTGCCAACCAAGAGCTATTAAGGCCTTCACTGTACTTTGTCCACTCAAAACTACTACTGTCATCAATCTACCGTCAAACATCAAAATCAAAATGCCTACCTTCCAATCTGATTTCTCAGGTCTCCCACTGCTCATACTCCCCTGTGATACGTTAGGGTTCCCACATCTTAAATATCTATTGACACCTAGTGGTTCTCAGAGTTCACATTCAACAGTGAAAATCCTGTGCTCCCACTGCACACACTCCTATTGCTGTATACAATGCTCCCATTTCCCCAATCCATTTGATATCCTGAAAATCCCATATTTTAAACTGCACTATGAAACTTCAACATTTCCATTGGCCACACTGCAATGTGAGACCACAGTGCACCCACAATACACATTAGTTTGACATCTTAAGACCATACACTGGTCACAGTCTACCATTACAACTTGCCCATGAACAACTTTGACTTTCTAGGGTTCACACTGCCAAACACTACTGAGACACATTCAGTACTCCCACTATTTAAACCCTAATGTGAAAATGAAGGATGCCGCTCTAAAGAATCTGCTTTGAGAACAAGGACACCCACTTCCAAGCACCACTTTAACACAGAAACCGTTTGGGTAAACACTTCACTTTTCCACTTTAGGGCTAAAAATGTCCTCACTGAGCTGTGACACCATAAAGACTCAAACAGCCCAATGACCATAGTGAATCTCTGAGCTACAACTTTCCACATTCCACTCTACTCCTAAGGGCTCAACAGAGAAAACCCACAGAGACACCCAGGAATCCAACTGCCCACACTCTCTTTTGACATCCCCAGAATCCCACTACCCAGCCTGCACTGTGACAAACATGATTCTACCATCCACAATTCATGTGACATGGAGAAATCCAGCCATTTAAAATCCCTTGTTACTTCATAATGTATCTCAGTTCACACATCAACTGTGTCATCCCGCGGGTCCTGCCACCCACACTCTACTGAGAAACAGATGGCTCTCAATGCATTCATTACACTTTGAGACTGAAGGGAACACACGGAAGTAGCTCAACTGTGAAATCATAGATTTTACACTGCTCAAACTCCATTGTCAACCCTAGATATCCCGCACTTGACAATCCAATGGACACCCTTGCAATCTTAATGTACACACTCCACTGTAACCAACTTCATACCATTGGACTTCCATTGCTTTTACTTTACCGAGGCACCTCAGTACTCACAATGGCAACACTTCACTGCTTTTCACTGGGTTTTCACTTCCAACACTCCACAGTAAAATATCATGGCTCCCACTGCCCATACTCCAATCTGAATCACAAGGGTCTCACAACACACACCACACTTCACACACCAGAGTGACATGCAGGGTTTACCACTGCACACTCTCTTATGATATGCTATGGTCTTACTACCTCTCTCCACTTTGAATCATCAGCAATTCTGTTATTCTCACTCCTTACTTACACAACAGGATTTTCTCTACACACACTCCACTGTGACACCCTGTGACTCCTAAGTCTCACACTTCACTATAACACCCAATGGTTCCAACTGTCCATTATCTACCGCAGGGCTTCCACGAACAATATTTCACTGTAATGCTCCAGAGCTTTCAATGTTCACACCCCACTCTTACACCTAGGAGCTATCACAGCAAGCAGTCCACTGTGAACCTGAGATATCCCATTGCCCACAATCTACAGTGATAGGGCTCCTATTGTACAGAGTCCTTTTTGACACTCAAGGGCTCCCACTGTCCACTGTCCAATGTGAACCACCATGTCACCTCAGAAGAACACACCACTGTCAAACCCAGGGACTCTCACTGTCCCCAATCCAATGTGTCACTTTTAGGGTTCTAATTTGTGTATTCTTTGGCTCCAACTCCCCACTTTCTACTCCAATACATCTAGGCCTACCTCAGCCCACACTCTTTGGTGACAAAGAGCTATCACAGTTCTCACTTAAGTGTTAGACCATAAGTGCTCTAACAACTGCCAAAACTTCTTAGCTCCCACTGTTCAAGAAACACTTTGACACCTCAGTGCTCTCACTTCCTATTCTCAAATGTGACGCTTCAAATCTACTGAGAAGTAACAAAACACTATTAGAAAAGATGGCTCATTCCATTGTGACATGTTCAAGACTCTCATGCATGAAAGTCATTTGTTAATGCTTTCCTTCCCAAACCCTTTTCCTATCCTGATCCTCCAAGGCCTTTCACTACACACCCTCCACTGTGACACCACATGGTTACCATGGCTAAAATTACACAGTGACTCTTTCAAACCTACTCACTGGTAACACTTTACAGTTAAACATATAATATCCCACTGCCCAAAACCACTTTGATGAACTATGGCCCATATTGCCCATGCTACAATATCAATGCTTCTTATACCCATACTCCCATATGATGCCTCAAGGCACTCAAAGTTCTCACGGCACTTGTAGACATTTACCTCTTTAGTGCCAACTTTCTGTTGTGAACTCCTTCCTTCCTGCTCTCCTCATTCCACCTTGAAATGTTAAGTGTCTCAATCCCAAATTGTACTATAACACCCATGCCACAAAATGCACACACTTCCCTGTAGTAACCCAAACTACCAAATGTCCATTATCTACCATGATAACTCAGGCATCCACAGCAAATATGCAACTATAATACTCCAGATCTTTCAAGCCCACACACCACTGTTACAATGCTGCGTTCTCACATCTCAAATTTCATTGAGACACCATAGGGATCTCACTCCCTATAATTCCCTTTGCTCCTTTCCCCCAAATGTCCCACTTCACATGCTCCCATGTGACATTAAAGTCTCTAGACATGAAATCACAACTGTAAAACCTGATGGCTTTCACTGACATCAGTCTACTGTGAACTGTTAAGGGCCCCCATGCATGACACTTATGTGTCAACCCATTGATGTTCACTTCCCACTTTCTACTTCAACCAGTGCTCCCACTCCCCAGACTCCACTATGACACCTTCAGAATTTCCATTGGCCACAGCCCAGTGCCACACTGCAAAGGTACTAATGCTCACAATCCAGTGTGCCACCTAGGGCTCTGACTTCCAACACAGCACTGTGACAAACAGGGCTTTAATGCCCTCACTGAATTTTGTCACTTCATGTCTACCAAAGTCATCACCCCTCACAGTGACACATCATGACTTTGAATGCACATACTCAGTCTCATTTCCCAGGACTCCCACTGCTCACACTCCCTTGTAAGAACTCAGGGCCCCCGCTCCCAAAACTCCTGATTGGCACTCAGTGGCTCCCAGAGTTCACATTCCACAGTGACACTCATAGATTTCCACTGCTCACACTCCTATGTGACACCCTCCTTTCTCATTCTCACCCCACATTGACACCGTCCATTCTCACTCCACGTTGACACCCCAGCAATCCCATTATCCACACTCCACTATGACACCCCAACATTCTTACCAACCACACTCACCTTTGCCAACCAAGGAATCCCACAGCCCACAATCCCCTTCCACAGCCAATCCCCTTTTGCCTACAAGCAATGATATTACAGGGTTCCAATGGCCAAGAGTGAACTGTGGCATCCCATTGCTTACATTAGGCACAGTTCCCTATTCCTTAACTGGAAACTCATGGCTGACACTCAAACTTTCGGTTTTCACTCCCCATTTTTACTTTAAAACCATGAGGGTACCACTTAGTGCTCTATAGTATGAAAGCTTTGGGACTTTCAGCACATAGGCTTTAGTGTGACACACAGAGTTCCCACTACTCAAATCTACTTTTAAATTCTAGGGAAAATACTATCCAAAGGCCACTTTATCCCCCAACACTTTTAAAGCTCATATTCCAATATGGTACCCCAGATCTCCCAATATCCTTGTTATTCAGATTTCCCAAAACACACATTCCATTTGAAGCCCTGGGCTCTGCCCACATTGCATTGTGAGACGCTAGGCCTCCCATTAACCACATTGTGCTGTGACATCCCATGCAACCCAAGGCAACCCAACTGCCTTCACAACCAACATTACATTTTAGTGATCCAAAGCTGGTAATGTCTACAGTCCAAACTTATACCAATGGGTGTTCACAGCCCACACTGCACTGTGAAATGTGAGTTAATCCACAGTGACAGGGCTCCCACTTAACAGAACCTCTTTTTACAAGACAAGGCTTCCAAGGCCCATTGTGCTATGATTGAAAATGTGTCCTCAGATGAACATACCACTGTTATACCCAACACCTGTCACCATCCTCACTCCACTCTGACATGTGCAGTGTTATGATTTCTGAATATCAGGGCTCCCAGTGTCCACTTCCAAATCTGATACATCTAGGGACACCTTGGCTCACACACTAGGGTGACAACTAATGGCTACACGTGTTCTCATTTCACTGTTGCAACATAAGTACTCCAATAGCCCAAACAGTTGACACCCACTGCCTATATTGCATTCTGTCTCCCAGACTTCCAATAGTCTACAACACAGTTATGCCCAGGGAACCCTTTTTCCACACTCCACTGTGACAACTTTCCCACTCCCATTACATAAACCCTAGTAAGACACACTACAAATTCAAACTCCACTGTGACTCCCAATGGCACAGACTGCCCCAATTCCACTGGGATCCCCATTTGCTATTACTGCCCATATTCCAATATAATATCAGAGGACTCTCAATGACATTCTGGTCTGCAACTGACCATAATCCATGGTGAAATGCTGGTACCATTCTGCTCACATCCCACTGTGACATTCCATGCCTCCTAAGTCAATTCACTATAGCACCCAAAAGTTCAAATTGTTCATTATATACCATGATACCCCGGGTTTTCCAAGGTCAACAGTCCATTGTAACACTCAAATCTGACAATGAACACTTTGCTGTTACACTACTGAGATCTCACAACACACATTCCAGTGTGACAGAGGAGGTATCTCATTGTTCATACACCATTGTGAAGTGCCAGGGTTTCCCCTGCCCACAATAGAGCTTGGGATTCCACCATCCATTGTCAAAAGTGACATCCCAAATTATATGAGCTGAATACACAACTGTTAAATAGAGGACTCTCACTGTCCTCAATCTACAGTGAAAATTCCAGGGCTCCCATACAGGACCCCAATTTGTAAATGCTTGATTGTCAAAAGCTATTTTCTACTTCAATGCCTCTATTTTTCTCATTTCCCAGACTCAGCTGTGACACTAAGAGCTACCATGACACACATTACACAGTGACACCTTTAAACCTACCCCTGGCAACACTACTTTAAAGAAAACTTCATCCCACTGCACAGAGAACAATGACATCTCAGGGCTAATACAGCCACAGTCCATTGAGAGACATACAGGATTTACATGACATAAGCATCAACTTTACTGTGACACCAAAGACTCCCTATTCCTATCTTTTCACTGATACCTTAGAGATTCTGGGACCTCATTGTAATTTCACACCTCAAGGTTATCAGTCTCATCAATCCACTGTGACACCTTTCAAATACCCACTATTTGCACTCTACTCTGACACACCAGAAATCCCACAGTCAACTTTAATGGCTCGTAATTCCATTATTCTAATGTGATACCTAGGTCAGTCAGAGTCTCCAAGAAGCTCTGAAACCTTCACACTTCCTGTGCTCACATTCTATTGCCACTAACCTCATTCCACTGTAACATGATAAAGCTCTCAATACCAAATTCCAATGTGATCTCCATGCCTCCACAGCTCTCATCCCATATAACAACAAAAAGCGCCAGCTGCCAATTATCCACTGTGATACCCCAGGACTTCCACAGCAAGTACTCTATTGGAATATATGATATCTTTGAATGCCCACATACTACTGTAACAATGCTGGGTTCTCAGTCCCTAAATTCCACTGTAACACCTGAGATATCCCATTATGCTAAGGTATCCCAATGTGCCCCTTGCCTGCACAATCTCCCATGGCACATTAGACCGTGTAACAACAAACATTCCTGACTTGAACACACAACAGTTGAACCAGAGGAATCTGTTTTGCCATATAACTTTTAGGGATCCTCTACCCTAAAGGTGTCACTACCCTTATACAACCACATTGGCTTTTTCTGCCCTGTTCCCACTGTGATGGAAATATGTATCCCACTGCCCATAGTCTACTGTCACAATCCAGGGTGGTCCTTACACACACTCCACAATGACATTCTGTCTTACACAGCCCACATTCCTTTTGTAAATTTTCACCTCCCACACTCTGCTGTGCAAAATCTGGGCTCCCACAAACCAGTGACAAATTCAGAATTACCACTGTCCTCACTGTGACACCGTGGAGGTCCCATTGTCAGCACTCCACTGTGTCATCTAGTATTCACCTTATAACACAGCACTGAGAAACAACATAGCTCGTAAGGCACACACCAAATTTTTTACCACATTGATACCCCTGACATCACAGTATTCTGATCCATCATGACTCCCTATGAAACCCTTTTATATGGCTTTTCAGGACTCCTACTGCTCACACTTCCCTGTGATATCTCAGGTTTCCCATCCCATAATGTTCTGACTTACGCTCAGCGGCTCGGCTCTCAGCATTCACATTTCACAGTGTAATCCTTGGGCTTTCACTAAAAAACTCCTATATGATAAAATATGGTCCCCACTCGATTCTGATTACCCAGCAAACCAATTATCAAAATTCCTCTATGACTGCCCAGCATTCCCAATGCTTATAATTTAATGTAACACCCAGGGCTCCCACAACATGCATTACAGTTTAAAACCTTAAGAACTTCAACTGGCCACACTGTATAGTGAGTGAGACCTGTATTTTCCCACTTCCCAGGGACCATTATGGAACACCTACTCTCACATTGCAATGCTCAATTCATAAATATTTAATATTCCTACTTTTATACACTATTGTGACACCTGAGGGTACCCACAGTCCAGAATCCAATTTCAGATCAAAAGACTCCCACTTACTGGCATTACTGTGACATCCCAGTTCTCCTTGTCCAACACTCTACATTGACACCACAGGATTATCCTTGTCCTCACTCCACCATGACAGCATATCTCCCACATCACAAACAGCATTGTGAATCATTGAGCTTCCATTACCAATGCACCACAAAGACTACTCAGGGCTCCCACTGTCAAAAACCACAGTGACACTCTGGGCACCAAATGCCCAGACTCTAAATTGACACCCCTGAATCTCATTTCTCAATCTCGAACTGTGATAAAGGGGGTATTAACATCCACAACCTTTAGTGACACAGCAGTGATACACGTGCTTAAAATCCACACCATAGATCTCAATGTTTTCAGTCCATTCTGGCTCATAATTCTCACTGCAGGCAATCCCCTCTACACCAATCCCAAGGCATAAACTGCAGTTTGACACTCAAAGTTCTTACTATCTACCATTGGAAAAGCCATGTAAATCATTCCATATGTCAGAAATGCTAGATCCTCTTCATGGTTAGATTTCGTTTTTGTTCTTTTCAGCTCCAGGGCCAGTTTTATTAATGTCACAGTGAGTAAACCACTTTTTAAAGCATAGGTATTCCAGAAAGTGATTTAGCACTTTCTGCAGTGCCTCTAGAGCACCCCTACAGAGTGGCTTAATTTCAAAGTTGAGCAGAAAGCTGAATTCCAAGCCGTGGAACAGAGGTAACCCACCCAAATAAAGACATTTCTCTTGCAGTGCCTCGCTATAATCCCTGCTTGGGTGATGAAAACATCCGTTCTGATTCACAAATTTATCAAAGTAAGTGGGTGCTCCTCCTGGGCATAGATTATGCAGAGTAGCATGGAAGATATAATATCAGCTACTTTTCAGGAGGTGAGATTTTCCACCTATGAGCAGGATTCTGAAAGTCATAAGGGGATCTTTTACTACAGCACATAGTTTAATGACCAAATCTTTGGGGATGAATATGCAAAAGTACTACTGTGTCACATTGTTTTCTCCATAAATCTAAGGCATAGTAGCTTCTCCTGGAATGCCAGGGTTTTCTCATTAGAGCCTGTGGATTATTTTCCACTGCAAATTGTCTATTACAAGGACTCATGCTTCAGATAAGTGTGCTGCCCTATATGAAATATAAACTTTTTTATTAGTGGGGTTGTTTGGGAATCACAGTTTGTGTGGTATGCAATAACATGGGATCCTCCCCAATCCACAAAGTCCCATTCCCCTCTCTGAGAATATAATACAGCCCACCTGTAAGTGTTCATTGGGACCTGGATGCCTGGCTTGCTCCTTCATTAAAAGAACCCCCAAAAATGCTCCATGCTGTGAGCCTGGATTTTAACCAGTTCAGGTTTTGTTCATACACAGCTTGTACACAAGCTGATTAAACCTGGCCTATTCTTTATCCTGTTTGCCTTTTTTCTGTACTCTACATTACTCATTTCTAAAAAATGTCTTTGTTGTATTGTATTCACTGGCAGCCCATTGCTGATATGCAAGTAAGTTCTCATTTACTCATGATATTTTCAGGAACTATCCCCAATTCTTTCTTTGGAATCAGCAACCAATATGATAAGGGCTTCTGGAAACTTGGCTTCTTGCAAAACTGTTGGCATAGTCAGCAGGATATCAGAAAAGCTCCCAGATAGTCCAAGGCTAGTTAAGGAAAGATGGCAGGTGGTGAAATGTACTGGGAGAAATCAAAAGTTAAAGAAAAAACACCCATGTCCCATGGTTTTGCAATTCTGCTTGATAGTAACAGACCAACACACCAGTAGCAAGGTAACTGAAAATGAAGGCAGAACTTCTTTTAGCCATAGAATTTGTGCAGCAGAAGCTTCCACTGTCTGATTAAATAATCTAAAAGCAGCTCAAACAATGTCCCCCACCTTTAGTGGTTTCCAAACATATTCCATATTTTTCTCCTTAATAAAGTACAGGACTAATGTACTTATTGCAGTTACAAACTTCCACAAATGGCAAACTTTGTCTTTTGTTTTTAGTGTCCTGCAGGGATTTGAGTCTCTTTCTGGTAGCAACTTCCACAGCAGTGGTCACTCCATGGTTTATCAATGCAAGTTTTTTCTTGCACACATTTCCAGTCTGTGACAAATACAGAATGATTCTAGTTTCCCCAACATTGATTACAGGGTCACCATGAACCTTTCAATTTTTCTGATATCAGCCTGGAACCTGTGAGAACAAATTTCTATTCGTGTCCTAAAATTCCTCAGGGTGAATTTAGACTCTTGGATATAAGTCAACTAAGACACCCAGGATGGCCTTTGTTGACCACTCTGTAAATTTTTAGAACTTCTATATCATCACTGTAAACATGGACACTAGAAGCAGTACACCCATTGTATTACCACGGTGGTCCTCACTTCTGCATCTAGTGATGCTGTAGCCCAATACTTAAGCTTGTCTTGACTGGATTCTGGAATCAGAAGGTTTTTTAAACATTTCATGATTGATATTTTTTTAATAGACATTATTCTTCATTAACGGTCAGATGAATATCATCATACAGCACACCTGCTAGTGCCCACTTTTAACAGATAATTAACCTGAAACACAGTGAACAAAAGGTACATAAGCAAATACATGCAAGTTACCAAAAACTAAAAAATGATTCTTTCATAAAACATAAAAGGCACTGAAAAAGGTTAATTTAAAAGTCATTTATTGTTTAATATTGGGCCATAACAGGGTTAGTTGCCGGAGCCAGCCGGCAGGCGAACGAGGACCTGATTGAGGGGGTGAGGATTAGAAAAGAAAGACTCATAGAAAAGGATGGGATCGGGAGGGCTACAGCCAAGGCAGAGCTGAGCTGAGCTGAGCCGGGCTGCGCGCCGAGTTTATTGATTACAAGCTTTTTATAGTGCACCCAGACCACAATACCCAAAACAGTGACCTTTTACCCAGTTCCTGCTCTGCACAAACATTCTTGTTTGTCTAGACACTCTGTCTCCAAGTCAAGGTCTTTGTGCAGGGTTTCTACTCCCTAAAGCAAAGGATACTATGTAATCTTAACTAAGCTACAGGAGGCAGAGGTGCTAGCTCTGCCGACCCACCCTGCGGGTCAACGTGCCAGAGATTTCTCTCTAAGGCGACGCTAGGGTCGGCGAGCCCCTGGAGAGACTCCAGGGCAGCACCCTACCAGGGAGACTATTCATGAGGGGCAGCCAGCCGGCTCCCCACAGTTAGTCACATCATGTAAGGTTTACTTCTCCAAATTTATAATTCCACATACCACACTCCATTAGTGCTCATTCCTCAAATATTAGACTTTGTATGTGACCCTCTTTACACTTCTCATTCTCGCTCTCACTTTGTCCTCTTTGGTAACTACCATGATTTCATCGGTATGTGGATGTTGTTTATCTCTTTGTTTTGACTGTGAACCTCACATTGCCCATGTGAGAGGAAATGCAGTATGTACCAACTTAACTTCTTGACTAATGAAATCTTTCTGTTAGTAGCTAATCTGTGATAACAATCATCAGAGACCCAAGTATATTTTTACATTTTTGCCCATTCATTGAAAGTTTTACACAAACTGTCTAAATTTAAACGTGAGTAATTTTTCAATCATGTTTCTTCATATGCCTAGCTATTTATGTGAAATATTGGCCTGACTCATGAATCAGTATATATTTCTATATCTCTTCATTTATCATTCAAGTAAAATGAAGGAGGCTGTGAACTGTCTCAAACTCAGCATATTGTGAAGGCTTCCATTACCCACTGAACTGCACAAATATTGACAGATGTTCTGTCATGATGCAACTGTCCAATTTCTGGTAGGTCCTCAGTATCATGCAGTATTATTGTAAGCCAGATGACATCTTCCCACCTTCTATCAACAGGTCTCTCTGAGTACACATATCAAAACAGAAAGAAAGGCGCATAGTACAGCAGAAGGCAATGGAAACAATTGGGCCACTACTTATATGACTGGTATGATCTCCCAGTTTCCCACAGGTTTGATCATGTATGTACCACCTTAAATTGATGTTGTAGACCTCCTGTTCCTGGCCTCTTTGTGACTCCATAGTTGACATCGCCCTTAGGTCATAATACATACCTCAGGTAGCATGGTAGCTTGTTTTTCCACTGGTTAAGAATACCTTCCTGAAAGGAAGGAAACCCTTTAGGGCAAATCTTAGTCTATTTTAAGGGTGATGAGAGCGCCTTATTTTATCATTTTGCCCTTCCTACCTGAGACTGTTTTAGGTTTTAGATAGGATGGTAGTAATCTGTGATGCTCTTGATGGAAATCAGACAGACAGGCAAACTGTTGCCTAAACACAGGTCTCTAGGTAATCAAGTTCCCTATGAAGCTTGGACTGTAGTGTTTTTTTCTAGCTCTCTACAACACAGTCACAAATGATGATCAGGTTTCAATCTTCTGGGTCCTGTTCTTCCATTTCCAAATAACTAAGAAGAAAGAGACTGCTAGGGATGCTTGTTGCCCTGGGTTCATGCTGTCATGTGATTTTTCAGTCAGGACATTAATATAACAAAAGTGTGAAATGTTTACATTCTTGTTTTCTGACTAAGAAGATAGAAAAGTCATATAGAGACTTGAAGCCCTGTGTTCCTTTCACCATGTGCATTCTCAGTCAGGACATTAAAGTTACAGAAGAAGGAATTGCTTAAATTCTTGTTTTCTGTGTGGATTTCATTTTGCATGTTGAGTAATTGTCCAACCACTGGCTCCATTTATATGAAATAACTTTCTTTGCTGAAGTTGAGTCAAAGGAAGGACAGTATTTTTCCTCAAAATGAAAGTAGTTATTTGAGGATGATATCAAGACCTTTTTTGTAACTTCTTAGTATCAACACTGTGGTTAGCATCCAGATTTTCCTAAGGCTGCAAAGAGAATCTCAGTATGCCAGTGAAGCTGGTAGGACCATCATGTCTTTGGCAATCTATGGCTCAGGTCACAGAGCAGCTTCTACCTCACCCAGGATCTGTCACAGCACAATGTCTTTGCCTGGATCTAACTCAAAACGTGCAGATATTTAGGTCACACTTTAAATTCGATGGAGTCTCATACCCCACCTAGGAAGATGATGCTTCTAAAATGCAGAAGCCCGCTGGGTGCTTTGACTCCGTGTTGGCTGGCTGCAGTCTGGGCGGGACATCACAAACTATTTTTTCAAAACAGTTACCTTTCCTGTTCAGTACCTAAAGATGCAAAAACCATGTACTGAGTGAGAATTCTTAATTTTATTCAGATTTATTCCTCAACTTCTGACTAAAATTGTATCAAGTCTAAGGTAATACTGTTCCCAATCACAAGGTCCAGTTAGTATAACGTAAGCCTTATAATTCACCAGCGTGAAGGATATACTGTGGATGAAAAAGGTGGTCAAGACCTCGGCAAAATAGATGAAGTCATAGGCCAGTGGAGGTTACACAACCCAGAGGTAATATAACTAATGTATATGCTGGTTTCTTGATAAGAGAAGTCAACATTGATGGAATTTTGGATAAATTTGGCGAGTCACTTACCAAATGTATTGTTGGATACAAAATGATGTTTACTTTGAAGTTTCAAGCAAGGTAACCACATTGGTGCATCAAAAGTAGGTGTGATCAAATGCACTGTATTTTGCAGTGTTTCACTGCATTCCTTTCTGTTGTTTCAACTTCCCCTCCTTCTCCTCATTTTTTTGTGTCTCCTGATTCCCATCCTGCTGCTTTTCACTTATCCCCTTGTTTTTTTGTTCCCTCTTTCTTCTCCTCAGCCTCTTCCTTACCTGCCTGCTTCTGCATCTCCTACTCCTCCTATTCCTGATCTCTCTTTTCCTTTTTTTTCTTCTCTCCCATCTTCTTTTTCTATTCTTTTTTTTAGAAATATATCTCTACGGATTTCAGAGAGAAGAAAGGAGAGTGAGAGACAGAGACAAAAACAACAATGATGAGAAAGTCATTGATTGAGCCCACAACCCGGGAATGTGCCCTGACTGGGAATCGAACCCCGAATCCTCTGGATCCTAGGTCAACACTCAAATGCTGAGCCATGCCCAGCCGGGCTTCTTTTTTTATTATACAACTTCTTTTTCTCATTCTCATTCCTGTTCCCATCCTCTTTTTCTACTCCTTCTTTTCTTTTCCTTCCTTTTGTACAACCCACATCAAACATTTAATGTGTGTAAAATCAGCACATCTACATACTTCAAATGCTTGATGATGTCACAAAACCCTAGAATTCATCCACATGGCTATGTAACTTTTATTTGCTACTTACTAATGTACACGCAGATCTAATGTCCTCTGTTTAGACTTCCTATGGATGGTAGCTTACATCCACAGTAAGGATACAGTGTGCTGCTATAACTATTTTAGTGATGCATTCTACAACTAGGGAGCACCATAGGATGTGTTGGGACCTCTTCAAGCTGTATCTGAGCTCAGATTCAATTGGTCACCTGACCTTCAAATCCTCCTACTCCTTTAAAAAATTTTCCGTTATCTTTATTGTTGAGACCATTACAGATGCCCCCCTTTTAATCCCACTGATCCTCTCCATGACACATATGTCCAACCCCCAGGCCCTCCCCACACCTGTGTCCAGGTCCATGGGCCTTACCCATAAAAATACAGGTTCTCTGATTAATCTCTCTCCACCCCCAACCCCCTCTCTGCCTTCCCTCTGAGATCCTTCAGTTTGTTCCAAGCTTCTATATCTCTGGATTGTGGGGAGCAGTTGTGGCCCCAGGCATGGAGGAGCTGCCTGGGTGAGCTGCAGAAGTGCTCTCCTGTTCCCTGACCCAGACCTTCCGGTACCAAGGCCATACTAATTTAATTTGTGGACTTAGATTCTAGAAAGGCTTATTAGGAAGCTGACCCTGGCCTGAAGGGTTAAGCAACAGTCCAGCCACATGCCAAGCCAAGGACTCAATCCTTCCTAACAGGTTCCCATTAGAAGCCGAGACAAAGATAGTTACCAAGGTCTGAGCTCCTGCAGGAGGCAGGATGTTTATGCTGAAGGTGTGTTTGTGCAGCCTGGAGAGAACTTCTTTGTATCGGGCAAGGGGAAGGAATGCCGGGCACGGTGCTATTCAGCAAAAACAACAGCGCCATTATAAATTGAGCTTGGAAAATAAACTTGGGGCTGCAGTCGTCACGAGCTGCAGTCCTCCCGATCCCATCTTTTTTGTGTCTATCTTTTCTCCATCCTCACCCCTACTCTCAGGACCTTTTGATTCTGTCGTCAGGCTCCGGGAAGTGGCGCCCGAACAGGGACCTGGGAGTAAGGAACCGGTGAAGGACATTGTGGAAGGGATGCATCTGAGTACAAAAGTAAAAGGTTGGTGAGGGACGAATTGCAGTTGATTTACAGTTGGGAGTAAATAATCATGGGACAGGGACATAGTATAGAATTGTTTGTTCAAGTGCTGAAAAGTATGCTTAAAGCCAGGGAAATAAGGTCACTAGTGCACAAACATTTAAGTTTCTAAGCTTTGTAGAGGAGATCTACCCCTGGTTCCCTAAAGAGGGCATAGTTAACAGGGAAACATGGCAGCGGGTTGGAAAACAGCTGCAGAGGCATTGTTCGCTCCATGGGCCCTCAGAGGTGCTGGTAGAAATACTTTCATTCTGGATTCTGATTAGGGACTGTCTAGATTTAAACCCAGAGGGCAAGCAGTGGGAGAGAGCCACAGAGGACGGCAGTCCCAGGGTTGCAGCTCCAGAGGATAGAGAGAAGCCTCTGCCTGAGAATCCTTGTCCCCCAGACTTAGAGGCTTTAGCACAGGTTGGTGGGGGTAGTGAGGATGGCATGGTGATGAGCTCAGTCCGCGGGACAAGGCAGACTTAGAGGATGCCACAGCTAGATACCATGAGGAGGATGAGTGGCTCATGGTAATGGAGGAAAAGCCCAAGAAGGAAGGGTCTAGAGGATGGCTAGGACATTTAGAGCCATAATGCAAGGGTTACAAGAATGGTTGCAAAAATTGCATAGCTGTCTACAAGGAGGCATCCTAAGAAAACACCACAGGTAACATCAGAATAAAACTGTCTTTTTAGAGCAGTAAAGTGGTAAAGAGGAGAGGACGACTGGAAATATAAGGCATAGCTTGTGACAATCAAGGACGTTGTAGTAGAACAGCATGTGCAAATCTTAATCATACCAGTTTCTAGGCAGCTGGTTCACCCAGGTAAGCAAGGGCTGAACAACAAGATGAGAAATGGACTTTTTCACTTCTCCTCCCCAGTAACGGCCCCTTGTTTATTGTAATTTATTTCCTACTTCTGAGTTAACTTTCCCTGGAAAGGAGACTGCTAAACGTGCAAAGCTTTGCCAAAGAGTAGGGTGCATGAAAGATGTTGAGTTTTGGGCTGCACTGACACCAAGGTCTGCTATTGTAGAGCCAAGACTGATAGCTTTATGGATATATATTTTTTTAAAAGATTGTCATCTGATATATACATATATTAATGTCAATAGTTTAATTCAACAACATGTAATCTAAGGTGACAGCACTTTTGGGAGGCCAAGTCTTGGTCTACCTATGCCCTCGTGTGTTAGAAAGATCCACTCACAGGGCAGTGGAAGGGTCCTGATCCAGTACTCATTTGGGGGCGAGGGCATGTTTGTGTTTTCCCACAGGATGCCGAGGTGGAACGGGGCTCCTGGAGAGGCTGGTGTCGTTTGCAGGAAACCAGGTGACTGACTGACGGGCTGCAGCTAGATGCAGACTTAGATTTGTTCCTATTGCACCAACCTCCATTTGTAATGCTTCTGGTTAAGATGCAAGGACGCTGGTATACTAATGAAGGACTTGAAGTGTTGCAAGAGTTCAATGAACTGTTAGAGAGACCTAAGAGATTCTTGGGACTGTTGATAGCCAGTATTGCTGCTTTAGTTTCTATTGTTGCTACTGCTGTTATTGCTCTTACTCAAGAAATACATACAACGAGTTTTGTTAATGGGTTAGCAAAAAATGTATCTAATGCTTTGTGAGCTCAAGAAAGAATTGATAAGAAATTAGAGAATAAGTTGAATGCCTTAGAAGAAGCTGTGTTACTTATAGGAGATAAAATTCAAAGTGTGAAGGTTAGAATGTCACTGAAATGTCATGCTCAGTTTCAATGGATTTGTGTTACTAAGAAATAACATAATCACTCTGAATGGGGGTGGGATAGGGTTAAAAACCATCTTATGAGGACATGGTTCATGGGCAAGGAGGGACACCTCCTGCCATGACAATCTTCTTGACCATGTTAGCGCTCATGATGAGCCAAGCTCCTGCGGCACAGGCCAAAGTATATTGGGCTTATGTGCCTCATTCACCTTTGCTCCACACTCTGGAATGGGGCCTTGACCCGTTCCTGTTTATACCAACTACACATGGGGGCTTGGGGGGTTCAGCAGCGGCCACCCAGCTGCCTTCTGTCAGGCCAATTTCAGCTTTGCAGGGATTACTGGAGAGCTGCCCATTTGTCTCTCTGCCATCACTGAGGCCACAGGGTGTGTCACCCTTGACACAACCAAGCACCAGACATGGATGCCTCAGTGGTACCTTGATGTGACTATTAATAACTCCACCTACAGAATAAGAGCAGGAAATTACACCTGGTGGAGAGTAACCCTCATGGGACTACAAAACAACAGGGCTCCAAAATTGGACAGTGGGGGAGCTCCTGATGTCCCTCTGTGTGATCCAGACACTAGGAACCATACTAGAGGGCCTGTATGGGCTACCTGCAGGAAGGACAAGGCCACGGTGTGGAGCATGCCCAGGGTCAATGAGATCTTGCAGGACTGGAGCCCCTACAAGGCCAACCTTACTGAGCTTGGATCCACTCATTGGTGGACTGTTGAGGGACTTTGGACAATCCCCGGGGGAAGGCCACAAACACAGCTATGGAGGTTGGTTGCAGCCATGGGACCTAATATGTCTATAAAAAATGACAAATGAGGCCACATTCAGGTTGGCGGACTCTCAACTGAGCGGTATCAATGGGCTAAGGCCTGTGTGCCACACCCTTGGGCGCTTGACATCTGGAATGTAAAAATTACCAAAAGTGATTGGGGCTATAATGTGACTCCTAACAGCTGTACTCTTGCCAACTGTGTAATGGGGGTGGCCTTGTGTACTCAGGTTCTAGTGGTGCAACAGCCCACCTTTTTGATGTTGCCTGTCAATATGTCAGGGCCATGGTATCATGATGAAGGGCTCCAACTGTGGAGAGAAGTAGAGTGTGCTTTAGCAACACAGAAGCGCCAATTCATTGGTCTCCTGATAGTGGGCATCGCTGCCCTTGCCTCCCTCATTGCCAGAGCTGCCACCGCTGCCGTGGCCCTCACAAAAGAGATACAGACTGCCCATGCAATCAATCAGCTGTCTAAAAACATCAGCAGGGCCTTAGGAACACAGGACACCATTGATATCAAGTTAAATGACAGAATTAACACCTTATTTGATGTAGTTAATTATCTAGGGGATGAGGTGCAGGCATTAAAAATGAGAACTTCCTTTACTTGCCATGCTAGATATAAACGGATCTGTGTCACACAGAAGGTATATAACAAAACTGAGCACCCCTGGGAAAAAATCTTCTAGGGGTTTGGCATGACAGCAATGTGTCCTTAGATATCCAGAGTTTACACAAGGAGACCTTAGATATTCATAATGCTCCGCAGCTAGATGAAGAGTTGGGGAGAAGAGCAGAGAACATCATTAACAAAATCCTTAGCATAGCACCATCCATGCGAAGCGTTACACATTTAGCTATGGGACTGGCTTGCTTGGCTTTCTTAATCCTTACAATAATGTTATGTTTACCCCTCTTCCTAAAAATGGGTATAAAGGGAATTAAAGAGTTTTGCCGAGGTCTCCACATGCTGTGCCTGCAGGCAATAGAAACCGGTGTCTCAAAGTAATAAATAGGGGGGAGATGTGGGGTGCTGCTGTGGCCCCAGGCATGGAGGAGCTGTCTGGGTGAGCTGCAGATGTGCTCCCCTGCTCCCAGGGAGATGTGGGTGAGCTGTTGTAGTCCCAGGCACAGTGCCTGAGTGAGCTGCAGATGTGCTCCCCTGCTACCAGGATGATGTGGGCGAGCTGCTGTGTACCCAGGCACAGAGGAGCTGCCTATGTGAGCTGCAGAAGTGCTCTCCTGTTCCCTGACCCAGACCTTCAGGCACCAAGGCCATGCTAATTTAGTTTGTGGCCTTAGATTCTAGAAAGGCTTATTAGGAAGCTGGCCCTGGCCTGAAGGGTTAAGGGACAGTCAAGCCACATACCGAGCCAAGGACTCAATCCTTCCCAACAGGCTCCCATTAGAAGCCGAGACAAAGATAGTTACCAAGGTCTGAGCTCCTGCAGGAGGCAGGATGTTTATGCTGAAGATGTGTTTGTGCAGCCTGGAGAGAACTTCTTTGTATCGGGCAAGGGGAAGGAATGCGGGGCAGGGTGCTAGTCAGCAAAAACAACAGTGCCAGTATAAACTGAGCTTGGAAAATAAACTTGGGTCTGCAGCCTTCACAAGCTGCAGTCCTCCTGATCCCATCTTTTTTGTGTCTGACTTTTCTCCATCCTCACCCCTACTCTCAGAACAGTTCAACTCTGCTGGCAGGCTCCAGCACTGGATCCACGTTTTTTATCAGTTTATTTTGTTTATTATATTAGACATATAAGTGAGATTATTTGGTACTTGTTTGAATACCTCGTACTCTTAATAGAGGTCTACTATTTTGGGTTATGAAACCAATTTTACTTCAGAAACAGTGTCCTGTAGTTACTGAATTATCTGTTTCTTTGTTTTCTCCCAAATATACAGTTGCCCTGGCAAAGAAGGCAATAGGTCCAATTGAGGAAGGCTTGAAGTAATGATAACCAGACAAGTTTTTTTTATTATTCTTTTCCGTCAGTTTTCTCTAGGTGTGTAAATTGGCTGATGTCAGGGATTGGTCAATAAGCTGACTCACCTCATTGTTTACCTACAACATTTCTCCTTCAATAGATACACAAAAAATGATTTGGGCTTGCTGGGTTTTTTTTTCCTAGGGACAATGTAATTGTTTAGCCAACAATGTAAGTCAGTGCCATCCAGACTCAGTAAATTCTGCTTGTACTTCCTGTCTCTTGGGTTAATCAGGTCTACTGTGAATTTCATAATTGAACAAGGCCTATAACCCCTGCCATGAGGGGATCCATTTTCTCCCATCCCATTTAGGTATTAAGATCAAGAGGCCCCAGTCTCCAAAGCCGGGTCTTCAGAGAAGTCATTATGCATCATTCAAATATGCTGTTTCCCCTTTTAAATATATTTATTCATGCATTGATAAAACATATGTCATGTGGATACTCCCAGAGTGTCCAATAGAATTACAAAACCAATCCAGACCAACTGCCTACGACCCTGAAACTCTTCTACTTTAAAATAAGACAATTCACATTTCTGTGGCACACTAATTGAGCCATCATTGAATGTATTTTCCTGTCAACCCTCCCAATATTTTGATAGAGCTGTTTCTAATGACCCACACTACTGAAATTAATACAGAATACCTATCTGGTGGGCCAAAATTAATAAATCCTGTATTATCCAAAGTTATGTGTGTTGTTTGTTTTTTAACATTTTCCATTATCTTTAATTTTTGACCATACATATTCCTTATTTTTTACCTCGTGTAAATTCAGAACTCATAATTTTTTCAGATTAGCACACTTTCTCAAGGAGCACACTTCGTATCTCACCTTTAGGGTCCTGTTGGTATTTTAGTATATTCAAGGTAGCAACTGCCAAAGGAGAAGTCTGTACCAATATAACCCTCTGTGTTTGTTCTTGCAGATATATTCCAGATGTGGTAAATCCTGAATATTTCTATTTTCCTCCAGTATCAGTTATAATTCTACTATAAAACTTTCTCATTTGTCTCATAACTCGCTTTGAACTATTGGTAAAAATAATATATTCATATCATTAAACATTCCAAATGAATATAGCATCTTGAATATTAATTTAGAAGCCCACCTCAAGTGTTGATAAATAGTATCTGTGTGATCACCAGAGACTTGGAACCTAGAAGAGAGGAACTGCCATAACAGTCCTCACTCCTCAATCTAGTGATGTTGTATCCCTTACTATGACATTCTCTTGTTTGATGGGAGTCCAGAATCTGAACTGAGTCTTGTAACTTTTACCATTAATTCAATTTTCTATTCACAAACATTGTTTCTCACTGCTTGATGGTCAGCACCCTATCACACAACTAATACTGCCCAGTCTCAACAGATGGCTCACTTTATCTTAACTGAACAAATTTTAGGCAAGCAAAAATATGTTTATAGTATTAAAAAACAGAGATGTGTCTCTTCTTATTTAACACCGTAGGGACAAAAAAGTTTCTGTCTAAAATTATTTTGTTATTAACATTTTGGGGTATCATGTTTAAAAACATTATATATCCTTTTCTGGTACAACTTCATAATACAAGACATGGCCTAACAATCCAAATGCCTGTGTATTTGAACCTCTTTCCATCCTTACCCTCACTCATGACTTTCTCTGAATGATGGAGATTTTGTTTTGTTTATGGCTTTACATTTCAATGTATTAGAAAGTACAAAATATGCTTATTTATCCTCTTAATAAAACATTCCACCTTGAAAATAAACTGTAATAAGCATCATAAAAGATGCAAATATCTTTGTATATTTTTGCCCACTGAGTGAAAACTGTTCACAAAACTCTGCCCAATATTCAATGTGAAGAATTTTCCAATCGTGTTTCTTTCATTTTCCTGGCTTTTGGTGTAATGTATTGTCCAGAGCCATGAGTCAGCACATATTGCAAATTTGATCATGTCAACCAAGCAAAGTAAATGAGGGTGTGAACTTCCAAACAGCCACTCAATTGTGAAAGGTTGTTGTTTGTTTTTTTACACACCATTCTGCAGGAATGTCCAGAGATGGTCTGCCAGGCCATAGACTTCCACTTTGTTTTTGGTCATCAATGTCATGCAAATCATTTGTATGCCAGACCATGTCTTTCTTTCATCTGTCAACAGGTCATCAGAAGCTTCCTATGAATCCACAGGTCTAGGCTGAAAGACAGATCTACTGGTAGCAGTGGGGACTGAGAGAAATTTGGTCACTACTTATAAAATGCCTTTGTACTTCCAGGTTTTTTTTCAGAATTGATCATGTATGCACCACTTTAAATTTATATTGTAGTCATCCTTTGTATGGCCATCTTTAGGACTTCGTAGGTTTCATCACTCTCAGGTCATAGTGGACAGTTCAGGTTGCATTGTAACTTGGTGGCCCATCATTAAGCATTTCTTATTTAAAACCAAGGAAACTCCTTAAGAAAAGATTCAGGTTTTTTTCAACCTTGATGATAGGCTCTTTCCCTTAATGTTTTCCCCTCATTCCTGGGACTACTTTTGAGGAAATGGAATCCTCCGTTAATGTTCAGATGGAGCTCAGCCAAAACTTGATCCCATCCTCTTGGAAGGTCCCTAGAGAACCAAGATTCATATGGTGCCTGGCATCTAAGGTTATTTATTTCCTTGCTCTCTACAACTGAAAGAAACATGAAAAGTGTTGCTATCTTCTTGGTCCAGCTTTTGCTATTTGTTTTTGGCTTCAGTTCACAATGTTGGCCTTCAGAGAATTATCATCATGTAGCTCTTCAACTATGCTGTCTCTTGTCTTTATCATAATTTTCCTTGTATTGTTGAAAGGTATTCCATGGGGATACTCCAAGACACTCCCAAACATTATATTTTAATGTTTTCTCTTGAACATATTTTGAGTTCATGACCAATTGTGATTTAATCTAGTTTACTCATATATGGTTACAATTCTAACATGAGCCTTTACAGTTTGTCTTACAAGTGGTTGGGAACCACTGAGATAAAAATTATTCATCCTTGAGGCACTTCAAGCTCAATATGGTGATTGGACTAAGAATAAGTATCCATTTCAAGTGATGACAAATAGCATATTCATGTCTGTGTGTGGATCAGTGAGAAATAATTCCAAAGGTCTCTGTCATCAACACAGACATAGAAATTAGACAGGAGGAAACTGATTGGATTGCAGCAGCTGTCCTTACTCCTCCATGTAGTGATGCTACAGCCTATTTTTTATAAATTGTCTTGATTGCAAGCAGTTGGAATGATAACTTTGTTTTATAACTCTTATCCAGTAATTTTACTTTATTTCTAAATTTATTTTTAACTTTTTTTATTGTAGAGAGTATTTGAGATATTATCTTTTCTAAGACATTATTCCTCTCTGTCTGATGACTAACTCTATACAGCACACCTTCCAATTCCCAGTCTCAAAAGACAATTCACCTGATCCTTATTGAACAATTGATAGGTAAAGAAAAATGGGATATATTATTCTGAATCAGAAAATGGTCTCCTATTTTCTTGTACAAGAGTATAACTAACAAAGTTTCACTTAAAAATTACATCTTTAATAAATTTCATTGTTGATGTGGTAAGGTTATATTTATTTCACTTGTAAAACTTTATAGTACAAAATACCATACTCCATTATGTGCTCTTCTCATTAAATAGCCCCTCCGTCCCCTTTAATTTGATCCCCTATGACCTCTTTATTATACTTTATGTTTTTCCATTCAAGAAACCAAAATGAAGGGGTGGAATGGGTCACTGCGGGAGAAAAAGGGATATCTGTAATATTTTGAATAATCAAACAAACAAAAGAACCATGACAGATCAGAATGTCAGATTGTTTTGCTACAAAAGAAAAAAAGAAAGATAGAAGAAAGAAAGAAAGAAAGAAAGAAAGAAAGAAAGAAAGAAAGAAAGAAAGAAAGAAAGAAAGAGAGAGAGAAAGAAAGAAAGAAAGAGAAAGAGAGGAAAGAAAGAAAGAAAGAAAGAAAGAAAGAAAGAAAGAAAGAAAGAAAGAAAGAAAGAAAGAAAGAAAGAAAGAGAAAGAGAAGAAAGAAAGAGAAACAAAAAGAAAGAGAAAAAAAAAGAAACCAACATGATTTTGTCGGTATATTTTGAAAGTTTTTAAATTTGTTTGATATGTTGTTTTACATTCCACAGATGTGGAAATGTTGCACTCTATGTTTCAGATTAATGAAAACTTTCACTTTTAAACTTATTGTGATGAGCCTTTTTTCAATACACACATATCTTTGTATATTTTTGCCAAATGAGTAAGAACAGCTCAGTAACACTCTGCCCAATTTTTATTGTGATGGTTCTCCCAATTATATTTCTTTCATGGACCTAACTTTGTTGTATGATAATAAGCAGAGGCATGAATCAGTGTCTCCTTGCATATGTAGTCATATGCCATTCAAGGTACATGAAGGATGAGGTGAGCTGCAACAAACCTCCCTATTTTATTGGTTTGGTATTTCAATGTTCTTCATGACAATCCAGAGATGGTCTGTCGGGCTGCAGCTGACTACTTTCAGATTGCTCCAATATCATGCAAAATCATTAAGCCAGTCCATGGCTTTTCTTCCTTGATCAACAGGTCATAGGAAGTTTTCCAAGATTCCCCCAGTCTAGAAAGAAGGGTGAATCCATTGGACCAAAGTAGGGTCTTTGGAGGGCAATCGGACCAACTCTTATATTAATACTTTCATTCTTTCATGTTTCTTCATGTATATACCACTTTAAATTGATTTGAATTCCTGTACATGTCATGTATATGACTCAGGGGGCTTCATCACACCCAAATCCTAATGGATATCTCAGGTTGCATGGTAACTTGGGGGCTTATGATTAAGCATTTTCTTTGAAACCAAGATGACTCTGTGAGAAATCACAATCCATCTTCTGGTTTATTACAGCTGGAGACCTGAAAGCTTTTCCCTCATAGCGAGGACTTTCTTCAGCTAAGGGGGGTCCTAAAGCTACCAGTGATGCCCAGATAAATCATCTTGAGACACTAACTTTTGAATCATCACAGTTCTCTGGGGAACCTGTATCCCTATGAAGTTTGGCCTCTGCTGTCATTTCTTGCCTCACTCGCTCTCTAAGAGAGAGGACCAGGGCACAGAGTACCAGGGCCCTGGGCCTTGGTGGGACTCTTCAAGAGAGCAACTTGGATTTTGTGGACTAGCTAGTCTTGGCTCTTTGGGCTAAGCTTCATTCTTGGTGACTTGGTTCAGTTCTCCTAGGCGTTGAGGCCTGGCTAGAATTCTCTGAGGCTTAGCTATACTCCAAGGCAATGTCAGTCATTAATGATGTCACACTGCATATTGACAAGTCACAGACTTTGCATTTTTATTGGCAGTGACAACTTACAGTTTGTCTAAAGGCACTGAGTGCCAGGCTGGGCTGCATGATAGAGACATATATTCTACCCCTTATACTATTCCTTCTAAGTTCCATCATTGCCCTGTACAGAGAGAAGCAGCTGCTGTGGATTTTTTTCAATGAGTGTAGACCAACTTACATGAAATTGTAAAAAAATGTATTTACAGATATTTAATAGTGTTTCTATAATCAGTAATGGCTAAAGAATGGCTAATTATCATGAAAATATTTTCTTCAGTAAATGAGACCACTCCAAAGTTCTTAAACAGCTATGCAAAGATTGAAAAGTGAATTCAGATTCTAGAGCAGAGATCAGGAACATTTTTCTATAATAGCCAGAGAGGTAATGGGTTATGGTCTCTGTTGAAGCTCCAACTCTATCCTCTTAGTTTGAGAGTAGTCATAGATAATATACGAACAAGTAGATGGGGTTATATTTGAAAAAAATATTGTGGACACTAGAGTGTGAATTTCATAAAATGGACATATATCAGGCTTTAGGGAACCCCTCTTTAAGTTAACCAGGCTGCTGAGGCAATTGCTTGAGTTCATGCATTCCAAGAGAGAAAGGAATAATGCCCAGGATGCCAGGGCTTTGGGCCTCCTCAGACTCTAAGAGAGTGTGGACAGGGCCCAGGCTACCAAGGTTTGGGCCTCAATGGAACATTCCTACTTCAATAGATCAAAAAAACATTACTAGTCTTGCTTTTTTCATTTCAAAGAAAACCAGGGTGGATTAGCCAACACTGCTTTTCAGTGCCAGTCAGATTCAGTAGATTCTGCTTGAATTTGACCTCTTTTAGGATAATCTGTTGTACCAGGACTTTAGTCATTGGCCAAGGCCAATTGGCCAAAGCCACATCGGGATTCAATGTCTCCAATCAGATTTAGATTTTGTAATAGAGAGGCTTCAGTTCACAAGTTCTGGTTTTCAGAAAAGAGTCATCACAGAGCTTTTCTAATATGTTGTTGCCCCTCTTTAATATATTTCTCCATGTACTAGTTTAAGCTATGTCATGTGGACACTCACAGAGAGTGCAATAAGTCTCACATGACCAATCCACTCGAACATTCCTGCCTCCATAACCTTGTGAACTACTGCTTTATATTAAAACAACAGATACAGTACATTTCTATGTCACACTTATTGAGCCATCATTGGATGGATTTGTCTCCCAAATATACCAATAAATTTTAGAGCCTTTCCTAATGACCTATTCTGCAGATAGAAATGTAAAATCAGTCTGATGTCCCAAAAATAATGCATTTTCTCTCATTCACATATATGTCTTTGAACATTGTCCCCCACTATTAATTATTTCTCTGCATATTCCACAGTTCTTTGTAAATTACAGAACTCACATATTTCTTACAAAGCATAGTAGACTTCCAAAAGCGTCGTTCTTTGTCCCTCACCTTAGTTTCCTGCTGGGATTTGAGTCTAATCAAAGGGTCAACTAACTGCTGTAGAAGAGGTAGCTTCCATAATTACACTAGTGTGTTTTTTCTTGCATGTTTTCCAAGTCTGTAACAAACCCTGAATTATTCTAGTTAACTCCAATATAAGTTACAACTTTACTATGAACTTTACAAATTTTCTCACATTTGGCTACAAACATTGGGAAAAGACAAACAGACAAACTAAAACAAAAACTATTAATTATGTGAACATCAACATGCTAATCTGGAGTTTTCAAAATAAACAAGATACCAGCTTTGTCAGCTCTTTTGGACCACTCAGAATTTTTAAGGATGTGTATACCATCACTACGGGTATGGAAAATAGGTACCAGGAAACCCATTAAATTACAACACTTGCTATCATTCCTCTAATTAGCGATGCTCTGGTCTAATGCTTAGAAATTGTCCTTAGTTGACTCTGTAATTAGAACTGGTTATTTAACCTTTAAAGATTAACCTTCATTTCTTTTATAGATGCTATTCCTCATTAACTGTCTGATGTGTAATGCCCTATGGAATATCTGATATTGCCCAGTCTTCACAGATGATTTTCAGTGAACAAAAGGTAAGTAAACAAAAGTAAGCTTATATTTTAAAAACAGGAAAATGTCCCATTTTCTAAAACAGTAGGGGGAATGACAAAGGTAGTTTTAAAAATTAGTTCCTTATTACATATTATGGGATAATGCATATAATAATCTTATATAAATTTTACTTGTACAACTTTATAGTAGAACATAGGATACTCCACATGTGTTCCTCACACAAAGTCTAGAATCCTTGTATTTGGCTCCCCTTATCTTTCCTATCCTTACTCATGCTTTTCCCGCACTGGTAACCACAATGATTTCATATCTATTGAGATTTCCTTTGTCTCTTTCTTTTATCGGTGGCTTTTATATTCCCCATGTGAGAGAAAATACAGAACGTACCATCTAATCATCCCGATTAATAAAATCCTCAGCGTTGCGGTAGCACAGTAGAAACACCAAAGGAGACACATGTCTTTGTACATTTTAGCACATTAAGTGAAAACTTCATTTTTTACACAAATTTGTGCTCAAATTTCAATGTGAAGAATTTTTCAATCATATTTTGTTCCTGGCCCTGGATATTGATGTTATATATTGACTAGTGCCAACAATTAGAATATTCTTTCATATCTGGTCTTCTGAAATTGAAGCAAAGTGAATGAGGAGGTGAACCACCCATAAGCAGCCATCTCACTTAAAAGTGGGATTTTTTCTCTACTCATTGCACTGTAAAATTTCCATAGATAGTCTGTCATGTTGCATCTGTCCACTTTCTGCTTGATCATCACTATGATGCAAAATTATCTGTAAATCAGGTCAGATCATTCCTAACTCTGTAAATATGGCTTCAGGAGCTCCCCATGACTCCACAGGTCTATGCTGAACCAGAAATCTAGTGTATGGAAGTAGCGGCTGAGAACGATTGGTCCAAAACTTAAATAACATCTCTGCCCTACAGGGTTTTCCCAGAATTGAGCATGTATGAATGATTTTAAATGGATGTTTAGTCCTCCTGTGCATTTATCTTTATGACTGTGTATGACATCACATTCAGTCATAAGGTCCATCTCAATTTGAATTGTAACTTGGCGGCCCATGATTAATCATATCTTCTTTGAAACCAAAGAAATTTGTTTGGTACAAATTTCAGTCCATACTGTGTTTCCCATAGCTCTTAATTCCCATAATCCAATATGATAGTCTGCGGCTCTGAATGTCTTCCTTGCTCTCTGACAACTTCAGTTCCCTCACAATACAATTTTTCCCCCTCTTGGCTTACACTGCCCATATTCCATTATCATATACAAAGTGCCCTACTAGCAACATTCCTCTGTGGACCTCATGCTTCCCAAAGTTCACACTTCACTGTAATACCCTATGTTTTCAACTCATCATTATCTACCATTATACCAAAAGTCTTCCACAGCCAACACTTCCCTGTTAAACTCCAGAGTTTGCAATGCCCATATTCCACTCTTACACTAATGGGCTCTCACATCTCACAATGACACCCGAGGTGCCCCATTGCCCACAATTCACTGTGGCACAGTTTCCTTTGGAAAGCTCCAAATTCCCAATGCTCATACTCCAATGTGACCCAATGTTGACAGGTGAACACATTTTATTATACCCAATGCCTCTCACAATCATCACTGCACTGTGACATGTTCTGGGCCACCATTTTTGAATATTTGACCTCCCAATGACTGTCCTTACTTTGATACACCTAGGGCCACCTTTTCCTCTTCCTACAATCTTTGGTGACACCTAAGGGAATCACTGTTCTCACCTCACTCTTGCACCATAAGTATTCAACTGCCAAACATAATTGGAATCTTCTTGGCAGCCACTGGCCACGTTGCACTCTGTCTGACAGGGCTCCAACAGCCCACAACATACAATGGCATCTAGCAATGTCACTTTCAACACTCCACTGTGATTCCTTCCTGACTCCAACTTCCTACACTCTAGTGGGACATACCAGATATCCCACTGCCAAAATGTATCTTGACACTCTAGGGTATATAGCTCCAAAACTACAGGATGATCCCCAATGGGTCTTAATTTTCACACTCCATGATGATATCTCAGTGACTTAACTCCAATATAATACCTTCAGTTCTGAAACTGCCCACATCTCATTTTGAATAGCTGGGTTCCCTCTGCTCTCATTGCACTGTAAAATAATAGAGGTCCTACAACTCACATTTCATTATGACACCACATACCTTCAAATTCTAAAATCCACTCTACCACACCAAAGTGCATTCTGCTAATTATATACAGGAATTCCCTTAGGATTGCAAAATAAACACTTCACTAACACTCTAAACTCGTAATACCCACACTTTGATTTTTCACAACTGATCTATAACAGACCACATTCCAGGGTGACACCAAAGATATCCCATTGCCTATATCCTACTGTGACACACCAGGGCCTCCACTACCCACAATCCCCTTTGACAACCCAGGACTTCCCTTTCTCATTCTCAAATGTGACACCCCATATCACCTGAGATTACTACACAACCATTAATAACCAGGGATTTCACTATCTTCTCACCACTGTAAAAATTTTATGGCTCCCATGCAAAACCATCATTTCTGAATGCCTTGCTCCTGAAAACCCATTTCCTACACCAGTCCACCTGGGTCTCACACTGCTCACACTACACTGTGATTCCCCAGGGTTGCCATGACCTACATTCCACTGTGACACCTTCAGACATACCACTGGTGACATTCTACACTGAAAGAAGTGGCATCCCCTTCTCAGAGAATACTAGGACACACCAGAGCCCAAGTCCCAAACAACACTCAAACACAGCAGGACTCCCACTGTTTACACTCTTAATCTGAGAATTCCCACGGTCAGGAATCATATAATAGACAAAAGGACTTCTATTTTCAGTCTTTATTATTACACCACAGATAACCTGGGAAAACTTGCTGATTTGTCACCTCAGGGCTACCATTGTTTTCAATGTGCTGAGACACTATGAGGTTTTCCACAGCCCAAACATATTTTGCACTCCTGAGCTACCACTACCCATGTTCCATTCTGAATCCCCAGAGCTACCATGACACAAAACCCACAGTGACACCCAGGGCTCCAACTGAGCTCATTCTATTTTCAAACCCCTAGGATCCCACTGAAAAAACTCCACAGCAATAGCACAGGACTTTAACATCTACACCCAAATTGACACAGTCTAATGGGACACCTGAGATCTCTAAAGGGCCCCAATCCATTATCACCTGAAGGGAATGTCCTGCTGTAACTCAACTGTGAAATCTTAAGCTTCACACTGCTGAAGCTACCCTGTCACACCCTAGACATCCCAAATCACACAATTCAGTTTTACCCCCAAGGGATTGACTGCACACCCTCCACTGTGACACCCATAGTTTTTCCACTGTAACACTTCATGGCTCATACAGCATACACTCCAATATGACTCAGCAGGGACTACTACAGTTGTCACTCCACAGTGTCACCCATAAGATCCCACTGAAAACTAATATGTCCTACACTTAATTCCACTCTCCCACTGCACTATGAAACCCTAGCAGCCCTACTAACCACACTCCACTCAAACAACCCAACACCCCCAATCTTCACTTTCATATGTGAACTTCCAACCTCTCATGACTCAACTTCGATTTTGACGACCCACTACACTGAAACAGATGAGGACACTCAAGGCCCACACTCCATTGTGACACTGAAGGGATCTCACTAGCAGAATTCACATGAGAAGTCCTAAGATTCACTCTGCTCTACCTCCACTGACTCCCCCCTCCCACCTCCCCAGATATCAAACATTCCAAAATTTAAATTAACACAGGAGGGATCCCATTTTTCATACCACATTCTGACACCCAAAGATTTATACTCTCTACTGTCACAGTACAAAAATTCCTCATCCATTCCTCCACTTGTGCACACAGGATGCACCATGTTAGCACTTCACTGTTCTTCCTCTTGCCTTCCTACTTTTCACCTCTGCTCTTCTAATAACGATCTTCCACAGCCCACCTCCACAATGACACCATATACCTCCTAATGCCCATGTTACACTGAGAGAGCTTCAGACTTCCATATTACATCTTGAAACCTGCGTTTTTCTATTTCCAAGAAAACACGTTGTCTTCCCAGGGCTCATGTTACCACACTCCACTGAGACAACTTATTGACTCTCAGTAGGTCACGCTACTGTGACATGCAATTATTTGTATTCTAACATGCATATTGACATCAAAGGACTCTCAATTCCTATCTCCATATTGCCAAACAAAAGCTCCCAGACTCACCATATACTTTGTTGCCTCAGGGCTACCATTGTTTACACTTCACTGTGAAATTATAAAAATTTCCAGAGCACAAACACCATTGTGAACCCAAGAGCTTCAATTTCCCATGTTCCAATTTGATTCCACAGTCCACAAACCAGTTATATCAGAACACTGACTTACTTCACTCCACTCTGAAGCCTTCACATTCTGTTGCCAAATCTCTAAAGGAAACACAAGAAATACCACTGCCCAAATCAACTTTGATACCTTTGGGCACATAGTCCCCATAGTTTACTGTGAATACCAATGGCTCTTATTTCCCATGATCCAATAAGATACTTCAGGGATCTTAGTGCCCTCACTCATCTCTGACACCTTCAGGTCTCCCACTAACCACACTCCATTGTGAACACCAATTCTACAACTGCACACTTTTCATTGTGAAACTCCATGCCTCCAAATGCTTCCATACCAATGTTACACAGCTGGGCTCTCACAGCCCACGTTTTACTGTGACTGCCAAGGCACATTATTGCATATATTCTATTATGACATCCTATGGCACCTACAGCACACAATCTACTTTGAGCCCAGGGTCCCCTCTGCCCATTCTCAAATGCGACACTCCAATTATCCTGTGATAAATGCAGGACTGTTAAACTCAAGGACTCCCACTGTTTTTATTTCACTGTGGCACATTCAGAGCTCCATTGCACATCAGTCTCTGAGAACGCCTTTTCCAAAATTGAACACTTCCTATTCCAATCCATGTAGAATTACCGATGCCAAACATGTTTGTGACAATGCAGTGAGCACCCTATCCACATCCACAGTGAGAGCACAGGGCTACCACTGCCCACACTTCACTGTCACACTCCAGCATTCCTACTTCTCACACTATATTTTGATATCCCAGGCCTCCCACTACCCAAAAATCCTCTTTGACACACAACTATTGCCCCAAATCAATTATCATACTCAAAGATATTCAAGAAAAACCCCATGGTTTTTCTCACGACTTGTACTCAAATATTTTGCACACATTTTCATCAATCTTGCATTCAAGATTTGTTCCCTTTTTGCCTTCTTTCTGTACACTACATAACTCATTTCTAAAAATACCTTCATTGCACTAGCTTCATGGCCTGCCATACAGGGTGTACAAGTAAGTAATAGTGCACTCTTATATTTGCTTTTGTTTTCTCAGTGAGTTCTCTGACTTATTGCATTGGAAAAGGTATGCAATATGCTGGGGACTTTTCAAAACTTGGCTTCTTGCATAACGGTGTAGTCAGCAGAATTTCAGATCAATTTCCATAGAGTCCAAGATGGGTGAAGACAGAATTCCAGGTGGTGAGAAATTTCTGGGAAATATCCAAGGATGGCATAGCACCTCCATACCATATAGTTTTACACCCTGATTGGTAATTGAGACCAACCTGTGCTGGTACCCCATATATGCCAACATAACTTTCTTTGTTCCTAGAATCTGTAGTTAGAAATCTACAAAGTGCACAACTAATGGTATCAGGAGCATTTCTAGCAGCAGTTGAATTGCCTCACTCTCCAAGTGAGCAGGATCCTTGTCCCTGGTCCTGGCACAAACATTTCTCCATATGATGGAGGAGCATATAGTGGACTGGCTGTATTCACTTCTAGAAACAACATAATTTATTAGTCAAACTCTAGGTCAATGATACTCAGACTATTTAGATTATGTTTGGATTTTCTGTCTTTAAAGGTGATCAGATATTCTGATAGCTTATTGACTGAAAATGTACATTGGCATTGACACAAGGAAATCCATCTCCCATCACATTTAGATATTACGATTGAGAGGCCTCAGTGTCCAATGCCAGGCCTTCAGAAAGTGTCATCACAGAGCTCTTCCTATACGCTGTTTCCCCTCTTCAATGTCTCTCTCGATGTATTGTTGAAACGTACGCCATATTGACAACTCCAGAGCACACAAGAGCATACACATGACCAATCCACTCCAAAATTTCTGCCTCCCTAGAATTGACTCTTCAATAATAAAAGGAGATAGTGGATATTTTCTGTCACAATTATTGGTCTATCATTGCCTGAAATTGTCAGCCAATGACCCCAATAAAATTTTAGAGCCCTTTGTAATGTCCCATGAGGCAGACAGAAATGCAGAATCTCTGTCTTGTGGACCCAAATTAATACAATTTGTTTCCTCCAAGTTTATATTCTTCTTAACATTGTTGCACACCATTAGTTACTTCAACAGACATTCAATATTTTTCTGCTTAATAAATAAGATGACTAATATATTTATCCAAAGAGTTATAAACATCTGCAAATGTGAAACTTTCCCCCTCACCTTTAGTGTCCTGCAGGGATTTGAGTCTAATAAAGATGGCAATTTCAACAGGAATGGTCACTGCCATGGCTTAACATCTGTGTTTCCTTTTGACCATTTTCCAAATCTGTGACAAATCCTTAATTACTCTAGTTTCCCACAATATCATTTACAACTCTACCATGAACGATTCCATTTTTATGACATCTGGCTTTCAAACATTCCTTTCCTGAAGGTCTTACAGTTGACTATTGCATATTAATCAAGGAAACCATCTATTTCTACTGCTGTGGACCACTCAGAAATAATTCAGAACACCTATGTCATGCCCATGGACATGGAAACTAGAAACCAGGACACCCATTGGATTTGCACAGTTGCTTCTCATTCCTGCTTCTACCAGTGCTGCAGACCAGTATTTAAAACTTGTCTTGATTTGATTATCAATTCAGCACTTTTGGCTAAAGCCATACAGCACACATACTAATATCCTGCTTCAACAGATGATTCACCTGATCCTTTGCGAACAAAATGTAAGTTAACAGAAAATATGAAGTATTCAAAAAGGAAACAGTTATACCTACTATTTTATAGAATAGTGGGAGTGATAACACTCTTCAAAAGAGTCACGGCCTTAATTTAATTGATTACCTCACCTCAAAATCTCCAAAACTTAGCAGAGGCTACAGTAACATTTCTGTTGCTGAGACATATTTCAGTTCAGAACCAGGATACTATATTTCCTGAATTATCTGTTTTTTGTTGTGTCTTGTTTTCTTCTAACTAGAGTTTAACCCTGATCAAAATGGATAATGTTCCCCTGGCAAGAGCCAGGAAGAAGGAGTTAGCAGTATAAATGGTTTGCTTCTTTTGACATTCTCCTCTCAAGAGGCTCTGGTTTTTCTTCGTTTATGAATTCTGGGTGTGTAAACAAGCTCAGGTGAGGGGCTGGTTAATGAGCTGACTGCATGTTTTTACAATGCCAGTGACATCACCTAGGAGATTTCTACTTCAATAGATCAAGGAGGAATATAGTAGGCTTTCTGTTTTCACTTCTAGCAACACCATGGTTATTTAGCCAACACTTAGGTCAGTGCAAATAAGACTCATCATTTCCTGCATTGATTGTGTAGTTTTTATGGTGCAAGATCCACTGTGAGTTAAATGATTGGACAAGGTCCATTGGCCCCTGTGAACAGGAGGGAAAATTTCTCCCATCATATTTAGGCATTATGATGGACAGGCCTCCATTCACAATATCTGGCCTTCAGAGAAGAGTAATCTTACGGATCTTGAAATATGCTGCTTCCTTCTTCAATATATTTCTAAAAGTGTTGGTGGAAGATGTCATATGGAAATTCCCAGAGTACTCAACAGGACCTACATGACGAACCCACTTCAAAATCTCACCTCCCCTAAGCTTTTGAATTGCATAATCAACATTATAAAAGGAGACTGTTAGCATTTCCATGTCACCTTTTTTCAGGCTATGGTTGAATATATTTTTCTTCCAACCATCCCAATAAACTTTTAGAGCATTTTCTAGTAAACTAAACTGAAGATGTAAATGCAAAATTTTTGTTGGTTAGACCCACAAAAATAAATTCTATCCTATCCAAATTTATGTTCCTTTGAATTTTGGCCTCCAAAATTAATTATTTCCACGCATATTCCATAGTTTTCTCTTCTTGGAAAGCATTGTAAAAAATTTCTTCTCATGTCCATAAGGGAATCAAACTGAATCTGGAGTCTTAAATATGAATCAGTTAAACACTTCATGTCTGTTACTGTGGCTCACTAATAATTTTTTTAAAATGTCCATGTTATCATCACAGATATTGAAAGTAGAAACCATGAAAGTCTTTATAGTGCCACACTATTCTTCAGTTTTCCATCTAGTGATACGGTAGCCCAGTAATAAAAGCTCTCTTGTTGGACTGTACTCTGGAATCAGAAATAGATTTTTTAACTCTAATAACTGATTTCTTCTTTCCATGGACTGTATTCCTCATTAACTGTGATGGCTCACTCTATACCACACAACCTCACTGGCCACTCTTAACACATAATTTACCTGACCCTTAGTGAACAAATGTAAGTAAACAAAAATATGTTTATATTACTCAAAAACAGAAAAATGTATCTAAATTTTATAAACAAGAGTGACAAGGTTTCTTTGTAAAAGTATTTCATCATTAATTAGTGGGGTATAACATGGTTACTAACATTATATAAATATCACTTGCACAACTCTATAGTACAATATAGCATACTTCATTATGTGCTCACCACCCAAAGTTTACTGTTCTTGTATTTTACCCCTTTAATCCTCTTATCCTCTTATTCTTGTTCCCTTGTGGCAACCCCATGATTTTGTCTGAATGTCAGATTTTGTTTGTTCCTTTGTTTTGTTTGTCTCTTTTACCTTCCCCAGAGGAGAGAAAATGCCAAAAGTGCCAACTTTACCTGTTGACTCATGAAATGTTCCACTTTGATTCTGCACTGTGATAAGCATCATAAGAGACACAAGTACACTTTAATATTTTTGCCCATTGATTGGACATTGTCCAGAAACCTGTGCCCAATTTTTAATGTGAAGAATTTTTCATCATTTTTCATTATTGACCCTAGCTATTGTAAAATATTGATCAGGTTGATGTATCAGCATACACTTGCTTATGTGGTCGTTTGACATCAAAGCAAAATGAATGAGAAACTGAATTGACCCAAACTGCCCATTGTCACCATTTTCCTTAGAACACTGCTTTGAATGAATGTCAAGAGATGGTTTGTCATGCTGCAGCTGTCCATTTGATGAATAGTCATTAATACCATGCTAAATGATCTGTGAGTCAATCCACATCTTTTATTTTTCTGCCAACAGGTCATAGGTAGCTCCCTATGACCTCAGACGTCTAGACTGGAAGAATAATCCACTGTATAGCAGTAGGGATTGAGAGACATTGGTCCACTACTTATATAACTCTTTTATTCTCTAAAGACCTAGCAGTTTCATCTTGTATGTACCACTATAAGTTGACGTTGTACTTATCCTCAGCATGGTTTTATGACTCCACAGGTGACATCACACAAGTTTGCAATGTTCTGTTTAGGTTCCATGGTAACATGGAAGTCCATGGGTTCACAGTGTTCTTTGAAACCAAAGAAACTATTGGTGACAAAATCTCACTGCATTTTGAGGAGTGATGGCAGGCTTCTCTTTTAAATATTGGCCACTCCCATCTAGAAATGCCTTGGGTTTTAGTGGGGATGGCAACCAGCTGTGATGTCCAGATGGACCTCAGGCAGAGACTGGATTCCTTTACTTCTTACATGTTTCTGGGGTACATAAATCCCTATGTACCTTGACTTTAGGGTTACTGCTTGGCTACTTTCTACAGGACAGTGAATCGTGATAATCATGTTTGCCACCTTCTATCTCCAGGTCCTGCTGTTTCCCAATGACTCAGCAGGAAGGAACAACATGGGGGAGCTTGCAGCATTGGTTTCTTGTCTCCATTCATTTTTTTAGTATCTACACAAAGGTGACCGAAGAAGGAAGTATACGATGCTTGTTTTCTTGGTGGAGATGTTTTTGTATGTTGAGAGAATGTCCAACCCTGTGGCTCCTCTTTTATGAAAGATCTTTCTTTCACTCATATTTATGGGTGATATCAAGACCTTGGTTGAAAATCCTGAGGATCTGTACTGAGATTCACCTACAGATTTTTCTAAGGCACTATGCACAATCGCTATCTGCCAGTGAAACTTGTAGGGCTTTTATGTCCTCTTTAATATATGCTCCCGGTCACAGAGGAGCTTGTACATGAATTTGAACCTGTCAAAATGCCCTATTTTTGTCAGGATCTAACTCAAAAGAAGCAGATTTTATGTCACTCAATAAATCCACTGGAGTTGCATGCTACAATGAGAAATATGGTCCCTTAAAAATCCAGAGTCCCACTGGGTGCTGTGCCTCCATCTTGGT
Source organism: Miniopterus schreibersii (assembly GCF_964146895.1). Classification (NCBI taxonomy): domain Eukaryota; kingdom Metazoa; phylum Chordata; class Mammalia; order Chiroptera; family Miniopteridae; genus Miniopterus; species Miniopterus schreibersii. The sequence continues at coordinate 16,368,690 of NC_138120.1, read as the reverse complement.
TGTTCGTGGAGGTGGAGGCCACAAATTTTTTCTTGAAAATATTTACAATTCCTGCTCAATATGCTGGGCCTAAGAAAATTTACCTGACTGAGAATTCTGAATTTTAGTCAAATGTATTCCTCAATTTCTGGCACTTAAAGTGTATCAGAAAGGATTAGTATTGCTTTCACTCACTAATCAGCATAACATCATCTTTGTAAAGGAACAGAAGGAAGGGTTTCTTGTGTTTGTAAATTTGTCTAGACCACCATTAGTCTAGATGAAAACACATGGCTCTACATGTTATACACACCAGAGGCAAGATAATGAAGGTATATGCTGGCCTTTCAGCTGAGAGAAAAAACTTTCATTGAACTTTGAATACTTATTAGGAAGGCATTTTTCTGGACAGTGGTTGGTTACAAGGTGAGGTGTACATGGAATTTATTCAAGCAATGTAACCACATTGGTAGAGCAGCTGCAGCTGGAGTCATCTGTACTCAAATTTTGTGGTATTTCACTGCCATTTTCTAAGATGTTTCTATTCCTTCCACTCTTCCTCCTTCTCTTTCTTCGCTTCTACTGCCTCCTCTGACTGTCCCTCCTACTTCATCTAATCTTTTTACTCTTCCTTTTACTATTTCCTACACCTTCTCCTTTTTTTTTTCTTACTTTTCTCTTTCCCTTTTTTTTTTTCTTTTCCTCTTCCTCCTCTTTCTCTTCAGTTTGCTCAAGCCACATCAGAATTATAATGTGATGTGGTTGAATTAGCACCCCTGCCTCTTTCAAATATTTGATCTTCGTACAAACCTTGACTATTCCTCTGGGTATGTGGTATAGCTTTGAATTTACTACTTACCTTGCTTTAGGAAGTTCTAGTGACTTTTGCTTATACTTTTCCATCATAGTAGTCCTCATTTATCAGGACTACAGTGTGAGGAATCACTGGAGTGGTATAGCTAGTTCATTTATAAATTCTAGAACTAGGAGCAACTGAAGCATGTCTCTGATGAAATGTGCCCACATCGAAATAGACCTGAGGTAAAACTCCATTGGTCAAGTTACCCTCAAAACATTCTCATCTTAATGGAGGGTCACAGTAACATCTTGTTTCTGACACCAATTTTAGTTCAGAACCAAGGTCGTATAGTTCTCAAATTGCCAGCATTTTTTCTTTCATTCACATAGACTGTTACCCTTGTAGACAAGGGTATAGATGTCTTGATGAAAAGTACGGTATAAAATTAACACTATACATTCTAGCAGATGTTGAATGGCTTCAACCTCCAAGTGAGAGAAGGCCATGATGCAGGATCCACGTTCCTGGTTCTGGCTAAAACATTTCTACATAATTGATGGAGGACTATAAAGTGGGCTGGCTGTCTTCACTTCTAAAAACAAAATGATGATTTATTAGCCAAACTGTAGGTCAATGATATTTAGACTATTTAGATTATGTTTGGATTTTCTGTCTTTAAGGGTGGTCAGATATTCTGAGAGCTTATTGATTACAAGTGCACATTGGCCATTGTCACCAGGAAATCTCTCTCCCATCACATTTAGATTTTATGATTGAGAGGCCTCAGTGTCCAGTGCCAGGCCTTTAGAAAATGTTCTCAGAAAGCTCTTCCTATCTGCTGCTTTCCCTAGTCAATATATTTCTCAATGTATTGTTGAAAGGTATCCCATATGAATACTCCCAGAGTGCACATGAGTGCATGCATGACCAATCCAGTCCAACATTCCTGTCTCCCTAAACTTTAGAATTGATTCTCCATAATAAAATTACACAGTGGGTATTTTCTGCCACAAATATCGGTCTATCATTGGCTGAACTTGTCAGTCAATGATCGCAATAAAATTTTAGAGCCCTTAATAATGTCCAATGAGGCAGATATAAATGCAGAATCTGTCTTGTGGGCTCAAGTTAATACAATCTGTGCCCTCCAAGTTTATATTGCTTTTATCATTGTCCCACACCATTAGTTACTTCCACATATATCCAATATTCTTCTGCTTAATAAATTACATATGTATTTTTTCCAAAGAGTTGCAAGCTTCCACAAATGTGAAACTTTGTCCCTCACCTTTAGTGTCCTGCAGGGATCTGAGTGGACATTGCCATGACTTACCCTCCGTGTTTCCTTTTGCCCATTTTTGCAGTCTGTGACAAATCCTTAATTACTCTAGATTCCCCCAATATCAGTTACAACTCCACCATGAACAATTCAATTTTTCTCACATATGGCTTACACACAGTTTTTTTCTGAAGGTCTTAAAGTTGAGTACTGCATATTAATCAAGGAAACCATCTATTTCTACTGCTGTGGACCACTCAAAAATATTTCAGAACATCTATGTCATCCCCATGGACATGGAAACTAGAAACCAGGACATCCATTGGATTTCCACAGTGATTCTCACTCCAGCTTATAATGATGCTGCAGACCAATAGTTAAAACTTGTCTTGATCAGATTCTCAATTCATCACTTGGTTTTTAACTCTTAATGATTGATTTGTTTTTCTCTCTCGCAAACACTATTCCTCATTAACTGTCACGTGGCTAAAGCCATGCAGCACACCTGCTACTACCCCATTTCAACATATGATTCGCCTGATCCATACTGAACAAAAAATAAGTTAACACAAAATATGTTTCAATTATTTAAAAAGAGAAAAACATATCTACTATTTTAAAGAATAGTGGGAGTGAAAAACATACTTGTAAAATTATTTAATTATTAAATATTGGGGCATAACACATTAATAACAATATATAAATTTTATTTATGGAACTTTATAATGCAAGGTACCACACTCTATTATCTGCTCACAACCCAAACAGTAGTCTCTTTGTATTTGACACCCTTTACACTCCTTATCCTCACTCATGCTTCTAAATTTCTGATAAGTAACATGTTTTCATCTGCATATGGGAGAGATTGTTTGTCTCTTTGTTTTGTTCGTGGCTTTTACATTCCACATCTGAGAGAAAAGACAGGATGTGACAACTTACCTGCTTGATTAATAAAACCTTTCACTTTCTACTTCCACTATGATAAGCATCATAAGAGACAAATATTTTTGTATATTTGACTTTTGTATATTTGTGTGAAAACTGTCCAAAACCTCTGCACAAATTGTGGAGCATTTTACCAGCATGGTTTTTCACGTACCTAGCTATTGATGTAACATATTGGCCAGCGCCATGAATCCACATATGCTTGCATATCTCATCATTTGTCATCCAAGCAAAGTGAATGAGGAGGTGACTGCCCCAAACTCAGCCCATTATGTTTGTTTCCCTTATACACTATCCTGGCTAACTATTTAGAGATGTCTACTTTCTAACTTCTCATCAAAATATTGAAACATTATCTGTAGGGAAGGCCAAGTGATTTTTTTCATCCATCAACAGGTGATAGACAGGACCCATGAGTCCACATGTTGAGGATGAAATAGGGATCCAGTTGAAACTAGTATGGAATAAGAGCAACTTGGCCACCCCTTATATAACTGCTTTAATCTTCTAGACCCTCCCAGGTTTGATGATGTATGTACACTTTAAATTAAGGTAGTCCTACTATGCATGGCCTCTTTATGACTCCATGGGTGATATCACAAACAGGTCATAATGGTCATCTCTGTATGTATGGTTACTTGGTTGACTATGGTTAAGCATTTCTTCTTGACAGTAAGGTAATTATTTGGGACAAATTTTAATCGATTTTCAGGATATTGATGGGCCCCTCATCTGAACTTGTGCCATTCCTACCAGGGCCTGTTTGCAATTTTAGAGGGGATAGCACTCTCCTGTGAATGTCTAATGGTGCTTAGCCTGAGAAAAAGAACATTGCCTCAACACGGGTCTCTGGGGAAACAGGGTCTCTTTGGAGTTTTCGGTGTATTGTTAGTTGTTGCTCAGCTCTCTACAACCCAGTGAACCATGATGTTCATGCTTGCCAGACCTTGAGCATATTTCCTGCTATTTATCCATGACTCATAAAAAAAAAAAGTCAATGTTGATGTGCGTGTGCCGTGCATTCTTGTGATCACATGCTTTCTCAGTCAGGACATTAATGTGACAGAAGAAGGAAACACTTAAATTCTGATTTTCTGGCTATAGATAACTTTGCATATAGAGTGATGGTTTAGGCATGTGGCTCCAATTTTATGAAAGACTTTCACCAATTTGTATTTGTAGATGAGGCCAGGTACTCTTCTTCAAAAGAACAATAGTTATTCATGAATGATATCAAGACCTTGTTTGAATATCCTGAGAATTTGTACTAGGATTCACCTTTAGTTGAGGGAATCTCTATCTGTCATGTTAGACCATCCCTTCTCCCAGGTTATAGGGCAGCTTGTATATCAGCCTGTCCCTGTCACAGTGCACTCATTTTTCTGGAGTCAAATTTTAAATAAGCAGATTTGCTGCCATACATTTCCTGGTGTCTCATCCTCCATTGTGGAATAGGCTGCCTCTAAATTTCATAGGCTCAGTGGGTGCTGTTACTGCATCTTTGTTGCAAGCGTGATTGGGTGCCACAAATTATTCTTTCAAAACTGTTACCTCCCTGTTCAATATACCAGTGAGCCCCAAAATAATTCACTAAAGTGAATTTTGAATTTTAGTGAGATTTATTCCTTAACTTATGACTATAAAAGTGTACCAAGTCTAGAGTTCAACAATTCCCACTCAGCAGATCCAGTCAGCACAATTTCATCCTTGTGATGGAAGAGATAAAAGGATATTCTGGGGTTGGAAAAGACACTCAAAAGCTCTGCAATAGAGACAAATACATAGGGCTGTAGAAGTGATGCATAATAGAGGTAAGATAATGAGGGTATATTGTGGACTGGCTGGCTGATTTAAGGCAACTTTGGTAGAATTTTTGATAAAATTAGGTAGGTATTTGACAGAATAGTAAGAGGTTAAAAGGTGATGTGTACATTGAAGTACATTTCTCAAGCAAAGTAACCACATTTCTACAGCAGTAGAAGCTGGGATCACTGTTGTTTTAACTGTGCATTAATTTACGGTAATTTTCAATATTGTCCCTACTCCTTTTTCACCTCTGTCTTCATTCTCCTCATCCTCCTGATGCAACTTCTCCTTCCATTTTTTCCTTTACTTCTCTTACTCCTTCTTTTTATCCTGCTTTTGCACAAGCCAAATTAAAAGGTTAATGTGCATGGGGCTGAGTCAGCATTACTGCGCCTTTCTAATCCCCAAGGAAGGCACAAGCCTCTAATGATCATTTGGGTATGAGATGGAGCTTTTTACTTAGCACTTACTTAGGTATAGGCAGTTTCTAATGCCTTCTGGTTAGACTTTCCCCCCTGAGTAGCCCTAATTCCTCAGTAATCCGGTGTGGGTGTTCATTCCACTGATATGGCTATTTTAGTTACACATTCTAAAAATGGGAATCAAAGGGAGGTATCAAGAGAAATTTGTACCTACTTCAAAATTCTCCTGAGGTAAAACTCATTAGTCAGCAGCTGACCCTCAAACTATTCTTGTCTTGTTAAAGGGCCAGAGTAAAATTTTGGTTTCTGAGAAAATATCAGTTCAGAGCCACTGTTCTGAAGTCCCTGAATTATCCCTGCTTTATTCCAAATAGATAGTTATCCTGGTAAAAAGGTCTATAAGTTCCTTGGGAAAAGGTACGAAGTAGATTTAACAGTATACATTTTTGTTGTCTGCTCTGTGTCTTTTCTAGAGTCTCTGGCATTTTCTTCAAGTAAGAATTCTGGGTGTGTATATAGGCTCAGGTCCTGCATATGATTAATGGGTTCACTGACTTTTTATCATTCCAGTGAAACTGTGGTTCACTTCATCTGGAAGAGTTCTACTTCAGTAGGTGGAGGAACAATGTGCTGTTCTTCCTGTCTCCACTTCTAGCAACACCATTATTTAGCCAACAGGGTGGGTCTGTGCTAGTCAGACTCTCTGATGACCCTTTAATTTTAAGCCATGTAGGGTGATCAAAACAACTATGACTTTGATGTTGAACAATGCCCATTTGTCCGTGCACCCAGGGGATACAATATCTCCCATCACATTCAGATTGTCTAATTGAGAGACTTCAGGGATTAGTGTCTGACCTTCAGACAGGTTTCATCACACAGCTGTGCAAACATGCTTTTCCTCTCTTAAGAATATTTCTCAATGTATAGGTGAAAGGTAAGCCATGTGGACAGTCAGAGTGGGAAATAGCACCCGTATGAACAATCCTCTTGAATATTCTCACCTCCCTAAGCTTTTGAATAGGTTCTTCTAGAGTAAAACAACAGGTTGTGGGAATTTCCATGTCACACTCATTGGATGCATTTTTTTTCAACTAAACATCCCAATAATATTTTAACTCATTTTTAAATGACCAAAGCAGAAACTATAAATGCACAATCTCCATCTTGTGGGCCCATATTAATAAATTTTCTCTGGTTTAAATTTATGTTTAATGGAAACTTGTCACCAAATATTAATTACTTCACACATATTCCATATTGTTCTGACTTTGTAAATGACTGATCTCTCATAGTTTTCCAAAGAGTATCACACCTTTCAATGTGTCATACTATATCCCTCACCTTTATTGCCTTGCTGGGATTTGAGTCAAGTAAAAGTGACAATTGCCACAGGAAAGGTGACTGATATTATTACCCCTGTGCATTTCCTCTTGCACATTCTTCCAGTCTGTGACAAATCCTGAATTATTCTACTTTCCTCAATATAAGTTGCAACTCTACCATGAAAATTTCAACTTTCTCACATCTGGCTTAGAACATTTGAGAGAGAAAAAGTCACTTTATATCTGAATCTCTTCAAGGTGAATCTGGAACCTGGAATCTCAATAAAGAAAACCATCCGTGTCTGCTGTTGTGGACCAACTAGAATTCTTTCAGAAAGGTTAATTCTGCACCAAATATATTGAATCTAGTAATCAGGAAACCCAGTGAATTGCCACAATTGCCACATTGTGGTTCACGATCTTTCATTCAGTGATTTTCAGCTCAATATATAGACTATGTCTTGAGTGGACTATGGAATAGAAACTTATTTTTTTAACCCTTAATGATTGAGGTTTCTTTTTCTATTAACAGACACCATTCCTCATTAAATTTCTAATTGTTAACACCTTAAGCACACTTGCAGTGGCCAACATCAACAGATGATTCTCCCTATAATGGCTGAAAATAATTTAAGTAATCAAACTAGTTTATATTATTTCATTATGTCCATTGTAGAGCAGAAGCGACAGAGGGTCATTGGGCCGCTACTTATATAAATGCTTTGTGCCATCAGGATCTTCCCAGTTTTGAATAAGCATGCACAACATTAAATTAGTGTAGTCCTCCAGTGCATGGCCAAGTTTATGACTTTATGGGTGACATCACACCCCGGACAACTCAAGTTGCAGGGTACTTAGAGCCTCATGGTTTAGCATTTGATTTTTAAAACCCAATAGACATTTCTCTGTTTATTTTGAGGGGTGATCACAGCTATTTCCCCGGAATTTGTGCCCCTCCTAACTAGAATCACTTTGGGCTTTTCACAGAATGCCATTCACCTGCCTTGTGAGCATGGACCTCAGCCCAAGACTGGAGTCACTGCTTCTCCACAATTCTTGGGGCAAACAGGACCCCTATGGAGCTCGGAATTTGGTAACACTACTAGCCCACTCTCTAAAACCCAGTGAATCATAAGAATCATATCTGTCAGTATCTTGGTCCATTTCCTCATGTTTCCCAGTAATTTAGATATAGGAACATTGTGAAGAGGTTTTCTGCCCTTTTTTCCTGGTCTCAGTGCACTGAGTCAGTCAAAATGCTACAGTGAAGAAAGAGAAAGAATGCTTCTATGCTAGTATTGGGAGTGGGGCATATCCTCATTAAACACCGATTCTAGCCTCACAGTTTAACATAGCCATAGGGTCTAGGTTAGCCTTGGAGTGTGTGAAAGCTGAGCACAGGCCAGAAAATCTTAACTTGGCCCTGAAATGCTAGGGTAGTGCTGAAAATCCCATTGTAACACTGAATTGTGGAGGCTACCCTTGAAGAGCTAAGGCTAGCCAAGAAGAGCTTAGTCTCTCACAGAGATTCTGCATATGCCCAGGACCCTGTCAGCCTAGGCCATGGGCCTCTCTCTCAAAATGCCTGGTTGAGCACCTGGATCCCAGTCACCTGGGCCAGTGGACCTCTATCTTGGAGATCCCCATGTATGCCTTGCTGCCTAATACATGTCTTTTACAGTGTCCACACATAATATTATATAAATACAGCCACATTTATTGGTTTAAATACTGTCTACAACTGCTATAAAACTCAGGAGGGAATCGGAGTTTCAACAGAAATCATAATCCATTTATTTTGTGGCTGTTGCAGAAAAATCTTGATGGCCTCAGATCTAGGCTTTGAATTACATGTATAATTTTGCACAGCTCTTTAACAAATTTTGGTAAGCCTGAGTTAGAAAAGCTGATCATTTCCTTTCTAAGTAACCATTTTTTAGCCATTCTGGATGACTTAAACACTATGAAATGCCTGTAAACATTTTTTCCAATGTATTGTAAATATGGTGCACAGTCAAATGAAACTAGCCTATAGAAGCTCCTGCTCTGTGTACACGCCCATGGTGGAACTCATAAAGAATACAGAGGTGGAATGATGGCCTGTACCCTCCAGGCCAATTTTTTGGTCAAATGCTTCACACTCCCTGTAAGTTGCTACTGCCAACAAAAGAAAAATGCGTGTGACTTTTAAATGTGCATGGTGACATGATTAAAGACTTTTATACTAGATTTGAAGTCTATTCTAGCCTCAGAGTATAGTCAGTCTCAGAGCAAGTCAGCCAGATGCCAGAGCCTCAAATAGCCAACCTTAGCACGGATGAGATGAACCTAGTACTGGAAGGTTTAGTATCACCCCAAAGAGCCTAGCCTAGCCCCAAAGAGCCAATTCTCTCTCTCAGAGAGTATTAGCAAGGCTCAGTGTCCAAGCAGGCTATGTCAAGGGCCTCTCTCTCAAAGAGTCTGAGCAAAGCCCAGGGCTCTGGTATCCTGGGCCTGGGCCTCCCATCAGAAGGTCTGAATATTGAATTGCAGCCTAATACATGTCAGCTACATGAAATTCACACAGTAGTGTCCACAGATAAAATTTCACTTAAATACAGCCACATCTGTTGGTTTAAGTATTGTCTATGCAATCAAACTAGGAGGAGAGACTTGGGGATTCAACAGGGACAGTAAGCCATTTAATCTTCAGCAGTAACAGAAAAAACTTGCTCACAACTCATCAAGGACTTAAGTACCCTGTATTATCTTGTAGAGCTCTTTAGGATCTTTGGAGAGGTCTGTTTCACTAAAGACAATCTTTTAATGCTAATTAGTCATTCTTTAGCCATTCCTGATTATAGGAACACTATGGAAGAAACATCAATTCATATGTTTTTACAATTCCATGCAAGGTTGGGGTACACAGAAATTAAATCAGTACATGACAGTGGCAGATCTCTACTGGCTCATGATGGAAATCCAAAGTTGGGAGGAGGGGTTGTAATGAATGTCTCTTACATACAGGGAAGTGTAGTGCACAGGCCCTTCAGACTCATTGTAAGTTGCCACTACCAGCACAAGAACAAAGCATATTAATTGTCCCTCTGCAACGCGACACCATTAAAGACTGATACTAGCCTAAAGATTGACCTAAAATCAGCCTATCCAACCTCAGAACCTGTCAGTCAAGGCTTGTCGCCTTGGAGAGCAAAGATTAGCCCCCAAAAGCCCAGCCTATTCCCAAAATGCCTCTCCTGTCCCTGAAAATCTAAGTTTCTCTCTCTCAGAGAGTATGGGCGAGGCTCAGGTCCCCAGCAAGGTAGGCCCATGACATCTCACTGAAAGAGTTGGCACAGAACTCCTGCAGCTTCACTCGGGCCACTCTCATAGAGTACAATGTATGTCTTGCTTCCTAATGCATGACAATTATATGCAATTCTCACTTTAGTGTCCACAAATAAAGTCTATTTGAGTACAGTCACATCTATATGTTCACACATTGTGTATGACAGCTGTCAAACAATGAGGAGAGAAATGGAGTTTTAAAAGAGACCATAAGTCATTAAATCTCTGAGAGTTACAGAAAAACTTGCCTACCTCTAATCTAGGATCTTGAATTCCTCTTAAAATCTTTGCATAGCTGTTTAAGAACATTGGGGAGCTCTATTTCACTAAAGACAATCTTTCCCATACTAACTAGCCATTCTTTAAACATTCTTGATTACAGGAACACTATGGAACATCTGTAAATATGTTTTTATAATTCCATGTAAAGTTGGGTTACATTCAAATATAACCAACCCTTTGCAGCTCCTGCTCTTTGTACAGACCCATCCCGTTATTGTAGTCAGAAAAATTTGGGGTTTGGAATTTATGTGTTTTCCTTGCAGGCCAGCCTGGTGCACAGGCCCTTCAGACTCATTGTAATTTGCCACTGCCCACACAAGAACAAAGTGTGTGATGAGGCAATGTGCACTGTGACAGTGGTAAAAGTAGATGTTAAAGTCACAGTCTAGCCTAGCCTAAGAGTTTATTCTAGAAGTAGAGACTAACTGGAGCCTTTAATCCTTGGAGAACTGAGCCTAGCCCAAACAATGGCACCTAACCCAGAAGAGATGATCCTTTCTCTCAGAGAGTCAGAGTGAGGGAAGAAGTAACTCTAAAGGCCAAGTCCAGAGGGTTTTTTGCTCCAGCTGAGTCCATGTAGACACCACTACTAGGTTTTGTCACTCTTTATCTAAAAGCAGTCCTAGTTAAGAGGGGCAAATATTCAGGGCAAGGGACTATTACCACCTGTTAAAGTGAATTAGATTTGTGCCAAAGAATGATCTTGGGTTCAAAGACAAAATGCTTAACCAGGGGCAACCAAGCTACCATAGAACCTTAGCTTTCCATTATGAGCTGGGTGTGATGTCACCCAAGAGTCATAAAGAGGTCATGAACAGAATGGCTACATCCATTTAAAGTGGTATATATATGATTAAACCTGGCAGCACAAAAGCAATAATACAAGGTGGTTCCATTGTAATTCACCGCTACTTCTATGCAAAGGATCTGTCATTCATAGTATAGAGGAAGACGTGTTGTGGCCTAAAACACTGATTATTTTGCATGATACCAATGATCAACCAGAAACTGGAAAGCTATAGCAGGACAGACAACTTCTGGAGATTTGTGAAGGGCAGTGGGTAACAAAATCATTACATGGCAGCCATTGGGCCTCTTTACCTCATCATTGACTTTTCTTGGATGACGAAATACCAGGTATGTAGAGATACTGATTCGTGGCTATGACCAGTATTTTGCAACAATAGTCAGGGACATTAAAATATATGATTGGAAGATCCTTCAAAATGACATTTGGGCAAAAGTGTGTTGGACACTTCTTACTCAATGGGCAAAACTATACAAAGGCAGATTCTCATATAAGGCTCATCACGGTGAAGACTCACAGTGGAAGTTTTTATAAATCAAGGGGGAAAAGTGGCACATTCTATAGATTCACTTATCTATGGCATGTGAAACCATGAAGGAAACAAACAAGAAGTGGTCATCTGTAATTTTTTCAACAATAGAGAAAAATTAAAACTAACAAAAAACAAACAAAATAGTCTACATACAGACCAAATCATGGTGATTATGTAAAATGAAAACAATATGAGGGATGATGACAGAAAAGGGGACCATGCAAGAGGACAGAGGAGACTATACATTTGATGGAGAGTACATAATGCAGTATGCTATGTTTTACTATAAAGTTGTACAAGTGAAATTTATATAATGTCATTAACCATGTTAACCCTCAGAATTTAATAAGAAACTAATTTTACAAGGAAAGTTTGTTAATTACACCTTCGTCCAAGAGAAGAAAAAAAAATTGTTTTTACTTTTAAATATTATAAATATGTATTGTTTAGCTATCATTTGTTTTAATAAAGTTAAGGAAAATCATCTTTAGAGAATGAACATTAAGTGTGCTGTATGGGGTTAGTCATCAGACAGTGAAGAAAAGTAACCATAAAAGTAAAATTAGATCAAAGTTTAAATGTTACAAAACCAACTTCTGATTCCAGACTCCAAACAAACAAGACAATTCCAAAATAGTGGGCCACAGCATCACTAGATTGAGGGGTGAGGACCACTGTAGCAATCCAATAGATTTCCAGGTTCCTAGTTTTCATTTCTGTGATGATGAAACAGGTGTTCTGAAAAAATCCTGTGTGGTTAACAGCAGCAGGCAAGGATATGTTATTAATCATTGCTTGAGATGACCTACATAATTCATAAACAATTTGCCATATTCAGCTTGAAGAGTTATTGACGACATGGTTTTTTTTTTTGTTTCATTGGTTCCAAAGAGATGTGAGAAAAATTCAAAAGTTCATTGTAGAGATGTAACCAATATTCAAGGGAACCAGAATAATTCCAGAATTTAAAAAGACTGGAAACATATGCAAGTGTAAAAACACAAGGGTCATATTGGCGGTGACCTGTTCTGTGGCTGTTGCCACCTTGAGTAGGCTCAAGGCCCCAAAGGACTTTTTGGTGTGAAGCAAGTGTAGCACTTGAGAAAATTCTATCTTAGCCCTGTAGTTTACGTGAGTAGAAAAATATGGAGTATCAGTGAACACATGAGGGAGAAAGTTCAAAGAAACATAAAGTTGTATGAGCAAAATATATTAATTTGGGCTCAGAAGACATAGATTCCCCACTTATATATGTAGCCTGAGTCATTTGAAAGATCTAAAAATTTACCGGTTTGTGTGGCTGAAAATGCCTCCAATGGCATCTCAGTAAATGTGATGTAGTAATGCTTAGTGTATCTTGTTTTGAAAAGGTATACAAAAGCTCAGAGGGTGGAATGTTGGAGTGGATTGGTCATGCACAGTGTAAGATTGTCTAAATGGCATATCTTTCATCAACACTTTAAGAAATAGAATTAAGAGTGGAAAGAGATTTTTTTTTAAATTAATCTAATTGGAAAATATATTTTCTATTGCTTTCAGAGAATGGGAGAGAGAGAGACATCAATGTGAGAAAGGTACATTGATTAATTGCCTACTGCATGCATGCTGATCAGTGCCTAGGAACCAGCCTGGAAGCCAGGTACATGCCATTTGCCATAATTGAAACCTGGACCCTTCTGTCTGCAGGCCAACACCCTAAACACTGAGCCAACCTGGCTAAGGCTGCAAAGAGCTTACTTGAAAAGACCTGTCCTGATGCTTCTCTGAAGGCCAGACACTGGGACTTGAGGCCTCTCATCCAAGAATTTTCTATGTGATGCTTTATCTTGGATACTCTAAAGGCAGGACAAAAGGGCTTTTCCAATATTTAAATTCACAGTGGCTCTTATCACCTCAAAAGACAGAAAATACAAGTGGAACCTAATGAGTTTTGACTGGTACTGACCTACAGTGTTGTTTAACAATCATTGTGCTCCTAGAACTGAAGACAGAAAGCACATCACATTCATTATTGTTCTTTGTAGGGAAACTGTTCTAGGTGAAGTGAAAAGAATTGTCAGTGGAACCATATAAATATTCCATCAGCCCACTAACCCATCCCTGACAATAGCAAGTTGACACACCCATAATTTTTAATTCAGAAAAAAAAAACAGAGCCTTTGAAAAATGTCTCCCAACAGGCAAAACATATTTATACTAATAAACCTCAGTTAATGACTTTTCCCAAGGACCCATAAATAATTTTACCAGGGAAAACCTCTATTTGAGGAAAAAACAAACCATGTAATTTAGGGACTACAGGACATTGGTTCCCACCTGAAATTGGTCTCAAAACCAAAAAGTACTGTGGAAGACCAGGAGATTTTGAAGATCAGGTGATGAATGGAATTCCAGCTCAGGGCCACTTGGAAGTGGGTTGAAATGAAAATGCACTTCTTTTGTGGCTTCTCCAGGTCCTTGAATGCATGGCTGAAATAGCCATAGCATAGGAATAAATACGAACTCTATATTATTGAGGACTGAGAGCTGCAATGTGCTGAACTTTCAAAAGAACCGAATAGAACTGCCTAAACCTAAATAATTTTTAAATAAAAGCTATATTCCAAACCTGGGTGTATATTAGAGATTTCTACCACCATCATGTTTTCAAAAGATGGAGGGCATCTGGCTGAATGGAATACATATCCATGAAACTTTTCTATTGATTGTACAAAAGAAGGAGAAAGAGATGGAGGAGGAGAAAGAGGTGAAGCTGTAGAAGTTGAAGAAAGGGTAGAGGAAATCAAAAGAAAATGAGAAGGAGTTTGAGCAGGAGGAGATGAGCAAAAAGAGAAGGGGTAGGTGCAGGAGGATAAGGAGGTGGTGGCTGATTAAGAAAAGGAGGAAGAGAAAAAAGATGAGTGGAAAGAGGAGGAGGAGGATATGGTGATGAAGGAGGAGAAAAAAGAGAAAAGGAAGGAGAAAGAAAAGAAATTGGAGAAGAAAGAGAAGGAGGAGAATACATAAGAGCTAAAGGGGAGGGAGAGGAGAGGGAGCAGGAGCAGGCAGAGGAGAGGGAGGAGAAGGAGGAAGTAAAGGAGAGGGCAAACTACTAGGAGAAGTAGGGCAGCAGAACAAGGAGAAGGAGGGGGAGAAGAAAAAATGTAGAAGGAGAAGAAATAACTTAGAGGATGGCAGTGAGTTCAGGAAAACTTTAAGTGACTCTAGCTATGGCTGCTGTACCAATGTGATGTTTGGTTGAATAACTTCAATGTACATGTCACATTGTGAATATGTGTCCTTGGTTTTCTGCCAGTTGCCTGCTCTGTATGTATCCAAAGGTCAATCAAAGACAGGGAACTGAACTGCCCTGGCTGCTGTAGAAGCTGCTTTGTGAACTGGGCCATATTACTGCAGATGTGATGGCACCACACATTTCCACGGCAGATAGAGATTCTCTTTGGAACCTTAGGAAGACCTTGAGGCAAATTCCAGTATAGACGCTTAGAATTTTCATCCAAGGTCTTGATATTACCAACCAAAATTGTTCTTTTGAGGAACATTTCTTGGTGTTCTTTTGAGTAAAAGTAGCGGGGGGGGGGGGGGACCTGTTTCATAAAAATGGAACCAAGCACTTAGACAATCAACCAACATAAAAACATCCACACTCAGAATATTAGCATAGAAGCATTCTTCCTCTTTTTTCACTGTAGCATTTGGACTGACTCAGTGCACTGAGACCAGGAAAAAAGGGCAGAAAACCTCTTCACAATGTTCCTATATCTAAATTACTGGGAAACATGAGGAAATGGACCAAGATACTGACAGATATGATTCTTATGATTCACTGGGTTTTAGAGAGTGGGCTAGTAGTGTTACCAAATTCCGAGCTCCATAGGGGTCCTGTTTGCCCCAAGAATTGTGGAGAAGCAGTGACTCCAGTCTTGGGCTGAGGTCCATGCTCACAAGGCAGGTGAATGGCATTCTGTGAAAAGCCCAAAGTGATTCTAGTTAGGAGGGGCACAAATTCCGGGGAAATAGCTGTGATCACCCCTCAAAATAAACAGAGAAATGTCTATTGGGTTTTAAAAATCAAATGCTAAACCATGAGGCTCTAAGTACCCTGCAACTTGAGTTGTCCGGGGTGTGATGTCACCCATAAAGTCATAAACTTGGCCATGCACTGGAGGACTACACTAATTTAATGTTGTGCATGCTTATTCAAAACTGGGAAGATCCTGATGGCACAAAGCATTTATATAAGTAGCGGCCCAATGACCCTCTGTCGCTTCTGCTCTACAATGGACATAATGAAATAATATAAACTAGTTTGATTACTTAAATTATTTTCAGCCATTATAGGGAGAATCATCTGTTGATGTTGGCCACTGCAAGTGTGCTTAAGGTGTTAACAATTAGAAATTTAATGAG
The DNA here is from genome assembly GCF_964146895.1 of Miniopterus schreibersii. Taxonomy (NCBI): domain Eukaryota; kingdom Metazoa; phylum Chordata; class Mammalia; order Chiroptera; family Miniopteridae; genus Miniopterus; species Miniopterus schreibersii. The sequence continues at coordinate 16,352,776 of NC_138120.1, read as the reverse complement.
GAATGGTGTCTGTTAATAGAAAAAGAAACCTCAATCATTAAGGGTTAAAAAAATAAGTTTCTATTCCATAGTCCACTCAAGACATAGTCTATATATTGAGCTGAAAATCACTGAATGAAAGATCGTGAACCACAATGTGGCAATTGTGGCAATTCACTGGGTTTCCTGATTACTAGATTCAATATATTTGGTGCAGAATTAACCTTTCTGAAAGAATTCTAGTTGGTCCACAACAGCAGACACGGATGGTTTTCTTTATTGAGATTCCAGGTTCCAGATTCACCTTGAAGAGATTCAGATATAAAGTGACTTTTTCTCTCTCAAATGTTCTAAGCCAGATGTGAGAAAGTTGAAATTTTCATGGTAGAGTTGCAACTTATATTGAGGAAAGTAGAATAATTCAGGATTTGTCACAGACTGGAAGAATGTGCAAGAGGAAATGCACAGGGGTAATAATATCAGTCACCTTTCCTGTGGCAATTGTCACTTTTACTTGACTCAAATCCCAGCAAGGCAATAAAGGTGAGGGATATAGTATGACACATTGAAAGGTGTGATACTCTTTGGAAAACTATGAGAGATCAGTCATTTACAAAGTCAGAACAATATGGAATATGTGTGAAGTAATTAATATTTGGTGACAAGTTTCCATTAAACATAAATTTAAACCAGAGAAAATTTATTAATATGGGCCCACAAGATGGAGATTGTGCATTTATAGTTTCTGCTTTGGTCATTTAAAAATGAGTTAAAATATTATTGGGATGTTTAGTTGAAAAAAAATGCATCCAATGAGTGTGACATGGAAATTCCCACAACCTGTTGTTTTACTCTAGAAGAACCTATTCAAAAGCTTAGGGAGGTGAGAATATTCAAGAGGATTGTTCATACGGGTGCTATTTCCCACTCTGACTGTCCACATGGCTTACCTTTCACCTATACATTGAGAAATATTCTTAAGAGAGGAAAAGCATGTTTGCACAGCTGTGTGATGAAACCTGTCTGAAGGTCAGACACTAATCCCTGAAGTCTCTCAATTAGACAATCTGAATGTGATGGGAGATATTGTATCCCCTGGGTGCACGGACAAATGGGCATTGTTCAACATCAAAGTCATAGTTGTTTTGATCACCCTACATGGCTTAAAATTAAAGGGTCATCAGAGAGTCTGACTAGCACAGACCCACCCTGTTGGCTAAATAATGGTGTTGCTAGAAGTGGAGACAGGAAGAACAGCACATTGTTCCTCCACCTACTGAAGTAGAACTCTTCCAGATGAAGTGAACCACAGTTTCACTGGAATGATAAAAAGTCAGTGAACCCATTAATCATATGCAGGACCTGAGCCTATATACACACCCAGAATTCTTACTTGAAGAAAATGCCAGAGACTCTAGAAAAGACACAGAGCAGACAACAAAAATGTATACTGTTAAATCTACTTCGTACCTTTTCCCAAGGAACTTATAGACCTTTTTACCAGGATAACTATCTATTTGGAATAAAGCAGGGATAATTCAGGGACTTCAGAACAGTGGCTCTGAACTGATATTTTCTCAGAAACCAAAATTTTACTCTGGCCCTTTAACAAGACAAGAATAGTTTGAGGGTCAGCTGCTGACTAATGAGTTTTACCTCAGGAGAATTTTGAAGTAGGTACAAATTTCTCTTGATACCTCCCTTTGATTCCCATTTTTAGAATGTGTAACTAAAATAGCCATATCAGTGGAATGAACACCCACACCGGATTACTGAGGAATTAGGGCTACTCAGGGGGGAAAGTCTAACCAGAAGGCATTAGAAACTGCCTATACCTAAGTAAGTGCTAAGTAAAAAGCTCCATCTCATACCCAAATGATCATTAGAGGCTTGTGCCTTCCTTGGGGATTAGAAAGGCGCAGTAATGCTGACTCAGCCCCATGCACATTAACCTTTTAATTTGGCTTGTGCAAAAGCAGGATAAAAAGAAGGAGTAAGAGAAGTAAAGGAAAAAATGGAAGGAGAAGTTGCATCAGGAGGATGAGGAGAATGAAGACAGAGGTGAAAAAGGAGTAGGGACAATATTGAAAATTACCGTAAATTAATGCACAGTTAAAACAACAGTGATCCCAGCTTCTACTGCTGTAGAAATGTGGTTACTTTGCTTGAGAAATGTACTTCAATGTACACATCACCTTTTAACCTCTTACTATTCTGTCAAATACCTACCTAATTTTATCAAAAATTCTACCAAAGTTGCCTTAAATCAGCCAGCCAGTCCACAATATACCCTCATTATCTTACCTCTATTATGCATCACTTCTACAGCCCTATGTATTTGTCTCTATTGCAGAGCTTTTGAGTGTCTTTTCCAACCCCAGAATATCCTTTTATCTCTTCCATCACAAGGATGAAATTGTGCTGACTGGATCTGCTGAGTGGGAATTGTTGAACTCTAGACTTGGTACACTTTTATAGTCATAAGTTAAGGAATAAATCTCACTAAAATTCAAAATTCACTTTAGTGAATTATTTTGGGGCTCACTGGTATATTGAACAGGGAGGTAACAGTTTTGAAAGAATAATTTGTGGCACCCAATCACGCTTGCAACAAAGATGCAGTAACAGCACCCACTGAGCCTATGAAATTTAGAGGCAGCCTATTCCACAATGGAGGATGAGACACCAGGAAATGTATGGCAGCAAATCTGCTTATTTAAAATTTGACTCCAGAAAAATGAGTGCACTGTGACAGGGACAGGCTGATATACAAGCTGCCCTATAACCTGGGAGAAGGGATGGTCTAACATGACAGATAGAGATTCCCTCAACTAAAGGTGAATCCTAGTACAAATTCTCAGGATATTCAAACAAGGTCTTGATATCATTCATGAATAACTATTGTTCTTTTGAAGAAGAGTACCTGGCCTCATCTACAAATACAAATTGGTGAAAGTCTTTCATAAAATTGGAGCCACATGCCTAAACCATCACTCTATATGCAAAGTTATCTATAGCCAGAAAATCAGAATTTAAGTGTTTCCTTCTTCTGTCACATTAATGTCCTGACTGAGAAAGCATGTGATCACAAGAATGCACGGCACACGCACATCAACATTGACTTTTTTTTTTTATGAGTCATGGATAAATAGCAGGAAATATGCTCAAGGTCTGGCAAGCATGAACATCATGGTTCACTGGGTTGTAGAGAGCTGAGCAACAACTAACAATACACCGAAAACTCCAAAGAGACCCTGTTTCCCCAGAGACCCGTGTTGAGGCAATGTTCTTTTTCTCAGGCTAAGCACCATTAGACATTCACAGGAGAGTGCTATCCCCTCTAAAATTGCAAACAGGCCCTGGTAGGAATGGCACAAGTTCAGATGAGGGGCCCATCAATATCCTGAAAATCGATTAAAATTTGTCCCAAATAATTACCTTACTGTCAAGAAGAAATGCTTAACCATAGTCAACCAAGTAACCATACATACAGAGATGACCATTATGACCTGTTTGTGATATCACCCATGGAGTCATAAAGAGGCCATGCATAGTAGGACTACCTTAATTTAAAGTGTACATACATCATCAAACCTGGGAGGGTCTAGAAGATTAAAGCAGTTATATAAGGGGTGGCCAAGTTGCTCTTATTCCATACTAGTTTCAACTGGATCCCTATTTCATCCTCAACATGTGGACTCATGGGTCCTGTCTATCACCTGTTGATGGATGAAAAAAATCACTTGGCCTTCCCTACAGATAATGTTTCAATATTTTGATGAGAAGTTAGAAAGTAGACATCTCTAAATAGTTAGCCAGGATAGTGTATAAGGGAAACAAACATAATGGGCTGAGTTTGGGGCAGTCACCTCCTCATTCACTTTGCTTGGATGACAAATGATGAGATATGCAAGCATATGTGGATTCATGGCGCTGGCCAATATGTTACATCAATAGCTAGGTACGTGAAAAACCATGCTGGTAAAATGCTCCACAATTTGTGCAGAGGTTTTGGACAGTTTTCACACAAATATACAAAAGTCAAATATACAAAAATATTTGTCTCTTATGATGCTTATCATAGTGGAAGTAGAAAGTGAAAGGTTTTATTAATCAAGCAGGTAAGTTGTCACATCCTGTCTTTTCTCTCAGATGTGGAATGTAAAAGCCACGAACAAAACAAAGAGACAAACAATCTCTCCCATATGCAGATGAAAACATGTTACTTATCAGAAATTTAGAAGCATGAGTGAGGATAAGGAGTGTAAAGGGTGTCAAATACAAAGAGACTACTGTTTGGGTTGTGAGCAGATAATAGAGTGTGGTACCTTGCATTATAAAGTTCCATAAATAAAATTTATATATTGTTATTAATGTGTTATGCCCCAATATTTAATAATTAAATAATTTTACAAGTATGTTTTTCACTCCCACTATTCTTTAAAATAGTAGATATGTTTTTCTCTTTTTAAATAATTGAAACATATTTTGTGTTAACTTATTTTTTGTTCAGTATGGATCAGGCGAATCATATGTTGAAATGGGGTAGTAGCAGGTGTGCTGCATGGCTTTAGCCACGTGACAGTTAATGAGGAATAGTGTTTGCGAGAGAGAAAAACAAATCAATCATTAAGAGTTAAAAACCAAGTGATGAATTGAGAATCTGATCAAGACAAGTTTTAACTATTGGTCTGCAGCATCATTATAAGCTGGAGTGAGAATCACTGTGGAAATCCAATGGATGTCCTGGTTTCTAGTTTCCATGTCCATGGGGATGACATAGATGTTCTGAAATATTTTTGAGTGGTCCACAGCAGTAGAAATAGATGGTTTCCTTGATTAATATGCAGTACTCAACTTTAAGACCTTCAGAAAAAAACTGTGTGTAAGCCATATGTGAGAAAAATTGAATTGTTCATGGTGGAGTTGTAACTGATATTGGGGGAATCTAGAGTAATTAAGGATTTGTCACAGACTGCAAAAATGGGCAAAAGGAAACACGGAGGGTAAGTCATGGCAATGTCCATGCCACTCCTGTGGACATTGCCACCTTTAATAGACTCAGATCCCTGCAGGACACTAAAGGTGAGGGACAAAGTTTCACATTTGTGGAAGCTTGCAACTCTTTGGATAAAATACATATGTCATGTAATTTATTAAGCAGAAGAATATTGGACATATGTGGAAGTAACTAATGGTGTGGGACTATGATAAAAGCAATATAAACTTGGAGGGCACAGATTGTATTAATTTGGGCCCACAAGACAGATTCTGCATTTATATCTGCCTCATTGGACATTATTAAGGGCTCTAAAATTTTATTGCGATCATTGACTGACAAGTTCAGCCAATGATAGACCAATATTTGTGGCAGAAAATACCCACTGTGTAACTTTATTATGGAAGAATCAATTCTAAAGTTTAGGGAGACAGGAATGTTGGACTGGATTGGTCATGCATGCATTCATGTGTACTCTGGGGGTGTTCATATGGGATACCTTTCAACAATACATTGAGACATATATTGAATATGGAAAACAGCATATAGGAAGAGCTTTGTGAAGACACTTTCTAAAGGCCTGGCACTGGACACTGAGGCCTCTCAATCACAAAATCTAAATGTGATGGGAGAGAGATTTCCTGGTGACAATGGCCAATGTGCACTTGCAATCAGTAAGCTCTCAGAATACCTGATCACCCTTAAAGACAGAAAATCCAAACATAATATAAATCGTCTGAATATCATTAACCTACAGTTTGGCTAATAAGTCATCATTTTGTTTTTAGAAGTGAAGACAGCCGGCACACTATATAGTCCTCCATCAACGATGTAGAAATGTTTTAGCCAGAACCAGGAACGTGGATCCTGCATCATGGCGTACTCTCACTTGGAGGGTGAAGCCATTCAACTTCTGCTAGAGACGCTCCTCCTTCCTTTATTTCTGCCATTGGTAACTTTTTAACTACAGATTCTGGAAACAAAGAAATTTCTGTTGGCATATTTGGGTCATCCTCACAGGCTCGTCCAAATTACCAATCAGTGTGTAAAAATATAGGTTAAGAAGGTCCTACTCCATCCTTGGATATTTTCCAGAAATTTCTCACTGCCTGCCATTCTGTCTTCACCTGCCTTGGAATCTATGGAAATTGATATGATATCCTGCTGTGTACACCAACTGTTATGCAGGAAGCCAAGTTTTGAAAAGTCCTCAGCATATTGCATATTCATCCCGATGCAATAAATCTGAGAACTCGCTGAAAAAACAGAAAACAAAAAAACACATGAGTGTACTACTACTTACTTACACACCTTGTATGGGAGGCCATGAAGTTGATACAACACACGTGTTTTTAGAAATGAATTGTGTAGTGTACAGAAAAAAGGCAAAAAAAATATAATAAATCTTGAATGCAAGATCAATGAGCCTGTCTGCAACCTACGTGAGTACAAGTAGTGAGCTGCTGAAAATACATAGGGTACCACAGTGCAGTGTTTTTCTTGGATAGCTTTGAGTATCATAATTGATTATGGGAAATAGTCATGTGCCAAAGGGGATTTGGGGTAGTGGGAGCCCTAGGTTGTCAAAATGTAGCGTGAGAGGTAGGAATGCTGGAGTGTGACAGTGAAGTGTGGGCAGTGGAAGCCCTGCGTTTCACTGTGGAATGTGGATAGGGTGCTCACTGTGTTGTCACAAAGTGTATCTTAGTGGGGCATTGGGAGTCCTACATGGATTGGAGTAGGAAGTATTCAATGGTGGCAATGGTGGAAAGGAGCCCTGAATGCGCCACAATGGAATAAGGACAATGAGAGTCCTTGAATTTAATAGTCCTGTGTTTATCACAGGATACTTGGGGTGTCATGTTGGAGAATAGGCAGTGGAGACCCCAGGGCTCAAAATGAATTGTTTTCAGTAGGAGCCATTGGACGTCATAATGGAATGTATGCAATGATATGCCTCGGGGTCACAGTGAAATGTGGGCTGTGAGAGCCCACCCATCTGTGTAACAATGGTATGGTGGCATTGGGAGGCATGGGGTGTCACAGTGGAAAGTGTGAAGCTGGAAAATTGGTGTTCACAATAGAGTGTGGACACTGGAAGACCTGAAGGTGTCAGAGACCGGTGAGGACACTGGGAGCCCTGAAGTATCTAATTGGATGATTGGCATTAAGAGCCATTGGAGGTCACAGTGGACTTTGGGGACTATGTGCCCAAGGCATCAAAGTTGATTTGGGCAGTGGGTTTTCTCATGTTTCCTTTAGAGTTTTGGCAATCAGAATGTGAAGGCTTCAGAGTGGAGTGAGGGAAGTCAGAGTTGTACATTTAACTACTTTGTGGAATCCCTGTGGAATCAGATTGGAACATGAGGATTTGGAGCTCTTGGGTTCACAATGGTACTTGTGCTGTGGGAGATTTTAAAGATACACAATGAATTGAAACCAGTGGTATACTTGAAGCAACAAAGTAGGTTTTGAGTCAGGGAGTTTTATAGTGTGGTAGTGTGGAGATTGTAATTGAGAGTCCTTTGAGGTCAATAAGCTTGGAAGAGTAAGAATAATTGCACGTCACAGTAGCATTAACTGTCAGTAAGGTGTCTCAGTGGAGTGTGGTAATGTGAACCCTCGGAAGACAAAGTGTTTTCTTGGGAATAGAAAAACGTGGGTTTCAAGATACAGTATGGAGGTCTGAAGCTCTCTCGGTGTAACGTGGGCACTAGGAGGTGTATGGTGTCACTGTGAAGGGTGGGCTGTGGAAGACCATGGGTACAACAGAAGAGTTGGGATGTAGGTTGCCAAGAGGAAGAACAGTGAAGAGCTAACATGGTGCATCCTGTGGTGCACAAGTGGTGGAATGGATGAGAAATGTCTGTGCTGTGACAGTAGAGAGTATAAATCTTTGGCTGTCAGAGTGTGGTGTGAAAATTGGGATCCTTCCTGTGTTAAATTGGATTTGGGGATGTTTGTTATTGGGGGGTGAAGTGGAGGTAGAGCAGTGTGAGTCTTAGGATTTCTTATTTGAATTCTGCTAGTGGGATCCCTTCAGTGTAACAATGGAGGGTGGGCCTTGAATGCCCTCAGGTGTTTCAGTACACTGGGTTGTCAAAGTAAGATGAGTCATGGAGGGTTAGAGATTCACGTTGGAGTGTAAAGATTGGGGATGTTGGAGTGTCAGAGTGTAGTGTGGTTAATAAGTTTGCTAGTGTTCCATAGTGCGGTGGGGGAGTGAAATCAGTGTAGGACATATTAGTTTCCAGTCGGATCTTATGTGTGACACTGAGGAGTGACTGGTGAGTCATACTGGAGTGTGGGCTGTGGGAGCCATGATGTGTTACACTAGAGAAACTATGGGTGTCGCAGTGGAGTGTGTGCCATCAATTCCTGGGGTGTGAACCTGGATTGTGTGATTTGGGATATCTTGGGTGTCACAGGGTTGCTTCAGCAGTGTGAAACCTGAGATTTCACAGTTGAGTTACATCAGGGCATTCCCTTCAGTTCACAATGGAGTGGGGCTTTTTAGCGATCTCAGGTATCCCAGTATAGTGAGTCAATGTGTTTGTTGATGCATCATTACTGTGGCGTTTTGTCAGTGGGACCCTGGGGGTCTCAAAGTAGAGTTCAGTTGGAGCCCTGTTTGTCACTGTGGGTTTTGTGGCATAATAGCTCTGGGGATTCAGAGTGGAATATGAGCAGTGGTAGCTCAGGAGTGCACAATGGTGTTTGGGATGTGGAAGACCTTATAGTGCCTTGGCATGTTGAAAACAATGGTAGCCCTGAGGAGACAAATCAGCAAGTTTTCCCAGGATATCTGTGGTGTAATAATAAAGACTGAAAATAGAAGTCCTTTGTCTATTATATGATTTTAACTGTGGGAACTCTGAGAGCAACAGTAGAATGTAAAATCTGGGAGTCCAGAATGCATCTCAGTGGAGTTTTGGAATGGGGCCCTGGTGTTCAAAGTATTCTCTGGAAAGGGAATGCCATCTCTTTCACTGTAGAGTGTCACCAGTGATGTCACAGTGTAATGTAAGCCATGGCAACCGTGGAGAATCACAGTGGAGTGTGAGCAGTGCGAGACCCAGTAGATTGGTTTAGGAGATGGGCTTTCAGTACCAAGGCATTCCAAAAGTATGGTTTTGCATAGGAGCCATGAGATTTTTATGGTGGTGAGAGGATAGTGAAAGCCCGGGATATTAACAGTTGTGGGATAATCTCAGGTGATTATGCATTGTCACATTTGAGAATGAGAAAGGAATGCCCTGGGTTGTCAAAGGGAATTGTGGGTAGTGGAGACCCTGGGGGGAGGGCGGTGTCACAGTAGTGTATAGGCAATGAGATATCTTTGGTGTTACCCTGGAATGTGGGCCGTGATAGCTCAGTTGTCCAAAATCAAAGTGTGGGTATTGTGAGTTTAGCGTGTTAGTGAAGTGTTGATTCTGGAATCCCGGGGGTATTCGTGTATATAATTAGCAGTTGGCACTTTGGTGTGGCAGAGTGGAATTTTAGAATTTGTAGGTATGTGGTGTCAGAATGAAACATGGGTAGTAGGACCTCTATCATTTTACCGTGGAATGTGGGCAGAGGGAACCCAAGTATTGAAAATGTGACACGGGCAGTTTCAGAACTGAAGGTGTCAGGGAGGAGTTAAGTCATTGAAATATTGTCCTGCAGTGTGGGAGTTAAGAGCCATTGGGGGTCATCCTGTAGTTCTGGAACTATGTACCCTAGACTATCAAAGTGAATTTGGGCCGTGGGATTTCTGTTGTGTCCCACTAGAGTGTAGGAAGTTGGAGTCAGGAAGTGGAGTGTGGAAAGTGGGATTCCTAGATGCCACTGTGTGTTGTGGGCTGTTGGAGCGCTGCCAGAAAAGGTGCAACATGGGCAGTGGGAGCCAACAGGTTCCCAATTGTGTTTGGAAGTTGAATACTTATGGTGTATCAATAAGGTGAGAACAGAGATAGCCCTTAGGTGTCACCAAAGAGTGTGAGATGAGGCAGACTTAGCCCTAGATTTATCAAAGTACGAACAACCATTGGGAGACAGATATTCACAAACGGTAGCCCCCAGAGCATGTTACAGTGTTGTGATGATTGTGAGACGCATTGGGCATAATAAGGCACGTTCACCTATGGCAACATGTTGGGCTACATTGGAGTACATAAAGGTACTAACTTCCCTGACTCCATTTTTTAAGCAAGTGTAACAGTTTATGGTTCATATGCGAATCACAGGTGACTTCCATTTCCATTAAAGCCCAAGGTGGTCCTAGCTAAGAGGTTCAAAAGTTCAGAAAATGTTGCTGACATAGGATCTGAATATTTTTCCACAGGGTTGCCTTAGTTTCAAAGAAGGTTTGCTTAACCATGAACCACCAAGTTACCATGGACCTTGATCTGTCCATTATGACCTGGGTGCGTTGTCACCCATGGAGTCATAAAATAGATTTCTTTACAAGATGCTCTCTAATCTTGGCCACATACAGGCACACACTTGATGTTCCTACAAGTTTACCTTACAGATAGAGATTCTGTTTGCGGCCTTATGCTGACATAGAGGACTATCATAGTGTAGATGCTCAGGATTTTCAACCAAACCTTGATGTTATCCACAAATATTGTTGTTGTTTTTTGAGGAACAACTCTTGACCTTATTTTGAGTCAAATTTGGCAAAGTAACCCTTTCATAAAAATGGAGCCATATGGTCAGACTCTTACTCAACAGGCAAAATTATCTCCACCAAGAAAGCAAGTGGTTAAGCTTTCCCCTCTTCTGTATCCTTAATGTCTGACTGGAAAAGTGCGTTGAGACCAGGGCAAAGGACTCTAATTCCTGTATAAATTTTCTTCCTCCTCAGTCACTAAAAAATATTAGGTGAGTCATCTGCTCAGACTAGGCAAGAGCAGACATCATAAAGTAGTACCAATCAGACAGTTAATGAGGAATAGTGTATGGAAAAAAAAGGAAAACCAGTGAAAAGGGTAAAAAAAAACCACTCTCTCTTTCCAGAACCTAATCAATACAATTTCTAAGCATTAAGCTACAACATCCCTAGAAGGGAGGAGTGAGCATTGCTGTGGCAATTCAATGGGATTCCTGGTTTCTATTCTTCACATCTGTTTTGATGACATAAATATTCTAAAAAGTCCTAGTGTCAAAAATAGCATAATTGGATGGTTTCCTTGATTTATACGCAGGACTACAGATTCAGATTGAAGAGCTTCAGTAGATGAAAATAATTTTTCTAAATGGTTCCAAGAAACATGTGAGAAAAATTGGAAGGGTAGAAGTAGATTTGTAAACATTATTAGAGAAAATTTGAATAAATCAATATTTGTCACACACTGGAAAAATGTCCAAGAGGAAATACACAATTGTAATAACATTAGTGATCTCTCCTGTAGCAGTTGCCACCTTGGCTAAACTTAAATCCCAACAGGGCACTGAAAGTGAGGGACAAAGCATGACACTTGAGAAAATGTGCTACTCTTTGGAAAAACAATGTGAGTTCTGTAAAGTACACAAGCAGTAAAATATGGAATACAGGTGGAAATAATTAATGGTGGGGGACAAGGTAAAGGATAAGAGGTAGTCTATGAATTTGGCCCCACATGACAGAGATTCTGCATTTGTATCTACAGCTGGGTCATTAGAAAAGACTAAAATATTATTGGAATGTTTAGGTGACAAATGCATTCAGTGATGGCCGAATAAATGTGACATGGAAGGATGAAAATCTCTTGATTTATCATAGATGAAGCGGTTGCAAAGTTTACAGTAGTTGGATTGTTGGAGTAGATTATTGTGCACTCTATTGTGGAGTATCCACAGTGCATAGTTTCAACAACACATGGAGAAATATATTGAAAGGAGAAAGAGCATATTTGAAGATCTACATGATGACTCTCTTCTAAATGCTAGACTTTTTAAACTACACCTTTCCATTGTAATATCTCAATGTGAAATGAGAAATTGTATTTCCTGGTGGCAGGAGCTAGAAGGTCTTACCAATTTACTCAAGTCCATGATGATCTGATGACCCTAAAAGACAGAAAATTCTACTGAGTATCACTGTGCTACATTCAGTGTTGGCAAATCAATTATGGTGTTCCAAGAATTGAGGAAAATAAGCACTCTACACTCATCCTTGATGTTCTGAAGCAGAAATTTCCTAGTCTGGCCTAGGGCTCCCACAGTCTTTCACCTGGTCTATCTCTTGGGCAGTCTCAGGGAGGCCCAGAGCCAATGAACTATGGTCCTGGTCCTCTTTCTCATAGAGATTGAGGTATGCCTTACTGCTGAATCCATGCCAATTCTATAAAATTTTTACTCTTGTGTCCACAAATACAACTTTATTTGAATAGAGCCACATCTCCTTGTTTACATATTGTATGTTACTGATATTAAACTAGGAGAAGAGAACTGGGGTTTTAACAGAAACCATAAGCTATTTAATCTCTGGCTCTTACAGAATGTTATTTCTTATCTCTGATCTACAATCTTCACTTCCCATTGTAATCTTTGAATAGCTGTTTTAGAACATTGGAGTGGTCTGTTTCACTAAAGACAATATTTTCTATGCTAATTAGCCAGTCCTTAGCCATTGTTGATTATAGTAACACTATGAAATGGCTGAAAATATGTTTCCATAATATCACGTTATCTTGTGGTACTTTCAAATGAAACCTGTATACAGCAGCTGCTGCTCCCTATACATGCCCATGATACATCTAAGAAGAAATCATGGGTTATAATGAGTATTTGTTCCCTTCTGGTCATTCTGATGCTCGGCGACTTTAGACCGTTTGTAAGTTGCCCTTGCCAAAATAAGAACAAACCCTGTGACTTGTCAATGTTCAGCATACCCTCATTAAACACTGATTCTAGCCTCACAGTGTAACATAGCCATAGAGCCTAGCTTAGCCTTGGAGTGTGTGAAAGCTGAGCCCAGGCCAGAAAATCCTAACCTGGCCCTGAAATGCTATCATAGTTCTGAAAAACCCTTTGTAACACTGAATTTTTGAGCCTAACCTTGAAGAGCTAAGGCTAGCCAAGAAGAGCTTAATCTCTCACAGAGATTCTGCCTAATACATGCCAATTATATGAAATTCACACTAGTGTCTACAAATAATGTTTTTTAAATAAAGCTACACTTATTGGTTTAAATACTGTCTATGACTACTGTCAAACTCTGAGCAGAGACTTGGAATTTCAAAATAAATCATAATCAGATTTATTTTCTGGCTGTTGCTAAAAAATCTTGATGGCCTTTTGTCTATGATCTAAATTGCATTTACAATTTTAAACAGCTATTTAAGAAATTTTGAGAAGTCTGATTCAGAAAAGCCAATCATTTCCATTCTAAGTAGACATTTTTTAGCCATTCTGGGTGACTGGCACACTATGAAATATATGTAAATATTTTCTCTAATGTAAATAAGGTGTACAGTCAAATGAAACTAGTCTATAGAAGCTGCTGGTCTGTGTACTCGCCCATGGTGGAATGTGTAAAGAGTACAGGGCCTGTACTCTGCAAACCAATTTGTTGGTCAGACACTTCAGACTCATTGTAAGTTGCTACTTCCAACACAAGAAAAATGCATGTGACTTGTCAATGTACATTGTAACATGATTAAAGACATACTAAATTTTAAGTCTATTCTAGCCACAGAGTATAGTCAGCCTCCGAACCAGTCAACCAGATGCCAGAGCCTCAATGAGCCACCCTTAGCACGGAGGAGATGAACCTGGTGCTAAAATGCTTAGCATCACCCCAAAGAGCCTAGCCTCTCCCCCAAGAGCCAAGAGCCAATTCTCTCTCTCAGAGAGTATGACCAAGGTTCAGGGCCCAAGCAGCCTATGCCAAGGGCCTCTCTCTCAAAGAGTCTGAGCAAGTTTAAGGGCTCTGGGATCCTGGGCCTGGACCTCCCATCAGAGAGTCTGAATATTGACTTGTAGCCTAATACATATAAGTTACATAAAACTTACAGTGTAGTGTCCACAGATAAATTTTCACTTGATACAGCAGTACCTGTTGGTTACATATTGTTTATGTTGTGAAACTATGTGGAGACTTGGAACTTCAAGAGAGACAGTAAGCCATTTAATCTTCAGCAGTAACAGAAAAAACTTGCTCACAACTCATCAAGGACTTAAGTACCCTGTATTATCTGGTGGAGCTCTTTAAGAGCTTTGGAGAGGTATGTTTCACTAAAGACACTCTTTTTATGCAAATTAGTCATTCTTTAGCCATTCCTGATTATAGGAACACTATGGAAGAAACATCAATAAATATGTTTTTATAATTCCATGCAAAGTTGGGGTACATAGAAATTAAATCAGTACATGGCAGCTGCAGATCTCTGTACTGGCTCATGATGGAAATCCAAAGTTGGGAGGAGGGGTTGTAATGAATGCCTCTTACATACAGGCCAGTGTAGTGCACAGGACCTTTAGGCTCATTCTAAGTTGCAACTGCCAGCACAAGAACAAAGCATATTAAGTGTCCCTGTGCAACGTGACATCATTAAAGGCTGATGCTAGCCTAAATATTGTCCTGACATCAGTCTATCCAGTCAAGAGCCTGCCAGTCAAGGCTTGTTGCCTTGGAGAGCAAAGATTAGCACCCAGAAGCCCAGCCTATTCCCAAAATGCCTCTCCTGTCCCTGAAAATCTAAGTTTCCCTCTCTCAGAGAGTATGGGCGAGGCTCAGGTCCCCAGCAAGGTAGGCCCATGTCATCTCACTCAAAGAGTTGGCACAGAACTCCTGCAGCCTCACATGGGCCACTCTCATAGAGTACAATGTATGTCTTGCTTCCTAATATATGACAATTATATACAATTCTCACTCTAGTCTTCATAAATAAAATTTATTTGAATACAGTCAGATCTATCTGTTTACACATTGTGTATGACAGCTGTCAAACAATGAGAAGAAAAATGAAGTTTTAACAGAGACCATTAGCCAGGCAATCTCTGACTGTTACAGAAAAACTTGCCTACCTCTAATCTAGGATCTTGAATTCCTCTTAAAATCCATCTCCCATCACATTTAGATATTACAATCGAGAGGCCTCAGTGTCCAATGCCAGGCCTTCAGAAAGTGTCATCACAAAGCTCTTCCTATATGCTGTTTCCCCTCTTCAATGTATTTCTCAATGTATTGTTGAATTGTACACCATGTTGACAACTCCAGAGCACACAAGAGCACACACATGACCAATCCAATCCAACATTTCTGTCTCCCTAGAATTGGCTCTTCAATAATAAAAGGAGATAGTAGATATTTTCTGTCACAATTATCGGTCTATCATTGGCTGAAAATGTCAGCCAACGATCCCAATAACATTTTAGAGCTCTTTATAATGTCCCATGAGGCAGACATAAATGCAGAATCTCTGTCTTGTGGATCCAAATTAATACAATTTGTTTCCTCCAAGTTTATATTGCTTTTAACATTGTCGCACACCATTAGTTACTTCAACAGACATTCAATATTTTTCTGCTTAATAAAAAAGATGACTAATATATTTATCCAAAGAATTATAAACATCTGCAAATGTGAAAATTTCCCCTCACTTTTAGTGTCCTGCAGGGACTTGAGTCTAATAAAGATGGCAATCTCAACAGGAATGGTCACTGCCATGGCTTAACTTCTGTGTTTCCTTTTGACTATTTTCCCAGTCTGTGACAATTCCTTAATTACTCTATTTTCCCACAACATCAGTTACAACTCTACCATGAACGATTCCAATTTTATATCATCTGACTTTCAAACATTCCTTTCCTGAAGATCTTAAAGTTGACGATTGCATATTAATCAAGGGAAACATCTATTTCTACTGCTGTGGACCACTCAGAAATAATTCAGAACATCTATGTCAACCCCATGGAAATGGAAACTAGAAACCAGGACACCCATTGGATTTGCACAGTTGATTCTCACTCTTGCTTATACCGGTGCTGCAGACCAGTATTTAAAACTTGTCTTGATTTGATTCTCAATTCAGCACTTTGCTTTTAACTCTTAATGATTAATTTTTTTCTCATACACATTATTCCTCATTAACTGTCAGATGGCTAGGGCCATAGAGCACACATACTAATATCCCGTTTCAACAGATGATTCACCTGATCCTTTGTGAACAAAATGTAAGTTAACAGAAAATATGAAGTATTCAAAAAGAGAAAAATATACCTACTATTTTAAAGAATAGTGGGAGTGAAAACACTCTTTGAAAGATTCATGACCTTAATTTAATTGATTACCTCACCTCAAAAATCTCCAAAACTTAGAGGCTACAGTAACATTTTTGTTGCTGAGACATATTTCAGTTCAGAACCAGGATCCTAAATTTCCCGAATTATCTGGTTTTTGGTTGTGTTTTGTTTTCTTCTTACTAGAGTTTAACCCTGATCAAAATGGATAATGATCCCCTGGTGAGAGCCAGAAAGAAGAGTTAGCAGTATAAATGTTTTGCTGTCTTTTGACATTCTTGTCTCAAGAGGCGCTGGTTCTTTCCTCATTTATGAATTCTGGGTGTGTAAACCAGCTCAGGTGAGGGACTGGTTAATGAGCTGACTGAATGTTTTTACAATGCCAGTGACATCACCTAGGAGATTTCTGCTTCAATAGATCAAGGAAGAATATAGTAAGTCTTCTGTTTTCACTTCTAGCAACATCATGGTTATTTAGCCAACATAGAGGTCAGTGCAAATAAAAATCATCATTTCCTCCATAGATTGTCTAGTTTTTCTGGTGCACGATCCACTGTGAGTGAAACGATTGGACAAGGCCCATTGGCCCCTGTGAACAGGAGGAAAAATGTCTCCCATCATATTTAGGCATTATGATTGACAGGCCTCCATTCACAATATCTGGCCTTCAGAGAAGAGTAATCTTGCATATCTTGAAATATGCTGATTCCCTCTTCAATATATTTCTAAAAGTGTTGGTGGAAGATGCCATATGGAAACTCCCAGAGTGCTCAACAGGACTTACATGACCAACCCACTTCAAAAGCTCACCTCCCAAAGCTTTTGAATTGCGTAGTCAACAATATAATAGAAGACTGTTAGTATTTTCATGTCACTTTTTTCAGGCTATCATTGAATATGTGTTTCTTTCAACCATCCCAATAATCGTTTAGAGTATTTTCTAATAAACTACACTAAAGATATAAATGCAAAATTTCTGTTGGTTAGACCCAGAATAATAAATTCTATCTCTTCCAAATTTATGTTCCTTTGAATTTTGACCCCCAAAATTAATTATTTCTACACATATTCCATAGTTTTCTCTTCTTGGAAAGCATTGTAAAAAATTTCTTCTCATTTTTTTAAGGGCATCAAAATGAATCTGGAATCTTAAATATAAATCAGTTAAACACTTCATGTCTGTTACTGTAGTTCACTAATATTTTTTTAAAACATCCATGTTACCACTGCAGATATTGAAAGTAGAATCCGTGAAAGTCTTTATAGTGCCACACTATTCTTCACTTCTCCATCTACTGATACCGTAGCCTAGTAATAAAAATTCTCTTGTTGGGCTGTACTCTGGAATCAGAAATCGATTTTTTAGCTCTAATGACTGATTTCTTCTTTCCATGGCTCACTCTATACCTCACACCCTCACTGACCACTCTTAACAATTTACCTGACGCTTAGTGAACAAATGTAAGTAAACCAAACTATGTCCATATTATTCAAAAACAGAAAAATGTATCTTAATTTTATAAACAAGTGGAGTGACAAGATTTCTTTCTAAAAGTATTTCATCATTAATTAGTGGGGTATAACATGGTTAATAACATTATGTAAACATCACTTGCACAACTCTATAGTCCAATATAACATACTTCATTATGTGCTCACCACCCAAAGTCTTCTGTTCTTGTATTTTACCCCGTTAATCCTCTTATCCTATCTTATTCTTGTTCCCTTGTGACAACCCCATGATTTTGTCTGAATGGCGGAGATTTTGTTTGTTCCTCTATTTTGTTTGTCTCTTTTACATTCCCCAAGGAGAGAAAATGTCCAAAGTGCCAACTTTTCCTGTTGACTCATGAAATGCTCCATTTTTTTTCTACACTGTGATAAGCATCATAAGAGACACAAGTATCCTTTAATATTTTTGTCCATTGACTGGATATTGTCCAGAAACCTCTGCCCAATTTTTAATTTGAAGACTTTTCCATCATTTTTCATTCTTGACCCTGGCTATTGTAAAATATTGACAAGATTGATGCATTAGCATACACTTGCTTATGTTGTCATTTGACATTAAGGCAAAATGAATGAGAAACTGAATTGACCCAAACTGCCCATTGTCACCATTTTCCTTAGAACACTGTCTTGAATGAATGTCAAGAGATGGTTTGTCATGCTGCAGCTGTCCATTTGATGAACAGTCATTAATAACATGCTAAATGATTTGTGAGTCAATCCACAACTTTCCTTTTCCTCCAAAAGATCATAGGTAGCTCCCTATGATCCCAGAAGTCTAGGTTGCAAGAATAATCCACTGTATAGCAGTAGGGATTGAGAGAAATTAGTCTACTACTTATATAACTCTTTTATCCTCTAGAGACCTAGCAGTTTCATCTTGCATGTACCACTATAATCTGAGGTATTTATCCTGCTCATGGTTTCATGACTCCACACGTGACATCACACAAGTTTGCAATGTGCTGTTTAGCTCCCATGGTAAAATTGAAGACCATGGGTTAACCATATTCTTTGAAACAGAAGGAGCTATTTGTGACAAAATCTCAGTGCATTTTGAGGAGTGATGGCAGCCTTCTCTTTTAAATATTGGCCACTCCCACCTAGAAATGCCTTGGGTTTTAGTGGGGATGGCAACCAGCTGTGATGTCCAGATGGGCCTCAGGCACAGACTGGATTCCTTTACTTCCTACATGTTTCTGGGGTACATAAATCCCTATGTATCTTGACTTTAGTGTTACTGCTTGGCTACTTTTTACAGGACAGTGAATCATGATAATCAGGTTTGCCAACTTCTGTCTCTAGGTCCTGCTGTTTCTCAATGACTCAGCAGGAAGGGACAACATGGGGGAGCTTGCAGCATTGGTTTCTTGTCTCCATGCATTTTTTTTTAGTATCTGCACAAAGGTGACTGAAGAAGGAGGTATATGATGCTTGTTTTCTTGGTGGAGAAGTTTTTGTATGTTGAGATTGTCCAATCCCATGGCTCCTCTTTTATGAAAGATCTTTCTTTGTCAAATTTTACTCAAGAGAAGGCCAAATGTTGCTCCTCAAAAGAAGAGTAGTATTTATGGGTGATATCAAGACCTTGGCTGAAAATCCTGTGGATCTGTTCTGTGATTCACCTACAAATTTTTCTAAGGCACGATACACAATCACTATCTGCCAGTGAAACTTGTAGGACTTTCATGTCCTCTTTAATATATGCTCCAGGTCACAGAGGAGCTTGTACATGAATTTGAACCTGCCAAAATGCCCTATTTTTTCAGGATCTAACTCAAAAGAAGCAGATTTTATATCATTCAATAAATCCACTGGAGTTGCATGCTACAGTGAGAAATATGGTGCCTTAAAAATCCAGAGTCCCACTGGGTGCTGTGCCTCTGTCTTGGTTTTTGGTGGAGATGGATGCCACAAATTTTTTCTTGAAAATATTTACAATTCCTGCTCAATATACTGGTCTAAGAAAATTTTTCTGACTGACAGTTCTGCATTTTAGTCAGATGTATTCCTCAATTTCTGACACTTGAAGTGTATCAGAAAGGATTAGTATTGCTTTCACTCACTAACCATCATAACATAATCTTTGTAAAGGAACAAAAGGAAGGGTTTCTTATGTTTGTAAATTTGTCTAGACCATTAGTCTGAATGAAAACACTTGGCTCTACAGGTTATATACACCAGAGGCAAGATAATGAAGGTCTATGCTGGCCTTTCAGCTGAGAGAAAAAACTTTCATTGAACTTTGAATACTTATTAGGAAGGCATTTTTCTGGACAGTGGTTGGTTACAAGGTGATGTGTACATGGAATTTATTCAAGCAATGTAACCACATTGGTAGAACAGCTGCAGCTGGAGTCATCTGCACTCAAATATTGTGGTATTTCATTGCCATTTTCTAAGATGTTTCTATTCCTTCCACTCTTCCTCCTTCCCTTTCTTCACCTCTATTGTCTCCTCTGACTGTCCCTCCTACTTCATCTAATCTTTTTACTCTTCCTTCTATTATTTCCTACATCTTCTCCTTTTTCTTCTCTCCATTCCCTTACTTTTCTCTTTCCCTATTTTTCTTTTCTTTTCCTCTTCCTCCTCTTTCTCTTCGGCTTGCTCAAGCCACATCAGAATTATAATGTGATGTGGTTGAATCAGCACTCCTGCCTCTTTCTAATGCTTGAACTTTGTACAAATCTTGACTATTCCTCTGGGTGTGTGGTATAGTCTTTAATTTACTACTTATCTAGGTTTAGGGAGTTCTAGTAACTTCTGTTTATAATTTTCCATCATGGTATTCCTTATTTATCAGTACTACAGTGTGAGGAATCACTGGAGTGGTGTGGCTAGTTCATTTATAAATTCTAGCACAAGGAGCAACTAAAGCATGTCTCTGATGAAATGTGCCCACATCGAAATAGGCCTGAGGTAAAACTCCATTGGTCAACTTATCCTCAAAACCTCCTCATCTTAACCGAGGGTCACAGTAACATCATGTTTCTGACACCAATTTTAGTTCAGAACCAAGGTCCTCTAGTTCTCAAATTGCCAGAATTTTTTTTCTTTCATTCACATAAACTGTTATGTGACAAGGGTATAGATTTCTTGATGAAAAGTATGGTATAAAATTAACAGTATAAATTTTTATTGTATGATTTGGGTATTTTCTAAAAAATCTATCATCTTTCCTAGAATTAAAAATTGTTGGTGTGTAGGCTAGCTCATGTCCATAATATGATTAATGTCCTGACTGAAGATTTTTTTTTCTAGTTACCACACTGTTCACTTCTTCTAGCACAAACTATCTAACCAGCAGTGAATCTAGTAGGATCATAAAGTCTGCTACCATATATGACCCATATGTCTGAGCAGTATGTTCATCAGTCTTGACCATTCACAGTGTCCTCTCTTTGTAACAGTCAAACTCAAAGGGAGTATGTTTTTTGGAGTCTCCTTCAATTTTTTGGAGGCATATCCTCCACTGATGAATACAGTCTTCTAATACCCACATACAAACTTGGTTCTGTGTACCCATCATGGTTTCAGACATCCCTGTTGCCACAAATCATTGTTCTTTCTTTTTTCAATCCTCATCTGAGAATATATCCCACATTGCGATTTTCAGAGAGAGTGAAATGGGGAGAGAGAGAGAGAGAGAGAGAGAGAGGGAGAGAGAAAGACATAGACATGAGAGACACCCATTGAATGGTTGCCTCCACAATGTGCCCCAACAAGGGCCAGGGATTGAGCCTGCAACTGAGGTACACTCTCTTGGCTGAAATTGAACCTGGGACCATTCATTCCCTAGGCATACACTAACCACTTAGCCAAACTGACAAGAAGATTAATTATGGTTTCAAAACTGTTACAATTGTGCCCAAAAACATTTCACTGAATTGGAGGAGATCTGTATTTTAATCAGATTTATTTTACAACATTTGGCTATAAAAGTATCAATCTGAGAGTAGTAATGTCCCCACACAATAGATTTAGCCAGCATAATGTCACCCTTGTAATGGACCATCAGAAAGGATATCCTGTGGGTAGAAAGAGCTCTCAGTGCCTCAGCAAATATGAAAGGCTGTAGAGCTGATACACACCTAGGTAAGATAACACACATGCTTGTCAGCAGAATGCAGGCAACTATGATGAAATATCAAAATGGAAAACAAAGGCATTTTTCAGAATTGTAGGTACCTAAGGGTATAATCGATATGTCCACTGAAGTTACTCTAGCAAAGTAACAACATTGGTATAACAGCAACAGCTGGGGTCACCTGTAGTTAAAGTCTGGGGGAGTTTACTGTCATTTTCCAGGAGGTTCCTTCTCCTCTTCCTCCTTCTTGTTCTTCATCTCATTCTCCCTGTGTTCCTCTTCCTTCTCCCACTCGTGTTCCCTCTCTCCCTGCTCCTCCCTCATCTTCATCTTTTCCTCCTTCTTCTCGTCTTTCTTCCCTTCTACACACTACTCTTGCTCCTCCTCTTCCTCTTTCTTTTCCTTATATTGCTCAAACAAAATGAAAGATTATTGTGGATGGGGTCAAATTGGAAATTGTGCATCTTTTAAATCCTTCCTGTGGCACAAATCTCTATATTCAACCACACATTTTGTAAATCTTTTGATTTACTACTTACCTAGATAAGATGGCAGCAGTTATAATAGACTGTATTTAGAATTTTACATCATAGTAGCCCTTGTTACTCAGTAAAGATGTATGGGTTTCATTCCACTGCTATGGCTAATTCAGTTATGCATTCCGGAATCAGGGACAGCAGAAGAATCTGTCTGAAAAAGTTTTGACCTATTTCCATAAAAGAAATGAGCTAAAATTCATGGAGTCACCGTACCCGAAAAAGATCCTACTCCTAAGAAATGGTCACAATAATATTTTGGTTCCTTAGGCCAATTTCAGTCAGAACTATGGTCTGTAGCTCCTGAATTATCTTTTTCTCTTCTTCCTCCAAAATAGCAATTTACCCTGGTAAAAAAGATTATGGATACCTTGTGGAAAGACATGCAGTAAAGTTAACAATATAAATTTTTTGTTGTCTGTTGAAGGTCTTTTGTCACAAGGCTCTTGTCTTTTGTACATTTAAGAATTCAGGGTTTGCAATCTGGTTCATGTATGGAATATGGTTACTGGGCTGACTGAGTGTTTTCATGATCCTAGTGACAATATCATTCGTGTCAGCTAGAAATGTCTGCATTATTAAATTGAGAAACAATGTAGTGTGCTTTGTGTCTTCACTTCTGGAAACACGGTGATTAACTAGTCAACACTGTCTGTGAATGCCAGTCTGACTTTTTGACACTTTTTTGATTTGCAGTCTTTTAGTGGAATCAGAGTCACCATGAGTTTGGTGGTTGCAGAAGGCCCATTGAACCCTGTCACCAGGAGATCCAATTTCTCCCATCTCATTCAGGTATCTGAGTTGGGAGACTTCAGTTCTCAATATCTGGCTTTCAGAGATGTGTCCTAATGCAGCTCTTCAAATATGCAGTTTCACCTCTACAATATATTTCTTAATGCATTGGTGAATGGTATGCACTGTGGAGACTCACAGAATGTGGAATAGAACTCATAAACGATCCACTGGAGCATACTCTCCTCCCTAAGTTTTTTAACTCCTTTTTACATATTAAAAGAAATGACAGTTGGAATGTCCATGTCACATTTATTGGTTTATCATTGGATGCACTTTTCACCAAATATTTCCAATAAAAATTTAGAGGCTTTGCTAATGAAATAAGATGCAGATATAAATGCACAATTTCTGTCTGGTGGTCCTAAATTAACACAGTCCATCTTATCGACAATTTTGTGGTTTTTACATTGCCACAGGAGAAGTCACTAGCATATTATCCTTTTGTGTTTTCTATTGATAATTTTTCCAGTCTATGACAAATCCTGAATTATTTTAGTTTCCTTTGATATTGGTCAAAATTCTGCAATGAATATTTCTAAATTTTCTCACATCAGGCCTTGAACCACTGATAGAATATAACCAACTTATGTCTTGAAGCTTTCAAAGGTGAATCTAGCGTCTTGGATATTAATTAAGTGATCCATCTCAAGTGATGATCAAAACATTTCCATGGCTGTTCCTGGGATCAATAAGAAATTTTTAAGAACGTTTGTGTCACTGCCGCAAACATGGAAACTAGGATGCAGAGAACACACTGAATTGCCACGGTGGCCCTCACTCATCCATATAGTGATGCTGCAGCCCTGTATTCAGAAATTGCCTTACTTGGTGTGAGTATGGATTCAGAAGTTGGTTTTGTAAATCTTAACCATTGATTTTCTTTTTTAATTTTTCATAGACACTGTTCCTCACTAACTCTATGATGTCTAAGGCCCTACAGCTAAACTTTTGCTGCTCTCTTTCAACAGATGATCCTTATTGAACAAATGATAGATAAGAAAAATATGTTTATTATTAATAACTTGAAAATATCCTTTATCTTGAGCAAGGATGTACCAGCAATATTATTATTTAGTTATACATTTTATTATTAAATTTTGTGGGTATCATAGTTAATTACATTATAGAAATTTTACTTGTACAACATATCCATCTCTGTTATGTTCTCACCACACAATGTCCAGTCTACTCTCCCTTATTGTGTTTGACCCCTTTTTTTCCTCCTTTTCCTCCCTCATCCTTTTTACCTTATTGTATCCACCATTATTTCATATGAAGGTAAATTTAGGTTGTTTCTGTTGTTTGTAGTTTTACATTTCTCGTACGAGGGAAAATACAGAATGTGCCCACTTTTCTTTACTAACAAAATTTTTCACTCTGAAGATTCACTGTGATGTGCCTTAAATGAGACAGTTATGCTGGTATATTTTTTCCACTGTGGGAGAAATGTCCAATGAACATCTGCCCAAAATGTAATTTTGAAGATTCTTCCAATCATGCTTATTTCATATTTCTGATTACAGTTACAAAGTAACAGTCAGGGCCATGAATCTTTATCTATTTTTTTTAATTTTATTTTTGTTTAAAATATTATAGATGTCCCTTTTTCTCCCCAATGACCCATTCCACCCATCCCATGCCTCTTCCAGTCCCTCTCCCCACCATTGTCCGTGTCCTTGGGTTGTGCATATATACCTATAAATTCTTTGGTTACTGTCTCCCCCGCAACCCACCCGCCCACCCCCATCCCTCTGACATTCATCAGTCTCATCTATGCTTCCATGTCATTGAATCTACTCTGTTCATCAGTTTATTAAGCTCTTTAGATTCCACATGTAAGCAAGATCATATGATGTTTGCCTTTTGCTGCCTGTCTTATTTCACTTAGAATAACTTTCTCCAGGTCCATCCATACTTCCCCAAGGGTATGAGATTCTTCTTATTTACAGTTGCATAGTATTCCATGTTGTAAATGTCCCACAGGTTTTTTTTTATCCACTCAGTTAGTGATGGGCACTTGGGCTGTTTCCAGATCTTAGGTATTGTAAACTGTGTTGCTATGAACATCTGGGTACATATATTCTTTCTGATTAATGTTTCAGGATTCTTATGATACATTCCTAGTAGTGGAATCATTGGGTCAACAGGCAGCTCCATTTCTGATTTTTTGAGGAAACTCCATACTGTTTTCTATAGTGGCTGCACCAGTCTGCCCTCCCACCAGCAGTGTACTAGGGTACCCCTTTCTTCACCTGCTCTCCAGCACATGTCGTTTGTTGATTTGTTGATGGCAGCCATTCTGAGAGTGTGAATTGATACATCATTGTGGTTTTAATTTGCATCGCTCTGATGATTAACGACATTGAGCATTTTCTCATGTGTCTCTTGACCATCTGTATGTTTTCTTTGCAGAACTGTCTATTCAAGTCCTTTGCCCGGTTCTTAATTGGGTTGTTTGTATCCTCTTGCTGAGAAATTTTAGTTCTTTGTACACTTTGGAAATTAGCCCCTTATCAGATACATCCTTGGCAAATATGTTTTCCCAGACTGTGAAATTCCTTTGTGTTTTGAGGCTTTTTTTTTTTTTTTTTTTTTTGCTGTACAGAAGCTTTTTAGTTTGATGTACTCCCATATGTTTATGTTTTCTTTTGTTTCTCTTGCCCTAGAATATGTATCAGTGAAAAGTCCACTAAGTGGGATGTCTGTGACTTTGCTGCCTATGTTTTCTTCCAGAATTTTTATGGTTTCATGACTTACACTTAAGTCTTTTATCCACTTTGAGTTTATTTTTGTGTATGGTGAATGTTCATGGTCTAGTTTAATTTTTTTGCATGTATCTGTCCAATTTTCCCAGCACCACATACTGAAGAGACTGTCTTTACTCAATTGGATACTCTTATTCCAGGGATGTAAGGCTGGTACAACATCCACAAATCAAAACATGTGGTACATCACATAAACAAAATGAAGGACAAAAATCATATGATCACATCAATAGACACAGAAAAAGCATTCGACAAAATCCAGCACCTATTCCTGGTAAAAACTCTAAGCAAAGTGGAAATAGAGGAATCATACCTGAACATAATAAAAGCCATATACAACAGACCTACAGCCAACATCAAAATCAATGGCCAAAATCTAAAACCATTTCCATTAAAAACAGGAACAAGACAAGAATGTGCACTTTCATCACTCTTATCCAACATAGTACTGGAAGTCCAGAAGAAAACATAAAAGGCATCCATATTAGAAAGGGGGAAGTAAAACTGTTATTATTTTCAGATGACATGATATTGTACATAGGAAACCCTAAAGACTCCACCAAAGTACTAATAGATTTGATAAAAGAATTTGGCAAGGTAGCTGGATACAAAATCAACATCCAGAAATCAATGGCATTCTTATACACCAACAATGAACTTTCAGAGAGAGAAACTAAAAAAACAATATCATTTACCATTGCAATAAAAAAAAAAAAAAAAAGGATACCTACGAAGAAACTTAACCAAGTGTGTAAAAGACCTGTACTCGGAAACTACATGACACTGAAAACAGAAATAGAGGAATATTTAAATAAGTGGAAGAATATACCAGGCTCATGGATTGGAAGAATTAATATCATTAAAATGTCCATACTACCCAAAGCCATTTATAAAGTCAATGCAATTCCTGTTAAAATACCAACAGCATATTTCACAGATGTAGAACAAACATATTGAAAATTTATATGGAACCAAAAAAGACCCCGAATAGCTGCAGCCATCTTGAGAATAAAGAATAGAGTGGGTGGGATCACATTACAGGACTTCAAAGTGTATTACAAAGCCACTGTAATCAAAATGGCCTGGTATTTTACAACAAACATATAGATCAATGGAACAGAAGAGAGACCCCAGAAATAGAACCACGATATTATGTTCAGTTAATCTATCCACTTTCATATCTTTATTTGTCATTCAAGCCAAGTGAATGATGAAGTGACCTGCAACACCTACCTATTTTAACGAAGTCAATGCCCAAACTCCTGCACGAATATCCCACAATGATGTTATGTGCTGCAGCTGTCTACTTTTTTGTTAGTCATCGGTATGTAAAATCATCTGTAAGTCAGACCAGGACATTCCTTCCTCTGTCAACAGATCATAGGAGACTTTACATGACCAAAGTCCCAAAGTCTAGGCTGAAATACAGATCCATTGTTTTGTAGTAAGAACTGAAAACAATTGGGCCACTTCTTATATTATTGTTTTGGTCCTTCCGGGTTTGATGGTGTAGTCACCACTTTATTTTATACATATATCTTTTTCATTTTTATTATTCCTCAACAGAGTTTTTTTATTTATTTATTGCATTTTTAGAGCATGGAAGGGAGAAGGGGAGTGGGAGAAACAGGGAGATGGAGAAACTATGCTGTGCCAGAGACATATTGACCAGTGTCCTACCACACTCACCTGGACAGGGTTTGGCAAGCAAAACCACAAAGCAAGAATATGCCCTGGCCAAAAATTGAACCCATGACCCTGTGTTGTCTGCCAATGATCCAACCACTGATCTACAGCATCCACAGATAAAACAATGTAGCATTTTCCCTGTACAGAGCCTCTTTGTGCTGTCTGGGTTAACATCACACTCAAGTCATAATGGACAGCTAAGGTTGCATGGTAACTTCGTGGCTTTTGCTTAAGCATTTCTTCTTTGAAACCACAGAAAGCTGTTGGGATGAATCTCAGTTCATTTTCAGGCTGTTAATATCCCCTTGCCCTGAATGTTTGCCCCTCTTATCAAGAACTGCTTTGAGGTACAGATTGGACAGAAGAACTTGTGATGCTCAGATGGACCTCAGCCAGAGTCTTAACATCTTTTGTCACCACAAGTCTCTTTGGTGGCAAGATTTCTATGGAATTCACCCTCAATTTTTACTTCTTGCTTAGCTCTTTTAAACCAAGTGAACAATAATGATCATGTTTGTCAGATTCCTACCATGTACCTTTGCCATTTTTGTCACATCTAGCTTTGTACATATGTACAAATGTCCTGTGTCTCCTCACTTTGAATTGGGATTTGTGGCTATAAAGCAAGAAAATCATCCATGCCTATGTGTTCCACTCACAAATTTTTCATAAGGACTGTCTCATCAACACAGATATTGAAACTAGAAATGAGAAAATCCTTTGGATTACCACAGTGGTCCTTAATTTTCCATCTAGGGATGATGTAGTTAGAACTTGTCTTCTTTGTTTGACATCTGGAATAATAAATTGGTTGTTTAAATATTTATGAATTTTAAAAAAGAAAAATGGTAGTAAATAAGTTTATATCAATAGTAATCTTAAGTGTAAATGGAATAGATGATCCAATGAAGAGACATAGAGTAGCTGAATGAATAAGATTACAGGACCCAAATATATGCTGTCTATAGGAGACCCACCTGAGAGCAAAAGGTTCACTCAGGCTAAAAGTGAAGAGATAGAATAAAATATTTCATGCAAATGGTAATGAAAAGAAAGTTGGAGCAGCAATACTCATTTCTGACAAAATAGACTTCAAAATAAAGAACATATCAAGATACAAAGATGGCCACTACATAATGCTAAAGGGATCAATCTAATAGGAAGAAATAACCCTTATGGACATTTATACACCCAATATAGGATTTCCCAAGTATATAAAAAATTTCTTGGGGGGCTTTAAGGGGAATATTGTCAGCAACACAATCATAGTAGGGAACTTTAACACCCCACTGTCAGCACTGGACAGATCATCAAGAAAAATTAATGAGCAGGGAAACACAGACCTTAAATGACTCACTAGCCAAATAATTTAATTGACATTTACAGAACATTTCATCCCAAAGCAGCAGAATACACATTCTTCACAAGTGTGCATGGAACATTCTCAAAAGTAGGCCACATGTTAGGACACAAGGCAAGTCTCTTCAAAAACAAGAAGATTGAAATCATATCAAGCATCTTCTCAGATCACAATGCCATGAAACTAGAAATTAACCACTATAAAAAAAACCCTCAAAAATATTCAAACACATGGAGGCTATATAGCATGCTATCAAACAATGAATGGTTTACCAGTGGGATCAGGAAAAAAATCAAATACTTCATAGAAGAAAATAATAATGACCAGACAACAACCCAAAATCTATGGGACATAGCGAAAGGAGTCCTGGGAGGAACATTCATAGTATTACAGGCCTATCTCAAGAAACAAGAAAAAGATCTAAGGAACCATCCAACACAACAACTAAAAGAACAAGAATGAGAACAGCAAGAAACACATGGAAGAAGTAAGAGAAAGGAAATAATAAAGATCAGAGCAGAAATTATTGACATAGAGACTAAAAACACAATACAAAAAATCAATGAAACCAAGAGCTGATTCTTTGAAAAGGTTAATGAGATTGATGCACCTTTAGCCAGACTCACGAAGAAACAAAGAGAGAGGACTCAAATAAAAAAAAATCAGAAATGAAAGAGGCGATATAATAACTGCCCCAACAGAAATACAAAGGATGGTTAGAAAATACTATGAGCAACTATATGCGAAGAAATTGGACAACATGAGGGAAATGGACAATTTCCTATCAACATAAAACATTCCAACGCTTAATCAAGAAGAGGCAGAAAACCTGAATAGGCTGATAACAACTAATGAAATTGAAGCAGTAATAAAAAAAACTCCCAGCAAACAAAAGTCCTGGACCAGATGGATTTACAGGTGAGTTTTACCAAACATTCAAAGAAGAATTAACACCTATTCTATTCAAACTATTCCAGAAAATTCAAGAGGAGGGAAAACCCCCAAACTCTTTCTATGAGGCCAGCATCATCCTAACCCCAAGACCAGATAAAGACAATACAAAGAAAGAAAGTTATAGGCCAATATCCCTGATGAACATTGATGCTAAGATCCTCACTAAAATACTAGCAAACCAGATCCAGCAATACATTAAAAAGGTCATATACCACAACCAAGTGGGATTTATTACAAGGATGCAAGGCTGGTAGAAGATCTGCAAATCAATAAATGTCATACATCACATAAACAAAATGAGGAAAAAATTATATAGTCATATCAATAGATGCAGGAAAGGCATGCAGCAAAATCCAGCACACATTTCTGGTAAAAACTCTAAGCAAAATGGAAATAGAGGGATCATACCTCAACATAATAAAGGCCATATATGACAGACCTACAGCCAACACATATTCAATGGGCAAACACTAAAACCATTTCCATGAAAAACAGAAACAAGACAGGGATGTCCACTTTCACCACTCTTATTCAACATAGTAATAGAAGTCCTAGCTACAGCCATCAGATGGGAAGAAAACATAAAAGGTATCCAAATTAGAAAGGAGACAGTAAAACTGTCATTATTTGCAGATTACATAATATTATACATAGAAAACCCTAAAGACTCCACCAAAGTACTACTAGATTTGATAAAGGAACTTGGCAAGGTAGCTGGATACAGAATCAACATCCAGAAATCAATGGCATTCTTATACACCAACAATGAACTTTCAGGGAGAGAAAAACTAAAAAACCAGTATTATTTACCTTTTCAACCAAAAAAGGATACCTAGGAATCAACGTAACCAAGTATGTAAAAGACCTGTATATGAAAAACTAGGTGATACTGAAAAAAGAAATAGAGGAAGATTTAAACAAGTGGAATAATATACCATGCTCATGTATTGGAAAAAATAATATCATTAAAATGCCCATACTACACAAAGCAATGTATAGATTCAGTGAAATTCCTATTAAAATACTAATAGCATATTTCACAGATGTAGAACAAACATTTTGAAAATTTATATGGAACCAAAAAAAATCCCAAATAGCTGCAGCCATCTTGAGAAAAAAGAACAGAGTGGGAGGGGTCACATTACTGACTTCAAACTGTACTACAAAGCCATTGTAACAAAATGGCCTTGTACTGGTAAAACAACAGGCATATAGATCAATGGAACAAAACAGAGGCCCCAGAAATAGGCCCATGTCATTATGGTCAGATAATAGTTGACAAAGGACACAAGAGCATCCAATGGAGTAAAGACAGTCTCTTCAATAAGTGGTGCTGGGAAAATTGGACAGATATATGCAAAAAAAAAAAAAAAGAAAGAAACTAGACCACCAATTTTCACCATACACAAAAATAAACTGAAAATGGATAAAAGGCTTAAATGTAAGTCATGAAACCATAAAAATCCTGGAAGAAAACATAGGTGGTACAGTCACAAACATCCCACATAGTGAATTTTTTACTAATACATATCTTAGGGCAAGAGAACTAAAAGAAAAACTAAACATACAGGACTACATAAAACTAAAAAGCTATTGCACAGCAAAAGAAAACAGCTGCAAAATAAAAAAGGAGCCTGGCCGGGTGTGGCTCAGCCATTAAGTGTGGACCAAGGATCCAGGCGATTGCAGTTTGATTCCCAGTCTGGGCACATGCCCGGGTTGTGGGCTCAATCAATGACTCTCTCATCATTGATATTTCTATCTTTGCCTCTCCCTCTCCCTTCCTCTCTCTGAAATCAATAAAGATATATTTTAAAAAATAAAAATAAAAAAGGAACCCCATGGTCTGGGAAAACATATTTGCTAAAGGTATATCTGATAAGGGGCTAATCTCCAAAGTGTACAAATAACTTATACTACTCAGCAAGAGGAAGACAAACAACCTAAATTAAGAAATGGGCAAAGAACCCAAATAGACACTTCTCCAAGGGTGACATACAGATGGCCAACAGACACATGATAAAATGCTCAATGGCACCAATCATCAGAGAGATGGACATTAAAACCACAATGAGTTATAACTTCACATCTGTAAGAATGGCTACCATCAACAAATCAACAAACTTGTGCTAGGGACAACATGGAGAAAGGGGAACCCTAGTACACTGCTGAGGGAATGCAGACTGGTGTAACCACTATGGAAAACAGTATGGAGTTTGCTCAAAAAATTAAAAATGGGGCTGCCTTTAGACCCAGTGATTTCACTTCTAGGAATATATCCTAAGAATCTTGAAACATTAATCATAAAGAATATATGCACTCCTATGTTCCTAGCAACACAGATGAGTGTATAAAAAAGCTGTGAGGCATATATACAATGGAATACTACACAGCTGTAAAGAAGAAGAATCTCTTAAACTTTGGGAAAGTATGGATGGACCTGGAGAAAATTATGCTCAGTGAAATAAACCAGGCAGAAGAAGACAAACATCACATGATCTTGCTTATAAAGTGAAATCTAAAGAACATAATAAAGTGAACAGAATAGATTCAATGACATGGAAACATATATCACACTGACAAATGTCAGAGGGATGGAGGAGGGAGCATGGATGGAAGGGGAGAGAGTAACAAAAAATTTATATGAATATATGCCCAAACCAAGGATATGGAAAATGGTCGGAAGAGGACCTGGGGAGGAGGAAGGGATGGGGTGGAATGGGTCAATGGGGAGAGAAAAAAACATCTGTAATATTTTTTAAAAATTAAAATAATACAAAAGTTTATGATTTTTTTTTTCATAGATGCTTTTCCTCAATTAACTTTCTGATCGCTAAAACCATACAACATATTTTTTACTATCCAGTATGAACAGATGTATCACCTGCTCCTAGGAAACAAAAATTTGTTCATATTATTCAATAACATAAAAATGACACTTCCTTTCTTAAATAAGATAGAAAGTGACAAAATATATTTGTAAATTTATTTAAATATTAATTAGTGGTGTATAACTTTGTTAACATTTTATATCACTTGTGAACCCTTATAGTACAACATAGCTTAAACCATTATGTGCTCACCACCCAAAACCTACTCATCTTGTATGTGTCCCAAGTTGCCCTGTTTATCCTCTCTCATGCTTTTTCCCCTCTGACAACCACGTGGTTTCTTCTGTGAATAGGTGATATTGTTTGTTTCATGTTTTCTTCATATCTTTTACACTCCACAGATTGGAGAAAATACATAATGTGCCAGTGTTCTCTTGATTAGTAAAGCTCTCCAATTTACACTACAGTATGATAAGCATCAAAAGAAATACAGATATATTACTATGTTTTTGCCTATTGAGTGAAAACCATCCACAACTCTCCCCAAATTTCAATGTGAAGCTTTTTCAATCATGTTTATTTTATGGGCCATACTATTCATGGAAAATATTTTCCAGAAGTGTGAATCAGCCAAAGGTGCCAATCTCATCATATGTCATCCACACAATGTGAGTGATGAGTTGGACTGCTCATTATCCTGCCAATTGTCATGGATTCCTTACCCACTGTTCCTCAAGTGTATTTACAGATTATGTTCATGTTGCAGCGGCCAGATATCCAGAATTTTGTTGATATTATGGTAAATTATTTACAAGTCAGGCCACATCTTCCCTTGCTCTGTCAACAGGTCACCTGGAGTATCTCATGAGTCCAAAGACTGCAAAAGGGATCAAATTTTTAGCAATAGAAATTAGAGTACTTGGGAAACTCTTTATGTAACAGTGCTGTGCCTACATGGGCCCACTAAGATTATTCATGAGCATACCACTTTAAATTGATGCTGTCCTTCTGTGCATGGCCAAAATGGCTCCCTGGGTTTTACAAACCTAGGTAAAAATTGACAGCTCAGGTAGAATATTAACTTTATGGTTGGTGGTATGTGAATTTCTTCTTTGAAACCAAGGAAATCCTTTAGGAAAAATGTCAGTCCATTTTGTGCCATGCTGGCAGACCTATACCCTGATATTTTTCCTTGGACCTGGGACTTCTTTGGGCCTAAGTGGAGATGAACGTCACCTGTGACATGCAGAAGGACCTCAGCCAGACACTGGATTTCTTCCTCCACACATGACCATGGAGATTCAAACTCCCTATTGATTTTCCCTTATAGGTTTATTTCTTTCCTAGGTCTCTAAAACCCAATGGACTATGTTGTCCAGTTTTGCGGTCTGGTTCCTACAGTTTGTGTATGACTCAGGTTGTAAGAATACTGTGGAAGGTCTTTGCTGACCTGTGTTTTGGTCTCCATGCTCTTTCTCAGTCAGGACACTAAGGTTGCAGAAGATAGGTAAACTAAAATACTTCTCTACTGGGTCCAGATGATTTTGTAAGTTGAGTGTTGTTTCAACCATGTGGCTCTGTTTTTATGAAAGGATTCTATTTGCCCAATTTGACTTTAAAAGGGGAAAAAGTTGTTACTCAAATGAATAATAGTTGTTTGAAAATAATATAAAGATCTTGTTTGAAAATCTTTAGCATCTACACTGTGATACAAAAACAGGTCTTTGTAAAGCTCCACAGAAAAGCTGTACCCACCAGGGAAACATGTAGGACCACAGTGTGTCCTACAGTATACATGGTCCAGGTCCGAGAGCAGCTAGTACAGCAGCCTTGACATGAAAGAATGCTGTTTTGGTGAGGGGTCCAACTTCTAAATGAGCAGATGTTCAGGTCACTCCATAAATTCACAGGATTCATATGTTCCAATGTGTTATATGCTGTCTCTAAAAACCAGACACCCACTTGGCACTTAGCCTCCATCTCAGTTGCAGGTGGGGCCTGCAACTTTAGTTTACCTTGAGAAAGTTACGTCATCTCCTGAATACCACTGAACCCAAAAGTATTTCATAGTGAGACGAATTCTAAATTTTAGGCAGATAAATTCTTCAACCTCTAACTTTAAAAAAGCATAAAATGTAAAGCAGCACTCTTTCCCATCACCAGGTCCAGTCAGTAGAACATGATTTTTCTAATCAACTAGGGGGAAGGACATCCTCTGGATGGGAAAGGCAGACAAAACCTCTTCAAAAGACATAAGGCTATAAAAGTGATAAACTGCAGCAGTAAGATAATATATGTATTGGCTTTGCCAGTTGAGAGTATGCAAATTTGTTTGAAATTTGGATACCTTTGGCCAGAAATTTGCTGCAGATGTGTACAAGGTGATGTGTACATTGAATTTACTCAGAGTAATCACATTGCACTGGAGCAGGAGCTGGAGTCACTCATACTTAAAATGTGGGTGAGTTAAGTGCCATTTTCTAATTTGTTTCTCCTTTTTTTCTCATCTCTCTTACTCACTCACCACTGTTCTACCGTATATTTCTACTCCTTTTTTTCCCCCTCTTCTCCCCTTCTACTTCTTTTCTTCCTACTCAACTTTCTCTTCCCTCTACCTCTCCTCTTCCTCCTCACCATCCTTCTTTTTATCCTGCATTTGCACAAGCCAAATTAAAAGGTTAATGTGCATGGGGCTGAGTCAGCATTTCCGTATCTTTCTAATCCCTGATGAAGGGATAATCCTCTAGTAATCATTTGAGTATGAGATGTAGCTTTTTAGTTAACACTTACTTAGGTATAGAAAGTTCTAATTCCTACTGATTAGACTTTCCCCTGGAGTAGCCCTAATTCCTCTGCAATCCAGTGTGGGTGTTCATTCCACTGATATGGCTATTTTAGTTACACATTCTAAAAATGGGAACCAAAGGGAGGTGTCCAAAGAAATTAGTACTTACTTCAAAATGGCCCTGAGGTAAAACTCATTCATAAGCAGCTGACCATCAAATTATCCTTGACTTGTTAAAGGACCAGAGTAAAATTTTGGTTTCTGAGAAATTATCAGTTCAGATTATCCCTTCTTTCTTCCAAATAGTTACCCTGGTAAAAAAACATAAATAAATAAAAGTCTATAAGTCCCTTGGGAAAAAGCAAGAAGTAGACTTAAGAGTATACATTTTTGTTGTCTGCTCTGGGCCTTTTCTAGAGGCTCTAGCATTTTCTTCAATTAAGAAATCTTGGTGTGAAAAATAGGCTCAGGTTCTGTATATGATTAATGGGTTCATTGACTTTTCATGATTCCAGTGAAACCATGGTTAACTTCATCACTTTTATACTTCTGTAAGTCTAGGAATAATGTGCTGTTCTTCCTGTCTCTGCTTCTAGCAACACCATGATTATTTAGCCAGAATTTTGGGTCTGTGCTAGTCAGACTGTCTAATGTTCCTTTGATTTTCAGCAATTTAGGGTGATCAAAACTACTATGAGTTTGATGTTGAACAATGTCCATTTGTCCATGCACCCAGGGGATCAGTTTCCCCTATCACATTTAGATTGTTTGATTGAGAGACTTCAGTGATCAATGTCTGGCCTTCAGACAGGCTTCATCACACAGCTGAGCAAATATTTCATTTCCTCCCTTCATAATATTTATCAGTGTGAAGGTGAAAGGTAAGCCATGTGGACAAAGTGTGTGAAATAGAACCCTTATGAACAATCCTCTTACACATTCTCACCTCCCTAAGCTTTTGAATTGCTTCCTCAACAGTAGAACAAGAACTTGTGGGAATTTCCATATCATAGTCATTGCATGCATTTTTTTTTTCAGCTAAACATCCCAATAATCTTTTAATTCCTCTTTAAATGACCCAAGCAGCAGATATGAATGCACAGTCTCTATCTAGTGGGCCCAAATTAATAAATTCCCTCTACTTAAAATTATGTTTATTTAAACCTTGTCACCAAACATTAATAATTTCACACATATTCCATATTGTTCTGACTTTGTAAATTACTAATCTCACATAGTTCTCCAAAGAGTATCATAACTCCTGATGCGTCATGTTATATCCCACACCTTTATTGCCTTGCTGGGATTTGTGTCAAGTAAAGGTAACAATTGTCACAGGAAAGGTGGCTAATATTTTTACCCTTATATGTTTCCTCTTGCACGTTCTTCCAGTCTGTGACAAATCCTGAATTGTTCTACTTTCCTCAAAATCAGTTGCAACTCTACCATGAAACTTTGCAATTTTTCTCACATCTGACTTAGGAGATTTGAGGAAAAATCACTTTATGTCATGAACCTCTTCAAGGTGGAATCTTGGATCTGAATAAAGAAAACCATCCATGTCTGCTGTTGCGGACCAACTAGAATTATTTCAGAAAGCCTATTTCAGCACCAAATATATTGAATCTAGTAACCAGGACACCCAGTAAATTGTCAAAATTGCCACACTGTGTTTCACAATCATTCATCCGGTGATTTTGTAGCTCAATATATAGCTATTGTCTTGACTGTTCTTTGAAACAGAAACTTACTTTTTTAACCATTAATGATTGCCTTTTTTTTTCTATTAATAGATACCATTCCTCATTAACTTTCTAACTGTTAACACCTTAAGTACACTTGCTGTGGCCAAACATGAACAGATGATTCTCTCTATAATAGCTGAAAATAATTTAAGAAATAAAAATATGTTCACATTATTTCATTACGCCCATTGTATAGCAGAACCAACAGAGGGCAATTGGGCCACTAATTATATCCATGCTTTGTGCCATCAGGGTCTTCCCCATTTTGACTAGTATGCACAATATTAAATTAGTGTACTCATTCTGTGCATGGCCAGGTTGATGATTTTATGGGTGACATCACATGCTGGACATAATAGACAACTCAAGTTGCATGGTTACTTAGTGCCTCATGGTTTAGCATTTAATTTTTAAAACGCAAGAGACAAGTCTCTGTTTATTTTGAGGGGTGATCACAGCTACTTCCCCTGAACATGTGCCCCTCCTTACTAGAACTACTTAGGGCTTTTGAAGGAATGAAATTCAGCTGCCTTGTGTGGGTAGAACTCAGCCCAAGACTGGAGTCATTGCTTCACCACAAGTCTCTGGGCACACAGGATGCCCATGGTGCTTGGTATCAGGTATCAGTACTTGCCCATCTCTCTACAACCCAGTGAATCATAATGATCATGTTTGTCAGCATCTTGGTCGGTTTCCTCATGTTTCTCAGTAACTCAGATGTAGGACCATTCTGGAGGGGTTTTCTGCCCTTTTTTTCTGGTCTCAGTGCACTGTCAGTCAAAATGATACAGTGAGAGAAGAGGAAGAATGCTTCTATGTAGTATTCTGAGTGGTGATGTTTTTTATGTTGATTGATTGTCCAAGTGCTTTCTTCCATTTTTATGAAACAGGGTTTTTTTGTCCAGTTTTACTCAAAATAACACCAAGAAATGTTCCTCAAAAGAACAACAATTTTGATTGATGATATCAAGACCTGGATGAAAACTCCAATCATCTATACTGGGATTTGCCTCAAGGTCTTCCTAAGGTTCCAGAGAGAATATCTAAAGTAAATTAGAATTTCCATGGAAACTTGTGGTGCCATCACATCTGCAGTAATATGGCCCAATTTACAGAGAAGCTTGTACAGCAGCCAGGGCAGTTCAGTGCCCTATCTTTGATTGACCTTTGGATACATACAGAGTAGGCAACTGGCAGAAAACCAAGTGCATATATTCACAATGTGACATGTACATTGAAGTTATTCAACCAAAGATGATATTGGTACAGCAGCCATAGCTAGAGTCACTTAAAGTTTTCTTTAACTCACTGCCATTCTTGAGTTATTTCTTCTCCTTCTACATTTTTTCTTCTCTCCCTCCTTCTCCTTGTTCTGCTGCCCTACTTCTCCTAGTAGTTTGCCCTCTCCTTTACTTCCTCCTTCTCCTCCCTCTCCTCTGCCTGCTCCTGCTCCCTCTCCCCTCCCTCCCCTTTAGTTCTTATGTATTCTCCTCCTTCTCTTTCTTCTCCAATTTCTTTTCTTTCTCCTTCCTTTTCTCTTTTTGCTCCTCCTTCATCACCATATCCTCCTCCTCCTCTTCCCACTCATCTTTTTTCTCCTCCTCCTCCTCTTCTTTCTCAGGCACTACCTCCTCATTCCCCTGCACCTGCCCCTTCTTTTTGCTCACCTCCTCCTGCTCAAACTCCTTTGTATTTTCTATTTCTTCTCCCCTTTCTCCAACTCCTCCTCCTTTGCCTCTCTCTCCTGCTCCTCCTCTTTCTACTCCTTTTGTACAATCCAAATAAAAGTTTCATGGATATGTGCTCCAATCAGCCAGATACCCTGCATCTTTTGAAAACTTTATGGTGGTAGAAATCTCTAATATACACTCAGGTTTGGAATGTAGCTTTTATTTTAAACTCCTTTAGATTTAGGGAGTTCTATTCGTTTCTATTTAGATGTTCAACACATTGCAGCCCTCAATCCTAAACAACACACAGTTGGTATTTATTCTTATGCTATGGTTATTGCAGTTATGCATTCTAGGACCAAAAGAAACCACAAAAGTTGTGAATT
Source organism: Miniopterus schreibersii (assembly GCF_964146895.1). Classification (NCBI taxonomy): domain Eukaryota; kingdom Metazoa; phylum Chordata; class Mammalia; order Chiroptera; family Miniopteridae; genus Miniopterus; species Miniopterus schreibersii. The sequence goes on along the minus strand of NC_138120.1, from coordinate 16,313,475 downwards.
TTCATTTCTACCCACTTTGAAGTGGCCCTGAGCTAAAATTCCATTGGTCACTGGATCTTCAAAATCTTCTAGCCTTAGTGGAGGGCCACAGTAATTTTTGGTTTCTGAGACCAATTTCAGATGGGAACCAATGTTCTGTAGTCCCTGAATTACATGGTTGTTTGGTTTTTCCTCAAAGAGTTTCCCTGGAAAAATTATCAAAGGGTCTTTGTGGAAACTCATGAACTAAGGTTAACAGTATAAAAATGTTTTGCCTGTGGTGCGTTATTGTCAAAAGGATCTGTTTTTTTCTTAATTAAATAATATGGGTGTGTCAACTTGCTATTGTCAGGGATTGGTTATGGGCTGATGGGATATTTTCATGATTTCACTGACAATTTTTTTCACCTCACCAAGAAGTGTTTCCTTACATAGAACAATAATGAATGTTATGAACTTTCTGTCTTCAGTTATAGGAACACAATGATTGTTAAGCAACACTGGAGGTCAACCTCATTAGATTGCACTTGCGTTTTTTGTCCTTTAGGGTGATAAGATCCACTGTGATTTTAAATATTGGTAAAGCCCTTTTGAGGATCCTGCCTTTAGAGGATCCAATATAAAGCATCCCATAGAAATTTTATGGATGAGAGGCCTCAGGTCCCAATGTCTGGCCTTCAGAGAAGCATCATGATATACCTTTTCAAATAAGCTCGTTCCAGTCTCAACCAAGTTGGCTCAGTATTTAGAGTGTTGGCCTGCAGACAGAAGGTTTCAATTATGGCAAATGGCATGTACCTGGCTTGCAGGCTGGCTCCTAGGTACGGATCAGGGTGCATACAGGAGGCAATTAATCATTGTGCCCTTCTCACGTGGATGTCTCTCTCTCTCTCTCCCATTCTCTCTGGAAGCAATAGAAAATATATCCTCCAGTTAGATTTAAAAAAACACAAAAAGGCTCTTCCCACCCTTAATTCTATTTCTTAAAGTATTGATGAAGGATATGCCATTTTGACAATACCACAGTATGCATGAACCAAGCAGCTCCAAAATTCCACCTTCTAAGCTTTTGAATGCCTTTTCAAAACAAGATACACTAAGAATTGCTACATCCCATTTACTGGGAGGTCATTGGAGACATTTTCAACCTCACAAACTGGTAAATTTTTAGAGAATTTTCTAATGACTCACACTACAGGTATAAATGGGGAATCTCTGTCTGCTGAGCCCAAATTAATAAATTTTGTCTCATACATATTTATGTTTTTTGAACTTTCTCAAACATATATTCACACAACTTCCATATTTTTCTACTCATGTAAAGTACAGGACTACAGTATAATTTTCTGTACACTTTGCTTCACACCTGAGGGTCTTTTTGGGCCTGGAGCCTACTCAAGGTGACAACAGCCAAAAAACAGGTGACTACCATTATTACTTCTGTGTTTTCACACTTGCATATATTTCCAGTCTTTTACAAATCTGGAATTATAATGGTTCCCTTCGAATCTTGGTTACATCTGTACAGATAACTTTTGAATGTTTCTCATATCTATTTGGAAACATTTACACAATCAACAACTCATATCCTCAAATAGCTTTAAAGCTGAATCTGGCATGTTGTTTATGAATTATGTAAGCCATCTCAAGCAATAATTAATAACATATCTTTGTCTGCTGCTGTTAACCACACAGGATTTTTTCAGAACACCTTTGTCATTATCACAGAAAAAAAAACAAAACAAACAAACCTAAAAACCAGGAAGCCTATGGGAATGCCACAGAGGTCCTCAACCTTCAATTTAGTGAAGCTGTGGCTGACTATTTTGGTTGGAGTCTGGAATCAGAAGTTGGTTTTGTAACATTTAAACTTGGATCTATTTCTATTTTCATGGATACTCTTCTTCACTGTCTGATGACTAACCCCATACAGCACATCTAATGCCAAGTCTCTCTAGATGATTTTCCTTATCCATATTAAACCAAACTGCATCTAAACAAAATGTATTTATATTATTTGAAAGCAAAAAGAAATTTTTATTCATTTCTTGGACAAAGGTGTGATTAACAAACTTTCTTTGTTAAATTATTTCCTTAATAAATTCTGGGGGTTAACATGGATAATAACATTATATAAATTTCACTTGTACAATTTTATAGGAAAACATAGCATACTTCATTATGTACTCTCTACCAAATGCATAGTATCTTCTGTCTTCTTGCATTTGAGCTCTTTCCTCTCATCATCCCTCTTGTTTTTTTATTCTACATGATCACGATGATTTGGTCTGTATGTAGACCATTTTGTTTGTTTTCTGTTTGTTTTAATTTATCTTTATTGTTGAAAAAAATTACAGCTGTCCCTTTCTTGTTTGTTTCCTTCATGGTTTCACATGCCATAGATAAGCGAACCTATAGAATGTGCCACTTTCCCCCTTGATTTATGAAAACTTTCACTGTGAGTCTTCATTGTGATGAGCCTTATATGAGAATCAAATCCCTTTGTATATTTTTGCCCATTGAGAAAGAAATGTCCAACACACTTTTCCCAAATATCATTTTGAAGGATCTTCCAATCATGCGTTTTCTCTGTTGTTGCAAACCACTGGCCATACCCATGAATCAGTATCTCTTTGCCTATCTGGTAATTTGTCATCAAATCAAAGTGAATGATGAAGTAAACAGACCCAGTCTCTGCCCAGGTAATGCTTTTGTTACCTACTGTCCTTCACAAATGTCCAGAAATTGTCTGTCCTGCTGTAGCTTACCACTTTTTGGTTTGTCATTGATATCATGCAAAATCATCAGTGTTCTAGACCACAACTATTCTTCCTCTGTACTGTGAATGGCGGATACGTTGTATATCAGTAGGGGTGAAAGACAACCGAACCACCTGGTATTACTGCTTTTGTGCTGCCAGGTTTACTCTGATATAAACTACTTTAAATGGATGTAGCCATACTGGTCATGACCTCTTTATGACTGTGGGTAACATCACACACAGGTCATAATGGAAAGCTCAGGTTCAATGGTAACTTGGTTACCCACAGTTAAGCATTTTGTCTTTGAACACAAGAAAACTTTGTCACAAATCTAAATCATTTTAACAGGTGATGACAGTCTCTTTCCCTGATTATTTGTCCCTCTTAGCTAGGACTGCTTTTATATAAAGAGTCACAAAACCTAGTAGTGGTGCCTACATGGACCTTAGAGTTTGACACTAGGCTCCATACAGTTTTCTGTGGAGCCAAAATCCCTCTGGACTTGGCCTCCACAGTTACTTTTTACTTCCCTCTGATGCTCTGAGAGAGAGGATCACGTCTTCTAGGGTAGGCTCCAGTGTTTTGGGCTAGGCTCAGTTCTCCAAGGATTAAAGGCTGTGGTCAGTCTCTACTTCTAGACTAGACTCAGGCTAGGCTACACTCTGAAGTTAGCATCTGTCTTTAGCAGCGTCACAGTGCACATTGCCCCATCACACACTCTGTTCTTGTGTTGGCAGTGGCAACTTTCAATGAGACTAAAAGGTCTGTGCAACAAACTGGCCTGCAAGAAAAATAGATAAATTCCAAAACCCAAATTTTTCTGAGTCCAATAATGGGATGTGCCTATACAGAAAGCAGAAGCTGCAAAAGGTTGGTTATATTTGAATGTAACCTGACTTTACATGGAATTATAGAAACATATTTACAGATATTCCAGAGTGTTCCTGTAATCAAGTATGTTTAAAGAATGGCTAATCAGCATGGAAAATAGTGTCTTTAGTGCAACAGACCTCTCCAATGTTCTTAAACAGCTATGCAGAGATTTCAAAAGGAATTCAAAATCCTAGATCAGGGGTAGGCAAGTTTTTCTGTAACAGTCAGAGATTACATGACTTATTGTCTATATTAAAACTCCATTTCTCTCCTCATTGTTTGACAGCTGTCATACACTATGTGTAAACAGGTAGATCTGACTGTACTCAAATAAATTTTATCTGTGAACACTAAAGTGAGAATTTAATATAATTGTCATGTACGAGGCAGCAAGACATACATTGCACTCAATAAGAGTGGCCCATGTGAGGCTGCTGGAGTTCTGTGCCAACTCTTTGAAGGAGATGTCATGGACCTACCTTGCGGGGGACCTAGGCCTTGCCCATACTCTTTGAGAGAGAGAAACTTAGATTTTCAGGGATAGGATAAGCACTTGTGGAATAGGCTGGTCTATCTGGGGCTAAGCTTTGCTCTCCAAGGCTAGAAGGCTTGACTGGATGGCTCTCAGGTTGGCTAGGCTGATGTCAGGACAAACTTTAGGCCAGCATCAGTCTTTAATGATGTCACATTGCACAGGGACACTTAATATGCTTTGTTCTTGTGCTGGCAGTGGCAACTTACAATGAGTCTGAAGGGCCTGTGTTCTACACTGGCCTGAATGTAAAACACATTCATTCCAACCCTTACCACCAACTTCTGACTTCCATTATGAGCCAGTACAAGTATCAACAGCTACCATGTACTGGTTTAATTTCTGTGTATCTCAACTTTGCATGGAATTATAAAAACATTTATGGATGTTTCTTCCATAGTGTGCCTATAGTCAGGAATGGCTAAATAATGACTAGCATGAAAATATTGTATTTAGTGAAACAGGCCTCTCCAAAGACCTTAAACAGCTCTAGAAGATAATAAAGGGAACTTAAGGTCAGGGATGAGTAGTGAGCAAGTTTTTTCTGTTACTGCTGATGATTAAATGGCTTACTGTCGCTCTTGAAGCTCTAAGTCTCCACATAGTTTAACAGCATAGACAATATGTCAACCAACATGTGTTGCTGTATTCAAGTGAATATTTATCTGTGGACACTACAGTGTAAATTTCATGTAACTTACATGCATTAGGCTACAAGTGGATACTCAGACTCTATAATGGGAGGCCTAGACCCAGGATACCAGAGCCCTTGGACTTGCTCAGACTATTTGTGAGAGAGACCCTTGACATAAGTGGCTTGAACCCTGAGCCTTGGTCATACCCTCTGAGAGAGAGAATTGGCTCTTGGCTCTTTGGGGTAATGCTAAGCATTTTAGCACTAGGTTCAGCTCCTCTGTGCTAAGGCTGGCTCTTTGAGGCTCTGGCATCTGGTTGACTGGCTCTGAGACTCGCTATGCTCTGAGGCTAGAATAGACTTCAACTTTAGTATTAGTGTTTAATCATGTCACCATCCACATTGAGAAGTCACATACATATTTCTTGTGTTGGAAGAAGCAACTTACAATGAGTCTGAAGTGTCTGACTAACAAATTGGCCCTATTCTTTATATGTTCCACTATGGGCTTGTACACAGACCAGCAGCTTCTATAGGATAGTTTCATTTGACTGTACACCTTATTTACAATACGTTAGGAAAAAAGTTAGTCATTTCATAGTATGCCAGTCACCCAGAATGGCTAAAAAATGGCTACTTAGAAAAGAAATCATTGACTTTTCTGAATAAGGATTCTCCAAATCTCTTAAACAGCTGTTAAAAATTGTAAATGCAATTCAGATCATAGACAAGAGGCCATCAAGATTTTTTTAGCAACAGCCAGAAAATAAATGTGTTATGATTTATGTTGAAATTCCAATTCTCTGCTCAGTGTTTGACAGTAGTCATAGACAGTATTTAAACCAATAAATATAGCTTTATTTAAATAACATTATTTGTAGACACTATAGTGTGAATTTCATATAGTTGACATGTATTAGGCAGCAAGGCATAAATGGGGATCTCCAAGATAGAGATTCCTTGAGGCAATGTGACTGGGGCCCTGGTGCTCAACCAGACTCTTTGAGAGAGAGGCCCATGGCCTAGGCTGACAGGACCCTGGGCATACTCAGAATCTCTGTGAGAAATTAAGCTCTCCTTGGCCAGCCTTAGCTGTTCAAGGTTGGGCTCCACAATTCAGTGTTCCAATGGGTTTTTTTCAGCACTATGGTAGCATTTCAGGGATAGGTTAGGATTTTATGGCCTCGGCTCAGCTTTCACACGCTCCAAGGCTAAGCTAGGCTCTATGGCTATGTTACACTGTGAGGCTGGAATCAGTGTTTAATGAGGATATGCTGAATATTGGCAACTTACACGGTTTGTTCTTATTTTGGCAAGGGCAACTTACAATGAGTCTAAAGTGGCTGAGCACCAGACTGACCAAAAAGGATCGGATACTCATTGTAACCCATGATTTCTTCTTACATGTATCATGGGCATGTGTAGGGAGCAGCAGCTGCTGTATACAGGTTTCCCTTGAGTGTATCCCAAGTTTGATGAAATTATGAAAACATATTTTCAGCCATTTCATAGTGTTATTATAATCAGCAATGGCTAAGGGCTGGGTAATTAGCATAGAAAATATTGTCTTTAGTGAGACAGACCACTCCAATGTTCTAAAACGGCTATTCAAAGATTACAAAGGGAATCCAAGATCCTAGATTGGAGATAAAAAATAAATTTCTGTAAGAGCCAGAGATTAAATAGCTTATGGTCTCTGTTAAAACTCCAATTCTCTTCTCCTAGTTTAATATCAATAATATACTATATGTAAACAAGGAGATGTGGCTCTATTCCAATAACGTTGTATTTGTGGACACAAGAGTAAAAATTTCATAGAATTGGCAAGGATTCAGCAGTAATGCATACCTCAATCTCTATGAAAAAGAGGACCAGGACCAGAGTTCAGGGGCTCTGGGCCTCCCTGAGACTGTCCAAGAGATAGACCAGTTGAAATGCTGTGGGAGTCCTGGGCCAGACTAGGGAATTTCTGCTTCAATATATCAAGGATGAGTGTAGTGTGCTTGTTTTCCTCTATTCTTGGAACACCATAATTGATTTGCCAACACTGAATGTAGCACAGTGATATTCATTAGCATTTCTTGTCTTTTAGGGCCATCAGATCGCCCTGGACTTGAGTAAATTGGTAAGACCTACTGCTCCTGCCACCAGGGAATGCAGTGTCTCATCTCACATTGAGATATTACAATTAAGAGGTTTAGTTTAAAAAGTCTAGCATTTAGAAGAGATTCATCATGTAGATCTTCAAATATGCTCTTTCTCCTTTCAATATATTTCTCCATCTGATGGTGAAACTATGCAGTGTGGATACTCCACAGTAGAGTGCACAATAATCTACTCCAACATTCCAACTACTGTAAACTTTGGAACTGCTTCATCTGTGATAAATCAAGGGACTTTCAGCCTTCCATGTCACATTTGTTGGTTATCACTGAATGCATTTGTCACCTAAACATTCCAATAATATTTTAGGATATTTTCTAATGACCCAGCTGTAGATATAATTGCAGAATCTCTGTAATGGGACCAAATTAATAAATTACCTCTCATTCATCTTTTATGTTTATTATAACCTTGTCCCCACCATTAATTATTTCCACTTGTATGCCATAGTTTACTGCTTATGTACCTTACAGAACTCACCTTGTTTTTCCAAAGAGTAGCATGTTTTCTCAAGGGTCATACTTTGTCCCTTACTTTCAGTGTCCTGTTGGGATTTGACTCTAGCCAAGGTGGCAACTGCTACAGGAGAGATCACTAATGTTATTACAATAGTGTATTTCCTCTCGGACAATTTTCCAGTGTGTGACAAATACTGATTTATTCAAATTTTCTCTAAAAATGTTTACAAATCTACTTTTACCTTTCCAATTTTTCTTGCATGTATCTTGGAAGCATTTGGAAAACATCTTTTCATGTCCTGAAGCTCTTTAATCTGAATCTGGAGTCCTGGGTATAAATCAAGAAAACCATCCATTTATGCTATTATTGACTCGAAGACATTTTTAGACTATTTATGTCATCAACACAGATGTGAAGAATAGAAACCAGGAATCCCATTGAATTGCCACAGCAATGCTCACTCCTCCTTTCTAGGAACATTGTAGCTCAATGCTTAGAAATTGTATTGAGTAGATTCTGGAAACAGGGAGTGGTTTTTTAACACTTAATTGATTTTCCTTTTATCCCCAGACACTATTCCTCATTAACAGTCTGATTGGTACCACTTTATGATTTCTACTCTTGCCTAAACAGATGACTCTCCTAATATTTTTCAGTGACTCAGGAAGGAGAAAATTCAAAGGAATTACAGTCCTTTGTTCTGGTCTCAATGCACTTTTTTAGTCAGAACATTAAGGATACAGAAGAGGGGGAAGCTTAACCACTTGCTCTCTTGGTGGAGATAATTTTGCCTGTTGAGTAATGGTGCAACCATGTGGCTCCATTTTTATGAAAGGGTTACTTTGCCAAATTTGATTCAAAATAAGAACCAGAGTTGTTCCTCAAAATACAACAACAATATTTGTGGATGACTTCAAGGTTTTGGTTGGAAATCCTGAGCATCTACACTATAACACTCCTCCATGTCAGCATAAGGCCCCAAACAGAATCTCTATCTGTAAGGTAAACTTGTAGGAACATCAAGTGTGTGCTTGTATGTGGCCAAGATTAGAGAACACTTTGTACAGAAATATATTTTATGACTCCATGGGTGACAACACAACCAGGTCATAATGGACACATCAAGGTGCATGGTAACTTGATGGTCCATGGTTAAGCATATCTTCTTTGAAAGTAAGGAAACACTTTGGAAAAAACTCAGATCATATGTCAGCAACGTTATATGAATTTTTGAACTTCTTAGATAGCACCACCTTGGGCTTTAAAGGAAATGGAAGTCACCTGTGATTTGCATATGAACCATAAACTGTTACACTTGCTTAAAAAATGGTCACAGGGAAGTTAGTACCTTTATGTAACTGGGTCACTGGGTTTCATCTTACCCAGCTTTTTATAACCCAGTAAGCCATGATTATAGGGTTTTTTTTTTTTAAGCATGTGGGTTCAGTTCCAAATGTTTCTCAGTGACTCAGGTGGTATGGAATACATGGAAGAAGTTACTGCCCTGTGTTCTAGTCTCCATATGTTCCTCAGTCAGAAAACATCAGTGAGAGAAGGGCAATACTTAAATTCTTGTTTTATGGGTAGAAGTGATTTTTTACTTTTAGCAATTGTCCAAACAAGTGGGCCCATTTAAAAAACAAAACAAAAACAAATCAATAAAATAAAAAACAATTTCCTTTGCCAAATTTGACTCACAAGAAGGCAAAAAGTTGTTCCTCAAATGACCAAGTTATTCGTGAACGATATCAAGACCCTGGTTGAAAATTCTGAGCATCTAAAAAGTGATTCATGTCTAGGTAAACCAAGGACCCAAAAAAAATCTCCATCTGCCAAAGAAACTTGCATAACCATATAAGTATGCTGCAATATATGACTCAGGTCACAGAGCAGCTTGATCAAGAGCCTGTGTGAATTTCATTGCCATCTTTTTGTTAGGGTTTAAACCAAAAGCAACAGATTTTCAAGTCCCTGCATAAATTTTCTAGAGACACATACTCCACTAAGAAATATGACGCTTCTTATATTTAGAAACCCACCGGTTTCATTACATCCATCTTCATTGGTTATGTGGCTGGATGCGACAAAATATGGTTTTCTTTGAAACAGTTACAGCTTCTGATCAATACCATTGTCCCAGAATATTTCACTGAGGAGAAGTTTTCATTTTAGTGAAGGATTATTCCTCAGAAGAATAATTTTTAATTATAAATGATATAAAATACTTGGTTGAAAATCCTGAGCATCTACACTGTGATTCAGGCCCAGGACTCCCTCAGACTCCAAAAAAAAAACTGTGTCTATTAGGAAACTTAAGAGGACCAACACATCTGATGCAGTATATGACCCAGTTCATAGAGCAGCTTGTACAGCCATGTGGAACCAGTGCCATATTTTTCTGGGTCCAAATCAAAATGAGCCGATTTTTATGCTCCTCCATACATTTGCAGGCTTTATATGCTCCACTGAGTTATATGCTGCCTCTAAAATCCAGAGGCCCACTTGGAATTGTGCTTCCACCTTGGTTTCATGTAGGGCCTGATGCCACAAATTATTGTTTACCTTGAGACAGTTACCTTACATTCTGAATACCACTTGTACCAAAAACATTTCACAAGTAGAAGAATTCTGAATTTTAATCAGATTTATTCCTCATCTTCTAACTCTAAAAGGGTATGAAGTTTAGAGTAGCACAGTTCCCATTCACAAGGAAGAATAAGAAGGAGCCATTTGCCAGAACTGTAGGTGCATATGTGTACAAGGTGATGTGCCTATAATGTTACACAAGAACCAAAAGATATATGTACCTCGATGTTCATAGCAGCATAGTTTACAATAGCAAAGATCTGGAAACAGCCCAAGTGCCCATCAGTAGATGAGTGAATAAAAAAGCTGTGGGATATTTACACCATGGAATACTAAGCAGCTGTAAAGAAGAAGACTCTTGTACCCTTTGGACAGTATGATGGACCTGGATAATATTATGCTAAGTGTAATAAGCCAGGCAGCGAAAGACAAATATCACATGCTCTCCTTATACTTGAAATCTAAAGAACTTAATAAACTGATGAACAGAATAGATTCAATGACATGGAAGCATAGATGAGACTGATGAATGTCAGAGGGATGGAGGAGGGTGGGGGGATGGAGAAGGGTGGGTGGGTGGAGGGGGAGAGAGTAACCAAAGAATTTATGTGCATGTATACACAACCCAAGGACATGGACAATGGTGGGGAGAGGGACTGGGGAGGGGGAAGGAACAGGGTGGAACTGGTCACTGGGGAGAAAAAGGGACATCTGTAATATTTTAAACAATAATAAAATTAAAAAAAAAAAGTTAGGAAAAAATTACCCCTATACCCTTATACTATCTGGAATACTTTGCATAATATTGGGATTACCTATTACTTGAATATTTGGTAGCACTTGTTTATAAAATCATCTGGGCCTTTTTCTTCTTCCTTAGTAAGTTTTAAAATTATGGTTTCAATTCTTAAACAATTTTGGGTCTATTTTATTAAAATTTATTAGTTTTTAAAAAATTACAACTTCACTAAAGTAGAGGGAATCTATAATACTTTTAAAAATAAAGATACATATTTTAAAAAGTAAAAAAAAAAAAAAAATAGAAAAGCAACCACATTGTTACATCAACAGCAGTTAGGATCACCTGCAGAAAAAAATATGGGAGAATTAATTGCCACTATCAAAGTTGTTTTTTCTCCTTCCTCTTCCCCACCTCCCCCTGCTCCTCTGTATTTTCTTGATCCTATTATTTTTCCTCCCCTACCTTCCATTTCTTATTCTCCTATTCCTCCTCCTACTCTTTTCTCCATGTCCACTACTCTACCCCTACTTGATTCTTGTCTTTCTTCTCCATTTGCACAAGCCATATCAAGAGGTTAGGGTTGATGTGGTCAAATAGACACTCTGGTATCTTCAAATCCCTGATGGTGGCCAACATCTCTAATATTCATCCAGGTATGAGGTATAGCCTTTGATTTACCACCTACTTAGGTATAGGGAGTTTTTATGCCTCCTGTTTAGACTTTCATAGGACAGTAGCCTTAATTTCTCAGTATAACAGTGTGCATGTTCATTCTTCTGCTATGGCTATTTTAGTTATACATTCTAGAAAGGGAAACCAAGGGAATTGTCTGACTAAATTTGGACCTCCTTCAAAATGGACCCTAGGTAAAACTCATTGGTCAGCTGATCCTCAGAACTCCTTGTCTTAGTGAGGGCCACAGTATAATTTCGGTTTGTGAAACAAATTTCAGTTCAGTACCTGTGACCTGCATTGTTTGAATATCTCTTTTTTGGCTTTCTCTGAACCAGTTACTCTGGTATAAAAGGCTATTAGTCCTCGGGGAAAGGCATTAAATGAGGTAAACTGTGTACATGTTTCATTGTCTGTTTCAGGCCTTTCCTCAAGGGGTTCTGGTCTTGCCCTCATTTTAAAAAATGTGGAAACTGGCTCATGTCCTGGATTTGGTTTATGGGCTGACTGAATGGTTTGATGACTCCAGTGAAATCATGTTCACTTCACCTAGGACATATCTGTATCCATAGATGGAGTATAACGTACTGTGCTTGCTGTATTCCGTTCTAGGAAACCAGGTTTAATTGGCCAATATGGCAGGTAAGTGTTACTCAGACTCATTATATTCTGCTTGGATATGCTGTCTTTAATGATGATTAAATCTATGGTGAGTTTAGTAATTGAACAGGGCCCATTGGCCTCTGCCTGCAGGGTATCCAATTTAACTCATCACTTTTATATTTTATCATTGAGAGTTCACAGTTCCCAATGTATAGCTTTCAGAGAAGAGTCCACATTCATCTCTTCAAATACGCTGTTTCACCACTTAAACATATTTATCAATTTAATGGCAAAATGTATGACATGTAGACACTCCCAGAGTGCCCAATAGGACTCACATAACCAATCAATTCCCACATTTCAGATTCTCCTAACTTTTGAACTGCTTTTACTCTATTAAACCAAGGTATCAGGGGCATTTCCATTTCATAATTTAAGGTTATCATTGAATGCATTTGTTAGCCAAACATCCCTATAAAACATTTAGAGACTTTTTAATGACCCACACTGCAGTTATAAATGTAGACTCTGTGTCTGGTGGTCTCAAAGTTATAAATTCTGTCTCATACAAATTTATATTTTGAAAATTGACCACCAACATTAATTTTTTCCACACATACTTTACATTTTTCTGGTTGTATAAATTACCAGACTCATGTAGTTCTTACAAAGGGTAGCACCCTTACTCAGAGGTCACACTTTACCCCTCAACTTTAGTGTTCTTCAAAGATTTGAGACTACAGTATGTGACAAATCTTGAATTATTCTAGTTTCCTCCAATATCAATTGTAACTCTACAATGAAACTTTTCAGTTTTTCTCACATTTGGCTTGGAACCATTGAGTAAAAAATCTATTCATATCCTGAATCTCATCAAGTTGAATCTAGTGTCTTGTGTATAAATCAAGGAACCCATCCATATCTGCTTTTATGGACAAGTCAGCATTTATTCCTAATATATTTGTTGTCACCAAGAACATGGAATTAAAAACCAGGAAACCCATTGGATTTCCGCAGTGGTACTCACTCCTCCTAGTAATGCTTTAGCACAATATTTAGAAAAAATTTGGAGTGGTCTTTGAATTAGAACTTTGTTCATAACATTTAATGATTGATTTTACTTTACTTTCATAAACACTAGTCCTCATTATTTGTCTGATAACTAATGCCCCATAGCACATGTGCACTGTCCAGGGTCAATGGTTGATTCACCAGATCATTAGTAAACAAAAGATAAGTAAACAAGACATGTTCATAGCATTAAAAAACAGGAAAATATCTCCATTTTCCTCAAACAGAAGGAGGGTTAACAAAATTATTTTAATTTTTTTCTCATTTAATATTGGGTTGACATCATTAATAACTACAGTGTGACATGCTAGTGTCTCCTGTGAGATATTACAATATAATGGTATTTACTAGGGTTACATTTTTTAAAATTTATTATATAGGTTGTAGATGTAATTGAGTAATTATAGGCAGTGCTAAGGATAATTTGCTCAAAAATACATCAAACATCACACTCAATGGGCAAAAACTAACACCATTTCCCCTAAGAACAGGAGCAAGACAGGGGTGTCCACTTTCACAGCTCTTATTCAAAACAGCACTGGAAGTCCTAGCCAAAGTGATCAGACAAGAAGAAAACATAAAAGGCATCCACACTGGAAAGGAGGAAGCAAAAGTGTCATTATTTGCAGGCAACATGATATCGTGCATAGAGAATCCTAAATATGCCACAAAAAAACTACTAGATTGAATAAATGAATTCAGCAAGGTAGCAGGATACAAATTTGACACCCAGAGATTTATGGCATTTTTATACACCAATAAAGACCTCTAAGAAAGAAATTAAACACCAATCTCATTTACCATTGAAACTAAAATAACAAGATACCTAGGAATAAACTTAACCAAAGATTTAAAAAACCTTTACTTGCAAAACGACAGGGCAGTGAAGAAAGAAACAGAGGATGACAGAAACAAATGGAAAAAAATACCATGTTCATGGTTTGAAAGAATTAACATCATTAAAACATCTATACTACAAAAGCAATCTATAAATTCAACACAATCTCCATTAAAATGCCAAAAGCATATTTCACAGATCTAGAACAAATTATATGGAATGAAAGAAACACCCTGAATAGCCCCAGCAATCTTTAGACAGAAGAACAAAGTTGGAGGTATCACAATACCAGATATCAAGTTATACTATGAAGGCACAGTAATCAAAACAGCCTGGTACTGTCACAAGAACCAGCATAGACCAGTGGAACATAACAGAGAACCCAGAACTTAACCAATGCCATTATGTGCAATTAATATTTGAGAAAGGAGGTAAGAACATACATGGAGTAAAGACAGTCTCTTCAAAAACTAGTGTTGGGAAAATTGGACAGGTACATGCAAAAAATGAAACTAGGCCACCAATGTACATCATACGCTAAAGTAAACTCAAAATGGATAAAAAACTTAAATGTAAGACATGAAAGCATAAAAATCCTACAGGAAAATGCAGGCAGCAAAATGTCAGACATCCCTTGCAGCAATATGTTTGCTGATACATCTACCAGGGCAGGAGCAACTAAGGAGAAAATAAACAAATGGGACTGCATCAAAATAAAGAGCTCCTGCACAGCAAAAGAAACCGTCAATAAAATGAAAAGGGAGCCCACTATATGGGAGAACATATTTGCTAATGACACACCTGATAAAGAGTTAATATCCAAAATATATAAGGAACTGATACTACTTAACAAAAGGAAGACAAGCAATCCAATTTAAAAATGGGTTAAAGACCTAAATAGACACTGCTCCAAAGAGGACATACAAATGGTTAAGACATATATGAAAAAGTGCTCAATGTTGTTAATCACAAAGATGCAAGTTAAAACCACAATGAGGTATCACTTTACACCTGTCAAAATAGCTACCATCAACAAATCAATGAACTTCAATTGCTGGTGAGGGTGTGGAGAAAAGGGGACCCTAGTACACTGGTGGTAGGAATGAAGAGGGGTGCAGTCCCTATGGAAAGCAGTATGGTTAAAAATTGACCTGCCATTTGATTCAGTGATCCCACTTCTAGGAATATATCCTAAGGGACCTAAAACGCCATTCACAAAGAACTTATGCACCCCTATGTCTGTAGCACAGCAATTTACAGTAGCTAAGGTCTGGAAACAGCCCTAGTGCTGATCCATAGATGGGTGGATAAAAAAACTGTGGCACATTTACACCATGGAATACTATGCCGCTGCAAAAAAGAAAGATATTTTATCTTTAGGCTTAGCATAGAGGCAACTAGAAAGTACTATGCTAAGTGAATTAAATGTGTCAAAGAAAGAAAAATATCACATGATCTCACTTATATGTGGAATATTACAAACAAAGTGAACTGATGAAAAAAATAGTTCCAGAGACATAGAAACATGGAACAGACTGAGGGATCTCAGAGGGAAGGTAAGAACAGGGGAGTGGGTGGGGGGAGACTAATCAAAGAACTTGGATGTTTATAAGCATAATCCATGGACACAGTCATTGGTATGGGGAAAGCCTGGGGATGCGATGGACACAGGGTGAAGGGTATCAATTCAATGGGGAAAAAATAGTATCTGTAATATTTTCAACAATAAAGATAAAGAAACTTAAAATACAAGAACAAAAAGGAAAAAAACAAAAAAAATGCTAAAATCTTGCTTCATAAAAATCAATAATAAGATTGATCAAGTGCTCACTACAGGTTTTACATAATGCAGAACTAATTGATAAAGTAAACCAAGAATATTGTAGTCAGAGATGTCCTGGGCTTACAAATGGATGGTTAACATGAGTTAGTGTTAGGGTTAAGGTAGGGTCAGGGTCAGGGTCAGAGTTAGGGTTAAAGGTAAAGATTAGGTTAGGTGTTTGGGATAAGGTTAGTGTTAGGGTGGTTCAGTGTTATGTTTATGGTTAGTTTTAGGTTTAGGGTTTGTTTTAGAGGTTAGGGTTATGGTTATTGTTAGGTTTTAATATTAGGGTTAACATAGAGCTAGGATCATTTAATGTGCAGAACATGGATGACCATTCATTACATAGTAGGAGTGCTTCTGTAATTTTAGTCTTTGCTGTGTGCTGTTAGTTAAAATCCCACTTGGTATGAGTTAACTCTAAGAGTGACCATTTTCTACATATTTTGCACAAATCACAGTTCATCAAAATACTAATACTAGTCTGTTCTAAGCACTGTTTGTCAGTAATGTTTATGAATATGTTGATTATATATTATGGCATAGCCTATTAGAAGCTTAATCTATTGCTCATATGGTTTATACTTTGAATGAATACACAGTTGAGCTTAGTGTGTGACCTGGTGTTATATTCTTTGAGATATTATTATATAATGCCAACTACTTGGAGAGCATTTGGAACTTTGACCACAAGATTAGCATGTATCATTTAGTAATTATAAGCTGTGCTAGAAACAGTTTTCCAAAATCATGCTTGGTAAGAATTAGTTCTGAGTTTTCACTTTAACAAAGGTTTTTAAAATGTACAGCTCATTAAGACACTAAAGCTACACAGTATAGACAGAGTTTGCTGGTAGTAGTTATGAGTATGAGGCTTATACACTAGCTTAGCCTTTGGAGTCTTGATAAACTCCTGATGACTAGTTTACAGAGGAAGGAATTTTGTGTGTCAGCTTAGAGATAATTTAGAATTATATGGATGAACAACCAGAAAATGGACAGTTGTAGTGAATCAGGACATCTGTGAAAATTCATGAAAGACCTCACAATGGGCAGAGTTTGAGGCAGTTCTGACTCCAGAGTCCAATGAAGTAAATTGCCAAATATTGGGCTACAACACCACTAGATTCAGGTGTGGGTTCGCCATGGAAGTCTAATGGGTTTCTTGGTTTCTGGTTTCTCTGTCTGTGGTGATGACATAGACATTCTGAAAAGTATATGAGAGGTCCACAACAGCCGACATGGATGGTTCCTTGATTTGTAATCCAGATTCACCATGAAGGGCTTCAGTTCATGAATAGCTGTATTGTTTTCTGCATGATTCCAGATCCACAGCAGAGGTCACTGCCACTATCACCCTTGTGTGTTTCTTCTTGCACAATTTTAGTTCTGTGACAAATTCTGAATTATTCTAGTTTCTTCTGATGTCAGTTACACATCTATGATTAACCTTGCCAATCATTCTCACATCTGGCATGTAACCATAGAAAACAGAACTTTATTCATGTCCTGAAATAATGCCAGTTGAATATGGAGTCTTGGATATAATTCAAGGAAACAATCCATGTCTGCTGTTGTGCACCATTGTGAGATTTTTCAGAGTGTCTTTTCATCACCACAGACATGGAAACTAGAAACAAGGAAACCCATTGGATTGCCACAGCAGTCATCAATTCTTCATCTGGTTGATGTAGAGTGATATTTAATAATCATCTTGATTGGCTTCTGTTTATTCACTCATAAGGGTTGATTATATTAGCCATTAGTTAATGAGCCATTCCTTATTAACTAATGACTAATATCAATAGCATACCTGCTATGGTCCAACCTAAACAGATGATTCACCTTAGCCTTACTGATTAAATGTAAGTAATCAAAAGTATATTCATATAATTCAAAAAACAGAAAAATGTCCCACTCCTTAATAAAACAGGAGGGGGAATGACCAAGTTTTTTTTTTGTTTTTTGTTTTGTTTTGTTTTGTTTTTTGTTTTTTAATTATTTTATTATTAAATAGTGGGAAACAACATGGTAATAACATTACATAAGTTTTGCTTTGCATCTTTATAAAGCAATCCAGATACTCCATTAAGTGCTCACCAGCCAAAGTCTAAACTCCTTATATTTGTCCTTTTATCTTCCCCACATCATTGGTGCTTTTTTCCTCTGATAATCACCATCTGTGTAGGAGATTTTCTTTGTCTTTTGTTTTACATTCCACCTCTGAGAGAAAATATCTAATGTGGCCACTTATCCTCTTGATTAATGAAATCATCCACTTTGATATACCCTGTGATTAGTATCATAAAAGACTTATGTATCTTTGTATGTTTTTGACAATTGAAAGACACCTCCCACAAACCTCTGCCCAAATTTCAATGTGAAGAATTTCCCAATTATGTGTCTTTTATGACCCTGGCTATTGATTCAATATATTGGCCAGAGCCATGAATCAGCATACAATTGTATATCTGGTCATATGCCATCCAAGCAAAGTCAATGATGAGGTGAACTGCATCAGACTCAGCCCATTTTGGTGGTTCCCCTTATCCATTGTCCTGCATGAAAGTCCAGAGATGGTCTGTCATGGTGCAGCTGTCCACTGTCTTGTTGGTCTGTGATATCATGTAAGACAGGTCTCATCTTCCCTTCCTCTGAAAAGAGGTCAAGGGAGCTCCCAGTGAGTCCACAGGCCTCGGACGAAAGAGAATCCACTGCATAGCAGTAGGGTAGGAGGCGATTGGACCACAAATGATATAACTGCTTTGGTGGAGTTTTTGTCTTCTTTTTTATAACATTGTATTAAATTTATTGGGGTGACAATGGCAAATATGAACATACAGGTTTCAAGTGTGGTTTTCTATGTTATAAGGCCTGTATATTGACCTGAATAAGAGTGATGAGAGTGGACATCCATGTCTTGTTCCTGGTCTTAGAGGAAAAATTTTCAGTTTTTCACCATTGAGTATGATATTGGCTGAGAATTAACATATATTGCCTTTATTATGTTAAGATACTTTCCTTTTATTCTTATTTTACTCAGTGTTTTAATCATAAATGGATTTTTTATCTTATTACATTGTTTCTCTGCATCTATGGATAGGATCATGTGATTTTTATCCTTTCTTTTGTTAAGATGGTGAATTACATTGATTGCTTTATGGATGTTGAACCATCCTTGTGCGGCTGGAATGAATCCCACGTGATCATGATGCCTTATTTTTTTGATGTACTGCTAGATTTGATTTGCTATTATATTGTTTAGGATTTTGGCATACGTATTCATCAAAGATATTGGTCTGTAGTTTTCTCTTTTTTTTTTTTGTTACCCTTGCCAGGTTTTGTTGTCAGGGATATATTGGTGTCTTAAATTGTGTTAAGAAGTATTGCCTCTTCCCTTTTTGGAAGAGTTTAAGAAGGATAGTTTTTAACTCTTCTTTGAATGTTTGTTGGAATTTACTTTTGAAGCCATCTGGTTCTAGACTCTTGCTCTGTGTCCTCTCTTTTTAAGATATGTGTCCTGGTTTGAAGTTTTCTGAGTGCGATTACCATTAAGTTTATGAAAAATAAAGTTGCATATATACAATAGCTTTCTTTCTTTTGAGTGCATAGGATGCTCATCCTCCTATGCCAATTCAAACCTTTACCCCTTCCAATTTAATATTTTTGTTTTCACAAGTTATTCCTGTAAAAGAAGTACAATTTTTGATGATCTTACTCATAGTATTGTGACCTTATGTTGTTTATTTTAGGTACAATAACTCCCTTTAGCATATTCTGCAATGGATGTTTTCTGGTGATAAATTCTTCCAACTTCTGTATGCCTTACAAGAGCTTTATTTGTTCTTTATATTTAAAGGATAATTTTGCTGAATATACTATTCCTGGCTGGTCATTTCTATCCTTCAGGAGTTTGAATATTTGATTCCACTCTCTTCTTGCTGTGAAAATTTGGTGAGAAGTCCAATAAAATTCCGATGAGTTTTCCATTGTAGGTCACTTTTTTGTTTTCCCTGGCTGCTTTGAGAATTTTTTTGTTCATTAATTTTTGACAGTTTTAATACCATGTGCCTTGGAGAGGGCTTCTTTGGATTGAAGTAACTAGATGTTCTTTTTGCTTTTTTATTTCAAGGATGTAGTTCATTCCATAGGTTTGAGATGTTCTCATTCACTATTTGTTTGAATAGGCTCTCTGTTCCCTTGTCCCTCTCTTTTTCTTCAGGAATGCTTACAATTCTAATACCACTTTTTCTGATGGAATCAGTTCTTGGAGAGCTTTTCATTTTTCTTCATGCTCAGCTCTCTCTTCTTTGCTCTGTGTCATTTCTAGGTTCCTATCTTCAATATCACTAATTCTTTCCTCCATATGGTTGGTTCTATTTTCTATGCTCAGTAGCTCATTTCTAATCTCCTTAATTGCATGCTTCACTTGCAGGGCTTCTGATTGTTTCATTTTTAAAGTTTCAGTCTCGCCTGGTCAGGCATGGCTCAGTGGTTGAGCATTGACCTAGGATCCAGTCCATCGGTTTTCGATTCCCAGTCAGGGCACATGTGCAGGTCATGGGTTCGATCAATGACTCTCATCATTGATGTCTCTATCTCTCTGTCCCTCTCCTTTCCCCTCTCAAATCAATAAAGATATATTTAAAAATAAATAAAAAAATAAAAATAAAGTTTCACTCTCTTTGGTAAAGTAGTCATTTTGTTTGTTAATTTGCTTTCTGA
Source organism: Miniopterus schreibersii (assembly GCF_964146895.1). Taxonomy (NCBI): domain Eukaryota; kingdom Metazoa; phylum Chordata; class Mammalia; order Chiroptera; family Miniopteridae; genus Miniopterus; species Miniopterus schreibersii. The sequence continues at coordinate 16,293,014 of NC_138120.1, read as the reverse complement.
GTGCATTGAATTGCCTGTCTGTATTTTTATGGCATCTCACCTAACATTTCAGGACTGCAATCTTGAAATCTCTGTAATTTATATCAGATGTTTCCATGTGTTCCTGCTTGCTTTCTGGGGATTTTTCAGTTTCTTTCTGTTTATCTTTGTTACCATGGTTATTCATGGTAATTGTTCCTCTCCTTTCTCTAGGCATAATCGGCCCTTCCTTAGCAGCATTCTCTGAAGAGGTCTTTCTACTATTTTTAAGTAGGTGGTACTGAATCACAATATATTTTTACATCTGTGACCTTTCAGACTTGACCTTCGCTGCCTTCTGAATAAAAGTAGAGCACTGCTGCTTCAGGGTGGGGTTTGTTTTGCCCTCAATATAATGGAGTCTTCAACCACCCTGGGTTCCCTGCCAATTGGGTTACCTGGGGATCAGTCACCGGGGAAAACTGTATTAGCCCTTTGTTTACACATAAAATGTTTGTTGACCAGACACCAAGGGCAATGGGAGGCAAGTTTTTGAGCCCAGGGCTCCGTGGTTCTGTTTCTTTGTCATGAACACCCACACTTGAGAGTGGGAGACCTACAAGGTGGAAGACCATGCTCTGTCAGGAGTCTGCTGGATCAGTCACTGTTCATTCCACTCACTTTGCTGGGCTGCCCTGAGCATCTCTGTTTTCTGCCTATTTAGCTGAAGTAAGTGCCTGCTATTGCCAGCTTCTTCCTTTTCTTGGCCAGTCCCAAGCTCCCAGGTGCAGTGCTGTGTCTGAGGCCCTCTGGATTTTCTTCCTTTCTTGCCTCTCTGCTTATTCCTCATTGCTCACCCTTAGATGTTTCAATGGGGGAGTCTCTCCACCTTTCTCAGTGTTGAGTAGGGAATTCTTTGTTGAATTATAGTTGGTTAATTTGATAAAATTTCAGCGGGAGAGGCCAAGTGTATCTCTCATGATGACATTGCTGTGACATAACTCTATAACAGCTTTGACTTCCAATCTTCTCCGAGGTTATATCATTTATCTATGATTTTTAATTGATATTTTAGTCATCCTCTTTATGGTACTTTTATGAAACCCTGGCTGACAATAACCCCAGGTCATAATGGATAGCTCATATTGCCTGGTACCTTGGTGGCACATGGTTTAGGATGTCTTCTTTCAAACCAAGGAAATATTTTGGGACAAATCTTAATCCATATTGAGGGGTGATGTAAGTCCCCTCTACTGAGCATTTGACCCTTCTATCTAGGACTTCATTTGGCTTTAGATGGGATGAGAGCTTGCTAAATTTCCTTGATGAATCTCACCCAGGGATAGAAACTATCACCTCCCAACAGGTCTCTGGAAAACCAGGATCCACATAGATGCAAGGTGTCCCTTCTTGCCCAGCTCTATACCACCCTTTTAACCATGATGATAGCATTTGCCAGCATCTGGGTCCCCATCCTGTTGTTTCTCAGTGCCACAGGAGGAAGTAATATCCTGGAGGGACCTGTGGCCCTGTGTTCTGCAATCCATCCACTTTCTCAATCTGGAAAATGACAGAAGTGGGGTACATATAAATGCTTGTATTCTGGGTGGAGATGATTTTGATGGTGAGTGATGGTCCAAGCATCTAGCTACATTCTTATGAAAAACCTTTCCTTGCCAAATTTGACTGGAAAAAAAAAAAACCCACAAGAGTTGTTTCTGAAAGAACATTAGGTATTTGTGGTTGACATCAGGCCTTGGATGAAAAATTCTGAGCATCCACATTCTGATTTACCTCTGGATATTACTAAGGCTCCAAACAGAAGCTCTATCCACCACCGATACTGTGGTACCATCAAGTTACCTGAAATATATGGCTAAGGTCACAGAGTATCTTATACATCACCTTTGACCTGTCACAGTGCCCTCTTTTTGTCACTGTCAAACTCAAAAGTAGATTTTCAGTTCACTCCATAAATTTCCTGGAGGCAAATCCTCCACTGAGGAATGTGCTTCCTCTAAAATCCAGAGGCCTAATGGGTGCTGTTAATTCATATTGGTTGCAGGCCGGGTCTTGTGCCAGAAACTATTGTTTCAGATATATTAGCTTTCCTGCTCAATACTACTGGACTGAAAACTATTTCACTGAGTGAAAATAATTCTGAATTTTGTCAGATATTTTCCTCAACTTTTGACTCTCAAAGTGCATCAAGTCTAGAGCAGTACTGTTCCCATCCCTTGGCTCAGGTAGAATAACATCTTTTTAAAAAATATATATATATGTCTTTATTGATTTCAGAGAGAAGAAGGGAGAGGGAGAGAGTGAGACAGAAACATCAATGATGAGGGAGTCATTGATTGAGCCTGCAACCCAGGCATGTTCCCTGACCTAGAATTGAACCCCCATCACCTGGGTCGTAGGTCAACGCTCAACCGCTGAGCCACGCCAGCCTGGGCAACATCATTTTTTCAATGGAGCGATGGGCAGGCTATTATTGTGGGTGGAAAATATGGTCAATACCTCTGCAACCTAGATGGAGACATTATGTTGTAGAGGTGATATACTTCAGAGGTAAGAGAATGAATGTATATGCTGGTCTCATTTGCCAGAACAGTAGGTGGATACAAGGTGATGTGTACATTGAAGTTATTCAAGCAAAGTAACCTCATTGATACAGCAGGAGCAGCTGGAATCGCCTGCAGTTATACTTTACAGTAATTTACTGATGTATTTCAAGTTGTTTCTACTCCTTTTTCACCTTCTTCTCAGTTTCCTCCTCCTCCCCATGCTTCAGGTTTGTTTCCTCCTTTTCCTCCTCCTAATTCCCCTCTTTCTTGTCTCCCTTTGATTTGATCTCTCCTTCTAATACTTTTCCTCCCCCTCATTCTTCTGCCCAAATTTCAATGTGAAATATTTATCAATCCTGTTTCTTCTATGTTCCTCACAATTGATGTAAAATATTGGCCATATCAATGAATATAATGGCATATCTATCTGGTCATTGCTCCTCCAAGAAAAGGTGAACTGCTTTAAACTCAGCAAATTGTGCTGGTTTCCCTTATCCACTGTCCTGCATGAATGTGCAGTGATGGTGTCTCTTGCTAAAGCTATCCATTCTCTGATTGGCTATTGATATCCTGCAAAATTATCTGTAAGACAAGCCATGTCTGTACTTCCTCACTCAGCAAATCATCATCAGTATCTTATGATTTCCAAAGTCAGTGCTGAAAGAGGGTCCATTGAATAGTAGTAGGGACAGAGTGAAACTAGGACACTACTGACATAAATGCTTTGTGGCATCTGGGACTTAAGAGATTGAATCATGTACCATTTTTAAAAAAATACATCTTTATTGATTTCAGAAAGAGGAAAGAGGGTGGAGAGAGAGAGAGACATAGAAACATCAATGATGAGACAGTCTTCATTGATTGGTTGCCTCCTGACTCCCCTGACTGTGGATAGAGCCCATAACTGGACATGTGCCCTGATTGGAATTGAACCACCATCTCCTGGGTCTTAGGTTGATGCTCAACTGCTGAGCCACGTCCAGCCAGGCTGATCATGTAATATTTTGAATTGATGTAGTCTTCCTGTGCATGGGCAACTTCATGACTCAGTGGTTGACATCACAATTTATTCATAAAGGCCATCTCAGGTTGCATGACCACTTGGTGGCCTTTGGCTAAACATTTTTTCTTTGAAACCAAGGGAGCAAATCTCAGGCAATTTTGATGGGTGAAGGAAGCCTTTCCCCTTAAAATTTGCCCCTCTTAACTAGGACCACCTTGGGCATTAGAGGAGAAGGAAGCCACCTGTATGCACAGGTGGATATTAAACAGAAAAAGAACCTGTGCCTTTTCACAGATTTTTTTTTCAACCCTCATACAAGTATATATTTTTTCCATTGCTTTTTCAGAGAGAGTGGAAGGTAACGATGAGAGAGAGACAGAGACAGAGAGACAGAGACACATATACACACACACACACACACAGAGAGAGAGAGAGAGAGAGAGAGAGAGAGAGAGAGAGAGAGAGAGAGAGAGAGACCATTGTGAGAAGGATACATTGATTGGTGTCAATACAGTGGGCATCTCTATGTCACAATTATTGGTCCACTGTTGTATGCCTGTTTTAGCCAACCATCCCAACAAGCACTTACAGTCTTTGATAATGACTCAATTTGCTGGTATAAATCCACAATCTCAGTATGATATACCCAAATTAACACATTCCATCTCATACAAACTTATGTTTATTTTAACATTTTCCCCCGCTAATGATATTTCCACACATATTCCATATGTTTCTGCTTGTGTAAAGTGCAGGACTAATGTATTTATTCCATACCTTAGCATACTGACTCAAGGGTCACACTTTCTTGAGCCTGTTAGGGTTCTACTGAGTTTTGAATCTATTGAGCATGATCACAGTCACAGTAGATGTCATTAATAAATTGACCTTTTGAATTTCCTCTTACAATTTTTCCAGTCCATGAAAAATTCTGAATTATTCTATTTTCCTCATATAGGGATTACAACTCTAACATGAACTAGCATAACTGGTCTCACATCTGCTTTTTGAATAATTTTGGGGGGCAAATGACGCATATCTTGAAACTCTTGAATCTGAATATTGAGTCTTAGATGAATATGAATTAAGTAGTCTTCTCAATTAATGGGAAATAGTATATTCATGTCTGCATCTGGGGATCACAGTGAAATTATTAAGAATGTCTCCATTATTACCACAGACATAGAAACTATAACAAAGGAAACCCATTGGATTGCAACAGCAGTCCTCACTCCTCTAAGAGGTAATGCAGAAGTCCATTTATTAGAAATTGTCTTCCTTGGGTTAAGTCTGGAATCAGAATATTGTTATGTAGTGTTTAACCATTGACTCGACTTTATTTTTAAAGACACTGTTCCTCACAAACAATGTGATGACTAAGTCCATACATCATACTTTCTTCCAAGTCTCAAAAGATGAAACACCTGATCCTTATTTAACAAATGGTAGGTGAAAAAGGTTTATACAAAAAGATAAAATGGTCTCTTCATTTTTTGAAGTAGTGTTGAACCAAGAAAGTTGCTTTGTAAAATTATTACATAATAAATTTTCAGTGTAATGTGGTTAATAATATTATATAAGTTTCACTTGTATAACTTTATAGTACAATATAGCATACTCATTATGAGTTGTCCACCATAAATATACTCCTCTTTCCCTTGAATTGTCCTCCCTTTGCCCTCCTTTTTCATGCTTTTTCACATCTTGTAACCATGATTTTATCTATATTTAGGAGATATTGTATATATGCTTGTCTTGTCTCTCATTTTACTTTCCATAGATGAGAAAATATATAGAATGTGTACCTTTATTCTCCAAGTTAATGAGAAATTTACATTGAGACTTCATTATGATGGGCCTTTTATGAGACACGGATCATATATTATTCCCCATTGACTGAGTACTGTCCAACATTATTCAGCCTGATGTCATTCTGAGGGATTTTCCAATTATGTCTCTTTCATGTCCCTTTATTTTTTGAATAATAAAGTGAACTGCCCCAACCTTTGATGATGTTGATGGATTAATTAGGGGGCATACATGTCTAGAGATTGTGTGTTGTGCTGCAGCAGTACACTCTGTGGTTGATAGTTGATATCAGGCAAAATTATCTATAGGCCAGGCCACATATTTCTGTCCTTTGTCAATAAGTCATAGGGAGCTTGCCATGAGTCCACAGAGCTAAACTGAAAAAAGAGATACTCTCTATAACAGTAGAGTTGTAGGAAAATTGGGCCACTACTTATATATTTATGTTGTGCTCCAGGGTCCCCCAACATTTGATCAAGTAAGTATCACTTTACAAAGATGTTGTAGCCCTCCTTCAAGGGGCTCTATATGACTCCATGGGTGACTTTACGCCCAGGTCAAAATGGACACTCAGGTGGCATAACTTGTTGGACTATGGTTATGAATTTCTGCCCATAGAACCAGGGACACACTTTTATATAAATTTACATCAATTTAAAGGATGAACACAGCTCCCTCTCCTGTACATTTGAACCTCTTAGGTAGCACTGCCTTAGGCTCCAGACAGAATGGAATCCACCTGTGATGCCTAGATGGGCCTCAGAGCTGAAAAACTTGTCTCCACAAGTGTCTCTGGGGAAACAGGACCATTATGAAACATGGTTTCTAGGGTTACATATTATCCAGCTCTCTACAACCCAGTGAACTATGATCATTAGGTTTTCCAACTTATGGGTTGAGCTTGTGTTGTTTCTCAGTGGTTCAAGAGGAAAGAACAGTCTGGAGAGGCTTCCTGCTGTGTGTCTGTTCTCTGTGTCCTTTCTCAGTCAGCACACAAATGTGACAAAGGAGGTGTTTCTTTAAGTGCTTGTTTAATGCGTGGAGATGATTTTGCATGTTCAGTTTCAGCCCATCCATGTGGTTCCATTTTTAAGAAGGAAATTTCTATGCCCAATATGATTCAAAAGACAAAGTGTTTTTTTCAAAAAAAATAGTAGTTTTGTGGATTATATTTAAAAATCGTGTTTCAATGTCCACTCTTTGTCAGGGTTCCATTCAAAAAAGCATATTCTCAAGTCACTGCATAAATTTGCTAGAGTGACATGCTCCTCGAGGAATATGGGCCTCTAAAATCCTGAGGCCCATTGGTTCCCGTGTTTCCTTAGTGGGAGCAGATGTGACTTGAGGCCACAAGTTATTTCTATGAAGCAGTTAATTCTCTTGCTCAATACAACTGGACCAAAAAATACTTCACTGAGTGAAAAGAATTCTGTTTCATTTATATTTACTCCTTGACTTTTGTCTCTAATTGTGTATGAATTCTAGGTACAGTAATCATGTTACCCTTGTAATGGACAGTGAGAAGAACATAATGGTATGGATAAGGCAGTCAAATCCTGTGCAAATTGATGGAAACAAAGGGCTATAGAGGTGATATACCAGAGGTAACATAATGATGGTATATGCTGGCCTTGCTGACTTAGAGAAAGTAACACTGATTTAATTTGGACACACAAGCATACTTAAGCAAAGTAACAACATTGGTACAGTAGATTTACCTAGAATCATCTGCTTTTAAACTATGCATTAATTCACTGACTTTTTCTAATTAGTCTCGACACCTTCTCTTTCTCTTTTTCTGCTCTGTATCCTATTTTTCTTCCTCTGCCTCCTCCTTCTCTAGCTCTACACATTTCTGTGCTCCTTCTCAATTTCTCAACCTCCTTCATCTCCCATTCCTGTTTCTTCTTCTCAGTCTTTGCATTTCCCCATTTTTCTCACCAGACTCCTGCTAACTGTTTCCCATGTGATGCAGCACATTCCCAGATGTAATCTTACAACCGTTAAACCTGAGGGCTCTCACTATTTTCACATGAATTTTAAATTTCTGAGCTCCCATATATAACACTTCTTCATGAACTTAAAGTCTCCCACTGTATTCTTCATTCTGTGATCCCTGTGGGTCTCCCACTGACCAAACTCCTCTGTAACAATCCAGTGTGTTCCTTGTTCACACTCCACAAGGACTACACAGTGCTTCCATAATCCATCTCCACTGTGACACTTCTGCATTCCCATCAACCACACGCCATTGTGATAACCCAGCTCTCCCCCTACAAACACATCACTGTAGCACCTTCTGATCTTCCACTGCCCAAATCCACTGTGCCACACTAGAGCTACAACTACTAACCCAGCACTGTGACACCAAACACCTTATAAAAACAAACTGTATTTTGTCACCTCACAGCTACCACAGTCATCATTGTGATACATCATGGCTTCCAATGCCCACTCTCCAATCTGACTTCCAGGGCTTCCACTCACAAAATTCCTGGTTGACATCAAGTGTCTCCCAGAGTTCACATTCCAAAAGCACAAACATGGGCTCCATGCACACACGCCTATATGATACACTATAGCCTCACTCTGCCAATATATTTTGACACCCCAACAAAACCATTATAAACACTGCACTATGACACTCCAACATTTCTACTTCCCACACTTCACTATGACACTCCAGAGCTACCAAAACTCAAATTACAGTTTGAAACCTTTACATCTCCCACTAGCCAGACACTGCCATGACACAGGTTGTTCCGTACTACACACAGACAACTTTGACACTTCAGGGCTCACACTGCCACACTAGACTTAGAAACATTCAGGACTACAACTGTTTACAACGTACAGAAACACACTTGAGTTTACACTGTTAAGAATCTACATCCATGAAAAGGGACTCCCAGTACCAATCATCACTTTGGCACCCATATTTCCCCAACAAACACTTTACTTTAGCATTTAGGGCTGCACTTCTCCTTCCTCCACAGTGACACTATTAGGTCACTGCCCGAACAAAATTGTATACCGCTGATCTCTCACTACCTATCCTACACTCTGACTCTTCAGGAATTTCACATCCCAAAACCCACAGTGACACGTAGGGCTCCAAATACCCACACTCTACTTTGACACCCCAAAATCCCAATTCACAAACTCCACTTTGATACAATCAGGCGCCCATTTGCAAAATTAATAGTGACACATAATTTATCCAATGTTTAAAATTCACTTTAACATCACCATGGATGTTATGGGCAGTGGTAGTGGCACAAAATTCACTGTGCAAAATCCACTGTGTATGCCCCAAAATGCTACCTTCCACACTCTACTGACTAACCAAGTGCCCCCAAGTCACTATGGACACTATTAAGTACAAAATTATATTTTGTGACATCACCTATGGAGTCATTAAATAAATATGCACTTGAGGACTATCAATTAAAAGTTGCACATGTATGTTAAAACTGGGAGAAGCCTGAAGGACAATGTAGTTATATAAGTAATGTTCCAATTTTTCTCAGTCCCTACTGCTATACAGTGAATTATTCTTTCACTGTAGACCTATGGACTCATGGGAAGCTCCCTATGACCCATTGACAAGAAAAGGAAAGACACAGATTGGCTTAGAGATATTTTTGCATGATATCCATGACCATCAAGAAAATGGACAGCTGCAGCAGGGCATATAATCTATCTACATTCATGCAGAACACTAAGGAAAACAGTTGTAATGAGTTTTGTGTCAATTAACTTTCTAAGTTGAATTGCTTTGAATTCAAATGACCAGATAGTCAATTTTATTCTGACTCATGGCTCTGGCCAATATTTTACATCAATATCCCTGGTCATAAGTGAAACTTGATGAAAAATCCTTCACTTTGAAATTTTGACACATGTTTGCAGACAGTTTATCTCAATGATATCTGTTTCTCTTGCAATGCTTTTTATAGTGCAGTGTCAAATTGGAGGATTTCATGAGTCAAGAGGATAAGTTGTCACCTTGGTAATTTCTTTCATCTGTGGTTTATCAAAGCCACAAATAAAACAAAGGAACAAATAAACTCTCTTACAGATGAAATCATGGTAGTTATCAGAAGGGGAAAAACATGGGTATAAGGATGACAAAGAGGTCAAATAAAGAAAACTAGAACTATGCTGAGGAACACATAATGTAATGTTCTATGTTGTACGTTATAGTTGTACAAGTGTCATTTATATAATATTGTAAACAATGAAATATGCCCCAAATTAATAATGAAATTTTATTTTTGCAATGAAACTTTGCACTCCTTTTTTTATTTTATTAAAAATTCAAGTTTTAAAAAACGTTTTGAAATAATGAGAGTGATGTCCTGGCAATGGTGGACTGAGAGATACACTTGGCCTCTCCCCCCTGAAATTTCAATAAATTAAACTACAATAATTCAACAAAGAATACCCTACTTAACACAGAGGCTTGCCTGAGAGACCTGCACACTGAAACATCTAAAGGTGGGCAACCATGAATAATTGGGGTAGTCAGAGGGAGTAAAGCCCACATGGCCCCACAGAGGCAACCTCAAAGCAGAGATCTCAGGGCCTGGCTCTGAAAGAGTGGAAGCTAGTGGTAGCAGGCACTTATTTCAGCTGACCAGGAAAAAGAGAGCTGGTTGGGGCACCCCAGCAAGGTAAGAATTGTATCCAGTGACTGAGTGAGTAGACTCCTGAAAGAATGTCAGGTTCTACCTTGACACTGTCCCACGGTATCAATCAGGGGTGTTTCTGACAAAGAAACAGAAGCACTGAAACTTGCCAAATCTAGGGTTCTGAACATTTGACTCCAGTGGCCCTTGGTTTTGGGTCAAAAATATTTTATCTGTAAACCAAGAGCTATAACAATAGAACTTTGCTATTTCTCTCTGTGACTGATCCGTGATTTTGGTGTTTAGTGGGAACCCCACATAGGTCAGTGAAGTTTTTACAGTAAAAAATAAAAAACAAAAAAACATTCTCAAGCAGCCCTGATATATATCCTACAAACTCATGAAGGTCAATTCTGGTTGGTAACAGCAGGAAAAAAAGTCATGCAATTCAGGACCATCTACCAGAAAGTAGTAGAAAGTCCCCTCAGGGAACATTTTTATAAAAGGGACATTTATGCCTGGGCAAAGAGAGGAGCAAATACCATGAACAACCTCAATAATGAGTATGGTTAGGTTGAAAATAAAAAATCTTCAGAAAGCAATCTGGAAGACATAGCAAAATATGATATAAATGACAGAGATTTCAAGATGACAATCCTGAAAATATTAGGTGAAATGCAAGAAAATCCAAACAGACAATTTAGTGCATGTAGAAAACAAATCAATGAGCAGAGTGAGTACTTTGCCAAGGAGATAGAAAGTTAAAAAGAACCAATCAGAAATCCTGGAAAAGAAACATGCAATTAAGAAATTTAGGAATGAACTACTGAGCATAGAAAACTGCCAACAGATGAAGGAAACAATTAGTGATATTGAAGTTAGGAATATAGAAATGACATAGAGGAAAGAGGAGAGGGGCCTGAGCATAAATAAAAATGAAATAGCTCTACAAGAACTATCTGACTTCATCAGAGAAAGAACTGTTGTAATTATAGGCAATCCTGAAGAAGAGAGGGACAAAGCAACAGACAGTCTATTCAAATAGTGGATGAGAACTTCCCAAACCCACGGAAAGAATAAGATCTTGCAATCCAGGAGGCAAACAGAACACCTACTTAGTTCAATACAAAGAAGTCCTCTCTGAGGCACATTGTAGTAAAACTGTCAAAAATTAAAGACAAAGAAAAAAATTCTAAAGTAGCTAGGGAAAAGAAAGAAGTGAACTACAAAGGAAAACCCATCCGAATTTCATCCAACTTCTCAGCAAACACTCTAAAAGCCAGAAGACATTGGAACCAAATATTCAAACTTCTGAGAGACAAATTACCAGCCACAAATAGCATATCCTATAAATATGAAGGAGAAATAAAGATGTTCCCTGGCAAATAGAAGGTGAATTATCACCAGAAGACCTTCAATGCAGGAAATAGTCAAAGGTGTTATTCTACCTGAAACAAAGAACAAAACATCATAACACTAGAGGTACAAACACCAAAAAACTTACAGCATCAACAAAAATTATTTTTGACAACAAAACATAAAAGTGGAAGTGGAAAAGTTCTGTACTGGAAAAGGAGAATGGACATCAGATGGACGTGAAAGAATAAAAGTCTATTGTATACGTGTAACTTTATTTTTTATAGACCTAATGGTAACCAAACTCAAAAATCCCAAGCAGGACACATAGCAGAAAAAAAGAGGACAGAGATGAAAGATGTGTGAAACACCACCAAAGAAAATCAACAGACCAAAGTACAAAAGAAAACAACCAATGGAGGCACAGAGCTACCAGAAAATGAAAGACAAAATTGCTATAGGAAATCCTCATACATCAATAATTACCCTAAATGTAAATGGCCTGAATTCACCAATGAAAAGGCACAGAGTAGCAGAATGAATCAAAAAGCAAAATCAAACCATATACTGGCTACAAGAGACACATCTAAGCTACAAATACAAAGGTAGATTCAAAGTAAAAGGGTGAAAAATGATTCTCCAAGCAAATAACATCTGTTGAAAAGCAGGTGTATCCACACTTATATCTGAAAAATTAGATTTCAAGATAAAATAAGATAAGATACAAAGATGGACACTTTATTAAGAGGGGGACACTACAGCAAGAAAATATAACACTTCTTAACATATATGCACCCAACAAGGGAGCACCTAAATATATAAAGAAACTAGTCACAAAACTAAGGGGAGAACCAGATCAAAAGGGGGACCTTCATACTCCATTTACTGCTCTAGAAAGATCAACTGAACAGAAAACCAGTAAAGAAATATCAGCCTTAAATGAGTCACTACACCAAACTGGCATTTACAGTACTTTTCATCCCAGAACAATAGGTTATACATTCTTCTTCAGGGCACATGGAACATTCTGAAGGACAGACCATATGTTGGGTCACAGAACTAGCATCAACAAATTCAAGAAGATTGACGTTATACCAAACACATTCTTTGACCAACCACAATGCCTTCAAATTTGAAATCAAGTGCAAAAGGAAGTAAAGAAACCCACAAATACATGGAAATTAAACAACATACTACTGAAAAATGACTGGGTCAAAGAAGAAATAAAAAAAGAGATCAATAGATATATAGAAGTAAATGAGAATGAAAATGCAATATATCAAAGCTTCTGGAATGCAGCAATAGCAGTAATAAGAGGGAAGTTTATGTCACTACAGGCATGTCTTAGGAAACAAACAGAAATCCCAGGGAAACAACCTAACATCTCATCTTAGAGAACTAGGAAAAAATATAACAAAAGCTACTCAAAGTCAGTAGAAGAAAGAAAATCATAAGAAAACTTGAGTAGAATTGAATGAAATACAAAACAAAATAGAATATACAAAAATTAATTTTTAAAAGCTGGTTTTTTGAAAAGATTAATAAAATTGACCACACCCTGGCCAGATCACTAAGGAAAAGAGGGAAAAGACCCACATAAACAAAATTAGAAATGAGAGATGAGAATTCATCACAGTCATCACAGATATAAAAAGGATCACACAAGAACATTATGAAAGACTATGCCAAGAAATTTAAAAACCAAGAAATAATGGATAAGTTCCTAGAAATATATAACCTTCCTAGGCTAAATCGTGGAGAATTGGAAAACCTAATTTTGAAATAACCATTAAAATCCTACCAAAACAACAAATGTCCAGAACCAGATGAGTTCGCCAGTGAATTCTAGCAAATGTCCAAAAAGGAGTTAAAACCTATCCTCCTCAAACTCTTCCAAAAGAATTGAAGAAGAGGCAATACTTCCTAACACATTTTATTTGGCCAATATAACCCTGATACCCAAACCTGCCAAAGATAACACACAAAGACGAAAACTACAAATCAATATCTTGGATGACATACAGATGCAAAAATCCTAAACAAAATACTAGAAAATCAAATACTACAGTACATTAAAATTCCACACACACACATAAGTCCAGTGTGGTTCATTCCAGCACAGAAGGATTGTTCAAAATGCATAAATCAATCAATGCAATACAACACCTTAACAAAAGATAGGATAAATATCATATGATCTTATTAATAGATGTAGGAAAATCATTTGATAAGATACAACATCCATTTATGAATAAAAAATCAGTAAATTAAGAATAGAAGGGAAGTATCTTAACATAATCAAGCACATATATGATAAACCCTCAGCAAATATCATACTCAATGTTGAAAAACTGAAAGCTTTTCCTCTAAGATCACAAACAAATGAAGGGTGTCCACTCTCACCACTCTTATTCAACATAGTTCTGGAAGTCTTAGCCAGAGCAATAAGGCAAGAGAAAGAAATAAAAGACATCCAAATAGGGATGGTGACGTAAAATTGTCACCTTTTTCAGATGATATGATTGTCTATTTAGAAACTCTATATTTGAAGGCTCAACCAAAAACTATTATAAACAATAAACAAATAGTCAAGCTGCAGGATATAATATCAATGTACAAAAAGGCATTGCCTTCCTGTATACTAACAACAAAAGTTCAGAAAACAAAATGGAAAAAACAATTCCCTTTCAATTGCAATCAAAAGAATAAAATACCTAGGAATTAACTTAAAAATAATGTGAAAGGCCCATATACTGAAAATATTAAAGCATTATTAAAAGAGATTGAAAAAGGCACAACAAAAAGGAAAAATATCCCATATTCATGAATTGTAAGAATCAACGTTTTTAAAATGGACATATTACCCAGATTTAATGCAATCCCAAAATACCAAAATCATTCTTAAACATATATATCTCTATTAATTTCTGACACAGGAATGGAGAGAGAGAGCAATTGAAAGAAACATCAATGATGAGTCAGTTTTCTGCTGCATCCTGCATGACCCTCCTGGGTCTAGTGTCCCCAACCCAGGCATGTGACCTTTCTGGAAATCAAACCCTGATCTGATGGATCATAGGTCAATGCTCAACCACTGAACCATGGCAGCCAAGGCCCAATGACATTTTTTAAAGAAAAAAACATAAATCATTAGTTTTGTTTGGAACCATAAAAGACCCCAAATAGCTAAAGCAATCCTGAGAAAAAGAACAATATTAGTGGCATCAAACTACCTGACTTCAAATTATATTACAGAGCTAAAATAATCAAAAAAGTATGTCATTGGAACAGAAAGAGATACACTGATCAGTGGAACAGAATACAGTGCCCTGATATAAATACAGAATACATCTGGAAAATGATATATAGGCAGATGATTTTTGACAAAGGAGCCAGAAACACGTAATGGGGTAAAGATAGTATCTTCTTTAAATGGTGCTGGGAAAACTGGAAAACTGGAAAGCCACATTCCAAATAATAAAACTGGATTACAGTTTCTTTCTATGCACAAAAATGAACTCAAAATCTATCAAAGACCTAAATATGAGACTTGAAATAGTAAGTTACAGAGAAGAAAATATAGATACTAAACTTATGGACCTTGGTCATAGAGCACACTTTATGAACTTGAACCCAAAAAGCCATGGAGGCAAAGGCAAAACTAAATGACTTTGTCAAAGTGAAAATCTTCTGCACAGCAAAGGAAACTGACAACAAAACATTCAGTCAACCAGTTGGGACATGATATTTGCAAACATAGCTCTGACAAAGGTTTAGTTTCCAAAATATGTAAAGAACCCATAAACCTCAACACCAAAGAAGCAAACAACCCAATCAAAAAGTGGGCAGAGGACCTAGACAGACACTTCTCCCAAGAAGGTATATGAACAGTCAATAGATATTTGAAAAGTTGTTTGACCTCACTAGCAATTAGGTAAATGCAAATCAAAACAACAATGAGATACCACCTCACACGTGTTAGAGTGGCTGTTTTCAACAAGACAAGCAGTAATGAGAGTTAGATTTTAAGAATATTTACTAAAAAACCTAAAACACTAGTCAGAAAGAATGTATGCACTCTTATGATAATAGCACCAAAATTAACAATAGTTAGTATATGAAAACTGCCCAAGTGCCCACCAGTAGATTAGGGGATAGAAATGCAGTGGCACATTTAAACCATGAAATACTATGCAGCTGTAAGAAGAAAAATATGTCTTACTCATTAAGAGAGCATGGATGGACCTGGAAAGTATTAATGTAAGTGAAATGAGCCAGTCACAAAAAGGGAAGACTCACATGATGTCACTCATATATGGAATCTAAAGTATAAAATAAATTGATGAACAAAGTACATCCTGCAACATAGAACATACTGGTGGATCTAGAGCACAGACAAAATTAGAGTTGAATAGGTCAATGGAGAAAAGAAGAAGGCATCTGTAATAATTTCAACAATAAAAGTAAATTTAAAAAAAGTGTGAAACATACCTAGAATAGGTAATCATTTCTTAGGCAGGCCATACAATGAATATATTTACAAATATTTCCAGAGAACGTTTTCTGACAGCATTTAGATTTATTGTTTCAATGTCCCGTGTATTGCCTAAACCTGTACTGAAGTGCTTAAAACTCCTATTATCTTAGTAATAATTCATACTTCATAAGATTTTAGAAAACTCTTTTCATGACAGACAACAATTATGAAAGGAAACTACTACTAACTAGGTCATGAAAGTTCCATCAATAAATTTACCTGTGTATTATTTCAAAAACTAAAACCTATGGCCAAGATTTAATGCTGGCTTTTACATTTTACATAAATTATAATCAAAATGTTTATAAATATCACTAGCAAACTTTGATTAGAACAGTGTAGTATTAGCATTTCATTGGGCTGGTATGTTGGTAAACCCTGTAGTGAAGTGTTTGATCATGCTTAGAAAGCATTGGTTCTAAGCAGAATTTGACCAAAAGTGTATTTAACACAGATTAGATATGTAATGAATATTCAAACATGCTCCCCAAGAAAATAGCATTGTGTTGCCATATTTTACAGAAGATACCAGCATTCCACCCACTAGGTTAACTTTTGTATTTCTATAAACTGTAAAATATATTCCAAATAGTTAATACAGGTAATATGACAAAACATTTAATCAATACTTTCATAAACACTACTAGCATACTATTTTTAGAACAGTGTAGTTTTAATGTTTGAATGATCTACACATACTTTAAAACATGTAGTGGTGTTAGAACACTCTTAGAATTAATTCATACAAGTGTACCAAGTGAAATTTGGCACCCCACTTTTAGCACAGACTACAATTAGTTATAGTCCTACTATGAAGTGAAGGTTACAACATGCTATTTTTTAAATGTCAATGTTATATTTCACATGAGACATCAACATTGCACAAAATAGGTTCACCTGTGTATAAATACCTTTACATATCTCCCTGCATATTGAAATGTATTCTCCATACATCATGCATGTCCTAGCTGATTCTGCGCTAAAAGAGAAGACAGCAATAGTATAGCATTGGGTACTTCCAAGGAAACTTTCTTTTTACTTCTGACCATGTCCAAAGCTGACATTAGTAAATATGTCAGACATAGAACCTGTAAAGCAGAAGCTGCCAGTGGCCTAACTAAAGGATATTAGAGCAAAACTAGGGACAGTTGCCTGGCCCCTCTCTCCAAGACAGAGAGGAGCAGGGCCCAGGTACCAAAATCCTGAGACTTGCAAGAGCCTTTTTGCCTCAATACAAAGAGGATGAATATAGCGGGCTTGCTGTTTTCACTTTTAGGAACACCATGATTTTATTCTCAAAGATATACACACCCCTATATTTATTGCAGCATTATTCACAGTAGTCAAGACGTGGAAATAAGGAAGGTGTCTTGTGATAGAGGACTGAGTAATGAAAACATAGGAGATGTACACAATGAATGCTGCTCAACCATAAAAAAGGATGAAATACTGCTATTTGTACCAACATAGATGGACCTTGAGAATATTATGCTAAGTGAAATAAGTCAGTCAGAAAAGGCTAAGAACCATATGATGCCACTCAGATGTGGGCTATAAAATTGAAACTTGTGAACACAAACAGCAGTGTGGTGGTTGCCAGAGGAAAGGGGGTTAGAAGGTAGGGGAGAAGGGAGTCTTAATATATGGTGACAGGAAATGATGACTTGGGTGGAAGGCAGATAAGGCAATATACAGATCTTATAACATAGAAACCACACCTGAAAACTATATGTTCATATTAACCTTTGTCACCCCAATAAATTTAATAAAGTGTTATAATACATAAAGAAATAGTATGCACATATTTTTATTTACTTATATTTTGTTCAATAAAAATCAGGTGAATCATTTATTGAGACTGGGCAGTAGCAGTCATTGTAAGGTATTAGCCATCAGTAAAGGAGAAATAGTGCCTTGAAAAAAAACCCAAGAAACAAAGAAATTATCAAATGTTAAAAAATTATTCTCTCTTTCCAGAGTACTCTCAAGTCAACTTCTAAATATTGAAGCCCAGCATCCCTAGAAGGAGAAGTAAGAATTGTTGTAACAATCCAGTGGGGCTTCTGATTTCTACTTTCCATGTTGTGTTCATGATATAAACATTCTGAAAAATTTCTGCGTGGTCAAGAACAGCATACATGGATGCTTTCCTTGAATTATATCCAAGATCTCAGATTCACCTTGAAGAAATTCAGAATATGAATATTTTTTTCTCAATGTTTCCAAGCCACACTTAAGAAAATTGAAAAGGAATTAGTAGGTTTTCCTTCCAATATTGAAGGAAACATGGATAAATCAATATTTGTCACACATTGGGAAAACGTGCAAGAGGAAATACACAATTTTAATAACATCAGTGACCAAACTGCAGCAGCTGCCACCTTAATTAGACTAATATCCAAGAAGGGCAGTAATGGTGAGGGACAAAGTGTAATATTTGAGACAGTGTGTTACTCTTTGGAATAACTGTGTTTTCTGTAATTTACTTAAGCAAAAATATGGAATATATATGTAAATTATGGTGGGTGAAAATGTATTAAGCATAAGTTTGGATGAGAGATAACATTAATTTTGACCCACAAGACAGAGATTCTGCATTTATATCTGCAGCTGGATCATTAGAAAACACTCTAAAAGTTGGGCTGGTTGGCTGACAAATGCATCCAATGAAGGCCCAACAAGGGTCACTCAGAAATGCTAAAAGTCTCTAGTTTTAACTAGAAGAATCAGTTCAGAAGTATAAGGTACTGTGAATGTAGGAGTGGATTGGTCATCTTAGTTCTATTGCATACTCTATGGGTGTATATGTGGACTATCCCCCACAATACATAGAGAAAGCTATTGAAAGCTGGAAATAGAATATTTGAAGATCTGCCTGGTTACTCTCTTCAAAATTCCATACCTTGTTAACTAAGCCTCTGAATAGTAAAATCTAAATGTGATAGGAGACACTGTATTCCCTGGTGGCAGAAGCCAGGAGGCCTTTTAATTTACTAAAGTCATGGAAGATCTGATCATCCTAAGACAGGGAATCTAAGTAAATTCTAACAAGTCTGACACTATGCTACAGTGTTGACTAACCATGGTGTTCCAAAAAGTAATGAAACCAAGAATACAACATTTATACTACATCTAGTGAAGCAAATATGTTCTAGTGTGGCCCAGAGCTCCCACAGCACTGAAGTTGGGCCTTCTCTTGGACAGTCTCAGGGAAGCTCAGGGCCACTAAACCCTGGTCCTGGGCCTCTTTTTCATAGATATGGAGTTATGCTTTCCTGAAGAATTCATGTCAATTATATGAAATACTCACACTTATGTCCACAAATAAACTTTATTTGAATAGAGACACATCTCTTTTTTTACATCTTGTGTATTACTGATGTCAGACTAGAAGAGAATTGAAGTTTTAACAGAGACCATAACTCATTTAATTTCTGGCTGTTACAGAAACAGCTTGTCCACATCGTATCAAGAATCTATAATTCCCTTTAAAATCTTTGGATAGCTGTTTCAGTAAAAAAAAAACAAAAAAAAAACAAAAAAAAAAAACCTTTTATATGCTAAGTAGCCATTATTTAGCCATCCATGATTATAGTAACATTATGGAATGTCCGTAAATATACTTTCATATCTCTATGTGAAGCTGGGGTACACTCAAATGAAGCCAGTACATGGCAGTTGCTGCTATCTGTACATGCCCATAATAGATGTAAGAAAGATAAAAGGTGTTTGAAAGCATATATATTCCCTTCTGGCCAGTCTGTTTCTCAGCCACATTTGACTTGGAAGTTGCCCCTGCCTGGGCAAGAGCATAGTGTGTGATTTGTCAATGAGCAGCATAACATAATACAAACATAATGCTAGCCTTTAAGTCTAGCCTAGACTTGGATTCTTCCTGTTGAGCTTATGAGCCTCAGAATGCAGAGTATATGCCTGAAGAGCTAAGCCCAGCTAAGCCAAGCCACAAAGAGTTGAGTTACTCTCTTCAATGGGCCCAGTAAGGCCAAGGGACCCAACAACATGGTCCACCAACCTCTGTGTCTGAAAGTTTGATAAAGGCTCATGGTTATGGCCTCCTGAGACCTAGGCCTCTATTTTTGTGAGTACAAGTGAGGCCCAGGGTAGCAGCTATTGGAGAATTGGCCCTTCCTCTCCAAGAGTCCTATTGAGACCCTGGACCTTGGTTGTCTGGGTATTGCCCTGTCTGTAATATAGAGTCTGAGGTATGCCTTACAGTCTAATTCTTGACAATTATATGAAATTCACCCTCTAGTGTCCACAAATAAAATTTTATTCAAATACGGCAACACATATTGGATTCATAATGTTTATGACTGCTGTTAAACTTAGAGGAGAATCTTGGAGTTTCAACAGAGACCATAAGTAATTTAATCTCTATCATTAACACAAAGTTTCCTGATTTCTCATCTAGGATCTTGAATTCCACTTAAAATCTTTGTATATCTGTTTAAGAACATTGGACTGGTTTGTTTTACAAAAGGCAATGTTTTCATGCTAATTAGCACTTTAGGCATTCCTGATTATAGGAACCCAATGAAACATAAGTAAATATGTTTTTACAATTCTGTGTAAACTTGGTGTACACTGAAATGAAAACAGTACATGGAAGATGCTGCTCTGTGTACTGGACCATGATGGAAGTCAGAAGTTGGAAGGGTGTG
Source organism: Miniopterus schreibersii (assembly GCF_964146895.1). Lineage (NCBI taxonomy): Eukaryota > Metazoa > Chordata > Mammalia > Chiroptera > Miniopteridae > Miniopterus > Miniopterus schreibersii. The sequence goes on along the minus strand of NC_138120.1, from coordinate 16,272,471 downwards.
GGGTGGTTTGAGTGGATGTCTTTATCATACAGGTCAGTGTCAGTGTAAGTTGCCACTGTCAACAAAACCGTAAAGCATCTGACTTGTTCCTGTGTAGTGTGGCATCATTAAAGAGTGATGCTAGCCTCAAAGTCTGGCATAGCATCATTATCTAGCAAACCTCAGACCCTGCCAGTCAACCCTCAGAGCCTCAGAGAACAAAGCCTAGCCCACAAAACATGACCCTAGCCCGGACAGCCAAGCATAGCTACCAAAATCATAGCCTATTCCTGAATTGCTAAGTCCCTCTTTCAAAGAGCATGGGCAAGGCTCAAGACCCCAAAAACTTAGGTCCAGGGTACCTCTTAAAGAGTTTGAGGGAGGTGCAGGGCTCCAGCAGTGTTGTGAGAATCCACTTTCTTATAGAGCACAAGGTATGTCTTGCTTTCTGACACGTCAGATATATGAAATTCTCACTCTAGTGTCCACAAATAAAGTTTATTCAAAAAAAGCCACATCTATCTGTTTACATGTTGTCCATGGGAAAATATGAGGAGAAAATTGGAGATTCAACAGAGAACATAAGTCATTTCAGCTTTGGCTGTGACAGAGAAAGCTTGTCTACCTGTGATCTAGGAACTTGAATGCCCTTTATAATTTTGCATAGGTGTTTAAAAACTCTGGAGAAGTCTTTTTCACTAAATACAATATTTTCCATTATAATTAGCCATTCTTTATCCATTCCTGTTTATAGGACAGTTATTGGATTAAGAATGAATGGGGAGTTGGAATGAATGTCTGTTTTATGCTGAGCCATCTGGTTCATAGATTCCTTGGACTTATTATAAGTTGCCAATGTGAACACAGTAACAATACATGTGATGTGGCAATGTTCATTGTGACAATGCTAAAGACAGAAGCTAACTTTAGAGTGTAGACTAGCATGATGCTCTAGACTTGGAGTCTACCCTCAGAGACTCTGAGTGGAACCTCTAATCCTTGTAGAACTGAGCCAAATCTAAAGCTTTGAGCCTTTATCTTGGAGACTCAGAATAGATAGATGTAACCCTAGAGGCCAATATAGTAGGGTTTTAGCTCCACAGATAACTGTATTCAGACTAGTGATGTGGGTTCTGGCTGAGGTCCATGTGGACATCACTAGTTCATTTTGTCCCTTCTTTATCCCAAAGCAGTCCTAGCTAGAAGGGGCAAATATTCAGGACAAGAAGCTTTTATCACTTCTGAAAATGAACTTAGATTTGTCCCAAAGTGTTATCTTGAGTTCAAAGACAAAATGTCTAACCATGCACCACCAGATTTTCATGGAACCTGAGCTGTCATTATTACCTGGGTGTGATGTCACTGACAATATCATAAAGAATCCATGAAGAGAAAGACTAGATCCACTTACAGTGGTGCATATATGATCAAACTGGGGAGGGCAAAAGCAATAATATAAGAAGTGGCCCAACTGCCATTGGTCCTTATTCCTATACAATGCATCTGTCATAGATAAGACAAAGGAAAGGTAGTCGTGGCATATATTACTGATGATTTTGCATGATATCAATGACCAACCAGAAAGTGAAAGGGTGTGCAGGAAATGTTGAAACATTTGTGATAGACAGTGGATAACAAAACCATTACATGGGCAGAGATTGGGCCAGTTCACCTAATCATTGACTTTGTTTGGAACGCAAATGACCAGACAAGCAAATAGAAACCAATTTATGGATCTGGCTATTATTTTGGAACTATAGTCAGGGACATGTAAGAAGCATAATTAGAAGACCTACACAATGAAACTTGGACAGGAGTTGATTGGACACTTCTCACTCAATGGGCAAACATAGACAAAGATATTTTTGTCTTATATAAGATTCATCACAGTGAAGCCTCAAAGTGTAATTGTTCATAAATAAAGAGGATAATATGGTAGTCTATATTTTTCCTCTCGTGTGGTATTTAAAATGACAAAAGAAATAAACAAAACAAAAAAAATTGTCTAAGTACAAACAACATCATGGAGGACACAAAAAAAGAAAAAAACATGAAGCATGATATGGAGAGTAAACAGGGTCAAGTACAGGAAGACAGAGAATACTTTTAATTTGGTGGATAGTATAATGGAGTATGCTATGTTGTCCTATAAAGCTGTACAAGTGAAATTTATATAATGATATTAACAAATTTACCCCACCAAATTTAATAATAAAATAATATTAGAAAGAAACTTTGTCAGTTCCACCTTTGTTCAAGAAAAAAAGAGATATTTGTAAATGGCTCCAGCTGCTACCGCTGTGCCAATGTCATTGCTTATGTTGAATAACTTCATGTACACATCACATTGTACATATATGCATATGGTTTGCTGCCAATTGCCAGCTCTGTATGTACTAAAACTTAAATCAAATTTGCCTTCTCTCCCCACTCAAGGCCAGCATATACATTTTTCATTTTACCACTAAGGTGTATCGGGGCTACAGCTGTAGGTCTCCATCTAGTTTGCAGAGGTCTTGACTACTTTTTATATCCCCAGGATTTCCTATCCAATGTTTCATTACACAGATAACACAATGCTGACTGGGCCAATTGAATCAAAATCTTACTGCTCTAGACTTGATGCAGTTTTAGAGTCAAACATTGAAGAATAAATCTGACTAAACTGCAGAATTATTCTAAAATATTTAAATATTTTGAGCCTGGTGGTACTGAGCAGGAGCTGTTACTTTTTCAAGGTAAACAATAAAGTCACATTGGTCTTGATGTCAAAAAATAAAGGAACAGTAGCCACTCAGCCTCTAGAATTTAGAGACATTATGTTTTTAGTGAGGCATGTGACTCCAGCCTTTGATGGAATGGCCTGTAATATTGATCCTTTTGAGTTTGACTCTAATAAAAAGACAGGCTGAAACATATTTAATATGATGTACAAGCTGCCCTGTGACTTTGGCTATATATTAGTGCAGATATGAAGGTCCTACAAGTTTCCTTGGTAGATAGACATTCTGTTTGGAGCCTTAGGAAGACATAGAGCTGAATCCCAGTATAGATTATTGGGGTTTCAATCCATGGCTTTTATATCATCAACCAAAAATAATTTTCTTTTGAGGAACACTTCCTGCATTCTTTTGTGTTCAATTAGATGAAAAAAGGCCTTTGATAAAAATGGAGCCAAGTGCGTGGACATCACTCATCATAAAAAATCATCTCCACAGAGAATATTAGTATAGGAGAATCTCTCCTCCTTTCTCATTGTCCTGTTTTAAGCGCATGGATACCAGAATAAAAGTTCAGAAAGCCCTTCCACAATGTTTCTAACCCCTCAGCTGCCAAGAAACAGCAGGAACTGGACCCAGATGATAGGAAACCTGATCATTATTGTTCACTGGGCAAGTAGTAATCATAGATGCAAAGCTCCATAGGTTTCCTGTCTGCCCAGAGATCAGTGGGGAGGCACTGTTTACAATCTAGGTTTGAAGTCCATCTGCATAACGCTGGTAGATTGCAGCCCATCTAAAGCCTAATGTAGTCCTTGATAGGAGGAGCATATATTCAGGGAAAGTGGCTGTCATCACCTCTCAAAAGGGACTGAGACTTGTCCCCATGGTTTTCAAAATATACTGCTAAACCCTGGTGCACTAAGTGTCCATGACACCTGAGTTGTCCATTATGACCTGTGTGTGATGTTACCTGTAAAGTGATAAAGTTGGCCATGCAAAGGAAGACTGCAACTTCAATTTAAAGTGGTACATACATGTAAAATTCTGGGAGGTTCCTTGTGGCACAGAACATTTATATAGGTAGTTTCCCGGTTGTCCTCCATCCCTACTGCTATATAATGGACATAATGAAATAATATGAACATATTTTGATTACTTATACTTTTTCAGTAAGGTTATGGTGACTCATCAGTTGAGGTTGGCAGAAGCAAGAGGGTTTTAGGGTGTTAACCATCAGAAATAAGAAGGAAGAGTGTCTATTAAAAAAAATCACTCATTAATGGTTAAAAAAAAAACACAAGGCTTTATTCCACAGTCCACTCAAAGCAATTTTTAAATATTGGACTACAGCATCCCTGGATGAAAGATTACAAGCCACTTGGCAATCCTGGTTTCTAGATTCCATATGTGATGATGTAGACATTCTGAAAAATTTCAAAATGTTAAACAACAGCAGGCACGGATGATTTTGTTGATTTATATAAAAGTCTTCAGATTCACTTGAAGAGCTTCAGAACATAAAACATTACTTTTTTTCTCAAATGTGTCTAACCCAAATGTGAGAAAAATTGGAAAGGCTCATGGTGGCATTGAAACTGATAATGAATAAAACTAGAATAACTCAGGAATTTTAAAGCCTGGAAAAATGTTCAAAAGGAAATACACAAAGCTAGTGATGGCAGTGACCTTTCCTGTGACTGTTCAGACCTTTACTTCACTCATATTTGACCAAGACACTAAAGGTGAGGGACATAGTGTGACACTTAATGCAGTGTGCCACTCTTTTGAGAACTATGTGAGTTCTGTAACTTACTATGTAAGAACAGTATGGGATATGTATGGAAATTAATAATGGTTGGGGACCATGTGCAAATAAACATAAATTTGGGTGAGAGAGAATTTTTTAATTTGGGGGCATGAGACAGATATTGTGCATTTATATCTGGAGTTTGGTCACTTCAAAAGGCATTAAAATATGATTGTGATGGTTGGCTGAAAAATTGCGTCCAATTATGGACCAATAAGTGTGTCATGGAAATTTCCACAACCTATTGTTCTCATGTACAAGGACCAGTTCAAACTTAGGGTGTTCAGAATGTTCTAAGTGGATTGGTTATATGACTAAATTCACCTTCTGTGACTGTCCACATGGTATACCTGTTACTAAATACATTGAGAAATATATTGAAGAGGGGAAATGGACTATTTGAAGAACTGTGTAATGATTCTTTTATTAGGGCCAGGCTGGGAAACAGGCCTTTCCTTGTACAACGGAAAAGTTATAAAAGATATTGGAATTCTGGGTGGCAGGGGTCAGTGGACCTTGTCAAATCAATAAACAATCATAGGGTTACTAGAATTAAGGACAGCAAGCCTTGCATATTCTTCCTAGATCTACTGAAGCATAACTGTTCTAGGTGACGTGAACAATGATCGTACTGGAATCAAAACATTCAGTTAGCCCATTAATCAATCCATGGCATGAGTCAGATAACAAACCCAGAATTCTTAATTGAAGGCAAATTAAGAGTTCTTGAATAAAGTCTCCAAGTAGGCAACACACATTTTATACTATTAATCGTACTTTATGCCTTTCCACAAGGGACTGATAGCCTTTTATTTTAAATAAGGATAAACCTCTATTTGGGAGACAGCAAAGATCTAGATATTTCAGAAATTACAGGACACTGGTTCTGAACTACAATTGGAGTAAAAATAAAATGTGACTTTGGGCCTCCACTAAGGTTAGGAGCTATTGAGGTCAGGTTACCAATGGAGTTTTAGCTAAGGTCAATTTTGAAGTGTTACCAAATGTTGTCACATCTATCCTGTAGTTACGCATGATTCTAGAATGCATTACGGAAATAGCCATAGCATTGGAATGACTTTTTGCACTGGATTACTGAAAAATAAGAACTTGTATGCAGGGAAAATATAAACATGAGCCACTAGAACTGACTACAGCTCCAAGAGTAGTAAATCAAAAACTATACCGTCAACATGGCTGGGTAGTAGAGATTTGTGCCTTCAGGAAAGATTTGAAACATGCAGGAATGCTTTTTTGACCACATGCAAATTAAACTTTTGATGTGACTTATGGAAAAGTAAGAGAAAAGAAGGAAGATAAGGAGAAATAGGAGGGGAGAGAAAAAGTTAAGAGTTTGAGTAGGGGGAAAAGAAGAAGAACTAGGAGGGTGGAGATAAAGAGGAGAAGACTAGGAATAGGAGGAGAAGGAGGAAGAAGAGGAGCAGTAGGAGCAGGAGAAAAGTAAGAAACTGAGAAGGAGGAGGAAACAATGAGGTTGAGATGGAGAAGATGGAGAATGAGAATGAACTGTAACAACGTGGTAAATGGCAGAGAATTAATGCAAACTTTAAGTGCAGGTGATTCCAACATCTGCTGCTTTCCCAATGTGGTAACTTTGACTTACTTCAATGTACACATCACCTGGTACATGTAGGCACTTACTGTTTTACAAATGTCTGCAGTTATGTGTCAAAAGTTCAAAGTTGACTTCCCTTACCTGCAATGCCTGCATATAAGTTCATTATCTTACCACTGAAGTGAATCACTTCTACATCCCTGTCTCCTACTTTCCATAGGTCTTGCCTGCCATTTCCATTCTCCATACATCTTCCCTGCCATTTGATTACAAGGCTGATGTTATGGTGACTGGACCTAGTGAATGGGGAAAATGCCAACCTAGACTTTCAAGAGATGTACAGTTTCCAAAAAATAATTTCTGGCATCCATCTCTGCTTGAAAATGAGTTGGATAAAGGGGTCCCACTGGACCTCTGGATTTAAGAGGCAGCATAATCCTCAATAGGGCATGATACTCCTGCACATTTATGGAGTGGCCTGAAAACCTGCTCTTTTTGTGTTGGACCTTAACGAAGAGATGGTACCTTGATAGATCCAGGATTATGTAAACGCTGCTCTGTGATCTGGGCCATATACCATAATAGACTTAATGTTTCTACTAGTTTCACTGATGGATAAAGATTCTGTTGGGTTCCTTAGAAAGAACCCAACACTGCAGGTCCTGAGGATTTCCAACCAACATCTTGATATCTGCCACAAATAACTGTTCATTTGAGGAAAAACTCTTGATATTTTTTTTGATTATATGTTGGCAAAACAAGTTCTGACTCAGAAATGGACCTATGTAGTTGGGCCATTGCTCAAGGCACAATATCATTTTCACAGAGAAAACAAGCATTTAAGTGTCCCCCCACTTGTCACATTAATGTCCTAACTGAGAAAGTGCATTGAGACCAGATTTCAAGACAGCAATTCCCTCCACGATGATTCTTTCATCTGAGTCACAGAAACACTGGAGCTTCAACCTGATGCTAATAATCATGAACTTCATGGTTTATTAGATATAGAGAGGTGGACAAAAATTTACCCTGGTCGCCAATCTTCATAATATCCACGTTCTCCAGAGCAGTGGAGAGACTGGCATTCAAATCTCTGGCAAGGACCATCTAGTCATCACATGTGGCTTCCTCTAAATCCAAAACAAGTTCTAGATAAGAAGACCAAACATTCAGAAGAGGGGGATATTAGCACCACCAAAAATAGACTGAGATTTGACTTAAAAAGTGTCCTTGGTTTAAGTGAAAAGTGCTTAACCATGAGCCACCAAGTTACCATGTAAGCTGAGTTGTCCTTTATGACCTTGTTGTGATAACATTCTTAAAGTCACAAAGTTGGCCTTCCACAGGAAGAATATATAATTTTAATGGGGTATATATAATCAAACTTTGGAGGTCCATGCAGTTATATAATGGGTGTCCCAATTATGCTCAGTCCCTACTGCTATGCAGTTCATCCCTCCCTCATCCTAGACCTCTGGACTCATGGTAAGCTCCCTAAGACTCTTTAACAGAGGAAGGAAATATATGGCTTGTCTTACATATAATTTAGCATGATATAGATGGTCAGTCAGATTGTGGAAAGCTACAGCACAATACAGTTTTTCAGAAAAATTGTGAAGAACTAAATAGTAAGTAATCCATCACACAGTATATTTTGGGGCATTTCAGGTCATTGATAACTTTGCATGGGTTACAAAAGATGCAATCCAAGTATGCATTAGTTCCTGGTTCTGTACCATATTTTACATCAACAGCCTGAGGCATAAAAGAAACATAATTTTTTCCAAATCAATAATATGAAAACAAAGAAAACCAATCATTAAGTGTTAAAAAAAAATTCAGATTTGAGCATAGCCAATTAAGATTTTATCTAAATGCTGTCCTACAGAATTTGTAGTAAGAAAAGTGAGGATTGCTTTAGCAATCATGAGTATTCTGGTTTCTGATTTCTATGACTGTGCTGATGAAAACCTGTTTGAAAAAATTTCTGAGTGGTCCACAGCAGCAACATGGATATTTGCTTTGTTTTATACCCAAACCTCCAGATGTAGCTTTAGGATCTTCAGGATGTGAATAATCATTTTTCCATTGGCTCCAAGCCAGATGTAAGTAATATTGGTAAGGTCCATGGAAGAACTGAAACTGAATGATATTGAAGGGAACAAGAATAATTTGAAAATTTTCAAACTATAACGCTACATAACTGGAGACACACAAATTTAATTACTCTACTTACCCTTCCTGAGGCAGATGTCACCTCCACTAGGTTCATCATAGCAGGACTGTGAAGTTGAGGGACAAAGTGTCATTTTTAAGGAAGTATCCTCCTCTTTGGAAAACCCACATGAGTCTTGTAATTTAACAAGCAGAAAAAATACGGAATACGTGTGATAATAATTACTGGTGAGGACCAATTTTACATAAACATAAATACATATGAGTTAAAACTTATTAACTTAGGTCAACTGGGCAAACTTTCCACATTTCTTTTTGCTGCTTATATCATTAGAAAAGACTCTAACATTTTTTTGAGTTAGTGAGATAAAATATCTATCCAAGGATAGTCCAATAATCATGACATGTCAATGCCAACTATCTCTTGTTTTAATGTTGAAGGAGAAAATTAAAATAGCTAAGCAAGAATATTGGTGAGCATTGGGCATGTAAGTCCTACTATATATTCTGGGATTGTACAAAAGGTATAGTTTTACTAATACATTGAGATATATATTGAAGAGCAGGAACAACATATTTAAAGAACTGCATGAAGACTTTTCTGTAAGGGTCACACATTGGGAACTGAAACCTCTTCTCTGAAAAATTTAAATGTGATGGAAGACATTGGATCCCTGTGTAGCTGGGTCCAATTGTTCTTGTTTAGTCTCTAAGACCATGATAAATCTGAGTACTCTAAAATACAGAAAATCTAAACAATTAAATGAGTCTGACTGGCACTCACCTAGTGTAGGCTAATCAATCATGAGGTGCCCTAGAATTTAAGACAGCAAGCCAACTACAATTATTCCTTTATTTATTGAAACTGAAATATTGTAGGTGAAGTGAAAAATGGTGTCACTGCAATCATAAAAACATTCACGCAGACCATTGTCCAATCCTTTTCATTAACCAGTTTACACACCCAGTATTCATAAATAAACAACAGACCACAGCCTCATTTTTAAAAAAACACCACCAACAAAATGTACACTCTTAACCTTACTTTAAGACTTCTCAAGGTACATGTAACCCTTTTCAATAGAAAAACTGTATATTTGGGAGAAGGCAAAGAACCTCTTTGTTCCTGGGCAACAGCACACTGGTTCTCTTGAGCTAAAATTGGTCTAATAAACTGAAATGTTATGTGACACTCCACTAAGACACAGATATTTTGTGTGTCAAATGACCAATGACATTTTCATTTAGGTCCATTTTAAAGTGGGTCCAAATGTTGTCAGATGCACCCTGTAATTGCCCCTGTTTCTAGAATGCAAAACTGAAACAGCTGTCACAGTGGAATGTACACTGACTCTGGATTATGTTGTAGGGAGTCCTATTATGGCAATAAAGTGTACACAGAAGCCATTAGAACTGCATATAGCTAGGTAAGTTGTAAATCAAGGGTTAAGACACAGTTGGAAGATTCCGTTCACCAAGAGAATAGAGTGCATATTCCATATGTCCCCTCATATATGAAATGTAAAAACAGAAACAAACAAAATCTACATACAGATGAAATGATGGTGGTTACCAGAATAGAAAAACCATGATGGAGGTCAAGGATCATATAGGCGGTCAAATACTAGGTTACAGAAAATACTAACTATGGATGGAGCACACACAATAGAGGGTAGTATATCATGAAATTAAGTTGTACCAGTTAGATTTATATAATGTTATTTACCATGTTATCCCTTTAAATTTGTAATAAGATAATTTTAAAAATAAGCTTTGATAATCCCAAACTTGTTCACAGAGAAGATTTCTGGTTTGGAACAATATAAACATATTTTTGTTTACCTACCTTTTGTTTGATAAGAATCAGGTAAATCATCTGTTCAGTCTGGGCTGAAAAAATTGTGGTTCAGGGCACTAGTAATGAGATAATAGTAGGAAACATGTCCACTAAAGAAAACAAAATCAAAGGCTAAGGTTCTCAATATCAATCATTATTCCAGAATCATAGTAAAAAAGACAAATTCTAAATATTAGGCTATAGCAGAACAAGATGGAGGAATAGTAACACTGTGGCAATCTAATGTGTTTCTAAGATTCCAGTTTGCATGTGTGTGGTGATCACATTGAGGTTCTGGGAAATTTCTGATTGGTCTCCAACAATAGACATAAATATGCTATTTATCAGCATTTGAGATGGCAAACAACTCATATTCAAGGCTCCAGATTCAGGGAAAAGATATTTAGGGCAACAATAGATTATTTTTTATCAATAGTTCCAAACTAGGTGGTGAGAAAATTTGGAAAATTCATGGTCGAGTTGTAACCAATATTGGAGTAAACTATAATAATTCAGAATTTTTCAATCTGGAAAAACATGTAAAAGGGAACACACAAGTGTAATAATAGTAGTGACCTATTTTTAGCAGGTGCCACCTTGACTAGACTTAAGTTTCAGAAGAATCTCATGTTGAGGGACAAAGTGTGACCTCTTGAGGAAGTGTGCTACATTATGGATATCTACATTAGCCTCTAACTTGCACAAGCAGAAACATATAAAATATAAGTGGAAATAATGATGGGGGACAATGTTAAAGAAACATAAATTTGGGTGATACCAAATTTATCAAAATGGTTTTACAAGACAGAGATTGTGTACTTTTATCTGCAGATTTAGTCAAAAGCAAAGACTCTAAATATGTATTGAGATTGTTGGCTCTAAACTGCATCTAATAATGGACTGATAATTGTGGCATAAGAATTCCCACTATCTTTTTCTAAAATTTAAAAACAAAAAACAAACAAAAAGCAATTTTCAAAGCTTAGAAAGGTTGGAATGGTCATCAGGATTTGTCATATAAGTTCTGTCCCACATACTGTGAGTATCCATTTGGCATATCATTAACCAATAAATTGAGAAATATATTGAAGAGAGGAAACAGAATAGTTGAAGTAATGCATGCACAGGAGGCAGCTAATCAATGACTCACTCATCATTGATGTTTCTATCACTCTCTCCCTCTCCTTTCCACTCTCTGAAGTCAATAATATATTAACATTTCTTTAAAAGAATGACTAATTAGCATGAATTTTTTTTTTTTAGTAAATCATAACTCTCAGAATTTTTTACATAGCTATGCAAAGGTTATAAATGTCATTCAAGATTCTAGAGCTTAGATCAGCAATCTTTTTCTATAACAGTCAGAGAAATGAGCTTATGGTCTCTGTATAAACTCCATGTATCTCCTCATAGTTTGACAACAGTCATAGGCAATATGTAAATAAATAGCTGTGGCTATATTGAAATACAATTTTATTTGTGTACACTAGAGTGTGGGTTTCATATAATTAACATTTATCATAACCCTTTGGGAGAAAGCTCAATCAATTTTTAGGATGATGACATCCACTTGGCACAAAAGTTTGTTCCTCATAGCTAGGACAGCCTTGTACTTTAAAGGGAAATGAAGCCACCAGTGATATCCACTTAAAACTCAACCACAAATTGGGACCCTTGCATCCTTTATTGGTCTCAGGGGACCAGGTTCTCTATGTAGCTTGGCCTCTAGTATTACTATTGGCCATTTATCTAAAGCATAGTGAACCATGTTGATCAGGTTTGACTCTGTCCAGTTCTTCTGCTTCTCAGTGACTCAGGAGAAAGGGACATCATGGATGTGCTTGCAGTTCTATGTACTTCTCTCCCTGCACTGTATCTGTCTGAACACTAAAGGGTCAGAAGAGAGGGACACTTATGTTTGATTTTTCTGGGAGGAGATTATTTTGCGTATAGAATGACACTAAAAGAATATGGCTTCATTATTAAGAAAGAACTATATTTGCCAAATTTGCATCAAAAGAAGGCTAAGGTTTGTTTCTCAAAATAACAATAGTTATTTGTGGGTGATATAAAGACCTTGATTGAAAATCCTGAGCATCTACACTGTTATTCACCTCTGCGTATTCCTAAGGCTCCTAACAGAATCTTTGTCTGCCAAGGAAATGTGTAGGACTATCATGCTTACTGTAGTATTTGCTCCAGGTTACAGAGCAGCTTGGACATTAGCCTGAATTTTTTACCATGCCCTATCTTTTCAGAGTCCAATACAAAATTACCAGCTTCTCAGGTCACTTCATAAATTTGTTTGAGATACCTCCTCTCCTCAGGTATTTGCAGCTTTTAAAATCAAGGGCCCATTGTTAACTGTAACACCATCTTAGCTGCAAGTGGAGCCAGGTGCTAAAAAGTCTTATTTACATCAAAACAGTTACCAATTCTCTTGAATACACAGGACCCAAAAATATTTCTTTTTTTGTTGTTCAAAATGTTACAGATATCCTTTTTTCTCCCCAGTGACCCATTCCACCCCAACCCAAAACCCTCCCCCAATCCTTTTACACAACATTGTCCATGACTTTGGGTTCTGCATATTATGCATATAAGTTCTTTGGTTACTATCTCCTCTCCCACGCACAGAAGCCCCTCCCTCCCTCTGAGATTCATCAGTCTGATCCATGCTTCCATGTCATTACAGCATTTCTTTTCATCAGTTTATTAAGTTCTTTAGCTTCCACATATAAGTGAGATCATGTATTTGTCTTTCTCTGCCAAATTATTTCACTCCGCATAATATTCTCCAGGTCCTTCCATACTGACCCAAATGATACAAGAACCTCCTTCTTTACAACTGCATAGCATTCCATGGTGTAAATGTCCCACAGCATTTTTATTAACTCATATAGTGATGGGCACTAGGGCTATGTCCAATCTTAGCTATTGTACATTGTGCTGAAAGGAACATAGAGATGCACATCTTTTTTCAGATTATTGTTTCAGAATTCTTAGTATATATTTCTATAAGTGGGGCCACTCGATCAAAAAGCAGCTCAATGTTTAACTTTCTGAAGAACCTTTATACTGTTTTCCATAATGGCTGCACCAGTCTACACTCCCACCAGCAGTGTTTTAGGGTTCCCCTTTCTCCACATCCCCACCAACACATGTTATTTGTTGGTTTGTTAATGGTTGCTGTTCTTACAGGTGTGAAGTGATACCTCATTGTAATTTTAATTTGTATCTCTGAGATGATTAGCAATGTTGAGCATTTTCTCATATGTCTCTTGGCCATAGGTATGTCCTCTTTGGAGAAGTGTCTATTCAAGATCTTTGCCCATTTTTTAAAAATTGGGCTGTTTTTCTTCCTCTTGCTGAGTAGTATGAGTTCTCTGTACACTTTGGAAATTAGCCTCTTGTCAGATACATCCTTGGCTAATATGTTTTCCCAGACTCTGTGGTTCCTTTGCATTTTGAGGCTGTTTTCTTTTGCTGAGCAGAAGATTTTAGTTTGATGTAGTTCCATATGTTATTTTTTCTTTTTTTGTCTTGCCCTAGATATATCAGTGAAAATTCCTCTACCTGAAATGTCTGTGACTTTACAGCATATGATTTCTTTCAGTATTTTTAAAGTTTCATTACTTATATTTAATCCTTTTGTCCATTGTGAGTTTATTTTTTCCTGTGGTGAAGTTTGGTGATCTAATTTCATTTTTTTGCTTATCAATGTCCAATTTTCTCAGCATCATTTATTGAAAAGGCTGTCTTTTCTCCATAGCATGCTCTTAACTCCTTTGTCAAATACTAACTGACCATAATGTAAGAGGTTTATTCTGGGGTCTCTGTTCTGTTCCATTGGTACATATATCTGGTGTTGTACTAATAGCAGCTGTTTTGATTATAGTGGATTTGTAGTACAGTTTGATATTTTGAAAAGTTATCCTCCAAGTCTGTTCATTTTTGTCAAAATACCTGCAGCTATTTGGGATCTTTTTATGTTCCATATAAATTGTTTAAATGTTTGTTATCCATCTGTGAAATATGCTGTTGGTATTTTAATAGGAATTGCATTGAATCTATAAATTGCTTTGGGAAGTATAAACATTTTAATGATATTAAATCTTTCAACCCATGAGCATGGTATCTTCTTTCTCTATTACTTTTTTCAGAGTATAGGTCTTTACATCCTTGGTAAAGTTTATTCCTAAGTATCTTATTTATTTAGTTGCAATGGTAAATTATACTGTTTTCTTAGTTTCTCTTTCAGAATGTTCATTGTTGGTGTATATGAATGCCATTGATTTCTGGATGTTGATTTTTTTATCTAGCTACATTGATAAATTTCTTTATCAAATCTAGTAGTACTTTGATGGAGTCATTAGAATTTTCTATGTACAATATCATGCCTTCTGCAAATAATGACAGTTTTACTTCCTCCTTTCCAATTTTGATTCCTTCCTCTCTGATAGCTGTGGCAAAGATTTTCAGTACTATGTTGAATAAGAGTTGTGAAAGTAGACATCCGTGTCTTGTTTGTTTTTAAGGGGTATGGTTTTAGTTTTTGCCATTGATTATGATGTTGGCTGTAGGTTTGTTATATATTGTCTTTATTATGTTGTGGTGTGACTCCCTGTTCCCACTTTGCTAAGAGCTTTTATCAGAAATGGGTGCTGGATTTTGTCGAATGTTTTTTCTGCATCTATTGATATGATCATATGACTTTTGTCCTTCATTTTGTTTATGTGAGGTATCACATTTAATGATTTGCAGATGTTATACCAGCCTTACATCCCCAGAATAAATCCCACCTGGTTGTGGTGTATTACCTTTTAATGTATTGCTGTATCCAGTTTGCCAGTATTTTCTTGAGGATTTTAGCATGTATGTTTAGCAGGGGTATGGGCCTGTAATTTTATTTCTTTCTAGTGTCTCTGTCTTGTTTTGGGATTAGGATGACGCTTGCCACATAACAAGAGTTTCAGGGTGTTCCCTTCTCATTAATTTTCTGGAATGGTTTGAGTATAATAGGAGTTAATTCTTTGAATATTTGGTAAAATTCACCTATAAATCCATTTGGCCCAGGGCTTTACTTTTGCAGAAAGTTTTTAGATTACTGCTTCAATTTCATTAGTTGTCATTGGCCTATTGAGGCTTTCTGACTCTTCTTGATTCACTTTTGGAAAATTGTATGCTTCTAGGAGTTTTTTTCATTTCATTCAGGTTGTCCAGTTTGTTGGCATATAGTTGCTTATAGTATTTTATTATTATTCTTTGTATTTCTGTTGGGTCAGTCATTATATTGCTTCTTTTGTTTCTGATTTTATTTATTTGGGTCCTCTGTCTTTGTTTCTTACTGAGTCTGGCTAAAGGTAAGTCAATCTAATTTATCTTTTTACAGGATGAGCCCTTGGTTTCATTGATTTTTTGTAATTTCTTTTAGTCTCTATGTCATTAATTTCTGTTCTTATCTTTATTATTTCCTTCTTTCTACTTCCTTGGGGCTCTTCTTACTGTTCTTGTTCTAGTTCTGTTAGCTGTTGTGTTAGCTGGTTCATTAGACCTGTCTCTTGTTTCTTGATTGGCATGTAATGCTATGAACTTTTGTCTCAGGGCTGTTTCCACCTTGTCCCATAGATTTTGGGTTGTCATCTCTTCATTTTTGTTTTTTCCTAGAAGTGTTTGATTTCTTCCTTGATCTCATTGGTAACCTATTAATTGTTTAATACCATGGTACTTAGTCTCCATGTGTGTGAATATTTTTGGTTTTTTTATAGTTTTTTGATTTCTAGTTTCATGGCATTGTGACACAAGAGGATGCCTGACATGATTTCAATCTTGTATTTGTGGAGACTTGCCTGTGCCCTAACATGTGGTCTATTTTTGAGAATGCCCCATGTGCAATTGAAAAGCATGTGTATTCTGCTTCTTTGGGATAAAATGTCCTGTAAATGTCAGTTAAATCCATTTGATATTTTAAGTTATTTAAGGTCTGTGTTTTCTTGTTGATATTTTGTCTTAATGATTTGTCCAGTGCTGACAGTGAGCTGTTAAATTCTCCCACTATGATTGTGTTGCTGTCATTCTCCCTCTTAAAGTTTACCAAATTTTTTTATATATTTAGATGCTCCTATATTGTGTGCATATGTTTACATGGGTTATTTCCTCCTGTAGTATTGATCCTTTGAGTATTAAGAAGTGACCATTTCTTTTTCTTGTTGTGGTCTTATTTTGATGTCTACTATGTCAGAAATACATACTGATACTCTAGCTTGTTTTTTTTATTATTATTATTATTCCCATTTACAGGTGGATCTCTTGTAGATAGCCTATTTTTGGATCCTGTTTTCTTATCCATTTATTTCCCCTATGTCTTTTGTTTGGACCATTTATTCCTTTTACATTTAAGGTATACTTATTTTATGCCATTTTCCCCCTTTTGCTGATGTATCTTTTTCTCAATATTCCTTCTTTTCCTTGGAGCGGTCCTTTTAGCATTTCCTACAATGATAGTTTGGTGATACTGAACTCTGTTAGACTTTTTGTCTTGGTAGCTCTTTATTTTACCTTCAATTTTAAATGATAGCCTTGCTGGATAAGGCAATCTTGGTTGCAGGTACTTGTCTCTCATTGCTTTGAGAACTCCATTCCACTCCATTCCGGCCTGAGTGTTTCTGTGGAGAGTTGAGATATCAGCTTTATGGGGGTTCCCTTGTAGGTCACTGCTTCAGCCTTTAATATTTTCTCTTTGTCCTTGACTTTTGCTATTTTAATTATTATGTGTCTTGTAGTGGGTATCTTTGGGTCTCTCTTATTTGGAACCCTCTGTACTTCTTGGCCTTGTGTGGCTTTCTCCATTTCAAGCATTGGTAAATTTATGTCATTCTTTTCTCCATCAAATTCTCTATACCTTTCCCTCTTTTCTTCTCCTCTGGCTCACCTATGTTGTGAATTTTGTTTGTTGCACATTGGCCCAAATATCACTTAGACTGTCCTCATGTTTTTTACGTGTTTTTTCTTTTTGCTGCTCTGACAATTTTTTTACCTTATCCTCTAAGTCCCTTATCTATTCTCTTCCTCACTGAGCCTTTAAAATTTTTTTCCTGTGTAATCTTGATATAAGATATAGTATTTTTTATTTCTGCCTGAATCTTATTTATGATATGTATCTCTTTTTTCATGTTTTCACTAAGTGCCTTGACCTTACTTTTAAGTGACCTGGTGTTCTCATTAATTCCCTTGAGCATTTTTATAACCGTTATTTTGTACTCCATGTCTGGGTAACTTGCTTAAGTCATCAAAGTCCTTTTTGAGTGATTTTTTTCATTTCTTTAGTTTGGGAGTTGTTCTTTTGCCTCCCCATTTTGGTGGTTCTTAGTGCTTCTATCTATATATTAGAAATGTTTGCTATCTCCTCTTCTAATGGGGAGAGATTGTGTGGTGTGAATCCAGTGGAACCCAGAGGAGTGTTTTTTTTTATATATACTTCTGAGCTCTTTGCTCCAGGTGTGTCCATTTTCTGAGTGTCCCTTTTGTGGGTTCTTTGGGCACTCCTGTTGTAATTGGGTCTAGATTGTTGTTGACAACAAAAAGACAGGAAGACAGAAGGGATAAAGGGAAAGGAGAGAAAGAAAAGAAAAAGTTATGCCAATGGATCTAGAGGAGAGAGAGAGAGATAAAGCCAGAGCAGGGATGGAATACAATAAGAGATATGTGAGAAACTTTTGAGAAAAGGACTAAACCTGGTTATAATGGTAAAGTTCCAGCAATTAAGCAAGAAATATCAAGAAAACCTTGATAGTAAAGGTAAAGATAAAAGAATGCAAAAAAACAAAAACAAAAAAACAAGAGAACACAAACAAAAAAAGAAGCAATACAAAATTATTTTTTAAAAAAATTAATTAATTAAAATTTTTTAAATAAAACAAATTATAAAATTTTTTCCTCTTTCCCTTTCCTAAAGGGGGGGTCAAGAAACTCAATTAGTTCAGTTTCATCTGGGCATCCTATGTTCTCTGTTGCTCAGTGTTTTATATGTTAATTTCAGTTCTACTGGAAGGTACTTTTGTATCAGCCAAAGTGAGGGGCTGCCTAGGTTTGGCTCTGGTGTTCTTAGGTTAGGCTCTCTGTGGAACATCTCCACTTGTCAGCTATTTTGCAACCTTGTGGTTGCCTGGCCTTACTCCAAAGTCTTCTTTGGAGTCTTTTTGGTGTAGGTTGGCTAGTGTAACTTAGGATATCACTCCCTTTAGTTAGAGGTTTTGCTTTCAGGCATTCGCTGTGAGGGAGTTAGTCTCTTGCTTCACAGCCAGCTCCTCAGTCTCTACACTATCCTAGGATTCTAGTTTGCTATACACTGGCCTGCTGCAGTTTCAGATTGAATTCAGTCTGTTGTCTTTTCTGTTTAGGCAGTTTCAGAGGCCTGGACTCAGTGGGTTCAATTAAAAACATTCCAATCAGCACCCTGCCTGCCCAGTTCCCAGGAGGGATTTTAAGCATTTACTCCAGTACCCAAATAATAATCCTTTAGAGTCTTATTGTAATGTCATTCTGTGAATTCTTCTCCCTTCCCCCTCAGGACTGTGCCTTGTGGGGGGGGTGTCTGGGGCTTAAATGAGCTAAAACAGCCCCTTTCCTATTGGAGGTGATGCCACTAGCCTGCAAGAGAGGTAGGCATGCTCTGCCCCTCCTTTCCTAGATCTAAATGGCTTGTTGCAAGGGCCAGGTGTTTTAAACATCACTATTCAAACACAAATCTCAGCTTCCACTGGTCCATTTTTCTAATGCAAGGAAGGGAGGTGGAAGCCAGTTCAGTGATCAAAATCACAAAGTAACACACAAGCAGAGAATCTGCCCTGCAAGTTCCTGCTACACCCTGCTCCAAGGTTCCCAGCAGGAGTTGATACAAATCTCTGGCATCTCCCATGCACAGATGATCTCAGTAAAGCTGGGGCAGCTCCATAAGAAACACCAAGGCACCTCTCAGGGCTGGTCAAAATTCCCACAATATCCCCAATGAGATTTCATGTACCTGAAGGAAAACTCTCTCCCAACGTAGTCCTGGTCTGTCTCTTGTGGTTGGAGGGCTCTTTTTCCTTCCTTGCACCACCAAAAATAAATATTTTCTGTGACTCAACATAATGCCTTACAGAAAGGCAAAGGGTCCCTGTATGTGGCTTCTTAGTGCAGACCCCTGGTCCCTTTCCACTCTGGTGCCACACATTTTGGGACTGCATTTACTATGGTCAGCATTCTGTGCATAAGACACTAGTCACAGCCACCATTAGAAGTTTGGTTGCACTAGGAAGTCTCTGTGCCCTCCTCTCAGCAACACATCCTCTAAATCCCTATGCCTTCCATGTGGTGAACTCGTTTCACTCTCATCTGCTTGTGGTTTGAGATTCCAGATTTTGGATACCAGTCTGTACAGCCAAGGGGAGAGACTCTAAGCCTCTGGAATGAGAGCCCAGCACAGCTTCTAGGTAGATTCCCCTTTCTATGCACCCCCTCTCTTACAATAATCTGTGATGTTTCTCTAGTGTTCCCTACTCTGAATATGCCCACTCAGGTATATTTCTCTGGTTTTTCCAAGCTGGTTACACCATATTTTATGAGTTCATTGAGTCCCTGGCTAGGAGCAGGGGTGCTCTGGTGCTTCTCACAGTGCTGCCATTTTCCGGAAATCCCAAAAATATTTTACTGAGTGACACTTAAGAATTTTAGTCAGATTCATTCCTCAACTGCTAATCTAAAATATATAAAGTCTAGAATAGTACAATTGTTGCTCACAAAGTCAAGTCAGCAGAAAATTGGTCTTGTTATGGTTTAGTGGGAAGAATCTTCTGTGGATAGAAAAGGTTGTCAAGACCTCTGCAAAGACAGGGTGTAGAGGTGATGCCCTCCAGAGGAAATGTAATGACTGTATATGCCAGACCTGCTGGGTGATAGAAGGCACCTTTGATTAAACTGGAAATATAAGGAGGAGGCATTTTCCAGGATTGTAGGTGCATATGTGTTTCAGGTGATGTGTACAGTGAGTTTCTCAGGAAAACTAATCACATTCATACTGCAGCAGTAGCTGAGCTCTTCTCTTGTTAGTGTCCGCTTGAATCATCATTTTTGAACTTTTTTTCTCCTTCTGTCTACTCCTTCTCCTGCTCCTCTTCCTTCTCCTACTCCTTCTTTTCCTCCCTCTCCTCCTCTTTTCCCATATATCCCACCTCTTCCTTCCCCAGCCGTACTTCCTCCTTTACCCAAGCCAAATCAAAAGTCTTATAAGCAGTTCAATATCTTTCAAACACTTCATGGCGGCACTAAGACCTACTATCCAACCAGGTATGAATTATATCTTCTGAATTGCATGTTACCTAGATATAGACTGCTCTAATTCTTTCTGTTTAGACTTTTCCACTATAGCAGCCCTCAATCCTCAATAATGTAGTGTGGGATTTCATTCCACTGTTGTAGCTATTTCAATTATGCTTTCTGAAACCAGGAGCAATCAAAGACTAAGTCCAAACAAATTCCCTCCTACTTCTAAATACATCTGTGATAAAACTCATTGGTAACCTGACCTAAAAGCTCCAATGATAAAACTCATTGGTAACCTGACTTCAAAACTCCAACTGTGACAGTAAAATTTTAGTTTCTGGGATGATCTTCAGTTCCAAAGAAGTGTCCTATAATACCTGAATGATCTGGTTCTTTGCTTTCTCCCAAATAGGGTGTTGTCCCATAAGGCAAGGCATGAAGTAGGGTTAACAGTAATTTATTTTCTCTGTTGTGAGTCCTTTCTCAAAAGGCTCTGGTATATTATATTTTATTTTTTTAAATATAACTTTATTGTTGAAAGTATTACAGATGTCCCCTTTTTTCTCCATTGACCCCATCCATGCTACACACAATCCCCACCCCAGGCCCTTACCACAGTATTGTCTGTGTCCATGGGTTGTGTGTATATGCACATAAATTCTTTGATTAATCTCTCCCCAACCATTCACTCCCACAATCAATAATTCTGAGTCTGAAAAGTGGCACATTCCCAGGATATGGTTAATGGGCTGACTGAATGTTTTTATTATTCCAGTGACATCATTGTTCACTGGAACATTACTGCTTCTGTAGATTAAAGGTTAATGTACTCAGCTTGCTATCGTCAGACCTAGGAACACCATGACTGATTATCCATCATCCTGCCTCAAAGCTCAGTCTGAGTCTTTGATGCTGCTTTGACTTGCAGCCTTTTGTTGTAATCAGACCTATGGTGACTTTGGTGGTTTCACTAGGCCCATTGCCCAACAGGGGATCTAATGTCTTCCATTACATATAGATTTATGATTGAGAGGCTTCTGTTCCCAATATCTGGACTTCACAAAATAGTTATCAAGGAGCTGTAGAAATATGATATTTTCCCTCTCAATATATTTCTAAATGTATTGGTTAAAGATATGTCCTGTGGATACTCACAGCATGTAGAATAGTACACATATGTCCAATCCACTTGAACATGCCTCACTTCCTAAGCTACTGAACTGCATTTTCTACATTAAAAAAAAAAAAAAAAAAGAGACAGTAGGCATTTCCATGGTCCACCTTTGGACATATTTTTGCCAACAATCCCAACAAACCTTTAGAACCTTTATTAATGACCCAAGGTGGATACAGATATAAATGCACAGTCTCTGCCTGGGAGAACCAAATTAATACATTCTGTCTCATCTAAATTTATTTTCCTTTAACATTTTCCCCACCTTTAGTTATTTCCACGTATACTCCATATTTTTCTACTGTGTAAATTTCAGGACTAACAACTTTTTGAGAGTTTAGCCCACTTGCTCAATGGCCGCACTTTGTCCTACACCATTTTTGTCCTTCAGGACCTCAAGTCTAGTCAGAGTGGCAACAGCTAGTGGAGAGGTCACTACCTTTATTACCCTTATGGGTGTTCTCTTGCACATATTTCCAGCCTGTGACAAATCTAGAAATAGTGTACCTTCATTAAACTTTGGTTACATCTCTATGACAAAACTCTAGAGTATGGATCACAACTGGCCTAGAACCACCAAGAGGGAAAAAATGACTTATATCCTGACCTACCACAAGCTGAACTTGATAGTTTTAAATATCAGTTAAGGAGGCTATCTGAAGTGATGATAAATAGAATATTCATGTCTTATGTTGGGGACACTAAGAAAATTTTCAGAAAGCCTATGTCACCAGTACAGACATGGAAACTGTAATTAAGGGAACCCACTGCTTTTCCACAACTGTTCTGACTCATCCAACTATTGATGCTGGAACCCACTATTAAGAAATTGACTAGTGAGCTGGGAGTCTGGAACTAAAACTTGGATTTGTAACTCTTAACCATTAATATATATATATTTTTTATTTTTATAGGCACTAGTCTTCACTAACTTTCTGATGGCTAACACCATACAGCACACCTTCTACTGACTAGTCTCAACAAATGACTCGCCTGTCTTATTGAACAAACACTAGGTAAACCAAAATAAGTCTATATTATTCAAAAACAGAAAAAAGTATCTTTTTCCCTTGAATAAGTATGGAAATAACAGACTTTCAAAATTATTTTATTATTTTATTTGGTGGTTAACATGATTAATACCATTATATAAATTTTACTTGCATAACATTAAAGCAAAACATAACATTCTTCATTATGTGCTCACCATAAAAAGCCTAGTCTCCTCTGTCTTGTTGTATTTGACCCATTTTAGCCTTTTTATTTGCCCTCATACTTTTTCTTCTTGTAACCACAATGATTTTGTCATTTATGATTTTTTTATTTGTTTTGTTTATGGTTTTACATCACACTGATAAATAAAAATATAGAATGTGCCCCTTTATACTCTTGGTTAATGAAACCTTCCACTTTGAGACTTCACTCTGAGGTCCTTATATGAGAAACAAATATATTTGTATAATTTTTCCCATTGACTGAGAAATGTCCAACAACCTCTTGTCCAAATGTCACTTGAAGAATATCCCAATCATGTTTATTTCATGTCCCTGATTATGGTTGAAATATCATTGTCAGAGCCATGAATCTGTATCTACTTGCATATCTGGTCAGTTTTCTTCCAAGCAAAGTGATTGATGAAATGAAGTGCCCCAGTCTCTGTACCTTGTGATATTTTTATTACTCACTGCCCTTCACAAATGTTCAGAAATCGCCTGTCTTACAGCAGCTATTCATTTTCTTGTTGGCCATCAATGTCATGCAAAACCATTGAAAAGCCAGGTGATAATTTATTGCCTCTGTCAACAGGTCATACTGATCATTCTATTAGTCAATAGACCTAGGTTAAAATAGGAATTCCTTGTATAACACCAGGTGTTGGGAGCTGTGACTTGTCTGGATATGGTCCACACCACCTGAGGGTCTGGAGTCAGGGACTTGACCCTCCCCACAATTACCCTTGATATTGAGAGCATGCTACATGTCTGGACATGGTCCATGTAGCCTGAGAGCCTGGAGCCAAGGACTCAACCCTCCCCACAGGTTACTGTGGGGAGCAGAAATGAAGATAGTTACCAAGGTCTGGGCTGATGCAAGAGGCAGGATGTTTATGCTGAAAGTGTGTTTGTGCAGCCATAAAAGAACTACTTTGTATCACCCTCACATCCTTACCAGTTGTTTGTTACTCATTATATAATAAAGATGTTAAAGCCATTCGAGGCTGCACCTCATTGGAGGGCAGTAGTCCTGATCCCATAACTGTGTTTGTCTCTTTAATTCCCACCGTTCAAACTCAGGTTTGTTCCTCTTTCAGGCTGGTTTCTGACAAGCAGAAACCTAGGACCATTGGATTAACTTTGATATAACTGCATTATTCCTTCCTTATTTGATCCAATGTGTATCACTTCAAATTGATGTAGTGTTCCTTGGTATAGTCTTTTTATGACTCCATAGGTGCCACAACACCCAGGTCATACTGTACATGTTTCATGGTAAATTGTTGGCCCATGACAAAGTATTTCTTCTTAGAAACCAAGATTACACTTCGGTACAAATCATTGTCCATCTTCAGGGTGATGACTGCCACTTGCCCTGAAAGTTTGGCCCTCCTAGCTAGGACTGAATTTGTTTAGAGTGACTGAAGGTACCAGTAGTGTCCAGATGGAACATAGCCGGAGACTGGAACTGTTGCCTCCACACAGTTATATGAGGAGTCAGGATTCCCATGGAGCTTGTAATCTAGAGTTAATTTTTGAATCACTCAAACTCTCTAAGAGAAATATTTGCTTGAGTGTAGGCTCATCTCTATGAGGCTCCAAGTCTTCCCTCTGAGGCTCTGAGGCTAGGCTATATCCTAAGGCTAGGCTAAAAGCCAGGCTACCATTATCTCTAAAGATATAACACAGCACACTTCTTTTTTGTTGCAGCTGCAACTTACAATGAGTCTAAAGAGTCTGAGCACAAGATTTGCTTAGTAAACAACACTCATTTCAACCCTTCCTCCCTCCATTTCTTCAAACTTTCACCATGGGTCTGTACAGAGTGTAGCAGCTGCTGTGGACTAGTTTCATTTGAGTGTACATGAAATTTCCACATAACTGTAAAAAAATATTTTCAGAATTTCCATATTGTTCCTCTGATCAGGAATGGTTAATAAATGTTTAATTAGCATGAATAAGATTGCCTTTAGTGAAACAGACATCTCTAAAGGTCTTAAAGAGCCATGGAAAGATTATAAAGTGCATGGAAGATCCTAGGTGAGAGGCCAGAAGTATTTTTCTGTAATAGCCAGAGGTTAAAAGGCCTATCGTATCTGTTGACCCTTCAAGCCTCTTCTCACAGTTTGACAACAGCCAGTGAGTCAGTGACAATATTCAAGAAAATGGTGTGACTTTATTAAAGTAAATTTTGGGGGAACACTAGAGTGTGAATTTCATATAAATGGCATGTGTCCCTCAG
Organism: Miniopterus schreibersii; assembly: GCF_964146895.1. Taxonomy (NCBI): domain Eukaryota; kingdom Metazoa; phylum Chordata; class Mammalia; order Chiroptera; family Miniopteridae; genus Miniopterus; species Miniopterus schreibersii. Next base: position 16,247,442 of record NC_138120.1, on the reverse strand, counting down.
GCTCTCTGAGAGAAAGATCCAGGGCCCTAGCTGCAGGCATCATGAGCCTTGCTCACGTACTCCAAGAGAGACACTGGGATTTACCTTGCTACTCTCAGCTCTTTGAGCCTAGACTGAGGAATTCTGGGCTAAGCTCTTCTCTCCAAGACTATGAGACTCATCTCACTGGCTCTAGGCCTGTGTAGACTCTGAGGCCAGAGTAGTGTTTAAGGCTACCATAATATTTACTGATGCCACACTGCACATTGACAACTCACAGTCTTGGTTCTTGTATTGGCAGCAGCAACTTACAATAGTCTAATAATTCTGAGCACCAGATTAGCCTGCAGTGGACAGACACTGACCGATACCCCCATTGTTTCTGAGTTCTCCCTGAATAGAGGGAAGTAGCTGCTGTGGAATGGTTTCATTTGAGTGTACACCAACTGTACACATAAATACCCAAACATATTTACAGATGTTCCACAGTGTTCCTGCATTCAGGAATTACTAAAGAGTGGAAGCTTAGCATGGAAAAAATGTTTTTAGTTAAAAAGATTTCTCCAAAATTCTAAACAGCTATGCAAATATTTTAAAGGTAGTTCAAGATCCTTTAGAGCTCAGCAAACTTTTCCTGTACCAGCCAGAGTAAATGGCTCTCCGCCTCTGTTTAAACTGAAAATCTTTTCTTGACAGCAGTCATAGAAAAGATGTAAACAAATATGTGTGTCTGTATTTACAAACAAACCCGTTCATTTATTTGAACTAGAGAGTGAATTTCATATAATTGATGTGTTGTGCTTCAAGGCATCCCTCAGTTACTCAAAGAGGCCTGGGCACCAGGATGACAGAGCTGCCCTCTAGTCAGGACTCACTCTGATTTTCTGAGACAAAGGCCCAGTGCCAATGCTACCATTACTGTGGTCCTTGCTCAAACTATCATAGACACCAGTTCAGTTCTTTGGGAATAATCTTACGTATTTTATGCTAGTCTCAGCAATTCAAGTCTAGGCCTGGATCACCAATCCTTGGAGGCTTGACTAGAGGGCTTGAAGTCTATACTTACTCCAAGGCTAAGGTAGAATTTAAGGCTAGCATCAGTATTAGATAATATCATGCTATACAATAACAAGTCACAGCTTTATTCTTGTGGTGGTAGTTGAAACTTACAGTGAGTCTCAAGGGTCTGAGCACCAGAATGGACTGCAGGGAACAGACACTTATTCCAATTCCCTGATTACTTCTGAGTTCTTTCATGGGCCTGAACAGAGAGAAGGTGCCATGAACTGGTTTCATTTGAGTATACACCAACATTACACAGAATTATTCAAACATATTTAATAATGTTGCATAGTGTTTCTAAACTCAAGAATGGCTAAATAGTCTAATTAATATGGAACTGTCTTCTGTGAAGCATATCTGTCCAAAGTTGTTAAGCAGCGATGTAAACATTATAAAGTGAATTCAAGATCCTAGATCGAAGGTCAGCAACTTTTCCTGTAACAGCCAGAGAGTAAATGGTTTATAGTGTCTTTTGAAACTCTAAGACACTCCTCATCATTTTAAAGCAGTCATAGACAATATTTTTAAAATGGAGTGGCTCTATACAAAACAGACTATATTAGTGGGCACTAGAGTGTGAATTTCTTATGACTGAGATGTATTAGGCTGCAAAGGTTTCATTGGACTCTTGGAGAAAGTTATCCATGGCACAAGCTGCCAAGGCCCTGGACCTTAGTTTGGACTCTCAGAGAGGCAGGCTAAGTCCTATGTTGCTGGCACCCAGCACATTGCTTCTTCTAACTTTGAGAAAGGATGGGATGTTCAAGGCTAGTCTAGACTCTTCCAGGATAGGATAAACTCTTTGGGCTAGCCTTGCCTCTCTGTGTCTCTGAGGTTAACCTCAGAGACTCACAACCTAGGCTATACTCTTAGATTAGGCTAGACTACCAGCTAGCATCAGCCTATAATGATGTTATTCTGCTCATTGACAGGCCATAAGCATTTTCTTGTGGTGGCAGTGGTAAATTACAATGAGTAAAGGGTCTGAGCACCAGAATGGACTGCAGGGAACACTGACTGCAACCTTGTCATTCCTTTTGGGTTTTATCATTGGACTGGAAAGGGAGCAGCAGCTTCTATGGACTGATTTTATTTGAGTGTACCCCAATTTTACATATAAACATGTTTATAAAAACATATTTACAGATGTTCCATACTGTTTCTATCATCAGGAATGGCTAAACAATGGCAAATTAGCATGTAAAAATGATCTTAACTAAAACAGACCTCTCCAAAGTATTAAAGCAACTATGCAAATATTAAAAAGATAATTCCAGTTCCTAGACCAGAGGTCAGCAAACATTTTCTGTAACAGCCAGGGAGTAAGTGGGTTTTGGTCCCTGTCAAAATTCTACATCTCTTCTCATAGTTTTACATCAGTCATTGACAATTTTTAATCAAATAGGTGTGGCTGTATTCAAGTAACGTATGTGGACACCAGGCTGTGAATTTAATATAATTGACATATATGAGACTGTATGGCATTCCATGGGCTGTGTTAGAAAAAGGCCAATGGCCCATGATTCTGGTTCCCCAGACCTCACTAGAAAATTTGTCCTACAATATATTGACTAGGCATGTAGTGGGATTTATGTCTTCACTTATAGGAACCATGATTGATAAACCAACAATGAAGGTCAGTGCCAGTAACACTCATTAAGTTTGGCTTTCATTTTCTCTATTTAAGATGATTAGATATACTTTGATTTTACTGATTGGATAAGGTCAATATCTCCTATCATGTTTATGTTTTATTCTAGATTAGACTCAGTTTCCAAGAGCTGGACTTCAGAGAAGAGTCATCACACAGTTTTTCAAATATGCTTTTCCCCTCTTAAATAGATTTCTCAATGCACTAGTGAAAGATACATCAAGTGGATACTCCCAGAGAGAGCAACAGAACTCACATTACCAATCTACCCTAGCATTTCCCTCTACCTAAGCTTTTGAACAGCCTCTATAATATAGAGAGAGTGAATATTTCCATATGATAGATATTAGAACATCATTTGATGCATTTGTCAGCCAACCCTCCCTATCAACTTATATAACCTTTTATGTTGACCAAGCTGCACAGATAAATGCAGAATACCTGTTGCTGAGCCATAATTCAAAAATTGACTGATACAAATTTGTGTTTATTTGAAGCTTGTCACCCACAATTAATTATTTCTATACATATTTCATATTTTTATATTCCGGTAATTTACATAGCACATGTAGCTTTTGCAAAGTATAGTACAATTCATCAACATCACACTTGTCCCCAGTCATTAATGTCCTGTTAGGACTTAGTCTCATCAAGTTGACAACTTCTACAGGAATAGTTACAGATGCTGTTATGGTTTTTTTTCTCTTGCACATTTTTCAAGTATGTGACAGATCCTGACTTATTCTAGTTTCTTTCAATATCTGTTACAACTCCACTATTAACTTTTCCAATTTTTTACACATCTGTATTGGAACTATTCAGAAAAAGCATCTATTCATGTCAAGAATCACTTCAAGCTGAGTTCAGAATCTTGGATGTATATCAATGAAACCATCTATATCTGAGGTAGCGAATCACTCAGAAAATTTTTGGAACATCTCTGACATTCCCATAGACATGGAAACTAAAAATCAGAAAACCCATGGATTTTCAAAGTGATCATCATTCCTGTCATGTAATGCTGTACCCAGTTATTAGAAATTTTCCTTATATTCTGGAATCAAAACTTGTTTTTTAACAATAAATGATTGACTATCTTTTCATTGGCAATATTTCTTGTTAACTGTCTGATGCCTAATACCGTACACCATACCTGCGACTGCTCAGTCTCAAAAGATGATTCTACTGATCTTCAGAGTACAAAATATAATTTTAAAATCATGTTCATATGATTCAAAAGATGGATAATATGCTGCTTTAAACAAGAGGGGGAGTGAAAAATTTATTTGAAACATAATTTTACTGTCAAATATTGGTATATAATGTGGTTAATAACATTATATAAATGTCACTATAAAAATTTGAAATAGAGCATCACGTACTCTATTATGTGCTTAGCACCCAAAGTCTAGTCTCCTTATATTTGATCCCTTTTACCCTCTTCATCCTTACTCATGGTTTTTTCCTCTTTAATGACCATGATTTAATCTGTATGCAATAGATTTTGATGATCTACTTTTATTTGCGGCTTTTACACTCCACATGTGAGAAAAAAATACAGAATTTTGTGACTTATCCACATGACTAATGAAACCCACAATTTTGATGCTACACAGGAGTAAGCACCAAAAGAGACACAAATATCTTTGGATATGTTTTCACATTAAGTGAAAACTGTCCAAAAATATCTGCTCACATTTAAATGTGAAGAATGTCCCAGCCATGTTTCTGTTCTGCCCCTAACTATTGATGTAATATATTGGCAGAGCCAAAAATTAGCATACATTTACATATGTTGTCTTTTGTCATTTAAGCAAAATGTATGAAGAAATGAATCTCCTAAAAACCACAATTGTGATGTTTACCTCACTCTTATTCTGTACAAATGTCCATAAATTGTCTGTCATGCTGCATTTGCGCACACTCTGGTTATTCATTGATATGCAAAATTATCTGTAAGCCATGTCACATTTTCCCTTCTTCAGTCAATAGGTCTTAGGGAGTTTCTCAAGAGTCCATAGGTATATGCTGAACTAGGAATCCAGTGTATTAGAGTAAACACCAATGGCAATGTGATTACTACTTGAATAACTGTTTGCCCTTAAGGATCCTCCCAGGTTTGGTCATGTATGAACCATTTTAAATTGATGTATTCCTGTGCATGGCCTCTATATGAACCCATGGGTAATATAATACCAAGGTCATAATGTATAGATTAGTTTGCATGGTAACTTGGTGGTCCAAGTTTAAGCATTCACTCTAAAACCAAGGAAAGTCTGTGGAACAAATCTTAGTCCATTTTTAGAGATAAAGACAGACCATTCTGTTGAATTTTGCCCCTTCTAGCTAAGACTGCCTTGTGCTTTAGAGGAGATGGAAGCCATCTGTGATTCTCTAATGGAGCTCAGACAGTTAATAGAATCCACGTTTCTCCAGAGGTCTCTAGGAACAAGGATCCCTATATAACTTGGTCTCTGGTTGTACTACTTGACCAGGTCTTTACAACCCAAGGAATCTTGAGGTTATCAGGTTTTTAAACTTTGGAGTCCAGTTCCTGCTGTTTCTTAGTCCCTCCAGGAGAAGAAACATTAGGGAGTGGTTTTCTACCCTGTTTTTTAGACTCCCTGCTCTTTGTCATTCAGGGCACCAAATTGTGACCCTTGAGGAAAAACAACAATGCTTCTGTACTTTACACAAAAAGAAACATATGGAATATGTGTGGATACTGTAGCCCTCCACAAAAACTTGGAGATTTTGAAGGATAAGTGACCAATGGAGTTTTAGCTCTGTTCCATTTTGAAGTTGTTCCCAAAGTCATCACACCTACCCTGTGGGCAAATGTAGAATTGAAAGCTCTAGCAGGGGACTGGATCCCCACACTGGATTAACAAGGGATAGTATGGTGGGAGAGGGAGGGAAAAGAGGAGGAGGAGGTGAAAAAGAGGTAGTAGATGGAGGAGAAGGAGAGGAGTATGGCAAGGAATAGAAGGGGGAGGAGAATAGAAAGAAGAGTAGGAGGAGGAAGAGAAGCACTGGCAGGAGGAGGACATGAAGGAAGAGGATCTGGAGGAGGAGATGGAAGATACAAGAAAGGAAGAGAAGGAGCAGGACTATAATAACATGGAGGATGCAGAGGAAAATGGAAGAAGGGTAAGCAGCAGAAACAAATGAGAAAATGGCAGTGAATTAATGCAAAGCTTAACTGCAAGTGATTACAGATGATGATGCTGAACCAAGGTGGTTACCTGGCTTGAGTAACTTTAATATACACATAACATTTTACCCACCTACTCTTCTGGTAGATGACTGCTACATGCGTATCCAAAGTTTAATCAAACTTGCCTTCTCTCAAAGGAAAGTTCAGCATATACCTTCATTATCTTACCTCTGGGGTTTGTCACCTCTACAGGCCCATGTCTCCCTCTAAAAATTATATCAAACTCTGGAAACAGTGAGGAGGCTTTGCCAGAACTGTAGGTGACATGGGAATAATGTGATGTGTACATTAATGTTACTCAAAGTATCTGGATTGGTACTGCAGCAGAAGCTGGGTCCACCTGTAGTTAGTTTGGGAGAATTAACTCTCAATTTTTATGTGTTTTATTCTTATTTTTCTCCTCCTTGTTCTTCATCTCCTCCTCCTGTTCCTCTTACTCCTTTTATTTCTTGACCTCCTGCTACTCCTCCATTTATTTTTCCTTGTTTTCTTTCTTCTCTTTTCCGCTCCTTTTCTTCCTTCTCCTATTTGTTCTCCTTCTTTGCTCAGACCAGTTCTAAGCCTATTGAGGATATGGTCTACTGGGAACAGTGAGCAAACTTGCAACCCAGGAATATGTCCCACCTGCATCTTTCAAATCCTTCCTGGTGCCACAAATCACTATTATCCATCATGTATGTGGTATTGCTTTTGATTTACTACTTAGGTATAGGCAGTTCTCATGATTTCTGCTTAGACTTCTGCTCCATATCAGCCCCCATTTCTCTGAAATTCTGTGTGTGTTTCATTCTCCTGCTGTGGTTGATTCAGTTATGCATTCTTTAATTAGGGACTAGCAAAGGATGGGTTTGACACATCTCTGGCCCTCACAGATGTCTCATCATGCAGCTCTTCAAATATTCTTTCAACTCTTCAGTATATTTCTCAATCTGTATGTGAAAGCTATGCTCTTGGATATTCACAAAGTGTGAAAAATGATTAATATTACCAATGAACTCCAGCATTTCTGTCTCCACAAGATTTTGAAGTGCTTCTTCAACATTAAAAGATAAGTCAGTTTCCATATCCATGTCGCACCTATAGGTTCACCATTAGATGCATTTTTTATAAAATTAACTTTATTGTTGAAAGTATTACAAATATCCCACCTTTCCACTTTTGATTCCCACCCCTTAGCCCACCTGCAGGCCTTTACCTATGGTTATGCATATAAGCATATAAGTTCTTAGACTAATCTCTTCCCACCCATTCACCTCCCTTCCTTTTCTCTCAGATTTTTCAGTCTGTCCTATGTTTCTATGCCTCTGCATTTATTTTGTGCATTGGTTTATTTTGTTCATTAGATTCCACTGATGAGTAAGATCATGTGACATTTGCTTTATTTGACTAGCATATTTTGCTTAGAATGATCCTTTCCAGGTCTCACTATGCTGCCTCATAGGGCAAGGGATCCTTCTTTTATAAGACTGTACAGTATTCCATGGTGTAATTGTTTGAGAAGTTGCTTGATTTAATGTTAAAGTTATTGAATATATAGACCTATTTTGTGTCCTAATGATCAGTCTATCTTTGAGAATGTCCCATGTGAAGTGGAAGAGAATGTATACTCTGTAGTTTTAGGGTGAAATGTTCTATAAATGTCAATTCGATCCATCTGATCTAGTATACTATTTAGAGTTACTGTTTTTCTGTAGATTTTCCCCCCCTGGAATATTTATCCAGCAAAGTTAGTGGGGGTGTTAAAGTCTCCTACTGTGACTGTATGGCTGTTGATGTGTCCTTTAAAGTCCTCAAGAGTTGGAGTTTTTGGTTTGTTTGTTTCCAAGCTGTGTATTTTGTTCTGAAGTGGGTCTCTTGTAGACAACATATATTTGGGGTTTCTTTTCTTATCCATTCTGCTACCCAATGTCTTTTGATTGGGGCATTTAATCCATTTATATTCAATGTTTTTATTGATAAATGCTTATCTATTGCCATTTTATTTCCTTATGTCTATATTTCTCATTCTCTCTATTTCGACTTTTTATTATAGTCATCCCTTTAACATCTCTTGCAATGCTGGTTTGGTGGTGATTAATTTATTTAGCCTTTTTTAATGTTGTTGTGAAAATCTCTTTATTTCACAAACTATTTTGAATGATAGCCTTGGTTTCAAATTCTTGTTTTGCATTACTTTGAATACTTTATGGCATTCCAGTCTGGCCTATAGAGTTTCTGATGAGAAATCAGCTGACAGCCTTATAGGAACTGCTTTGTAGATAATGGCTTGCTTTTCTCTTGCTGCATTTAATATACTCTGTCTTGAATGTTTGGCACTTTAATTATGATGTATCTGGTTAGGGGGTTCTTTGGGTTCTTCTTGCTTGGTACAATGTGTGCCTCCTGAACATGTGCAACTTTTTTCTTGACAAAGTTAGGGAAGTTTTTTTGCCATTATTTCTTCAGAGCGGTTCTCTAACCTTTCTTATTTTTGACCTCTTCTGGAACACCTATGATATGAATAATATTACTTTTCATGTTGTCCATAGATCGCTTAAACTGCCCTCCTGTTTTTAAATTTGTTTTTCTTTTTGATTTTCTGGTTGAGTTATTATTATTATTATTATTATTATTATTATTATTATTATTATTATTATTATTTACTCTGTCTGCTAATTTTCTATTTTCATTGTCAGCTCCCCCAAATCTGCTGTATCATTATTCCAATTTGTAGGGTTTTTTTAATTCTTCTATGCCACTCTTAATTTCCTTCATAGTTTCTATATAATTTTTCATGCCATTGATCACCTTTATGATCAGAATTCAGAACTCTGTAACTGCTAGATGGCTTATCTCCATTTTGTTTAGCTCTTTTTCTGGAGAATTATTTTATTCTTCTATTTGGGCCCTGCTTTTTTGTCTCCCTATTTTAGCTGTTTGCTTGGATTTGTTTTTATGTGTTAGGTATATCTCCTAGGACTCTCAGTCTCTTGGATGATATCTGGCGCAGGCCAATGACAGACTCTGTTTCTGACTGGCCTTGAGTACCTGTTTAAATTTAATCCACACTCTGCAGTTTCTGATTTTCTTTTCTGGGGCTGGGTTTATTAGAATGGGACCAAATGTTCACCACGGTCTCTTTTAACAAGGTCTGATTTTTGAAGCAAATCAGCTAATGAATAAACACCAGATGCTGTTATTCAGTCTCTTAGTTAGCCTCAGAATACAGGGGATAAGGCAGCTAACACTTATCATTCTCCTAAGTAAACACAGACTGTAGAAACTTTATGGTGTGGGGCCAGAGATTTTCCAGAAGGGTAGGGCAATTGCTTTCCCCAGGAAAAAGCTGCTTAGAAGGTAACATCTGCTGAGAAAGATGTCCTCTGTCATGTGGGTGAATGACTCAATACTGGGTCATTCTGGTACAATGTGTGCCCTCCATAATCAATATATTCCCCAAGTCAGGCCCCTGGATTGTCCTCACACTTCTCTCATCCACTCTGCCTCTGACTGAGCCCAAGGTGAGTGGCTGCACATGAGTGTACATTGGCCTTTTAAGAGAGTATCTGCTTTTCTCAGCCAGATGTTATGTATATTCTTTCTCAAGTCTGATGCTCTGTGCTCAGAAGCCCAGATTAGGGTTTATAACCCAGACTTCTCAAGGTGGTTTTTTGGTATTTTAGCTATAATTTTAGTTTGGTTCTGAGAGAGTGTCAGTGTAGCTTCCACTCAATCTGTGGCCATCTTGGATCTCCTCTGGATGAATTTTTCAGCCAAACATCCCATTAAACAGTTAGATTCTTTGCTAGTGACTGAAACTTCAAATATAAACATACAATTTCTGTCTGGTAAGCCCAAATTAATACATATCATTTTATCCAACTTTACATTCCTTTTAACATTGCTCCCCAGTATTAACTACTTCCACACATATTCTGAATTTTTCGGTGTGTGTAAAATATGGGGCTAATTATTTCTTCCTTAGTGCTGCTCATTTTCTCAAGGGTAACACTTTGTCCCAACTTTTAGAGTACTATTTGTTTTTGAATCTATTCATGGTTGTCACAGCCACAGGAGAGGTCACTACCATATTATCTTTGTGCATTCCCTCTTGAACATTTTTCCAGTCTGTGACAATCCTGAATTATTCTTCCTTTTTCCAATATTGGCTATGATTCTGCTATGAACCTTTCTAAATTTTCTCTCTTCTGGCTTTGAACCATTGATAAAAATAATAATGCATGTCCTGAATTTCTTAAAGCTGAATCTGGAGTTTTGGATATGAATTAAGTAGTCCATCTCAAGTTGTGTTAAATAACATATCCCTATCTATTTCTGGGGACTATTTAGAATTTTTTTAGCATGTCTTTGTCAAAACACAACTATGAAAACTGAAACCCAGGCTATACATTTGATATCCACAGCAGTCCTCCTTCCTCCAACAAGTGAGGCTGTAGCTCAGTAGTTTGAAATTTTCTTGCTTGTTGGGAGTCTGTAATCAGAGGTTGGTTTTGTAACCCTTAATCATTGGTTTTCTATTTCTTTTTAATAGACACTGTTCCTAAGTAACTCTATGATGGCAAAGCCACACAGCAAAATTTTGTTGCCCTGTCTCAAAATGATTCTTCTGATCCTTATGAATAATCAGTAGGTAAACAAAATATGTTTATATTATTCAAAAATTTAAAAATATCTCTTTTTTCCTGAACAAGAGGAGAATAAAAACCTTTTTGTAAAATTTATTTTGCTATTCAGTTTTTAAAGATAATGTGGTCGATAATACTATATAAATTTTACTTGTCCAACTTCATAGTACAATATACCCAAGTAGGTTGTGTTCTCACCATCCAATTTCCACTCCCCTCTCTTCTATTTTATTTAACTCCCTTTATTCTCCTTGATCTCCCTCATGCTTTTCTTCTTATTTGGGCCACCATAAACTTGTCTGTATATATCATATTTTGTTTGTTTATTTTGTTGGTGGTTTCACATTTCATGTATGAGGGAAAATATAGGGTCCCACTTCCTCCTCTTGATTAATGAAGTCTCCCACTTTGAGGTTTCACTTTCAGGAAGCTTATATGATCCACATTTCTCTTTGTATGTTTTAGTTCACTGAGCTAGAACTGTCTAACCATCTTTGCCCAAATGTCATTGTGAATGATGTTCCATCCTTACTTTTTTCACGTCCCTGATTATTAATGCAAAATAATAGCTAGAGCCATGAATTAGTATCTACTTCTAAATATGCTCATTTATCATCCAAGCAGGGTGAATGATGAGGTGAACTGCCCAATCTCTGCACGTTTTAATCATTTCATTGCCCACTGTCCTGCACAAATGTCCAGAGATGGTCTGTGGTGCTGCAGCTGTCCATTTACTGTTTGGTCATTGGTGTCAAGCAAAATTATTATTAATGGCATGGCATTTCTTCTTTTGTCAACAAGTCATAGAAGACATTCCTTGAGTCCCCTGGTCTAGGTTCTAAGGAGGATCCATTGTATAGTAGTAGCAAACAAAAGCAATTGGGCCACATCTTATATTACTGCTTTGGTCCTCTCAGGTTTGATTAAGCTGAAACCATATAATTAATTTTTAATTTTTGCTGTTAATCTTAACCTAAGGATATTCATTTTAATTCTGTTTCTAAATAGAATGGAAGAGATGGTGGAAGGGAGAAGTAAAGAGGGAGAGTAACATCAATGTGACTTAGACACATAGACTGGAGTCCTACTGAACTCGCTTCTACTCTGAGCAGTGAGCAATCTTTCCACCAAGGAATATGTCACAAAAAATGGAACCCACAATGAATAGGTGCCCTAAACAGCAACACCAGCCAGGACTAAGTTGATGTAGTTATTCTTGTATATGTCCTCTTATGACTGAAGGCATTTTATCAAAATCAGGTCATAATAAAGTGCTCACATTGTGTGGTAACTTGGTGTCTTATTGGTAGGATTTCAAATAAACACTTTGTGACATATCTCAGTCCATTTTCAGGGTGATGACTTTCCCTTTCCCTGAATGTTTTCCCCTCCAATGGAGGACTGCTCTGTGCAAAAGAGTGAAGACAAGCCATGTGTGATGCCATAAAGGATATCAGCCTGAGACTGAAAATCTTGCCTCAACAATGGTCACTGTGTTGCCAAGATCCTGATGAAACTTGGCCTCTACGTCTACTTCTTGTCTAGCTCTCTCAAAGCCAGTGAATTGTAATTATCAGTTTTGCCAGCTTTCTACCTTAAACCTTTCCTATTTTCTCACTTCTTGCTTTGAGCTGCTGAGACACAAATATACACGTCATGAAGGTCTTAAAGTCGAATCTGGAGACAGATGTAAGTCAAGTAAATCACTCATGTCTACTGTTGGTGTTCACTTAGAAATTTTTTACAAGGTCTATATCAACACAGTGACTAAAAATAGAAGCAAAGAAACCCCATCGGATTGTTACAGTAGTTATCATTACTCCATCTAGTGATGTTGTTACCCAATATTTAGAAATTGTCTGGTTTGGCAGTATGGAATCAAATTTTAAAAAAACTTATTAATATATTTTTTTCTTTTCTTATACATTATTCCTTATTATCCATCCCAGGGATAATGCCATATAGCACATCATCCACTGTCCAGTCTCAACAGATGATTTACCTGATCCTTAGTGAACAAAAAGTGGACAAATATATGTTCATGTTATTGAAAAACAGAAACAATCTCTTCTTTTCTTAAAGATGATGGCCAGTGGCAAATTTTATATGTAAACTTATTTGATCATTAATGATTGGGATATTACTTTGTTAGTAACATGTTATATGTCAGTTGTACAACTTCATAAAATAACAGTGTTCTCCATTTTGTGCTCACCACCAAAGTCTAGTCACCTTGTTTTTCACCCCATTTCCTGTCCTTATCCTCTTTTGCTTTTTACACTCTGGCAACCACAATTGTTTTATGTGTATTAAGAGATTTTGTCTCTTCTTTTATATGTAGCTTTTGTATTCCACAGATGAGAGAAAATATGGAATGTGCCACATTACCCTCTTGTTTAAGAAAATCTTTCACTTTGAGGCTACAGAGAGATGAGCATCCTAAGAGACACATATATATATTTGTACGTTTTTGCCCACTGAATAAAACCTCTCCACAAACCTTTCTTCAAATTTCAGTGTGAAGAAATGTCTAATCATGTTTCTTTTATATCTCTTGCTATTCATAAAAAATGCTGGCCAGTGCCATGAGTCATCATGTACATGCATATCTAATTATTTGTAATTTAAGTAAGTTGAGGGATTAGTTCAACTGCACCAAAACCTTCTCATTGTAATGGTTTTCTTACAGGCCCTCCTTCATGAATATTTACAAATGTACTGTCATGCTTCAGCTATCTGCTCTTCAGGTGATAATCCATACTTGCTAAATTATCTGTAAGCCAGGTCACATCTTTTCCTCCCTCTGTCAGCAGGTAATTAGTAGTTTCTAATGCATCCAAAGGGCTATGCAGTAATAAAGATACAATTTATAGAAATAGTGACTGAGTGACTTACATAAATCTTTGTAACTCAAGGAACATTCCCAGGTTGATAATGCAGTTTTCCACGTTAAATTTCTGATATAGTCTTACTTTGAGTGGTGAAAATAATTTCTTTATGTGTTTCATCACACCTAAGTCACAATTGACACCTCAACTTGCATGTTAACTTCATGGCTGGTGTAAAAGCATTTCTTCTTTGAAAACAAGGAAATCCTTGAAGACAAACCTCAGCCTATTTAGATGCATGATGAAAGACACCCTGAATGTTTATCCTTCTTCCTTAGACTTCTTTCGGCTTAAGAGCAGATGAAAGCCACTTGTTATGGAAAGGTGGACCTCAGCCAGAGACTGGATCCCTTTCTCCACACATGTCCCTTTAGAGCCAATTTCCCTTTGGAGCTTGGCATATATGGCTATTCGTTTTCCACCCTCTACAACCCAAAAAACCTTGATGATAAATTTAGCAAGATTAGGGCTTCAGTTCCTGCTCTTTCTCATTTTTCTCTGTGACTATGGAGGCAGGAATATCATGTAGGAGCTTTGCTGCCCTATGTTTTGATTTCAATAAGCTTTCTGAGTCTGAGCACCAAAGTGAAAGAAGAGGGGGGCACTTAAATGCTTGTTTACTGGTTTAACATGACTTTCCAGGCAGATTGTTGGTTCAACCATGTGACTGTATCTTTATGAAATAATTGTATTTGCCAAATTTGACTGAAACATAGCCAATAGTAAGTACTCAAAAGAACAATGGTTATTTTTAATTAAAATAAAAATCTTGGTTGAGAAGCCTTAGCATCTACTCTGTGATACAACATCAGGCCTCCGTAAGGATCCAAACAAAATCTTTATCTGCCAGGGAAACATATAAGAATGTAAAGTCTGCTGCAGTATATTGTTTGGGTCATAGAGCAGCTAGTACAGCAGTCTCATTCTTCTCCTCATCCTCCTTATTCTCTTCTTTCAAAGCCATATTAAAAGTTTATTTGCATGTGGTCAAATAAGCATTCCTGCATCTTCCAAATACATGATGGTGACACAAATCTCTAAGAGTCATTCCAGTATGACTTGAGCTTTTGATTTAACACTTACTCAGGTATAGGGAGTTCTAATGCCTTCTGGTTAAATTTTCCCACCTGAGTAGCCCTCATTCCCTAGTGATCCAGTGTGTGTGTTTATTCCACTGCTATGGCTATTTCAGTTATGCTTTCTATTAAAGGATAACAAAGGGAGGTGTCCAACCAAATTTGTATGTACTTCAAAGTTAACCTTAGCTAAAACTCGTTGGTCAGCTGATGTTCAAAAGTTCATTGTCTTATGTGTTTTCTTCCAAATAAACAGTTACCCTGGTTAAGGAAAAAAAAAAAAAAGGCTATCAGAATTTGTGAAAAGGTATGAAATAAGCTTAACAGTATACATCTTTTGTTGTCTGTTGTGGGTCTTTTCTTCAGGCTCTGGTCTCTTTTTTTCATTTTATAATTTTTGGTGTGTAAACTGACTCGGGTCTCAGATATGGTTAATGGGTTCATGGAATGTTTTTCGTAATTCCATTGAAACCCTTGTTCACTTCACCTAAAACACTTCTGCTTCACTAGGTGGAGGAAAAATGTACTGATCTTGCTGTCTTCAGTTCTAGGAATGCCATGGCTATTTAGCCAACATGGTTGGTAAGTCCTTGTTAGACTCTTTGATGAACTTTTAAATTGCAGTCATTTAAGGTGATCAGCTCTACTGTGAGTTTGGTGGTAGCACAATGCCAATTGGCCCTTGCCACCAGTGAATACAATGTTTCTCATCACATTTAGATTGTCACTTGAGACACTGCAGTGATCAATGTTTTGCCTTCAGATAGGAGTCATAACACATATCTTCAAATGTGCTGTTTTCTTTCATTAAAATATTTCTCAGTGTATTGGTGAAGGGTATGCCATGTGAACAGTCACAGTTTGTGAACTAGGACTCATATCACAAATCCACTTGAACATTTTTACTTCCCTAAAATTTTGAAAACCTTCTTCTGTATTAAAATCAGCTTTTGACTGCCTCTTCTACATTAAAAATATGTTACCTTTATTGGCCCATCAATGGAAGCATTTCCACCCCCCAGCCAAACATCATAATCTTTTAAATCATTTCTAAATGACCCAAGCTGAAGATATGAATGCACATTCTCTCTCTGGTGGGTCCCACATTAACAAATTCCCTCTCATTGATATTTATGTTTATTTGAATATTATCCTCAACCATTATTAATTTCAACACATATTCTACATTTTTCATACATTGTAAATGACCAAGCTCACATAGTTCTCCATAGAGAAATAAACCTCCTTAAATGTCACACAATGTCCCTCACCTTTAGTGTCTTGAAAAGATATGAGTGGTCACTTCCATTATTAGTCTTGTGGGTTCCTTTTTGAACATTTTTCAGTCTGTGACAAATACTGAATTATTCTAGTTTTCTTCAGTATAAGTTGCAATGCTTCCATAAATTTTTCCAATTTTTCTTACATCTGATTTGGAACATCTGATACCAAAAAATCAATTTATATCCTGTGGCTCTTCAAGGTGAATCTTGAATCTTGGCTATAAATCTAGAAAACCATCCATGTCCCCTGTTGTGGAAAGTTAAGAAATTTTTTAGGATGTCTATTTGTCACCAAATATATGGAATATAGAAACCAGAAAACCCAGTGGAGAGGTACAGCAGTCTGAAATCTTTCATCCAGTGATGCTGTAGCCAAATATTTAGAAATCGTCCAGCCTGGCCAACATGGTTCAAAAGTTGAGCATCAACATATGATCTAGGAAATCCCAGTTTGATTCCCGGTCAGGTCCTTTGTCCAGGTTGCAGTCTCAATCCCCAGTAGAGGAAGTATAAGACACAGCTGATCGATGACTCTATTATCACTGAAGTTTCTATTTCTTTCTCCCTCTACCATGCTCTGTCTAAAAACAATAAAAATATATTTTTTTTTTAAAAAAAATAGTCTTGAGTGGACTGTGGAATAAGAATTTTTAAAACCCTTTCTTTTCCTATTAATAGACAATATTCCTCATTAACTTTCTGATGGTTAACATCCTAATTCAAGCCTGCTACTTCCCAGCTTCAACAGATGAGTCACTATACCATTGCTGAAAAATATAATTAATCAAATTATGTTCATATTATTTCATTATGATCATTGTATTGCAGTAGGAAACAAGGCCAATTGGGCCACTATTTATATAAATGGTTTGTGCCACCAGCATCCTCCAAAGCTTGAATATGTATGTGCCACTTTAAACTGATGTAGTTTTCCTGTGTCTGGACAACTTTATGACATTATCGGTGATATCACACCCAGATCATAATGGACAACTCAGTTTACATGGCTACTTAGTGACCCATTGTTTACCATTTCATTTTTCAAACACAGGAGACAAATCTCAGTTCATTTTGAGAGGTGATGGCAGCCATTGTCCATGAATAGTTACCCCTACCAACTAAGGCCACCTTGGGTTTTAGATGGGTTGCAATCACCTGTGTTTTGTTGATGGACCTCAGCGCAAGAATGGAAACATTGCCTAACCACAGATGTCTGGGCAGACAAGATCTGTATAGAACTTGACATTTTGGGTTCCTACTTGCCTCTCTCTCTACAACACATTGAACCATATGGTCATTTTTGCCAGCATCTGGTCCTGATCTATCACAGTGAATCATGAGGTGGTGGGATTTTCTGCCCATTAAAATAGTCTTCATACACTTAGAACACTACAGTGAGAAAAGAGGATGAATGCTTTCAAGCTAGTATTATGGTGGAGATGATTTTTGAGGTAGAATGATGGTGTAAGCACTTGGTTCCATTTTTATAAAAGAAATTTATTTTTCTAATTTGACTCAAAAGAGCATCAGGAGATGTTCCTCAAAATAATAATATTGTTGTTTGATGATATCAAGGGCTTGGGTGAAAACCCAAAGCTTCTATACTGAGATTCACCTCCAAGCCTTCCTAAGGCTTCACAAAATATCTATATCTGCCTGGGAAACTTGTGGGATCATCACATCTGTAGAAATGTTTGGCCCAGGCCAAAAATCTGTTAGTGCTGCAGCCTGAACATGTTTCAGTGCCCTCTCCTTTTTAGGGTCACATTCAAAAAAATCTAAATTTCAGGACACTCCATAATGAGCTGGAATCATATGCTCCACTAAGAATTATGATGCCTCTAAATTCTTGAGATCTACAGGCCACTGTGCCTGCATCTTCATTGTTGGCAAAATGAAAGCCCACAAATAATTGTTTACCTAGAATCAGTTCCAGCGTCTACTTAATTCCACTGGAACCAAAATTTTTAAATTGTTGAGAATAATTCTACAGTTTAGTCATTTATTTTGCCACATTTGATTATAAAATTGCATCAAATCTAGAGTAGTATTGTTTTCACTCACTTGGTCCAGTCTGCATAATGCCATCCTTGTAATGGAACACCGGGTAGGATATTCTGGGGATCAAAAAGTCAGTCAAGACTCCTGTAAAGTAGATGAAGACCTATGGCTGTAAACATGATACACTTTAGTAGTAAGATAAGAAATGTATATACTGGCCTTGCTGGGTGAGAGAAGGCAACTTTGACTGAACTTTTGGTACACTGGAGAGGTGAGTTGGCAGCAAACCAAGTTTATGTCTGTATAATGTAATGTGTACATTGAATTGACTCAACCAAACTAACATCACTGATTCAGCCTCAGCAGCTAGAGTCACCTACACTAAAGTTTCCATCAATTCATTGTCATAGTCCCAGTTATTTCTTGTCCTTACACACCTTTCAGCTCGTCCTTCTCCTTCTCCTCCTCTTACCCCTGCTCCCCTCATTTCCTCCTCCTCCTCCACCCTCCTCTTTAATTCCTCCTCCTCCGCCACCTGCTCTTGCTCCTTTTTCTCTTGCTCCTGCTCCTAATGCTCCTCCTCCTGTTTGAGTCTCCAACTTCCTGTTCTTTTCCTTCTACTCCTTTCTCTTCCTTCATCTGCATGTCCTACTCCCCTCCCAAGCCTCCTCTTTTTATCCTCTTCTCCTTTTCCTCCTCTGCTACCAACTCCACATTTTTCTGAAACTGCTCCTTGTCTTTTTCTCCTCCTCCACCTGCTAAATCTCATTTTCTTTTCCATTAAATTTCTTCTCTTATTTCTCCTCCTCCGTCCTCTCCTTCTCTTACTTATCCTTTCTGCTCTTTCACCATGTATCTTTCTCCTCATTCTTTTCCTTTTGCACAAGCGAAATCAAATTTGCATGCATATGTAGTTGATTCATCCAGCATTCTTGAATATTTTAAAACCTTGATGATGCCACAAATATCTAATATACATCCAGATATGGAATATATCTTTGATTAGCAACTTATCTTGGTATAGGCAGTTGTAATGGTTTCTGTTTAGATTTTAACCCCATTGCAGCACTCACTCCTCAGTAATACACAGTGGGCATTCATTCTGATCCTATGGCTGTTTCAGGCACACATTCTGGAATCAGGAGAAACCATAAAATTTGTAATGACATTTCAACCCACTTTAAAATTGACCTCAGCTAAAACTCCACTGGTCACCCCGTTTCTTCCAAAAATCCAGAAATTGTCTGTCCTGCTGCTGTTTTCGACTTGCTGGTTAGTGTTTGATATCTTCAAAATCATCAGTAACCCAGGCCACAACTATTATTTCTCTATCCTATGAATGACAGATACACTGTACAGAAGTAAGGACCAATTGCAATGGGCCACCTTTTTTACTACTCTCTTTTTTCCTCTTCCAGGTTTAATCATATATGTACCACTTAAAATAGAGGTACTGTTCCTCTTTATGATTGTTCCTCTATATGTACCACTTAAAATAGAGGCACTGTTCCTCTTTATGATTGTGTGAGTGACATCAAACACAGGTCATAAGGGGCAGCTCAGATTCCATGGAAAGTTGGTGGCCCATGGTTAAGCATTCTGTCTTTGAACCCAAGACAAATCTCTGGCACAAATCTAGGTTTATTTTGAGAATTGATGTCAGCTCCTCACCCTGAAGATTTGCCCCTCCTAGCTAGGGCTGCGTTGGGATAAAGAATGGAGAAAACTACTAGTGATGCCCTCCTGGCCCTACAACACATGACTATAGAATTTTCTAGGGAGCCAAATTCCTATGGATTTGGTCTCTAAGATTATGTTACCTAGTTCTAATTCTCTGAGAGAGAGACTCAGATACTCTGATGTAGGCTCAGCAATTCACACATAGTTTTAGTTATCCAGGGATTAGATGCTCTGCTCTGAGTCTCTGAGTCTAGCTTAGACTCGCAAACTAGTCTAGACAATCAGGAATAACTATGCTTTCATGTTTGCATCTATCTTCAACATTGTCACATTGTTCTTGTGTTGACAGTGGAAACTTGTAGAACCCTACTATCTGTTGAAGACAAGGCCAAGATCAAAGATCAGCTTTTAGAGCAGCCAACTTTGTAACTCCCTAGATGACATCACACCCTTGTCCTAATGGACATCTCCGGAAGCATGCTTACACTGTGGCCCATGATTAAGAAATTTTTCTATGAAACCAAGAGAAGTGTTGGGACAAATATGAGTTAATTTTCATACGTGATGACAGCACCCTTCTCTGAATGTTTGCACCTCCCAGCCAGGATTGCCTGGGGTTTAAAGGTAATGAAAGCTGCCTGAAATGTGCATATGGACCTCAACCAGAGTAGAGCCCTTGCCTCTACAGATATCCAGGATGCGAGGACCCCCCATGTCACTGGGCCATGTCACTGTAACTTCTTGTTCAGCTATTTACAACCCAGTGAAACATAATGATAAAGGTTTTTTGTTGTTGTTTTTTTTTTTAACATGTAGGTCCAGTTGCTACTGTTTATTAAGAACTCAGGAGGTAGCAATATCATTGAAGGGTTTACTGTCTTGTGTTCTGGTCCCCATGTGAAATCTAAGTCAGAAATGTACATGAAAGAATAGGGGGAATGCTTAAGTACTTGTTTTCTGGGTGGAAATGATTTTTAATATTGGATGATTGTCCAAGCAATTGGCTCAATTTTTAAAAACAACTTTTTTTGTCAAATTTGGCTGAAAAGAAAAAAAAAGGCCAAAATTTAGTCCTCAAAACAACAATAGTTATTTGTAGGTTATAGGAAGACCTAGGTTGAAAATGTTGATCATCTACAAAGTGATCCACAGCCAGGTCTTCCAGGGACAGCAAACAGAAACTCTATCTGCAAGAGAAATTTGTACAATCATATAATCTGCTGCAATGTGATTTCTATGAAAAGAAATCAATCAGTAAGAGCGAAGACAACAAATTCTTATCTGAGAATCCAATCAAGACAACTTTTAAATATTGTGCTACAGCATCATTATTTGAAGGAGTGAGGACCACTGTTGAAAGCCTATAGGTGTTCTGGTTTTTAGGTTCCATGTTTGTGATGATGACATAAGTGTTTTTAAAAATTTTAGAGTGATCCACAACAACAGCCATGGATGGTTTTCTTGATTAATATTCAAGACTCCAGATTCACATTGAAGAGTTTCATGACATGAATAGATGTTTTATCTCAATAGTGCCAAGCCAGATGTAAGAAAAATTGAAAATTTCATGATAGTGTTGTAGCTGATATTGAGGGAACCTAGAATATGTCTGAATGTGTCAAAGAATGGAGTAATATGCAAGAGGAAACACACAAGATTAATCATGGCAGTGATCAATTATCTAGAAGTTGTCACCTTAACAAAACTCAAATCTCTACAATACACTATAGGTGAAAGACAAAATTTGATGTTTTTGGAAGTTTGCAACTATTTGGAATAACTAATTGAGCCCAGTACATTGTTAAGCAGAAAAATATGGAATATGTGTGGCAATTATTAAACGTGAGAGAAAATGTTAAGAGATACATAAATTTGGATGACAGAATTTATTGATTTGGGATCAACTTATGGTGGATCTGCCCTTATACCTGATATGTGGGATATTTGTAAGGACTGTAAAAGTTTATTGAAATGGTTTGCTGAGAAATGAGTCCAATGATTGATCGATAAGTGTGACAGGAAATGTTCAGTTTCACATTAATGTAGAAGAAGAAATTCAAAAGCCAGGAAGACAAATGTTGGTGTGGATATGTCATGTGTACTCTTGTGCGCTCTGGGAGTGTCCACATGGAATACATTTCACCAATATATTGAAGAGTGGAAGCAGCATATTTGAAGAAATGCATCATGACTCTTCCTATAGGACAGACTTTGGGAACTGAAGCCTCTCAATCATAAATTCTAAATGTGATTGGAGACATTGGATATTTGTAAGGCAGTGGCCAGTGGGCCTTGTCCAATAACAAAACTCATGGTTGATATGATCTCTGTTAAAGACAGCAAATCCACACAGAGTCTAATGGACTGACTGGCACTAACCTGCAGTTCTGGCTGATTAATCATGGTATTCTTAGAAGTGAAGAGAGAAAGCCCTCTGCATTCTTTTATTATGTATTGTGGAAAAAGAGTTCAAGCAAGACCCAGGATTCTGGCAGCCTGGGCACTGCACCCCTATCTCTCAGAGAGAGAGGCCGACCAACAGTAAATAGAGCTGCTTTAAGTTTCTTTAGTTCTGCTAGTTGCAGGTTGAACCACAGATTCTAGGACCAAAAGAAGTTCTGCTGTCATTTGCAGGGCTCTCTATTTCACATGCAATGGTCCTATTCTATCAATCATAATTACACAGCGATAGCACATGGTGGTTCTTTTCCACAGTGCATTTGCTCTGCCTGCTATCCTGTCTCCACTAGCCTTGGATTTTATGAAAATTTATCTGAAATCCTACTGACTACATCAATTGTTATGCAAAAAGCCATATTTGGAGAAGTTCTCAACATATTGTTTGCAGATTCCAAAGAAATCATTTGGAGGATACACTGGAGAAAAAAAAAGGTTATGTGAGGACTTATTTGCACACAAGAGATGGACTGCCAGTGAGGTCAAAGCAACCAAGGCATTTTAAAAAATGGGTTATGTAGGGTACTTAAAAAAAAAAAGTGTAACAAATCCTGCATGTAGGGTTGATGAGTTTATGTGAAAGCTCTGTTAGAAAACAAACAAACAAACAAAAAAGCAACCACGTGCTATTTAAAACCCATGCTTACAGCATGAAACACTTATTTTGGCCATTTCTTAATTAAGGAGCTAGACAGGCACCCAATCTCCCACATAACAGTAGAAGGTGGACTTTATTATGTTCCCATAGGAGGGTAGAGGAAGTTTGGAATTAGGGAGGAGTCCATGTTCTTGCATCCCACACAGAGTGTGATTCTCAAACATCCCCATTAATTAAAAAAAAATAATAATATTAGGCAATACAATTACCTGCAGTGTGAGCAATTACTTAAGATCCTTTGCAGTGGAAAATATTCCAAAACAGCTAATGATAAAATCCAGTCATCACAGGGGAAGCAACTGCCACACAGCTTTGTGGAGACGACAACATGACCCATTGTTGATTTAGAATATCCATTCCCCAAAGGGTGTGGTTATGCAAACTTGAGCTGCAGTAAAAGACCCCTTACCACTTTTAGAAACCTGCCCCTTGAGAAAAAGTGCACTCCTTAAACACGAGCTGGCATGATTTCTTCCATGCTACACTGAATAATATATGCACAAGAAAAATACTAGCTAACTTTGATAAATTTTCAAGTCTGAAAGGATGTCCCCACCATCCAATTTGTGACAGTAGCTGGGAAGTACAAAATAAATCTTTTGATTTGATATTGGTATCTCAGTTTTGCTGCTTGGGGCAGAGTACTCTGCTCAAATTCAAAAATAACCCTCTCCATAGTCATGCTCCAGAGGCACTACAGAAAATGTTATATTAACTAATGTTAAATAACCATGATATGCAGATGTGGATTACTCACTCTGGAATTAATAACATAGAACTTTGGACTGCAAAAATTGTCACCCTGAAAGAGTGTCTATCCTCCCACCAGTATAGAGAGATTTACAAGGCTATACATAACCTTATTCCTGGAATAAGGTTCTGTTGGAAGTTACCTTGGAAGGTTTTCCCCCTATGCTATTTTGGAAAACCTGCAGGTCCCAAGGAAGACTTTTTTGTCCTGAACAGGAAATCTCCCATGCTAATTTGGTTACTCTTCACTCATCCTTTGAGTTTTGAGCCCTGCACTGAAGAGGAAGAAAGCCTGAATTTCCAAAGAATCAAGACATCCTCAAAGACTTTCTACCCCCAATTACTAGGTGGGTTATTTTTCCTGCATTTTCAGTAGAGAAAACTATACCTGAAGACCCACTCCCACTAATATAAAACTGATAACCTGGGGTCAGGTGAAAGAAATTGGGCAATACTATGTATCCATAGGTTATTGTCAACCCTCTGCATGCCACTAAGTCCTCCTTAACTTGAAGGAAAATTCTGGGTTTTGGGGACACCTGGGCAGCTGATGAAATCTAGAAACTATAGCCCTTCTCCCAATGTTGACTTGCCAGAATGAAAATTGAGAAAATAAAGGAAACAGTGCAAAGTAATAACACACTAGCTCAGGGCTGCACATCTCAGCCCAGAGAATCCAAAGTAATATGGCACTAAAAAGCAAAATTCTGAGCACCTTTGCTCTCCTGAGACTTTGGCTTTTTGTGTTTACTCCCAAAGTTGACTGCAAGTGCAAGGTCCTTGCCTTCTGGCCAGAGCCTACTCAGAGTACAACCACTCATTTTTTTGAAAGCTGCTACAAGAGAATAATGTACTTTGACAACTTCAAGCACCAAACATTGTGTCCATGAAACACAACAGTCAGTTCAAGCTCCCATATTAGTTTAATCAACTTATGCCTCGGTGGGATATTCTGCCTGCTTGACAAGGGCTGATATGTATCCTTCATGCTAGAATGGGTTATTTATACACATATAAAGCACACTGTTACTTTGGTAAATTTTTACCTATACTTGATATACTATCTAGTGATGTGTGATAGTGCCTGGACACTTTAAAATGAATTCTTTATCTGAGGTGATGATCCTGGTTCTCCTTCTGAGTACACATACCTCTATCCAAGTTTGAAATGCTAAACATTGTAGATGTCTTCCAAGGCACTACAGAACATGGTACATTCACTATTGCAGAACACAGGAACCCTACAGGACTAGGTAACTTCCTCTCACAGTAGTGAAATAGATGTTAGCAAGATACGTTGTATTACTTCACTGAATGGGAGCCCGGGCACCCTGCAAAATTTGTGGAGGAATTACAGGTCATTTTACAGAATTCTGTACCTGGGATGAAGGACTATTAGGTACTGCCAGGGACATTAGAGCCTGTGCTGTTGTGGAAATCCCACACTACCCAAAGGCCATCCTCTGACATTGTCAGTTAGTCCTACATGATTCTTTTGAAAGCCTGCATGCATATTTTGAGGTTTGAGCCTCTGCAAACAAGAGAGGGGATTCTGCTTTCCAGAGAATCCAAAGGTTCTTAAAGAAGCTTTGCCTTCAAAATTTGAGATGGATCCTCTCCCATAAATTCTCAAAACTGAATCACAATGCCCAGCAACCACCATTCAAAAACTGAAAATCTAGTGTCTGGTGAAATCCAATGGGCTATCTGCACTGTTAGGGTGGAGTGCCAGCAAATTGCACATTAAAGGCAGGTCAGGCTACTTGGGGAAATTAGTTTGGGCTGATAAGTAATGTAATGAAAGTGGGATTAAGAATAACAGGTGCTTAAATATTTTTCTTTCATTTTATGTGGATCAGAACCAGAAGTGATACAAGACATATGGATAATGTTTCAATTTGAATTAATATATTGGTGAAAAAATTTTGTGCAATGCAGATATTTTCTTTGAAATATAATATAATGACTTTTACTGAGGTAGCATGGTGTAACATTCACTACTAGTGGGAGATTCATTGATTAATTGGAATTTCTGCTAAAGACAGTGTGCCCAAATATGACTTGGTACAAATTAATTCTAAGAGTGTTCCAACACTTCACTATAGGTTTTACACAATGCATGACTTATTGAAACAATAAATCTGGGCTATTATGGAAAGAGTTTTCTAAAAACCTTTGAAAATATATTGATTATAGGTTCTGTCATAGACTACAACATGGGTTAAATATTCTACATGTGTCAATTTTGAAGCATTACACAGGTGAAACTAGTGTTTGGAGTGCTCGTATCTTCTGAGAGATATTATGCTATAATGCTATTTCCTGGACACTGGTGCTGTCAAGCCAGATCATCATGGTTCACCAGGTTGTAGAGAATTTGACAAGAAGTAAATTTAGAAGTCAAGCACCATAGAAATATTGACTCTCCAGGGTCTTTCATGGGACAACTGACCCAGTCTATGATTGACATTCATCTACCGATCACACTTGCCTCCCATCCCTTCTTAGGACCAAGGCAGTCCCAGTAACAGAGGTCAGACATTCAGGGGAAGGATTTGTCATCATCCATCGAAAGGAACTCAAATCTGTCACAAAGGTTTACTTGGTTGCAAAGAAGAAATGCTTAACCTTAGGCCACCAACTTATACTGTATACTGAGCTGTCCATTATGACATGCAAGTGATAAAACCTATGGCATCATAAAGTTGGCTATGTATGTGAAGACACCAATATCCATTTAAAGCGGTATATGCATGATGATACCTGCAGTGCCCTGCAGGCAAAAAGCAGTTTTATAAGTACTGGCCCAAGTTACCATTGTTTTTTCTGGTATACAATGGATAACTCTTACAGCCTACTCCTTTGGACTCATGAGAAACTCTGATTACCTGTAGACAGAGTAAAGAAAGACATAGATTGGCTTACAAATATTTTAGATTTATGTTGATGAATGACCAGAGGATGGACAGCTAAAGCAAGATAGAATATAGATAAATATTCATCAAAGAAAGTGAGTAAGTAAACTTCACAATGGGCAGAGCTTTGGACAGTTTGATTCCAGAGTCCAATAAAGATAATTTCTAAATATGCAGCCACAGAACCACTAGTTGGAGGAGTGAGGAAAGAAGTGACAATCTAATTGGTTTCCTGGTTTTTAATTTCCTTGTTTGTGGTGAGACAGAGATGTTCTAAAATTTATCTCAATGGTCACAAATGCAGACAGGATGGTTTTCTTGATTTACATCCCAGACACCACAATTACAATAAAGAGCTCCAGGACATGAATAGATGTTTTTGTGCCTGGTTCCAAGTCTGATGTGAGAAAAATTTAAAAAGATCAAGGTAGAGTTGTGACCAAATTTGGGGGAAAATAGAATAGTTCAATTTTTGTTACAGATTGGAAAAAAGAAATGTACAAGAGGAAACACACAGGCTTATTATAGTAGTT
This sequence comes from Miniopterus schreibersii, assembly GCF_964146895.1. Taxonomy (NCBI): domain Eukaryota; kingdom Metazoa; phylum Chordata; class Mammalia; order Chiroptera; family Miniopteridae; genus Miniopterus; species Miniopterus schreibersii. Next base: position 16,220,667 of record NC_138120.1, on the reverse strand, counting down.
ACCTTTCCTGTAGCAGTTGCCACCTTGAGTAGACCCAAATACCTGCAGAACACTAAAGGTGAAGGTGAATGTGTGACTTTTGAGGAAGTGTGCTACTCTTGAGAAGAACAAAGAGTTCTGCACTTACTCAAGCAGAAAATATAGAATATATGTAGAAAGAATGATTGAGGGGGCAGTGTTAAATGAAGGATACATTTGAGTGAGATAAAATTAATTAGCATAGCCCCACCAAGCAGATATTCTGCATTATATGTAGGTTTTCCACATCACAGGGGGACACTTTCCAAGGTAATTTCCAATAGTCCCTGATTCCTGGCATACAATTATGTAAAAAGCCCTTTTAATCCCTCTACACTGTGGGAGCCTAGACCAACTTTGAGACGTACATTTTTTTTCAGTGCTAGGGTCCATTTTGTTTATGCCAGAGTGATTAAAGCACTTGTGCAAAGCATGACCATTCCAGAGTAGAGAATGCAGCATTATCTGCCATGCTTCTGGAGCACTCCTATAGAAATTATTATTTTCAAATTTGGCAGAATGCTCTGTTCCAAGAAGCAGAATTGAGAAAATAAGTCAAGAGATGTTATTTGTAGTACCCAGCTACTTTACCAGCTTGGGTGATGGCAAAAAATGTTTTGTATTGCAAATTTAACAAATAAATCTGATGCTTCTCCTGTGCACAGATTATCCATAGTAGCATGGAAGATATCACATTGGCTCCTGTTAATGGGATGGGATATTCTAACTTGGTATCGATTTATAAAAGTTGTAGAGGGTGCCCAAGCCAGTCTGTCTCAGTCTTTAGAGTGTCAGTGCATGCACTGAATGGACCTAGTTTTGATTCTGGTCGAAGGCATGTACTTTGGTTGCAGGATCTATCTCTGCCTACTGCACATTCTTCCAGAATGCAACCAATCTATTTGTCTCTCTCACAGTGATGTTTCTCTATCTCCCTTCATTGCTCACTCTGAAAAGCAATGAAAAATATATCCTTACACGTGGCCTGGAAAAATATTGGTTAGTGGGTCTCTACTGCAGCCAATGTCTTAAGACCACACTCTTTGGTGGATGAATACACCAAATTATCACTGTGCTGGATTGTTGTGTCCACAAAGCTGTGTGGCAGTTAATTCCTCTGGAATACATGGGTTTTCTGGTTGGTGGATTTTGCTCACTCCTCACTACAAAGGCTGCAGCAAAGGCTCACCCTTTATATCAATGTGTTGCTAAGTGTGCAAAAGAAAAAAATTTAGAGAGGGTGTTTGAAAGTCATACTTTGTGTGAGGGGAAAACATGGTTTCCTCCTGACCCCAAACTTCTATTTCCTTCCTTTGGGAATATGATTAAGTCCACCTGTAATTGTTCTGTGAGACCTTCATTGTCTAGCCAGTTTTTTCATTAAGAAATGGTCAAAAAAATGTGTTCTGTGATGTGAGCCTGGATTTTAAACTGCTCATTGTTTTCTTCTCACACATCTTACAGACAAGTTCATCAGTCCTGCATGCATGGTTTGTTACTGTTTGCCTTTTTTGCCTGTACATCACATGACTCTTTTCTAAAAAATACCTTTCCTGGATTTACCTTACTGGTGATTAAGTCGTTATACACCCATGTTTTTATAGCGACCCCCCCCCCATTATTTCTTTGGAACAGCGAACAATATGCTAAGGAATTTTCCAATCATGGCTTCTTATATTGGTATAGTCTAATGCTACTGAATAGAGATTTGCAGGTGATGCAAATGTATTGGGGGCAATCCCTTGTTGGAAAATTACCACCATGTTCTATGACTTTGCAATCCTGACTGACAGTAGGGGATCCATAGTGGATGAGAGCAATGTTGCCAATACTTATATGAATTCTTTACTTTTTTGATAATCCCAGATTTTATAATATAATCAACACTTGAAATTCATTTGTTTCTCCCATTGTGCATAGCATCTTTATAACTCTATGGTTGATATCACACCCAGATCATAATGGACACCTCATGTTGCATGAACAGCTGGTGGCCCAAATTTAAGCATTCCTTCTTGGAACCAAGGAAACCTTTTGGACAAATTCTTAGTCAATTTTGAGGGGTAAAGATAGTTGGGTTTTAGAGGAAATTGAAGTAACATGTGAAGATCTGATGCTCTTCAGCCAGGAAGTAAAGCTATTGCCTCAATGCATGTGCCTGCAAACCAGGATACCTATGAATTATGGGTAAAGACCCTGGTGTTTTTCAGTGACACAGGATAAAGGTGCTTGCTGCCCTGTGTCCTTGTCATTATGTGATTTCTCATTCAAGACATTTATGTAACATGAGAGGGGGAGATTATCTGCTTCTTTTGTAAGGGAGATGATTTTGCATGAGTGGTGGTCCAAACTTGTGGCTCCATTTGTAAGAAGTACATTTATTTTTCAAATTTGACTCAAAAGAAGGCCAAGTGTTCTTCCTCAAAGGAACAATAGTTATTTGTGGATGATATCAATACCTTGGTTGAAATACCAAGAACCTACACTGTGATTTACCTGCAGGTCTTCCTCATGGTACAAAAAGACACATTACCTGTCAGTGAAACTTGTAGGACCATTAACTCTGATACAATATATGGCCCAAGACTCAGAGCACAGTGTACATCACTCTCGACTTGTTAGGGTGTCCTCTCATTGGCAGGGTCCAACACAAAAGCAACAGATATCCAGGTCACTTCATAAATACCATGGTGCCACATGTTACTCTGAGGAACATGATGCCATTAAAATCCAGAGGTCAACTTGTTGGGGTGCCTCCATCTTGGTTGCATGTGGGGCCTCTGGCCAAAAATTGTTTTGTTTTTTTCTGAAAACATTTAAAGTTTCTGCTCAGTACTACTGGACATAAAAATGTGTCACTGAGTGAGAAGAAGTCTTAGTTTTACTCACATTTATTCTTCATTTTCTGACTCAAAAGTGTTTTAAGTCTCTGGTAGTACTGCTGCAATTCACTAGGTACTTTTATCATAATGTCATTCTTGTAATGGAACAGTGAGAAGGATATCCTGTGGCTGGAAAAGATATTGAATACCTCTGCAATGTAGATGGAGACATAGGCTATAGAACTGATACATAAAAAAGCTGAGATACGGATGGCATATGCTGGCTTTGCTGGCTGAGAGAAGAAATTTTGAAGGACTTTGGATACATATGGGGGAGAAATTTCACAGACTAGTGGGTCGTGAGTACATAGAATTTACTCAAGCAAAGTAGCCACATTGCTACAGCAGCAGCTAGAACCACTTGCAGTTAAAGTTTGCTTGAATTCACTGGCATCATTAAGTCGTTTCTACTCCTTGTTCTTCTCTCCTTTCTCTACCTGCTCCTCATTCTTCTCCTCCTTCTATGGTCCTCTTTGAACTCCTCTTAATTTTCCTCCTTTTTCTCCTTTTACTCCTCTCTTTCTTTCTTTCTTTCTTTCTTTCTTTCTTTCTTTCTTTCTTTCTTTCTTTCTTTCTCTTTTCTCTCTTTCTTCTTTCTTTCTTCTTTCTTCTACCCTTTTTTCCTTCTTTTCATGTTGTTTCCTATCACTATACTGTTCCTCCTGCTCCACCTTCCCTTTATCCTACTTTCCCATAAGCCATCTCAAAAATTTAAATTAAATGTGGTTAAATCAGCACTTCTGCATTTTAAAAATTCTTTATGTCAGCACAAATCTCTGTTATTCCTTGTGGTATATGGAATAGCTTGTGATTTACTCAATGTCCTAATAGGGAATTCTAATGGTTTTGGCTTAGTCTACCAACCCAGAGTAGTCCTAATTCCTCAGTAATCCAGCGTGGGTATTGAATCCTATGCTATGTCTATTTCAGTCATGCATTAAAGAAGCCGGGGAAACCACAGATGGGCCCCACAATATACATCCATTTCAACATGAACCTAGCTAAAACTTCATTAATCATCCGTTACTCAAAATCTCCTAGTCTTAGTGGATGGCCACAGTACTTTTTGATCCCTGAGAACAATTTAAGTTCAGAACCAGTGTCAGGTGGTTGCCAAAGTATCTGGTGTTTTATTTTTCACAAATAGACACTTTTCCTATTAAACGAGGCTATGAGTACCTTGGGGAAAAGCATGAAGAATGGTTATCAGTATAACTTTTTGTTGCCTTTTGGGGGTAAATTTCAAAAGGCTCTGGTCTTTCCTTATTTAAGAATTCTGGATGTGTAAACTGGCCAATGGACTGGTGGAAGGTTTTATAATACCAGTGACATAATTGTTCACTTCATTTAGTACTATTCTGCTTTAATAGTTGGAGGACAAATGTTATGGGATTTCTGTCTTCAGTTCTAGAAAAAACAATTGTTTAGCCAAAACTGTAGGTCAGTTTCAGTTAGCATCATTCAATTCTGTTAGGATGTGTTGTCCTTTAGGGTGATCAGATCTACCGTGTATTTAATGGTGGACAAGCCAATTGACCTCTGCCACCAGGAGATCCAGTGTCTTCCATCACATTTAGATTTTAAGATTGAGGGCCCTTAGTTCCCTATGTCTAGCCTTTAGAGACATGCCATGACTACACTCTTCAAATATGCTCTTTCCACCCTTAAATATATATTTCAATGTATTGGTAAAAGTTATGCCATATGGACACTGCTGGAGTTTTTATGGCCTGTCCACTCCAATATCCTGTCTCCTTAAGCTTTTGGATAGCTATTTTAACATTAAAACAAAGACTTTAATCATTTAAAAAATTTTCACCCAGAGATATTTTTCCATTTATTTTCTGAGAGAATGGCAGGGAGAGAGGGAAAAAAAAAGACGAGGAAGAGAAACATAGATGTTAGAGAGACACACTGATTGGTTGTTTCCCACACTAGCTTACAAAGTAGGTAAACCCCTTCGTGTGAACCAAACACCTGGCCCTTCAGTCCTCAGGCCAATACTGTAAACACTGAGCTAAACTGGCTTGGGTTATTTTTTTTTTTTACATTGTACATCACCATGACTTTTTGTGAGTCATATTCATTACATTTATACTGGTGTAAATTATATAAATAAGGTAATTTTTCCAAAGAAGAGCACTTTTCTTAAAGGGTCACACGTCCTCCCTCACATTTAGAACACGACTGGTATTTCAGACTGGTAAATGTGGCAAGTGTGCAAAAGTGTTATTATCCTTGTGTGTCCTCTTGCACATAATTCTAGTCTATGACACATGCTGGATTATTTTCACTTCCTCTAAAATTGGTTACAACTCTGCCACAACTATTTCAAATTTTCCTCACATTTGACTTGAAACCATTGATAAAAATTAATATAGCCATCTTCTTAAGCTCTTAAAGCTAAATCTTGGATATAAATTAAGGAGACCATCTCAAGTGGTGATACATAGCATATCCTTCTCTGTCTAGGGAACTACTGGAAAACTATTCAGAATGCCGCTATTATGACCAGAGACATTGAAACTAGAACCAAGGAAACCAACTGGATGGCAACAGAGATCCTCACTCCTCCATCTAGTGATGATGTAGCCCACTATTTACATATTGTCCTGCTTGTTAAGATTCTGGAAGTGGAACTAAAATTTTTTGCTCTTAACCATTAATTTCCTTCTCTTTCACAGACACTGTTCCTGACTGTTTGATAGCTAATGCCCAACTCCACAACTTACTGTGCCCTGTCTCTACAGATAAGCGCCTAATTCTTATTGAAGAAAGGTAGAGAAACAAAAATATGTTTATGTTATTCAAAAAGAGATGTGTCTCTGCTTTCCTTTAATAGGAGTGGAACTAACTGATTTTCTTTTATAATTATTTTATTATTAATATAGAAGATTATCATGGGTAATAACAATATATAATATTCAACTTAATAGTACAACTTAATGGTACAACTTAATAGTTCAACATAGCATATTCCATTATGTGTGCACAAAACCATGTCTAATCATCTCTGTTGTCTTGTATTTGACCCTTATATTTTTCCTCTCTCCCTCATGGTTCTCTCCATCTTTTAACCACCATGATTTTATTTGTATATAGAATATTTTGTTTTGTTTGTAAGTGTACAGTGCATAGTGGAGGGAAATATAAAATGTGGAATTTTATCTCCTTGATTAATAAAATCATCCTATTTGAGGATTCTTTGTGGTCAGCGTTTCATATGAGACCCACATATCTTTGTATATTTTTGCCCATTGAGTGGGCATGTCCAAAAACCTAATGAGGTGAACTGGCTCAAGTTCTCCTCCTTATGATGGTGTTATTACCCACTGTTAATCATGAATATCCAGAGATGGTCTGTCATGTTGAAGGCTGTCCACTTTCTGTTTGTTCTTCTATGTCATGCAAAATCATTGATGTTTAGGCCACGATTTTCCTTCCTCTGTAAAAAATTAATGCGAGACTTTCTATGAATTCTCATGTCTAGGCTGAAAGAATAATCCATTGTATAGAAATTGGGACCAAGGGTTATTTTACAAACTCATATTTCTGCTTTGGTCATCCTATGTTTGATCATGTGTGTATCACTTTAGATAGAGTTTGTTTTTTTCCTGTATATGCCCTCTTTATGACTCTGTCACTGAGATAAGACTAGGTCATAGTGGATAGCTCAAGTTACAGGGTAATTTGGTGTGCCATCATTAAACATTTTTTATTTGAAACCAAGGAAATGCTTTGGCACAAATATCAGTCAAATTTGAAGGATAATAACAGTCCCTTACAATGAATTTTTGACCCTGCTAGCTGGGACTGCTTGGTGCTAAAGAAGGGATGGCGGCCAAAAGTGATGGCAATACATTTGTCAGCAAGAAACTGGAACCCTTGACTCACCACAGTTCTCTGAGTATTCAGGATCCACATGAAGCCTGTCCCCTTGGGTTAATCCTTGCCCAGCTGTTTCCACTTCTATGATACTTGATAATAAAGTATTCCAGCTTTCTACCATAATAAAGCTTTCCAATTTTTGTCACATCTGGCTTGGAACCATTGAGACAAATATCTACACATGTCCTGAAAATCATCAATCTGAATCTGGAGTCTTGGATATAATGTAATTAAATCTTCCATATATGTTGCTGTAGACCCTTCAGAAAATTTTCAGAATGTTTTCATTCTCATCACAAATTGAAGCTAAACTCAGAAAACCTATTAGATTACTACTGCAGTCCACATTCATCTATCTAATGATGCTGTAGACTGATATTAAAAGTTGTTTTGTGTGGCTGGACTCTGGAATAAATTTTTTTGAAAATTATTAATGATTGATTTTCTTCTTTTCACAGACAGTATTTCTAGTTAAAGGTTTGATGACTAACACCATACAACACACCTTCTACTGCTCAGTCTCAAAAGACAAGTCACCCAATCCTTAGTGAAAAACTGTAAGTAAAAAAATGTGTTCATAATATTCAAAGCATAAAAGTGATTCTTCTTTTTTTAAAAAAATGTGTTTCTGTAAAATTATTTTATTATTAATTATTGCATTATAACTTTGTTACTAACCTTATGTAAATTACTTTTGTAAAACTATAGTACAACAAAGCATACTCCATTACTTTCTCACCATCCAAACTCTAGTCTCCTTGTATTTGCACCACTTTTCTGTCCTTATCCTCACTCAAGCCTTTACCCCTAAGATCACCATTATGATTCACTTGTACATAGGATATTTTTTCTTTGTCTCTTTGTTTTGGTTATGGATTTTACATTCCAGATGTGTGAGAAAGTACAGAGCGCCTACTTAACTTTTCAATTTGTAAAATCCTTCACATGGATGATAGTCTGATGAGCATCATAAGTGACACAAATATATTTGGATCTTTTTGCCCAGTAGGAGAAAACTTTCCTCAATCCTATGCTCAAATTTCAATGAGAAGCCCAGCCTGTATGGCTCAGCAGTTGCACATTGACATATGATCCAGGATATTGTAGTTAAATTCCAGTGAGGGTGCATGACCAGGCTGTGGGCTTGATCCTCAGTGGGGGCTGGGGGCATGCAGGAGGCAGCTGATCAATGACTCTCTCATCATTGATGTCCCCATCTCTCTCCCTTCCTTTCTCTGAAATCAATAAAGATATGTTAAAAAATAAAATTTCAATGTAGAAAATTTTGCAGTGTTGTTTCTTTCATGTCCCTGGCTATTGATGTAAAACATGGCAGTGGCCAGATCTATGAATCAGTGTATATTTGCATTTTTGGTCATTGCCATTAAACCAAAATGACTAAGGATATAAAATTTTCAAAACCCAGCCCATGACGACTGTTTTCTTTATCCACTGTTGTGCAGAAATGTCTGGAGAGTGTCTCCAGTACTTCACTTTCTGGTTCTTCATCAATATCAAGAAGGCAAAATCATTCCTTCTTGTCATCAGGTCATAGGGAGCTTCCCATGAGTCAAAAGGTCTAGGCTGAAAGAGGTATCTACTGTGTAGCAATTAGGGACTAAGAGATATTTGACCATTACTTTTACAATTACTGAACATTACCTTTTCCTGTACCAAACTAGCAACAGAGGGCCCTTGAGGTTGTGCATGGCTTAAGCCTGAGCCCTTTGTTCTATAGGATGACTTTCTTGTTGTTTTTCTGCCTTGCCTGGTTTGTTGAAAATATTGAAATTCCTTCTACCAGTTGCTCAGTTGGGGCCTCTGGTCCTAAGGCCAGTTTATCATTACTTTTTCCTCAATAGCTATCTGATGACTAACTGCAAACCCAATCTCAACAGTATTGAATAGACAGCAGGTACACAAAAATGTGTTTACATTATTCAAAAACAGAAATGGTATCTTCTTTTCTTTACCAAAAATTAGGACTAACAAAGTTTCTTTTAAAATTATTTTATTATTAAATTTTATAGGGTACTGTGGTTAATAACATTATATAACTTTCACTTGTACAACTTCAAAATGCAAAATAGCATACTCCATTCTGTGTTCTCCACCCTAAATAATCTCCATATTCTTGAATTTGACCACTATTACCTTCCTTATTCTCCCTCATATGTTTGTTTCTTGTAAATCCTTTGATTTTGTCTGTATGTAAGTTATTTAGTTTTTTACTTTGTTTTGTTTGTAGTTTTATATTCTATAGATGAGGAAATTTATAGAATATGTCACTTTATCCCCCTTATTAATGAAAACTTCCACTTTGAGCCCTCACTTTAATGGTCTTTATATGAGACACAAATATATTTGTCTATTATTCCTCATTAAGAACTGTCCAACGATATTCTGCCCAAGGCCATTATGAAGGTTCTTCCAGTTGTTACCAGAATTCCCCGATGGGGTTCAGGTTGCCTGTTACTACGCTCAATTCAACAGAGTCAGGATTGAGTCATATAGGGCATTTATTGAAAAAGCCAGCCACTCAAGAAGACAGAGAGCATACAGCCATCCAAACCTCTCTTAAGGAATAGCCTGAGGGATAGGTTCATATATGGAACAAGGATAAACTGAGTCTCATAATGTAATGCAGCTATTGTATAGAACCTGAGGCCTGTAGGCATCAGTTATTGCTCTTGGTCATCCATGGATGTTTCAATAAGGTGATAGCTTGACTCCTGATTGTGTCAGCCTGACCATACCTGTTCAATGATACATTGTCCATAGCTACATCACCTCCTTATTTGCTTTGTCTGGGATCAAACGGAGTATACAGGCATAATGGCCTATGACACAGACACCTAAGGAAAAAGAAACTTAAAATCCTGTCTGCATTAGTATATGTGTTCTAGAATTTACAAGTGATATAATTATATTTCAGATTTATTTAAGTCCTTAACTTCTGGAAATGATAAGTGCCCCTATCACAATCACGTTTCTTCATATCTTTGACTTTGTTGCATGACAATTGCCAGATCCATTAATCATTATCTACTTACATCTCTGGTTATTTGTAATTTAAAGAAAGTGAATGATGTTGTGAACTGCCCAATGCCTGCTCACATTGATGGATTCATTACCCACTGTCTTTCACAAATTTCCTAAGGTGATCAGGTATGCTTATGCAGTTCATTTTCTGGTTGACCATTGCTATGCAAAATCATTGGTAAGGCAGGCCACAACTTTTCTTCTGTCAACAGGCCATAGGGAGTTTTCATGAGTGGCCAGGTCTAGGCTTAAAGACAGATCCATTATATAGCAGTACAGTCCAAAGGCAATATGTTCAAATCTTATAAAAATGCTTTAGTCAAGAAAGATTTGATTATGTGTATACTATATGAAACTGATTTGTCTTCCTGTGTATGGCCTCCTCATGTGGACTTCATTACACCAGGTCATAATTGACAGTTCAAGTTGTATGGCAACTTGGGGGCCTAAGCTAATGAAATTTTCTATGAACTCTAGACTACTCTTTGTGACAAATAACAGCCCATCTTCTGTCATTTCAGGGATGACTGCCCATGCCCTGAAAGTTTTCTCCTCAAGCAAGGACTTCAGTGGGCTAAAGAGGGGACTGAAAGTACCAGTGATTCTCTGGTTATTCTCATCCATAAACTGGAATCCTTGCCTCATCACAATTTTCTGAGGAAGGGGGATCACTTTGGAGCTTGACTTACAGGGTTACTTCTTGCCTCACAAAAACTATCCAAGGGAAATTGGGCTCTTTAAGGTTACTCTTGCTCTTGGGCCTAAGTTCAACTCTTGGTGACTAGGCTTGCCTCTTCTTTGCTGCTGACTTGGCTGGCAGTCTCCAGGTCTATGATATACTCCAACTAGCATCAGTAATTAATGATGTCATATGGCACATTAGAAAGTCAAACCCATTCTACTTTTTTGGCAGTGGTAACTTACAAAGAGTCTAAATGGTCTGAGAAATAGATTGCCCTTCACAGAAGAGACAGTCATAACACCCCCATACATTTCTTCTAAGTTCCATCATTGACCCACACAGAAAACAGAAGCTGACATGGGCTGGTTTAAGCTGAGTGTAAACCAACTTTACATGAAAATAGAAAAACTTATTTACAGATGTTCCATAAGGTTCCTATAAACAGGAATTTCTAAAGAATGGCTAACAAGCATATCCAATGAGGCTCAATGGTTGAACATCAGGAGACTGTGGTTTGATTCCCAGTCAGGGCACGTGCCCTGGTTGTGGGCTTGATCCCTAAAAAGAGGTGTACAGGAGGCAGCTGATCAATGACTCTCTCATCATTGATGTTTCTATTTCTGTCTCCCTCTCCTTTCCACTCTCTGAAATCAATAAAAATATATTAACAATTTTTTAAAGAATGACTAATTAGCATGAAAAATATTTTCTTTAGTAAATCATAACTCTAAGATTTTTTTACATAGCTATGCAAAGGTTATAAATGTCATTCAAGATTCTAAAGCATAGATCAGCAATCTTTTTCTGTAACAGTCAGAGAAAAAATGAGCTTGTGGTCTCTGTAGAAACTCCATGTATCTCCTCATAGTTTTACAACAGTCATAGACAATATTTAAATAAATAGCTGTGGCTGTATTGAAATACAACTTTATTTGTGTACACTAGAGTGTGGGTTTCATATAATTAATATTTATCATGTTGCAAAGCATCCCTTAGACAGTCTGGGAGAGGGGACCAGGTTGCAGGCTGCTGAGGTTCTGGTGCATGCTTTGGGTTTTCAAGAGAGAGGCAGAGTGTCCAGGCTGCCAGGGCCCTGGGCCTGGATTGGACCCTCTGGGAGGGAGTGCCAGAATCCAAGATGTTGGTTTTCTTGGCTTCCATAGAACTTATCTGCTTCAATCATTCAAGAAATATTTAGTGCTTTATTATCCCTTCACAGTACACCAGGATTGATTACTCAATGCTGTTTTACAGTGCAAGTCAAGCTCATTATATTCTAGTTGGATTTACTGTTTTTTAGGGTAATGAGATGTACTTTCTACACAGGTACCCAATGTCTCCCATCACATTTTGTTTTGACAGTTGAAAATTTTCTATTCATTTCCAAACTTTATGTCTTAAGTGCAGAGTCATCATGCAGTTCTGAAATATAATTTCCCCCTCTTCACTATATTTCTCTATGTACTGGTTTAGCCATGGCATATGGACACTCAAAGAATGTGCAATGGGATTCACATGAACAATCCACTCAAACTTTACAACCTAAAACTTATGAACTGCTATATATATTAAAATTAAACAGTGGGCATTTCCACGAATCAGTTATTGAGTCATCATTGGTTGAATTTGTCTTTCACACATCCCAATAAAATTTTACAGCATTTTCTAATGACTTACTCTGGAAGTATATATGCAAAAACATCTCATTTTGGGCCAAAATTAATACCTTACCTCTCATCTAAACACATGTTTGTTTGAACATTGTCCTCCATGGTCAATTACTTCAACACATAGTCTATATTTTGTGGTGTGTGTAAATTACAAAACTCACATCATTCTTGTCTCCCACCTTGTTTATTTCGGTTGCAATTCTAGTCAACGGAGCAACATCTTGCAATGTTGTTGCCCAATAGTTAGAAATTTTTGTGAATGGACTCTGGAATCAGAACTTGGTTATTAAATATTCAATGATATCTTTCTGTTCTTTCTTTTTAAAAAATATATCTTTATTGATTTCAGAGATAGGAAAGGAGAGGGAGAGAGAGAAAGATAAACATCAATGATGAGAGAGTCATTGATAAAGCCTGCAACCCGGGCATATGCCCTGACCGGGAATCGAACCCCAATCTCCTGGATCCTAGGTCAATGCTCAACCACTGAGCCATGCCTGGCAGGGCTCTTTCTTTTTATACACACTATTTTATTATTAACTAGTTGATGGTTAATACCCTACAGCACACCTGAGACTGCTCAGAAAAATACCCATTTTTTTTCTTAAACAGTAGGACGGCAAAGTTTCTTTTTAAAATTAATTCATTATCACATATTATGGAATAATGGGTTTAATAACCTTATATAAATTTTACTTGTACAACTTTATAATACAACACAGGATAGTCATTTTGTTCTCATCACATAGTCTAGTCTCCTTGTATTTGACACCTTTTACACACCTTATCCTCACTCATGTTTTTTCCTTACTGACTAGCACCATGATTTTGTGTGTATGTAAAATATTTTGTTTGTCTGGTTGTTTTGTTTCTGACTTTTGTATTCCACGTGTGAGAGAAAATAGAGAATGTACTACTTTACCTTCTTGTTTAATGAAAACTTCCGGCTTGACACTACACTGTTGTAAGCATCATAAAAGACACAAATATTTATGTATATTGCTGCCAATTGAGTGAACATGGAACAAAAATGTGTGTCCATTTCAATGTGAAGAATTTTTCAATCATATTTCTTTCATATCCCTGACTGTTGATTCAAAATATTTTCCAGAGACATGAATTGGTATATACTTGCATATTTTGTCATTTGCCAGGCAAGCAAGTTGAATGAGCATGTGATCCTCTCATATTCAACCATTGTGTGGTTTCCCTTACTAACTGTCATGCAAGAGTGTTGAGAGGTGGCCTGTCAACTTTCTGATTAGTCATTGATATCATGCAAAATTATGTGTAAGGCAGGCCATATTTATTTCTTCTGTCAAAATGTTATAGGGAGCCCCATGAGTCCACAGGTCTGGGCTGAAAGAGGGATTCACAGTATAGTAGAAGGAACTGAGAGTAATTGGGCACCTACTTATATAGCTGTTTTCTACACTAGGGTCATCCCAGGTTTGAGCATGTATGTACAATTTTAAATTGATGTTATAGTTCTCCTGTGCATGACCTCTTCATTACTTAGTGGGTGACATCACACATAGGCAATAATGAATAACTCAGGTTTGCATGGTAACTTGGTTGTCAAGGTTAAGCACTACTTTTTTAAAAAAGAAAACTCTTTTGGGCAAAGCTCAATCAATTTTTTGGATGATGACATCCATTTGGCACAAAAGTTTGTTCCTCATAGCTAGGACTGCCTTGTACTTTAAAGGGAAATGAAACCACCAGTGATACCCCTTAAAACTCAACCATAAATTGGGACCCTTGCATCGTTTATTGGTCTTAGGAGACCAGGTTCTCTATGTAGCTTGGCCTCTAGTATTACCACTTGGCCATTTATCTAAAGCACAGTGAACCATGATGATAAGGTTTGCCTCTTTGTCCAGTTCTGCTTCTCAGTGACTCAGGAGAAAGGGACATCATGGAAGTGCTTGCAGTCCTATGTTCCGCTCTCCTTGCACTGTATCTGTCTGGACACTAAAGGGTCAGAAGAGAGGGACACTTATGTTTGCATTTTCAGGGAGGAGATTATTTTGCATATAGAATGACAGTAAAAGCACATGGCTTCATTATAAAGAAAGAACTATATTTTCTGAATTTGCACCAAAAAAAGGCCAAGGTTTGTTTCTCAAAATAACAATAGATGATGATATAAAGACTTTGGTTGAAAATCCTGAGAATCTACACTGTTATTCACCTCTGGGTATTTCTAAGGCTCCTAACAGAATCTTTGTCTGCCAGGGAAATGTGTAGGACTATCATGTCTACTGTAGCATATACTGCAGTTTACAGAGCAGCTTTTACAGTAGCTTGAACATTTTACCATGCCCTATATATTCTGAGTCCAATATAAAATTACCAGCATATCAGGTCATTCCATAAACTTGTTTGAGATACCTGCTCTCCTCAGATATATGCAGTTTTTAAAATCCAGAGCCCATTGTTAACTGTGACACCATCTTAGCTGAAGGTGGGCCAGATGCTAAAATGTCTTATTTACATCAAAACAGTTACCAATACTCTTGAATACACAGGACCCAAAAATAGCTTTTGGTTGTTGTTCAAAATGTTACAGATATCCTTTTTTCTCCCCAATGACCGACTTCACCCCACCCCCAAACCCTCCCCCAATCCTTTTACACATCATTGTCCATGTCTATGGGTTCTGCATACTATGCATATAAGTTCTTTGGTTACTATATCCTCTCCCCCACACACAACCCCTTCCATCCGAGATTCATCAGTCTCATCCATGCTTCCATGTCATTACAGCATTTCTTTCCATCAGTTTATTAAGTGTCTTTAGATTCCACATATAAGTGAGATCATGTATTTGTCTTTCTCTGCCTAGATTATTTCACTCTGCATAATATTCTCCAGGTCTTCCATACTGTCCCAAATGGTACAAAAACCTCCATCTTTACAACTGCATAGTATTCCATGGTGTAAATTTCCCACAGCATTTTTATTCACTCTAGTGATGGGCACTAGGGCTGTGTCCAATCTTAGCTATTGTACGTTATGCTGAAATGAACATAAAGATGCACATCTTCTTTCACATTAGTGTTTCAGGATTCTTAGGATATATTTCTATAAGTGGGGCCAGTCTTTCAAAAGCAGCTCAATTTTTAATTTTTTGAAGGACATTTATACTTTTTCCATATGCAGGCTGCACCAGTCTGCATTCCCACCAGCAGTGTTTTAGGGTTCCCCTTTCTCCACATCCCCACCAACACATGTTATTTGTTGGTTTCCTAATCGTAGTTATTCTTTGAGGTGTGAAGTGATACCTCATTGTAATTTTAGTTTGTATCTCTCTGATGATTAGCAATGTTGACCATTTTCTCATATGTCTCTTGGCCATATGTATGTCCTCTTTGGGGAAGTGTCTATTCAAGATCTTTGCCCATTTTTTAAAATTAGGTTGTTTTTCTTCCTCTTGCTGAGTAGTATTTGTTCTTTGTACATTTTGGAAATTAGCCTCTTGTCAGATACAACCTTGGCTAATATGTTTTCCTAGATTGTGTAGTTCCTTTGCATTTTGAAGCTGTTTTCTTTTGCTGAGCAGAAGATTTTAGCTTGATGTAGCCCCATATGACTATTTTTTCTTTTATTTCACTTGCCCTAGATATATCAGTGAAAATTTCTCTACCTGAAATTTCTATGACTTTACAGCCTATGATTTCTTTCAGTATTTTTATAGTTTCATTACTTACATTTAAGCTTTTTATTCATTTTGAGTTTATTTTTTTTATGGTGAAATTTGGTGATCTAATTTCATTTTTTTTTGCTTGTAATTGTCCAATTTTCTCAGCACCATTTATTGAAAAGGCTGTCTTTTCTCCATAGCATGCTCTTAACCGCCTTTGTCAAATACTATCTGACCATAACATAACAGGTCTATTCTGGGGTCTCTGTTCTGTTCCATTGGTACATATGTCTGGTGTTGTACCAATAGCAGGCTGTTTTGATTACAATGGATTTGTAGTACAGTTTAATATTTTGTAAAGTTATGCTCAAAGCCTGTTCTTTTTTCTCAAAATACCTGCAGCTATTTGGGATCTTTTTATGTTCCATATAAATTGTTTAAATGTTTGTTATACATCTGTGAAATATGCTTCTGGTATTTTAATAGGAATTGCATTGAACCTATGAATTGCTTTTGGAAGTACAAAAATGTTAATGATATTAAATCTTCCAATCGATGAGCATGGTATATTCTTCCACTTTTTTATATCTTACTCTATTACTTTTTCAGTTCCCTGTAGTTTTTATAGTACAGGTTTTTACATCCTTGGTCAAGTTTATCCCTAAGTATCTTATTTATTTAGTTGCAATGGTAATTTATACTGTTTTTTTTTTAGTTTCTCTTTTGGAATGTTCATTGTCGGTATATAAGAACGCCATTGATTTCTGGATGTAGATTTTTTATCTAGCTACCTTGCTAAACTTGTTTATCAAACCTAGTAGTACTTTGATGGAGCCATCAGAATTTTCTGTGTACAATATCATGTCATCTGCAAATAATCACAGTTTTACTACCTCCTTTCCAATTTTGATACCTTTTATGTTCTCTTCCTCTCTGATAGCTGTGGCAAAGATTTCCAGTACTATGTTGAATAGGAGTGGTGAAAGTGGACATCCCTGTCTTGTTTCTGGTTTTATGGGATATGGTTTTAGTTTTTGCCCATTGAGTATGATGTTGGCTGTAGGTTTGTCATATATGGTGTTTATTATGTTGTGGTATGACCCCTTATTCCCACTTTGCTGAGAGTTTTTATCGGAAATGGGTGCTGGATTTTGCCAAATGTTTTTTCTGCACCTATTGATTTAATCATAAGAACTTGTCCTTCATTTTGTTTATGTGATGTATCACACTTAATGATTTGCAGATGTTATACCAGCCTTACATCCCCAGAATAAATTCCACTTGGTTGTGGTGTATAACCTTTTTAATGTATTGCCGGATCCAGTTTGCTAGTATTTTCTTCAGGAATTTAGTGTGTATCTTTAACAGGGGTATAGGCCTGTAATTTTATTTCTTTCTAGGGTCTCTGTCTTGTTTTGGGATTAGGATGATACTGGCCTCATAAAGAGAGTTTGGGGGTGTTTCCTTTTCATTAATTTTCTGGAATAGTTTGGGTATAATAGGTGTTAATTCTTCTTCAAATATTTGGTAAAATTCACCTGTAAATTCATTTGGTCCAGAACTTTAATTTTGCTGAGAGTGTTTAGGTTGGCCTGTTGAGGGTTTCTGTCTCTTCTTGACTCAACTTTGGAAAAGTCTATGCTTCTAGGAATTTCTTCATTTCATCCAGGTTGCCCAGTTTGTCAGCATATAGTTGCTCATAGTATTTTATTATTATTCTTTGTATTTCTGTTGGGTCAGTCATTATAGCACCTTTTTTTGTCTCTGATTTTATTTATTTGGGTCCTCTGTCTTTGTTTTTTAGTGAGTCTCGCTAAAGATACATTCTGTTCCCAGAGTCTAGACTTCAGAGAACAGTTATCAAGGAGCTGTTGAAATATGATATTCCCCTCTCAATATATTTCTTAATGTATTGGTGTAAGGTATGCCCTGTGGACACTCATAGCATGTAGAATTGGACACATATGGCTAATCCACTTTACCATTCCTCACTTCCTAAGCTATTGAACTGATTCTTCTACATTGAAACAAGAGACAGTGGACATTTCCACATCACACTTATTGTTGGACACATTTTTTGGCCAACAATACCAATAAACCTTTAGAACTTTTATTAAGGACACAAGCTGGATACAGATATAAATGCACAATCTCTATCTGGAAAGCCCAAATTAATACATTCTGTCTCATTGAAATTTATTTTTCTTTAACATTTTCTCCAACTTTTGTTATTTCCTCATATACTCCATATTTTTGTACTGTGTAAATTTAAGGACTAACAACTTTTTGAGAGTTTAGCCCACTTGCTCAATGGCCACATTTTGTCCTACACCAGTTTTGTCCTTCAGGACCTCCAGTCTAGTCAGAGTGGCAACAGCCAGTGGAGAGGTCAATACCTTTGTTACCATTGTGTGTTTCCTCTTGCACATATTTCCAGTCTGTGACAAATCTTGAAATAGTGTAGTTTCATTTAATTTTGGTTATATCTCTACCACAAAACTCCACAGTACGGATCATCATTGGCCTAGAATCATCAAGAGAGAAAAAAAAAATGACTTATATCCTGACCCACCACAAGCTGAATATGGAGTTTTAAATATCAGTTAAGGAGGCCATCTCAAGTGATGATAAATAGAATATCCATGTCTTCTGTTGCAGAAACTCAGAAAATCATCAGAAAGCCTATGTCACCAGCACAGACATGGAAACTAGAACTCAGGAAACCAACTGCTTTTCCACAGCTGTTCTCACTTTTCCAACTATTGATACTGTACCCCAATATTAAGAAATTGACTAGTGAGCTGGGAGTCTGGAATCAAAACTTGGATTTGTAACTCTCAACCATTAATATATATTTTTTAATTTTTATAGGCACTATTCTTCACTAACTTTCTGATAGCTAACACCATACAGCACACCTTGTACTGCCTAGTCTCAACAAATGATCCACCTGTCTTTCTGAACAAACACAAGGTAAATCAACATATGTCAATATTATTCAAAAACAGAAAAAAGTACCTTCTTCCATTGAATAAGGGTGGAAATAACAGACTTTCCTTTCAAAATTATTTTATTATTTTATTTGGTGGTTTACATGATTAATGACATCATATACATTTTACTTGCATAACATTAAAGCAGAATATATCATACTTTATTATGTACTCAACATAAAAAGCCTAGTCTCGTCTGTCTTGTATTTGACCCATTTTAGCCTTTTTATGTGCCTTTTCTTCTTGTAACCACAATGATTTTGTGATTTATGATTTTTTTAATTTGTTTTGTTTGTGGTTTTACATCCCACTGATGAAAAAAAATACAGAATGTGCCCCTTTATGCTCTTGATTAATGAAACCTTCCACTTTGAGGTTTCACTCTGCGGTCCTTTTATGAGAAACAAATATATTTGTATACTTTTTCCCATTGACTGAGAAATGTCCAGTGAAGTTTTGTCCAGACGTCATTTCAAGGCTATTCCAATCATGTATCTTTCATGTCCCTGATTATGGTTGAAATATCATGGTCAGACCCATGAGTCTGTATCTACTTGCATATCTGGTCAGTTTTCTTCCAAGCAAAGTGATTGATGAGATGAAGTGTCACAGTCTCTGTACCTTGTGATATTTTCATTTCTCACTGCCCTTCACAAATGTTCAGAAATGGTCTGTCTTACAGCACCTATTCACTTTCTTCTTGGCCATCAATATCATGCAAAACCATTGAAAAATCAGGTGATGCTTTTACTGCCTCTGTCAACAGGTCATACTGAGCATTCTTTTAGTCAACAGACCTAGTTTAAAAGAGGAATTCATTGTATAACAGCAGGGACCTAGGACAATTGGGTTAACTCTTATATAACTTCATTATTCCTCCCTTCTTTGACCAAATGTGTATCACTTCAAATTGATGTAGTGATGCTTTGCATAGTCTCTTTATGACTCCATAGGTGGCATCACACCCAGGTCATACTGTGCATGTTTCATGGTAACTTGTGGCCCATGACAAAGTATTTCTTCTTAGAAACCAAGATTACTCTTTGGTACAAATCACTGGCCACCTTTAGGGTGATGACTGCCACTTGCCCTGAAAGTTTAGCCCTCCTAGCTAGGACTGCATTTGTCTAAAAATTGACTGAAGCTACCAGTAGTGTCCAGATGGAACAATAGCCAAAGACTGGAACTGTTGCCTCCACATAGTTATATGAGGAACCAGGGTTCTGATGGAGCTTGTTATCTAGAGTTACTTTTTGATTCACCCAAACTCTCAAAGAGAAGTATTTGCCTCTTTGAGTGTAGGCTCATCATCTTGAGGCTCCACATCTTCCCTCTGAGGCTCTGAGGCTAGGCTATACCCTAAGGCTAGGCTAAAAGTCAGTCTAGCATTATCTCTAAAGATATAACACTTCTTTTTTGTTGCACACTTCTTTTTTGTTGCAGCTGCAACTTACAATGAGTCTAAAGATTCTAAGCACAAGATTGGCCTATAGGACAAAACACTCATTTCAACCCTTCCTCCCTCCATTTCTTCAAAGTTTCTTCATGGATCTGTTCAGAGTGTAGTAGCTGCTGTGGACTAGTTTCATTTGAGTGTATACAAAATTTCCACATAACTATAAAAACATATCTACAGACTTTCCATAATATTCCTCTGAGCAGGAGTAGGTAATGGATGTTTAATTAGCATGGATAAGATTGCCTTTAGTGAAACAGACATCTCTAAAGGTCTTAAACAGCCATGGAAAGATTATAAAGTGTATGGAAGATCCTAGGTCAGAGGACAGAAATATTTTTCTGTAATAGAGAGAGATTATAAGGCCTATTGTATCTGTAGAATCTTCAAGCCTGTTCTCATAGTTTGACAACAGTCAGTGACAATATTTAAGAAAATGATGTGACTTAAAGTAAATTTTGGGGAACACTAGAGTGTGAATTTCATATAAATGACATGTGTCCCTCAGGCTCTCTGAAAGTTCCAAGGCCCTAGCTGCAGGCATCATGACCCTTGCCCACATACTCTAAGAGATACACTGCTATTTACCTTGCTACTCTCAGCTCTTTGAGACTAGGGTGAGAACTTCTGGGCTACACTCTTCTCTCCAGGACTATGAGACTCATATCACTGGCTCTAGGCCTGTATAGACTCTGAGGCCAGTGTAGTGTTTAAGGCTATCATCAATATTTAATGATGCCACACTGCACATTGACAACTCACAATCTTGGTTCTTGTATTGGCAATGGCAACTTACAAAAGACTAATAATTCTGAGCACCAGATTAGCCTGCAGTGGACAGAAACTCACCAATACTCCCATTGTTTCTGAGTTCTCCCTGAATAGAGGGTAGCAGCTTCTGTGGCATGGTTTCATTTGAGTGTACACCAACTGTACACAGAAATACCCAGACATATTTACAGATGCCCCACAGTGTTCCTGCATTCAGGAATTACTAAAGAGTGGAAGCTTAGCATGGAAATAAAGTTTTTAGTTAAACAGACCCTTGTTTAAGCATTTATTCTTTTAAACCAAGGAAAGCCTTGAGGACAAATCACAGTTCATTTTGAGACATAATGAGAGACTCTTCACCTAGGGCAACTTTGGGATTAAGAGGTGAGGAAAGCCACTTTTGACATGCTTATATACATCAACCAGAACAACCCCATGCTCCACAAAACTCCCTAGAAAGCCAAAATTACTATGCTCCTTGGCTTATATGGTTACTTTGTGTTCATCTCTCTACAATCAAATGAACCATTATGGTTGCCAGCTCATACGTTCTTTCTCTGTTACTCAGTAGATAGAAACCTCATGGAAGGGCTTTTCATTCATGTGTCCTGGTCTCCATGAAATTTTTCATTCTTCACACAAAGTGAAAAAGAAGGAGGGCACTTAAAAAATTGTTTAGTGTGTGGAGATGATTTTCAGTGTTGAGAGATTTCCAGCCTGTGGTTAAACTTTTATCAAAAGACTATAGTTGCCAAATGTAACTCTAATGAAGGTCAAGTGTTTTTTCTCAAAAGAATGATAGTTATTTGTAAGTGATATAAAGACATTTGTTGAAAATTCTAAGCATCATTACTGTGATCTGCCTCCAGGTTTTCCTAATGCCCCAAACAAAATCTCTATCTGGCAGTGAAATTACTAGGAATATCAAGTCTGCTACAATATATCATCCATGTCCCAGAGAATCTTGTACATCAGACTGAACATTTCACAGTGCCTTTGTTGTCAGGGTGAAACTTGTAAAGACAATATTTTCACATCACTCCATAAATTTGCTCTAAGGACATGGCCCACTGAAGTTTATGTTGCTGCTAAAATCAAGATGCACATCTTTTAAAAAATATATCTTTACTGATTTCAGAGAGAGGAATTGAGAGGGATAGAGAGAAATAGATACACCAATGATGAGAGAGTCTATGATTTGCTTCCTCCTGCATGCACCCCCCCTGGAGATCAAGCCCATGACCAGGGTTTTGTCCTGATCAGGAATCAAACCATGATCTCCTGGGTTATATGTTGATGCTCAACCACCGAAGCAAACTAGCAAGGTGTCTAAAACTCTTTGCAGGCCAGGTCAGGTCCCAATGTTTTTTGCTTTATAGAGGGTACCTCTCCTGGTCAATACCATTTCACCCCAAAATAGTTCATTTTATCAGAATATTTCTAAATTTTAATCAAATTTAAATCTCAACTTTTGACTATAAAAGTATATCAATTTGACAGTAGTACTGTTACCACTCATTAAATTTAGTCAGCATAACTTCATCCTTATGATGGAACTGCAGAAAGGATTTTCCATGAATGAATATGTCTATCATGGACTCTGTAAAAGACAAAAGTCTGTAGAGGTGATACAATCCTAGGTCCATTGATAAATACACTAAACAGTGAGCCACACCATCCGGGGCTAAACTGATGTAATAACATTCTGATGCATGTCTTCTATGACTCCATGCATTACATCACATTCAGTTCATAATGGACAATTCAGGTTACATGGTAACTTGTTGGCTTATGAGTGAGGATTACCTCTTTGAAACCAAATAAACATTTTGTGACAAATATCAGTCCATTTTCAGGGTGATCATATCCCTGAATGCTTGTCCCACCTATTGGGGACTACTTTGTGCCCAAGGGTGGACAGAAGCCATCTGTGATCCCAAATGGATGTCAAGCAGGGACTAGAAACCTTGCCTCACTATTGGTCTCTGTGGTACTGAGATCCCTATGAACTCGGCTTCTTAGGCAATTTATTGTCCAGCTCTTTCAAATTCAGTGAAGTATAATGATCAGGCTTGCCATCTCTCTACCATGATCCTTTCCCAATTTTCTTATATCTGGCTTGGAACCATTGAGACAAAAATGTACACATGTCATGAATATCTTTATGTCGTGTGTGAAGTCTTGTATATAAATCAAGTAAATAATCCATGTCTACTGTTGGTGTTCACTCAAATTTTTTCACAAGGTCTATATTATTAATATAGAGATTAAAACTAGAAACAAACAAGCAAACAGACAAAAAACACATTGGTTTCCCAGAGTGGTCACCACACCTCCATCTAATGATGCTGTTACCAAATATTTAGAAATTGTATTGTTTGACTGGTATCTGGAATCAGAATATATTTTTAATTCTTAATGATTGATTTTTTTTCATTTCATATACAACATTCTTTATTAACTATTAGATGGCTAATGTTAAATACAACACACCAACCAAAGTGAGTGATTGGTTGAACTGCTCCAAAACCTGCCCATTGTCATGGTTTCCTTAACCACTTCCCTTCACAAATATTTACAGAGTACTATCATGCTTCAGTTGTCTGATCTCGGTGTGCTAATCCATATCTTGCTAAATTATCTGTAAGCCAAGAAAATTATTTCCTTCCTCTACTGTCCAGTCTCAAAAGATGATTCACCTGATTCTTAGTGAACAGGAGGCAAGTAAACAAAAATTTTCCTATTATTTGAATACATAAAAATGTCTCTTCTTTTCTGTAATATGATGGCTAGTGAGAAAGTTTATTTATAAAATTATTTTATTATTTGTTGGGGTATAACTTTCTTAGTAACGTTATAAATGCCACTTGTACAACTATAATACAATGTAGCATATTTCATTATGTGTTTACCACCCTAAGTCCTTTAATTTTGTTTTTTACTCCATTTGCCCTCTGTATCTTCACTCTTGCTTTTACCACTCTGGCAAACACAAGTATAGATTAGGAGATGTTTTGTCTCTTACTTTCTTTTTAGCTTTTGTACTGCACAAATAAGAGAAAACATTAAATGTGTCAAAATATATTCTTGTTTATTGAAATATTGCACTTTGAGGCTACATAGTAATAAGCATCATAAGACACACAAATATATCTACATGTTTTGCACATTGATTGAAAGAGCTCAACAAACATTTCCTTAAATTTTATGGTGAAAAATTTTCCAGTCATGTTTCTTTTATGTCTTTATTAATGGAAAATGTTGGCCAGCAACATAAGCCATCATATTCATGCATATCTAATCATTTGTAACCCAACCAAAGTGAGTGGTTAGCTGAACTGCCCCAAATTCTAACTGTTGTCATGGTTTCCTTACACACTTTTCTTCACAAATATTTACAGAATACTTTAAATGTTTAAATTGTCCAATTTAAATTGTCATGTTTAAATTGTCCAATCTCTGGGTGCTCATTCATATCTTGCTAAATTATCTGTAAGCCAAGACAAATTCCTTTCTTAGTCAACATATAACCATTAGTTTATAATGAGTACAAATGGTGATCCAACAAGGATATATTGCATAGCACTGGTGACTGAGGGAAATTAGGCCATTACATAGATAATTCTTTGTGCCTCAAGGGACCTTTAAGGATTGATCATGTAGTGTTCCACTTTAAATTGATGTTATAGTTTTTCTGTGCATGCAATTTTTCATGATATAGTCAAATCACTGCTGCATCAAATCACACTGAGGTCATAATTGACAGCTCATGTTGCCTAGTAACTTCATGGCCAGTGGTATAAGCATTACTTCTTTGAAAACAAGGAAATCCTTTTGGACAAAACTCAGGCAATTTTGATGGGTGATGGAAGACACTTACCCTGAATGTTGCCCCTTTTCCCTTGGACTGCTTTGGGCTTAAAGGGGACTAAAGCCACCTGTGATGTGTGGATGACCTTCAGCCAGAGACTGGGTCCATTGCTCCACACATGTCCCCGGAGAAGCCAGATCCCTATGGAACTTTGTCTCTGTGGTTATTTATTTTTACTCTCAACAACACAATGAACCATAATGGTCAGGTAGGCCAGGTCCTGGACCCAGTTCCTGCTGTTTATCTTTGACTCAAGAGGTAGGACTATCTTGGAGGAGATTGACCCTGTGTTCTGGTTCTCATATACTTTCTCAGACCGGGCACTGAAGTGAAAGATGAGGGGAACACTTAAATTCCTTTTACAGGGTTAAGGAGATTTTTCATGTTGAGTGATTTTCAACCATATGGCTGTATTTTTATGGAAGAACTCTATTTGTCAAATTTGATATTAAAGGCCAAAAGTCATTGCTCAAGAAACAGTAGTAATTTAAAAATAATATAAATGTCTTGATTGAGAATCCTTAGCATCCACAATGTCATTCAACACCAAGTTTTTCTTAGGCTTCAAAGAAAAGCTATATGTGCCAGAGAAAACTGTAGGACAATGAACTCTGCTACAGTATATGGCTTAGGTTACAAAGCAAGTAGTACAGCAGCCTGAACCCAAAATAGTGCCATGATTTTCCTGGGTCAGGCTGAAAGTGTGGAGATTTTCTGACCACTCCATAAATTTGCCAGAGTCATATGCTCCAATAAGTTTAATTCTGGCTCTAAAAACCAGTTACTCTAGAGCTGTGCCTCCATCTTTGTCCCAGGCAGAGCCTGATGCCACAAACTATTGTTTACTTCAAAAAAGTTACCTGTCCTGATCAATGTCACTGGACCCAAAACATCTTACTGAGTGAGAATTCTGAATTTTATTTGGATTTAGTTCTCAAATTCTAAATCAAAAAAGGTATACAGTTTAGAGAAATACTGTTCCCACTAACTAGGTTCAATTTATATAATGTCATTCCTGTAATGGAGCAGTGGGAAAGATATCTTCTGGATGGAAATGGCAGTCAAGGCTTCTCAAGGACATATGGCTGTAGAGGTAATACACCCCAGAAGCAAGATAATCAATGTATATGCTGGCCATGACAGCTGAGAGAAGGCAACTTTGATTGAACTGTGGAAACATAATGAAGAGAGCCATTGGCCTGAAATGTGGGTCTGTATTAGTAGAGTCCAATTTATTCATTCAAGTTTCTCACACATAATTACTGAATTGGTTCAGCAGCAGAAGCTAGGGCCACCTGAAGTTAAAATATAGGTGAAACAACTGCCATCTCTAAGTTCTTTTTTCTTCTTTTCCTTTCTCACCCCCATTTACCCCTTATCCTCTTCATTTTTCTACTCCTTATTTTTTCCTTCTTCTCTTTCTCCTTCTGTTCCTCCTACTCCTCTTTTTCCTCTCCCCCCTTTTCTCCTCCCCATTATCCTTACCAAGAGATATTCCACACACACACACACACACACACACACACAAAATATTTGTTTGCTGATATGAATAACATGGATGAAAAGCTTAAGCATCTATATTGGGATAAATCTCCAGGTCTGCCTAAGGCAGCAAGGACAACCTCTATGTTCCAAGGAAACATGTAGATCATCACATCTGCAGTAATATATGGCCCATGACATAGAGCAGCTTGTCAAAAAATTGACAGCCTTAAAAAAATTCAGTGGTCTCTCTTAGTTATGGTCATACTCAAAAAATCAAAATTTTAGGACACTCCTATAACATTCTGGAGTCATGCTCTGTTAAGAAATATGATGCCACTAGTCTTGAGGCCCATTGGCTGCTGTGCCTACATTTTTGTTGTTCATGAGGCTAGATGCCCCAAATTGTTGTTTTTCCTTTGATAATTTACCTTGAATAAAGGTAAATTATTGTTTACCTTGAATATAGCACCTACTCAATACTACTAGACTATAGATATTTAAATTTTTGAGAATAATTCTTCACTTTTGTCCAATTTTTTTCTAGAACATTTGCTTCTAAAAGTGCATCAAGTCGAGAGTAGTACTGTTTTCAATCACTTGGTTTTGTCAGCATAATGCCATTCTTGTAATGGAATATCAGGTAGGATATCATGTGGAATGAATAAGGCAGTCACAGTCCTTGTAAAAGACATAGGCTGTAGAGGTATGTCTGAGTGATAGAGAGTGGGAATTCATTCCTATTCTATGGCTATTTCAGTGACACAACCCAATGGTATAAGCTTCCTTGCTGGGTGAGAGAAGGCAACTTTGATTGAACTTCGGTTACATATAGAGAGGATAATTGGCAGAATACCAAGTGCATCTATATACAATGTGATGTGTACATTGAATTGAGACAACCCATTAATGACACTGGCTCAGCAACAACAGGTGTCACCTATAACTAAATTTTGAAGTAACAGCTATTCTCCAAGTTTATTTCTTCTCCATATAAATTTCCTTCCCCCCTTCCTCCTCCATCTGTTACTACTTCTTCTCCTCCTCCTACTGATACTAAACTTTCTCCTACTCCTTCTATCTCTTTTTAAAATTTATTTGTATTGTTGAAGTTATTACAGATGTCCTATTTTTCCAAAATTGAACCTCTTCAACCTGCACCAACCCCCTCCTCAGGCAATTACCCCATTATCTTCTGGGTTATGGGTTAGGAATATACGCATGTGACTTATTTGGTTAATCTCTTCCAACCCCCCACCCCCTTCGCTCGCGCCTCTGAGATATGACAGTCTTGCATGATTTAACATCTCTGTGTTTATTTTGTTTGTCAGTCTCTTTTGTTCATTAGCTTCTTGTAAAAGAAGAGCCTCCAACATTTTATGAAGTACTGGTTTGGTGGTGATGAACTCCTTTAGCTTATTCTTATCTGTAAAGCTCTTTATCTGACCCTCAGTTCTAAATGATAGCATTATTGGATGGAGTAATCTTGATTGTAGGTTCTTGCTTTCCATCACTTTGAATATTTCTTGACACTCTCTTCTGGCCTACAAAGTGCCTGTTGAGAAATCAGCTGGCAGTCCTTTGGATGTTGTCTTGTAGGTAACCACTGTCTTTTCTCTTGCTGTTTTTAAGATTTCCTTTGTCTTTAACCTCTGGCATTTTATTTGTGATATGTCTTGGTATGGGCCTCTTTGGTATTCTCTTTTTAGGGACTTTCTGTGCTTCCTGGACTTGTCAGTCTATTTCTTTCTCCAGGTAGGGAAAGTTTTCTGTCCTTATTTGTTGAAATAATTTTCAATTTCTTGCTCTGTTACTTCTCTTTCTCCCACCCCCATAATGTGAATGTTGGGCCCTTTGAAGTTGCCCCAGAGACTCCTTACACTATCTTTATACTTTTGGATTATTTTTTCTTTTTGCCCTTTGATTGCTTTTGCCTCCTTATATTTCAAATTACTGATATGATTTTCAGAGTCCTCCACACTATTGTTGATTCCCCATAAATTATTCTTCCTTTCAGTTTATGTAGCCTTCATTTCTGACTGGTTATTATGTCATTGATGCTCTCACTTATTCCCTTAATAGACATACTAATATCCTTGAGCATCCTTACAACCAGTTTTCAACTCTGTATCTAGTAGCTTGCTTGGTTCCATTTCATTTAGTTTCTTTCTGTGGACATTTCTCCTGTTTAATTTGTGACATGTTCTTTGCCTCCATATTTTGGCTGCTTCCTGTTGGTTGTTTGTGTGTATTAGGTAGAGCTGTCATGTCTCCTGGAGTTGGCCAAGGGACTTTATATAGCATGTATCCTGTAGGGCACAGTGACTCAGTCTCCCCAGTCACCTGAGTTGGGCACTCTAGGTGATTCACTATGTGGGATATGTGCACTGTCCTGTAGTAGTGGAGCCTTGATTGCTGTTGGTGTCACTGGGAGGAATTGGCCACCAAGCCAATCAGCTGTGAGGACCAGCTGCAACTACAGCTGAAGAGATGCTGTTCTGGAGACTACCCTGTGGAGTATTTACTTCAGTGGAGCTTTGCTGTTCACTGAGTGTTCCCCTTGAGTGTTCCACTCGTGGATGTGGTAGGGTTGTAATCCTTTGTGGTTGAAGCTGACCACTGGGTGCACTATTTCTGGGTCCTCCCAGGAGGTACAGAGTCAGCCTCTCCCTGTGCCCTGCCCAGGGTTACTGAGCAAGAGCTACACAGCAGTCCATAGATGGCTTCTACTTATACTGAGCTTGGAGGTGTCCAGAAGAGGCCAAGCTATGATCCAATGCAGGCTGCCACTTGTGCTGTGCCTGGGACCACTTATTGAGAGGTATGGGGTACCCTAAGACCAGCTTCTGCTCCTTTGAAAGTTTTTGGAAAGTCCTAAGTATGAGGCAACAGAGACCACTTGCAGAGAAAAGCCACTGGAAATGGCTAGGGTGAGACTGAATGTACAGAGGGGTGGGATCTTCAGTAATGACCAGCGTGAGGTGAAAATTGTGAGTAAGGTTGATAGAGATTCAGAGAAGGCATCTGCCTGATGGCTCTGTCTTGGAGGGCTTTTCAAAGCAACAATGGCCTCTACCAGCTCTTCCATCTGTGAGAAAGTTGCCCATACAGCTCTCATTTTGATTCCAGAAAGTTAGCTCATCCCTGAAAGTCCCAAGTTCCTTTAAAGCTGATGGTGCCCAATGCTGGAGTTCATAGGCAGTGCCTCCAAGTAAATCCATGAGCTTGCTCCTTAGAAGGAACTTCCTGGGATTCCTTCAGCCTCTGAGTCATTCATCCCCAATCCCAGCTGGTTTTACATTCCAAAGGTGTGGGGATGTCTCTTCCTTTGCACTGGAAATCTAGGCTGAGGTGTGTGAAGCAGGGCTGGACCCCTTGCTGCTCCAGGAAACCACTGCTGAGATATTCCTTCCAGTTTTAAAATATGGAACTTGGGTGTGAGACCACTGTTGTATCTGTGTGGTTCAGTTCTGATTCCACCCCGTGTGTCTAGCCCTTCTACTAGTCTCAGTGTGCTTCTTCAGTTTTCTAGTTGTAGGACCTCCGTTCAGCTAGATTTCAGAATGTTCTGAATGAAGGTATTATGAATTTTGGTTATAATTTTGCTGTGATTGAAAGAGGATGAGGGTACTGTGGTTACCTATGTCAGCATCTTGTTTACACTATCTTCCTTTCTTAATCAAGGTCATCTTTTTTCCTCCTCTTTCTTCCCTTCTTTTTAATCTGCATTTCCTTCTCTCCCACTCCTCCATTTTTCTTACTTTCTCCTTTTTGTACCCCACAACTAACTCTTCATTTTACTTCACCTACTCTTTATACTTTGTACTCCTGTTCAAACTCATTTTTCCTATCTACTTTCATTCTTCTCTTCCTCCTCCTCCTTCTCTTTCTACTACTCGTTGTCTTTTTTCTTTTTCTCTCTGTTATCTTCCTCCTTCTCCTTCTTCCCCCTTTCCAAGAGCCAAATCAAAGTTTCATGCAGATGAGGTCAAACCAGCCATCTCTCCTGCAACTTTCAATACCTTGATGGTGGCTCAAATCTCTTATCTACATCCAGGCATGGACTATAGCTTTTATTAACAACTTATGTAGGTGGTGGCAGTTCTAATGATTTCTGTTTAGATTTTCACACAGTTGCAGCCAAAAATTCTCACTAATACAGAGTGGGGACTCATTCTGATGCTATGGCTATTTGAATCATGACTTCTAGGACAAGGGAAACCACAGCAGAAGTGCAATGATATTTTGACCCATTTCAAA
The DNA here is from genome assembly GCF_964146895.1 of Miniopterus schreibersii. NCBI lineage: Eukaryota > Metazoa > Chordata > Mammalia > Chiroptera > Miniopteridae > Miniopterus > Miniopterus schreibersii. The sequence continues at coordinate 16,190,006 of NC_138120.1, read as the reverse complement.
TGCACCTTATTTTAAAACTCCTGAGGTTGCCTAATCCTTAACATCTCCTAGTCATAGTGGAGGGCCACAGTACTCTTCGGTTTCTGTACCAATTTCATGTTATAACTGAATTACATTGTTGTTTGCTCTTTTCCCAAATAAAGAGTTTCCCTGGACAAAAAAAAAAAAAAAAAAAAAAGTCAACAATTCCATTGGGAAAAGGAATGTATTAAGGTTATCATTATAAAATTTTTGTTGCCTATAAAGGGCCACTTCTCAAATGGCTCTTGTGTTTTCATTATTTATGAATTTTAGGTGTATAAAATGGCTTTTTTTCAGGGATTGGTTGATGGTCAGTGGGAAGTTTTCTGTGATTCCAGTGGCATAGATTTTCTCTTCACCTAGAATATTTCTGCTTCAAAGATTGACAATGAATGTTAATGAATTGTCATTTTCTGTCTAGGAACACAATGATTTTTTCACCATCACTGTAGTCAGTGCCAGTTAGACTTAGATTCTCTTTGGATTGGCTGACTCTTAGTGTGATCCTATGTACCATTAGCTTGATGATTGTAAAAGCCCATTGAATCTAGTCATTAGGGGATCCAATATCTTTCACCACATAGAAATTTTATGGCTAAGAGGCCTGAAATCCAATATATGGCATTCAAAGAAGTGTGATTACAAAATTCCAAAAGTATGCCATTCCCACAGTTAAATATATTTCTCAAAATATTGTAAAAGATATGCTATGTGGACACTCCAAGAGTATGCATGACCAATCCATGTCAACAGTCCACATTTTAAGCATTGGAGTAGCCTTTCCCACATTAAAACTAGATGCAGAAAGCATCCCCATGCCACATGTACTGGGCCATCATTAGAGGCATTTTTCAGCCAACCATATCTGTAAACTTTTAGAGCCTGTTAAAATGGCCCATGAAGTGCAAAATCTAATCTTGGTGGGCCTAAATTGATTAATGCTGTATCATACTAATTTCTGTTTTTGAACCTTCTTTTTCACCATTATGTACACATATATTCCATATTTTTCTGCTCAAAGTACAGAACTAATATAGAACTTACATAGTGTAGCACACTTTCACAAGGGTCACAGTTTGATTAACACCTTAGGGTCCAGGAGTCCACTCAAGGTTGCAACAGGCAAAGAAAAGGGCACTTGCCATTATTACCCTTTGTACTAATGCTTGCAGATTGTTCCGGTGTGTCACAAATCCTGAAATTTTCTCATTTTCTCCGATATTGGTTACATCTCTACAATAAACCTTAAAATTTTTCTAACATCTTGAATGGAACCATTGAGAATATAAACAACTCATGGCCTCAATCATGTTACAAGCTGAACATATACTATTGCATATGAATTCAGTAGCTCACATGAAGTGGTGCTTATTAATAAACCCATTTCAGCTGCTGGGGACCACTCAGATATTTTCCAGAACCTCTATGCCATCATCACAAACATGGAAACCAGGAAACCCATTGGATTTCAACAGATGTCCTCACCTCTCCATCTAGTATATGGCTGCTGCAGCCCAGTATCTAGATATTTTGCCTGGTGAAAGTCTGGAATCATCAGTTGGCTTTGTTACAATTAAACATTGACTAACTTTTATTTTCATGGACACAATACTTCACTAACTGTGTGATAATTAATGCCATACAGCACATGTTTCATTGACCAGTTGCAAAAGATGATTATCCTAATCCTTATTAAACAAACTGTAACTAAACAAAAATATGTTCACATTCTACAAAAGCAAAAACAAAATGTCCCTTCCCTTGAACAAATGTAGACTAACAAAGTTTCCTTCTAAAATTATTTTATTAAATTTTGATGGTAACATGGTTAATAACATTATATAAATTTCATTTGTACAACTTTATAGTATAAGAGCGCATACTCCTTTATGTACCCCCAAGGAATAGCCTCCTCTGACCTCTTGTATTTGACCCCCTTTTCTTTCCTTAAACCCCTAATGTTTTTGGTTTTTTATTACCATCATGATTTTCTCTGTATAGAGGCAATTTGTTCACTTTGTTATTTAGTTTGTTTGTTTGCTTCCTTGGTGGTTTTACATTACATAGATGAGGGAAAGTATAGAATATGCTACTTTATTCTCTTGATTTATGAAAATGTCCACATTGAGTTTTCACTGCGATGAGCCTTCTATGATACATAAATATCTTTTTATATTTTTCTCCACTGAGTGAGACATGTCCAACAAACTTCTGCTTAAATTGTGAAGGATCTTCCAATCATACTTCCTTTATTAGTCTGACGGTTGTTGAAAAATATCAGCTGGAGCCATGAATTAGTATCTACTTGAATATCTAGTTATTTGTCATCCAATTAAAGTAAATGATGTGGTAATCAGGCCTAATCTCTCCCCATTGTAATGGTTTTGTTACCCATTTTCCTTTACAAATGTTCAGAAATTGTACTGCTGCAGTTGTCTATTTCTGATTGGTCTTTTATATCATTCAGAGTCATCAGCAACCAAAGATACAACTGTTATTCTTCTATCCTATGAATGACAGATACATTGCATGGCAGTAGAGACTAATTGAAATAGGGCCACCTTTTATATTACTGCTTTTGTCCTCCTAGGTTTTATTATATATGTATGACATTAAATTGATTAGTCTCCCAATTAATGACTCTGGTGATGACATCACACCCAGGCCATAATGCCCAGCTCAGGTCCCATGGAATGTTAGTGCCCTATGGTCAAGCATTTTTTCTTCAGACCCAACATAACGCTTTGGCACAAATCTAAGTTTATTTTGAGAAGTGATAACAGTTCTTTGCCCTGAAAGTATGCTGTCATAGCTAAGACTGCTTTGGGATCAAGAAGAGACTAAACCCACTAGCTATGCCTACATGGACCTCAGCCAGAGCCTGCAACACTTGCCTCCATACCATTTTCTTGAGAGCCAAAATCCCTATGGAGTTTGCATTTAGTGTTACATCTTACCTTGCTCTGACTCCTGAGAGAGAGGCACAGGTCTCTTGGCTAGGCTCAGGTCTTCAAAGCTATGTTCAGGCCTCCAAGGGTTACAGATTCCACTCAGAATGTATGAGTCTAGGCTAGACTTCAAAGCCAAGGTAGAGTACCAGGACAGGTTGCTCTCTCAAATTAGTATCTGTCTTAACATTGTCACAGTGCACATTTCCTAGTCTTACACATTGTTCTTGTTTTGGCAGTGGCAAATTACAATGAGTCTGAAGGGTCTGAGGACCAGACTGGTCTACAGAGAACACACAGTCATTCCAAATCCCACATTTCTTCTGAGTCCCATAATGGACCTGTGCATTGGCAGTGGGAGATTAGTATGAGTCTAAAAGATTGTCCTTAGTGAAAAATACTCCTCAAAGATCTTAAAGAAATATGCAAAAATTAAAGTTCCTACATCAGAGGTAGGCAAGCTTTTTCTGTGACAGGCAGAGATTCAATATCTTATCGTCTCTGTTGAATATCCAATTCTCTCCTCACAGTTGGACAGCAGTCATATACAATATGTAAACAAATAGATGTTGCTATATTTAAATAAACTTTATCTTTGGACACTAGAGTGGGAATTTTATATACATGAGATGTATAAAGCAAGAAGTTATACCTCATACTTTATGAGAGAATTGCCCAAGCCCAGGTTTCTGGAGCCCTCTGCCTCCCTCAAATTCTAAGATATATACCCTGCATCTAGGTTTATGGGATACTGGGGTTCTGAGAGACTGAGCATTTTCAGATAGACTGGGCTTTAGGAGACTAGGTTCAGCTCTTCAGAGCTAGTCTTGGATTTTTGGACTAGGTTTTGCTCTCTAAGGCTTTAATGGCAGGATCTGAGGTTGGACTGACACTGAGATTAAACCAGACATTGAGACTAGCATCAGTATTTGATGATGTCACACTGCACATGGACAAGTCACATGTTTTGTTCTTGTGTTGGCAGTGGCACATTGCAATGAATCTAAAGGGTGTGTTTCCCAGACTGTCCTGTATGGAAAATACATTAATTCCAACCCTATTCACTGCAACTTTTGACTTTCATCATGGCCCAGCAGAGAGCATCAGTTTCCATGAACAGCTTTCATTTCAGTGCAACCCAAATTTACACAGAATAATGAAAACATATTTACAGATGTTTCATAGCATCCTATGATCATGAATGGCTAAAAAATGGATAAAAAGCATAAAATTAGGGTCTTTAATGAAAGAGATCTCTCCAAAGTTCTTAAGGGGCTATACTGGATTATATAGGGAATCTAAGGTCCTAGATGAGAAGTCGCCAAGCTTTTCCTGTTATTGCTGGAGATGAAATGGCTTGTGGTCTCTGTTGAAACTCCAAGCCCCTCTCCCACTTCACAACTGTCATAGACAATATGTCGACCAAAAGGTGATGCTGTTTTCCGGTAAAAATTTATTCATTGACACTACACTGTGACTCGCATGTATTTGACATATATTATGCAGCAAGGAATACTTGGAACTCTACAAGAGTGAGGCCCATGTCTCACACTACCAGTGTCCTAGTGTTCACTCAAACTCAGAGAGACAGTCTCTTGACCCAGGTTGCTTGGGCTCTTAGCCTTGCTAGTATACTCTGAAAGCAAGATTTAGCTATTTGGGCTGTGCTTGGCTCTTTGGGGTTAGAGTTAGCCATTCAGTGCTAGAATGGGTTCTTCAGGGCTATGCTAGCATTTCAGGGCTAAGGTAGGTTTTTCTGGTCTAAGCTCAGTTTTCATAGGCTTCAAGGCTAAGTGAGATTCTATGGCTATGTTAGACTGAGGCTAGAATCAGAGGTAAATGAAGTTATGCTGGACATTGAGAAGTGGCACACTTCACTTTTGGCTCAGTGGCAACTTACAATGACTCTAAAGCGTTGGAGCACCAGGCTGGCCAGCAAGAAAGGGGCACTCATTCCAACCCTGACATTTCTGAGTTCAATCAGGGGGTCAACAGAGAACAGCACCTGCCAAGTACTAGTTTCATTTGGGTGTGCCCAAACCTTACATGGAATCATAAAAACATATGTACAGACATTCTATAGTGTTCCTATAATCAGGAATGGTTAAAGAAAGGCTAGTTACCTTGGAAAATATTGTGATTAGTAAAGCAGACCTCTTCAATATTCTTAAAAAGCTTTGTAAGGTTATAAAGGGAATTCAAGATCCTAGACCAGAGGTAGATAAGCTTTTTCTTTAAGAGCCAGAGATTAAATGTCTTATGGTATCTGTTAAAATTCAAGTTCTCTTCTAGTTTGACATCTGTAATACACAATATGTGTACAAGTAGATGGGGCTATACTAGAAAAAAAACATACTTTTGGACAATAGAGTGAGAATTTTATATAACTGACCTTATTATACAGCAAGACATACCTCTAGCTGTTGTAAAACAAGTAGTATGCTGACAAAGATTCCTCACTAAGTTAGTTTATTGGTAAAAATTTGGAGATGATGTGGTTAAAAATTATCTGTGTGTGTGTGTGTGTGTGTGTGTGTGTTTCACAAGCACAACTGTAATACCATGTAGCAAAATCCACTATGTGCTCACCTTCCAAGTCTATCCTCTTTGTACTGGACTCCCTTTGTCCTCTTCCTCACTCATGCTCTCTTCTTCTCTTGTATCCACCATGATTTCATCAGTATGCAGCAGATTTTGTTTGTTTCTTTCATTGTTTTGCTTGTGGATTTTACATTCCACAGATGAGAGAAAATACAGAGTGTGCCAAGGTTTCTATACTCTTCAATAAGGAACTATTCCACATTGAGACACCACTATGAGCAGCATTATAGGAGAGACAAAGGGGTTGTCTGTTTTTGCACATTAAGTTGAAACTGTTAACAAATTCTGCCCAAGTTTTAATCATTAATTTTAAATCATTTTTAAATCATGACCCTTTCTGGTCCCAGGCCATTGGCCAGAATCATGAAACAGCACATGCCTGCATATCTTGTCATTTGGTCTCAAGCCAAAGTGAATGAGGAGTTGAGCTGGCCCAAACTCTATCCACTATGAGGGTTTCCTACACACTGCCCTTCACCTGTATTTACATTGTACAGTTTTGAAGCAGCTGTCCACTCTCCATTTGTTCATCAATATAATGCTAAATTATCTTAAAGCCAGGCCACATTATTCATTCCCCTTTCTACAGGTCATAGAGAGCTCCCCATAAGTGCACAGGTCTAGGCTAAAGGAAGGATAAACTGTATAGCAGAAGGGGCTGAGAGCAATTGGCCTGCTACTAATACAACTGCTTTGCAGTTCAATGTGCTCAAAGGTCCACCAAGACGTTATCAAGTATGTAACCTTTTTTAATTGATGTTGTAATTTTCCTATGCAAGCATTCTATATGACCTCATTTGTGACATGTACAGTTCAGGTTGCCTTGTACCTTGGTGTCACATGATCAAGCATTTCTTCTTTATTTTATTTTATTATTTTATTTTTATTTTTTAAAATATCTTTATTGATTTCAGAGAGAGGAAAGAACAGAGAGAGAGAGAGATAGAAACAACAATGATGAGAGGGTCATTGATCGGCTGCCTCCCGCACCCTCCTGACTGGGGATGGAGCGGGCAGCCTGCATGTACCCTGCCAGGGAATTGAAGTCTGATCACCTGGATCCTAGGTAGACACTCAACCACTGAGCCACGCCTGGCTGGGCAAATATTTCTTCTTTAAAACAACAAATAAAAACTGTTAGGGACAAATCTCAGTTTATTTTGTGGGTGATGACTGCCCCCTTTCCTGAAAGTTTGCCCCAACTAATTGAGATTGCATTGGACTTTAGAAAGGATTGAAGCCACCTGAGATGGCACAAAGGACCTCAGCAAAGAACTGGAAACCTGAGCTCATTATATGTCTCAGGGAGTGTAGGACCTCTATGCAGCTTGCACTCGAAGAGAGCTTGAGCTTCTTGCCCACCTCTCTAAAATCCAGGAAACCATGATCACCAGGTTCTCCAGTTTCTGGGTTCAGTTTATTCTACTTTTTCAGTGAATCTGGAGGTAGGAAGAGTGTGGAAGTGTGTGTTGTCCTGTTTTCTGGATTGTAGGCTCTTTCTCTGTCAGGACACTACAATGACAGAAGAGGAGGAGATTTAAATGCTAGTTTAAAGGATAAAGATGATTTTATCTGTTGAATGAAAATTCAATCACATGGCTCAATTTTAATGAAAGAAGTATCTTGGCCTAATTTGACTCAAAAGAAGGCCAATATTGTTCCTGAAATGAATGTGTTATTTGAACATGATATCAAGACATGGCTGAAAATACTTAGCATCTCTAGATTCTCTGTGATTCTCTTCCAGGTTTTCCTAACAGGCTAAACAAAATCTCTATTTCTTTAGAAAATTTGTAGTACCATTACAGATGCTTCAATATGTGGCCAAAGCCACAGAGCAGCTTTCAAAGTAGAGAGCTTTATAACTCTGTGGGTGACACCATGCACAGGTCATAATGATCAGCTCAGGTTTCATGGTAATTGGGTGCCCCACAGTTAAACAATGTTCTTTGGAGCCAATGAAACAATTTTGCTGATGACCGCCCCCTTCCCTGAATATTTGACTGCCTCCCAGATTAGACTGTTTAGTAAGCTAAAGAAAGTTGATATCACTTATGATAAGGAGTTCCACACAGGTCTCTGGGAGCCATGATCTCTATGAGCTTGTTTTAATTTTTTCCCAGCTGTCTACAAATCACTGTACCATGATAGTCATGCTTTCCATTTTATGGTTCCAGTTCCTGCTTTTTATCAGGGTCTCAAGGGGAATGAACATTATGGATGGTCTTGCTCCCCTGTATTCTGCCCTCCAGGTACTTACTCAGCTACAACACCAAATAGACAGAAGGTAGGTATGCTTAAATGTTTGTTTTCTGGGAGTAGATGATTTTTCATTTTGAGTTATGGCTAAACCATGTAGTTCATAATTATGAAAGAACTTTATCTGCCAAAATTGACTCAAAAAATGTAAAAGCTCATCAACAGAACAATAGTTATTAGTGAATGATACCAAGACTTGGTTGAGAATCCTAAGCGTCTGCACTGTGATTTTACTCCAAGCCTTCCTAAGGCTCCAAACAAAATCTATATTAGCTAGGGGAATTGGTATCACCATCAAGTCTGCTGCAATATATGTCCCAGGTCTTAGAGCAACCTGTACATCCACCTGGACATGTCCGTGTGCACACTCTGTACTGTTAGTCTGAATTCTGGAATCAGAAATTGGTTTTGTAAAACTTACACCTTGATTTAATTTTATTTTCACGGATACTATTATTCACTAACTGATTGCTAATGCTATAGACTACACTTTCTAGTGCCCAGTCCCAAGAGATGATTCTTTTGATACTTAGAGAACAGAAGCTAAGTAAACAAAATTATGTTTGTATTACTCAAAACCAGAACAATATCAGGGTGGAGCCAGAAACAGATATGTGTGCTTTGCCCAATTAAACCTAGGACCCTTCAGTCAATGAACTAACACTCTAATCACTGAACCAAACCCTCTAGGGCTGCTACAACTTTAGAGTACAACATAGCATATTCCATTATGTGTTACCCACCTAAATCTAGTATTCTCTGTCCTATTGTATTGGACCCCTTTTTCTCCTTATTCATCCTTATGTTTTTCCCTTCTTATAACAACCATAATTTTATCTGTATGTGGGAAATATAGTTTTTTTAGTTTGTGTTTTAAAATGCGGGAAAATACAGAATCTGCTACTTTATTTTTGAATAATGAAATCTTCCACTTTGAATATTCCATGTGATGTACACTATATAAGAACCAAATATATTTGTATATTTTTGCGCTTTGAGTATTGTCTAATAAACTTCTCCCAAATATCACTGCGAGGTATCATCCACTCATGCTTCCTTCATGCCTTTGACTATTGAGGCAAAGTAATGGCCAGAGGCAAGAATAAGTATTATTTGCATGTCTTGTCATTTGTTGTCCAAGCAAAGTGAAAGATATAGTGAACTGCCCATTGTGATGGTTTCATTACTCACTGTCCTTCACTAATATCAGAAATGGTGTCTCATCATTCAGTGGTCCAGTTTCTGAATGGTCAGTGATATAATGTAAAGTCATTCATAAGCCAGGCCTCAAAAGGCCTTCCTCTAATAACAGGTCATAGGAGAATTTTCAAGGTTCACAGGTGTTGGCTGAAAGATGGATATACTGTATAGCACTATGGACCTTGAATTTTTTGTTCCTTATTTATACAACTGTTGTCCCCCATGGTTCTTGTGGGTTTGTTCATGTATGTAGAACTTGAAATTGTTTTGTGTAATTTTATTCTGCTTAGCTTCTTTATGACTCCATGGGTGATATAAAATCCAAGTTATAATGGACAATCATTTTACATGATATCTTGATGGCCCATTGTTAATCATTCTTCCTTGAAACCAAGTAAATCCTTCAAAACAAATCTCAGTCCATTATCAGGTGTAATAACATCCCAGTCTCCTGAACTTTGTCTCCTCCTATCTAAGACTTCCTCCAGCTTTGTATGGTATGTAAGCCATATGTGATGCCCAGAGGACCTCAATCAGGGACTGGAAACAATCCTCCACCTTTCTCTGAGGAACCAGCTATTCTACTGATTTTTTTCTAGCATTATTACTTGGCCATCTCTCTACAACCAAGTGAACCATGATGATAAGATTTGTGAAATTCTTGGTTTAGTTTCGGCTGTTTCTCAATAACTCAGGAGAAAGAAACATCAAGATGAAGATTGCTTCCCTGTGTCCTTGTCACCATTCACTTTTTCACTCAAGACACTGAAATGACAAAAGAGAGGAATGCCTAAATCTATGTTTTTGGGGTAGAGATAATTTAATATGTTCCTCTTGGGGTCAACCACTTTGCACTATATTATAAAACAATTTTCTATGACAAATTTAACTCAAAAGACCAATTGTAGTTCCTCAAAAGAAAAATAGATATTTGTGCATAATATCACAGGCTTTGGTTGAAATTCCTGAGCATCTACACTATGAGTCTCCTCCAGTTCTACCTAAGACTCCTAACAGAATATCTACCTATAAGGAAAAATTGTAGTACTCACTTGTCTGATGAAATATTGAGTCCACGATCACAGAGCAGGTTGTAGAGCAGTCAGCTTTGTGACTTGCTAGGTGACATCACACCGTTGTTGTAATGGACATCTCAGGATGCAGATTTACTTTGTGATACATGGTTAAACATTTTTTCTTTGGAATCAAGGAATGCCTTTGGAAAAATTCTGAGTTCTTTCAGGGGTGATAACAGCATCCTTCCCTGAATGTTTTCACCTACTAGCTAGTACTTTGGGATTTAAATGGGACAGAAACCACCTGCAATGTGCATATGGACCTCAACCAGAGAAGGGAGCCCTTGACTCCCTACAGGTATCCAGGATGTCAGGTTACTTATGCTGCCGAGCTACTGTGTAACCACTTGTCCAGATCTTTGCCACCGAGTGAACCATGATGATAAGATTTGTTAGCATGTAAGTCTAGTTTCTGCTGTTTCTCAGGGACTCAGGACATAGGAATATCATGGAAGGGTTACTGCCCTGTGTTCTGGTCCCCATGTGCTTTCTAAGTCATAAATCTACACGTACAGCAGATGAGGAATGCTTAAGTACTTGTTTTCTGGGTGGAGGAGATTGTTGGTGTTGAGTGATTGTCCAAACAATTTGCTATATTTTTGCAATGGATAAGAGGAAATAATATTCTATGGATGGAAAAGGCTGTTAAGAAATCTGCAAACCAGATGGGCATCTGTGTCTGTAGAGGAGATAGATCCAAGAGGTAAGTTAACAAATGTATATGCTGAAATAAGGCAAATTTGATTGAACTTTGAATACACAGAGAATATATTTTAAAAATCAGGTGCCTATAGGTATAAGGTGATGTGTACATTGAAGTTACTCAATCAAAATAACAGCATTGGTACAGCAGCAGCTGCGACAATAACATATATTTAAAGTTTGTGTGAATTCAGTACCATTTTCTAAGTATTCTCCTTATACATGTCCTCCTTCTACTCCTTCCCCATGTTCTATTCAGCCTCCCACTTCTTCTCATCCTACTACTCTTTCACCACCTGCTATTTTCTCCTCCTCCTACTGCTCTTGCTCCTCCTCCTCATCAACCTCTTCCTGCTTTTCCTTCTCCTTTTTCTTCATTTCCTTGTCTAATTTCTCCTCTTTCTCATCCCTTTTCTTCTCTCTCCTCCTTTTTTTCACTTACTCCTCTGCCCTCTCTCCTCCTCCTTCTCTCTACCCTCCTCCTTTTCCTCCACATACAGCTCTACCTCCTCCTTCTTTCTCTTCTTCTTCTTGCTCACTCTCTTTCTAGTTCTCTTTATTTTTTGTCTCCTCTTTCTTGTTCCTTTCCTCCTCTTCCTTTCTTTCTCTTTCTAATAGTACTCCAAAGTCCCCTCCCTCTCCCTGTCCTCTTCCTTCTCCTACAATTTCTCTTTCATCATTTCTTGCAAAAAGCAAAACAAAAGTGTCATGTGATTGTGGTTGAATCAGTCAGCAACCCTGTATCTTTTGAATCCTTGGTGATGGTACAAATCCTTAATGCAGGAATAAGCTATAATTTTTGAGTTAGAACTTATGTAGATATAAGCAGTTCTCATGTCTTCTGTTAGAACCTTATCCCATGGTAGTCCTCATCCCTCTATAATTCAAGTAAGTATTCATTCTGCTGCCATGGCTATTTTTGTTATACATTCTATAACCAAAGTCAATCATAGGATGATTTTGACATTAGTAGGAAAATCAAAAAGGACTTAAGCTAAATCCCGATTTTTACCTGACCTTCCAAAGCTTATACTTTACAGTTAGGCAACAGTAACATTCTGGATTCTGACACGTTTCAGGTCAGAACTAGTCTGGAATCCCTGAATTATCTGAATATTTGCTTTTTTCCCCGAATTTAAGGTCATTGTCCTCTTGCTGATAGCCATGAAATAAAATTAAAGAATACATATTTTGTTGTCTTTTGGGGGCTTTTCTCAAGACTGTGTCTTGCCCTAGATGTTTACCCCTATGAAAGAGGACTGTTTTGGGTTGAAGAAAGGATGAAAGCCACCAGTGATGGATCTCAGCCAGAGATGAAACCCTTATTCTGCACAGGTCTCTGGTGAGGCAGGATCCATATGCAGCTTGGCTTCTAGACTGACATCTTGCCTAGCTCTCTACAGCCCATTGAATTATGATAATATTGTTTACTGGCTTTATTTCATGAATGTTTTCAAATTTTCTTACATCTGGCTTGGAACCATTATGAGGAAATATCTACTCATGCCCCCAAAACTTTAAATTGATTCTGGAGTCTTGACTATAAGTCAGGTAAACCACCCGTGTCTGCTGCTGTGGTCCACTCATAAATTTTTCAGAACATCTGTTAACACCACAGACATAAAAAGTAGTAATCAGGAAAAGCATTGCATTGCCAAAGCAGTACTCATTTCTCCATCGAGCAATGTGTAGCCCATTATTTAGAAATTGTCTTGTTTGCCTGGACTCTGGAACCAGAACTTGGATTTTAAATTTTATTGACTGAATTTATTATTTTCATAGACTGTATTTCCCATTAATGCTCAGATGGCTAACTCCACATAGCACACCTAGTAGAAGACTGCCCAATTTCACCAAGTGATTTCCTGACCCCCCCCCCTTTTTTTAAACAAGTGTATTAGTGATGAATATTCTTGGTAAAATTATTTCATTATTAATTACCAGGGTACGACGTTAAAAATAACTGTATAAATGTCACTTGTACAACTATATAGTACAGCATAAACTATTCCATTATGTGCTCACCATCTTAAGTCTACTCATCCTGTATTTGACACACTTTGTCCTTTTTGTCCTCACCCATGTTCTTCCTGTTTGATAATCACCATAGTTTTGTCTCTGTCACAGATTTTGTTCTTTACTTTTTTGGTTTGTGGCTTTTACATTCTACATGTTGGAGACAATATCAAAGGAGTCAACATAATCTTGACCCACTCAATACTCCACTCTGATGCTGCAACTGTTAAGCATTGTAAGAGATGAATATATATTTGTATATTTTTGCCAATTGAGTAAATACTGTCCACAAATCTCTGCCATAATTTCAATGTGAAGATTATTCCATCATGGTTCATTCATGACCAGGATATTAAAGAAAAATATGCACCAGAGCTCTAAATCAGTATATACTTGCTTATCTGGAAATTTGTCATCAAAGTGATTGAGATACTGAAATTTCCCAAACTCAGCCCACTGTGGTGTTTCCCTTATTCAGTCTCCTGCACCAATGTCCAAAGATGGTGTGTCTTTCTTCAGGTGTCCATCCTCTGGTTGGTCACTGATATGATGCAAAATTATCTCTAAGCCTGGCCATGTCTTTTATCTTTCTGTCATAGTGTTCTCCCCATGAGTCCACACATCTAGGCTTAAGGAAAGATCCATTGTATAGCAGTGTGGACTGAGAGAAGTTAGTCCACTACTTCTGTAACTGCTTTGTTTTCCAGGGTCCTTCAAAGTGATCATGTATGAACCACTCTAATTTGATGTGTAGTCCTCCTTTGCATGACCCCTTTATGACTCTGTGAGCGATATCTCACACAAGTCCTAATGGGATGTTTACTTTGCATGATAACTTGGGGGTCCTTAGTTAAACATTCCTTTTTTGAAACCAAGGAAGACTTTTGAAAATCATCACAGACCATTTTTAGCTGTGATGACTGCTTTCTCTCCTCAGTGTTGGGCCCTCCAATCTAGGACTGTACTGTGCTTTATTATTTTATTAATTTATGTTTATTGTTGAAAGTATTGCAGATGCCCAATTTTGTCACCCACTAATCCCCTCTACCCTGCTACTTCCCTTACCAGAACTTCATCCCATTTTTGTCTGTGATGATGGATTTTGATTATATACATGCATATGTATATATTATATTATATTATATTATATTATATTATATTATATTATATTATATTATATTATATTATATTATATTATATTATATTATATTATATTATATTATATTATATTATATTATATTATATTATATTATATATGATAAATTAGAAAGAGAGAGAGAGGGAACCTAGACCTGTGGACTCATGAGGTTTAAATTATATATATATAGTGTCGTTGGTTAATCTTTTTCCACCATCACCCTGTTTCCTGTGAAATATGTGAAGCTGTTGCATGCTTCAATGTCTCTTTGTCCATTTTTTTCACCAGTTAAATTTATTCATTAGCTTGTTCTTAAAGAAGACCCTTCAACATTTCATGTAATACTGGTTTGGTGGTGATGCAATCCATTAGCTTTTTCATGTCTATGAAGCTCTTTATCTGACCTTCAATTCTAAATAATAGCTGTGCTGGGTAAAGTAACCTTGGTTTTATTTTCTTGCTTTCTATTACTTTGACTCCACTCCCTTCTAGCATTCATAGTTTCTGTTGTAAAATTACCTGAGTGTTCTGTGGTTGCTCCCTTGTAGGTTGCTCCATTTATCTTGCCACTTTTAAGATTCTCTCATTGTGTTTAACATGTGGCATTTTAATAATAATGTGTCTTGGTGTGGTCCTCTCTGGATTAACCCTATGTGGGACTCTATGTGCTTTTTGGGTTTGTAAGTTTATTTCGTTCACCAGGTAAGGGGAGTTTTCTCTCATTATTTTTTCAAATAGATTTTAAATTTTTTCCTCCCCATCTTCTTTTTTCAGTCCCCTGCTTATGGAAATATTCGTTATGCTTGAAGTTATCCCAGAGGCTCCTTACACTATCCTCATAATTTTTAATTTTTTTCTCTCATCTGATTGCATGTTTTTCCTTTCTTATTTCCCAAATTGCTGAACTGTGTCTAAGAATCCTCTATTCTCTGGTTGATTCCCTGTAAATTACTCTTCATTTCACTTAGTATAGCCTTCATTTTGACTGGTCTTTTTTACGTCATTGATTTTCTCACTAATTTTTTAAAATTTCTTACTAAGTTCCTTGAAATTCTTATTAAGTTTCTTAAGCATCTTTATAACCATATTCTTAAACTCTGTATGTAGAAGTTTGCTTGCTTCCATTTCATTTAGGACTTTTTTTCTGGTGATTTCTTTTGTTCTTTAATTTGTTATGTTTGTTTGTCTCTGCATTTTAGCAGTTTTCCTATGTTAATTTATATGCATTAGGTAGAGCTGTCTTGTTTATTGGAATTGGTAGAGTGGCCTAATGTAGTATGTGTCCTGTAGGGCCCAGTGACTCAGGCTCCCCAGTCACCTAGTTGGGCTCTCTAGGTGCTCCCCTATATGGAATGTGTGCACTGTCCTTTAGTAGTTGAACCTTGATTACTGTTGGTGTGACTGGGAGGAATTGACTCCCAGGCCATCAGCTGTGAGAACAAGCTGAAACTACAGTGAAATATCCAGGAAATACTATGTAGGAAATATCCCTATGGAGCAGGATTTACTTCAATGGGGTTTTGGTGCCCCAAAATTTAGCCCCTTGAGTGGATGACTCATTGTTGTGATAAGGTTGTATTTCAACATGTGAAGCTGACCACCACATGCACTGACCTGGGAGTTGGCAAGTGAGCCTCTGCCTCAGCCATTTTCAGGGCTCCTGAGCATGAGCTACACAGCAATCCATGAGTGGCTAATATTTGTTTGGGGTTTGGAGGTGCTAATGACAGGACAAGCTGTAAACAAAAGGGGCTTCTACTAGTGACAGGCCACACTTATCAAGAGGTATGGGACATGCTTAGCAGAGCTCCTGCTTGTTTGAGAGATTTTAGGAACATCTTAAGCATAAGGCAATAGAAGCCAGTTGTATGGAAAGAGACTGGAAATGGCATGGATGAACGTGCAAATAGGGAGTGGTGTGGTGTCAGGGAATTATCAGGGTGAGCTGTAAAATGTGAGCTAGATTAAAGGAGATTCAGGTATGGCCCCTGCCTACCATCTGTGTGTGGTGAGGGCTTGTTAAATTAACAATGACCTCTGCTGCCAGTTCTGTCTGGGACAAAGCTGGCCTGATTCTTGCTTTTGCCCAGATTCATGCCAAGTTAGTTCCTCCCAAAGGTACCAGGTTCCTTTCACACTGCCCCAGTACTGGAGCTTAGGAGTTAGCCTGAGTAAGTATGCACTGGTTTTTTGAGAGGAATGTCTGTACTGCCCAGGGACTCTGTGTCCTTCAGCCACAAATCCTCTTTGTATTAAAGTCAGAGGTTTTGGGAACTTCTCTTCCTGATACTTGAACCCTAGGTTTGAGCTCATGATGTCATACCAGGGTCCGTTGTTCCTCCAGGAAACTTCCACAGTCAAGTCACCGTCTGGATATTAAACTGTCCCCCATGGGTGTGAGACCAGCCACTTCTGTGATTCTAATCTACATCACTGCCCCTCTAAATTACTCTACTTCTTCAATTCTCTAATTTTAGGACTCCCTCTCAGTTGGATTTCAGGTGATTCTGATTGAAGTTTATTCTAAATTTTATTTGTAAATTTGATGTGGTTGTGGAAGTCAGTGAGTACTGAGTTTCCTCATCTTACCACCTTATAAATCCACACTTATATGGCCTACCTTGGGCTTTAGAAGGGATGGAAGTCACCCCTTTAGAAGGGATGAGGTCCCAGATGGACCTCAGTAGATAATGGATCTCTCACCACCCAAAATGCAGAACCAGGATCACTATAGATCTTGGTCTTTGGGGTTAATGCTTGTGCAGCTTTCCACGTGCAATGAATACATGATAATCAAATTTGTTACATTCTAGATTTAGTTCCTGCTGTTTATCAGTGACTTAGGAGGAAGAAAAATTATGGCGGAGGTTGCTGCTCTGTGTTCTTGTCGTCAAGCTCTTTCACGGTCAGGAATCTAAAGTTAGAGAAGAGGGGTACATATAACTGTTTTTGTCTGGGTGTAGATGATTTTGCATGTTAAATGTTTATCCAACACTTAGCTCCATTTTTATGACAGACTTTTTTGGCACTTTATACTCAATATAATGCCAAGACTTGTTTCTCAAACAAACTAGTTGTCTGTGGATGATATCAAGACCTTGGTTGAAAATTGTGAGCTTCTACACTCTGATTCACCTTGTCTCTCAATTACAACAAAGAGAATCTCAATCTGCCATGGAAACTTGCCTGACCATGAAGCAGTCTGAAATGTATGGCCTAGGTCACAGGGTAGCTTGTACTTCTACCAGGATCTGTCTTAGTGCACTATTTTTGTCATGGTTGAACTAAAAAAGAGCAGATTTTCACATCACTCCATCAATTTGCTTGAGTCACATGATCCACTGAGAAATAAGCTGCCTCTAAATTCCAGAAATTCACTAGAATCTGTGCTTTTATCTTGGTTGCAGACATGTCCTTATGACACTATTTTTTCAAAACTTTTACTTACCTTGCTCACTACTACTGGTCCTAATTATATTTCACGGATGGAAAATTCTGAGTTTTAGTCACTTTTTTTCTTGACTTCTGACTTTAAAAATGTATCAAATCAAGACTATCATTCGTCCTATTCAAGAGGTCCACTAACTACAATGTCATCATCTTTCCATACCTGTGGAGGAAAAACAAGGTCAAGACCACTACAAATGAGAGAACTGTTGGGTGATACACCACAGTGGAAATAAATTAAATTGTATGCTGATCTTGTTAGCAGAAATAAGAAAATTTTGATACTTAGAATACTAAGGGGAAAGGCATTGTCAGAACAGTTCGTGAGTACAAGGTGATGTGTACACTGAAGTTACTCAAGCAATGTAACCAAGATGGTACAACAGCAGCTGGACTCTGCAGTTAAAGTTGGCATTGATTTACTGACATTTTCTAAGTTATTTCTATTGCACTTTCTGGTCTGTTCCACACAAGTGCGCCTTTGTAGATGACTGGATAAAAAAAAATGTAGTACATTTACACTATGTAATACAATACAGTTGAAAAGGAGAAAAATATTTTATACTTTGGGACAGCATGGATAGACCTGGAGAGTATTATGCTGAGTGAAATAAGCTTGCCAGAGAGAGACAAGTACCACAAGTACCTATCACTCATAGGTGGAATCTAATGAACAAAATAAACTGATGAACAAGATAGATACATAGGATTAATTTCAAATGGACTGTGGGGGGAATGTGGTGGGGAGAGGTTACTCAAAGAACTTAGATGCATATATACATGACCAAAGAACTTAGATGCATATATACAAACAAAGACTAGAGCAGAGAAGAACAGTGGGTGGGGGTTAGGAGATGAGTTGAATGCCAGATGGAGAAGATCAGTTCAGAGGGAAGGGTACATCTGTAATACTTTTATATATATATATATATATATATATATATATATATATATATATATATATATATATATATATATATATATATATATATACATATATATATATATATGAAGTTGTTACAAAAAAAACCCAAACTGGACAAAGTACCTAATGACCAAGAAACATATGAAAGGAAAAATGCTTCATCACTAACTACCTGAGAGAGGAAAATTAAACTGACAATGAGTTGTCACATCACACCTGTTAGAATGGCTAAGATCAACAGATCAACAAATAATAAGTGCTGTTCAGTGTGTGGAGAGAAGGGCATCCGGGTATACTGCTGGTGGTAATGCAGACTGGTGAAGACATGATCTGGAAAACAGTTTGAATTTTCCTCAAACTCCATACTATGGAACTGTAATTTGACCCAGTGACCCCACTTCTAGGAATATATCCTAAGAAACACAAAATATCAATCAAAGGTAATATGTGCACCTTTATGTTTATAACAGCACAATTTACAATAGCTTAGAATTGGAAACAGCCCAAGTGCCCATTAGTAGATGAGAGTATAAAGAAATCTGTGGTACACATACACCATGGAATACTATGTATCTGTAAGGGACATCGAGTAGGCATTGGAGAGTATTACGCTAAATAAAACAAGCCAGTTGAAACAAACAAGCAAGTATCACACAATGTCACACATATGTGGAATATAATTTAAAAAGTAAAGTGATGAACAGAGTTCCTGAGACATAGAAGCATGGAACAGACTGATCAATCTCAGAGGAAAAGTGGGGGTGGTAAATAGAAAGAGATTAACCAACTTATATGAATATATGCATAACCCATGTAACCAGACAATAATGTGGTGAAACCCTGAAATGGTTGCAGGGGGCGGTGTAGGCAGGGTCAATCAGGAAAAAGAGGGACTATCTTTAATACATTCATCAATAAATATAAATTTTTAAAAAGAGTGAAACATATCTAGAATAGGTAATCCTTACTCTATGAGAGAAGGTATAATCAATACGTTTTCAAAAATTATTAGAGAAGTCTTCTTATAAGAGTCAAATTTATTGTTTCATTGCCCTGTGCAATGTGTGAAAACTGCAATAAAGTGTTACAAAACTCTTTGAATTAATTCACACCAAGTCTGGTGTTGGCCAATTGTTTCCAGCACAGGTTACATTTAGTACAGGAAAAAGCTACTAACTATGTAATGAAAGTTCATAAATTCTTCCCTGGTAAATGGCATCATATTATAATATTTTACATAGGATATGGGCATGCTATCAATAAATTTCAGAGAATGAAACCTTCTCCCAAAATTTAATGCTAACATTAATCTTTGACATAACATATAATCAATACACTTATAAACACTACAAGTAAACTGTATCTAGAGCAGTCAAGATTCAGTGTTTGATCAAGTTGTTGTGTTGTGTAAAACCTGCAGTGAAGTTTTATCACTCTTTGAATTCATTGGTTTCAAGTGGGATTTTAGCAAATTATTTTTCACACAGGTAACATATGTAATTATTGTTCCAACATACTCCCCCAGAAAAAAGCACTGTGTTTCCATATTTTCTCTTTTTTCTTTTTATTGATTTCAGAGAAGGATGAAAAGAGAGGAAGAGGAAGAAACATCATTGATGAGACACTCATTGATCAGCTGCCTCCTGCAGGGCCTCTGCTGGGGATCAAGCCCAAAACCTGGGCATGTGCCTGAACTGAAATCAGACCATGGCCTCCTGGCTCATAGAATGATACGCAACAACAGAGCACTGCTGCCTAGCTGTTTTTACATTTTATAGAAGATACCAGCATTCCACACACTAGGTAAACTTTTGTATTTCCAAAAACAGTGAAAAATATCCAAAATATTTATGTCTGTAATAGTCTGTAATGGAATATTTAATCAATTCATTTGTAAATGCTACTAGCAAATTCTGTCTAGTACAGTGTAGTTTAATCTGCACATGGTGTAATACCAGTAGTGAAGTGTTAAAACACTCTTAGAATTCATTCCTACCAAGAGAGAATTTTGGACATGTTTTTTAGCAGAGACTGAAATTAGTTAGTGAAACACTTATTAAGTAGTGAGGATTACAACATGCTACACTTGTAAATGGCATCATTTTATATTTCAGACTAGATATCAACATTTGCACAAAACAGTTTCACTTCTGTATAAATAAAAACAGTGAGGCATATTCTCTATGCCATACATATACTAGCTGGTCATAAGCTAAAATAAATAAATAAATAAATAAATAAATAAATAAATAAATAAATAAATAAATAAATAAATAAATAAAAAAATATAAATAGCATTCTTCCAGTACCTAGTATTTCTAAGGGCTTTTAAATTATCTACTGACCAGGACCAAACCATCCCTTGTTCCCCACATAGCCTGACCCTGCCTTTAAGCTCAGCAAGAACAATAGATACAGTGTGCTGCCACTCCACCCTGGACAAAAAGTCCTCTCCATTTCCTTTCCTCAGTCCTTAGCTTTTCTGTTACAGAATGGTGATTGCAAGTAACTGTTAAATTTTGTGATTCCCTTTTGAGAATTTAGAAAAGTAGACTCATTCCATATTGTGAAGACAAGAGTTTTCTGATGGTCTCTGGATCTCCAGAGTGCAAGATTTGCTCTTTCAATCTCATTGCATAAGCTCAAACCTCAGAATCTGTGTGCAGGTTTTTAAAATTCACATGGGAGACTCACTGTCAACTGCTGGAAATAGGCTTTGGGAAGTGTGGGTTTTCCACAAAATCACAGGGTGTTAATATACCCGGGAAGTGTCTAACAGAACATCAAAGGCATAGAATTCTTTTGAAAGAGCTGTAATCCCTCCACACCTTGTGGCTGTGTGGCTAGGCTCCTATTTGGGGCAGTAATACATCATATCTCTTGCAACTGTCTATTTCACTATTTTGAGAGTAAGTTAACTAGTTTTCTATGCCTCCTGTGTTCCACAGCAGTGCATATGGCACCTTCAGCAGTGTAACTGAAGGGTCACTACAAAGCTTGGTTTTTCAAAGTCGGACTCTGTTCTAAGAAGGGGAACCAGGATCATTAACCTCAGATCAAAAATTTCTTATGTAGTGTACAGTAAAATTTCAAACTAGACAGGAATGGACACCCACTCTCTGTCAAAATTTATCAAAGTAATAGCATGCTTCACATATGCTAACACAGAATCACATGGAAGATATTCAATTCATCCCCTGTTAAGTGGACTGGATATCTAACCTACTGGTTGGTTTATTGAAGAACTATGGGAGGATTCTACTGCCTGCAGTGCTTCACAGCCATAGTATTTTGGGCCTAAAGTTTCCAAAGTACACTGTACTCCTGTAGCATCTTCACAGAATTGGATGGCTTTTCTGTCTAGGATCAGACCAGAAGGGAAGGATCTAGCCCTATAAGTCCTTTTTAGGAACAAATGATTATCTCAGGAATACAATTCTGCACAGACTTTTATGTTTTTGTGCAATACCACTTCAGGCTCTTTGGGCTGAGATGGACAACTTGCATCTAATGTGTCACTATATTTCACAGATTGTGTGATTGTTGGCAATTTTTATTCAGATAAGTTCATATTAAAGGGAAAAGTGCTATGTTTGTTTGAGAGAACCTAGCTGCTCAGGGGTGAAAAAAATGAAACCTTTTAGAACACAGAATTTCAAAGAGATCACACTTCCACCTACTGACCAGGACTGATCTTTCTAGAATCCTTCAGCTGTCCAGTTGTCCCAAGAAGCCAGAACCGGACTATAAACTCAGCAGCACCTACTGTATTGGCATTGGGCTGCCACTACCTTCAGGACATGTAGTATTGGACAATTTCTTTCACCTGATCTGATCTCTAAGTTTTGTATAGATAGGGGGAGGCTTTGTTTGCTTTGCTTTTCTCTGTTGAAATTGCAGAAGAGAAAACCTTCCCTCTTGTGGAGGCAGATGTACTTTCAGGATGTCTTAATTCTTTAATATTCAGAATTTCTGCCTCTTAAAATGGGACTTAGAATTTAAAATATAAATTAATCGTCACAAAATTAGCACAGGGACATCCTTTCAAGACCAATAAAATGCCCACAATAGCACAGAGAAAGAACTTCCCAAACTGGTTCCCAATATTTCCTTATCCCAGGCACAAATTTATTTAAAAATCCTTGTAAACCTATCTACACTCCAGGGAGGTTAGACTCCAATTGAAAGTTGCATGTTTTTTGAGCTCCAGTGTCTATTTTCTTACTGCTAGAGTGAGAAAACCACTTCAACAAAGCATAGCTATTCCACAGTTGTGAATGCAGCACTTTCTGCAGTGCCTCTGGCATCTCTATAGAGAGCAACTTATCAAAGTTGAGCAGAGTGCTCTGTTCCAGGTAGAGGAACTAAGATAACTATATCAGATAAAAGTAATTATTTTGTAGTGCCCAGGTATTTTCCTAGCATGGGTGATGGTAACAGTCACTCTGAGTTTCAAATTTATGAAAGTAAACAGGTATTTCTGCTGTGCATACATTACCCAGAGTAGCATGGAAGATATCACATTAGCCCCTGTTAATGATATATGATATTCTATGTAAGAACAGGTATCTAAATGTGGTAAGCGGGCTTATATTGAAGCCCATGGTTTCATGACTACACCATTTGTAGAATACTTATGCCAAAAATCATTAGGTCAGTTTGTTTTCTCCATAAGGCTGTGTGGCAGTTGCTCCCCCTGGCATGTCTGGGTTTTCTCATCAGTGGCTGTAGCTTATTGCTCACTGAAAAGTAACTCAAAAGGGGGCTCACCCTTCAGATAAATGTGTTTCTCAATATGAAAAAGAAACGTTTTATTAGTAGAGGTTTAATGCAATCGAACTTTCGGGGGTATGTGAGAACATGTGATCCTCGTCAAGTCCAAAATTTGCCCTTTCCTCTATGGAAAAAATGAAGGTTACCTATTAGTGTTCTGCCAGAATAAGGTGCCGCCAGCTTCTTCATTATGAAATGGGCAAACAAAGTGTTCTGTAATGTGAGTCTGGAATTTCAAAAGCTAATTTTTGTTTGCAAACAACTCACAAACAAGCTCATCAACATTACCTGCATGATTTGTTACACTATTTGCAATTTTCTTCTGTACTTTACATAGCTAATTTTTAACAGTGAGTTGGTTCCAGTGACCAGTGGCAGCCCTTACCCAGTGCCCAAGTAAGTCCTCATACACTTATGTTTTTCTACCACGTCCTCCCTTTAATTTCATTGGAATTGAACTTCTTGAAAATAGGCTTGTTGCACAACTATTGGTGTAGACAGCAGGGTTTCAGAGAAATTCCAATAGAGTCCATGGCTGGTGACTACAGAATGGTAGCTGGTGCAACTGTAATGAGGAAATCCCAAATTGGAAAAGAACCACCATGTCATATAGTGTTACAATTTGACTGATAGTAGGGAACAAATGCTTGATTAAAATCATAACTGAAAATTGACAACAGAACCTCTTTGATTCCTTGAAGGTGTGAGATAGAAACTGCCACTGGCCAAAATAAATAAATTTGGAGCTGCTGTACTTGCAGTTGCCAGGACCCTAGAGAGTGCCAGAACCTATGCTTCCAGAACCCTGGGCCATCCTATAACATTTCTGCTTCAATGGATAGAGGATGAATGTAGTGGGCTTGTCTTCACTTATAGGAACACCATGATAGTTTAGCCAACAGTGTTGGTCAGTACCTGTCGGACTCATTAGATTCTGATGGATTTACTGATATTTAACATGATCAGATTTAAGGTGAGTTCAATAATTGGACACTATCCATTGTCTTCTGCTATTCAGAAATCCAATATCTCCCATCATATTTGTATTTTAAGGATAGACTGGCCTCAGTACCCAATGTCTGTTCTACACTGCATTTTGCAAATATGCTTTTTCCTATCTTCAAAATATTTCTGAATGTATTAGTGATATGCATGCCATGTGGACATTCCCCAAGTTTTCAGTAGGATAAAAATGACCAATTCACTCCACATTTCCATCTACCTAATGTTTTGAATGGCCTCTTCAAATCAAAATGACACACTGGACATTTATTTTGCACTTATTGTTCTATCATTGTATGAATTCATAAGCAAACCACCTCAATACACATTTAGAGCCCTTACTAATGCCTCACTTAGAAGTTATAAATGCATATATAAATGTAATAATTTGTACGCATTCAGTGATTACAAATTAATATATTTTATGCCTTTAAGTTTTATATATTTTTTAACATTGTCCCTGACCTTTAATTATTTCAACATTATTCCATATTTTCTGCTTAATAAATTACAAGACTAATGTAGATATTCTGAAGAATTACCAATTTACACAATTGTCAAACTTTGCCCCTCATCTCTAGCATCCTCCATGAATTCGAGTCTAGTTAGGAAAGTAATTTCCACAGGAGTGGTCACTGCCGTGATTCATGTTGTGTGTTTCCTCTTACACATTTCTCCAGTCTGTGACATCCTTAATTATTCTAATTTCTCTCAATATCCATTACAAATATGCCATGAGCCTTTCAATTTTTCTCAAATCTGGATTGGAACCATTGAGATAAAGGATCTATTCATGTTCTGAAGCTTTCAAGTTAAATCTTGGGCCTAGGATATAAATTGAGCAAACCATCCATGTTTGGTATTCAGAAAATTTTAAGAATTTTATGTCATCACCACAGACATGGAAACTAGAAACCAGGATGCCAGTATGATTACCACAGTGGTCATCCAGTAATACTTTAGCCAATTATTTAAAACTTGTCTTGATTGGATTGTGGATTCAGAACTTGTTTTTTTAAGTGTTAAAGATGGTTTTCTTTTGTTTTGAAGAGGAAATTTGGAAGGGAGCAAATTAAAACACCACAAAATTTTCTAGTCTTAATGATATTTCACTATTTTTTATGAATTGATTTTTGGGTTATTGCAGGCACTATTTACTTTCAGAGATCTAAAATAATTAATTTTGACAATATTTATCACTCTTCTCACTTCTTTTATTGAAGTTTGGAACTCAAGAAGTCATTATTAAACCATTCTGGAGTACATAATTGTGGAATGTAGTGGACTTTCAGTTTAATGTGCTATTCAGGTTCACATTATAAAGATATGGGCACAATACTTTTTTTATTCTTTGTTCAAAATTATAATATGTAAACTGCTAGGGCTGCAAATAGAAATAAGGTTTTTTTTTACTCTCAACCATTTGATTATTTCTCTCCATTTTTCATTACAATTTCAAAAACAGGGAGATAACCCTTTCTATGAAGTGCTTGAACTTATTAAATAAACTTGGAGGACATAGAAGGTAAATGTAACTGGAAAACAATGCAATTTTTGATTATGCATTTATAATCAAATAAATAATTACAATTTATTCTATTAAAATGGAAATACATGATTGAAATATCATAAATACTAGTACAAATTTTATAGGAATTCAACCATTAAAATTTATGGATTTTTTTAAGTGATTGGCATAATTATTTTAGTCATAATAAGGAACTAAAAAAAGATACATATAAATGCCTCATAAATTTAGACTGTATAGGACACCTTCATTCTATTTCATAACAGCATTTTCCCCAAAGCAAGTCTTTCCCAAATGTTGTAGTCTATCTACCATAGCATTCTATTTATAGGTTTCATACCAGTACTTACATGATGTCATTCATTTTATCTAACTACCTTTCTGACTACACTATACTCAACTCTGAGAGAGATACAGCCACTCTGTATCTCCAAAATCTAGCCCAGACTGGTGTGGCTCAGCAGTTGAGCATCTACCTAGGATGATTGGGGTTCTACTCCTGGTCAGGTCACATGCCCGGGTTGTGGGTTAGGCAGCCAATCACTCTCTCATCATTGATGTTTCTCTCTCTCTCCCCTACTTTCCTCTCTCTGAAATCAATAAAGATATGTTTTTAAAAAATCTAAAACAGACACATAGTGTCTATTTAACGATTGATTCTTTCATAGGGGTATAAAAATAATGCCTGCATTTATCTTGCACTTTTCTCAGGCAACTAGAGATGCAGAATAGATATAAGTCCATGAACTTTATATCCTGAAGGGGAATGTGTGTAGGTTTAAGTCATTAGATTGTGACTATTGGCTTTCAAAAAGAAAGGCTGAGTTCAGCTACTTGAGGTGAAGGGATGTCAATAAAAATATGCTTAGAAATTATTTCCTTAAATAATCATGGGTACCCAAAATGGCTGAATCCATGAATAAATTGTTTTCATATCAGGTAAATAGATTCCGACCTATGCAGAAAGAGTGAGCCAGGAAAAGGGAGTAAGAATTAGAAATAATCTTCTTCCTTGCCGGAGCCAGCCGGCAGGCGAACGAGGACCTGATTGAGGGGGTGAGGATTAGAAAAGAAAGACTCATAGAAAAGGATGGGATCGGGAGGGCTACAGCCAAGGCAGAGCTGAGCTGAGCTGAGCCAGGCTGCGCCCCGAGTTTATTGATTACAAGCTTTTTATAGTGCACCCAGACCACAATACCCAAAACAGTGACCTTTTACCCAGTTCCTGCTCTGCACAAACATTCTTGTTTGTCTAGACACTCTGTCTCCAAGTCAAGGTCTTTGTGCAGGGTTTCTACTCCCTAAAGCAAAGGATACTATGTAATCTTAACTAAGCTACAGGAGGCAGAGGTGCTAGCTCTGCCGACCCACCCTGCGGGTCAACGTGCCAGAGATTTCTCTCTAAGGCGACGCTAGGGTCGGCGAGCCCCTGGAGAGACTCCAGGGCAGCACCCTGCCAGGGAGACTATTCATGAGGGGCAGCCAGCCGGCTCCCCACATCTCCCCCTTTCTTTTCTAAACTAAAGACTTAGGCTCTAAAGCTTTTGGGCGGGTATGCAGGTGGAGAGTATGTAGTCCTATTTTTAGGACTTTAATATCTCTCATGAGTGTTTTCAGTATGCAGGGTGTTATTAAAAAACCAAGGACAACGAGAGTAGCCAATCCGGCCACTCCGAGAATTCCATGTTTCCAATCTGTTGCTGAGAGGAAATGTCCCCTCATTCCATTAACCCAAGATTGCGCCATTTCTGCAAGTGAGGTGTCTATCTTAGGCGCTTCCCTCTACAGTTCATCCAATGTGGTTGCTTTGTACGATTGGTGAGATCAGGTTCACAGATAGGCACCCCCTCTGGGGGATTCGTGGCGCTTCCCACAGCGATCTTACTGGGATACCATAAGTCCACATACCAATGTGTCCAATCTGAAGCCGACAAAGTCCAAGGCTGTTGACGGCCATCAAGAGAAAAGACTCCGCTGAGTACCGGCAGTAAGGACTCAGACTTAGTAATGCCAATTTTAAAGCAGCCCGCTACCCCATCACTTTTTGAAAAGCAGATGGGCTGATTCTTGGCGTGTCCATGATAAGTAAAGTTCGAAGCCTTCACTGGCTGAATATGAATACTAGAGTGTCCTCCCACTGCCCAGGTGTCATTGGTGTAAATCACCACCTCCTCATGCTGCCAGGTTACAGGTTGCAGCAATGGAGGACTGGGCAGGTAGGCCCAGTGAACCGCCGCAGAGGCTCCAGGGGCGGCCGCGACCAGGGCTATCATAGCCAGAAACAACCGTTCAGGAGTGACCTCCATTCTCTGGTTCTGCACCATCCTCCTCGCCTGGTCGGTCGGTCGCGCGAGGGTCTCCGTCACTGAGTTCTGGGGCGCTGGATTCCGTCGAGATGGAGCTCGGCCGTGCAGGGGCGTTCTGGAACGCATGCCGTACCAGCCTCTCCGGGAGCCACCGCGGCGCTTCAGCATCCTGTGGAAAAACACACACATGCCCTCGGCCCCAGATTAATACCGGATCTGGCCCATGCCAAGCCCCATTAAGCGGATCCTTCCATCTCACCAAGGCTTGGTGCTTAGATGAACTCGGCTGCCAAAGCCTTTGGGCTGCAGAGTGGCCTTCAGCATCCAAAATTAAAAAATTAAGAATAAAAAGAACATGATTTAACTGATTCTGTGGGGTTAGGGGGTACAGCTCCCCCTTTTTTATTTTAATTAATTGATTTTTGAGGGTGCTGTGCGCACGCTCGACTATGCCTTGGCCCTGTGGGTTGTAAGGGATTCCAGTCTTGCTCTGAATTCCTAGTTGGGCGCAAAAATTCTGAAAACGCTGGCTAGTGTAACCAGGGCCATTATCAGTTTTTATTATTTTAGGTTGTCCTATAATGGCCATGCAGCGTAAGCAGTGAGCAATAACTTGAGTACTAGATTCACCCGACAAGGCCGAGGCTATTATAAAGCCTGAATACGTGTCCACTGTAACATGAACAAATTTTTGCCTACCAAAGCTAGGGATATGGGTGACATCCATTTGCCACAGATGGTTGGGCAGCAGCCCTCGGGGGTTGACTCCATAATGAGGAATAGTAGTAAGAGCAGGACATGTGGGGCAGTCTTTTACTATTTGACGAGCCGCTTCTCTGGTGATTTTGAACTGGAGTCGGAGAGTATGCGCATTTTGGTGGTGCAGGGCATGGGATGCCTGGGCGGCGGGCACTCCGACGAGGTAAAGTTGGGTGGCTTCATCTGCCCGTCTATTGCCATCAGCTAAAGGCCCAGGTAAATTAGTGTGGGCGCGGATGTGCCCAAAATAACAAGAGTGACTGCGATTTAAAATGGCTGTTTGTATGGCCAGAAATAATTGCTGCACAGTGGAGTTAGTGGTGCCAATAAAGGGCACAGTTTCAACACATGAGAGCCCTCGGACTACATAGTGACTGTCAGATATGATGTTTATAGGCTTGTGTGCAAAGTCAATAAGCACTCGACATACAGCAGCTAATTCAACCTCTTGGACTGAAGAATAGGGGGTGGTCCATCGGATAACTCGTTGCTCATGCACATAGGCGGCGGTGCCCGATGAAGAGCCATCAGTAAACACTGTTTTAGCATCAGGCAAAGGCTGGTCCGTCACTATCTTGGGAAAGATAACAGAATGCCTGAGAAAAAACTGTAAAAGTTTATTTGGAGGGTAATGATTGTCTACCTGTCCTGGGAATTCAGCTAGAGCAATGCCCCAAGGTGTGCATTTCTGAAATAACCAGTTTATCTGGGCCTGAGAATAAGGCACTAAGATGGCCGCAGGCTCTCGTCCGAAATATCGGCAAGATTCTTCTCGAGCCTGTTGGATAAGAATTGCCACATGCTCGTAATAAGGGGTTAACACTCGAGCAGGTGAAGATGGGAGATGCACCCAGCGGAGTGGGCGGTCCTGCCATAGAACGGCCGTGGGGGGAATGGGTGGTGGCCAGGATGCAGGCATACCAAGGCTTGCTATAATCACAAAAAGTCGCCTGCTGTGATTTTATGGCTGTCTCGACCCTTTGTAGGGCCGCCCGTCCCGCCTGTGTAAGTTGTCTTGGGGAAGACGGGCTTGAGTCACCCTTGAGAATGTCAAACAGGGGTTTTAACTCTCCAGTGGTTAGGCCTAAATAGGGTCTGATCCAATTAATGTCTCCAAGCAGCTTTTGAAAGTCATTTAGAGTATGAAGGTCGTCCACTCTGATGGACACCTTCTGACAAGAAAATAGGTCAGGCTGAAGATGAAATCCCAAGTAAGCAAATGGAGGATGACGCTGCACCTTCTCTGGGGCGATAATCAACCCCTGCTTACTCAAGTCCTGTTCAAGGTCTGCAAAAGCCCTAAGTAAAATTCCTTCTTGACTAGCTGCAATTAATATATCATCCATATAGTGACACAAATAGATAGTGGGATAGATCCGCCGGACTCGGGACAGAGTTGCGGCTACAAATTTTTGACACAAGGTGGGGCTATTTGCCATCCCCTGCGGCAGCACTCTCCACTGGTATCGTTGCATGGGTTCTTTGAAATTTGCTGATGGGACACTAAAAGCAAATCTCTTGCAATCCTGTGGATGAAGGGGAATAGTATAAAAACAGTCTTTCAGGTCAATAATTATTTTGAAAGTGCCTCGGGGGATGGCCGCAGGAGTGGGCAGTCCTGGCTGAAGAGCGCCCATAAGTTCCATAGTCTCATTAACTTTTCTTAAATCCTGGAGCAATCTCCACTTTCCAGATTTCTTTTTAATAACAAATATGGGGGAATTCCAGGGGGAGTTAGAAGGCTCTATGTGGCCCTGCCGGAGCTGGTCCTGCACCAGGTCCTTAGCGGCAGCTATTTTTTCCTCAGACAGGGGCCATTGATCTACCCACACAGGCTGATCTGATTTCCATATTATCTTATCAGCGTGGGTAACAGGAATATCAAAGGCCCCACCTAAAAATACCCTAGGCCAGCGCGACTAGGGCGTGGCTGGGGCTGCAAAGGTTCCGTAATTCCATCTCCTGCTTTTCCAAGTCCCTGATCAGGGAGGAGACCTTGGTCAAATAGCTGTTGTGTGACTGCTGGATTGGAGCTGTGGAGATATACTCCCATGCGCTCCATAACATCTCTTCCCCAAAGATTAACGGGGAGGTCTTCTAAAATATAAGGTTGAAACTCTCCCTGATGTCCCTCATTGTCAGTCCAGGTTAATAATCGTGAACTTATCTTGGGGGCTTTACTTTGGCCAATGCCCTGCAAGTCTGTCATGGCCGGGTGAAGAGGCCATTGAGGAGGCCAATGTTTCTGAGAAAGTACGGAGACATCTGCTCCTGTGTCTAAGATGCCTTTAAAAGGCTTTCCATCAATCAAAAGAATCATCTCTGGCCGCCCCCTTTTTATGGGCTGAATCCAATAAGCATCGGAGGACCCAAAACCTTGGGTTCCTCGTGTTTCTTTGGTCATAATTTTGCCCTGTTCTACGAGGGGCAGTAATACTATTTGAGCAATTCTTTGTCCTTTATTAATGGTGGCCACATTATGAGGAGCATAAGCCAGTACTTTTATTTCCCCAGTATAATCTTGATCTATAACTCCAGGTGCGACTAAGAGACCTTTTATGGTGCTGCTACTTCGTCCCAGGAGGAGTCCCACCGTGCCTGGAGGCAGTGGTCCATAGACCCCCGTGGGTATGGTCTGCATTCCCATGGCTGGTGTTAGTACTGCATAGGTGGCGGAACTGAGGTCCAGTCCTGCACTCCCTGGGGTGGCTCGGAAGAGGTCACAAATGGATTGTTTACTGGGGGTTTCCCCAGGGTCTCCCCCTGCAGAGCCCCATATGTTTGCGGGGCCTGGGGTTGGCCCCTCCGCCAGTTTCCCGACGGGATGGTAGAGGCAAGGGGCCGTCCCTGCAGGTCTAGTTTCGATTTACAGTCTCGGGCCCAATGATTTCCCTTTTTGCATCTTGGGCAGCGCCCAGGACTAGGCCCTTGTGGCGGTCCCGCGGGTGCAGGGCGGCCTCCAGCGGCTCTTTGAGGACATTGACGAGTATAATGTCCCATCTGGCCACAGGAAAAGCAGCTTCCTGGAGGACCAGGGATTCTTCTCCCCTTTCCTCGCCCCGAGCCCTGCTGTTGCAAATACTGTTGCATGGTCTGCCCCCGTAAGGCAGCCGCAAGGGTCACCCCGGTGGTGTAAGAGGGCCCAATGTCCTGGCAAAGTCGAACATAGTCATTCAAAGTTCCTTTCTGACGGTAGGGGCGGAGGGCTGCCTGACAAGCTGAATTTGCATTCTCATAAGCCAGCTGCCGCACTATAATAACACCTGCCTCCCCGTCCCCTAACAGCTTACCTGCCGTATCCAGCAGACGAGAGACAAAATCCTGATATAATTCATCTGCACCCTGTCTAATTTTTGTCAAATCCATAGTAACATTCTTGGTAGTGGGTAATTTTTTCCACGCTCTTTTGGCAGCCGCGGCTACCTGTGCATAAGTCCCCATTCCATACTGAAGTTGGGCCGGTGTATCGGCAAAGGGGCCTTCCCCTAAAAGCCCTTGCAGGTCTGAGGGTATATTATTGCGCAGGTTAAGGCGGTGTACTTTTTCACATTGTTCTGTGTACTCAGATTTCCACAATAAGTAATCCCCTCCAGACAGACAGGCCCGAGCCAATAGCTTCCAATCATTGGGACACATAGTATATTCGGTGTCCAAGGCATCGAGAATGGCCTCCGTATAAGGTGCCGTGGGCCCATATTGAGCACAGGCAAGTTTAAGTTCTTTTAATTTTTTAAAATCAATAGGCCCATAAAATCTATGCGGGGGATTGTTGCCCTGTGCAGGCTGCTCAAAAATCGGATAACATATGGATGCTTCTTCTTCAAAGCCTTCTAATGACTCTCCCTGCTGCCGCGCCTGAGCTAAAGCCAATTGAAGCGATGACCTGGGTGGAATCTCTGTTTTTACTTTACTCCATCCGGGGTCGTTGATTTGACCCGGCCCTTTCTGTGCTAGGGCAAGCAGGGCTCGCTCTCGGGGGTCTGATATTTTAACCCCTGCCTGGCCCGCGTGCGGCAAGGCAGTCCTCGCTGCAGCAGCACCAAAGCTCGTCCCAGGGTAACTAGGGGGGTCTTGTTTAAGGTCTATCGGCGGGGGGTCATCAGTACCTCCTCTCCGCCCGCCAGAGTCTGGACCCTGCAAGAGATCTCTCATCTGCTGCAACATTTCCTGCATCTCCTCTGCGGTAACTGCGGAAGGGGTAGGGCCAGACCTTTTTGTGCATTCCTCTGAAAGGAGTGCAAACTCCCCATATCTCTCTCTCTCATACTCTGCGGCAGCTTCTTCAAGATCTCCCTCTTCCTTTGGTGTAAGTCTATCAGGCCGACTATTGCCCACAAGGGGCCCCGGCTCAAGCGGGGGAGCGGTGGCCACATCCTCAGAGCGTGGATCTTTCACAGAGTCAGCACGGACCTCTAGGGGAGAATTCATGCGGGTGCCTTCATGGCGTGGGTCAAGGCTGTCCCTAACCAAATTCCAAAGAGAAAAAGTTTCTACTGGCATCTTTTGGGGTCCATGGGCCTGAAAATATCCCTGCAAGCGTTCTCCTACCTTATTCCAAGTTTCTAAACTTACTGTGCCCTCCTCAGGGAACCAGGGGCACACTTCCTCCACAAACTGCAAAAATGTACGCAGTTGTGAGGTACTAACCTTGGCGCCCCTAGAACGGAGCATTGTTTTTAAGACTTGTGCGAACAGCATTCTACTATTCTCCTGTCCCATGATTTCCTTACTCCCGATGTACTAACCGCCCTCTCCGCTACCGTGGTTGCACTTACCCAGTAGCAATGCGCGCTCCCCGAGCGGTGTCCTCTACCGTCGTCCCAGGTTTTCAGGTCCCTGTTCGGGCGCCACTTGCCGGAGCCAGCCGGCAGGCGAACGAGGACCTGATTGAGGGGGTGAGGATTAGAAAAGAAAGACTCATAGAAAAGGATGGGATCGGGAGGGCTACAGCCAAGGCAGAGCTGAGCTGAGCTGAGCCGGGCTGCGCGCCGAGTTTATTGATTACAAGCTTTTTATAGTGCACCCAGACCACAATACCCAAAACAGTGACCTTTTACCCAGTTCCTGCTCTGCACAAACATTCTTGTTTGTCTAGACACTCTGTCTCCAAGTCAAGGTCTTTGTGCAGGGTTTCTACTCCCTAAAGCAAAGGATACTATGTAATCTTAACTAAGCTACAGGAGGCAGAGGTGCTAGCTCTGCCGACCCACCCTGCGGGTCAACGTGCCAGAGATTTCTCTCTAAGGCGACGCTAGGGTCGGCGAGCCCCTGGAGAGACTCCAGGGCAGCACCCTACCAGGCAGAGGTGCTAGCTCTGCCGACCCACCCTGCGGGTCAACGTGCCAGAGATTTCTCTCTAAGGCGACGCTAGGGTCGGCGAGCCCCTGGAGAGACTCCAGGGCAGCACCCTACCAGGCAGAGGTGCTAGCTCTGCCGACCCACCCTGCGGGTCAACGTGCCAGAGATTTCTCTCTAAGGCGACGCTAGGGTCGGCGAGCCCCTGGAGAGACTCCAGGGCAGCACCCTGCCAGGGAGACTATTCATGAGGGGCAGCCAGCCGGCTCCCCACACTTCCTTATTTTACAGACATCTGCTATGGATTGAAGAGCTCTGAGGCCATTTGCTTTTATACAAAAGATGGATATTAGTTAATATTAGGGAGTGATAAATATTTTTGCATAATATTTTTAAATTTGATCTTACCAGCATTGACTGCAAAGTCTTGCCAACAATAAGGCAAAAAATTTCATTGTCAATTAACCACTACACAAACATAATTTACAATAATAAAAGAGATATAGGCCCCAGAAACAAAAGCACACATGAAGCACATGAAATGAAAAGGTTAAAAGGAGGCATTCCTTATCGAAGTAAAATCATTCACCCAATTAATGAGTGAACCTCATTTACAAGCCTAAGGATGAACTGAAATTATGCACAGTTTTTTCAATTCTATGCTAAGCTTAATCTTTTAAGAAATTAGGCTTTCTTATAAAAAAGTTCCATGAGGAGTGTGTATGTAAAAGGCACAATTACGTTGTATTATCTATATCTTTAAGCCTTTTTTCCCTTGTTTTTCATCTATTATTTTTAAAATGCCAGGTCATCTATTTGTGCTCTAGGCATCTGGAATAAAATTAGTTACAAATTATTTGATATTGCTTTGAGAGCACTCACGATCTTATTCTTATGGTTAAATACTATCAAGGCTTTTATTATCATTATTATTACTTTCCATATTAATAACTGTGTGTCTTCAGTAACTCACTTATTTGTACTTTAAAAGCAATGTCATTGAATGACTATAAGACCCCATGGGGAGAAATAGTTCCAAATGTGTTCACCCTATTACATTTTATTCACATTTTTGTTGGGGGGGAAAAGAAAAATTTTATTGATTTGCTCTGAATCAAATGATCTCTACTTTTTTCAAATAAGAGGACTTGGTGTCTAGGAATTTTTTGCAGATTGATATATGCATGATTACTTAGAATGGTAAAGACAGATGTACTTATATTACAGATGTCCCGCCTCTCCCCCAATGACCCTTTCTAAACCACACCAACCCCCTTGACCACACTATTTTCTCTGTCCATTGGTTATGCATATATGTATATAATTCTTTGGTTAACCTGTCTCTAACCCCCCACCACCCCAGTGTTCCCTCTGAGATACCTCTCTGTTCCATCCTTCAGTATCCCTGAATATATTTTGTTCAATTTATTATTTTCTTTACAGTCCACATATATGTGAGATCATGTGATCAGTGCCTTTCCAGCCTGGTTTATTTACCATAGCATAATATTCTCCAGCTCTATCCATGATGTCCCAAATTGTATGAGATCCTTCTCCTTTACAGCAGCAGAGTATTCCATGGAGTACATTTCCCAAACATTTTTTATCCACTCATCTACTGAGGAACATTTTGGTAGTATCTAAATCATAGCTATTGTAAATTGTGCAGGTATGAACTTAGGGGTGCATATATTCTTTCTGATTTTTTCAAGATTCTTAGGACATATTGCTAGATGTGGGATCCCTGGGTCAAATGGCAGCTCCATTTATAATTTTTGAGTCACCTCCATACCGTTTTCCATAGTGTCCTCACCAGTCTCCATTCCCATCAGCACTGTACCAGAGTTCTTTATCAACATTCTCACCTGCATGTGTCATTTGTTTATTTGTTGATGGTAGTCATCATAAAAGGTGTGTAATGATACCTCCTTGTTTTTTAAATTTGCATCTCTCTGGTTGTTAGTGACATTAAGCATTTTCTCATATGTCTCCTGGCCATATGTATGTCCTCTTTGGAAAAGTGTCTGTTCTGCTCCTTTACCCATTTTTTAATTGGATTTTTGTCTTTCTTTTGTTGAGTTGTATGCATTCTTGTATATTTTACAAATTATTCTCTTAGCAGAGGTATGCATAGCAAATGCTGTGGGGTTCCTCTGTATTATGAGAATGATTTCATTCACTGTGAAGAAGCTTTTTTGTTTGATGTAGTCCCATTCATTTATTTTTCCTTTGTTTCTCTTGTCCAGGAAATGTATCAGTGAAAATTCCACTATGTGAGATGTCTGTGACTTAACTGCCTATATTTTATTCCAGGATTTTTATGGTTTCATGACTTAAATTTAATTGCTTGATACATTTTGAATTTATTCTTGTGTGTGGAGTAAGTTGGTGATCCAGTTTCTTTCTTCTCTTTATTCTTTCATATGCCTCTCCAATTTTTCCAACACAATTTATTGAAGTGACTATATTTACTCCAGTATATTCTCTAGCTTTATTTATCAAATATTAATTGCCAATAATGTTGTGAGTAGATTCCTGGGGGGCCTCTGTCCTGTTCCTTTGATCTATATGTCTGTTTTAGCACCAGTACCAGGCTCCTTTGATTATAATGTCTTTGAAGTATACTTTAATATCTGGTTAAGTGACCCCTCCAATACTGTTTTTTTGTGTGTGTGTTAAGGTTGCTGCAGCTATTTAGGATCTTTCTTTGTTATATATAAATTTTTGGAATATTTGTTCTAATTCTGTAAAATATACTGTTGGAAATTTAATTGGAATTGCATTGATTCTAAAGACTGCTTTTGGCAGTTTGGATATTTTAATGACATTAATTCTTCCAGGCCATGAACATGGCATATTCTCCCATTTGTTTATATCTTCCTCTATTTCTTTTGTCAGTGTCCATATTTTTTACAACTTTGCTTTAATTTATACCTAGGTATCTATTATTTTTGGAAGTGATTGCAACTGGTATTGTATTTTTAGTTTCTCTTTCTAAGAGCTTATTGTTAGTTTCTAAAAATACTGTGAACTTACAGATGTTTATTTTGTATCCTGCTACCTTGACAAATTTATTTATTAAATCTAGTAGTACTTTGGTGGGGTCTTTAGGACTTTCCTTGTGCAGTTTCATGTCATCTGTGACTAATTACAATTTTACTTCTACTTTTCCAATGTGGAAGTATTAATTTTTTTCTTCTTTTTTGATTGTTGTGGCAACGTCTGTGATTAAATTGTTAAATAAAAGTGGTGAAAGAGGACAACCTGTATTGTTCCTGTTTTTAAGGGTGATAGTTTTAAATTTTGCCCATTGAGTATAATGTTGACTGTAGGTTTGTCATATATGTCCTTTATTATATTCAGGTATGTTCCCTCTCTTCCCATTTTGCAGTTATTTTTATTCTTTTATCAAATATGTGTGTTGGATTTTGTTGAATGCTTCTTCTGCACCTATTGATATGATCTATTTATGTCCTTCATTTGTTTATGTGATGTATCACATTTATTGATTTTCTAATATTATACCAGCTTTGCATCTCTGAAATAAACCCCACTTGGTCATGTTGTGTGATATTTGTAGTGAATTTTTGGATGTAATTTGCTATTATTTTGTTGAGAATATTAACATCTATATTTATCAGGGATATTGGCCTGTAATATTTTTCTTTGTGGTTTCTTTATCAATTTGTGGATTAGGATAATTCTGGCCTCATAAAAAAAAGCTCTGGGTTCAAACACAGAAATCCTTACCAGATTATTAACCTTGGAAAGTTCTCTTAACTGATTCATTATTATGTTCTTAATCTTTGAAACACCTGAGTTTGACATTACTGCCCTCTAGGCATCTATGGAGTGTTGGCTAACATGGGCTATGGTTAACAATAAAATATTTAATGGTATTATACTATTATATTTGAAAATTTCATGGTTTGAGGTAATTTTAGCTTGGACTAAAGAATGAATGACAAATCCTCTCCAAAAGCAGTTAAAAACTTCCTACCTTATTGCCCTAAAAATATACAGGGAAATCAATTATTTTAAATATATCTTGATTGATTTCAGAGAGAGGAAGGGAGAGTGAGAGAGAGATAGAAACAGAAATAAATTATTTTATAAATCTTATCATGGGACAGATTATTTCATTTAGAAAGCAAGAAAGTAGTAGAGTTGCAGTTTCTTAATCAGTTGTGGAAATAACTATCTTCTAAATAAAGAGAAAAATGCTTAAGTTTTAAGGAAAATAAGTTAAAAATAAGCAAGCAAATATAAAAACTATATATAATTTGAAATATTTTTGAATTAGAAAATATGCCCTGCATCAAAAAGTGACAGATAGTTTGAGGCTATATAAACTGCATAAAACAGAAGTTGAGCCTTTATAAAATTTAAAAGTTGGCTGTAGATTAACAGCGTGGCAAAGGGAAGAATTGACTTTATTATAAAAATACATTTGGTGGCCTGAAAGGTGAAACATAAGTCTAAATGGCAAAAATAAAGTTCTACTCCAGAGAGCTAAATATATTTTTATCTTCCTAAGAGTAGTGCTTTCGGACAGGACCTCCTGTAGGCTCTAATTAATGGAAGGAGGCAGCTATTGATGCAAGAGAAGGCCAGGTAGTTATCTGTCCTGTTGGCTTGAGGATCAGAGGACTTCAGCTGCATATCTCTTAGTCATTCAGCCTTGCCATAATGTCTTCTTCTCTTTGGCACTAATACCAGGTGTCTATCAGTGATAAAACAATAGTTGTGCTGGAATGTGCTATGTATCTAAGTATATAACTTAGCAAAAGGTATTTTTTCAATTATCTACCTTACATATCTGTCTCATTAGCCAGGTTAAAGCATGAAAATTGATCCCTAAGGTTAACACATAACTCATCAAATCCAGGCCTATGTGCACATCCAGGATGATTTACTGAGTAAGGTGACTAATGAAACACTAATTTCTAGAGTTTCACTCAAACTTTTGATTTAGTATTTTTCAGCAATGACTACAATAAAAATTATCAATAGGTACATTCAGTGTCATAAATACACAATCTTTTTAACAAAGCTAATAATTAAATTTCACAATTCCAGTTTTAAAATTAACTGATAGTATTTTATAAGTGAATTTTGTGGTTATTTTAAATACTATAAATAAGACAAATTCTGTCTATATAATTATTTAAGCATATCACATAACTTCAAGTACATATATTTTATAAATTTATAGTTAAAGTAGGAAGAGTAGCTATTGATTAAAATTTCCTTAAACACTGAAAGGCTTGAAAGATAAGAAGAAAATGCTTCAAAATTTAATTTGGAACTGCTGAAATCAAAGCTTTTAAGAAATAAGTTTGAAGATTAATAAATCCTGGAATTTTTTCCACTCCTTAGAAGAAATTGTTAAGCCACTGCTAACAGGACACAAATCCCTTCAAGAACACTGCAGATAAATGTAAGATTCTGAAAAACAATGATGTTAAATTATAAAATAATATCATGGCCCTGTAATCAAGCATTGTAGCTTCCCCTTTAAGACAAAAAAAAGGCACTTGAGTGTGCAAACAGGAATATAAGAGAAAAGGTCACATGTTATCAAACACCTGGGGAGGTTTATCCTGGAAGAAGGAACTTAAGCTTGAGATAACCATTGCAGAGGAAGACATCTATCACTAAGACTGATTTTTGGTTGAAATAAAAACTAAAAAAAAAAAAAAAAAATGCGTATAAGAAGACACCTTTCTTTTCAATTAATAAAGGGTGTTGGGAGGGAGCATTGGAGACAGGGAAGATTTTATTCTATTCTAGTAGAGACATAACTAAAAGAAATAAAGTTAAATTGTAGAGTAGCTTTTGGAAGGAAGAAAAGAAGGGCATACGTTTTGTTTTCAGTGCTTATTACTACATGCACTATTAGAAGCACTATATAAAGGGATATTCTGTGGATATCCTTATAATAATAAATTAGGATTCCATTAATGAAGAATTTCCTTGCAAAGAATAACTGAATGAGCTGTATGTGGCTTCAGCAATCTGCTTCACACAATTTTACTGTGCTACATGTTCTGGTGCCTCCAATTAGTGTCAACCAGGTGCAGGAAAATATCTTTAAAAAA
This sequence comes from Miniopterus schreibersii, assembly GCF_964146895.1. NCBI lineage: Eukaryota > Metazoa > Chordata > Mammalia > Chiroptera > Miniopteridae > Miniopterus > Miniopterus schreibersii. Next base: position 16,149,909 of record NC_138120.1, on the reverse strand, counting down.
GAATCAAAACAATGAGAGTTTCACCCTTATCTGAAAGTTAAATTAACCTGCGATATCTAGGCCTAGCCCTGGGCAATTATTGATACTAAGTTTTGGCCTTACCCAAGGTCCACCACACATATGATGGTTTATGGGGAGTCACATTATATTTCTTAATTGGTCTGAAGTCCAATTTACTTAAATGTGATATTAATACTCTATTTCTATCAACCTCATAATTCAGGGTTTATGAAGTACCAAGTTCATACTCCTGATATACACAGATGGCATCTGGGGTCCTCCGTGACCACATGGGCTACCATAAATACAACCTTCAGATACCGGCCTTGTTGTCTATTAAATAACAATGATACAATTTTCCTTGCATAGTTTTTTTCTTCCTGAGAAGTAAATAAATTGTATGAAATAAGGTGTAAATAATTCTTAAATATAGTGTGTGTCCTAATCATTGGTTCTTTCCTTTCTTATGTCTAACGGTGTAGTATCATTGTCTATAAGCAATAAAAACTTATCATTCCCAGGGCAACTGACTCCACTTTGACATTGACTTAGCTAAAGTATACCACATTCCTGAAACATGGAAATTTCATCATTTGGTCAGCACTGTTCCTTGCCTACTCCGTGTAATTTTAGCTCATGTTGTTCTGAGGTTCCTCAATATCTTCCATATAAGTCTGCAACTTAGGACAAAGCAAGCAATATAGCTAAATTTCTCTGGACAAATATATTATTCCCTGATAGTAAAAACAATTACCCTGTTCTCAATACAACTGGGAGCTGCTTTGCACAACATGTTAAATGTTTTCCAAGCTAAAGAGTAATAGCAGCATTGTGTTGTGGGGGTTTACAAAATGTAGTTGATATTATATTGCAAAAAAGTTATGAGAATGGGGTACTAAAAGACATGTGTATGAAATAGCATTGTATTCCTTCAGGAGAGACTCTGCTAGTTTAATAATACATAGTATAGTTCCTACAGTAAGCACTAAAAATAGATAAAGAAAACAAAAAGTGCAACTAAATCTAAATATGAAAACGTATTAAAAATGCATAATTAATCCAAAGAAAACAGAGTATGAGAATTTCAAGAACAAAGAAGAAATGATACAAGTATAAACAAATATAAATATACATATTTATACAAATATAAAAATAGACAGATGGTAAACTTAAACAAAAATAATAATATTTAATATCATAAAGAATATAAGCATCCTATGTTCTTAGAGGCACATTTTACAATAGCTTAGATCTAGAAACAATGCAAGTACCCATCGGTAGATGAGTGGATTAAAAAGCTGTTGGACATTAAGACCATAGATTATTTTGCAGCTCTAAAGAAAAGGATTCCACACCCTTTGGGACAGTATGCATGGACCTGGAGAATATTATGCTAATTGAAATGAGACAGACAGAGAAAGACAAATATTACATGATCTCACTTATATGTGGGATCTACATAACATAATGAACTGGTGACAAAAATATATTTAGTTACATAGAAGCATGGGGCAGACAGATGAATCTCAGAGAAAAAGTGGAGGTGGCAGTGTGGGTGGAGAAATTAAGCAAATAATTGTATGCATATATGAATTACCCAATGACACAGACAGTAGTGTGGTGAAGGCCTGGGCAGGGGGTTGATGGGGGGTGGAAGCAGTTAATGCAGAAAAAATGGGGACATATGAGATATTTTCTGCAATAAAGATAAATTAAAAATAAGTAAATAAAAAAATAAACATTGAATACAATAAATAAATTAATTAATACTTAACATTAAAATTAAGTTAATTAAGTATCCCATTTTGAAAAGTTGAGGGCTCCCATGCAGGATTTGTGTGTACCCTATGGCTCCCTCCAACTGCATTCTTCCTACAACAATTCCTATAGGGATTTCACTGCCCAAACTCCACTGTGACATTCCAGGGAACTCTCTGTCCACACTCCACAATGACAACACAGTACTTCCACAACCCACTGTCAGAGTCCAATTGCCCACAAACTTCTGGGCCACCCTAGGGCCCCAAATGACAATCCAGCACTGTGACAACAAAGAGCTATTAAGGCCTTCACTGTACTTTGTCAACTCAAAAGTACCACTGTCATCATTCTACTGTCAGACATCAAAATCCAAATGCCTACCTTCCAATCTGATTTCCCAGGGCTCCCACTGCTCATACTCCCCTGTGATACATTAGGGTTCCCACGTCTTAAATATCTATTGACACCTAGTGGTTCTGAGTTCACATTCAACAGTGAAAATCTTCTGCTCCCACTGCACACACTCCTATTGCAGTATATAATGCTCCCATTTCCCCAATCCATTTTGATATCCTGAAATTCCCCTAATTTAAACTGCACTATGAAACTTCAACATTTCCATTGGCCACACTGCAATGTGAGACCACAGTGCACCCACAATACACGTTAGTTTGACATCTTAAGACCATACACTGGTCACAGTCTACCATTACAACTTGCTCATGAAGAACTTTGACTTTCGAGGGTTCACAGTGCCAAACACTACTGAGACACATTCAGTACTCCCATTATTTAAACCCTAATGTGAAAATGAAGGAAGCCCGCTCTAAAGAACCTGCTTTGAGAACAAGGAAACCCACTTCCAAGCACCACTTTAACACAGAAACCTTTTGGGTAAACACTTCACTTTGACACTTTAGGGCTAAAAATGTCCTCACTGAGCTGTGACACCATAAAGACTCAAACAGCCCAATGACCATAGTGAATCTCTGAGCTACAACTTTTCACATTCCACTCTACTTTTAAAGGCTCAACAGAGAAACCCCACAGTGACACCCAGGAATCCAACTGCCCACGCTCTATTTTGACATCCCCAGAATCCCACTACCCAGCCTGCACTGTGACAAACATGATTCTACCATCCACAATTCATGTGACATGGAGAAATCCAGCCATTTAAAATCCCTTGTTACTTCACATTGTATCTCAGTTCACACATCAACTGTGTCATCCCACGGGTCCCCACTCCTACACCTAGCAGCTATCACAGCAAGCAGTTCACTGTGAACCTGAGATATCCCATTGCCCACATCTACAGTGACAGGGCTCCCATTGCACAGAGTCCTTTCTGACACTCAAGGGCTCCCACTGTCCACTGTAAAATGTGAACCACCATGTCACCTCAGAAGAACACACCACTGTCAAACCCAAGGACTTTCATTGTCCTCAATCCAATGTGTCACTTTTAGGGTTCTAATTTGTGTATTCTTTGGCTCCAACTCCCCACTTTCTACCCCAATACATCTAGGCCTACCTCAGCCAACACTCTTTGGTGACAAAGAGGTATCACAGTTCTCACTTAAGTGTTAGACCATAAGTGCTCTAACATCATTGTGAACTTCTTAGCTCCCACTGTTCAAGGAACACTTTGCCACCTCAGTGCTCTCACTTCCTATTCTCAAATGTGACACTTCAAATCTACTGAGAATTAACAAAACACTATTAGAAAAGAGGGCTCATTCCATTGTGACATGTTCAAGACTCTCATGCATGACAGTTATTTGTTAATGCTATCCTTCCCAAACCCTATTCCTATCCTGATCCTCCAAGGTCTTTCACTACAAACTCTCCACTGTGACACCACATGGTTACCATGGCTAACATTACACAGGGACTCTTTCAAACCTACTCATTGGTAACACTTTACAGTTAAACATATAGTATCCCACTGACTGAAACCACTTTGATGACCTATGGCCCATTCTGCCCAGGCTACAATATCAACCCCAATGCTTCTTATACCCATACTCCCATATGATGCCTCAAGGCACTCAAAGTCCTCAAGGCACTTGTAGACATTTACCTCTTTAGTTCCAACTTTCTGTTGTGAACTCCTTGCTTCCTGCTCTCCTCATTCCACCTTGAAATATTAGGTGTCTCAACCCCAAATTGTACTTTAACACCCATGCCACAAAATGCACACACTTCCCTGTAGTTACTAAAACTACCAAAGTGCCCATTATCTACCATGATATCTCAGGCATACACAGCAAATATGCAACTATAATACTCCAGATTTTTCAATGCCCACACACCACTGTTACAATGCTCCATTCTCACATCTCAAATTCCATTGAGACACCATAGGGATCTCACTCCCTATAATTCCCTTTGCTCCTTTTCCCCAAATATCCCACTGCACATTCTCCCATGTGACATTAAAGTCTCTAGACCTGAAATCACAACTGTCAAACCTGATGGTTCTCAATGACTTCAATCTACTCTGAACTGTTTAGGGCCCCCATGCATGACACTTATTTGTCAACCCATTGATGTTCACTGTCCACTTTCTACTTCAATAAGTGCTCCCACTGCCCAAACTCCACTATGACACCTTCAGAATTTCCACTGGCAACACTCCAGTGCCACGCTGCAAAGTTACTAATCCTCACAATCCAGTTTGCCATCTAGGTCTCTGACTTCCAACACAGCAGTGTGACAAACAGGGCTTTAATATCCTCACTGACATGAAATGTCTACCAAAGTCAACACCCCTCACAGTGACACATTATGACTTTGAATGCACATGCTCAGTCTCCTTTCCCAGGACTCCCACTGCTCACACTCCCTTGTAATAACTCAGGGCTCCCACTCCCAAAACTCCTGATTGACACTCAGTGGCTCGCAGAGTTCACATTCCACAGTGACACTCATAGACTTCCCCTGCTCACACTCCTATGTGATACCCTCCATTCTCACATTCTCACTCCACATTGACACCCTCCATTCTCACTTCACGTTGACACCCCAGCAATCCCATTATCCACACTCCACTATGGCACCCCAACATTCCCACCAACCACACTCAACTTTGACAACCAAGGAATTCCACAGCCCACAATCCCCTTTGACAGCCAAATGTTCCTTTTGTATACAAGCAATGATATTCCAGGTTTTCAATGGCCAACATTGAACTGTCACATCCCGTTGCTTATATTAGGCACAGTTTCCTATTCCTTAACTGGAATCTCATGGCTGACACTCAAACTTTGGGTTTTCACTCCCCATTTTTAATTTAACACCCCATGGGTGCCACTTAGTGCTCTCCAGTATGAAAGTTTTGGGACTTCCAGCACATAGGCTTTCGTGTGACATACAGAGTTCCCAATACTCAAATCTACTTTCAAACTCTAGGGAAAATACTATCCAAAGGCCACTTTATCCCCCAACACTTTTAAAGCTCATATTCCAATATGATACCAAAGATCTCCCAATATCCTTGTTATTCTCTGATATCCTTCAGATCTCCCAAAACACACATTCTATTTGAAACCCTGGGCTCTGCCCACATTGCATTGTGAGATGCTAGGCCTCTCATTAACCACATTCTGCCGTGACACCCCATGCACCCCAAGGCTCACATTTCAGTTTCCCATTCTAAAATTTCAACTGCCTTCATAACCAACATTACATTTTAGTGATCCATAGCTGGCAATATGTACCGTCCAAACTTATACCAATGGGTTTTCACAGCCCAAACTGCACTGTGAAATGTGAGTCAATTTCATTGACCACAATCCACAGTGACAGGGCTCCCAGTGACCAGAACCTCGTTTTACAAGACAAGGCTTCCAAGGCCCATTGTGCTAAGATTGAAAATGTGTCCTCAGATGAACATATCAGTGTTATACCCAACACCTGTCACCACCCTCACTCCACTCTGACATGTGCAGTGTTATGATTTGTGAATAACAGGGTTTCCAGTGTCCACTTCCAAATCCGTTACATCTAGGGATACCTTGGCTCACACACTAGGATGAGAACTAATGGCAACACGTGTTCTCACTTCACTATTGCACCATAAGTACTCTAACAGCCCAAACAGTTTTCACCCACTGCCTATATTGCATTCTGTCTCCCAGACCAATAGTCTACAACACAGTTATGCCTAGGGAACCCTTTTTCCACACTCCACTGTGACAACTTCCCCACTCCCATTATGTAAATGCTAGTAAGACACACTACAAATTCAAACTCCACTGTGACTTCCAATGGCACAGACTGCCCAAACTCCACTGAGATCCCCATTTGCTATTACTGCTCCTTGCCACGGTCCAGCCGCAGCAGGAGTCAGGGGTGCCGAAAGTGGGCAAGATGTCGATGCTGGGAGACAGTAGACTACACGACTTGGAGGTGGTGTGACACTGTTCCACTTTATTGAGAATCAACATGATTGTTTACACTTTTTTTTTTTGGCTACTATTCCATTTCTGTGATTAGTAAAGCAGGGAATACTACTCATAGGTTAAGTAATACAAGTTTTGACTTCATCAGAATGGAACAATTTTGACTTTTATTTTTTAGAATAGAGGAGAAAGGAAAAATCAGTGAGCTATAGAGTGATAGATGTGGCTTTGTTTGCATCAGTAATATATTAGCTTGTGAGACAGATATTTTATATAATATTTGTCTATGGTTACTACTTCTTGTACATAGTGCATGAACAGGAACACTTGCTGCCCTGTGTCCTGTTGTTCATGCACTTTAAAATCAATCACAACACTAAAGTGACAGATGAGGGAGAGTCCTAAATGCTTACTTTCTGTTTTCCAGATGATTTTGTGTGTATAATGATGGGCAATCCACATAGCTTTATTTTTGAAAAGAATATTCTTTCCTATCTTATGGCCAAAAGAAGGCCAATATTTTAACAAAGAACAGTAGTGGTTTTTATTTTATTTTTAAATTTTTGGTGGATTATATAAGGCACTCATTAAAAATGATGAATATCCTCAATGTCATTGTCATTTTACTACAGGTCTATCTAGAGGTCAAAAGAGAAATTTTATCTGCCAGGGACACTTGTAGGACTATCAAGTCTGCTGCAATGTATGGCCATAGTCACAAAACAACTGGTACATCAACCTGAACATGTCACAGTGCCCATTTTTGTCATGGTCAAAATCAAAAGAAGCAGATTTTGGATCACTCCATAAATTTTGTTGAGTCACATGACTGACTGAGGAATGTGTTGCCTCTATAATCAAACTGTCACTGGGATCTTGATTGAAGGTAGGACAAAATGTTACAAATTATTATTTTGAAAAAGCCACCACTCCTGTCCAACTCCATTGGACCCAGTTGTATTTCTCTCAGTAAGAAAAATTCTGTATTTTAGCCAGGTTTATTTTTCAACTTCTGACTTTAAATGTGTATCAAGTGAGTAGTAGTGCTCTTCTCACTCCTTATGTGATGAAATCCTAATGCCATCTTTGTACTGGAACAGCAGGTTTCCCATCCTGTGGAGAGAAAAGACAGTCAACACCTCTATAAACTAGATGAAAAGAACCACAGAGAACATACATCCCAGAAGCAATATAATAAAATTATATGCTGGCCTTGCCTGCTGAGCTAAGGTAAGTTTAATTGAACTTAGTATACATAGGGGGAAGGAATTGTCAGAAGGTTACATGGGTCCAAGTCGATGTGGAGGTTGAAGTTAGAAAAGCAAAGTAACCAATTGGTACAACAGGGACAGCCTGTACCACATGCAGTTAAAGTTGTTAATTCAGTGCCAGTGCCATTTTCTAAGTTATTTCTACTCCTATTTATTCTACTCATTGTTCTCTGTCTTCTCTTCCTACTACAGCTCATCCTCCTTCTCCTCATCCATATTCTCATTCCCCTCACCTCCTCATGCTTCTGCTTCTTCTCCTCCTCTTCCTTCTGTTCCTCCAACTCCTCTACTTTTGATTCCTTATCCTCCGTTCTCTATCTTCTCCATCTTCCCCTCATTTACTTCTGTTTCTGTTCCACTTTCTTTTCTTTCTTCTTATTTTGCACATGCCACATCGACATATTAATGTGAAGGTGGTCAAACAGCTCTCCTACTCCTTTTAAATCCCTGATACGGTGGTATAATTTTTATTAAAATATATTTTTATTGATTTCAGAGAGGAAAGGAGAGGGAGAGAGAGAGATGGAAACATCAATGAGGAGAGAGTCATTGATTGAGCCCACAACCCGGGTATGTGCCCTGACCGGGAATCGAACCTTGATCGCCTGGATCCTAGGTCGACCCTTAACCACTGAGCCATGCCGGCCGGGCTGGTATAATTTTTGATATACTATTTACTTAGGTAAAGCCAGTTCTAATTGTTTCTGTTTACACTTTCCAGCAATAGTTATTCTCATTTTTAGTTCACCCACTGTGAACATTCATTCTGCTACTCCTGTCCTTTTAATCATGCATACTAGGAACAAGAGGAATCACAGGATTGGTCCCATGACATTTGAAAACGTGTCTCCCCAGCGCTAACATTATAGCACTACGCTGAGACAACCCACGGTTCCCATTCTTCAACTTCAGTATGAAACCACAGGGAGCCCACAGCACAATCTCCATGGTTTATCCTTCCAGACACTAAAAAATTAGGCTCCAAAGCTCAAATCTGACCTTCACAGCCTTGGGCACACACTGCCCATAACTCACTGTGTTTCCCATAGCTCTTAATTCCCATAATCCAATATGATAGTCCGGGGTTCTGGATGTCTTCCTTACTCTTTGACAACTTCAGTTCCCTCACAACACACATTTTTCCCCTCTTGGCTTACACTGCCACATTCCATTATCACATACAAAGTCGCCTTCTAGCATCATTCCACTGTGGACCCCATGCTTCCAAGAGTTCACACTTTAACACCCTATGGTTTCAACTCATCATTATCTACCATTATATCAAAGGTCTTCCACAGCGGACACTTCACTGTTACACTCCAGAGTTTGCAATGCCCACATTCCACTATTACACTAAAGGGCTCTCACATCTCACAAGCCACAATGACACCCAATGTGTCCCATTGCCCACAATTCACTGTGGCACAGATTCCTTTGGAAACCCCCAAATTCCCAATGCTCATACTCCAATGTGACCCAATGTTGACAGTGAACACGTTTTATTATACCCAATGTCTCTCACAATCATCACTACACCGTAACATGTTCTGGGCTACCATTTTTGAATATTTGGCCACCAATTACTGCTCTTACTTTGATACATCTAGGGCTACCTCTTCCTCTTCCTACAATCTTTGGTGACACCTAAGGGAATCACTGTTCTCAACTTACTCTTGCACGATAAGTATTCAACTGTCAAACAGATTTGGAATCTTCTTGGCTGCCACAGGCTACATTGCACTCTCTCTGACAGGGCTCCAACAGCCCAAAACACACAATGGCATCTAGCAATGTAACTTTCAACACTCCACTGTGATTCCTTTCTGACTCCAACTTCCTACACTCTAGTGGGACATACCAGCAATCCCACTGCCAAAATGCATCTTGACACTCTAGGGTACATAGCTCCAAAACTACAGGATGACCCCCAATGGCTCTTAATTTTCACACTCCATGATGATATCTCAATGACTTATCTCCAATTTAATACCTTCAGTTCTGAAACTGCCCACATCTCATTTTGAATAGCTGGGTTCCCTCTGCCCTCATTGCACTGTAAAATAATAGAGGTCCTACTACTCACATTTCATTAAGAAACCACATACCTTCAAATTCTAAAATCCACTTTACCACACCAAAGTGCCTACTGCTAATTATATACAGGAATTGCCTGAGGATTGCAGAATCAACACTTCACTAACACTCTAAATTCATAATACCCACACTTTGATTTTTCACATCTGATCTCTAACAGACCACATTCCAGGGTGACACCAAAAATATCCCATTGCCTATATTCAACTGTGACACACCAGGGCCTCCACTACCCACAATCCCCTTTGACAACCGAGGGCTTCCCTATCTCACTCTCAAATGTGACACCCCATATCACCTGAGATTACTACACAACCATTAATAACCAGGGATTTCAGTATCCTCTCACAACTGTAAAAGAATTATGGCTCCCATGCAAAACCATCATTTCTGAGTGCCTTGCTACTGAAAGCCCATTTCCTACACCAATCCACCTGGGTGTCACACTGCTCACATGACACTGTGATTCCTCAGGGTTGCCCTGACTTACATTACACTGTGACACCTTCAAACATACCACTGGTGACATTCTACGCTGAAAGAAATGGCATCCCCTTCTCAGAGAATACTAGGACACACCAGGGCCCATATTCCCAAACAACACTGAGACACATTCAGGACTACCACTGTTTATACTCTTACTCTGAGAATTCCAATGATCAGAAATCATATAATAGACAAAAGGACTTCTATTTTCAGTCTTTATTATTACACCACAGATAACCTGTGAAAACTTGCTGATTTGTCACCTCAGGGCTACCATTGTTTTCAATGTGCTGAGACACTATGAGGTTTTCCACAGCCCAAACATATTTTGCACTCCTGAGCTACCACTACCCATGTTCCATTCTGAATCCCCAGAGCTACCATGACACAAAACCCACAGTGACACCCAGGGCTCCAACTGAGCTCACTCTATTTTCAAACCCCTAGGATCCCACTGACAAAACTCCACAGCAATACCACAGGACTTTAATATCTACACCCAAATTGACACAGCCTAATGGGACACCTGAGATCTCTAAAGGGATCCACTCCATTGTCACCTGAAGGGAATGCCCTGATGTAACTCAACTGTGAAATCTTAGGTTTCACACTGCTGAAGCTACTCTGTCACACCCTAGATATCCCAAATCACACAATTCAGTTTTACCCCCAAGGGATTGACTGCACACCCTCCCCTGTGACACCCATAGTTTCTCCACTGTAACACATCATGGCTCATACAGCATACACTCCAATATGACTCAGCAGGGACTACTACAGTTGTCACTCCACAGTGTTACCCATAAGATCCCACTGGAAAGTAATATGTCCTACACTTAATTCCACTCTCCCACTGCACTATGGAACCCTAGCAGCCCTACTAACCACACTCCACTCAAACCACCCAATATCCCCAATCTTCACTTTCCAATGTGAACCTCCAACCTCTCATGACTCAACTTCCATTTTGAGAGCCCACTATACTGAAACAGATGAGGACTCTGAAGGCCCACACTCCATTGTGATGCTGAGGGGATCTCATTAGTAGAATTAAAATGAGAAATCCTAAGATTCACTTTGCTCTACCTCCACTGACCCCCTTCCCCAGATATCAAACATTCCAAAATTTATTTTTAACACAGGAGGGATCCCATTTTTCACACCACATTCTCACACCCAAAGATTTATACTCTCGCCTTCACAGAACAAAAATTCCACATCCATTCCTGCACTTGTGGACCACAGGATGCACCATGTTAGCACTTCACTCTTCTTCCTCTTGCCTTCCTACATTTCACCTCTGCTATTCTACTCACGATCTTCCACAGCCCACCTCCACAATGACACCATATACCTCCTAGTGCACATGTTACAATGAGAGAGCTTCAGACGTCCATACTGTATCTTGAAACCTGTGTTCTTCTATTTCCAAGAAAACACTTTGTCTTCCCAGGGCTCATGTTACCACACTCCACTGAGACAACTGAATGACTCTCAGTAGGTCTGGCTACTGTGACATGCAATTATTTGTATTCTAACATGCATATTGACTTCAAAGGACTCTCAATTCCTATCTCCATATTGCCACACAAAAGCTCTCAGACTCACCATATACTTGGTTGCCTCAGGGCTCTCATTGTTTACACTTCACTGTGAAACTATAAAAACACCCAGAGCACAAACACCATTGTGAACTCAAGAGCTCCAGATTCCCATGTTCCAATTTGATTCCAAAGTCCACAAACCAGTTACACCAGAACACTGACTGCCCTCACTCTACTCTGAAGCCTTCACATTCTGATTGACAAATCTCTAAAGGAAACACAAGAAATGCCACTGCCCAAATCAACCTTGATGCCTTTGGGCACATAGTCCCCATAGTTTATTGTGAACACAAATGGCTCTTATTTCCCATGATCCAATAATATACTACAAGGCTCTCAGTGTCCTCACTCATCTTTGACACCTTCAGGTCTCCCACTGACCACACTCCATTGTGAACACACATTCTACAACTGCACACTTTTCACTGTGAAACTCCATGCCTTCCAATGCCCACACACCAATGTTACACAGCTTGGCTCTGCCAGCCCACGTTTTATTCTGACTCCCAAGGCACATTATTGTATATATTCCATTGTGACATCCTATGGCTCCTACAGCACACAATCTACTTTGAGCTCTGGGGTCCCCTCTGCCCATTCTCAAATGCGACACTCCAAGTATCCTGAGATAAAAGCAGGACTGTTAAACTCAAGGAATTTCACTGAGGCACATTCACAGCTCCATTGCACAACAGTCTTTGGGAATGCCTTTTCCACCATTGAACACTTCCTACTCCAATCCATGTAGAATTACCAATGCCCAACACGTTTGTGACAACACAGTAAGCACCCTATCCACATCCACAGTGAGAGCACAGGGCTTCCACTGCCCATACTTCACTGACATACTCCAGCATTCCTACCTCTCACACTATATTTTGATAGCCAAGGTCTCCCACTACCCAAAAATCTTCTTTGACAGGCAACTATTGCCCCAAATCAGTTATCATACTCAAAGTTATTCAAGAAAAACCCCATGGATTTAAAACAGCTCACGACTTGTACTCACATAGCTTGCACACATTTTCATCAATCTTGCATTCAAGATTTGTTCCTTGTTTGCCTTATTTCTGTACACTACATAACTCATTTCTAAAAATACCTTCATTGCATTAACTTCATGGCCTGCCATAGAAGGGGTGCAGGTAAGTAATAGTACACTCTTATTTTTGCTTTTGTTTTCTCAGTGAGTTCTCTGACATTGCATTGGAACAGGTATGCAATATGCTGGGGACTTTTCAAAACTTGGCTTCTTGCATAACAGTTGTTGTAGTCAGCAGAATTTCAGATCAATTTCCATAGAGTCCAAGATGGGTGAAGACAGAATGCCAGGCAGTGAGAAATTTCTGGGAAATATCCAAGGATGGCATAGCACCTCCATACCATATAGTTGTACACCCTGATTGGTAACTGAGGCCAACCTGTGCTGATACCCCAAATATGCCAGCATAATTTTCTGTTCCTAGAATCTGTAGTTAAAAATCTACAAAGTGCTCAACTAATGGTACCAGGAGCATTTCTAGCAGCAGTTGAGTTGCCTCACTCTCCAAGTGAGCAGGATCCTTGTCCCTGGTCCTGGCACAAACATTCCTCCATAATTGATGGAGGAGCATATGGTGGGCTGGCTATATTCACTTCTAGAAACAACATAATTTAGTAGTCAAACTCTATGTCAATGATGCTCAGACTATTTAGATTATGCTTGGATTTTCTGTCTTTAAGGGTGATCAGATATTCTGATAGCTTATTGATTGCAAATTTACAATGGCATTGTCACCAGGAAATCCATCTCCCATCACATTTAGATATTACGATTGAGAGGCCTCAGTGCCCAATGCCAGGCCTTCAGAAAATGTCATAACAAAGCTCTTCCTATATGCTGTTTCTTCTCTTCAATTTTTCTTAATGTATTGTTGAAATGGTACACCATATTTTCAACTCCAGAGTACACATGAGCACACACATGACCAACCCACTCCAACATTTCTGTCTCCCTAGAATTGACTCTTCAATAATAAAAGGAGATAGTGGATATTTTCTGTCACAATTATTGGTCTTTCATTGACTGAAATTGTCAGCCAATGATCCCAATAAAATTTTATAGCCCTTTATAATGTCCCATGAGGCAGACATAAATGCAGAATCTCTGTCTTATGGACCCAAATTAATACAATTTGTTTCCTCCAAGCTTATATTGCTTTTAACATTGTTGCACACCATTAACTACTTCAACAGACATTCAATATTTTTCTGCTTAATAAATCAGATGACTAATATATTTATCCAAAGAGTTATAAACATCTGCAAATGTGAAACTTTCCCCCTCACCTTTTGTGTCTTACAGGGATTTGTGTCTAATAAAGATGACAATTTCAACAGGAATGGTCACTGCCATGGCTTACCGTCTGTGTTTCCTTTTGACCATTTTCCCAGTCTGTGACAAATCCTCAATTACTCTATTTTCCCACAATATCAGTTACAACTCTACCATGAACGATTCCATTTTTATGACATCTGGCTTTCAAACATTTCTTTCCTGAAGGTCTTAAAGTTGACTATTGCATATTAATCAAGGAAACCATATATTTCTACTGCTATGGACCACTCAGAAATAACTCAGACCATTTATGGCATCCCCATGGACATGGAAACTAGAAACCAGGACATCCATTGGCTTTGCACAGTTGATTCTCACTCCTGCTTATACTGGTGCTGCAGATCAGTATTTAAAACTTGTCTTGATTTGATTCTCAATTCAGCACTTGTTTTTAACTCTTAGTGATTAATTTTTTTCTCATACACATTATTCCTCATTAACTGTCAGATGACTAAAGCCATACAGCACACATACTAATATCCTGTTTCAACAGATAATTTACCTGATCCTTTGTGAACAAAATGTAAGTTAACAGAAAATATGAAGTATTCAAAAAATATATATATACCTATTATTTTATAGAATAGTGGGAGTGAAAACACTCTTCAAAAGAGTCCTGACCTTAAGTTAATTGATTACCTCACCTCAAAATCTCCAAAACTTAGCCGAGGCTACAGTAACATTCCTGGTGCTGAGACATATTTCAGTTCAAAACCAGGATACTATACTTAGCGAATTATCTGTTTTCTGTTGTGTTTTGTTTTCTTCTAACTAGAGTTTAACCCTGATCAAAATGGATAATGTTCCCCTGGTGAGAGCCAAAAAGAAGGAGTTAGCAGTATAAATGGTTTAATGTCTTTTGACATTCTCCTCTCAAGAGGCTCTGGTCTTTTCTTCATTTATGAATTCTGGGTGTGGAAACCAGCTCAGGTGAGGGGCTGGTTAATGAGCTGACTGTATGTTTTTACAATGCCAGTGACATCACCTAGGAGATTTCTGCTTCAATAGATCAAGGAAGAATATAGTAGGCTTTCTGTTTTCACTTCTAGCAACACCATGGTTATTTATCCAACACTTAGGTCAGTGCAAATGAGACTCATCTTTTCCTGCATTGATTGTCTTGTTTTTTTGGTGCAACATCCACTGTAAGTTAAATGATTGGACAAGGTCTATTGGGCCCTGTGAACAGGAGGGAAAATGTCTCCCATCATATTTAGACATTATGATTGACAGGCCTCCATTCACAATAGCTGACCTCCAGAGAAGAGTAATCTTACAGATCTTGAAATATGCTGATTCGCTCTTCAATATATTTCTAAAAGTGTTGGTGGAAGATGCCATATGGAAACTCCCAGAATACTCAACAGGACTTACATGACCAACCCACATGAAAATCTCACCTCCCTAAGCTTTTGAATTGCATAATCAACATTACAATAGGAGACTGTTACCATTTCCATGTCACTTTTTTTCAGGCTATAGTTGAATATATTTTTCTTCCAACCATCTCAATAAACTTTGAGAGTATTTTCTAGTAAACTACACTGAAGATATAAGTGCAAATTTTCTGTTGGTTAGACCCATAATAATAAATTCTATCTCATCCAAATTTATGTTTCTTTGAATTTTGGCCTTCAAAATTAATTATTTCCACGCATATTCCATAGTTTTCTCTTCTTCGAAAGCATTGTAAAAAATTTCTTCTCATGTCCGTAAGAGCATCAAACTGAATCTGGAGTCTTAAATATAAATCAGTTAAACGCTTCATGTCTGTTACTGCGGTTCACTAATAATTTTTTTAAAACATCCATGTTATCACCACAGATATTGAAAGTAGAAACCATGAAAGTCTTTATAGTGCCACACTATTCTTCACTTTTCCATCTAGTGATACCAAAGCCCAGTAATAAAAATTCTCATGTTGGGCTGTATTCTGGAATCAGAAAAAGAGTTTTTAACTCTAATGACTGATTTCTTCCTTCATGTACCGTATTCCTCATTATCTGTGATGGCTCACTCTATACCACACACCCTCACTGGCCACTCTTAACAAATAATTTACCTGACCCTTAGTGAACAAATTTAAGTAAACAAAAATATGTTCATACTACTCAAAAACAGAAATGTATCTTAATTTTATAAACACGAATGGCAAGGTTTGTTTGTAAAAGTATTTCATCATTAATTAGTGGGGTATAACATGGTTAATAACATTATATAAATATCACTTGCACAACTCTATAGTACAATGTAGCATACTACATTATGTGCTCACCACCCAAAGCTTACTGTTCTTGTATTTTACCCTTTTAATCCTCTTATCCTCTTATTCTTGTTCCCTTGTGGCAACCTCATGATTTTGTCTGAATGTCTGAGATTTTGTTTGTTCCTTTGTTTTGTTTGTCTCTTTTACCTTCCCCAGAGGAGAGAAAATGCCTAAAGTGCCAACTTTTCATGTTGACTCATGAAATGCTCCACTTTGATTTTGCATTGTGATCAGCATCATAACAGACACAAGTATTCTTTAATATTTTTGCCTATTTATTGGACATTTCCAGAAACCTGTGCCCAATTTTTAATGTGAAGAATTTTTCATCATTTTTCATTCTTGACCTTGGCTATGGTAAAATATTGACCAGATTGATGTATCAGCATACACTTTCTTATGTGGTCATTTGACATCAATGCAAAATGAATGAGACATGAATTGACCCAAACTGCCCATTGTCAATGTTTTCCTTAGGTCACTGTCTTGAATGAATGTCAAGATGAGAGAAATTGGTCCACTATTTATATAATTCTTTTATCCTCTAGAGACCTAGCAGTTTCATCTTGTACCAGTATAAGTTGACCTTGTACTTATCCTCAGCATGGTTTTGTGACTCCACAGGTCACATCACACAAGTTTGTAATGTGCTGTTTAGGTTCCATGGTAACATGGAAGTCCATGGGTTAATAGTGTTCTTTGAAATCAAAGAAACTCTTTGTGACAAAAACTCAGTGCATTTTGAGGAGTGATGGCAGGCTTCTCTTTTAAGTATTGGCTCCTCCCATCTGGAAATGCCTTTGGTTTTAGTGGGGATGGCAACCAGCTGTGATGTCCAGATGGACCACAGGCAGAGACTGAATTCCTTTACTTTCTACATGTTTCTGGGGTACATAAATTCATATGTATCTTGACTTTAGTGTCACTGCTTGGCTACTTTTTACAGGACAGTTAATCATGATAACCATGATTAACTTCTCTCTCCAGGTCCTGCTGTTTCTCAATGACTCAGCAGGAAGGAACATCATGGGGGAGCTTGCAGCATTGGTTTCTTGTCTCCATGCATTTTTTTAGTATCTACACAAGGGTGACAGAAGAAGGAGGTATATTATGCTTGTTTCCTTGGTGGAGAAGTTTTTGTATGTTGAGAGATTGTCCAAACCCATGGCTCCTCTTTTATGAAAGATATTTTTTTGTCAAATTTTATTCAAGAAAAGGCCAAATGTTGCTCCTCAAAAAGAAGAGTAGTATTTATGGGTGATATCAAGACTTTGGTTGAAAATCCTGAGGATCTGTACTGTGATTCACCTACAGATTTTTCTAACGTACTATATACAATCACTATCTGCCAGTAAAACTTGTAGGACTTTCATGTCCTCTTTAACATATGCTCCAGGTCACAGAGGAGCTTGTATATGAATTTGAACGTGTCAAAATGCCCTATTTTTGTCAGGATCTAACTAAAATTAAGCAAATTTTGTATCACTCAATAAATCCACTGGAGTTGCATGCTACAATGAGAAATATGGTGCCTTAAAAATCCAGAGTCCCACTGGGTGCTGTGCCTCCATCTTGGTTGTTCGTGGAGGTGGAGGCCACAAATTATTTTTTGAAAATATTTACAATTACTGCTTAATATGCTTGGCCTCAGAAAATTTTCCTGACTGAGAATTCTGAATCTTAGTCAGATGTATTCCTCAATTTCTGACACTTAAAGTGTATCAGAAAGGATTAGTATTGCTTTCTCTCACTAATCAGCATAACATCATCTTTCTAAAGGAACAGAAGGAAGGGTTTCTTGTGTTTGTAAATGTCTTGACCACCATTAGTCTAGATGACGACACATGGCTCTACAGGTTATATACATCAGAGGTAAGATAATGAAGGTCTATGCTGGCCTTTCAGCTGAGAGAAAAAGCTTTCATTGAACTTTGAATACTTATTACGAAGGCATTTTAATGGAGAGTGATTGGTTACAAGGTGATGTGTACATGGAAGTCATTCAAGCAGTGTAAACACATTGATAGAGCAGCCGCAGCTGGAGCCATCTGCACTCAAATTTTGTGGTATTTCACTGCCATTTTCTAAGGTGTTTCTATTTCTTCCACTCTTCCTTCTCTTTCTTCACCTCTACTGCCTCCTCTGATTGTCCCTCCTATTTCATCAAATCTTTTTACTCTTCCTTCTATTTCCTACACATTCTCCTTTTTCTTCTCTCCATTCTCTTGTTTTTCTCCTTCCCTTTTTTTAATTTTTTTTTTTCCGCTTCCTCCTCTTTCTCTTCAGTTTGCTCAAGCCACATCAGAATTATAATGTGATGTGGTGGAATTAGCACCCCTGCCTCTTTTTAATACTTTATCTTGGTACAAATATTGACTATTACTCTTGGTATGTGGTATAGCTTTGAATTTACTACTTACATAGCTTTAGGGAGTCCTAGTGATTTTTGCTTATACTTTTCCATCATAGTAGTCCTCGTTTATCAGGACTACAGTGTGAGGAATCACTGGAGTGGTGTGGCTAGTTCATTTATAAATTCTAGAACTAGGAGCAACTGAAGCCTGCAACTGATTTACATTCTCTTGGCTGAAATTGAACCTGGGACCATTCAGTCCCTAGACATACACTAGCAACTTAGCTAAACTGTCAAGGTCATTAACTATGGTTTCAAAACCATTACAGCTCCTAAATACAATTGGACCCAAAAACATTTCACTGAATTAGAGGAGTTCTCTAATTTAGTAATATTTATTTTAGAACATTTGGCTATAAAAATGTATCAATTTGACAGTATTAATGTTCCCACACAATAGATTTAGCCAGCATAATTTTACCCTTGTAATGGACCAGCAGAAAGGATATCCTGTGGATAGAAAAAGCTGTCAATGTCTCAGCAAATACAAAAGGCTGTAGAGCTGATACACACCTAAGTAAGATAAAATATATGCTTGTCAGCAGAATGCAGGCAATTTTGATGAAATATCAAAATGGAAAAAGGAGGCCTTTGTCAGAACTGTAGGTACCCAAGGGTGAAATCGACATGTCCACTGAAGGTACTCAAGCAAAGTAACCACATTGGTATAACAGCAGCTGCTAGGATCACCTGTAGTTAAAGTCTGGGGGAATTAACTGTCATTTTCTAGGAGGTTTCTTCTCCTCTTCCTCCTCCTTGTTCTTCATCTCTTTCTCCCTGTGTTCCTCTTCCTTCTCCTACTCCTGTTCCTTCTCTCCCTGCTCCTCCCTATTCTCCAACTTTTCCTCTTTCTTCTGCTCTTTCTTCTCTTTTGCACACTACTCTGGCTCCTCCTCTTCCTCTTTCTTCTCCTTATATTGCTAAAACATAATGAAAGATTATTGTGGATGGGGTCAAATTGGAAATTGTGCATCTTTCAAATCCTTCCTGGGGCACAAATCTCTATATTCAACCATATATTTTGTAAATCTTTTGATTTACTACTTACCTAGATAGGATGGCAGCAGTTATAATAGATTGTATATAGAAATTTACACCATAGTAGCACTTGTTCCTGAGTAAAGATGTATGGGTTTCATTCCACTGCTATGGCTAATTCAGTTATGCATTCTAGAAACAGGGACGACAGAAGAATCTGTCTGAAAATGTTTTGACCTATTTCCATAAAAGAAATGAGCTAAAAATCATGGAGTCACCATACCCTAAGAAGATCCTACTTCTAAGAAATGGTCACAATAATAATTTTGTTCCTTAGGTCAATTTAAGTCAGAACTATGGTTCTGTACCTCCTAAATTATATTTTTCTCTGCTTCCTCCCAAATAGCAAGTTACCGTGGTAAAAAAAAGTGAAGATACCTTGTGGAAGGACATGAAGTAAAATTAACATATAAATTTTTGGTTGTCTGTTGAAGTTCTTTTGTCACAAGGCTCTGGTCTTTCCTACATTTAAGAATTCAGGGTTTGCTAACTGGTTCATGTATGGAATATGATTAATGGGCTGTTTTGATGATCCCAGTGACAAAATCATTCACATCAGCTAGAAACTTCTGCATTATTAAATTGAGAAACAATGTAGTGTGCTTTATGTCTTCAGTTCAAGGAACACTGTGATTAACTAGTCAACACTGTTGGTCAATGCCAGTCTGACTTTTTGATACCTTTTTGACTTGCAGTCTTTTAGCGGAATCAGATTTACCTTGAGTTTGGTGTTTGCACAAGGCCCATTGAACCC
Source organism: Miniopterus schreibersii (assembly GCF_964146895.1). NCBI lineage: Eukaryota > Metazoa > Chordata > Mammalia > Chiroptera > Miniopteridae > Miniopterus > Miniopterus schreibersii. Next base: position 16,129,439 of record NC_138120.1, on the reverse strand, counting down.
TGTCACCAGGAAATCCAATATCTCCCATCTCATTTAGGTTTCTTAGTTGGGAGACTTCAGTTCTCAATATCTGGCCTTCAGAGATGTGTCCTAATGCAGTTCTTCATATATGCTGTTTCACCTCTACAATATATATCTTAATGCATTGGTGAATGGTATGCACTGTGGAGACTCACAGAATGTGGAATAGAACTCATGAACAATCCACTGGAGTATACTCTCCTCCCTAAGTTTTTAAATTCCTTTTTACATATGAAAAGGAATGACACTTGGAATTACCATGTCACATTTATTGGTTTATCATTGGATGCGCTTTTCACCAAATCTTTCCAATAAACATTTAGAGGCTTTGCTAATGAAATAAGATGCGGATATAAATGCTCAATCTCTGTCTGGTGGTCCTAAATTAACACAGTCCATTTTATCAACATTTTGTGGTTTTTACATTGCCACCAGAGACATCACTAGCATATTGTCCTCGTGTGTTTTCTATTGATTATTTTTCCAGTCTAGGACAAATCCTGAATTATTTTAGTTTCCTTTGATATTGGTCAAAATTCTGCAATGAATCTTTCTAAATTTTCTCACATCAGGCTTGGAACCACTGATTGAACATAACCAACTTATGCCTTGAAGCTCTCAAAGGTGAGTCTGGAGTCTTGGATATTGATTAAGTGATCCACCTCAAGGGATGACCAAAACATTTCCATGGCTAATGCTGAAGCCAATCATAATTTTTTAAGAATGATTTTAAGAATGCCATTGCCACAAACAGAGAAACTAGGATGCAGGGAACACATTGAAATGCCACGGTGGCCCTCACTCCTCTATATAGTGATGTTACAGCCCAGTATCCAGAAATTGCCTTGGTTGGTGGGAGTATGGATTCAGAAGTTGGTTTTGTAAATATTAGCTATTGATTTGTTTTTTTTCTTTTTCATAGACACTGTTCCTCACTAACTCCATGATGTCTAAGGCCCTACAGTTACATTTTTGCAGCTCTATTTCAACAGATGATTCAACTGATCCTTATTGAACAAATAATAGGTAACAAAAATATGTTTATTATTAAAAACTTGAAAATGTCCTTTATCTTCAGCAAGGATGTACCAGCAATGTTATTATTTTGTTACATATTTTATTATTAATTATTTGGTGGGTAACATAGTTAATAACATTATATAAATTTTACTTGTACAACATATCCATCTCTGTTATGTTCTCACCACACAATGTTTAGTTTCCTCCCCCTTATTGTGTCTGACACTTTTTTTCCTCCTTGTCCTCCCTCATGCTATTTACCTTATTTTAACCACTATGATTTGATATGAAGGTAAATTTTGGTTGTTTCTTTTGTTTGCAATTTTACATTTCTAGTATGAGTGAAAATACAGAATATGCCAATTTTCTTTATTAATGAAATCTTCCACTCTAAAGATTCACAGTGATGAGCCTTAAGTGAGAGAGTTATACTGGAATATTTTTTCCACTGTGGGAGAACTGCACAATGAACACCTGCCCAAAATGTAATTTTGAAGGTTCTTCCAATTGTGTTTATTTCCTGTTCCTGATTACAGTTACAAATTAACAGTCAGGGCCATGAACCTATATCTAATTTTTTTTAATAATTATTTTTGATTAAAATATTACAGATGTCCCTCTTTCTCCCCAATGACCCATTCTACTGTGGGCCTAAGTGGACATGAAAGTCACCTGTGACATGCAGAATGACCTCAGCCAGACACTGGATTTCTTCCTCCACAAGTGACCATGGAGATTCAAGCTTCCTATTATTCATTTTCCCTTATAGGTTTATTTCTTTCCCAGGACTCTAAAACCCAATGGACCATGATGATTATGTTGCCCAGTTTTGTGGTACAGTTCCCACGTTTCTGTATGACTCAGGATGTAAGAACACTGTGGCAGGTCTTTGCTGACCTGTATTTTGGTCTCCATGCTCTTTCTCAGTCAGAACACTAAGGTTGCAGAATATAGGTAAGCTAAAATGCATGTTTACTGGGTCCACATGATTTTGTAAGTTGAGTGTTGGTTCAACCATGTGGCTCAGTTTTTATGAAAGGATTATGTTTGGCCAATTTGACTTTAAAAGAGAAAAGAATTGTTACTCAAAAAAATATATATATATAGTTGTTTGAAAATAATATAAAGACCTTGGTTGAAAATCTTTAGCATCTACACTGTGATACAACAACAGGTCTTTATAAAGCACCACAGAAAATCTGTATCTGTCAGGGAAACATGTAGGAGCACAGTGTGTGCTACAGTACATGGCCCAGGTCCCAGAGCAGCTAGTACAGCAGCCTTGACATGAAAGAGTGCTGTTTGGGTGGGGGATCCAACTTCTAAATGAGCAGATGTTCAGGTCACTCCATAAATTTGCAGAAGTCATATGCTCCAAAGTGTTATATGCTGTCTCTAAAAACCAGACACCCACTTGGCACTGTGCTGCTGTCTTAGTTGAAGGTGGGGCCTGATGCCACAAATTTTAGTTTACCTTGAGAAAGTTACTTCACCTCCCTAATACCACTGAACCCAAATATATTTCATAGTGAGAAGAAGTCTAAATTTTAGGCAGATATATTCTTCAACCTCTAATTTAAAAAGGTATAAAATGTAAAGTAGCACTCTTTCCCATCACCAGGTCCAGTCAGCAGAACATGATTCTGCTATCAACTAGGGGGAAGGACATCCTCTGGATGGGAAAGGCAGAGAACACCTCAGCAAAAGACATAAGGCTATAAATCTGAAAAACTGCAGAGGTAAGATAATAAATGTGTTGGCTTTGCCAGTTGAGAGAAGGCAAATTTGTTTGAAATTTGAAAACATTTGGCCAAAAATTTGGCGAATATGTGTACATTGGTGATATGTACATTGAATTTAATAAGTGTAATCAGGCTGCACTGCAGCAGGAGTTGGAGTCGCTCATACTTAAAATGTGGGTGAGTTAAATGCCATTTTCTAAGTTGTTTCTCATTTTCGTATCTTCTCTCTTACACATTCACCACTGCTCCACCTTATTTTTCTACTCCTTTTTTCTCTTCTCTCTTTCTACTTCTTTTCTTCCTCCTCCACTTTCTCTTCCCTCTACCTCTCCTCTTCCCCCTCATCATCCTTGTTTTTATCCTGATTTTGCACAAGCCAAATTAAAAGGTTAATGTCCATGGGGTCAAATCAGCATTCCTGAATCTTTGTTATCCCTTATGAAGGCACAATCCTCTAATAATCATTTGAGTATGAGTTGTAGCTTTTTAGTTAACACTAACTTAGGTATAGAAAGTTCTAATTCCAACTTATTAGACTTTGCCCCTGAGTAGCCCTAATTCTTCAGTAATCCAGTGTCGGTGTTCATTCCACTGCTATGGCTATTTTAGTTACACATTTAGTTACTCCACTGCCTATGGCTATTATTTAAACAGGAATCAAGGGGTGGTGTCCAAAGAAATTTTACCTACTTCAAAATGGTCCTAAGCTAAAACTCATTCATAAGCAGCTGACCATCAAACCATCCTTGCCTTGTTAAAGGGCCAGAGTAAAATTTTCATTTCTGAGGAAATATCAGTTTAGGGCCACTGTTCTGTAGTTCCTTAATTATCCTTGCTTTCTTCCAAATAGATAGTTATCCTGGTAAAAAAAATCTAAAAGTCCCTTGGGAAAAAACAAGAAGTAGATTCAACAGTATAGATTTCCATTGTCTGCACTGGGCCTTTTCTAGAGGCTCTGGCATTTTCTTCAATTATGAAATCTTGGTGCACAAATAGTCCCAGGTACTGTATATGATTAATGGAATCACTGACTTTTTATGATTCCATTGAAAACATGCTTCACTTCATCTAGAACACTTCTACTTCAGAAGGTAAAGGAATAATGTGCTGTTCTTCCTGTCTCTGCTTCTAGCAACACCATGATTATTTAGCAACCATGGTGGTCTGTGCTTGTCAGAGTGTCTAATGATCCTTTTGATTTTCAGCAATTTAGGGTGATCAAAACTACTATGAGTTTGATGTTGAACGATGCTCATTTGTCCATGCACCCAGGGGATACAATTTCTCCCATCACATTTAGATTGTTTGATTGAGAGACTTCAGTGATCAATGACTGGCCTTCATACATGTTTCATCACACAGAAGTGCAAATATTTTATTTCCTCTCTTCATAATATTTCTCAGTGTGTAGGTGACAAGTAAGGCATTTGGAAAGTCAAAGAGTGTGAAACAGAACCCTTATGAACAATCCTCTTAAATATTTTCACGTCCCTAATGTTTTGAATTGCTTCTTCTACAGTAAAACAAGATGATGTTGGAATTTCCATATCACACTCATTTGATTCCATTTTTTTTAGCTAAACACCCAATAATCTTTTAATTCCTTTTGAAATGACTGAAGGAGCAGGTATACATGTACAATCTCTCTCTGGTGGGCCCAAATTAATAAATTCCCTCTATTTAAATTTATGTTCATTTAAACTTTTTCACCAAACATTTATAATTTCACACATAGCCCATATTGTTCTGGCTTTATAAATTACTAATCTCACATAGCTCTCCAAAGAGTATCACAGATTCTGATGGTCATACTTTATCCCTCACCTTTATTGCCTTGCTGGGATTTGAGTCAAGTAAAGGAAACAATTGTCACAGGAGAGGTGGCTGATATTTTTACCCTTATAGGTTTCCTCTTGCACGTTCTTCCAGTCTGTGACAAATCCTGAATTATTTTACTTTCCTCAATATCAGTTGCAACTCTACAATGAAACAGCAATTTTTCCTCGCATTTGACCTAGGAGATTTGAGGTAAAAATGACTTTATGTCATGAAGCTCTTCAAGGTGCTACCCTAGATCTGAATAAAGAAAACCATCCATGCCTGCTGTTGTGGACCAACTAGAATTATTTCTGGAAGCCTATTTCAGCACCATATATATAGAATCTAGTAACCAAGAAACCAAGGTAATTGCCAAAATTGCCACATTGTGGTTCACAATCTTTCATCCAGAGATGCTGTAGCTCAATATATAGACATTATTTTGACTGGTCCTTTAAATAGGAACTTACTTTTTTAACCATTAGTGATTGACTTTTTTTCCCCATGAATAGACATCATCCCTCATTAACTTTCTAACTGTGAATAACTTAATCACACTTGCTGTGGCCAAACATCAACAGATGATTCTCCCTATAATTGCTGAAAATAATTTAAGAAATAAAAATATGTTCATATTATTTCATTATGTCCATTGGATAGCAGAAGCAACAGAGGGCAATTGGGCCACTAATTATATAAGTGCTTTGTGCCATCAGGGTCTTTCCAGTTTTGACTAGTATGCACAACCTTAAATTAGTGTGCATTCTTCCTGTGCATGGCCAGGTTTATGATTTCATGGGTGACATCACACGCTGGACATAATGGACAACTCAAGTTGCATGGTGCCTCATGGTTTAGCATTTAATTTTTAAAACCCAAGAGAGAAATCTCTGTTTATTTTGAGGGGTGATCACAGCTACTTCCCCTGAATATGTGCCCCTCTTTTCTAGAACTGCTTTGGCCTTTTGAAGGAATGCAATTCACCTGATGTGTGGATAGGCCTCAGCCCAAGACAGGAATCATTGCTTCACCACAAGTCTCTGGGCACACAGGATGCCCATGGTCCTTGGTATCAGGTATCAGTACTTGTCCATCTCTGTACAAACCAGTGAAACATAACAATCATGTTTTTCAGCAATTTGGTTGGTTTCCTCACGTTTCTCAGTAACTCAGATGTAGGAACATTCTGGAGGGGTTTTCTGCCCTATTTTCTCGTCTCAGTGCACTGTCAGTCAAAATGATACACTGAGAGAAGGGGAAGAATGCTTCTATGTAGTATTCTGAGCGGTGATGTTTTTTAGGTTGATTAATTGTATAAGTGCTTTGTTGCATTTTTATGAAACAGGGTTTTTTTTCGTCCAATTTTACTAAGAGAACACAAAGAAATGTTCCTCAAAAGAACAACAATTTTGATTGATGATATCAAGACCTGGATGAAAACTCCAATCATCTATACTGGGATTTGCCTCAAGGTCTTCCTAAGGTTCCAGAGAGAATCTCTAATGGAAATTAGAATTTCCATGGAAACGTGTGGTGCCATCACATCTGCAGTAATATGACCCAATTCACAGAGAAGCTTGTACAGCAGCCAGGACAGTTCAGTGCCCTATCTTTGACTGAGCTTTGGATACATACAGATTAGGTAAGTGGTAGAAAACAAAGTGCATATATTCACAATGTAATATGTACATTGAAGTTATTTAACCAAAGATGATATTGGTAGAGCAGCCATAGCTAGAGTCACTTAAAGTTTTCTTTAATTCACTGCCATTCTTGAGTTATTTCTTCTCCATCTACATTTTTTCTTCTCCCCCTCCTTCTCCTTGTTCTGCTGCCCTACTTCTCCTAGTAGTTTGCCCTCTCCTTTACTTCCTCCTTCTCCTCCCTCTCATCTGCTTGCTCCTGCTCCATCTATCTTCCCTCCCTATTAGCTATTAAATATTCTCCTCCTTCTCTTCTCCAATTTCTTTTCTTTCTCCTTCCTTTTCTCTTTTTTCTCCTCCTTCATCACCATATTCCCCTTCTCCTCTTCCCACTCATCTACTTTTTTCACCTCCTCCTCTTCTTTCTCAGGCACTACCTCCTCATTCTCCTGCACCTGCCCTTCTCTTTTTACTCACCTCCTCCTGCTCAAACTCCTTTTCATTTTCTATTTCGTCTCCGCTTCCTCCAACTCATCCTCCTTCACCTCTCTCTCCTCCTCTACCTCTTTCTCCTCCTTTTGTACAATCCAAATTAATGTTTCATGGATATGTGCTCCAATCAGCCAGATACCCTGCATCTTTTGAAAAATTGATGATGGTAGAAATCTCTAATATACACCCAGGTTTGGAATATAGCTATTATTTAAAAGTTCTTTAGGTTTAGGCAGTTCTATTGGCTTTCATTTAGACAGTCAGCACATTGCAGCCCTCAGTCCGCAATAACACAGAGTTGGTACTTATTCCTATTAAATGGCTATTTCACTCATGTGTTCTAGGACCAAGAGAAGCCACAAAAGTTGTGCATTTTCATTTCTACCCACTTTGAAGTGGCCCTGAGCTAAAATTCCACTGGTCACTGCATCTTCAAAATCTTCTAGTCTTAGTGGAGTGCCACAGTAATTTTTGGTTTCTGAGACCAATTTAAGGTGGGAACCAATGTTCTGTAGTCCATGAATTACATGGTTGTTTGGTTTTTCCTCAAATAAAGGGTTTCCCTGGAAAAATTATCTATGGGTTATTGGGAAAGTCATGAACTTTAGGTTAACAGTATATAAATGTTTTGCCTGTTGGGCATTATTCTCAAAAGGATCTGTTTTTTCTTAATTACATAACATGGGTGTGTCAACTTGCTATTATCAGGGATTGGTTATGGGCTGATGGAATATTTATATGATTTCATGGACAGTTTTTTTCCACTTCACCAAGAATTGTTTCCCTACAAAGAACAATAATGAATATTATGGGCTTTCTATCTTCAGTTCTAGGAACACAATGATTGATAAGCAACACTGTAGCTCAGTGTCAGTTAACCTCATTAGATTCCACATGCATTTTTTGTCTTTTAAGGTGATAAGAGCTACTGTGATTTTAAATATTGGTAAAGCCCTTTTGAGTATCCTACCTTTAGAGGATCCAATATCTAGCATCCTATAGAAATTTTATGGATGAGAGGCCTCAGGTCCCAGTGTCTGGCCTTCAGAGAAGCATCATGACATACCATTTCAAATAAGCTCTTTCCAGTCTTAGCCAGGTTGGGTCAGTGTTTAGAATGTTGGCCTGCAGACAGAAGGGTCCAGGTTTCAATTATGGCAAATGGCATGTACCTGGCTTGCAGGCTGGTTCCTAGGCACATATCAGGGTGCATGCAGGAGGCAATTAATCATTGTGTCTTTCTCACATTGATGTCTCTCTCTCTCCCATTCTCTGAAAGCAATAGAAAATATATCCTCCAGTCAGATTAAAAAAAAAAAAAAAAGACTCTTCCCTCCCTCAGTTCTATTTCTTAAAGTATTGATGAAGGATATGCCATTTGGATAATCCCACAGTGTGCAATCAGCTCCAAAATTCCATGTTCTAAGCTTTTGAATGCTGTTTCAAAACAAGATAGACTAAGAATTGCTACATCACATTTACTGGGATGTCATTGGAGGCATTTTCAACCTCACAAACCAGTAAATTTTTTGAGACTTTTCTAATGACTCACACTACAGATATAAATGGGGAATCTCTGTCTGCTGAGCCCAAATTAATAAATTTTGTTTCATACAAAGTTATGTTTTTTTGAAATTTCTCCCACGTGTATTCACACAACTTCCATAGTATTCTACTCATGTCAAGTACAGGACTACAGTATAATTTTCTCAAGTGCCACACTTTGCTGAACACCTGAGGGTCTTTTGGGGCCTGGAGCCTACTCAAGATGACAACAGCCAAAACACAGGTGACTATCATTATTACTCTTGTGTTTTCACACTTGCATATATTTCCATTCTTTAAAAATCTGGAATTATTCTGGTTCCCTCGAATCTTGGTTACATCTGTACAGTGAACTTTTGAATGTTTCTCATATCTATTTGGAAACATTTACACAATCAACAACTCATATCCTCAATAACTTTAAAGCTGAACCTGGCATGTTGTTTCAGAACTATGTAAGCCATCTCAAGCAATGATTAATAACATATCTTTGTCTGCTGCTGTTAACCACAAAGGATCTTTTCAGAACACCTGTGTCATTATCACAGAAAACCTCCACTAGAAACCAGGAAGCCTATGGGAATTCCACAGCGGTCCTCAACCTTCAATTTAGTGATGCTGTGGCCCATTATTTTGGTTGGAGTCTGGAATCAGAAGTTGGTTTTGTAACATTTAAACTTTGATCTATTTTTATTTTCATGGATACTCTTTTTCACTGTCTGATGACTAACCCCATACAGCACATCTAATGCCAAGTCTCTATAGATGATTTTCCTTATCCTTATTAAAATAAACTGTACCTAAACAAAATGTATTTATATTATTTAAAAGAAAGAAAAAAAATATTTTTTTCTTGAAAAAAGGTGTGATTAACAAACTATCTTTGTAAAATTATTTTCTTAATAAATTTTGGGGGTTAACATGGATAATAACATTATATAAATTTCACTTGTACAACTTTATAGGAAAACATAGCATACTTCATTATGTACTCTCTACCAAATGCATAGTATCCTCTGTCTTCTTGCATTTGACCTCTTTTCTCTCAACATCACTCACGTTTTTTTTTTTTCATTTTACATAATCACCATCATTTGTTCTGTATGTAGACCAGTTTGTTTGTTTTTTGTTTGTTTAATTTATCTTTATTGTTAAAAAAATTACAGCTGTCCCTTTCTTCTTTGTTTCCTTCATGGTTTCACATTCCATAGATAAGTGAAAATATAGAATGTGCCAATTATTCCTCTTGATTTATGAAAACTTTCACTGTGAGTCTTCATTGTGATGAGCTTTATATGAGAATCAAATCCCTGTGTATATATTTGCCCATTGAGTAAGAAATGTCCAACACACTTTTCCCAAATGTCATTTTGAAGGATCCTCCAATCATGTGTTTTAATTTCCCTAACTATTGTTGCAAAACACTTGTTATAGCCATGAATCAGTATCTCTTTGCATACCTGGTAATTTGTCATCCAAGCAAAGTCAATGATGAACTTAACAGACCCAATCTCTGCCCAGGTAATGATTTTGTTACTTACTTTCCTTCACAAATGTTCAGAAATTGTCTGTTCTGCTGTAGCTTTCCACTTTCTGGTTTGTCATTGATATCATGCAAAATCATCAGTGTTCTATACCACAACTATTTTTCCTCTGAACTCTGAATGACAGATACTTTGTATAGCAGTAGGGTTGAATGACAACTGAACCGCCTGGTATTACTGCTTTTTTGTTGCCAGGTTTAATCATATATAAACCACGTTAAGTGAATGTAGCCATCCTGTTCTTGACCTCTTTATGACTGTGGGTGACATCACACACAGGTAATAATGGAAAGCTCAGGTTCTATGGTAAGTTGGTTCCTGGTGGTTAAGCATTTTGTCTTTGAACCCAAGAACATTCCTTGGCACAAATCTAATTCATTTTAACAGGTGATGACAGTCCCTTGCCCTGAATATTTGTCCCTCTAGCTAGGACTGCTTTTAGATAAAGAGTCACAAAACCTAGTAGTGGTGCCTACATTGACCTTAGCCAGAGCTTGCAACACTAACCTCTATACAGTTTTCTGTGGAGGCAAAATCCCTCTGGAATTGGCCTCTACAGTTACTTTTTACTTCCCTCTGACTCTCTGAGAGAGAGGATCACCTCCTGTTGTGTTGACTCGTGTTTTGAGCTAGGCTCAGTTCTCCAAGGCTTAAAGGATCTAGTCAGTCTCTACTTCTAGACTAGACTCATGCAAGACTACACTCTGAAGTTAGCATCTATCTTTAGCATTGTCACAGTCTACATTGCCCCATCACACACTTTGTTCTTGCGTTGGCAATGGCAACTTGCAATGAGTCTAAAGGGTCTCTGCACCAAACAGGCCTGCAAGAAAAATGCATAAATTCCAAACCCCCAATTTTTCTGGGCCCAGTAGTGGAATGGGCCTATACAGAGAGCAGAAGCTGCAAAGGGTTGGTTATATTTGAATGTAACCCAACTTTACATGAAATTATAAAAACATATTTACAGATGTTCCATAGCGTTCTGTAATCAAGAATGTTTAAAGAATGGCTAATTAGCATGGAAAAGAGTGTCTTTAGTGCAACAGACCTCTCCAATGTTCTTAAACAGCTGTGCAAAGATTTCAAAAGGATTTCAAGATTCTAGATCAGAGGTAGGCAAGTTTCTCTGTAAGTCAGAGATTACATGACTTATGGTCTATGTCAAAACTCCATTTCTCTGCTCAGTGTATGACAGCTGTCATACACAATGTGTAAAAAGATAGATTTGACTGAACTCAAATGAATTTTATTTGTGAAAACTAGAGTGAGAATTGTATATAATTTTCATGTATTAGGTAGCAAGACATACATTGTACTCCATGAGAGTAGGCCATGTGAGACTGCTGGAGTTCTGTGCCAACTCCTTGAGGGGGATGTCAAGGACCTACCTTGCTGGGGACCTGAGCCTCACCCATACTCTCTGAGAGTGAGAAACTTAGATTTTTCAGGGACAGGAGAGGCATTTTGGGAATAGGCTGGGTTTTGGGGGGCTAAATTTTGCCCTCCAAGGCAACAAGCATTGACTGGCAGGCTCTGATGTTGGATAGACTGATGTTAGGACAACCTTTAGGCTAGCATCAGTCTTTAATGATGTCACATTGCACAGGGACACTTAATATGCTTTGTTCTTGTGCTGGCAGTTGCAACTTACAATGAGTCTAAAGGGCCTGTGCACTACACTGGCCTGTATGTAAGAGACATTTGTTCCAACCCCTTCTCCCAACTTTGGACTTCCATCATGAGCCAGTACAGAGATCTGCAGCTGCTATGTACTGATTTAATTTCTAAGTACCCCAACTTTGCATGCAATTATAAAAACATATTAATTGATGTTTATTCCATAGTGTTCCTATAACTAGGAATGGCAAAAGAATGACTAATTAGCAAAAAAGATTGTCTTTAGTGAAACAAACCTCTCCAAAGATCTTAAACAGCTCAACAAGATAATAACGGGACTTAAGTCCCTTGATGAGTTGTGAGGAAGTTTTCTCTGTTACTGCTGAAGATTAAATGGCATACTGTCTCTCTTGAAGCTCCAAGTCTCCACATAGTTTAACAACATAAACAATATGTAACCAACAGGTACTGCTGTATTCAAGTGAAAATTTACCTGTGGACACTACACTGTAAATTTTATGTAACTGACATGTATTAGGCTACAAGTAAATACTCAGACTCTCTGATGGGAGGCCCAGGCCCAGGATGCCAGGGCCCTTAAACTTTCTCAGACTCTTTGAGAGTGAGGCCCTTGGCATACGCTGCTTGGGACCTGAGCCTTTGTCATACTCTCTGAGGGAGAGAATTGGCTCTTGGCTCTTTGGGGCGAAGCTAGGCTCTTTGGGGTGATGCTAAGCATTTTAGCACCAGGTTCATCTCCTTCGTGCTAAGGGTGGCTCATTGAGGCTCTGGAATCTGGTTGACTGGCTTGGAGGCTGACAATACTCTGTGGCTAGAATAGACTTAAAATTTAGTATAAGTCTTTAATCATGTTACAATGCACATTGAAAAGTCACATGCATTTTTCTTGTGTTGGAAGTAGCAACTTACAATGAGTCTGAAGTGTCAGACCAACAAACTGGACTGCAGGGTACAGACCCTGTATTCATTATGCATTCCACCATGGGTGTGTACACTGACCAGCAGCTTCTATAGGCCAGTTTCATTTGACTGTACACCTTATTTACATTAGAAAATATATTTACAGATATTTCATAGTGTGCCAGTCACCCAGAATGGCTAAAAACTGGCTACTTAGAATGGAAATGATTGGCTTTTCTGAATCAGGCTTCAAATTTCTTAAAAAGCTGTTTAAAATTGTACATGCAATTCAGATAATAGACAAAAGGCCATCAAGATTTTTTAGCAACAGCCAGAAAATAAATCGATTATGATTTATTTTGAAATTCCAATTCTCTGTTCAGTGTTTGACAGTAGTCATAGACAGTGTTTAAACAAAAAATATAGCTTTATTTAAATAACATTATTTGTAGACACTGGTGTGAATTTCATATAATTGGAGTGTATTAGGCAGAATCTCTGTGAGAGATTAAGCTCTTCTTGGCTAGCCTTAGCTCTTCAAGATCAGGCTCCACAATTCAGTGCTACAATGTGTTTTTCAGCACTATGATAGCATTTCAGGGATAGGTTAGGATTTTCTGGCCTGGGCTCAGCTTTCACATGCTCCAAGGCTAAGCTAGGCTCTATGGCTATGTTACACTGTGAGGCTAGAATCAGTGTTTAATGAGGATATGCTGAACATTGGCAACTTACACTGTTTGTTCTTATTTTGGCAAGGGCAACTTACAAAGGGTCTAACGTGGCCTAGCATCAGACTGGCCAGAAGGGAACAGATACTCATTATAACCCATGATTTCTTCTTAGATGTATCATGGGCATGTATAGGGAGCAGCAGCTGCTGTATACAGGTTTCATTTGAAAGTACCACAAGATAACGTGATATTATGGAAACATATTTTCAGCCATTTCATAGTGTTACTATAATCAGCAATGGCTAAGGACTGGCTAATTAGCATAGAAAATATTGTCTTTAGTGAAACAGACCACTCCAATGTTCTAAAACAGCTATTCAAAGATTACAAGGGAACCCAAGATTGTAGATCAGAGATAAGAAATTATATTCTGTAAGAGCCAGAGATTAAATAGCTTATGGTTTCTGTTAAAACCCCAGTTCTCTTCTCCTAGTTTAATATCAGTAACATACAATATGTAAACAAGGAGATGTGGCTCTATTCAAATAAAGTTGTATTTGTGGACACAAGACTAAAAATTTCATAAAATTGGCATGGGTTCAGCAGTAAGGCATACCTCAATCTCTATGAGATAGAGGACCAAGACCAGAGTTCATTGGCTCTGGGCCTCCCTGAGACTGCCCAAGAGATAGATCAGGTGAAAGGCTGTGGGAGCCCTAGGCCAGAATAGGGAATTTCTGCTTCAGAACATCAAGGATGAGTGTAGAGTGCTTATTTTCCTCAATTCTTGGAACACCATAATTGATTTGCCAACACTGTATGTAGCACAGTGAGACTCATTAGAATTTCCTGTCTTTTAGGGTCATCAGATCATCATGGACTTGAGTACATTGGTAAGACCTGCTGGCTCCTGCCACCAGGAAATACAATTTTTCAATATCTCACATTGAGATATTGCAATTGAGAGGTTTAGTTTAAAAAGTCTGGCATTTAGAAGAGAGTCATCATGAAGATCTTCAAATATGCTCTTTCTCCTTTCAATATATTTCTCCATGTGTTGTTGAAACTATGCACTGTGGATAGTTCACAATAGCGTGCACAATAATCTACTCCAACAATCCAACTACTGTAAACTTTGGAACTGCTTCATCTATGATAAATCAAGAGATTTTCATCCTTCCATGTCACATTTATTGGGCCATCACTGAATGCATTTGTCACCTAAATATTCCAATAATATTTTAGTCTTTTCTAATGACCCAGCTGTTGATATAAATGCATAATCTCTGTCTCGTGGGGCCAAATTAACAAACTACCTCTCATCCTTTACCTTGCCCCCCACCATTAATTATTTCCAACTGTATTCCATATTTTACTGCTTGTGTACTTTACAGAACTCACATTGTTTTTTCCAAAGAGTAGCACATTTTCTCAAGTGTCATATGTTGTCCCTCACTTTCAGTGCCCTGTTGGGATTTAACTTTAGCCAAGGTGGCAACTGCTATGGGAGAGATCACTAATGTTATTTCAATTGTGTATTTCCTCTTGGACATTTTTCCAGTGTGTGACAAATATTGATTTATTTAAATTTTCTCTAATAATGTTTAAAAATCTACTTCTACATTTCCAATTTATCTCACATGTTTCTTGGAAACGTTTAGAAAAAATTATTTTCATCTCCTGATGCTCTTCAATATGAATCTGTAGTCCTGGGTATAAATCAAGGAAACCATCCAATTATGCTATTATTGACACTAAGACATTTTTAGAATATTTATGTCATCAACACAGATGTGAAGAATAGAAACCAGGAATCCCATTGAATTGCCACAGCAATGCTCACTGTTCCCTTCTAGGAATGTTGTAGCTTAATGCTTAGAAATTGTATTGATTAGGTTCTGGAAACAGAGAGTGTTTTGTTTTGTTTTTTGACCCTTTTAACTGATTTTACTTTTTTTCCCCAGACACTATTCCTCATTAACTGTCTGATTGGTACTAGTTTATAATGTCTGCTCTTGCCTAGTCTGAACAGATGACTCACCTATTTTTTAGTGACCCAGGAGGAAGAAAATTTAGGGAGGAATTGGAGTCCTTTGCCCTGATCTCAATGCACTTTTTCAGTCAGACATTAAGGATTCAGAAGAGGGGAAGGCTTAACCACTTGCTTTCTTGGTGGAGATAATTTTGCCTGTTGAGTAAGGATCCGACCATATGGCTCCATTTTTATGAAAGGGTCACTTTGCCAAATTTGACTCAAAATAAGGCGAAGAGTTGTTCCTCAAAAAACAATATTTGTTGTTAACTTCAAAGTTTTGGTTGAAAATCCTGAGCATCTACACTATGATACTCGTCTGTGTCAGCATAAGGCCCCAAAAGAATGTCTATCACTAAGGTAAACTTGTAGGACCATCAGGTCTGTGCCAGGATGTGGCCAAGTTTAGAGAACATCTTGTACAGAAATCTAGTTTATGACTCCATGGGTGACAACACACCCAGGTCATAACGGACAGATCAAGATTCATGGTAATTTGGTGGTCCACAGTTAAGCATGTCTTCTTTGACAATAAGAAAACCCTTTGGAAAAAAACTCAGATCATATGTCAACAGCCTTATCTAAATCTTTGAATCTCTTAGCTAGGACCACCTTGGGCTTTTAAGGGGAAAGAAGTCACTTGTGATTTGCATATATACCATAAACTGTTACACTTGCATAAAAAATGGAGTCAGGGGAGTTATTATCCCTATGTAACTGGGTCACTGGGTTACCTCTTATCCAGATCTCTACAACACAGTGAACCATGATGATAAGGTTTTTTAAAGCATGTGGGTCCAATTACAGATGTTTCTCAGTGACACAGGTGGTATAAATAACATGGAAGTGATTATTGTGTTCTAGTCTCCATGTGCTTTCTCAGTCAGAAAACTTCAGTGAGAAAAGGGGAATACTTAAATTCTTGTTTTATGGGTAGAGGTGATTTTTGATGTTTAGCGATTGCCCAAGCAAATGGGTCTATTTAAAAATAAAACAAAACAAAAAAGAAAAACAACATTCTTTGCCAAATTTGACTCACAAGGATGCTAAATTTTTTCCTGAAATGGCCTAATTTTTTTTTGTGAATGTTATCAAGAGCGTGGTTGAAAATTCTGAGCATCTAAAATGTGATTCATGTCTAGGTAAACCAATGACCCAAATAGAATCTCTATCTGTCAGAGAAATTTGGACAATCATATAGTCTGCTGCAATATATGATCCAGCTTACAGAGCAGCTTGATCAAGAGCCTTATGCATTTCATTGCATTTCTTTGTTAGGTTTTAAACCAAATGGATCAGATTTTCAAGTCACCCATAAATTTTCTAGAGACACATACTCCACTAATGAATATGATGCTTCTTATATCCAGAAAGTCACTGGCTTCACTGCATTCAGCTCTATTGTTTATTGGGCTCAATGCCACAAAATATGGTTTTATTTGAAACAGTTACAGCTTCTGATCAATACCACTGTCCAAGAATATTTCACTGAAGATAAGTTTTCATTTTAGTCAAGAATTATTCCTCAAAAGAACATTTTAAAATTATAAATGATATTAAGACCTTGGTTGAAAATCTTGAGCATCTACCCTGTGATTCAGGTCTAGTACTCCCTAGGACTCAAAGATAGTCTCTATCTGGAAAATTAGGACGAGACCAACACATCTGATGCAGTATATGACTCAGTTCACAGAGCACCTTGTACAGCAGTCTGGAACACATGCAGTACCATATTTTTCTGGGTCCTAATCAAAATGAGTATATTTTCATGCTCCTCCATACATTTGAAGGCTTCATATACTCCACTGAGTTATATGCTGCATTTAAAATCCAGAGGCACACTGGGAATTGTGCCTCTATTTTGGTTGCATTTGGGGCTTTATGCCAAAATTATTATTTATCTTGAGACAGTTACCTCACCTTCTGAAAGCACAGGTAGCAAAACTATTTCAGAGTTAGAAGAATTCTCAATTTGAATCATCTTTATTCCTCATCTTCTAACTCTAAAAGAATATAAAGTTTAGAGTAGCACTGTCTCCATTCACAGGGAAACATAAGAAGGAGCCATTTACCTGAACCATAGGTGCATATGTGTACAAGGTGATGTGCATATAATGTTACAGAAGCAAAACAATCACATTGATACACCAACAGCAGCTAGGATCACCTGTAGTAAAAATATGGGTGAATTCATTGCAATTTTTAAAGCTGTTTTTTCTCCTTCCTCTTCCCCATTTCTCCATATTCCTCAGCATTTTCCTACTCCTATTATTTTTCCTCCCCTACCTTCCATTCCTTATTCTCCTATTTCTCCTCCTACTCTTTTTTCTCCATCTCCCACTACTCTACCGCTACTCCATTCTTCTCTTTCTTCTCCATTTGCACAAGCCATATCAAGAGGTTAAATTGGATGTGGTCAAAGAGACACTCTGGTACATTTCAAATCCATTTCAAATCTTTAATATTCATCCAGATTTGAGGTATACCTTTTGATTTACTACCTCCTTAGCTGTAGGCAGTTTTTATGCCTTCTTTTTAGACTTTCCTGCCACAGTAGGCTTAATCCCTCAGCATAACAGTGTGCATGTTCATTCTGGTGCTATGACTATTTTAGGTATACATTCTAGAAAGGGGCAACCAAGGGAGGACTAAATTTGGACCTCCTTCAAAATGGACCCTCACTATAACTCATTGGTCAGTTGACCCTCAAAGCTCATTGTCTTGGTGGAAAACCACAGTACAATTTTGGTTTCTGAGACAAATTTCAGCTCAGTACCTATGTCCTGCAGTGTCTGAATATCTCTTTCTTAGCTTTCTCTGAAACAGTTACTCTGGTATGAAAGGCTATCAGTCCCTTGGGGAAAGGCATGAAGTGAGGTACACTGCATACATGTTTCATTGTCTGTTTTAGATCTCCCAAGAGGTTCTGGTCTTTCCCTCATTTAAAAATCCTGGGTGTGTAAACTGGCTCATGTCCTGGATATGGTTCATGGGCTGACTGAATGGTTTGATGATTCTAGTGAAACCACTTTCACCTCACCTAGTCCGTATCTGTATCCATAGATGGAGTATAATGTACTGTGCTTGCTGTATTCAGTTCTAGGAAAACTAGGTTTAATTGGCCAATATGTAAGGTCAGTGCCAGTCACACTCATTATATTCTGCTTGAATTTGATGTCTTTAATGATTAAATCTATGGTGAGTATAGGTATTGAACAAAGCCCATTGGCCTCTGACTGCAGGGTATCCAAAATAACCCATCACATTTATATTTTATCATTGAGAGGCCACAGTTCCCAATGTATGGCCTCCAGGGAAGAGTCAGCATTCAACTCTTCAAGTATGCCATTTCCCCACTTAAACGTATATATCAACTTATTGGTGAAAGGTTAGGCATGTGGACACTCCCAGAGTGTCCAATAGGACTCATATGACCAATCAATTCCAACATTTTAGACTCTCCTAACTTTTGAATTGCTTTTTCTATATTAAACCAAGGGATCATGGGCATTTCCATTTCATAATTTATGGCTTATCATGCATTTGTTAGCCAAACATCCCTGTAAAACATTTAGAGACATTTTAATGGCCCACACTGCAGTTTTAAATGCAGAATCTGTGTCTGGTGGTCACAAAGTCATGAATTTTGACTCATGCAAATAATGGTTTTGAAAATTGACCTCCAACCTTAATCTTGTCTACACATATTTTATATTTTTCTGGTTGTATATATTACCAGACTCACATAGTTTTTACAAAGGGTAGCACTCTTACTCAAGGGTCACACTGTACCCCTCAACTTTAGTGTTCTTTAGGGATTTGTTACAAATCTTGAATTATTCTAGTTTCCTCCAACATCGATTATAACTCTACCATGAACTTTTCAGTTTTTCTCACATCTGACTTGGAAACATTAAGTAAAAAATCTATTCATATCCTGAATCTCGTCAAGTTGAATGTAGTCTCTTGTGTATAAATCAAGGAACCCATTTATGTATGCTTTTGTGGACCACTCAGCAATTATTCCTAACATATATTTCTTCACTACGTACATGAAATTAAAACCAGGAAACCCATTGGATTTCCACAGCAATACTCACTCTTCCTTCTAGTAATGCTGTAGTCCAATATTTAGAAAAAATTTTGAATGGACTCTGGAATCAGAACTTTGTTTATGACATTTAATGATTGATTTTATTTTAGTTTACTAAAACAATATTCCTCATTATCTGTCTATATCTAATGCCCTGTAGCACATGTGTACTGTCCAGTGTCAATGGTTGATTCACCAGATCATTAGCAAGCAAAAGATACGTAAACAAAACATGTTCATAGTAATCAAACACAGGAAAATATTTCTATATTTCTAAAGCAGAAGGAAATTGATAAATAATTTTTATTTTTTTATTATTTAATATTGGGTTGATGACATCACTAATACCATTAAATACATTTTTCTAGTACAACTTTGTAATAAAACATAGAATGCTCTGTTATGTGATCAAAACCCAAAATTTATTCTTCTTGAGTTTGAAAAAATTTACCCTCCTTATCCTGACTCATGTTTTTCCCCATTGGTAGTCACCATGTTTTCATCTGTATGTTAGTTGCTTTTGTTTGTTGGTTTTATTGGTTGCTTTTATACTCCGTATCTGAGAAAAATAAAGAATGTGCCAAACATCCTCTCCATTAAAAAAATTCCATCACTTTGACACTTCACTGTGATAAACATCAGAAGAGAAACAAATATACGTTTACATTTTAGGCAATTGAATGAAATGTTCACAAACTTGTACACAAATTTAATTGTGAAGAATTTTCCAGTTATGTTTCTTTTATACCTTTGGTTTATTTTTATATTGGCCAGAGTGATGAATAAGCATATACATGCATAGCTGCTCATTTGTCATCCAAACAAAGTGAATGAAAAGGCAACTTGCCCCACTCTCATATCATTGTAATGGTGTACTTTACCCATTGTCCTGCATAGATATCCAGAAATGTTCAGTCCTTCTGCAGCTGTCCTATTCTGGTTGGTCATTGATAACATGCAAAATTATCTCTAAGCCAGTCCAAGTCTTATTCTGACAACAGATCATAAGGATCTCCCCATGAGTCCACAAATCAAGGTTAAAAGATGGATCCACTACATAGCATAGGGACTGAGAGCAACTGGGCCACTACTTACATAACTTCTTAGTCCTCTAGGGTTGTCCCAAGATTCATCATGAATGTAAGTTTTTAAACTGATGTTGTAGTCCTCCTGTGCATGACCTCCTTATGATTCTGTGGGTGATAGCTCACCCATGTCATAATGAACAAATCATGTTGCATGGTAATTTGGTGGTCTATGGTTAAGCACTTTTTCTTTGAAACTAAGGAAACCATTTTGGGAAAACTTGCAGTCTATTTTCAGGGTGGAGACAGCCACTTCCCATGAAACTATTTTTTCCCAAGTAGGGCTGCCTTGGTCTGTACAGGGGAAGAAAGACACTCCATCCATAGTTAATATTCTCTGTAACCTTGTACGTGACCTTCTATATTATCCTTGTTATCCATCATGCTTATTCTCTTCTTGTAACCACTATAATTTCATCTCTATGTAGATTTTGTTTGTTTCTGTTTTTACATTCCATAAATTATGGGGCATATAGACTATGCACTCTATGCTCTTGGTGAATGAAATCTTCCACTTTGAGGCTTCACTGTGATGAGCTTATATCACACACACATAGATATGGATATTTTGCCCATTGAGTGAGAAGTGCCCAACAAACTTCTGCCCAAATATCATTATGAAGTATAGCCTAAGTATGCTCCTTCAGTGTCTCTGATTATTGTTTTAAATAATAGCCAGAACCTGAATCAGTATCCACTTGCACATATGGGCATTTTTCAACCAAGCAAAATGATTTAGGAGGTGAAATACCCCCATCACTGCCTACTGTGATGGTTTTGTTATCCAATGTCCTTGACAAATGTCCAGAGATAGTTTGTTGTGCTGCAGATGACCAATTTCTAAATGGTCTTCAATGTCATGCAAAATCATTGATAAGACAGGCAACAACTTTTCTTTCTCTGTCAACAGGTCAGTGGGGGCTTGCTTTGGGCACACAGGGTTAGGTGTGGGGAGCCGTTGTGGCCCCAGGCACAGAGGAGCTGCCTGGGTGAGCTGCAGAAGTGCTCTCCTGCTCCCTCACCCAGATCTTGAGGCACCAAGGCGATACTAATTTAGTTTGCGGCCTTAAATTCCAGAAAGGCTTATTAGGAAGCTGGCCCTGGCCTGAAGAGTTAAGGGGCAGTCAAGCCACATACCGAGCCAAGGACTCAATCCTTCCCAACAAGTTCCCATTAGAAGCTGAGACAAAGATAGTTACCAAGGTCTGAGCTCCTGCAGGAGGCAGAATATTTACACTGAAGGTGTGTTTGTGCAGCCTGAAGAGAACTACTTTGTATTGGGCAAGGGAAAGGAATGCGGGGCAGGGTGCTATACAGCAAAAACAACAGTGCCGGTATAAATTGAGCTTGGAAAATAAACTGGGGGCTGCAGCCATCACGAGCTGCAGTCTTCCCGATCCCATCTTTTTTGTGTCTTCCTTTTCTCCATCTCACCCCTACTCTTGGGACGGTTCGACTCTGCAGGTGGGATCCAGCAGTTAGGCTGAAAGATATTTTGATTGCATAGTACTGGGAACTGAAAGCAATTGGGCCAGCTATTTTATTACTCTTTGGTTCTCCCACGTTTCACCTTGTATGTATCACTTTAAATTGATGATGTTTTCCTGTGCATGACACCCTTATGATTCCATAAGTGACATAACAGTTATGTCATAAGGGATTGAGCAGGTTGCATGGTAAACTGGTGGCCTATGACTGAGCATTTCTTCTTTGAAATGAAAGAAAGCATTTTGAACAATAGTCACGTGATCGCCACAAGTATTTAAATGATGATGATGACCAGTTTACCTGAAGGTTTTCTTCTTCTATCCAGACTGATTTGGGGAAATGAAGACATAGGAATGACCAATGATGCTCAGATGCATGTCAGGTGGACTAGAAACTGTGTTTTTTCCAGGTCTCTGGGAAACCCATTGAACCATTATGATTAGGTTTGCCAGGTTTTTTAATGAAACATTTAAAATTTTCTTACATCTGGCTTGAAACAATTTGGTAAAATAACTACTCATGTTCTGAATCACTTCATGCTGAATCTGGAGTTTTGAATATAAATCCATGTAACCATCCATGTCTCCTGATGTCCATCTTGAAATTTTTTAGAACATCTATTATCAACGCAGACATTTATACAGGAAATCTGGTAATATTGGATTGCCACAGTGGTCTTCATTACTCTATCCAGTGATACTGCAGCCTAATGTATAGAAATTATCTTGTTTGATGGACCGTGAAATCATATATTGTTTTCTGAACTTGCAATGTTTGATTTTTCTTATTTTAATAGACACAACATTGTATTACCTATCTGATGGCTGAAGCCATACAGCACAGTTTCTATCCAGTTTCAACACATGATTCACCTAACACTTATTGAACAAAAGATAAGCAAAGAAAACCATGTTCATATTCTTCACAAAAAGAAAAATGTCTATACTTTTCTGAAACAAGTGTAGGAGTGACAAGGTTTCTTTGTAAAATTGTTTTGGGGGATAATGTTGTTAATAACATTATATAAATCTCACTTATACAACTATATATTACAGGAGAGATTACACAATTATGTGCTCACCAGTCTACTCTTACTGTATTTGTCCTGTTTTGTCCTCATACTCACATTCCCCCCGCCTCTGGTTTCATTTCTATGTCAGAGATTTTCTTTCTTTCAGTGTTTTGTTTGTGGCATTTACATTCCACAGCTGAGAGGGAATTCCAAAGGTGCCAATTAATCCTGTTGATTCATGAAATCCTCCACTTTGAAGCTGAACTGTGATAAGCACCATGAAAGACACAAATATATTTGTTTATTTTTGCCCATTGAGTAAAAACTATCCACAAAACTCTGCCAAAATTTCAATATAATTTTTTCCATCGTGTTTATTTCAAGATCCAAGCTATACATGTAAAATACTGACCAGAGTGAAGAATCAACATATACTTGCATATTTGGTTATTTGACATCAAAGCATTATAAATAACAAAGTGAACCACCCCAAACTCAGCCCATTCTCACAACTTTCCTTACCCTGTGTTTTGCATTAATATTGAGAAATGGTCTTTTGTGCTGCAGCTCTCCATTTTTTGGTTGGTAATTGATATTTTGTAAAATTACATCTAAGTTAAGTCAAAAATTTATTCTTTGTCAACAGGTTATAGTAATCTGCTCATGAGTCCACAGGTCTAGGCTGAAAGAGGGACCCACTGTATAACAGTAGGGACTTATAGAAATTGGTTCACTACTTATATATATATAAATGCTTTGTCCTCCAGCGTCCTCCCCATTTGATCATGTACGCACCACTTTAAATTGATGTTGTAGTTCTCCTGTGCATGGCCTGTTTATGATTTTGTGGGTGATATCACACACAGGTGTTCTGTACTTTTTAGGTTTCATGGTAATTTGGGGATCATTGGTAAAAAAAATTTTCACTGAAGCCAAGGAAATCTTTGTGAACAGGCTCAGTTCATTTTGAAGGGTGATGACAGCCTTTTCTTAGAAATGTTGGGATCTTCCTTCTAAGACTTCCTTGGGCTTTAATGGGGATGAAAACCTCCTGTGATGCCCACATGGACCTCAGCCAGAGCTTGGAT
This sequence comes from Miniopterus schreibersii, assembly GCF_964146895.1. Taxonomy (NCBI): domain Eukaryota; kingdom Metazoa; phylum Chordata; class Mammalia; order Chiroptera; family Miniopteridae; genus Miniopterus; species Miniopterus schreibersii. The sequence continues at coordinate 16,105,604 of NC_138120.1, read as the reverse complement.
CCCTCTACTCCCAACAGCTCTCTGGGGAACATGGAACCCTATGGAGCTTGGCCTTCAGTGTTACTGTTTCCCCAACTCTTTACAATGCAGTGAACCATAATAATAATGCTCCTCAGCTCTTGGCTTTGGTTCCTGCTTAATGACTAAAGAGGAAAAAACTTCGTGGGGGTGCTTATTGCCCTATGTTCTTGTTTCCATGCCTTGTTCAGTCATGACACTATAAAGATTAAAGAAGGGGATGCCTGTTTAATTGGTGGAGGTGACTTTGCATGTTGAGTGGTGATCCACTCATGCGGCTACAATTTTAAGAAAAAAATTTATTTGCCAAATTTGACTCAAAAGGCAGCCAAGGATTTTTTCTCAAAAGAACATTAGTCATATTTAGATAAAATCAAAACATTTAGTGAATATTCTGAGCATCTGCAGGTCTTCCTAGGGCACTAAAGAGTCACTATCTGCCAGAGAAACTTGTATAACCATTATGTCTGTAGCAATCTATGGTTCAGATCACAGAGCATTTTGCACATCACAGGATATGTCAAAGTGCTTCCTTTCTGTTGGGATCTAACTCATAACAGATTTTCAGATCATTCCATAAATTGCTGAAGCTACATGCTCCACATAAGAATATACTGCATCTAAAATCCAGAATCCCTTCCCAGCCGGGCGTGGCTCAGCGGCTGAGTGTCCACCTGGGATCCAGGCGATAAGCGTTCAAATCGCAGTCAGGGCACATGCCTGGGTTGCTGGCTCGATCCCCAGTTGGGGGCGTGCAGGAAGCAGCCCATCAGTGATTCTTGTCATTGATGTTTCTCTCTCTCTCTTTCTTTCTCTCTCTCTCTCTCTCTCTCTCCCCCTTTCCTCTCTCTGAGATCAATAAAGATATATCTAAAAATAAAATAAAATCCAGAATCCCAATGAGTGTAGTGCCTCAGTCTTTGTTGTTGTAGGAGCCAGATGCCACAATTTATTGTTTAGAAACGCTTACATTTTCTGTTCAATATGACTGAATCCACTATTGTTTCACTGAGAATTATGAATTTTAGTCAGATTTATTCAAAAACTTCTGAACTGAAAGTGTATCATGTTTAGAATAGTACTGTTTTCACTCAGTAGTCCCAGTTTGCATAACTTCATTTTTATGAAGGAACAGAGGGAAGTATTATCTGTGATTGGAGATCAGTCAAGACATCTGCTAAATGGCAACATAAAGCTCTAGAGGTGATATACTGTGGAAGTAAGATAATGAAAATATGTGGATGTTGTAGACTCAGCACTCCTCTATCTTTCAAATCTTGATGGTGATACAAATATCTACTATGAAATCTAGCTTTTGATTTAATGCTTACTTGGTCATATGTAGTTCTCAGGGCCTATTATAAGACTTTCCCATGATTGTATCCCTCATTCATGAGTAACTTAGAGCAGGTGACCATTCACTTCCATAGCTAGTTCAGTTATACATTCTAGAACCAGAAGTAATTGGACCATGGGTCCCATGACACTTGGAGCCACTTCAAAATAGACCAATCTCCATTGGTCATCTGACCCTTAAAATCTCCTAGCTTATTGGATGGCCAGAGGAACTTCTGTTTTCTGACAAAAATTTTAATTCAAAACCAGGATCCTGTAGATCCAGATTTATCTGTATTTTGCTTTCACATAGACAGTTACCCTGATAAAAGTGTGTGTGCATGTGTATATATATAAATATATAAACATATAAATATAAAAATATATAAATATAAATAATATAAATATATATGTATATGTATATCTCCTCTGTGGAGAAACATGAAGTGATGTTAACAGTACACATATTTTGTTGTTTGTTGGATGTCTCTTTTCAAAAGCTTAGATCTTTCCTTCATGTTATAATCTGGATGTGTAAACTGGCTCATGTCCAGAATATTGTTAATAGCCTGTCTGAATGCTTTTTTATTCCAGTGGCTCCACTATTCACATCTCCTAAAATATTTCTTCTTCAGTATATCAAGGAAGAATATAGTGTGCTTGTTTTCCTCACTTCTAGGAACTCATATTGTTTAGTCAATACTTTAAGTCAGTGCAATTCAGGTACATTACATTATGCTTGTATTTTAGGTTGATATTATCTACCATGGGTTTAATGATTGGACAAGCACCTTAGCACCTAACAGAAAAATTTAATGTCTACAGTCATGTTTATATTGTACAATTTTGTAATTTTATTTGCCATGGTTTTGCCTTCAGAGAACAGTGAAGATGCAGCTCTTCAAATATGATGTCCCTGCTCATCAATATATTTCTCAATTTATTGGTGGAAAATATGCCAGGAGGAAACACCCAGAATATATAGGAATTATATAACCAATTAACAGAAACATTTTCTATTTATTTATTCATTTATTTATTTTTTATTGTTGAAAGTATTACAATGTCCCCCTTTCACCACTTCCATTGAATTCTCCCAAAGGCACCCTCCCCCAATCTCTCCCACATCTTCTCATACTATTTTCTGTGTCCAGAGTTCATGTATATATGCATCTAAATTATTGGATTAATCTCTCACCCACCACTCCTGACCCCCAACTTCCCTCTGAATTCATTAGACTACTGCAGAGTTCAATATACCTGGATCTATCTCATTCATCAGATTATTTTGTTCATTAGATTACACATATGACTGAGGTCATATGGTACTTGTCTTTCTCTGACTGGCTTATTTCACACAGCATAAGCATCTCTAGGCCAATCCATGCTGTCACAAAGGGTAACCGATCCATGTTTTTTAACAGCTGCATAGTATTCCATAGTGTAAGTGTTCCGCAGCCTTTTTTATATACTCGTCTACTGATGGGAACTTGGTATATTTCCAGATATTAGCTATTGTAACTGCACTGCTAGAAACATAGATGTGCATAAATTCTTTCTAAATTGGTGTTTTGGATTTCTTAGGATATATTCCAAGCAGTGGGATCATTGGGTCAAATCACAATTTCATATTTAATTTTTTGAGGAAACTTCGTACTGTTTTTCATAGTGGCTGAACCAGTCTGCATTCCCACCAGCAGTGTACTAGAATTCCTTTTACTCCACATCCTGGCCAGAACTTGTCATTTGATGACATTCTGACAGGTGTCAGGTAGTATCTCATTGTTTTCATTTGCATCACAGTGATAATTAGTTCCTTTGAGCAGTTTTTTTAATATGTTATCTTGCCAATCTGCACTTTCATATTGGAGAAGTGTCTTTTTAGGTCCTTTGCCTATTTTTTAATTGTATTGTCTTCCTTTTTGTTAAGTTGTATGAGCTTCTTATATATTTTTGGAACTTAACCCTTTATCAGATATATCACTAGCAAGTATGTTCTTCTAATCAGTGGGCTCCCATTTCATTTTATTGATTGTTTTTTCACTGTACAGATTTTTTTTAATGTAGTCCCACTTGTTTATTTTCTCCTTTGTTTCCCTTGCCCTTAGGAGACATATCAGCAAACATATTGCAATGAGATATGTCTGATATGTTGCTGTCTACATTTTGTTGTAAAATACTTATTACTTCACAATTTATATGTGAGTATTATATCCATTTTGACTATTTTCTTGGGTATAGTGTGAGTTGGTGGTCTATGTTAATTTTTTAACATGTACCTGTACAATTTTTCAAAAACCATGTTGGAGAGACTGTCTTTACTCCATGGTATGCTATTGTCTCTTTTGTCAAATATTAATTTAGTGTAAAACTGCTTTGATTTCTGAGTTCTCTATTTTGAAGTTCTCATTAAGTTGATTCAGTATTCTTATAGATCCATTGATCTATATCTGTCCTTGTGCCAATACAAGGGTATTTTGATTACAGTAACTTTGTATTATAGCTTGATGTCTGGTACTGGGATCCCTCCAACTTTGTTTTTTCTTTCTCAAGATTCCCATGGCTATTAGAGCTCTTTTTTTTTTTTGGTCTACATACATTTTTGGAGCATTTGTTCTATACCTGTGAAATATGCCATGGAATTTGAAGTAATTGCTTTGAATTTATAGATTGCTGTGCATAGTATGGACATTTTTATGATATTAATTATTTCAATCCATGAACATAATATATTCTTCCAGTTGTTTATATTTTTCTATCTCTTTTTTCAACATCCTGAATTTTTTTGGGTATAGGTTTTTCACTTCCTTTGTTAGGTTTTTTCCATGTATCTTAATTTTTTTGTTGCAAAGGTAACTGGAATTGATTTTTAAATGTACCATTCTGTGAGCTCACTGTTGATGTATAAAAATGCAAGAAACTTCTGGGTATTAATTTTGTGTCCTGCTTCATTGCCAATTTACTAAATCCAGTAGGTTTTGAGTTTTTAGGATTTTCTATGTAAAATGTCAAACCATATGCCAATAATGATGGGTTTGCTTCCTTTTTTCGAACTTCAATGCCTTTTATGCTTTCTTCCTGTCTGATCACTGTAGCTAGAACTTCGAGTACTATGTTGAATAAGAGTGGTGAAAGTAGGCATCCTTGTCTTTTTGCTGTTGTTATATGAAAAGCTTTTAGTTTTTGGCCATTGAGGATAATGTTTGCTGTAGTTTTGCCATATTTGGCCTTTATTATGTTGATATGTGATCCTTCTATTCCAGCTATGCTGAGAGATTTTTTATCAAAAATAGATGTTGAATTTTGTAGAATGCTTTTTTGCACCTATTGATATGATTGTGTGATTTTTCTATTTCAATTTATTTATGTTATGTATCATATTTAATGATTTGTTAATATTGTACAAGCCTTGCATCCTGGAATAAAACCCACTAGGTCATGGTGTATGATCTTTTTAATATCGTGATGAATCTGATTGTTAATATCTTGTTGAGAAATTTAGGATTTATACTGACATATTTGGTAACCCATTCATTGATTAATAACATGTTAATTAGCCTCCATGTGTTTGAATGTTTTTTAGTGTTTTTATTGTAGTTGATTTCAGATTAATGTCATTTTGATCTTGTATTGGTGGGTTTGGTGAAAATAAACTCCTTTAGCCATTTTCAATATTTTTTCTCTGTGAAGGTATTTCACCTTAAATTTTAATGATATCCTAGGTGTATAGAGTTGTCTTGTATTCAGTCCATTTTCTTTCTTTTGAATACTTTGTGGCCCTCACTTCTGGCCTGAAGTGTTTCTGTTGAGAAGTCAGGTGTCATTGTAATGAGTGCTGCCTGGTACATAACTATTTATGTCTCTCTTGCTCCTTTTAAGATTCTTTCTTTACCTTTAATGTTTGCTATTTTAATTATAACATGTGTAGGTGTGGGTATTTTGGGGTTCAATTTCATTGGGACTCTGTGTTTCCTGTACTTGAGAGACTTTTCCCTTCATCATGTAAGGAAAGGTTTCTATCATTATTTCTTCAAACACATACTCTAATCCTTGCTTGGATTATTTTTCTTCTGGGACCTCTGTGTTGTAGATATTGTTATATTTCATGTTGTCCCAAAGATCCCTTAAACTGTCTTCCTGATTTTTACTTTTATTCCTAATTGCTGCTCTGATTGGGTGTTGTTTTTTCTAACCTGTGTTCTAATTACCTGATTCAGGCTTTAGCTGTTTCTAATCCACTGTCAGGTCTTTCCAGTGTATTCTTTATTTCAGCTACATCATTATTTCCAATTGATTTTTATGTAGGCTTTTGAAGTTCCTATTAAGTTGATTGAGCATCCTTATGACCATTATTTTGAACTCTGTGAGATAAATTGCTTACTCCATTTCATTTTCAAGTGATTTATTTTTTTCTTTCATTTGAGTGTTGTTTCTTTGTCTCTCCATTTTATTGTGCCATTTGTCCATGGTTACCAAGTCAAGGCTGCAGGATGTGAACAGGGCTTCATTTCTTGTACTCCCAGGGCACCAGTTTTGGCAGCCAGTTCCTAATGGTAATACTATGTGTTTGGAAGTTATTGGGTCATGATGGCAAGGCCAGGTGCACTATGTCAAGGCTGTAGCCATGTAGGCAGCCAGGTCATTAATGCTGCATTGAGTCAGGAAGACAGGCATGCAGGCAGGGAGGCCTTATGCACCATGTCAAGGCTTTACAGCAGTTAGGCAGCCCAGGAGAAAAGCTGTGATTGTCCATCAAGAAGGTGATTGAATTCAGAGGGCAGGCATGTCTTGCACCATGTCAAGCAGTCACAGCAGGCAGGCAGGCAGGCCTTCTGCACCCTGTTAAGGGAACAAGCCTGGAAGGTACACAGGCAAAAAGATTCGCTGTGCAACCAGTCATGGAAGCAGGCAGGGAGCTGTGTTTACCCATTAAGATGGTAGGCAGACAAGCAGGCAGGCAAGCAGGCAGGCCATTAGGACCCAGTTATGGTTGTACCTCTAACAGGTAGGCAGTCAAGCCAATTGAACAATACTGTCAAAGAGGCAGACAAGCCAGCAGTGCTACATCCTAATGTAGAAGGCAAGCCTACCATTAGCACTGCATCAGGGTGGCAGGCAGGAAGGCTGTGTGAGCCTGATCAGTGTGGTGGTGATTTTGTCTGAAGACAGTAATTCAGGAGTGTCAGGTCATGGTGTCCGGACAGAGCAGGTAGTACTGAGTCTTCACCCACAGGGTCCAAACTTCTGTCATTGGCCTTTGGGTACTGGGTTGGTCAGCTCTCTGTAGCCTCTTCCTGAGGAGGACCCTGAAGATCTCAAAATGCTATGATCTACACTCTCAGTCACAGAGAAGCACCCAGAGGGGGAGGGCTACAGTGGAGGCAGCTCCTCTGCCACAAGTTCCCAAACCTTCAGGAAACTTCTGAATTGACTGACAGATGCTTCCTACATTCTCTTTCACTCTCTCTTTCTCTCTCTCTCACACACTCTCACTCTCCATCAGGTGCTTTTGGCTGCCATCTGGAAACGTTTCCTCTTAAATTTCTGAACTCCTCCTCTATTGAAACAAGACATTGTATTTTATGTCATACTTATTTGGCCAACATTGAATGACTTTCTCAGTAAATCATCCCTATAATCTTTCAGAGCCTTTTCTATTGATCCACACTGCAGATATAACTGTAGTATGTCTGCATGGTGGGCTCAAATGAATAAAGTACCTCTCATTCTAATTTATGGTGATTTTTAAAAATTTTATCCTTATTACCCTTGTTTCTCTTGCACAGCTTTTGAATCTCTGTCCAATCCTAAATTACTCGTTTTCTCAATTACTGGCTAAAACTCTAACATGAAGCTTTACAAAGAGCTCTCACATGTGGCTTAGAGCCATTGAGAAGAATAATCAATTCATGTCATGAAGCTCTTTATTCTGATTCTGGAGTATTGAACATAAAATAGGAAACCATCCATGGCAGCTGTTGATCACTCAGAGAATTTTCAGAACTTTTATAGCATGACCAAAGACATTAAACTTGAAACCAGGAAACCTATGGGCTGCCTCAATGGTCATCACTCCTCCAACTAGTGACATTATAGGACTATATTTAGAAAATGTCTTGATGGACAGGGCTCTGGAATATGAAAGTTTTTTTTAAACTTATTTATTTTCTTTTCTTCATAGACACTGTTGCTCATTAAGCGTCTGAAAGCTAATGCCACCCGCATGTCATCTACTGCCAAGTCTCAATGAATGATTCACCTGAACCTTAGGGAACAAAACAAAAGTAAACAAAAATATTTTCATATTATTAAAAGTCAAAGAATTTATCTTCTTTTATTAAACAAGAGGACCACAGAAAAATGATATTTTCAAATTATTTTATTATTACATATTGGGGAATATGAGGTTAACATTAAACTTTGTTATTTGCCCAATAACCAAAGTCTAGGGTCCTAATATTTGACACTCTGAACCTTCTTTATCTACAATCATACTTTTTTCTTTTATGATAACCACTATGATTTTCTCTGAATATAGAAGATATGTTGCCTCTTTTTTGTTCTTTTTTTAATTTTAATTTTATTATTATTATTTTTGCTTTTACATTCCACAAAGGAGAGAAAATACAGAATGTTATAACTTTTCCTTTTGATTACTGAAATCTTCTATTTAGAGGCTACACTATGATAAGCATCATAATAGACAGATATATCTTTGTGTCTATTTGCCTACTGAGTAAAAATTGTTAACACACCTTTGCCAAATATCAATGTGAAGGATTTTCCACTCAAGTTTTTTTTTTTTTCATCCCTCACTATTGATGTAAAATATTTACCAGAGCCATGAATCAGCATATACTTGAATATTTTGGCACTTGTCATCCGAGAAATGTGAGTGATGATGTGATCTGCCCCAAATCTATCCATAATGATGCTCTTTTCTTACCCACAGATTTAGCAGATATTCTCTGGTGCTACAGCTGTCCACTTTCTGGCTCTTCATTGATTTCATACTAAATTATCCATTAGCCAGGCCATGTGTTTGTTTACTCTGTCATGAAGTCATCAGGTGTTTTTCACAAGTCCAAAGTGTGAGGCTGCAAGAAAGGGCCGTTGTATAGCAGTAGGAACTGAGCACAGTTGGGTCAATATCTGTATAAATTGTTTGTGCCACCAAGGCAATCTCAAGTTTAATTATGTATATACAAATTTGTTATTATTTTTGTTAATTCTCACCAAAGGATATTTTTTCATTTTTTTTTAAGAGTGTGGATATGAGGCGGTAAGAGAAAAGGAGAGGGAGAGAGATGTTAAAAAGACATCAATTGGTGGATTATTGAATGCACCCTGGTATTTCCGGGGATCAACCCTGAACCCATGTGTTTATGCTTGACTAAAAATGGAAACTACAACACTTTGGTGCAGGGGCTTATGCTCTAATGACTGAGAAATGCTTACAACAGCCTTGTATGTACCACTTTAAATTGATGTTGTAGTATTCCTGTGCATGGCCAGCTTATAACTCCATTGGTGACATCACACCCTGTTCAAAAGGGAAAACTCCGGTTGCATATTTACTTGGAGGCCCAATGACAAGCATTTCTTCCCTTGAACTCATGGAGACAAATCTCAGTTTATATTTAGAGGTGATGACTTTCTCTTCCCCTAAACTTTTACCCCTCCTAAATAAGAACAGTCTGGGCTCTAGAGGAAATGGAAGAAACATGTATGCACAGATGGACTTCAAATAGTCTGTAACCTTTGATTCCCCACAGGTCTCCAGGGAACCAGGATACCTCTGGAGCTAGGGCACTTGGGTGAATTCTTGTGCAGCACTCTACAAGCCAGTAAACCGTGATGATTAGGTTAATGAGAATTTGGGTCCAGTTCCTGCAATTTATCAGTGACTTAAGCTATATGAACATCATGAAAGGTTTACTGCTCTATAGTCAGGTCTACCCCACTTTCTTATTACAAAAACTACATTTAGAGAACAGAGGGAACTATTACATGCTGGGATCTGAGCAGAGATAAATTTTCATATTTATTGATGGTCCAACCATGCAGGTCCATTTTTATGAATGAAACTTTTTTGAAAAATTTGAGTCCACGGGTTATTACTCAAAATAATGTTTTTACTCTGATATCGTGACTTTGGTTGAAAATCATGAGCTTGCAAAATGTGAAACACCTCCAGGTATTCCCAATGCTCCAAATGAAATATATAACTCCCAGTGAAACAAGTAGGATCATCAAGTCTTCTGCAGTAACAGAAAAAGTATGCTCACTACTCATCTAGGACCTTAAGTCCCCTATATTATCTTGTAGAGCTATTTAAGGTCTTTGGAGAGGTCTGTATCGCTAAAGATAATATGTTCATGCTAACTAGTCATCCTGAAGCCACTCCTGATATAGGAACATTATGGAAGAAACATCAATAAATGTTTTATAATTAATTCCATGCAGAGTTGGGCTACAGAAATTAAATCAGTACATGGCAGCTGAAGATCCCTGTACTGGCTAGTGATGGATCCATAGTTGGGAGGAGGGTTTGGAATGAATGTCTTTTAAGTACAGGCAAGTGTAGTGCACAGGCCCTTCAGACTCATTGTAAGTTGCAATTGCCAGCACAAGAACAAAGCATATTCTTTGTCCATGTGCAATGTGACATCATTAAAGACTGGTGCTAGCCAAAAGTTTGTCCTAACATCAATCTAACCAACCTAAAAACCTGCCAATTGAGCCTTGTTGCCTTGGAGAACAAAGAAAGTTGGTTTGTTTTGTTTTATAAATTGACCCACTTGCTTGGGCAATCGCTAAACATCAAAAATCACCTCTACCCATAAAACAAGAATTTAAGTATTCCCCTTCTCTCACTGAAGTTTTCTGACTGAGAAAACACATGGAGACTAGAACACAGGGCAATAATCACTTCCATGTTATTTATATCACCTGTGTCACTGAGAAACATCTGTAATTGGACCCACATGCTTTAAAAAACCTTATCATCATGGTTCACTGTGTTGTAGAGATCTGGATAAGAGGTAACCCAGTGACCCAGTTACATAGGGATAATAACTCCCCTGACTCCATTTTTTATGCAAGTGTAACAGTTTATGGTATATATGCAAATCACAAGTGACTTCCTTCCCCTTAAAAGCCCAAGGTGGTCCTAGCTAAGAGATTCAAAGATTTAGATAAGGCTGTTGACATATGATCTGAGTTTTTTTCCAAAGGGTTTTCTTATTGTCAAAGAAGACATGCTTAACTGTGGACCACCAAGTTACCATGAATCTTGATCTGTCCGTTATGACCTGGGTGTGTTGTCATGGTGTCATAAACTAGATTTCTGTACAAGATGTTCTCTAAACTTTGCCACATACTGACACAGACTTGATGGTCCTACAAGTTTACTTTAGAGATAGAGATTCTTTTTGGGGCCTTATGCTGACACAGACGAGTATCATAGTGTAGATGCTCAGGATTTTCAACCAAAACCTTGAAGTCAACAACAAATATTGTTTTTTGAGGAACAACTCCTGGCCTCATTTTGAGTCAAATTTGGCAAAGTGACTCTTTCATAAAAATGGAGCCATATGGTCGGATCCTTACTCAACAGGCAAAATTATCTCCACCAAGAAAGCAAGTGGTTAAGCTTCCCTCTCTTCTGTCTCTTTAGGGTTCTGACTGAAAAAGTGCATTGAGATCAGGGTAAAGGACTCCAATTCCTCCATGAATTTTCTTCCTCCTGAGTCACTGAAAAATATTAGGTGAATAATGTGTTGATACTAGGTAAGAGCAGACATCATAAACTAGTACCAATCAGACAGTTAATGAGGAACAGTGTCTGGGAAAAAAAAAGGAAAATCAATTATTAAGTGTTAAAAAACCGCTCTCTGTTTCCAGAATCTACTCAATACAATTTTAAAACATTGAGCTACAAATTTCTAGAAGGGAGGAGGGAGGATTGCTGTGGCAATTCAATGGTATTCTTGATTTCTATTTTTCACGTCTGTATTGATGACATAAACATTCTAAAGGAAAAGAATAAAAAAATCTTAGTGTCAACAGTAGCATACATGGATGGTTTCCTTGCTTTCCCCCCAAGACTCCAGATTCAGATTTGAGAGCTTCAGGATATGAAAAGAATTTTTTCAACATTGTTCCAAAACACATGTGAGAAAAAATGGAAAGGTAGTAGTAGATTTGTAAACATTATTAGAGAAAACTTGAATAAATCATTTTTTGTCACACACTGGAAAAATGTCCAAGAGAAAATACACAATTGTAATAACATTAGTGATCTCCCCTGTCACAGTTGCCACCTTGGCAAGAATCAAATCCCAGCAGGACACTAACAGTGAGGGACAAAGTATGAGACTTCAGAAAGTGTGCTACTCTTTGGAAAAACAATGTGAGTTATGCAAAATACACAAGCAGTAAAATATGGAATAGAGATGGAAATAATTAATGGTGGGAGACAAGGTGAAGGATGAGAGGTAGTTTATTCATTTGGCCCCACAAGACAGAGATTCTGCATTTATATCTACAGCTGGGTCATTAGAAAAGACTAAAATGATTGGAATGTTTAGGTGACAAATGAATTCAATGATGGCCCAACAAATGTGACATGGAAATGCTGAAAGTCTCTTGATTTATCATAGATGAAGCAGTTCAAAATTTAGAGTATTTGGAATGTTGCATTGGAATATTGTGCACTCTATTGTGGAGTGTTCACAGTGCATAGTTTCACCAGCACATGGAGAAATATATTGAAAGGAGAAAGAGTATATTTGAAAATCTACATGATGCTTCTCTTCTAAATGCCAGACTTTTAAAACTAAACCTCTCAATTGTAGTGCCTAAATTTGATAGGAGACATTGTATTTCCTGGTAGCAGGAACCAGTAGGCCTTATCAGTTTACCCAAGTCCAGTATGATCTGATGATTCCAAAAGACAGAAAATCCAAGACGATTCTAATGAGTCTTACTGTGTTACACTGTTGGCAAATCAATTATGGTGTTCCAAGAATTAAGGAAAACAAGCACACTACACTCATCCTTGATATATTGAAGCAGAAATTCCCTAGTCTTGCCCAGGTCTTCTACAGCCTCCCACCTGGTCTATCTCCTGGACAGTCTTGGGGTGGCCCAGAGCCCCTGAACTCTGGTCCTGGTCCTCATTTTCATAGAGATTGAGGTGTGCCTTACTGCTGAATCCATGCCAATTCTATTAAATGTTCACTCTTGTCACCACAAATTAAACTTTATTTGAACAGAGTCACATCTCTTTGTTTACATATTGCATATTACTGAATTCAAACTAGGAGAAGAGAACTGGCGTTTTAACAGAGACCATAAGCTATTTAATATCTGGCTCTTACAGAAAAGTATTTCTTATCTCTGATCTAGGATCTTGGATTCCCTTTGCAATCTTTGAATGGCTGTTTAGAACAATGGGGTAGACTGTTTCATTAAAGACAATGTTTTCTATGCTAATTAGTCAATCTTTAGCCATTCCTGATTATAGTAACACTATGGAATGTCTGCAATAGGTTTTTATAATTTAATGTAAGGTTTTAGTACACTACACTCAGATGAAACCTGTATACAGCAACTGCTGCTCCCTTACATGCCCATGATTCATCTAAGAATAAATCATGGGTTATAATTAGTATCTGTTTCCTTCTGGCGAGTCTGGCTCTAGGCCACTTTAGATGCATTCTAAGTTGCCCTTTCCAAAATAAGAACAAGTCCTGTGACTTGTCAATGTTCAGTATATCCTCATTAAACACTTATTCTAGCCTCACAGTTTAACATAGCCATAGAGTCTAGGTTAGCCTTGGAGCCTGTGAAAGCTGAGCATAGGCCAGAAAATCTTAACCTGGCCCTGAAATGCTAGCAGAGTGCTTAAAAACCCATTGTAACACTGAATTATGGAAGCTAACCTTGAAGAGCTAAGGCTGGCCAAGAAGAGCTTAATCTCTCACAGAGATTCTGCATATGCCCAGGACCCTGTCAGCCTAGGCCATGGGCCTCTCTCTCTCAAAAAGTCTGGTTGAGCACCAGGATCCCAGTCACCTGTGCCTGTGGACCTCTATCTTGGAGATCCCCATGCATGCCTTGCTGCTAATACATGTCTTTTATTGTGTCCACACATAATGTTATATAAATACACCCAGATTTATTGGTTTAAATACTGTCTACAACTGCTGTAAAACTCTTAGGAGAGAATCAGAGTTTCAACAGAAATCATAATCCATTTATTCTCTGGCTGTTGCAGAAAAATCTTGATGGCCTCATATCTAGGCTCTGAATTACATGTATAACTGTGCACAGCTCTTTAAGAAATTTGGGGAAGCCTGAGTTAGAAAAGCTGATCATTTCCAATCTGAGTAACCATTTTTTTAGTCATTCTGGATGACTTGCACGCTATGAAATGTCTGTAAACAGCTTTTCCAATGTATTGTAGATATGGTGCACAGTCAAATGAAACTAGCCTATAGAAGCTGCTGCTCTGTGTACACACCCATGGTGGAAATCATAAAGAATGCAGAGTTGAAGTGATTGTCTGTACCCTCCAGGCCAATTTTTTGGTCAGATGCTTCATACTCCTTGTAAGTTGCTACTGCCAACAAAAGAAAAATGCGTGTGACTTTGTAAATGTGCATGGTGACATGTTGAAAGACTTTTATACTAGATTTGAACTCTATTCTAGCTTCAGAGTATAGTCAACCTCAGAGCAAGTCAACCAGATACCAGAGCCTCAAATAGCCAACCTTAGCACGGATGAGATGAACCTAGAACTGAAAGGCTTAGCATCACCCCAAAGAGCCTAGACTAGCCCCAAAGAGCCAATTCTCTCTCTCAGAGAGTATTAGTAAGGCTCAGTGTTCAAGCAGGCTATGTCAAGGGCCTCTCTCTCAAAGAGTCTGAGCAAAGTCCAGGGCTCTGGCATCCTGGGCCTGGGCCTCCCATAAAAGGGTCTGAATATTGTATTGCAGCCTAATACAGGTCGGCTACAAGAAATTCACACAGTAGTGTCCACAGATAAAATTTCACTTAAATACAGCCACTTCTGTTGGTTTAAGTATTGTCTACGCTATCAAACTATGAGGAGGGACTTGGGGGTTCAACAGGGACAGTAAGCCATTTAAACCTCTGCAGTAACAGAAAAAACTTGCTCACAACTCATCAAGGGCCCTAAGTCCCCTGTATTATCTTGTAGAGCTCTTTAAGATCTTTGGAGAGGTCTGTTTCACTAGAGACAATCTTTTTATGCTAATTAGTCATTCTTTAGCCATTCCTGATTATAGGAACACTATGGAAGAAACATCAATTCATATGTTTTTACAATTCCATGCAAGGTTGGGGTACACAGAAATTGAATCAGTACATGGCAGTGGCAGATCACTACTGGCTCATGATGGAAGTCCGAAGTTGGGAGGAGGGGTTGGAATGAATGTCTCTTACATACAGGCCAGTGTAGTGCACAGGCCCTTCAGACTCATTGTAAGTTGCCACTGCCAGCACAAGAACAGAACATATTAATTGTCCCTGTGCAATGCGACACCATTAAAGACTGATGCTATCCTAAAGATTGACCTAAAGCCAGTCTACCCAACCTCAGAGCCTTCCAGTCAAGGCTTGTCGCCTTGGAGAGCAAAACTTATCCTCCAAAGCCCAGCCTATTCCCAAAATGCCTCTCCTGTCCCTGAAAATCTAAGTTTCTCTCTCTCTGAGAGTATGGGTGAGGCTCAGGTCCCCCTCAAGGTAGGCCCATGGCATCTCCCTCAAAGAGTTGGCACAGAACTCTTGAAGCCTCACACGGGCCACTCTCATAGAGTACAATGTATGTCTTGCGTCCTAATACATGACAATTATATACAATTCTCACTCTAGTGTCCACAAATAAACTCTATTCGAGTACAGTCACATCTATATGTTCACACATTGTGTATGACAGCTGTCAAACAATGAGGAGAGAAATGGAGTTTTAACAGAGACCATAAGTCTTTTAATCTCTGAGAGTTACAGAAAAATTTGCCTACCTCCAATCTAGAATTCCTCTTAAATATTTGCATAGCTGTTTAAGAACATTGGAGAGTTCTATTTCACTAAAGACAACCTTCCCCATACTAATTGGCCATTCTTTAAACATTCTTGATTACAGGAACACTATGGAACATCTGTAAATATGTTTTTATAAGTCCATGTAAAGTTGGGTTAAATTAAAATATAACCAACCCTTTGCAGCTCCTGCTCTTTGTACAGACCCATCCCGATATTGTACTCAGAAAAATTTGGGGTTTGGAATTTATGTGTTTTCCTTGCAGGCCAGTCTGGTGCACAGGCCCTTCAGACTCATTATAAGTTGCCACTGCCAACACAAGAACAAAGTGTGTGATGAGGCAATGTGCACTGTGATAGTGGTAAAAACAGATGTTAAATTCACAGTCTAGCCTAGCCTAAGAGTTTAGTATAGAAGTCGAGACTAACTCGAGCCTTTAATCTTTGGAGAACTGAGCCTAGCCCAAAACAATGTGCCTAACCCAGAAGAGATGATCCTCGCTCTCAGAGAGTCAGAGTGAGGGAAGAAGTAACTCTAAAGGCCAAGTCCAGAGGGTTTTTGGCTCCAGCTGAGTCCATGTAGACATCACTACTAGGTTTTGTCACTATCTAAAAGCAGTCCTAGTTAGGAGGGACAACTATTCAGGGCAAGGGACTATCACCACCTGTTAAAATGAATTAGATTTGTGCCAAACAATGATCTTGGGTGCAAAGACAAAATGTTTAACCAGGGCCAACCAAGTTACCATAGAACCTGAGCTTTCGATTATGAGCTGGGTGTGATGTCACCCAAGAGTCATAAAGAAGTCATGAACAGAATGGCTACATCCATTTAAAGTGGTATATATGATTAAACCTGGCAGCACAAAAGCAATAATACAAGGTGCTTCAATTGTATTTCACCCCTACTTCTATACAAATGATCTGTCATTCATAGTATAGAAGAAGAATTGTTGTGGTCTAAAACACTGATTATTTTGTGTGATACCACTGTCCAACCAGAAATTGGAAAGCTATAGCAGGACAGACAACTTCTGGACATTTGTGAAGGGCAGTGGGTAACAAAATCATTACATGGCAGCGATTGGGCCTCTTTATCTCATCATTGACTTTTCTTGGGTGACAAATTACCATATATGCATAGATACTGGTTCATGGCTATGACCAGTATTTTGCAACAATAGTCAGGGACATTAAAATACATGATTGGAAGATCCTTCAAAATGACATTTGGGCAAAAGTGTGTTGGACACTTCTTACTCAATGGGGAAAAATATATAAAGGTATTTGATTCTCATATAAGGCTCATCACAGTGAAGACTCACCATGGAAGATTTTATAAATCAAGGGGGAAAAGTGGCGCATTCTATAGGTTCACTTATCTATGGCATGTGAAACTATGAAGGAAACAAACAAGAAGGGGTCATCTGTAATTTTTTCAACAATAGAGAAAAATTAAAGCTAACAAAAAACTAACCAAATAGTCTACATACAGACCAAATCATGGTGATTATGTAAAAAAAAAGCAATATGAGGGATGATGAGAGAAAAGGGGGTCAAATGAAAGAGGGCAGAGGAGACTATACATTTGATGGAGAGTACATAATGAAGTATGCTACGTTTTACTATAAAGTTGTACAAGTGAAATTTATATAATGTTATTAACCATGTTAACCCCAAGAATTTAATAAGAAACTAATTTTATAAAGAAAGTTTGTTAATTAAACCTATGTCCAAAAAAAGAATAAAAATTTGTTTTTGCTTTTAAATATTATAAATATGTATTGTTTAGCTATCATTTGTTTTAATACAGTTAAGGAAAATCATCTTTAGAGACTGAGCATTAGGTGTGCTGTATGGGGTTAGTCATCAGACAGTGAAGAAAAGTAACCATAAATATAAAAGTAGATCAAAGTTTAAATGTTACAAAACCAACTTCTGATTCCAGACTCCAAACAAACAAGACAGTTCCAAAATAATGGGCCACAGCATCACTAGATTGAGAGGTGAGGACCACTGTAGCAATCCAATAGATTTCCTGGTTCCCCGTTTTCATTTCTGTGATGATGACACGGGTGTTCTGAAAAAATCCTGTGTGGTTAACAGCAGCAGGCAAGGATATGTTACTAATCATTGCTTGAAATGGCCTACATAATTCATAAACAATATGCCATATTCAGCTTGAAAAACTATTGAGGACATGGGTTTTTTATTGTCTCAATGGTTCCAAACTGATGTGAGAAAAATTCAAAAGTTCATTGTAGAGATGTAACCAATATTCAAGGGAACCAGAATAATTCCAGATTTGTAAAAGACTGGATACATATACAAGGGTAAAAACACAAGGGTCATAATGGTGGTGACCTGTTTTGTGGCTGTTGCCACCTTGAGTAGGCTCAAGGCCCAAAAGGACTTTTAGGTGTGAAGCAAAGTGTGGCACTTGAGAAAATTCTATCTTAGCCCTGTACTTTACACGAGTAGAAAAATATGGAGTATGAGTGAACACATGAGGGAGGAAGTTCAAAGAAACATAAAGTTGTATGAGACAAAATTTATTAATTTGGGCTCAGCAGAGATAGATTCCCCACATATATGTAGCCTGAGTCATTAGAAAAGTCTAAAAATTTACCAGTTTGTGTGGCTGAAAATGCCTACAAAGACATCTCAGTAAATGTGATGTATCAATGCTTAGTGCATCTTGTTTTGAAAAGGTATTCAAAAGCATAGAGGGTAGAATGCTGGATTGGATTGGTCATGCACACTGTGAGATTGTCTAAATGGCGTATCTTTCATCAATACTTTAAGAAATAGAATTACGGGTGGAAAGAGATTTTGGTTTTTTTTATTAATCTAAGTGGAGGATATATTTTTTATTGCTTTCAGAGAATGGGAGAGAGAGAGACATCAATGTGAGAAAGACACATTGATTAATTGCCTACTGCATGCACGCTGATCAGTGCCTAGGAACCAGCCTGGAAGCCAGGTACATGCCATTTGCCATAATTGAAACCTGGACCCTTCTGTCTGCAGGCCAACACCCTAAACACTGAGCCAACCTGGCTAAGGCTGCAAAGAGCTTACTTGAAAATCTGCCATGATGCTTCTCTGAAGGCCAGACATTGGGACCTGAGGCCTCTCATCCAAAAATTTTCTATGTGATGCTTTATATTGGATGCTCTAAAGTCAGGACAAAAGGGCTTTTCCCATATTTAAAATCACAGTGGCTCTTATCACCCCAAAAGGCAGAAAATACAAGTGGAATCTAATGAGTTTTGACTGGCACTGACCTACAGTGTTGTTTAACAATCATTGTGCTCCTAGAACTGAAGACAGAAAGCACATCACATTCATTATTGTTCTTTGTAGGGAAACTGTTCTAGGTGAAGTGAAAAGAATTGTCAGTGGAATCATATAAATATTCCATCAGACCACTAACCCATCCCTGACAATAGCAAGTTGACACAGCCATAATTTTTAATTAAGGAAAAAGCCAGGGCCTTTGAGAAATGCCTCCCAACAGGCAAAACATATTCTTACTAATAAACCTTAGTTCATGACTTTTCCCAAGGACCCATAAACAATTTAGGGGGAAACTCTCTATTTGAGGAAAAAACAAACCATGTAATTCAGGGACTACAGGACCTTGGTTCCCACCTGAAATTGGTCTCAGAATCCAAAAAGTACTGTGGCCCTCCACTAAGACTAGGAGTTTTTGAAGATCAGATGATGAATGGAATTCCAGCTCAGGGCCACTTCGAAGTGGGTTGAAATGAAAATGAACTTCTTTTGTGTCTTCTCCTGGTCCTTGAATGCATGGCTGAAAGAGCCATAGAATAGGAATAAATACCAACTCTATATTATTGAGGACTGAGGGCTGCAATGTGCTGACTGTCTAAATGAAAGCCAATAGAACTGCCTAAACCTAAAGAACTTTTAAATAATAGCTATATTCCAAACCTGGGTGTATATTAGAGATTTCTACCACCATCAATTTTTCAAAAGATGCAGGGCATCTGGCTGAATGGAATACATATCCATGAAACTTTTTTATTGATTGTACAAAAGAAGGAGAAAGAGATGGAGGAGGAGAAAGAGGTGAAGCTGTAGAAGTTGGAGAAAGGGTAGATGAAATCGGAAGAAAATAAGGAGTTTGAGCAGGAGGAGATGAGCAAAAAGAGAAGGGGTAGGAGAATGAGGAGGTGGTGGCTGAGGAAGAAAAGGAGGAAGAGAAAAAAAATAAGATGAGTGCGAAGAGGAGGATGAGGATATGGCAATGAAGGAGGGGAAAAAAGAGAAAATGAAGAAGAAAGAAAATAAATTTAAGAAGAAAGAGAAGGAGGAGAATACATAAGAGCTAAAGGGGAGGGAGGGGAGAGGGAGCAGGAGCAGGCAGAGGAGAGGGAGGAGAAGGAGGAAGTAAAGGAGAGGGCAAACTACTAGGAGAAGTAGGGCAGCAGAACAAGGAGAAGGAGGGGGAGAAGCTGAAGAAATATCTTAAGAATGGCAGTGAATTAAAAAAAACTCTAAGTGACTCTAGCTATGGCTGCTGTGCCAATATCATCTTTGGTTAAATAGCTTCAAAGTACATGTCACATTGTGAATATATGCACTTGGTTTTCTGCCAGTTGCCTACTCTGTATGTATCCAAAGCTCAGTCAAAGATAGGGCACTGAACTGTCCTGGCTGCTCTACAAGCTTCTGTGTGAATTGGGCCATATCACTGCAGATGTGATGGCACCACAAGTTTCCATGTAAATTCAAATTTCCATTAGAGATTCTCACTGGAACAATAAGAAGACCTTGAGGCAAATCCCAGTATAGATGCTTAGAGTTTTCATCCAGGTCTTGATATCATCAATCAAAATTGTTGTTCTTTTGAGGAACATTTCTTTGTGTTCTTTTGAGTAAAATTAAACAAAAAAAACCTGTTTCATGAAAATGGAACAAAGAACTTGGACAATCAATCAACATAAAAACATCACCACTCAGAATACTACATAGAAGCATTCTTCCCCTTCTCTCAGTGTATCATTTTGACTGACAGTGCACTGAGACCAGAAAAAAAGGGCAGAAAACCCCTCCAGAATGGTCCTACATCTGAGTTACTGAGAAACATGAGGAAACCGACCAAGATGCTGACAAACATGATTGTTATGTTTCACTGGGTTGTACAGAGATGGACAAGTACTGATACCTGATACCAAGGACCATGGGCATCCTGTGTGCCCAGAGACTTGTGGTGAAGCAATGATTCCACTCTTGGGCTGAGGTCTATCCACACATCAGGTGAACTGCATTCCTTCAAAAGCCCAAAGTAGTTCTAGTTAAGAGGGGCACATATTCAGGGGAAGTAGCTGTGATCACCCCTCAAAATAAACAGAGATTTGTCTCTTGGGTTTTAAAATTAAATGCTAAATCATGAGGCACTAAATAACCATGCATCTTGAGTTGCCCATTATGTTCAGCGTGTGATGTCATCCATAAAGTCATAAACCTGGCCATGCACAGGAAGACTACACTAATATAATGTTGTGCATACTAGTCAAAACTGGGAAGATCCTGGTGGCACAAAGCATTTATATAATTAGTGGCCCAATTGCCTTCTGTTGCTTCTGCTATACAATGGACCTGATGAAATAACGTGAACATATTTTTATCGCTTAAATTATTTTCAGCAATTACAGGGAGAATCATCTGTTGATGCTTGGCCACAGCAAGTGTACTTAAGGTGTTCACAGTTAGAAAGTTAATGAGGAATGGTGTCTATTAATCGAAAAAATAGTCAACCATTAATGGTTAAAAAAGTAAGTTCCTATTTCAAGGACCACTCAAAACAATGTCTATATATTGAGCTACAACATCACTGGATGAAAGATTGTGAACCACAATGTGGCATTTTTGGAAATTCCCTTGGTTTCCTGGTTACTAGATTTATTATCTATGGTGCTGAAATAGGCTTCCAGAAATAATTCTAGTTGGTCCTCAAGAGAAGGTGTGGATGGTTTTCTTTATACAGATCCAAGATTCCACCTTGAGGAGCTTCATGACATAAAGTGATTTTTTTCCTCAAATCTCCTAAGTCAGATGTGAGAAAAATTGCAGTTTCATGGTAGAGTTGCAACTGATATTGAGAAAAGTAAAATAATTCAGGATTTGTCACAGACTGGAAGAACGTGCAAGAGGAAACATATAAGGGTAAAAATATCAGCCACCTCTCCTGTGAAAACTGTTTCCTTTACTTGACTCAAATCCCAGCAATGACATAAAAGTGAGGGATAAATTATGACACATCAGGGGTTGTGATACTCTTTGGAGGGTTATGTGAGATTAGCAATTTATAAAGGCAGAACAATATGGAATATGTGTGAAACTGTAAGTGTTTGGTGAAAAGGTTTAAATAAACATAAATTTAAATTAGAAGAAATTTATTAATTTGGGCCCACCAAATAGAGATTGTACATTTACATCTACTTCTTCGGTCATTTCAACAGAAATTAAAGATTATTGGGATGTTTAGCTGAAAAAAAAAGGCATCCAGTGAGCGTGATATAGAAATTCCCACAACCTCTAGTTTTACTGTAGAAGAGGCAATTCAAAACCTTAGGGACGTGAGAATGTTTAAGAGGATTTTTTATAAGGGTTCTATTTCACACTCTTTGACTTTCCAAATGGCTTACCTTTCACCTACACACTAAGAAATATTATGAAGAGAGGAAATAAAATATTTGCACAGCTGTGTGATGAAACCTGTCTGAAGGCCACATATTGATCACTGAAGTCTCTCAATCAAACAATCTAAATGTGAAGGGAGAAACAGTATTGCTGGGTGCATGGACAAATGAGCATTGTTCAACATCAAACTCATAGAAGTTTTGATCACCCTAAATTGCTTAAAATCAAAGGATAATTAAGAGAGTATGACTAGCACAGACCCACCATGGTTGCTAAATAATCATGGTGTTGCTAGAAGCAGAGACAGGAAGAACAACATGTTATTCCTATACCTACTGAAGTAAAAGTGTTCATGAAGTGAACCATGGTTTCACTGGAATCATAAAAAGTCAGTGAGCCCATTCATCATATACAGAGCCTGAGCCTATTTGCAAACCCAGATTTCTTAATTGAAGAAAAATGCCAGAGCCTCTAGAAAACACCCAGAGCAGACAACAGAAATGTATAATGTTACGTCTACTTCTTCCTTTTTCCCAAGGGACTTATAGATTTTTTTTTTTTTACCAGGATAACTATCTATTTGGAAGAAAGCAGGGATAATTCAGGAACTACAGAACAGTGGCTCTAAACTGATATTTTCTCAGAAACAAAAATTTTACTCTGGCCCTTTAACAAGGCAAGGATGGTTTGATGGTCAGCTGCTTATGAATGAGTTTTAGCTCAGTACCATTTTGAAGTAGGTAAAATTTCTTTGGACACCGCCCTTTGATTCTTGTTTTTAGAATGTGTTACTAAATTTGCCATAGCAGTGGAATGAACACCCACACTGGATTACTGATGAATTAGGGCTACTCAGGGGGAAAATATAACCAGAAGGAATTAGAACTTTCTATACCTAAGTAGTGTTAATTAAAAAGCTACATCTCATACTCAAATGATTATTAGAGGTTTGTGCCTTCATCAGGGATAAGAAAGATGCAGGAATGCTGATTCGACTCCATGCACATTAACCTTTTAATTTGGCTTGCGCAAAATCAGGATAGAAACAAAGATGATGAGGAGGAAGAGAAGAGGTAGAGGGAAGAGAAAGTGGAGGAGGAAGAAAAGAAGTTGAAGGAGAGAAGAGAAAAAATGAATAGAAAAATAAGGTGGAGCAGTGGTGAGTGTGTAAGAGAGAGGATAAAAAAAGGAGAAACAACTTAGAAAATGGGATTTAACTCACCCATATTTTAAGTATGAGTGACTCCAGCTCCTGCTGCAGTGCAGCCTGATTACACTGATTAAATTCAATGTACACATCACCAGTGTACACATATTCGCCAAATTTATGGCCAAATGTATCCAAATTTCAAACACATTTTCCTTCTCTGAAGTGGCAAAGCCAACACATATGTTATCTTGCCTCTGCAGTTTATCAGATTTTTAGCCGTATGTCTTTTGCAGAGGTGTTCTCCGCCTTTCCCATCCAGAGAATGTCCTTTCCCCTAGTTGATTAGAAGAATCATGTTCTGCTGACTGGACCTGGTGATGGGAAAGAGTGCTACTTTAAATTTTATACTTTTTTAAAGTTAGACTTCGAATAATATATCTGCCTAAAATTTAGACTTCTTCTCACTATGAAATATATTTGGGTTCAGTGTTATTCAGGAGGAGAGGTAACTTTATCAAGGTAAACTAAAATTTGTGGCATCAGGCCCCACCTGCAACTAAGATGGCAGCACAGTGCCAAATGGGTGTCTAGTTTTTAGAGACAGCATATAACACTTTGGAGCATATGACTGCTTCAAATTTATGGAGTGACCTGAACATCTGCTCATTTAGAAGTTGGATCCCCCACCAAAACAGCACTCTTTCATGTCAAGGCTGCTGTACTAGCTGCTCTGGGACCTGGACCATGTATACTGTAGCACGCACTGTGCTCCTACATGTTTCCCTGACAGGTACAGCTTTTCTGTGGAGCTTTACAAAGACCTGTTGTTGTATCACAGTGTAGATGCTAAAGATTTTCAAACAAGATCTTTATATTATTTTCAAACAGCTATTTTTTTTTTTTTGAGTAACAACTATTTTCCCTTTTAAAGTCAAATTGAGCAAACAGAATCCTTTCATAAAAACCAAGCCACATGGTTGAACCAACACTCAACTTACAAAATCATGTGGACCCAGTAAACATGCATTTAGCTTACCTATCTTCTGCAACATTAGTATCCTGATTGAGAAACAGCATGGAGACCAAAATACAGGTCCAGAAAGACCTTCCACAATCACACAGAAGCTGTAGATACTGGACCATAAAACGGGACAACATAATCATCATGGTCCACTGGGTTTTAGATACCTGGAAAAGAAATAAACCTATAAGGGTAAAATCAATAGGGAGTTTGAATCTCCATGATCGTATGTGGAGGAAGAAGTCCAGTGTCTGGCTGAGGTCCTTCTGTATGTCACAGGTGACTTTCAGCTCCACTTAGGCCCACAGTAGAATGGGTCATTGGAGAGAAAAAGGGACATCTGTAATATTTTTAAAAACTTAAAAAAAAAAAAGTAGATATAGTTTCATGGCCCTGGCTGTTACTTTGTAACTGTAATCAGGAACATGAAATAAGCACAATTGGAAGAATCTTCAAAATTTCATTTTGGGCAGATGTTCATTGGTCAGTTCTCCCACAGTGGAAACAATATTCCAGCATAACTGTCTCACTTAAGGCTCATCGCAGTTAATCTTCAGAGTGGAAGATTTCATTAATAAAGAAAAGTGGCATATTCTGTATTTTCCCTCATACAAGAAATGTAAAACTACAAACAAAAGAAACAACCAAAATTTACTTTCATATCAAATCATGGTGATTAAAATAAGGTAAAAAGCATGAGGGAGGACAAGTAGGGAAAAAAAGGGTCAAACACAATAACAGAGAGGAGACTAGACATTGTGTGGTGAGAACACAACAAAGATGGATATGTTGTACTAGTAAAATTTATGCAACGTAATTAATTATGTAAATCACCAAATTTAATAATAAAATATATAACTAAATAATAACATGTCTGGTACATCCTTGCTGAAGAAAATGGACATTTTCAAGTTTTTAATAATAAACATATTTTTGTTATCTATAATTTGTTCAATAAGTATTAGTTGAATCATCTTTTGAAACAGAGCTGTAAAAGTGTAGCTGTATGGCCTTAGACATCATGGAGTTAGTAAGGGACAGTGTCTATGAAAAATTAAAAAAGGAAATCAATGGTTAAGGTTTACAAAACCAACTTCTGAATCCAGACTCCCACCAACCAAGGCAATTTCTAAATACTGGGCTGCAGCATCACTATATGGAGGAGTGAGGGCCACCGTGGCATTTCAATGTGTTCCTGCATCCTAGTATCTATGTTTGTGGCAATGACATTCTTAAAAACATTCTTAAAAATTTCTGATTGGCTTCAGCATCAGCCATGGAAATGTTTTGGTCATCACTTGAGATGGATCACTTAATTAATATCCAAGACTCTAGATTCACCTTTGAAAGCTTCAAGACATAAGTTGGTTATATTCTATCAGTGGTTCAAGGTCTGATGTGAGAAAATTTAGAAATATTCATTGCAGAATTTTGACCAATATGAAAGGAAACTAAAATAATGCAGGATTTGTCCTAGACTGGAAAAACGATCAATAGAAAACACACAGGGACAATAGCCTAGTGACTTCTCCTGTGGCAATGTAAAAACCACGAAAATGTTGCTAAAATGGACTGTATTAATTTAGGACTGCCAGACAGAGATTGTGCATTTATATCTGCAGCTTCTTTAATTAACAAAGCCTCTAAATATTTATTGAAAAGATTTGGTGAAAAGTGCATCCAATGATAAACCAATAAATGAGACATGGAAATTCCAACTGTCATTTCTTTTAATATGTAAAAAGGAGTTTAAAAACTTAGGGAGAAGAGTATGCTCCAGTGGATTGTTCATGAGTTCTATTCCACATTCTGTGAGTCTCCACAGAGCATACAATTCACCAATGCATTAAGAAATATAGTGTAGAGGTGAAAACAGCACATTTGAAGAGCTGCATTAGGACACATCTCTGAAGGCCAGATATTGAGAACGGAAGTCTCCCAACTCAGAAACCTAAATGACTTTGTCTCTTGTTATGGTCTTTATTTTGAAGACTGTTTTGTCAGAAATAATGATTGCTACTCCACCTTTCCTTTCCATTTGCATGGAATATTTTATTCCATCCCTTCACTTTTAGCCTGTGTGAGCCTTTCCTCTCAGGTGGGTCTCTTGTAGACAGCATATATTTGGGTCCTGTTTTCTTATACATTCAGCTACCCTTTATCTTTTGATTGCACAATTTATTTTGTTTACATTTAAGGTTACTGTTGAGATCAACTTATTTAATGCCATTTCCCCCCTTTATGCTGATGTACCTTTCTCTCATTATTCTTTCTTTTTCTTAAAGCAGTACTTTTAGCATTTCTTGCAATGCTGGTTTAGTGGAACTGAACTCCTTTAGGTTTTTTTTGTTTTTTTTTTTTGTCTGGGAAGCTTTTTATTTCACCTTCAAATTTAAATGATAGCCTTGCTGGATAAAGCAATCTTGGTAGCACATTCTTGCTTTTCATTACTTGCACAACTTCATGCCACTCCCTTCTGGCCTGAAGAGTCTCTGTTGAGAAGTCAGCTGTCAGCCTTATGGGGGTTCCCTTGTAGGTCACTGCTTGTCTTTCTCTTGCAACCCTTAATATTTTCTCTTTGTCCTTGACATTTGCCATTTTAATTATGATGTGTCTTGGAGTGGGTCTCTTTGGATCCCTCTTGTTTGGAACCCTCTGTGCTTCCTGAACTTGTGTGGCTTTCTCCTTCACCAGCCTAGGGAAGTTTTCTATAATTATTTCCTCCACCAAGTTCTCTATTCGTTGCTGTAGACTATACTTTTTGTGGTGACAATGTAACAAAGATGGATATGTTGTACAAGTAAATTTTATATAATGTTATTAACTATGTTACCAAAAAATTTAATAATAAAATATATAACTAAATAATAACATTGTTAGGCACATCCTTGTTCAAGAAGGAGGACATTTTTAAGTTTTTAATAATAAATATATTTCTATTATCTATTCTTTGTTAAATACGGATCACTTGAATCATCTGTTGAAGCAGAGAAGCAAAAGTTTAGCTATAGGGCCCCAGACATCATAGAGTTAGTGAGGAACAGTGTCTATAAAAAGAAAGAAAAATCAATAGGTAAGATTTACAAAACCAAGTTCGGAATCCAGACTCCCACCAAAGAAGACAATTTCTAAGTACTGGGCTACAGCATTACTAGGTTGAGAAGGGAGGGCCACCATGGCAATTCAATGTGTCCCCTGGGTCCTAGTTTCCATGTTTGTGGTGATGACACAGACATTCTTAAAAATTTCTAATTGGTCCCAGCATCAGCCAAAGGAATGTTATCATCACTAGAGTTGGATCACTTAATTAACAGTCAATTGTCTAGTCTCCAGATTCACCTTTAAGAGCTACAAGATAGGAAGTGGTTATGTTCTATCAGTGGTTCCAAGCCTGACATGAGAAAATTTAGAAAGATTATTGCAGAATTTTGATCACTATCAAGGGAAACTAAAATAATTCAGGGTTTGTCAGGGACAGGAGAAATGATCCATAGGAAACACACAAGTGCAATATGATAGTGACTTCTCCTGTGGCTTTGACCAGCATGAATAGACCAAAAAACCCAATGGCACCCTAAATGCCTAGACAAAGTGTGAGACTTGATAATGTGTGCTACACTATGGAAGAACTACTTTAGTCCTGTATTTTACACAAGGAGAAAAATTGGAAATATATTTTAAAATAATTAGTGTGCAGGGACAATGTTAAAACCCCAAAATTTGGATAAAAATCACTCTATTAATTTGGGACCACCAGACAGAGATTGTGCATTTATATCTGCAGCTTCTTTCATTAACAAAGCCTCTAAGTGTTTATTGGAAAATTTGGTGAAAAGTGCATCTAATGATGGGCCAATAAATGTGACATGGAAATTCCAACTGTAATTTTTTTCAATACTTAAGGAGTTCAAAACAGAGAGTTGAGAATGTTTGAGTGTATTGTTCGTATGAGTTCTATTCCACACTCTGTGAGTCTCCACAGTGTATACCATTCATCAATGCATGAAGGAATATTGTAGAGGTGAAAGGTCATATTTGGAGTGAGAAGGGTGGCCTGTTACACTGGGGTGTGGGCAGTAAAATCCATGTGTTCTCATTATGCAATGTGGACAGTGTACACTCTGGGTTTTAACATACTTGTGTGGACATTGGGATCCCTAGATGGACTGGGGCAGAACGTATTCATTGGGAGACAAGGTGTTCACAAATGACAGCTGTGCATGGGAGCGCTGAAGATGCCACAGTGAAATTAGGGCAGTGAGAGCCTGCGAGTTTAACAGTGGTGTATAAACCTCATGAGACTTGCATTGTGATAGAGGCATGAAATTAGAAGCCCCGATGCTTAAAGGCAATTGTGTGCAGTAGTATAAATAGGCAGTTAAATCCAATATGTGCAATTATTTACCTCTGGTGTCACATTGTAATATAGGCTAGAAAGCCTAGATGGTTAACAGTGAATTATAATCTTTGGGAGGCATGGGATTTAACAGTGAAATGTCGGCAGTGGGAGCACAGATGTTCACAAAGAAGTGTGTGCAATGGGAGATCTGAAGGTTTCAGACATGTGTGAGTACAGTGAAAATCCTGATGCACCTTATTGGACAATGGGCATTAAGAGATTTGGGAGGTCACAATAGATTATGGGATGTATGTGCCCCAAAGTATGAAAGTCGATTTGGGCAGTAGGATTTCTTGTGTAACATTTTAGTGTTTTGGTATCAGAGTCTGAAGATTTCACAGTGGAGTGTGGGAAGTTGATGCCCTTCGTGTCACTGGATTGTAGGCTGTATGATCTCTGTGGTGACAGAGTAGACCATGGGCAATGGGATCCCTAAGGTTCATAATGGTGTATGAGCTGTTGAAAAACTTATGGTTTCATAGTGGAGTGAAAACAATGGTAGCCCTGAGGTGTCAAACTAGATTGTCAGTTTGAGAGCTTTTGTGTGGCAGTGTGAAGATTGGAATTGAGAGTCCTTGCATGTAAATAAGATTTTAATAGTATAAACTTTTGTATATCACAGTTGTGTGTAACCACTGAAGTCAGTAACGTGACTCAGTGGAGTGTGGTAGTGGGAGCACTAGGGAGACAAAGTGTTTTCAAATGTCATGGGACCAATCTAGTGATCCCCCCTGCTCCTAGAATGTATAACTAAAAAGGCCAGGGTAGAAGAATAAGTCCTCACAGTGAGTTACCTAAAAATGAGAATGAGTATTGCTGCAAAGTCTAAACAGAACTAATTAGACCTGACTATACCTAAAAGTAGTATATCAAAAACTATACCACATATATCAGGTATTTGAAAGGTGCAGGAGTGCTGTTTAACCACCTTCACATAAATATTTGATATGATTTGTGCAAAATAAGAAGAAAGAACAGGAAGTGGAACAGAAACAGTAGAAAAATAAGAGAAGATGGAGGACAAGGGGAGAAAGGAGGAAAAGGAGGATAAGGGATCAAAAGTAGAGAAGGAGTTGGAGGACCAGAAGGAAGGGGAGCCTGAGGAGCATGAGCGTATAGAAAAGGAGAAGGAAGAAGAGCTGTAGTAGGAAGAGAACGGATAAGAATTAGAATAAATAAAAAGAGAAGTATAAAAAACTTCAGAAATAACATGAATTAACACTTTAACTGCAGGTGATACAGTCTGTCACTGCTAAAACTATTGGTTACTTTGCGTGTGTAACTTCAATGTCTACATCAACTTGTACCCATGTAGCCTTCCGACAAAGCCTGACCCGTAAGTATACTAAGTTCAATCAAACTTGCCTTAGCTCAGATGACAATGCCAGCATATAATGTCATTGTTTTACTTCTGGGGTGTATCTCCTCTATGGCCCTTTGTTTTTATCTAGTTTGTAGAGGTGTTGACTGTCTATTCTCTCCACAGGATTGGAAACTGCTGTTCCAGGACAAGGATGGCATTCCAACTTCTACACCTAGTAAGTGAAAGAGTACTACTATAGACGTGAAACAAATTTAGAAGTCAGAAATTGAGGAATAATGTGGGTAAAATTCATAATTCTTCTCATGTAGAGAAATACAACTGGGTCCAGTGATATTGGGTAGGAGAGGTAACTTTTTCAAAATAATAATTTGTTACATTTGGTCCTGCCTTCAATCAAGACCCCAATGAGACTTTGGATTATAGAGGCAACATGTATCTCAGTGGATCATGTGACTCAAGAAAATTTATGAGTGTTCTGAAATCTGCTCTTTTTGAATTTGACCTTGACAAAAATGTGCACTGTGACATGTTCTGGTTGATGTACAAGCTGCTTTTTGACTGTGGCTATACATTGTAGGAAACTTGATAGTCCTACAAGTGCCCCTGAGAGAGATAGCTTCTCTTTGAACCTGTAGGTAGACCTGTAGGCAAATGAACCTGCAGATGCTCATTGTCAGGAACCAGCTAGAAAGACTAACAAACCTGAATTCAAGGGGTGGAAATGAAAGAGACAAACGAAGTTATGGGATCAGGAGGGCTGCCATCCAATGAGGAGCAGCCACAAATGGCTTTAATGCCTTTATTATATAGTGAGTAACAAACAACTGGTAATGAGGTGAGGGTGATATAAAGTAGTTCTTTCAAGGCTGCACAAACACTTTGAGAATAAACATCCTGCCTCTTGCATGAACCCTGACCATGGTAATTATCTTTATTTTGGCTCCTCATGGGAACTTGTGGGGACTATTGAGTCCTTGACTCCAGATCCTCAGGCTACATGGACCACGACCTGATACATAGCCAGCTCCCAACATCAACGATAATTGTGGGGAGGGTAGAGTCCTTGACTCCACACCCTCAGGTGGTGTGGGCCATATCCAGGCAGGTCACCAGCTCAAACATCTCCCCTTCTTTAATTTTTAATTTGAGCCAATAGACTCCTGTCTGCAGCTCTGAGATGCTCCACATTCTTGCTTGGATACAGACTGGGAATAAACATAGGAATATTAACACTACAGCCAACAACATACTACCAGAATAGAATAATGAAGATAAACAATGCCCAGAGATATTAGAAAACTTATCAAACAGTTCTTTTGCTAAGTCTGCAGGTGAGGTATCTAGAGGAGGAGTAGATTCTAAAGCATTTATATCAGCATGTAAGTGGCAACATCAGTAGATATATCATCTTGACTCCATATTCCCATACCATGGTTTTTAATCCTATTCCACCCCCATTCAGAGTGATTATATGGTTTCTTAGTCTTTGCACATGTCAGCACAGCTGCCTCTTGAGTCCCTCTGCTCTCAGAGGTCTTCTGCAGAGGTACAGGCAAGAATCATGAATAGTGAGTGTCTTCATTCTGCCATTTAGATCAGTCACCTCCAAAATGTTTTACCAACATCTCCAGTAACCAGTTACGTTCCTTCTGATTCCTACAATGCACTCAAACATTACAATGCCTTCTGATAAGCACAGGATCCCATCCCTTCCATTCTTTGGTGAGCAGATCTCTCCACTTAAATTCAGCATATTTTGCATTGCTGGGTCTCCAATGCTGCTCAGCTGCTGAGAAACCTTTTGCATCCAAATGTAAAAAATTAAGGGTAATTAAAGAGAGATTAAGTATAATATTAGGAAAATGGCCAGTATATCCCCCCTTCTTTACTTTTGCAATTTGAGTCCTTAAGGTCCTGTGAGCTCACTTCTTTATTCCCTGGCCCTGAGGGTTATAAGGAATGCCTGTGATATGAGTAATTTGGAAAGTTGCACAAAACTCTGTAAAAGTTTTGCTAGTATATGCAGGCCCATTGTCAGTTTTTATAATTTTTGGAATGTCCAAGATAGAAAAACATGGTAATACATGACAAATAACCTGTTTTGTATTTTGACCAGTGCATGCAGTTGCCACTAAAAATCTAGAATAAGTATCCACTGTGACGTGCATAAATGATTGGCAACCAAATCCAGCTATATGAGTAACATCCATTTGCCAAATATGTCCTGGGAGCAATTTCTGCATATTAACACCATTCTGAGGTACAAGTGACATATGCTTAGGACAGTTTCAACATTACAATTTGTCAGGCAGCTTCAGGAGTAATGTTAAATTGTTTTCTTAAACCTGAAGCATTTTGATGATGCAGAGCATGTGAAGCTCATGCTTGCTCAATAGAGAAAATAACTGAGAAATTGCCATGAGTCAACATGTCTCCTTCTGCATTTCCTTCTGCTAAAGGTCCAGGTATATGTGAGTGAGCTCTGATATGTCCCACAAGACAGGGTAAGGTTCATTGCTGAATCAGTTGCTGTAAAGACAAGAGAGCAGTTATTACTATAGAGGGATCACTGTCAGTCAGGGTAGTGGTCTCCAAGCCTTGAGAGACAGATACATTGTATTTAGAATCTGTGCACAAATTAAATTTTACATCTTGCAAGCATTTAAATACTGCAATGACAGCTATGAACTCTACTCTCTGTGCAGAAGTTTCTTTAGAATTCAATGTATAGCCCTGTTTATTGATGACATAGCTGGCAATTCCAGATGTTGACCCATCAGTAAACACTAGGAGAGCACCAGACAGAGGTTCTTTAGAGATATTTTTTTGGAATATCACAGGGTTTTGAATGAATAGCTGTAATAAAATATGTGATGGATAATGGCAGTTGATCTGTCCACTGTATTCTGTAAAAGCGATCTGTCATAATTTTTCATCTTGCCAAAAACACTGTTGCTGCATGGAAGTGTAAGGCACAATAATAGTGGCAGGCTGTTTCCCAAATAACTCTATAGCTCTTTTTCTTCCCTGCAATATTAATTGGGCCACAGATATGGCATAAGGTGCGATTACCTTTTTCCTGGAGGAAGATAAATGAATCCATTCTATTGGAGCTTCTTGCCAAAACAACCCAGTAGGAAAATAATTTGTAGGTAAGATAATCAGTTGTCAGAGGTTTGAGTAATTAATTTTAATTACCTGTTGTTGTGAGATAGCTTTTTCTACCATCTCTCAAGTCTGTTGTCCCTAAATGGTTAATTCTTGAGGACTACCAGGGTGAGGGTTGCCATGGAGTATGTCAAACAGTGGTTTTAATTCACCAATGTTTGAGCCTAAAGAAGGCCTTATCCAATTAATGTCCCCAAAAGGTTTTGGCAATCATTCAAGGTGGATATATTATCTGTTCTGAACTGAAATTTTTGTGGCCTTATTTTCTGTCCTTCTTTCAATTTCCCTAAGTAATTATGAGGCATGGTCTGTTGAATCTTTTTAGGGGCTCTGACAAGGCCAAGTCTATTTAGTTGAAGTCCCCACTCTGAGTAAATCCCTTTTAAGTTTTCTGGATCATGATGAGCCACTAAAACATCTTCCATATAGTGGATTACATAGGCTTCTGGATGTATCTTTTGAATCTCTCTAAAACTGTAGCCACAAATTCTTGACACAATGTGGGACTATTTGCCATGCCCTGGGGCAAAACTCTCCAGTGATATCTCTGCATTGGTTCCTTAAAATTGGTTGAAGGAGCATTGAAGGCAAACTTTTTCAATCTGTAGGGTATAATTGGATGGTGAAAAAGCAGTCTTTAAAGTCTAATACTATTAAGTGGTATCCTGGAGGAATGACCATCACAGAGGGCAAACCTGGTTGTAAAGGCCCCATAATTTTCAGTCTTATTTACTGCTATTAAATCATGCAATAGCCTCCACTGCCCAGATTTTTTTCTTAATAACAAATATAGGTGTATTCCAAGGACTATTAGATTCCTCAATGTGCCTGTGAGCTAATTGTTTCTGTACCAATCGCTGGGCAACTTGAAATTTTTCCTCTGATAAAGGCTACTGATCCACGCATACAGGATTGTCAGATGTCCAGGTAATAGGGTCAGCTGTAAGTGAAACAGGAATAGCAGTGACTTCAGGACAAATTTGGATCATAGCTAGGACCTTGTTTTGTCAGCTGGCCTTTGCAGGGAATGGATTGTTCCATCCCCTGGCCATATTTGCCCAAACCCTTCCCTGGTATGTAAACTTGGTCTAACATGATTAGTTATCTTAGTATTTGGGGTATACAATAACATTCCCATATCCTTCAGAACATCACAGCCCCATAAATTACATGGCAGAAAAGGCAATACATAAGCTGGAAATGTACTGGTCTTTCCCTCTGCATCTCACCATGTAAGTATCTGTGTACTTCGCAGTGGAGATTGAGTCTGTCCAATTCCTTGCAAAGAAGTTATAGCAAGTTGCACAGGCCACTGGGATGGCCTGTATAACTGACTAATTACTGAAACATCAGGCCTGGTATCAGGCAACCCATTAAATTTTTTACCATTAATCATCAGTTCCCTTTCAAGTATCTCAGACCCCAGTGTTTGAATCCAATAAGCTCTATCAGAAGTGCAAAAACCATGATTTCCCCTATCCTGTTGAGATAAAATTCTTCCTATCTTCTTAAAGGGTAATAATATTGATTGTGTGATTTTCATTTTAGGGGTTAATGTAATGATATTAAGAGGAGCTATACACATGACCTTTAACTACCCATTATAGTCATAATCTATCACACCTGGATAAACTTGAAGTTCTCTCATTGCTAACCCGCTATGTCCTAATAATAGGGCTACAGTGTGTCTTGGCAGAGGCTTGTATGCCCCTGTGGGTATGGCTTGGGTCCCGTATCAGGTATTAATACATAGCAGGTGACGGGACTGAGGTCCATTCCTATGCTCCCTGGCATGGCTCTCTATAGGTCCTGTGTTCCTTGTTTGGTCCCTGGTAATCCTGGGGTGGGTTGATTGACATTGCCACGATTGTTTATGGGATTTAGGTTGCCCCCTGTTGTAGTTTCCCAACTGCTGTACGGGTTTGCCATTTGTGTCAATTTTTGACCTGTACCTATTAGCCCAATGCTTTCCTCTTTTACATTTTGGGCACAATCCTGGTTGTTTTACTTGTTCGTTGCTATTATCTCTTTTCTACATTCCTTACTGAAATGTCCTGACTTGCCACAGGTGTAGTGATTACCTCTTCCTTTTCCTTTATTTCTCTGTTGCTGTTCCATTACTCTTTGAATAGCTGTTCCTTGCAGTGCTGCAGATAATGTCAACCCTTGTATATATGATGATTCAATATCAGCACAGAGACATACATAATCTGATAATGAACCCATCTTTTTCCAAGGTCAAAAGTGGATTGACATGCTGGATTTACATTCTCATAAGCCAACTGTGTTACTAGCAACATTTCTGCATCTCTGTCAGGCACTAAGAGATTAACTGCCTGAAGCAATGTGGAAACAAAATCTTGGTAAGGCTCATCAGATCCCTGCCTTATTTTGGCTAGTTCTTCTGATTTTCTGCCAGCTGTAGGCAATGTACACCAGGCCTTAGGAGCCAGTGCATTAATTGTATGACAAGCCTCTGGAGAGTAGATTACTTGTGCATCATTGGTTAAGTGAGGCCCTTCTCCTATTAACATCTCATAAATTATTGGAATATTGTTTGTTCTATTGCTGTTTGCAGCCTCATGACAACAATCATAAAATTCTGATTTCCATAATAAATATCCTCCTCCTTTTAAACATGCATTAGCTATAGATCTCCAGTTATTAGGAGTTAAAGCATCAGTAGCAATGTTTTCTAGGATGGTCAAAGTGTCCGGAGCAGTGGGCCCATATTGAGCTGTAGCCTTTTTTAGTTCCTTTAACATTTTGAATGACAAAGGGGTGTACTATCTTTGCACCTGATTAGGGTTATTAGGGTTTGGCTGCTCAGAGACTGGAAAGAGGAGAAACCCAGAATTTCACTGCTCCTTGCCACTCTCTTGCACTTTCAAGAGCATTCTTTGCAGTGGAGATAGGGTATCCTATATCTGTTTTTCCATACATGGATAATTTAGGTTGTTTCCTGTTATAATTATTCAATTTAGAATTTTCCTGATAATCACTTTTCCGTGGAGAGGCACGTGAAGCAGAAGGGAAAGTTGGGTTTTTTTCAAAAGTTTGTAATGATTGCACCAACCACTTCAATTGCCTCATAACCTCTGGAGTTACTTCCTTAGTTGTATTAGTCATAGCAGGATAGAGATTATCATCATGACTGTAATGAGCAGCCGCATCATCTAATTCACGCTGCTCTTCTGGTGAGAGCTCTTTGGTATCCTGTTGTGAATCCTTACCCCCCTGTCTTTGTACTTTCTCTCCTTCAATTTTTTCC
Organism: Miniopterus schreibersii; assembly: GCF_964146895.1. Classification (NCBI taxonomy): domain Eukaryota; kingdom Metazoa; phylum Chordata; class Mammalia; order Chiroptera; family Miniopteridae; genus Miniopterus; species Miniopterus schreibersii. Next base: position 16,069,176 of record NC_138120.1, on the reverse strand, counting down.
TAAAATATAGGCGCCTCCTCTTTTCATTCTATACTCCCTGTTTTATGTTCAAACTCATGACTAGGATCAAGGGCACCATGGACTAGGCTCTCAGAGAGAGAGAATGTATCCATGGGCACATTTTATGGCCCATGGGCATGATACCAGTTTCATAAATGTTCCCCTACCTTTTCTCAAGTTTTTATATTAACTGTACCTTCTTCAGGAAACCAAGAACAGACTATCCTATGAATTTTAAAAACTTTAAAATATGTTCTTCAGAAGCCTTTGCTTCTCTTGTTCTTAACTTAAATGTAACATTTTAGCAAAAAGCCTCTGTGTTGAACTAGATTGCCCCATCTTATTTTACTCCTGACTATAAAAGTAAAATGCTCCTCTTATCTCAATTCCTTTTCTGGCACGCGCTGCTTACATACAGAGGAGTTCCTCATCTTACCTTATGTTGAGTCTCAAATACTCAGGTCCCTGTTCAGGTGCAACTTGTCAGGAACAACCTGAAAGACAATCAAACCTGAGTTAGAGTGGCAGGAATGAAAGAGACAAACAAAGTTATGTGATCAGGAGGACTGCTCTCCAATGAGGAGCAGCCCAAATGGCTTCAATGCGTTTATTATGTAGTGAGTAACAAACAACTGGTAATGAGGTGAGGGTGATATAAAGTAGTTCTTTCAAGGCTGCATAAACACTTTGAGAATAAACATCCTGCCTCCTGCATGAGCCCAGACCCTGGTAATTATCTTTATTTTGGCTCCTCATGGGAGCTTGTGGGGAGGATTCAGTCCTTGACTCCAGACCCTCAGGCTATGTGGACCATGTCCAGACATGTAGCCAGCTCCCAACATAAAGGGTAATTGTTGGGATGGTTGAGTCTGTGACTCCAGGCCCTCAGGTGGTGTGGACCATTCCAAACATGTCACCGCTCCCAACACTCATGATTTTTAACCAATGTTTAATATCAACCACAAAAAGAATTAAAAGTAAAATAAAAATCACTTCTGCTTTTTGTTGAAATCTTGGCCTTCTTTTGAGTGTAATATACCAAAGAATATTCTTTTCAAAAAGTACAGCTATGTGGATTGCACATCATTCTACACACAGAATCATCTGGACACAGAAAGCAAGTATTTAGCATTCCCCCTCATCTTTAGTGTTAATGATTGAAAAGTGCATGAATAAAAGAACACTGGGCAGCAATCCCTGCACTATGTTCATTACTCTTTAGTCTCTGAGAAACAGCTGGAATTGAAGGTAGAAGCTGGCAGACTGTATTATCAAGTTTGACAAGATTGTAAACAGTGGACAAGAGGTAAGCATAAAAGCCAAGGTCCATACAAATCTTCAGTTTGAGAGTCCTGTTGATAAGCAAGGGTTCTAGGCTCTGGCAGCAGTCCATTTGTGAACCACATGTGGTGTCCATTTACTCTAGAGCCCAAAGCACTCAAACAATAGTGGGGCAAGATTCAGTTGAGTGGGTTGTCTTCAACCATGAAAATGGCCAGATTTGTCCCAACGATTTTACTAGGTTTTAAAGAAGTAATGGTTAACAATGGGGAAACAAATTCTTGTGAAACCTGAGCTTCCCATTATACCCTGTGTGTTATGTTACCCATTGAGTCATAAATTTGGCTTCTCTATAAGATGCTTTGAAATATGGGCCTCATACTGGAGCAGATTTGATGGTCCTACAGATTCCACTGCCAGATTCTGTTAGGTGTGTTAGGAAGATCTGGAACTGAATCACAGTGTAGATACTCAGGATATTCCACCAAGGTCCTAAGGTCATCCACAAATAATTATTGTTCATTGGAAGTACTGTTTGCTTCCTTTTGAGTCAAATTTTGCAAAAAAAAATATTTTATATAAATATAGTAATATGGTTGACCATCACTCATTATGTAAAATCACCACACAGAAAGTAAGACTTTAAAAATCCTCATCATTTGTTTCATTTAGAGAAAGTTTAGGGAGACCCGGACATGGAGAAACAAACTCCTCCATGATATTACTTCCACCTGTGCCACTGAAAAACTGTAGGAATTATACACAGCAGCTCTTAAACTTGAAAATTATGGCTCACTAATTTGGAAAGAGCTGGGCTGTGAAAGAATTAATACCAGAGGCCAAACTAAATAGGGATCCTGACCCCAAGAGACCAGTAGGGAATCAAATTATCCAATCACTGACAGAAGTCCATCAGAGAATCATAGGTGAGTTTCTTCTTTTCTAAAGCTCAAGGCAGTGCCATATATGAGGGGCAAATTTCAAAACAATAGGTTCTCATTAGCTCTCAATGTGGACTGAAATTTGTACCAAACAATGATCTTTGGTTTCAAAGAAGAAATGATTAATCATGGGCCACCAAGTTACAATTCAAATTGAGATGTACCTTATGACTGGATGTGATGTCACACACAGAGTCATAAAGAGAAATGCACAGGAGGATTAAACATCAATTGAAAATCATTCATACATGCTCAATCCTGGGAAAACCTTGAAAGGCAGAGATACTATTCAAGGTGTGGACAAATAGCTCTCAGGCCCTACTTCAATACACTAGATTTCTGGTTCATCATAGACCTGTGGTAAGGAATGATGTGACCTAACTTACAGATGTAATGAATGTGCATAAATGATTCCCTCATAAATGGAATTATATTATAATATTTGTAAAAGGATATGGGCATGCTATCAATAAATTTCAGAGAGTGAGACCTACTCCCAAAATTTAATGCTAGCATTAATCTTCGGCATAACATATAATCAATACACTTATAAATACTACAACTGTATTTGGAGCAGTCAAGATTCAGTATTTCATTGAGCTAGTGGATTGTGTAAATAGTTCATTGAAGTGTATAATCACTCTTAGAATTCGTTGGTTTCAAGCAGGATTTTAACAAATTATTTTTTCACACATATAACACGTATAATTATTGTTTAGACATATTCCCTCCTCCCTCAAAAGGCACTGTATTTCCATATTTTCTTCTTTTTCCTTTTTATTGATTTCAGAGAAAGAGCAAAAGAGAGGGAGGGGGGAAACATCCTTGATGAGATTCTTTAATCAGATCCCTCCTGCATGGCCCCTGCTGGGGATCAAGCCCAAAACCTGGGCATGTGCCTGAACTGGAATCAGGCCATTGTCTCCTGGATCATAGGACAATACTCAACAACTGAGCTGTGCTGCCTGGACTGTAAACTCTATCTAGTAAACTCTATCTAGTAAACTCTATCTAGTACAGTGCAGTTTTAGGGTTTGAATAATCTGCTCATTGTGTAATACATGTAGTTGGAACACTCTTAGAATTCATTCCAACCAAGCACGATTTTGGCACATCTTTTTTAGCAGAAGCTATAATTAGTTAGGGAAACATGTATTAAATAGTGAAGATTACAACATGCTATCCTTGTAAATGGCATCATTTTGCATTTCAGAGTAGATGCCAACATTAACACAAAACAGGTTCACCTCTGTTTTAATAAAAACAGTGGGGCATATTCTCCATGCCATACATATACCAGCTGGTCATAAGTTCAAATAAATAAATAAATAAATACATACATACATACATAATAAAGCAACCTTACAGTACCTAGTATTGCTAAGGGTTTTTAAATTATCTACTGAACAGGACCAAACCTTCCCTTGTTCCCCAGGTAGCCTGACCCTGCCTTTAAGCTCAGCAAGAAAAACAGATACAGTGTGCTGGCACTCCACCCTAGACAAAAAGTATTCTACATTTCCTTTCATCAGACTTTATCTTTTCTGTTTCAGAATGGTAATTGCTGGTAACTGTTAAATTTATGATTCCTTGTTGAGAATTCAGAAAAGTAGACCAATCCAAAATTTTGAACATAAGAATTTTCTGAGTGTTTCTGGATCTCCAGAATGCAGGATTTGTTTTTCAAATTTCATTACAGGGACTCAAGCCTCAGAATCTGTGTGAAGGATTTCAAAACTCAAATGGAAGACTCACTATCAAGGGCTGGGAAAAGGCTGTGGGAGGTGTGGATTTTCCATAAGACCACAGGGTGTTAATATACCTGGAAAGGGTCTAACAGAAGATCACAGCCATAAAATTCTCTTAAAAGACATGTAATTCCTTCACACATTGTGGGTGCCTGGATAGGCTACTATTTGAGTCAGTAATATATCATATCTCTTGCAATAGTCTATCTCACTATTTTGAGAGAAAGTTGACTATTTTTATATGCTTCCTGTGTTTTATAGCAGTGCACGTGACACCTTCTGGAGTGTAAATGGATGGGCCCTACAAAGCTTGGGTTTTCAAAGCTGAACTCTGTTCTAGGAAGAACCAGAATCATTAAAGTCTAATCAAGAATTTCTTTTGTATTTTACAGCAACATTTCAAATTTTACCGGAATGGACACCCATTTTCTGTTAAAATTTACCAAAGTAATAACGTGATTCACTTATGCATAGGTAACACAAAATAGCATGGAAGATATTCAACTCACCCCTTGTTCAGTCGGCTGGATATCCAACCTATGAGTTGGTTTAGTAGCATGGGAGGATTCTACTGTTTGCAGTGCTTCACAACCACAGTATTTGGGGCTAAAGTTGCCAAAGTACTCTGTTCTCCTGTAGCAGCTTCACAGAATTGGTTGGTTTTCCTCTGTCTATGAACAGACCATAAAGGAAGGAACTAGCCCTGTCCGTCTCCTTTGAGACAAACACAATTGTCTCAGTAATAAAATTCTGCTCAGACATTTACATTTTTCTGCAATACTCCTTGGGATTCTCTGGGCTGATATGGACAATGTTCATGTAATATGTTATTACTTTTCACAGATTGCATGATTGTTGGCAATTTTTATTCTGGTATGTTCACATTGAAGGGCGGAGTGGTATGAGGGCTTACAACAATCTAGCTGGCTCTGAGGTGAAAAAACTGAGACAATCTTTTAGAACACAGTATTTCATAGAGATCTTACTTTCAGCTACTTACCAGAACTGAACTTTCTAGATTCCTTCAGCTGCCCAGGTGTCCCAAGAAGCCAGAACTGGACTATAAACTCAGCAGTACCTATTATTGTGGCATTGGGCTGCCAGTACCTTCATGACACATAGTACTGTCCAATTCCTTTCACCTGATCTAAGGTCTTAGTTTTATATAAGTGAGGAGGTGGGTATGTTTGGTTTGGTTTTCTCTGATGAAAATGCAGAGGAAAATACCTTCCAAATATGGGGGGGGGTGGTGGCAGATGTACTCTCAATATGTCTTAATTCTTTAAATTTCAGATCTTCTGTCTCTTTAGTATAAAGCTTAGAATTCAAAATATGAATGGTCACAAAATTAGCATGGGTACTCTCTTTCAAAACCAATAAAATGTCCACAAGAGCACAGAGAGAGAACGTCCAAAGTGGTTTCCAACATTTCCTTTTCCTAGGCATAAATTTAAGAATCCCTGTAAATATCTCTACACTCTGGGGGGGCTTAGACCACTTTTTATGTTGCAATTTTTTCTTTCAGCACCAGTGTCTCTTTTGTTACTGCCAGAGTGAGAAAACCACTTCTATAGAGCATGGCTATTGCACAGTGAATGCATTACTTTCTTCAGTGCCTCTAGGGTCCCCCTACAAAGCATGTTACTTTAAAAGTTGAGCAGAGGTCTCTATTCCAGGTAAAGAAACTGAGGTAAATACCTCAAATAAATTAATTATTTTCTAGTGCCCAGCCATTTTCCTAGCTTGGGTGATGCGAACAGTCATTCTGAGCTGCAAATTTACCAGTGTAAGCAGGTGATTGTGCTCTGCATAGATTATCCAGAGTAGCATGGAAGATATCACATTTGTTCCTGTTAATGGGGTTTTATATTCTACATAAGCACAGGTATCTAAATATGGTAATGGGGCTAATACTGAAGCCCATGTTTTCATGGCTACACTATTTGTAGAATATTTATGCCAAAAAGCATTGTGTCAGGTTGTTTTCTCCACACTGCTGTGTGGCAGTTGCTCCTTCTGGAATGCCTGGGTTTTCTCAATAATTGTGGCAGCTTATTACCCACTGCAAAGTAACTGAAGAGAGCGCAGACCCTTCAGATAAATGCATTGCTCAATGTGAAAAAGAAACTTTTTACTAGTGGAGGTTTATTGGAATCAAATTTTCAGTGGTATGTGCAAACATGTGCTCCTGGTCAGATCCAAAATTCCCCCTCACCTCTATGGAAAAAATGAAGGTCGCCTACTAATGTTCTGCCAGAATATGGTGCCCTATTAGCTTCTTTATTAAGAAATGGGCAAGAAAAGTGTTATATAATGTAAGTCTGGAATTTCAAAACTTAATTTTTGTTCAGGCACAACTTGCAAATAAGCTCATCAACATTGCCTGCATGATTTGTTACACTATTTGCAATTTTCTTCTGTTCTCTACATAGCTAATTTTTAACAATGCCTTGGTTCCAGTGATGATTGGCAGCCCTTACCTGGTGCCCAAGTCCTCATACACTTGCTTTTCCACCACATCCTCCCTTTAATTTCATTGGAATTGGCAAATAATATTCTGAGGACTTCTTGAAAATAGGTTTATTGCACAACAATTGGTGTAGTCAGCAGGATTGCAGAGAAATTCCAATAGAGTCCATGGCTGGTGAATACAGGATGGTAGATAGTGCAAATGTAAAGAGGGGAATCCCAGGTTGTAAAGAACCACCATGTCATATAGTTTTTCAATTGTGACCAATAGTAGGGTACAAATGCTTGATTAAAAGTATAACTGAAAATTGAAAACAGAACTTCTTTCATTCCTAGGACATGTAAGATAGAAACTGCCTCTGGCCAAAATAAAGAAACATGGAGCTACTCTACTGGCAGTTGCCAGGGCCCTAGAGAGTGCCAGAACCTAGTATGCCAGAACTGTGGGCCATCCTATAATATTTCCGCCTCAATGGATAGAAGATGAATATAATTGGATTGTTGTCTTCACTTATAGGAACAACATTATTGTATAGCCAACAATGCATGTCAGAGTCTGCCAAACTCCTTAGATTCTGATGGATTTGCTGACATTTAGCATGATCAGATCTATATTGAGTTTAATAAATGGATAGTCCCCATTGTGCCCTGCCACTCAGTAATCCAATGTAATCCAATGTCTCCCATTATATTTGTATTTTAAGGGTAGGCTGGCTTCAGCTCCCAAGGTCTGGCCTACACTGTGTTTGAAAATATGCTTCCCCCCTTCAATATGTTTCTGAATGTATTATGATATGTATGCCATGTGGATATTCCCCAAATTTGCAGTAGGACAAAAATGATCCATCCACTCCACATTCCTACCTGCCTAGTGCTTTGAATTGCCTCTCCACATCCAAATGACACCCTGGATATGTTCTTTCACACTTATTATTCCATCATTGTATGCATTTGAATGAAAACCATCTCAATAAAATTTAGAGCCCTTACTAATGTCCCAATTAGAGGACATAAATGCAAATATAAATACAATAACTTGTACTCATCCAGTGAGTACAAATTAATATATTTTGAGCCTTTCAATTATATATATCTTTTAACATTTCCCCTCACCTTTAATTATTTCAACACATATTCTATATTTTTCTGCTTAATAAATTATAGGACTAATGTAGACATTCTGAAGAGTTACAAATTTACACAATTGTCAAATTTTGCCCCTTTCCTTAGCATCCTCCTTATATTTGAGTCTAGTCAGGGTGGCAACTTCTACAGGAGTGGTCACTGACATGATTCATGTTGTGTGTTTCCACTTGCACATTTCTCCAGTCTGTGACAAGTCCTCAATTATTCTAGTTTCCTTCAATATCCATTATAAATATGCCATCAGCCTTTCAATTTTCCTCAAGTCTGCATTGGAACCATTGAGATAAAATGTTTATTTATATCCTCAAACTTTCAAATTGAATCTTAAGCCTAGGATATAAATTGTTTAACCATCCATGTCTGGTATTGTGGACCACTCAGAAATTTTCAGAATGTTCATGTCAACACCACAAGATATGTAATCTAGAAACCAGGACACACATATGATTACCACAATGAGCATCCAGTAATACTATAGCCAAATATTTAAAACTTGTCTTGATTGGATTCTGGATTCAGAACTCTTTTTTTTTTTTTTTTAACTCTTAAAGATTGCTTGGTTTTGTTTTGTTTTCTCACAAACACTATTCATCTTTAACTGTCAGATGACTAATGCCATACAGCACACCTGCTACTGACCTGTCTTACCTGATCTATAGTGTACAAAAAGTAAGTAAATAAAAACATGTTCATATTATTCAAAAACAGAAAAAAAGTCTCTGTTTAAACTAGAGGAAGGGTGTGAATATTTCTTTGTAAAATTATTTCATCACTAACTGTTCGGGCAACACATTAATAAAAATATATAAATCCTATTATGTAAATTTATAATACAACTCAGCATACCCTATTAGGTGCTCACGATACAGAGTCTATTTTTATTGTATATGACCCCTTCAATCACCATATCTACGCTCATGCCTGTTTTCTCTGTTAACTGTCATAATTTTACCTATGTAGAGGTGGTTTTTTTGTCTTTTGGTTTTGTTTGTAGCTTTTACTCTGCACAACATATAACGTACCTTTCTTTAAAATATATATATTTGTTATTAATTTCAGAGAGTTTGTTAGACAGTACTCATTCAGTGGGGGAAAATATACAAAAATATGTGTGTGTCTTATAAGGCTCCTCAAAAGGAAGTTTAAAAGTGGAAGTGTCCTTAATCTAGATGATAAAATGTCACAGTGTATTTTCTGTCATGTGTGGAATGTAAAACCACATACAAAACTAAATGAACAAAGTCTCTAACACACAGACAAAATCACCGTGTTTACAAAATAAAAGAAGCATGATGAAGGATAAGGAGTGCAAAGGGGATCAAATATGCAAGAACAGAGATGGGACTTGTGTGGTGAGCACATAATGCAGTATGGTATGTTGTACAATAAAGTTGTACAAATGATATATAAATAATGTTATTAAAAATTCTATAATGAAATATTTTTGAAAAGAATCTTTGTTGGTATTACTCTTGTGCACAAAAATAAGAAATACTTTTTTGTTTTTGATTATATAAACAATTTTTACCTACTTTTTGTTCACAAAGGATCAGGTAAATCATTTGTTGAATCTAGGCAAGAATAGGTATATTGTATGGCAGTAGGAATATCAGATAGTGAGGAAAGTGTCTATGAAAACAAAATAAAATCAATGTTTAAGTGCATTAAAACCAAATCCTGATATCAGAGTCAAAACAATCAAACAATTTCTAAACACTTGTGTCCAGCATTACTAGGAGGATGAATGAGAGCTTCTGTGGCAATCCAATAGGTTCCTTGTGTTCTATTTTCCATGTCTCTAGTGATAATACAGGTAGCCTGAAAAATGTATGGTGGTTTCTAGCACCAGGCATGGATAGTCTATTTCTAGCACCAGGCATGGATAGTCTATTTATCATAACTTGAGAAGGCCTCCATAATTGTTATCTAAGAATCCAGATTCAAATTGGAGACCTTCAGCATATGAGTCATTTTTTTTCCTTTGGGTTCTAAGCCAGATATACGATAGATGGTAAAGCCCATGGGAGAATAGTAACAAATATGGGAAGAAACTAGAATTATTCAGGACTTGTTGGGGAAAAATGTGCAAGAGGAAACACACAAGTGTAATAATGGTAGTCACCTTATTCCTGGCTATTGCCACATTGACTAAATGCAAATCACAGCATAACCCTAAAGGCGAGGACCAAATTGTGACCCTTGAGGAAGAACAACAATACTTCTGTACTTTACACAAAAAGAAACATATGGAACTTGTGTGGATACTGTATCCCTCCACAAAAAAATAAAAAATAAAAATAAAAAATGGAGATTTTGAAAGATAAGTGACCAATGGAGTTTTAGTTCTGGTCCACTTTGAAGTTCTTCCAAACGTGATCACACCCACCCAATGGTTATCCCAGGACCTAGAGTGCAGAACTGAAAGCTCTAGCAGGGGAATGAATCCCCACACTTGATTAACAAGGGGTACTATGGTGGGAAAAGGAGGGAAAAGACAAGGAGGAGATGAAATAGTAGGGAAAGGAAGAGAAGGAGAGAAGTAAGGCAAGGAATAGAAAGAGGAGAAGAATAGGAAGAAGTGTAGTAGGAGGAAGAGAAGAACTAGCAGGAGGAGGACATGGAGGAAGAGGATCTGGAGGAGGAGATGGAAGATACAGGAAAGGAGAAGGAGCATGATTAGAATAACATAGAGGATATGGAAGAAAAGGGAAAAAGGATAAGCAGGAGAAACAAATGAGATAATGGCAGTGAATTAATGCAAAATTTAACTTCAAGTGATTACAGATCCTGCTGCTGTTCCAAGGTGGTTACCTGGCTTGAGTAACTTTAATATACACATAACCTTATACTCACCTACTTTTCTGGTAGATGACTGTCACAGGTGTATCCAAAGTTTAATCAAAGTTGCCTTCTCTCAAAGGAAAGTTCAGCATATACCTTCATTATCTTACCTCTGGGGTTTATCACCTCTTCAGGCCTATGTCTCTTTCTAAAACCAGACAATCATAGGCCTGGCTGCCTGTCCCCACTTAAGCCAATTAAGCAGAGACAAAGTTGAATCTTATATGAGCATTTGTTCCAGTATTAATGGCAATGGGGAAGAGCAGTAAGTTCATCCTGAGTAATCTGCTCTCCTGGCTCCCTAATAAGACATCTGCTTATATTGGATAGTACAAAGATTACATGGGGAAGTAGCAAGATATAATGTGAGTAAGGTTACAAGAGATGTATGCTAGGGGTCACAAAGTGTGGGGGACTCAAGAATTCCATTTATATGAGAACAGGCTGTTAATTTTTCTATGATGATAAATGAAGTATGAACTACATTCCAAGGTTAACTCTCATGTCACAATGCTTACAACTCTCAGTCAGGTTAGAAAGTGTGTGATTTTTTTAATTTGAAAAGAACAGTCACAGTTAGCAGAGCATGATTAATATTTCTGCTCCCAGCACTTCCAGTTGGCAGAGGATTTGAATGCTTTATCCACCCCCAGGTTATCCTTCTTACTGTCTAATTATAAAGATGTCCTTATGCTATCTGGAGCTAGTCAGTTGGAACAGTACTACTCTAGACTTGGTACACTTTTAGAGTCAATAGTTTAGAAATTAATCTGACAAAAATTCAGAATTCTTCTCACTGTGAAATATTTTTGGGTCCAATGATATTGAGCAGGAGAGATAACTGTTTCAAAACAATAATTTGTGGCATCAAACAATATTTACAACAAATATGGTGGCATGGCAACCACTGGGCCTCTAGATTTTATTATTTTTTATTTTTTTTAAAAAAATATATCTTTATTGATTTCAGAGAGAGGAAGGGAGAGGGAGAGAGAGAGATAGAAGTATCAATGATGAGAGAACTATTGATAGGCTGCAGCCCGCAACCCGGGCATGTGCCCTGACTGGGAATTGAACCCTGATAGCCTGGATCCCAGGTGGATGCTCAACCGGTGAGCCACGCCTGGATGGGCCGGGCCTCTAGACTTTAGAGGCAGCATAGTCTTCAGTGGAGCATGTGCCACCAGCCAATTTACAGATTATCCTGAAATATGATCTTTGTGACTTCTACCCTGACAAGACTGGAGAATATGACAGGTTCAAAATGCTGTACAAGCTGCTTTGCAAACACAGCCATGTATTGCAGCAGACCTGATGCTCCTACACAATTCATGTGACAATAGAAATTCCCTTTGGAATCTTAGAAATACCTTTAAGGGAATCACATTTTTAATGCTCAGGATTTTTCAATCAAGGTAATTGTATAATCTACAAAGGACTATTGTTCTTTTAGAGAAAAAAACACTTCGGCTTTTGAGGCAAATTGGGCATAGTATGGTATTTCATAAATATGGAGCCACCTGGTTGGACCAAAACTGAACATGGTAAATCATCACCACCCAGAAAATTATTTAATAAAACCCTTCTTTAGTCCCACATTTGTGCTGAGTGAAAAAAGCACATAGAGACCAGAAGACAGGGCAGCAAGCAACTCCAGGCTAGTCTTTCCTCATGAATCACTGAGAAACAGCAGGAAATATACACAGAAGCCGAAAAACCTAATCATCAATGTTCACTGAGTTGCAGAGAGCCAAATAAGAAGTAACTCTAGAGGCCAAGTTACATAAGGACCCGGATTATTCAGATCTTTGAAGAGGTTAGTTTTGAGTCTCTCACTTCGGTCCATTAGAGCATTCACAGATGGCTTTCATCCCATCTAGAATGCAAAGCATTCCTATCTAGGAAGGGCAAATGGACCAGAGATAGAGCTGTCTTCACTCAAAATCTAACGTCCCTTTTTCCAAAAGAGCTTCATTGGTATCAAAGGAAAAATGCTTATCCATAAGCCACTAAGTTACCATGTGACCTGACTATCCATTATGACCTGGATGTGATGCCACCCATGGAGTTATATAGAGGTAATGCACAGGAAGACCATGAAATCAATGTATCTGGTACATACTGATAATGTGTGAAAGCACCCTGGAACATAAAGTAGGTATACTGTGGATCCCTCTTTCTGCCTAGACCTGTGGAATCATGGACAGCTCCTTATGACCTATTGACAGAAGAAGGAAAAATATAGCCTGTCTTACATATAATTTTGCCTGATGTCAATGAGCATTCACAAAGCAGACAGCTGTATTATAACACACCATTTCTGCACATTCATGCAAGACAGTGGGTAAGGGAAACCATCACAAGTTGCTTAGTTTGGGGCATTTTGCATCCTCATTCACTTCCCTTGGGTGACAAATAACAAGATATGCAATTTTGCTAATTCATAGCTCTGACCCATATTTCACAACAAGATCCAGGGCCATGAAATAACATAATTGCAAAATGCTTCACATTGAAATTTGGGCATAGGTGTGTGGACCGATGCACACAATGGACATTCACAAAAAGCCTGTGCTCTGGGCCCCTCTCTTGGAGAATCTGAGAGAAGAAGTAATACTATAGGCCAAGCTCCATAGAAAGCTGGCCTCCTCAGAGAACTATGATAAGGCAAGTTCTCAGTTTTAGATGAGGTCCATCTTGGCATCACTGGTAGCTTCATACATATTTTTAGCTCAAAGATGTCTTAGCTAGGATGGGAAAATTTTCATGACATGGGCTGTGATCACCCAGAAGATGAGTGATGATTTTTTGCAAAAAGAAATACTTAACCATAATCCCTTAAGCTACCATGCAAACTGAGCTGTCCATTATGACCTGAGTGTGATGTCACCCATGGGGTCATAAAGAAGCCATGTACAGGATGACAAATTAATTTAAAGAAATATACATGATCAGCCTGGTCAGTTGTGGCTCAGTGGTTAAGAATGCACCTAGAATCCAGGAGATTGAGGTTCAATTCCCAGTTAGGGGCATGCAGGAGGGAGCATAGTGATGATGACTCTTTCATTATTGATGCTTATATGTCTTTCTCTCTCCCACTTTCTTCTTCTCTCTGTAATCAATAAAGATATATATATATTTTTAAAAAGATATATACATGATCAACCCTGGGAGGACAAAAGCAGTTTTATAAGAGTTGTCCCTATTGCCAATGGACTCTAATTCCATACAGTGGGTCTGTCTTCCTGCCAGAGCTGGAGACTCAATGAAAGCTCTCAGAGTAAAGAAAGTCATGGCATGGTTTACTAATGATTTTGCATGATTATTATCACCAGCTGGAAAGTGGACAGCTGCACCAGGACAGATAGTCTCTGGACATTCATGAAAGACAGTGGGCAGTGATTGGGGCAGTTCACCCCCTCATTCACTTTGCTATGATGACAAATGTCTGGATACATAACTAGATATTGATTCATAACTCTGGCCATTATCATGCAATGCAAACAGGGACATGAAATAAACATGATTGGAAGTTTCTTCACAATGACATTTGGAAAGAGTATTGTTGGACAGTTCTTACTCAATGGGCAAACAAGTGTAAAGATATTTGAGTCTCATATAAGTGTCATCACAATGAGGCCTCAAAGTGGAAGTTGTAAATCAGGAGAATAGAGTGGTACAATCTATATTTTCCCTCATTTATGGAATGTAAAACCACAAATAAAAAACTGAACATATGGAAAAAAAAAACTCTTGCATATATATGATATCATGAAAGTTAAAAGATGGGAAAATCATGAAGCATGATAAGGTCAAAGGGAGTAAAAATCAAGAGGACAGATCTGACTATTTGGGAGGAGAGTGTATAAGGGAGTACGCTCCGTTATACTATAAAGTTCAACAAGTGAAATTTATACAATGTTATTAACTATGTTACCCATCAAAATTTAATAAATATATATTTTAAAAAACTTATAAGTTCCACTTTTGTTCAATGAAAGAGAAACTTTTCTGTTTATAAATAATAAAAATCTATTTTTGTTTACCTACCATATGTACAATAATGATAAGGTGATTCATATTTTGAGACTGGGAAACAGATATGTTGTATGGAGTTGTCATCAGAAAGTTAGTATCTTTGAAAATAAAATAAAAATCCATGGCTAATACTTACAAAATGAAGTTCTCATTCCAACCCCTGGTGAACCACACACTTTTTAAAAAATGGGCTAGAGCATCACTAGATGGACCACTGTTGCAGTCAAATGATTTTACTTTCTATTATTTATGTATGTGCTGATGGCAGAGAGATTATGAATATTTTCTGAGTTGTCCCCAGAAGTAGACATAAATTGCTATTTATCATTACTTGAGATGGACTACTTATTTATAAATAAGTCACCAGATTTAGCTTCAAGAAATTCAGGATATGAGTCATTTTTCTCAGTGCTCAAACCAGGTATGAGACAAATTGTAGAGGTTCATGTTAAAGTTGGAACCAATGTAGTAGGAAACTAGAATATTTCAGGATTTATCATGAACTGGGAAAAGTGTGTAAATAAAAACATGCAAGGGTGATATGTTACAGATGGTCCTGTGTCTGTGACCACCCCAAATAGACTCAAAACCCAGTAGGACACTAAATATCTAAACAAATTTTAACTCCTGTGGAAGCAAGCTATACTATGGAAGAACTGCATTAGTCCTGTGCTTTACATATACAGAATGTATGGAATACCTGTGGAGATAATTAATGGTGCGGGGGGATAAATAAAAGAAACATAAATTTGGATGAGACAGAATGTACTAATTTTGGCTCATCTGACAATGAATGTGCACTTATATCTGCAGCTTAGGTAATTAGCAAAGGCTCAAAATGTTAATTGTGATGTTGGCTGAAAAATGCATCCAATGATAGACTAATAAATGTGGAAATAAACACTGTCTCTTGTTTTACTGTAGAAGGTTAGTTTAAGTTTAGCGTGGTGGAAATGTTCAAATGGATAGTTCATATGAGTCCTATTCCACACATTATGAGTGTCCAGAGGGCTTACCTTTCACCAAAACATTGAGAAATATGTTGAAGAAAGGAAACAGCATCTTTGAAGAGCTGTGTGATTACACTTCTCTGAGGGCTAGACATTGAGATTCCTTCAAACTCCTAAACCTAAATGTGATGGGGGACATTGAATGTGCAACCAAAAAACTCAGGTTATATCTCTTCAAAGTAAAAGACTGAAGGTCAACAAAAAATCAAATTGTCTAACTGGTACTCACTTACAATGTGTGCTAATTAATCATGGTTTTCCAAGAACTGAGGACTGCAAACACACTACACTCTTCCTCAATTCATTCAATCATATGTGTTCTACTTAAAATAAACAATGTTGAAAGTTAAATCATAAAAATATTCAGCCAGCCCATTAGTCAAATCCTGGATATAATCTACTTTAAAACCATGAAATCTTAAATGTGGGAAATACCATAGCCCCTTGACAGAAGACACTCAACAGACAACAAATAAAGTAGACTGTTGGCCTAACTCCATGAATTTTGCCAAGGGTCAAATAGCCTCCTCTACTAAGTTAACTGTCTATTTGTGTGAAAACAATAAACCAGATAATTCAGTGTCTAGAACACTGGTTCTGAATTGTAGTTGGTTTCAGAAAGCAAAATAATACTGTGGCCCTTCACTGTGACTAGAAGCTTTTGAAGGCCAGGTGACCAAATAGTTTTAGTTCATATCTGTTTTGAAGGTAGGTCCAAATTTGTTCGATCCTACCATTTGGGTGTCCCTGACTCTAGAAACATAACTGAATTAGCCATAGCTCTGGAATGAAACACACACATGACTACTGAGGAATGAAGTCTACTATTATGTAAAAATCTAAACCAAAACAATTAGAACTGCCTTACCTAAGAAAGTATAAATCAAAAACTAGACCACACATTTGGATGAATAGTAGGGATGTGTGTCACCAGGAAAACTTGAAAGATGTAGAACCTACAATTCACCCACATCCATATTAAAATTTTCATTTTCTTTAGCCAAAAGGACATGACAGAACAGGAGAAGGATGAGCAAGAGAAGAGGAAGAAAGAGAGGAAAGTAGAGGAGGAGAAGAAGGAGAAGAAAGAGAGAATAGAAGATGTAGGAAGCCAAAGGGGAGCAGGAGTAGGTGATGGAGACAGAGAACAGAGAAGAGAGGAGAAAGTGAAGACACCAAATATCAAATGACAGGTAATTCTGCAGACTTTAAATACAGGTGACACCAGCTACTGCTGATGTACAATGTGGTTACTTTGTGTTGGAGCAACTTTAATGTACAAAACGCATTGTATCCACATGCACCTACAGGTCTGGCAAATGCCTCTTCTTTCTGTTTCTACAGTAAAATCAAATATGCCTACTATCAGCTGTCAAGACCAGCATACATATCCATTGTCTTTCGTAGGGGTGTATCACCTTGATAGCCCTGTGTCTCCTTCTAGTTTGCTGAACTCTTGACTGCCTTTTCTGTCCACATGATATCATTCTAACTGGTCCATTACAGGATGACATTTTACTGGCTGAACAGTATTGATCTAGGCTTGATAAACTTTTAGAGTCAAAAGTTGAGGAATAATTCTGAGAAAAATAAGAATTGTTTTGATTTAGTGAAATATTTTTGGGTCTAGTGATATTGAGCAGGAAAGGTAACTGGTTTTAAACAATAATTTGTAGCATCAGGCCCAGTCTGCAACAAATATGGAGGCACAACACCCAGTGGAGTCAAGATAAGGGTGGTGAGCACAAAATGGAGTATTGTCAGGAACCAGCCTGAAAGATGAACAAACTTGAGTTCGAGCAGTGGGAATTAGAGACAAACACGGTTTTGGGATCAGGAGGGCTGCCCTCAAATGGCTTCAACGCCTTTAATATATAGTCAGTAACAAACAACTGGTAAGGAAGTGAGGGTGATACAAAGTAGTTCTTCCCAGGTACACAAACAGACTTTAAGCGTAAACATCCTGCCTCCTGCATGTGCTCAGACCTTTGTAAATATCTTAATTTCGGCTCCCCACAGGAACCTGAGGGGAGGGTTGAGTCCTTGGCTCCACGGCCTCAGGCTACATGGACCATGTCCAGACACGTAGTGGGCTCTCAATATCAAGGGTCATTGTGGGGAGGGTCCTGTCCCGGACTCCAGACCCTCAGGTGGTGTGGACCATGTCCAGACACTTCACTGGCTGCCAACAGCTCGCTGTTCTTTACTTTTTAATTTGAGCAGTGGACTCTGGTCTGCAGCTCTGAGAGGCTTTGCATTCCTGCTGGGACACAGACTGAGAATAAACATAGGAATATTAACACTATAGTCAACAACATAATACCAGAATAGAATAATGAAGATAAACTATGTCTAGAGATAATGGAAAACTTATCAAACAGTTCTTTTGCTAAGTCTGCACGTGATGTATCTAGAGAACCAGACTCTATAGCATTTATATCAGCTCCTAACATCAATAGATACATTGTCTTGACTCCATATCCCCATAAGATGGTCTTTACACTATCCCACCCCCATTCAGAGCGATTATATGGTTTCTTAGTCTGGTCCCATGCCAGCAGAGCTGCCTCTTGAGTCCCTCTTGCTCTTGGGGGTCTTCTTCGGGGGTACGGGCTAGGATTATGAATATTCAGCTTCTTCATTCTGCCACTTAGATCAATCAGCTCCATGATGTTTTATCAGCCCCTCTGGTAACCACCTAGGTCCATTCTGATTCTGAAGGAACATACAAACATGACCCCGCCCCCAGATAAGCACGGGATCTGGTCCATTCCATTCATTGGTGAGCAGATCTCCACTTAACCTCAGCATATTTTCCACTGGGGGGTCTTCAATGCCGCTCAGTTGCTGAGAAACCTTCTGCATCCGAATTTAGAAAATTAAGGGTAAATTAAGAGAGATTAGGTATATTACTAGGAGAATGGCAGGTATATTCCCCCCTTCTTTACTTTTGCAATTTGAGCCTTTAAGTTCCTGTGGGCTCGCTCTATTATTCCCTGTCCCTGAGGATTATAAGGAATGCCTGTGATATGAGTAATTTGCAAAGTTGCACAAAACTCTGTAAAAGTTTTGCTAGCATATGCAGGCCCATTGTCAGTTTTTATAATTTTTGGAATGCCCAAGATGGCAAAACATGATAATACATGAAAATAACCTGTTTTGTATTTTCCCCAGTATGTGCGGTTGCCACTAAAAATCCAGAATAAGTATCCACTGTGACTTTCACAAGTGATTGGCAACCGAATTCAGCTATATGAGTAACATCCATTTGCCAAATATGTCCTGGGAGCAATTCCCGTGGATTAACACCATACTGAGGTACAAGGCGCATATGCTCAGGACAGTTCTGACATACCTTTACTATTTGTCGGGCAGCTTCACGAGTAATGTTAAATTGTTTTTTTTAACCTGAAGCATTTTGATGATGCAGAGCATGTGAGGCTCATGCTTGTTCAATAGAGAAAATAACTAAGAAAGTGCCACAAGTCAACATGTCTGCTTGCGCATTTCCTTCTGCTAAAGGTCCAGGGAGAAGTGAGTGAGCTCTGATATGTCCCACAAGACAGGGTAAGGTTCATTGCTGAATCAGTTGCTTTAAAGACAAGAGAGCAGTTATTACTGTAGAGGGATCACTGTCAGTCAGGGTGGTGGTCTCCAAACCTTGAATGATAGATATGATGTATTTAGAATGTGTGTAGAAATTAAATTTTACATCTTGCAAGCATTTAAATACTGTAATGACAGCTACCAACTCTACTCTGTGAAGAGGTTTCTTTAGTATTCAATGTATGGCCCTGATTATAGATGACATAGCTGGCAATTCCAGAGGTAGACCCATCAGTAAACACTAAAAGAGCATCAGACAGAGGTTCTTTAGAGATAATTTTTGGAAATATCACAGGGTTTTGAATGAATAATTGTAATAATTTATTTGATGGATAATGGCAGTCCATCTGTCCACTGTAGTCCAGACATGTCACCAGCTCCCAACAGAGTATATTAATGTGTACTACATTGTTGTACAAATAAAATTTATCTAATTGTATTAATCATGTTATCTCCAAGTATTTAAGAATAAAATAATTATTAAAACCTTTAGGCAAAGATTATCATCATGGTTCACTGCAATGTAGAGAGCTGGGCAAGCAGTCACCATAAAGGCCAATCTCAAAAGGGATCCTGCTTCCCCAGACACCTTTTGGTAGTTCACAGATTGAGTCTCTGGCTCAGGTCAATCTGGGCAACACGGGTGACTTCCATTTCTTCTAGAAAGCCCTAGAAAGTCCTAGAGAAAAGGGGCTAACAATTAGGAAAGAAGGCTGTCATCACCCCTCAAAATAGACTGAGATTTTTCCCAAAAGGTTTCCTTGGTTTCAAAGATGAAATACTTAACCCCGTCCCCCAAGTTACCATGCACATGAACAATCTATTATGGTCTGTTTGTGATATCACCCACAGACTCATAAAGTGGTCAAACACAGGACAACAATATCAATTTAAAGTGGTACATACATGTCCAAACTAAGAGGGCCCTGGAGGCCAAAGCAGTTGTATAAGTAGTGGAAAAATTTCTCACAGAGCCTTTGGCTATACAGTGAATCCCATTTTCAGTGTAGACCCATGGAATCATTTGAAGCTCCCAATGAACTGTTGACAGAAGAAAAGTCATAGCCTGCTTATAGATGATTTGTCATGATATCAATGGGCAACAACATAATGGACAGCTGCAACATCAGTGACCATCTCTCAAAGTTTGTGCAGGACAATGAATAAGGTCAACTCACAATGTGCTGATTAGGGGCCAGTAAACTTTCTCATTCCCTATGTATCGATGCCAAAGGAACAGACCAGCAAGTATAAGCTAATTCATGGCTGTGGACCAATATTTTACAACAGTGGCCAGGGTCATAAAAGAAACATGATGGAAAATTCTCACATTGAAATTTTGACAGATATTTGTGAACAGTTTTCAAGTAATAGTAAAAAATATACTAAGATATTTCCATCTCTTATGATGCTTATCACAGTGCAGCATCAAATGGAAGATTTCATAAGTCTAGGTTAAGTAATTACTTATGATAGTTTTCTGTCATCTGTGGAATGTAAAATCCACAAAGAAAACAAAGGAACAAATAAAATCTCTGACATACAGATAAAATTTTGGTAATCATCAAAGAGAAAAAGCATGATTGAGAATAAGGACAAACGGTGTTGTATACAAGACTAGAATTTGGGTGATGAGCACTCAAGGTAATACTTTATGGTGTACTATAGAGTTGTACAAGTGACCTTTATATGAAGATATTAATTATGTTATCCCAAAATCATTTTACAAAAAAACCTATGTCACTCCCATTCTTTAATAGGAGTCGTTTCCCCTGTTTTTGAATAACATGATCACATGTGTGTGTACTTACCTATTGTTCACTAATCTGATGAATCTTTCGTTGGGGCTGGGCAGTAGAAGGTGTGCTGTATGGCCTTAGCCATCACACAGTTAATAAGAAATAGACTTGCTGAGAGAAATCAATCATTGAGAGTTATAGAACCAATTTCTGACTTCATAGTCCAGCTAAACAAGGCAATATTAAACATTAGACTATAGCATCACTAGATGGAAAAATGAGAACTGCTATGTCAATTCAATGGATTTCCTCATTTTGAGTTTCAATGTCTATAGGGATAACCTAGATGTTCTGAAAATTTTGAGTGGACTACAGAGCAGACATGTATAGTTTTCTTCAGTCAAATCCAAGACTCCAGATTTCAATTCAAGAGCTTCAGGAATGACTAGATATTTGTCTCAAAGTGTACAAGCCAGATGTGAACAAAATTTGGAAAGGTTTATGATAAAAAGTTGTTAAACCAGTTAATTAAGGTTTACTAGGTTATATAGAGCTCAAAAAGTTTTCACCCCAGAGGCCAATCTCCATAGAGATCATGACCCCCAGAGAGCTGCAGGGAGACAAGGATTCCAGTCCCAGCTGTGGTCCATCTAGGCATCAGTTCTGGTTACCATCATCATTTTACCATAAAACAGTTCCAGGCAGAAGGGGCAAACTTCCAGGTAAAAGGTCAGTCATAACCGTGAACACTGATTGAGTAGTGTTCCAAATGGTTTCCTTCATTTCAAAGAAGAAATGTTTAACCATGGGCCACCAATTTACCATACACACCTGAGTGGTCCATTATGTCCTGGGTTTGATGTCACCACAAAGTCATAAAGAGACCATGCACAGGAAGACTGCAACATCAATTTAAAGCTGTACATACATGATCAAACCTGGGGGTAAAAAATCAGAAATATAAGCAGTGGCCAATTTCCCAAACTGCCAACTGTCATACAATTGATCTATATTCAACCTTTACCTAGGAATTCATGGAGAGTCTCCCATGACCTGTTGACTGAGGAAAGAAAGTCACAGTTGGCTGAAAAGGGCACTCAATGATGGCGAATGTGACATGGAAAAATCCCCATTCTCTATTGTTTAAATGTTTAAGAGTATTTCCAAATTTTTGAGAGGCAGGATGATATAGGAGATTGGTCAAGTAAGTCCTATTGCACACTCTGGAGTTTTCAAATGTCATATATTTTACCAACACATTTATAAATATATTAAAGATAAGAAACACAATATTTGAAGAGCACCATGATGACCTTTTTTGAAGGCCAGATATTGGTAACTTAGGCTGTCAATTGCAAAATAGAAATGAGATGGTATTGGGGGCCAAGGCACCTAGTCCAAAGGAAGACACAAACAAAAACCTTGCACATCTGATCCCTTAATAGAACAACAAATTCAAGCAGAAAATAATGAGTCTGACTTCGACTGATTTAAAGTGATGTTTTATTAATCATTCTGTTAGAAGTTGATAGAAGTGAAGACAGCAAGCCCACTTCATTCTTCCTCAATCTATTGAAGCAGACTTCTTATTGGTAAAATGAGCAATGATGTCACAGAAATAATAAAAATAATTCAGTCAGGTTACTATCCAAAGCCTCATATGAGCCAGTTTACACATCCAGAATTCTTAAATGAAGCAAAGAAGAGTGCCTCTAGAGAAAAGACCACCAACAGACAACAAGAGGGGTTCCAAGATGGCAGTGGATAGAGTGGAAGGTACACTGACACTCCCCCAGGACCAAACTTGAATTAAAAATAAAATATAGAAAAATATTTCTGAATAATTAACTGAAGAGGGCAGAGCACCCAAGGACTTAAAGCCATGAGCACATAAAGACTGATAGGAAATACAGAGGTGCAAGAAGTTTGGTGGGGCTCTATAACAACAGCTGAAAGTCCTGAGGGGTATCTCAGCTGTGGGGGCTTTCCCACTGAGAACTTTAATCTTAGCTTAGCTTCCCAGCCAAGAGCTCAAGAACTGAGTAAGGACCCCACAAGAAATCTGGCTCAAAAAACTAGCAGGGCTTCTGTCTGCCTAGAAGTCATCGCTGGAAATGCAGACACTTTCTTAAAGTGCTAGTGCACCCAGTTTTGTGTGCAGCCACTCAACTTTTAGATGAGATGCAGCCTACCAGTGTTATGCCAATGGACTTCAAACCTAGATTGTGAACAGTGCCTCCCCACTGATCTCTGGGCAGACAGGAAACCTATGGAGCTTTGCATCTGTGATTACTACTTGCCAAGTGAACAATAATGATCAGGTTTCCCATCATCTGGGTCCAGTTCCTGCTGTTTCTTGGTAGCTGAGGAGTTAGAATCATTGTAGAAGGGATTTCTGAACATTTATTCTGGTATCCATGCACTTAGAACACGACAGTGAGAAAGGAGGAGAAATTCTCCTATACTAATATTCTCTGTGGAGATGACTTTTTATGATGAGTGATGGTCCAAGCACTTGTCTCCATTTTTATCAAAGACCTTTCTTCATCTAATTGAACACAAAAGAATGCAGGAAGTGTTCCTCAAAAGAAAATCATTTTTGGTTGATGATGATATAAAAGCCATGGATTGAAACCCCAATAATCTATACTGGCATTCAGCTCTATGTCTTCCTAAGGCTCCAAACCGAATCTCTATCTGCCAGGGAAACTTGTGGGGCCATCATATCTGCACTAACATATAGCCAAGGTCACAGGGCACCTTGTACACCATCCTGAATATGTTTCAGTGTCCTCTTTTTGTTAGAGTCAAACTCAAAAGCATCAACATATGAGCCATTCCATCAAAGGCTGGAGTCACATGCCTCACTAAAACCATATGTTTCTAAATTCTAGAGGCTGGGTGGCTGCTGTGCCTTTATTTTTTGACATAAAGACCAGATGTCACATATTATTGTTTACCTTGAAACAGTTACAGCTCCTACTCAGTATGACCAGCCTCAAAATATTTAAATATTTCAGAATAATTTTGCAATTTAGTCAGATTTATTCTTCAATGTTTGACTCTAAAACTGCATCAAGTCTAGAGCAGTAAGATTTTGATTCAATTGGCACAGTAACCATAGTGTCATCTGTGTAATGAAACATTGGATAGGATATCCTGGGGATAGAAAAAGTAGTCAGGACCTCTGCAAAGTAAATGGAAACCTACAACTATAGCCCCGATACACCCTAGTATTAAAATAACAAATGTATATGCGGGTGTTGAGTGGGGAGAGAAGGGATAGGATATCCTGGGGATAGAAAAAGTAGTCAGGACCTCTGCAAAGTAAATGGAGACCTACAACTATAGCCCCGATACACCCGAGTATTAAAATAACAAATGTATATGCAAATTTCATTGAACTTTTAGTACATACACAGCTGGCAATTGGCAGCAAAACATATGCATATATGTACAATGTACTGTGTACATGAAGTTATTCAACATAAGCAATGACATTGGCACAGCAGCAGCAGCTGGAGCCCTTTATAAATATCTCTTTTTTCTTAAACAATGGTGTAACTGACAGTTTCTTTCTAATATTATTCTATTATTAAATTTTGTGGGGTAAATTGTTTAATAACATTCTATAAATTTCACTTGTACAGCTTTATAGTACAACATAGCATACTCCATTATACTATCCACCAAATTAATAGTATCCTCTGTATTCTTCTATTTGACCCTGTTTACTCTCCATATCACCCTTCATGTTATTTCTTTTTTTACATCCTCCATGACGTTTGTATTTAGACAACTTTTTTCTTTTTTTTATTTCTTTTGTCATTTTAAATAACATAGTTGAGGAAAAATATAGACTGTATCATATTATCCTCTTTATTTATGAGCAATTACACTTTGAGGCTTCACTGTGATGAGCCTTATATAAGACACAAATATCTTTGTCTATGTTTGCCCATTGAGTGAGAAGTGTCCAGTCAGCCTCTGTCCAAGTTTCACTGTGAAGGTCTTCTAATTATGCTTCTTACATGTCCCTGACTATAGTTTCAAAATAATAGCCAGATCCATAAATTGGTATCTATTTGCTTGTCTGGTCATTCGTTTTCCAAACAAAGTCAATGACTAGGTGAACTGGCCCAATCTCTGCCCATGTAATGGTTTTGTTATCTACTGTCCATCACAAATTTTAAACATTTCCTGCACACCTTTTCACTTTCTGGTTGGTTATTGATATTATGCAAAATCATAAGTAATCTAGGCCATGACTACCTTTCCTCTGTCTTATCTATTAAAGATGCATTGTATAGGAGTAAGAACCAATGGCAGTTGGGCCACTTCTTATATTATTGCTTTTGTCTTCCCCGGTTTGATCATATATGCACCACTTTAAATGTATGTAGTCTTTATCTTCATGGCTTCTTTATGATACTGTCAGTGACATCACACCCAGGTAATAAAGACAGCTCAGGTTCCATGAAAACCTGGTGATGCATGGTTAAACATTTTGTCTTTGAACTCAAGATAACTCTTTGGCACAAATCTAAGTTCATTTTCAGAAGTGATAAGAGCCTCTTGTCCAGGATATTTGCCCCTGCTAGCTGGGACTTCTTTGAGATAAAGAAGGTACAAAATGTACTAGTGATGTCCACATGAACCTCAGCCAGAAGCCACACCACTTGCCTCAATGCAATTTCTGCTCGAGCTCTGCACCTCCCTCAAACACTTTAAGAGATAACCTGGACCTAAGTTGCCCATGCTCGTTGAAAGAGAGACTTGGCAATACAGGGATAAGCTACGATTTTGGTAGCTATGCTTGGCTGTTCAAGGCTAGGGTCATGTTTGGTGGGCTAGGCTTTGTTCTCTGAGGCTCTGAGGGTTTGCTGGCAGGATCTGAGGTTTGCTAGATAATGATGCTATGCCAGACTTTGAGGCTAGCATCACTCTTTAATGATGTCACACTACACAGGAACAAGTCACATGCTATACCCCTTTGTTGGCAGTGATACTTACACTGACACTGACCTGTATGATATGATAAACACAAACCACCCCAGCCCCTTTCAACTTACTTCCATCATGGTCCAGTACAGAGAGCAGCATCTTCCGTGTACTGTTTTTATTTCAGTGTACCCCAAGTTTACACAGAATTGTAAAAATATATTTATTGATGTTTCATTGGGTTCCCATAATCAGGAATGGCTAAAGTAGCTAATTAGCATGAAAACTTTGCCTTTGTAAAACAAACCACTCCAATGTTCTGAAACAGATATACAAATATTTTAAATGGAATTTAATGTCCTAGATGAGAAATCAGCAAACTTTGTGTTACTGATAGAGATTAAATGGCTTATGGTCTCTTGAAACTCCAAGATTCTCCTCTAAGTTTAACAGCAGTCATAAACATTATGAATCCAATATGTGTTGCCGTATTTGAGTAAAATTTTATTTGTGGACACTAGAGTGTGAATTTCATATAATTGTCAAGAATTAGACTGTAAGGCATACCTCAGACTCTATATTAGAGACAGGGCAATATCCAGACAGCCAAGGTCCAAGGGTCTCACTAGGACTCTTGGAGAATAAGGACCAATTCTCCGATAGCTGCTACCCTGGATCTCGCTTGTACTCACAAAAATAGAGGCCTATGGCTCAGAAGGCCATAGCCATGAGCCTTTATCAAACTTTCAGACACAGAGGTTGGTGGACCAAGTTGTTTGGTCCCTTGGCCTTACTGGGACTATTGAAGAGAGTGGTTCAGCTATTTGTAGCTTGACTTAGCTCTTTGGAGCTAAGGTCAGCTCTGCAGGGATAGACTCTCCATTATGAGGCTCATAAGCTCAACAGGAAGAATCCAAGTCTTGGCTACATTAAAAGGATAACATTATGTTTATATTATGTTATGCTGTTCATTGACAAATCACACACTATGCTCTTGTCATGGCAGGGACAACTTACAAGTCAAACGTGGCTGAGAAACAGACTGACTAGAAGGGAACATATATGCTTTCAAACCCCTTGTGTCTTTCTTACATCTATCATGGGCATGTACAGATGGCAGCAGCTGCCATGTACTGGCTTCATTTGAGTGTACCCCCGATTCACATAGAGTTGTGAAAGTATATTTACAGACATTCCATAGTGTTACTATAATCATGAATGGCTAAATAATGGTTATTTAGCATAAAAAAGTTTTCTTTAGTGAAACAGACCTCTCCAATGTTTTTAAACAGCTATCCAAAGATTTTAAAGGGAATTATAGATTCTTGATACAATGTGCACAAGCTGTTTCTGTAACAGCCAGAAATTAAATGAGTTATAGTCTCTGATAAAACATCAATTCTCTTCTCCTAGTTTGACATCAGTAATACACAAGATGTAAAAAAAGAGATGTGTCTCTACTTAAATAGTTTATTTGTGGACACAAGGGTATTTTATACAATTGACATGAATTCTGAAGAATTCCTCCATCTCTATGAGAAATAGGACCAGGACCAGGGTTTAGGGGCCCTGAGTCTCCCTGAGACTGTCCAAGAGAATTCTGACTTCCATGCTGTGGGAGCTCTGGGCCACACTAGAACATATTTGCTTCACTAGATGTACTATACATGTTGTATTCTTCGTTTCACTACTTTTTGGAACACCGTGATTAGTCAACACTGTAGCAGTGTGAGACTTGTTAGAATTTACTTAGCTTTCCTGTCTTAGGTTGATCAGATCTTCCATGGCTTTAGTAAATTAACAAAGCCTCCTGGCTTCTGCCACCAGCGAATACAATGTTTCCTATCACATTTAGATATTACTATTGAGAGGCCTAGTTAACAAGCTATGGAATTTCGAAGACAGTAGCCAGGCAGATCTTCAAATATTCTATTTCCAGCTTTCAATAGATTTCTCTATGTATAGTGGGGGATAGTCCACATATACACTCCTAAAGCATGTAATAGAACTAAGATGACCAATCCACTTCTACATTCACACTACCTTAAACTTCTGAACTGCTTCTTCTAGTTAAATATGGAATATGGTTAATGGGCTGACTGAGTGTTTCATGATCCCAGTGACAATATCATTCACATCAGCTAGAACATTTCTGCATTATGAAATTGAGAAACAATGTAGTGTGCTTTACATCTTCAGTTCTAGGAACACCATGATTGACTAGTCAACACAGTAGGCCAGTGCCAGTCTGACTTTTTGATACTTTTATGACTTGCAGTCTTTTAATGGAATTAGATTCACCATGACTTTTGGTGGTTGCACAAGGCCCATTGAATCCTGTCACCAGGAGATCCAATATCTCCCATCTCATTTAGGTGTCTGAGTTGGGAGACTTCTGTTCTCAATATCTGGCTTTCAGAGATGTGTCATAATGCAGCTCTGCAAATATGCTGTTTCACCTCTACAATATATTTCTTAATGCATTGGTGAATGACATGCACTGTGGAGACTCACAGAATGTGGAATAGAACTCATGAACAATCCACTGGAGCATACTCTCCTCCCTAAGTTTTTAAACTCCTTTTTACATATTAAAAAAAAAATGACAGTGGAATTTCCATGCCACATTTATTGGTTTTTCATTGGATGAACTTTTCACCAAATCTTTTTAATAAACATTTAGAGGCTTTGCTAATGAAAGAAGCTGCTGGTATAAATGCATAGTCTCTGTCTGGTGGTCCTAAATTAACGCAGTCCATCTTACCTACAATTTTGTGGTTTTTACATTGCCACAGGAGAAGTCACTAGCATATTGTCCTTTTGTGTTTTCTATTGATTGTTTTTTCAGTCTATGACAAATCCTGAATTATTTTAGTTTCCTTTGATATTGGTCAAAATTCTGCAATGAATCTTTCTAAATTTTCTCACATCAGGCGGGGAACCACTGATAGAATGTAACCAATTTATGTCTTGAAGCTCTTAAAGGTGAATCTGGAGTCTTGGATATTAATTAAGTAACCCATCTCAAGTGATGACCAAAACATTTCCATGGCTATTCCTGGGATCAATAAGAAATTTTTAAGAACGTTTCTGTCACTGCCACAAACATGGAAACTAGGACGCAGCGAACACATTGAATTGCCACGGTGGCCCTCACTCCTCCATATAGTGATGCTGCAGCCCTGTGTTCAGAAATTGCCTTACTTGGTGTGAGTATGGATTCATAAGTTGGTTTTGTAAATCTTAACTATTGATTTTCTTTTTTTCTTTTTCATAGACACTGTTCCTCACTAACTCTATGATGTCTAAGGCCCTATAGCTAAACTTCTGCTGCTCTCTTTCAAAAGATGATTCAACTGATCCTTATTGAAAAAATGATAGATAACAAAAATATGTTTATTATTAAAAACTTGAAAATGTCCATTTTCTTCAGCAAGGATGTACCAGCAGTGTTATTATTTAGTTATATATTTTATTATTAAATTTGGTTGGTAACATAGTTAATTACATTATATAAATTTTACTTCCACAACATATCCATTTCTATTATGTTCTCACCACATACTGTCTAGTCTCATCTCCGGTGTTGTGTTTGACCCCTTTTTTCTCCTTGTCCTCCCTCATCCTTTTTACCTTATTGTATCCACCATGATTTCATATGATGGTAAATTTTGGTTGTTTCTTTTGTTTGTAGTTTTACATTTCTTGTATGAGGGAAAATACAGAATGTGCCACTTTTCTTTATTAATTAAATATTCCACTCTAAAGATTCACTGTGATGAGCCTCAAATGAGACAGTTATGCTGGAATATTTTTTCCACTGTGGGAGAACTGTCCAATGAACATCTGCCAAAAATGAAATTTTGAAGATTCTTCCAATTGTGCTTATTTCATGTTCCTGATTACAGTTACAAAGTAACAGTCAGGGCCATGAACCTATATCTACTTTTTTTAAATTTTTAATTTTGTTTAAAATATTACAGATGTCCCTTTTTCTCCCCAATGACCTATTCCACCAGATCCCATCCCTCTCCCAGTCCCTCTCCCCACCATTGTCCGTGTCCTTGGGTTGTGCATATTTGCATATAAATTCTTTGGTTACTCTCCCCCCTCAACCCAACCAACCAGTTCCATCCCTTTGACATTCATCAGTCTCATCTATATTTCCATGTCATTGAATCCATTCTGTTCATCGGTTTATTAAGCTCTTTAGATTTCACTTATAAGTGAGATCATATGATGTTTTTCTTTTACTGTCTGGCTTATTTCACTTAGCATAATTTTATCCAGGTCCATCAAGACTTCCCCAAAGGGTACAAGATTCTTCTTCTTTACAGCTGCATAGTATTCCATGGTGTAAATGTCCCACAGATTTTATCCACTCATCTACTTTTGGGCACTTGGGCTGTTTCCAGATCTTAGCTATTTTAAACTGTGCTTCTATGAACATCAGGGTACATATATTCTTTCTGTTGAATGTTTCAGGATTCTTAGGATACATTCCTAGGAGGGGAATCACTGGGTCAACAGGTAGCTCCAGTTCTGATTTTTTGATGAACCTCCAAACTGTTTGCTGTAGTGGCTGCATCAGTATACATCCCCACCTGCAGTGTACTAGGAATCCCCTTTCTCCATATGTTCCCCAGCACATGTCGTTTGTTAATTTGTTCATGGTAGCCATTCTGACAGTTGTGAAGTGATACCTCATTGTGGTTTTAATTTGCATCTCTCTGATGATTAGCAACATTGAGCATTTTCTCATTTGTCTCTTGGCCATCTATATGTTTTCTTTGGAGAAGTGTCTATTAAAGTCCTTTGCCCATTTCTTAATTGGGTTGTTTGTATCCTCTTGCTGAGTGCTATGAGTTCTTTGTACCCTTTGGAAATTAGTCCCTTATCAGATACATCCTTGGAAAATATGCTTTCCCAGACTGTGAAGTTCTGTACTGTTTTCTTTTGCAGTACAGAAGCTTTTTAGTTTGCTGTATCCCCATATGGTTATGCTTTCATTTCTCTTGCTCTAAAAGATGTACCAGTGAAAAGTCCACTAAGTAGGATATCTGTAACTTTACTGCCTATGTTTTCTTCCAGAATATTTATGGTTTCATGACTTCCATTTAAGTCTTTTATCCATTTTGAGTTTATTTTTGTGTATGATGAATGTTGGTGGTCTAGTTTAATTTTTTTGCATGTATCTGTCCAATTTACCCAGCCCCACTTATTGAAGAGACTGTCTTTACTTCATAGGATACTCTTACTCTGGTACAATATCCACAAATCAATAAATGTGATACATGACATAAACAAAATGAAGGACAAAAATAATATGATCATATCAATAGATGCAGAAAAAGCATTCGACAAAATCCAGCACCCATTTCTGATAAAAACTCTCAGCAAAGTGGGAATAGAGGGATCATACCTCAACATAAGAAAAGACATATGTGACACAACTACAGACAACATCATACTCCATGGGCAAAAACTAAAACCATTTTCATCAAAAAAACCAGAACAAGACAGGGATGTCCACTTTCACGATTCTTATTCAACATAGTACTGGAAGTCCTTGTGATAGCCATCAAACCGGAAGAAAACATAAAAGGCATCCAAACTGGAAAGGAGGAAGTAAAACTGCCATTATTTGCAGATGACAGGGTATTGTACATAGAAAACCCTAAAGACTCCACCGAAGTACCACTAGATTTGATAAACAAATTTGGCAAGATAGTTGGATACAAAATCAACATCCAGAAATCAATGGCATAATTATACACTGACAATGAACTTTCAGAGAGGGAAACTAAAAAAAGCAATACCATCTAACATTGCAACTAAAGAAAAAAATAAGATACATAGGAATTAACTTACCCAAGGATGTAAAAGACCTATACTCAGAAAACTACATGACACTAAAAAGAGAAATACCAGAAGATACAAGCAAGTGGAAGAATATACCATGCTCATGGATTGGAAGAATTAATATCATTAAAATGTCCATACTGACCAAAGAAATTTATAAAATTCAATGCAATTCCCATTAAAATACCCACAGTATATTTCACAGATATAGAACAAACATTTTGAAAATTTATATGGAACCAAAAAGGACCCTGAATAGCTGCAGCCATCTTGAGAATAAAGAATAGAATGGGAGGGTTCACATTACCAGACTTCAAACTGTATTACAAAACCATTGTAATCAAAATGGCCTGGTATTGGTACAACAGGCATATAGATCAATGGAACAGAATAGAGACCTCAGAAATAGACCCACGCCATTATGTTCAGTTAATATATCCACTTTCATATCTGTTACTTGTCATTCAAGCCAAGTGAATGATGAATTGAACTGCAACACCTACCTATCGTAATGCATTCAATGCCCAACCTCCTGCACAAATGTCCCACAATGGTCTTTTGTGGTGCAGCTGTCTACTTTTTTGTTAGCCATTGGTATCATGTAAAATCATCTGTAGGACAGGCTAGGACATTCCTTCCTCAGTCAACAGATCATAGGAGATTTTACATGACCAAAGTCCCAAAGTCTAGACTGAAATACAGATCCATTGTTTTGTAGTAGGGACTGAAAACAATTGTGCCACCTCTTATATGATTGTTTTGGTCCATCCAGGTTTGATCGTGTAGTTACCACTTTATTTGAAAGATTTTTTTACATTTTTTTTTTTATTCCTCAACAAAGTTTTTTGATTTTTTTAATATTATTGCAGTTTAGATTGGAAGGGAGAAGGTGAGTGGGAGAGACAGAGAGATGGAGAAAGTATGCTGTGACAGAGACACATTGATTGGTGTCCTACCTCATTCCCCTGTACAGTGGTTGGTAAGCAAACCCACCAACCAAGAATATGTCGTGACAAAAAATTGAACCCCTCACCCTGTGTTGTCTGCCAATGTTCTAACCACTGAGTTACACCATCCAAACATAAAATAATGTACCATTTTCCCTGTACACGGCCTCTTTATGATTTCTGGGTTAACATCACAATCAGGTCATAAGGGACAGCTCAGGTTGAAAGCTAACTTGGTGGCTTATGCTTAAGCATTTCTTCTTTGAAACCACAGAAAGCTGTTGGGACCAACCTCAGTCCATTTTCAGGCTATTGATTTTCCCTTGCCCTGAACGTTTGCCCATCTAATCAAGAACTGCTTTGAGCTACAGATTGGACAGAAGAACTTGTGATGTCCAGATGGACCTCAGCCAGAGACTTAAAAACTTGTGTCACCACAAGTCTCTTTGGTGGCAAGATTTCTATGGAATTTGCCCTCTATTTTTATTTCTTTCCCAGCTCCTCCTAACCAAGTGAACAATAATGATTATGTTTGCCAGATTTCTACCATGTACCTTTCCCATTTTTCTCACATCTAGCTTGGAACCACTGAGACAAATATGTACAAATGTCCTGGGTCTCTTCACTTTGAATCTGGATTTGTGGCTATATATCAAGAAAAATCACTCATGTCTTGTGTGTTCCACTCAGAAATTTTTCACACGGACTGTCTCATCACCACAGACATTGAAACTAGAACTGAGAAAACCCTTTGGATTACCAAAGTGGTCCTCACTTTTACATCTAGTGATGCTGTAGTTAGAACTTGTCTTCTTTCTTTGACATATGGAATAATAAATTGGTTGTTTAAATATTTATGATTTTTAAAAAACAAAAATGGTAGTAAATAAGTTAATATCAATAGTAACCTTAAATATAAATGAACTACATGGCCCAATGAAGTGACATAGAGTAGCTGAGTGAATAAGAAAACAGGATCCAAATATATTCTGTCTACAACAGACCCACCTGAGAGCAAAAGATTCACTCAGGCTAAAAGTGAAGAGATGGAATAAAATATTCCATGCAAATGGAAATGAAAAGAAAGTTGGAGTAGCAATACTTATTTCTGATGAAATAGACTTCAAAGTAAAGATCATATCAAGATACAAAGATGGTCATTACATAATAATAAAGGGATCAATCCAACAGGAGAAAATAACCCTTATGAACATTTATGCACCCAATATAGGTTCACCTAAATATTTAAAAATGCCTTGGGGGACTTTCAGGGGAATATTGAGAGCAACACAATCATAGTAGGGAACTTTAATACCCTGCAGTCAGCACTAGACAGATCATCATGACAAAAAAATGAGCAGGGAAACACAGACCTTAAATGACTCACTAGACCAAATAATTTAATTGACATTTACAGAACATTTCATCCCAAAGCAGCAGAATACACATTTTTCATGAGTGTGCATGGAACATTCTCAAAAATAGACCACATGTTAGGACACCAGGCAAGTCTCTACGAGTACAAAAATATTGAAATTATATCAAGCATCTTCTCAGATCACAATCCATCAAACTAGAAATTAACCACTATGAAAAAAACTCAAAAATATTCACACATGGAGGCTATATAGCATGCCATTAAACAATAAGTGGGTTACCAATGAGATCAAGGAAGAAATCAAATACTTCATAGAAGAAAATGAAAATAACCAGACAACAACCCAAAATCTATGGGACACAGCGAAAGCAGGCCTGAGAGGAAAATTCATAGTATTACAGGCCTATCTCAAGAAACAAGAAAGAGATCTAAGGAAACATCCAATACAATAACTAAAAGAACTAGAACGAAAACAGCAAGAAAAGCACTGAGGAAGTATGAGAAAGGATATAACAAAGATCAGAGCAGAAATTAATGACATGGAGACTTTAAAAACAATACAAAAAATCAATGAAACCAAGAGCTGGTTCTTGAAAAGAAAAATAAGATTGATTCACATTTGGCCAGACTCACCAAGAAACAAAGAGAGAGGACTCAAATTCAAAATTCAGAAATGAAAGAGGCGATATAAAAACGGACCCAACAGAAATACAAAGGATTGTAAGAAAATATTATGAGCAACTATATGTGAACAAAGTGGACAACATGGGGGAAATGGACAAATTCCCATAAATATAAAACCTTCCGAAGCTTAATCAAGAAGAGGCAGAAAACCTGAATAGGCTGACAACAACTAATGAAATTGAAACAGTAATCAAAAAACTCCCAGCAAACAAAAGTTCTGGACCAGATGGATTTACAGGTGAGTTTTACCAAACGTTCAAGGAAGATTTAACACCTATTTTATTCAAACTATTCCAGAAAATTCAAGAGGAGGGAAACCCCCCAAACTCTTTCTATGAGGGCAGTATCATCCTAATCTAAAGACCAGATAAAGACACTACAAAGAACGAAAATTATAGGCCAATATCCCTGATGAACATTGGTGCTAAGATCCTCACTAAAATACTAGCATAGCAGATCCAGCAATACACTAAAAAGATCATAAACCACGACCAATTGAGATTTATTCCGAGGATGAGAGGCTGGTAGAAGATCCACATATCAATAAATGTGATATATCACATAAACAAAATGAAGGACAAAAATTATATGATCATATCAATAGATGTAGGAAAAGCATTCAACAAAATCCAGCACCCATTCCTTGTAAAAACTGTAAACAAAGTGAAAATAGAGGGATCATACCTCAACATAATAAAGGCCATATATGACAGACCTACAGCCAACACATACTCAAAGAGCAAACACCAAACCATTCTCATGAAAAATAGGAACAAGAGAGGGATGTCCCCTTTCACCACTCTTATTCACAATAGTACTAGAAGTCCTAGCCACAGACATCAGATGGGAAGAAAACAAAAGGTATCCAAATTTGAAAGAATCATTATTAGCAGATTACAAAATATTATACATAGAAATCCCTAAAGACTCCACCAAAGTACTACTAGATTTGATAAACGAATTTGGCAAGGTAGCTGGATACAGAATCAACATCTGGAAATAAATGGCATTCTTCAACACCAACAATGAAATTTCAGAGAGACAAACTAAAAAAACAGTATCATTTACCTTTTCAACTAAAAAAAGAAGTTACCTAGGAATCAACTTAACCAAATATGTAAAGAACCTGTACATGAAAAACTACGTGGCACTGAAAAAACAAATAGAGAAATATTTAAATAAGTGGAAGAATATACAATCTCATGGATTGGAAAAAATAATATTAAAGGTCCATACTACACAAAGCAATCTATAGATTCAGTGCAATTTCTATTAAAATACTAACAGCATATTTCAGAGATGTAGAACAAACATTTTGAAAATTTATATGGAACAAAAAAAAAATCCCAAATAGCTGCAGCCATCTTGAGAAAAAAGAACACAGTGGAAGGGATCACATTACCGGACTTCAAACTAGACTACAAAGCCATTTTAATCAAAATGGCCTAGTATTTGTACAACAACACACATATAGATATATGGAACAAAACAGAGACCCCAGAAATAGACACATATCATTTTGGTCAGATAATGCTTGACAAAGGGCACAAGAGCATCCAATGAAGTAAAGACAGTCTCTTCAATAAGTGGTGCTGGGAAAATTGGACAGATACATGCAAAAAAAAAAGAGACTACACCACCAATTCTCACCATACACAAAAATAAACTCAAAATGGATGAAAGGCTTAAATGTAAGTCATGAAACCATAAAAATCCTGGCAGTAAAGTCACAGATATCCCACAGAGTGACATTTTTACTGATAAATCTCCTTGGGCAAGAGAAACAAAAGAAAAACTAAACCTATGGGACTACATGAAACTCAAAAGCTTTTGCACAGCAAAAGAAAACAGCTTTCCCATTGTCTGGGAAAACATATTTGCTAAAGATGTATCTGATTAGCGGCTAATCTCCAAAGCGTACAAATAACTTATACTACTCAGCAAAAGGAAGACAAACAACCCAAATTAAGAAATGGGCAAACAACTGAAATAGACACTTCTACAAAGAGGATATACATATGGCCAACAGACACATGAGAAAATGCTCAATGTCACTAATCATTAGAGAGGTGGAAATTAAAATGACAATGAGGTATGACTTCACACCTGTAAGAATGGCTACCATCAACACATCAACAAACTTGTGCTGGTGAGGACATAGAGAAAGGGGAACCCTAGTACACTGCTGGTGGGAATGCAGACTGGTGTAACTGGTATGGAAAACAACATGGAGGTTGCTCAAAAAATTAAAAATGGAGCTTTCTTTTGACCCAGTGATTTCACTTCTAGGAATATATCCTAAGAATCTTGAAACATTAATCATAAAGAATATATGCACTCCTATGTTCATAGCAACACAGTTTACACTAGCTAAGATCTGGAAACAGCCCAAATGCCCGTG
The DNA here is from genome assembly GCF_964146895.1 of Miniopterus schreibersii. NCBI lineage: Eukaryota > Metazoa > Chordata > Mammalia > Chiroptera > Miniopteridae > Miniopterus > Miniopterus schreibersii. Next base: position 16,032,144 of record NC_138120.1, on the reverse strand, counting down.
AGTACATGAGTGGATAAAAAAGCTGTGGGACATATACACCATGGAATACTACACAGCTCTAAAGAAGAAGAATCTTGTACCCTTTGGGGAAGTATTAATGGACCTGGAGAAAACTATGCTAAGTGAAATAAATCAGGCAGAGAAAAACAAACATCACATAATCTCGCTTATATGTGAAATCTAAAGAACTTAATAAAGTGAACAGAATAGATTCAATGACATGGAAGCATATATCAGACTGACACATGTCAGAGGATTGCAGGAGGGAGCATAAATGGAAGGGGAGAGAGTAATCAAAAAGTTATATGAATATATGCACCAAGGATATGGACAATGGTGGGTAGAGGGACTGGAGAGGGGCAGGGGCTTGAGTTGGAATGGGTCAATGGGGGGAGAAAAAAATCTGTAATATTTTTTAAAAATTAAAGTAATAAAAAATTTATGATATTCTTTTCATAGGTGCTTTTCCTCAATTAACTGTCTGATCACTGAAACCATACAACATAGTTTTTATGGTCCAGTATCAACAAATTATACACCTGATCCTAGGAAACAAAAATTTGTTCATATTATTCAATAACATAAAAATGACACTTCCTTTGTTAAGATAGAAAGTGACAAATATATTTGTAAATTTATTTAAATATTAATTAGTGGTGTATAACTTTGTTAACATTTTATGTCCCTTGTAAACCCTTATAGTACAACATAGCTTAAACCATTATGTGCTCACCACCCAAAACCTACTCATCTTGTATGTGTCTCAAGTTGTCCTGTTCATACTCTCTCATGCTTTTCCCCCTCTGACAACCAGAAACAAACATGGTTTCTTCTGTGAATAGGTCATATTGTTTGTTTCACATTTTCTTCATATCTTTTACACTCCACAGATTGGAGAAAATACATAATGTGCCAAAGTGTTCTCTTGATTAGTGAAGCTCTCCCATTAATATATTACTATGTTTTTGCCTATTGAGTGAAAACCATCCACAACTCTCCCCAAATTTCAATGTGAAGATTTTTCAATCATGTTTATTTTATGGGCCATACTATTCATGGAAAATATTTGCCAGAAGTGTGAATCAGCCAAAGATGCCTATCTCATCATATGTCATCCACACAAAGTGAGTGATGAGTTGGACTGCTCATTATCCTGCCAATTGTCATGGATTCATTACCCACTGTTCCTCAAGTGTATTTACAGATTATGTTCATGTTTCAGCTGCCAGATATCCAGAATTTTGTTGATATTATGGTAAATTACTTACAAGTCAGGCCACATCTTCCCTTGCTCTGTCAACAGGTCATCGGGAGTATCTCATGAGTCCAAAGACTGCAAAAGGGATCAAATTTTTAGCAATAGAAATGAGGGTAATTGTGAAAGTCTTTATGTAACAGTTTTCTTCCTACATGGACCCACTAAGATTATTCATGTGACTCAGGATGTAAGAACACTGTGGAAGGTCTTTGGTGACCTGTGTTTTGGTCTCCATGCTCTTTCTTAGGACACTAAGGTAGCAGAAGATAGGTAAACTAAAATGCTTGTTTCCTGGGTCCAGATGATTTTGTAAGTTGAGTGTTGGTTCAACCACGTGGCTCTGTTTTTATGAAGGGATACCATTTACCCAATTTGACTTTAAAAGGAAAAACAGTTGTTACTCAAAAGGAAAATAGTTGTTTGAAAATAATATAAATATATTGGTTGAAAATCTTTAGCATCTACACTGTGATACAACAACAGGTCTTTGTAAAGCTCCACAGAAAAGCTGTACCTGCCAGGGAAACATGGAGGACCACGGTGTGTGCTACAGTATACATGGCTCAAGTACCAGAGCAGCTAGTACAGCAGCCTTGACATGAAAGAGTGCTGTTTTGGTGGGGGATCCAACTGTAAATGAGCAGATGTTCAGGTCACTCCATAAATTCACAGGATTCATATGTTCCAATGTGTTATATGCTGTCTCTAAAAACCAGACACCCACTTGGCACTGTGCTGCCATCTTAGTTGCAGGTGGGGCCTGATGTCACAAATTTTAGTTTACCTTGAGAAAGTTACCTCACCTCATGAAAACCACTGAACCCAAAAATATTTCATAGTGAGAATAATTCTAAATGTTAGGCAGGTATATTCTTCAACCTCTAACTTTAAAAAAATATAAAATTTAAAGTAGCACTCTTTCCCATCACCAGGTTCAGTCAGCAGAACATGATTCTTCTAATCAACTAGGGGAAAGGACATTCTCTGGATGGGAAAGGCAGAGAAAACCTCTGAAAAAGACATTAGGCTATAAATCTGATAAACTGCAGAGGTAAGATAATATATGTGTTGGCTTTGCCAGTTGAGAGAGAGCAAATTTGTTTGAAATTTGGAATCATTTGGCCATAAATTTGGCAAATATGTGTACATTGGTGATATGTACATTGAATTTAATCAGTGTAATCACATTGCACTGCAGCAGGAGCTGGAGTCACTCATACTTAAAATGTGGGTGAGTTAAATGCCATTTTCTAAGTTGTTTCTCCTTTTTTTATCCTCTCTCTTACCCATTCACCACTGCTCCACCTTTTCTACCCCTTTTTTTTTTTTTTTTTTTTTAGTATATCTTTATTGATTTCAGAGAGAGGAAAGGAGAGGGAGAGAGAGAGATAGAAACATCAATGATGAGAGAGTCATTGATTGAGCCCGCAACCCAGGCATGTGCCCTGACTGGGAATCGAATCCAATCGCTTGGATTCTAGGTTAACTCTCAACCGCTGAGCTACACCCTGCCAGGCTCTATTCCTTTTTTTCTCTTCTCTCCTTCTATTTCTTTTCTTCCTCCTCCACTTTCTCTTCCCTCGACCTCTCCTCTTCCTCCTCCTCATCCTTCTTTTTACCCTGCTTTTGCATAAGGCAAATTAAAACGGTAATGTAGATGGGGTCAAATTGGCATTCCTGCATCTTTCTAACCCCCTGATGAAGGCACAATCTTCTAGTAATCAGTTGAGTATGAGATGTAGCTCTTTAGTTAACACTTACTTAGGTATAGAAAGTTCTGATTAGACTTTCCCCCTGAGTAGCTCTAATTCCTCAGTAATCCATTGTGGGTGTTCATTCTACTGCTATGGCTATTTTAGTTACATATTCAAAAACTGGGAATTAAAGGGAGGTGTCCAAATATATTTGTACCTACTTCAAAAAGTTCCTGAGCTAAAACTCATTCATAAGCAGCTGACTATCAAACTACCCTTGCCTTGTTAAAGGGCCAGAGTAAAATTTTGGTTTCTGAGAAAGTATCAGTTCAGAGCCACTGTTCTGTAGTTGCTGAATTATCCCTGTTTTCTTCCAAGGAGATAGTTACCCTGCTTAAAAAAAAATTAGTCAAAAAGTCTATAAGTCCCTTGGGAAAAAGCAAGAAGTAGACTTAACAGTATACATTTTTGTTGTCTGTTCTGGGTCTTTTCTAGAGCCTCTAGCATTTTCTTCAATTAAGAATTCTGGGTGTGTAAATAGGCTCATGTTCTGTATATGATTACTGGGTTCACTGACTTTTTATGATTCCAGTGAAACCATGGTTCACTTCATATAGAACATTGCTACTTCAGTAGGTATAGGAATAATTTGCTGTTCTTCCTGTCTCTGCTTCTAGCAACACCATGATTATTTAGCCACCATGGTGGGTCTGTGCTAGTCAGACTCCATAATGATCCTTTGATTTTCAGAAATTTAGGATGATCAAAACTACTATGAGTTTGATGTTGAACAATGCTCATTTGTCCATGCACCCAGAGGATACAATTTTTTCCATCACATTTAGATTGTTTGATTGAGAGACTTCGGTGATCAATGGCGTTCAGATAGGTTTCACCACAGAGCTGTGCAAATATTTCATTTCCTCTCTTCATAATATTTCTCAGTGTGTAGGTGAAAGGTAAGTCATTTGCAAAGTCAAAGAGTATGAAATAGAACCCTTATGAACAACCCTCTGAAATATTCTCACCTCCCTAAGCTTTTGAATTGCTTCATCAACAGTAAAATAAGAGATTGTGGGAATTACCATATCACGCTCATTGGAAGCATTTTTTTTTTTTTTCAGCTAAACATCCAAATAATCTTTGATTCCTTTTGAAATGACCCAAGCAGCAGCTATAAATGCACAGTCTCTGTCTGGTGGGCCCATATTAATAAGTTCCCTCTGATTTAAATTTATGTTTAATTACCCTTGTCACCAAACATTAATAATTTCACACATATTCCATATTGTTTTGACTTTGTAAATTACTAATCCCTCATAGTTCTCCAAAGAGTATCACAACACCTGATGTGTCATATTATATCCCTCACTTTTATTGCCTTGCTGGGATTTGAGTCAAGTAAAGGTAACAATTGCCACAGGAGAGGTGGTTGATATTTTTACCCTTATATGTTTTCTCTTTCACAATCTTCGAGTCTAACAAATCCTGAATTATTCTACTTTCCTCAATATCAGTTGCAACTCTACCATGGAACGTTGCAATTTTTCTCACATCTGATTTAGGAGATTTGAGAAAAAATTCACTTTATGTCATGAAGCTCTTGAAGGTGGAATCTTGGATATGAATAAAGAAACCCATCCATGACTGCTGTTCTGGACCAACTAGAATTATTTCAGAAAGCCTACTACTTTGGACCTTTGAAGGAATGCAATTCACCTGCTTTTTGTGGATAGACCTCAGCCCAAGGCTGGAGTCATTGCTTCACCACTTCTCTGGGCACACAGGATGCCAGTGGTGCTTGGTATCAAGTATCAGTACTTGCCCATCTCTCTATAACCCAGTGAATCATAATGATCATGTTTGTCAGTATTTTGGTTGGTTTCCTCTTGTTTCTCAGTAACTCAGATGTAGGAAAGTTCTGGAGGGGTTTTCTGCCCTTTTTTCTGGTCTCAGTGCACTGTCAGTCAAAATGATACAGTGAGAAAAGAGGAAAAATGCTTCTATGTAGTATTCTGAGTGGTGATGATTTTTTATGTTGATTGTCCAAATGCTTGGTTCCATTTTTATGAAACAGGGTTTTTTTTTGTCCAATTTTACTCAAAAGAACACCAAGAAATGTTCCTCAAAAAAACAACTAATTTGGTTGATGATATCAACCACTTGGATGAAAACCCCAAGCATGTATACTGGGAATTGCCTCAAGGTCTTCCTAAGGTTCCAATTAGAATATCTAATGGAAATTACAATTTTCATGGAAACTTTTGGTGCCATCACATCTTCAGTAATATGGCCCAATTCACAGAGCATCTTCTACAGCAGCCAGAACATTTCAGTTCCCTATCTTTGACTGAGCTTTGGATATATACAGAGTAGGCAACTGGCAGAAAACCAAGTGCATATATTCACAATGTGATATGTACATTGAAGCTATTCAACCAAAGATGATATTGGTACAGCAGCCATAGCTAGAGTCACTTAAAGTTTTCCTTAACTCACTGCCATTCTCTAAGTTATTTCTTCAGCTTCCACATTTTTTCTTCTCCCCCTCCTTCTCCTTGTTCTGCAGCCTTACTCTCCCAGTAATTTGCCCTCTCCTTTAATCCCTCCTTTTCCTCCCCCTCCTCCTGCTCCATCTACCTTCCCTCCCCTTTAGCTCTTATGTGTTCTCCTCCTTCTCTTTCTTCACCAATTTCTTTTCTTTCTCCTTCCTTTTCTCTTTTTTCTCCTCCTTCATCAACATATCCCCCTTCTCCTCTTCCCACTCATATTTTTTCTCTTCCTCCTTTTCTTCCTCAGCCACCACCTCCTCATTCTCCTGCACCTGCCCCTTCTTTTTTGCTCACCTCCTCCTCCTCAAATGCCTTTGTATTTTCTATTTCCTCTCCCCTTTCTCCAACTCCTCTTCCTTCACCTCTCTCTCCTCCTCCACCTCTTTCTCCTCCTTTGGTACAATCCAAATAAAAGTTTCATGGATATATGCTCCAATCAGCCAGATAACCTGCATCTTTTGAAAACTTGATGTTGGTAGAAATCTCTAATATACAACCATGTTTGGAATATAGCTTTTATTTAAAAGTTCTTTAAGTTTACACAGTACTATTGGCTTCTATTTAGATGTTCAGCATATTGCAGCCCTCAATCTTCAATAACACAGAATTGGTATTTATTTATTCCTATGCTATGGATATTTCACTCATGCATTCTAGGACCAAGAGAAGCCACAAAAGTTATGCATTTTCATTTTAATTCACTTTGAATTTGCTCTGAGCTAAAATTTCACTGGTCACTGCATCTTCAATATCTCCTAGTCTTAGTGGAGGGCCACAGTAATTTTTGGTTTCTAAGGCCAATTTCAGGTGGGAACCAATGTTCTGTAGTCCCTGAATTACATGGTTGTTTGGTTTTCCTCAAATAAAGAATTTCACTGGAAAAATTATCTATGGGTTACAGGGGAAAGTCATGAACTTTGGTTAACAGTAAAAAAAGGTTTTGCCTGTTGGACATTATTCTCAAAAGGATCTGTGTGTTTTTTTAATTAAATAATATGGGTGAGTCAACTTGCTATTGTCAGGGATTGGTTATGGGCTGATGAAACATTTATATGATTTCACTGACAATTTTTTTTACATCACCAAGAATTGTTTCCCTTCAAAGAACAATAATTAATGGTATGGGCTTTCTCTCTTAAGTTCTAGGAACACAATGATTTTTAAGCAACACTGTCGGTCAGTGACAGTCAACGTCTTTAGATTCCACTTGCATTTTTTGTCTTTTAAGGTGATAAGATCTACTGTGATTTTAAATATTGGTAAAGCCCTTTTGAAGATCCTGCCTTTAGAGGATACAATATCTAGCATCCCATAGAAATTTTATGGATGAGAGGCCTCAGGTCCCAATGTCTGGCCTTCAGAGAAGCATCATGACACAACTTTTCAAATAAGCTCTTTTCAGTCTTAACCATGTTGGCTCAGTGTTTAAACTATTGGCCTGCAGACAGAAGGGTCCAGGTTTCAATTTTGGCAAATGGCATGTACCTGGCTTGCAAGCTGATTCCTGGGCACCAATCAAGGTTCGTGCATGAGACAATTAATCTATGTGTCTTTCTCACATTGATGCCTCTCTCTTTCCCATTCTCTCTGAAAGCAATAGAAAATATATCCTCCAGTTAGATTTTTTAAAAAAGGCTCTTCCCACCCTTAATTCTATTTCTTAAAGTATTGATGAAAGATATGCCATTTGGACAATCCCACTGTGTGCATGAACTCGTCTGATTTAAAATTACACCTTCTAAGCTTTTGAATGCCTTTTCAAAACAAGATACACTGAGAATTGCTACATCACATTTACTGGGATGTCATTGGAGGCATTTTCAGCCTCACAAACCAGTACATTTTTAGAGATTTCTCCAGTAACTCATACTACAGATATAAATGGGGAATCTCTGTCTGCTGAGCCCAAATTAATAAATTTTTCCTCATACAAATTTACAAATTTTTTGAACTTTCTCCCACATGTATTCACATATATTCCATAGTTTTCTACTCATGTAAAGTACAGGACTACTCTATAATTTTCTCAAGGACCACATTTTGCTTCACACCTGAGGGTCCTTTTGAGCCTACTCAAGGTGGAGACAGCCAAAAAACAGGTGACTACCATTATTACTCTTGTGATTTCACACTTGTATATATTTCCAGTCTGTTACAAATCTGGAATTATTCTGGTTCCCTTGAATATTGGTTACATCTGTACAGTAAACTTTTGAATTTTTCTCATATCTAGTTGGAACCATTGAGACAATAAACAACTCATAACCTCAATAGCTTGAAAGCTGAATCTGGCATTTTGTTTATGAATTATGTAAGCCATCTCAAGCAATGATTAATAACATATTGTTGTCTGCTGCTGTTAACCACACAGGATTTTTTCAGAACACCTGTGTCATCATCACAGAAAAAAAAACCCTAGACACCAGGAAGACTATGGGAAGGCCATAGAGGTCCTCAACCTTCAATTTAGTGTTTCTGTGCCCACTATTCTGAAATTGTCCTGTTTGGTTGGAGTCTGGAATTAGAAGTTGGTTTTGTAATATTTAAACTTTGATTTACTTTTATTTTCATGAATACTCTTCTTCACTGTCTGATGACTAACCCCATGCAGCATATCTAATACCCAGTCTCTATAGTTGATTTTCCTTATCCTTATTAAAACAAACTATACCTAAACAAAATATATTTATATTATTTAAAAGAAAAAATAAATTTTTATTCTTTTCTTGAACAAAGGTGTGATTAACAAACATTCTTTGTAAAATTATTTTCTTAATAAATTCCGGGGCTTAACATGGATAATAACATTATATAAATTTCACTTGTGCAACTTGATAGTAAAACATAGCATACTTCATTATGTACTCTACCAAATGCATAGTATCCTCTGTCATCTTGCATTTGACCTCTTTTCTCTCATCATCCCTCATGTTTTTTCATTTTACATAATCATCATGATTTGGTCTGTATGTAGACCATTTTGTTTGTTTTTTGTTTGTTTTACTTTATCTTCATTGGTGAAAATATTACAGATGTCCCTTTCTTGTTTGTTTCCTTCATGGTTTCACATTCCATAGACAAGTGAAAATATAGAATGTGCCAATTTTTCCTCTTGATTTATGAAAAATTTCACTGAGTCTTCATTGTGATGAGCCTTATATGAGAATCAATATATTTTTGCCCATTGAGTAAGAAATGTCCAACACACTTTTCCCAAATGTCATTTTGAAGGATCTCCAATTATGCTTTTTAATTTCCCTGACTCTTGTGGCAAAACACTGGTCATAGCCATGAGTCAGTATCTCTTTGCCTATCTGGTAATTTGTCATCCAAGCCAAGTCAATGATGAAGTAAACAGGCCCAATCTCTGCCCAGGTAATGCTATTGTTACTTACTGTCCTTCACAAATGTTCAGGAATTTTATGTCCTGCTATAGCTTTCCACTTTCTGGTTTGTCATTGATATTGTGCAAAATCATCAGTGTTCTAGACCACAAATGTTTTTCCTCTGTACTCTGAATGACAGATATTTTGTATAGCAGTAGGGGTGAATGACAGCTGAACTACCTGGTATTATTGCTTTTGTGCTGCCAGATTTAATAATATAAACCACTATAAATGGATGTAGCCATCCTCTTCATGACCTCTTTATGACGCTGTGGGTGACATCACACACAGGTTATAATGGAAAGGTCAGGTTCTATGGTAAGTTGATTGCCCACAGTTAGTCATTTTGTCTTTGAACACAAGAAAACTCTTGGGCACAAATCTAATTCATTTTAACAGTTGATGACAATCTTTGCCCTGAATATTTGTCCCTCCTAGCTAGGACTGCTTTTAGATAAAGTCACAAAACCTAATAGTGGTGCCAACATGGACCTTAGCCAGAGCTTGGAACACTAACCTCTATACACTTTTCTGTGGAGCCAAAAATCTCTCTGGACTTGGCCTCTAGATTTACTTTTTACCTCCCTCCAACTCTCTGAGAGAGAGGATCACCTCCTCTGGAGTAGGCTTCAGTATTTTGGCCTAGGCTCAATTCTCCAAGTATTAAAGTTTCTCTACCTCTAGAATAGACTCAGGCTAGCCTACACTCTGAAGTTAGAATCTGTCTTTAGCATTGTCACAGTGCAAATTGCCCCATCACACACTTTGTTCTTATGTTGGCAGTAGCAACTTGCAATGATTCTAAAAGGTCTGTGCACCAAACTGGCCTGCAAGAAAAATACGTAAATTCCAAACCCCCAAATTTTCTGAGTCCAATAATGGGATATGCCTACACAGAGAGCAGAAGCTGCAAAGGGTTGGTTATATTTGAAATGAATGTAATACAACTTTACATGGAATGATAAAAACATATTTACAGGTGTTCCATAGTGTTTCTGTAATCAAGTACGTTTGAAGAATGGCTAATTAGCATGGAAAAGATTGTATTTAGTGCAACAGATCTTTCTAATGTTCTTAAACAGCTATGCAAAGATTTCAAAAAACATTCAAGATCCTAGATCAGAGGTAGGCAAGTTTTTCTGAAACAGTCAGAGATTACATGACTTATGGTCTATGTTAAAACTCCATTTCTCTCCTCATTGTTTCACAGCTGTCATACACGATGTGTATACAGATAGATCTGACAGTACTCAAATAAATTTTATTTGTGAACACTAGAGTGAGAATTTAATAATTGTCATGTATTAGGCAGCAAGACATACATTTTACTCTATGAGAGTGGCTCATGTGAGGTTGCTGGAGTTCTGTGCCAACTCTTTGAGCGAGATGTCATGGTACTACCTTGCTGGGGACCTAGGCCTTGCCCATACACTCTGAAAGAGAAACTTAGATTTTTCAGGGATAGGATAGGCATTTGGGGAATAGGCTGGGATATTTGGGGCTAAGATTTGCTCTCCAAGGCTAGAAGGCTTGACTGGATGGCTCTCAGGTTGGCTAGAGTGATGTTAGCACAAACTTTAGGCTAGCAGCAGTCTTTAATGATGTCATGTTGCACAGGGACACGTAATATGCTTTGTTATTGTGCTGGCAGTGGAAATTTACAATGAGTCTGAAGGGCCTGTGCACTACACTGAGCTGTATGTAAGAGACATTCATTCCAACCCTTACCACCAACTTCTGACTTCCATCTTGAGCCAGTACAAATATCAGCAGCTACTATGTAGTGATTTAATTTCTGTGTATCTCAAGTTTGCATGGAATTATAAAAAACATATTTATGTTTCTTCCATAGTGTTCCTATAGTCAGGAATGGCTAAATAATGACTAATTAGCATGAAAATATTGTATTTACTGAAACAGACTTCTCCAAAGACATTAAACAGCTCTAGAAGATAATAAAGGGAACTTAAGGTCCTAGATGAATAGTGAGCAAGTTTTTTCTGTTACTGCTGACAATTAAATGGCTTACTGTCTCTCTTGAAGCTCCAAGTCTCCACATAGTTTAACAACATAGACAATCTGTAATCCAACAGGTATTGCTGTATTCAAGTGAATATTTATCTGTGGACACTACAGTGTAAATTTCATGTAACTGACATGTATTAGGCTACAAGTCAATACTCAGACTGTATGATGGGAGGATGAGTCCCTGGATAACAGAGCCCTTGGACTTGCTCAGACTCTTTGAGAGAGAGGCCCTTGACATAGGCTGCTTTCACCCTGAGACTTGCTCATACTCTCTGAGAGAGAAAATTATCTCTTGGCTCTTTTGGGTGAGGCTAGGTTCTTTGGGGTGATGCTAAGCAGCTTAGCACTAGGTTCAGCTACTCTGTGCCAAGGTTGGCTCTTTGAGGCCCTGGCATCTGATTGACTGACTCTGAGGCTGACTATGCTCTGTGGCTAGAACAGACTCCAAATTTAGTACTTCTTTAATCATGTCACCATGCACATTGACAAGTCACATGCATATTTCTTGCTTTGGAGGTAGCAACTTAAAATGAGTCTGAAGTGTCTGACCAACAAATTGGCCTGCAGGGAACAGACCCCCTATTCTTTATGCGTTCCACCATGGGGGTGTACACAGACCAGCAGCTTCTATAGGCTAGTTTCATTTGACTGTACACCTTATTTACGATACATTAGGAAAATAATTACTGACATTTTATAGTGTGCCAGTCACCGAGAATGGCTAAAAAATGGTTAGTTAGAATAGAAATGATTGACTTTTCTGAATGAGGCCTCTCCAAATTTCTTAAACAGCTGTTTAAAATTGTAAATGCAATTCAGATCATAGACCAGAGACCATCAAGATTTTTTAGCAACAGCCAGAAAATAAATGGATTATGATTTCTGTTGAAACCCCAATTCTCTGCTCAGAGTTTGACAGTAGTCATAGACAGATTTATTTAAACCAATAAATCTAGCTTTATTTAAATAACATTATTTGTAGACACTACAGTGTGAATTTCATAAAATTGATATGTACTAGGCAGCAAAGCATAAATGGGGATCGCCAAGATAGAGGAGGCCCTTGAGCCAATGTGACTGGGATCTTGGTGCTCAACAAGATTCTTTGAGAGAGAATCCCATGGCGTAGGCTTACAGGGCCCTGGGCATACTCCAAATCTCTGTGAGACACTAAGCTCTTCTTGGCTAGCCTTAGCTCTTCAAGGTTAGGCTCCACAATTCAGTGTTACAAAGGGTTTTTCAGAACTATACTAGCATGTCAGGGCCAGGTTAAGATTTTCTGGCATATGCTCAGCTTTCACACGCTCCAAGCCTAAGCTAGACTGTATGGCTATGTTATACTGTGAGGCTAGTTTCAGTGTTTAATAAGGCTATGATGAACATTGACAGGTCACATGGTTTGTTCTTATTTTGGCAAGGGCAACTTACAATGAGTCTAAAGTGGCTGAGCACCAGACTGGCCAAAAGCCAACAGATACTCATTATAACCCATGATTTCTTCTTAGATGTATCATGGGCATGTATAGGGAGCAGCAGCTGCTCTATACAGGTTTCATTTGAGTGTACCCCAAGCTTACATGAAATTATGAAAACATAGTTGCAGATATTCCATAGTTTTATTATAATCAATAAGGGCAAAAGATTGGCTAATTAGCATAGAAAGTATTGTCTTTAGTGAAACAGACCACTCCAATGTTCTAAAACAGCTACTCAAAGATTACAAAGGGAATCCAAGATCCTAGATTAGAGGTAAAAAATAATTTTCTGTAAGAGCCAGAGATTAAATAGCTTATGGTCTCTGTTAAAGTCCAATTCTCTTCTCCTATTTTAATATCAGTAATGTAAAATATATAAACAAGGAGATGTGGCTCTATTCAAATAAATTTGTATTTGTGGACGCAACAGTAAAAATTTCATGGAATTGGCATGGATTCAGCAGTAAGGCATACCTCAATCTCTATGATAAAGAGGACCGGGACCAGAGTTCAGGGGCTCTGGGCCTCCCTGGACTGTCCAAGAGGTAGACCAGGTGAAAGGATGTGGGAGTCCTGGGCCAGACTAGGAAATTTGTGCTTCAATATATCAAGGATGAGTATAGTGTGCTTGTTTTCCTCAATTCCTGAAAAACCTTAATTGATTTGCCAACACTGTATGTAGCACAGTGAGACTCATTAGAATTTCCTGACTTTTAGGGTCATCAGATCTTCCTGGACTGGAGTAAATTTGTAAGACGTACTGGTTCCTGCCACCAGGAAACACAGTGTCTCATCTCACATTGAGATACTACAATTGAGAGGTTTATTTTTAAAAGTCTAGCATTTAGAAGAGAGCCATCATGTAGACCTTCAAATATGCTCTTTCTCCTTTCAATATATTTCTCCATGTGTTGGTGAAACTATGCAATGTGGATACTCCACAATAGAGTGCACAATAATCTACTCCAACATTCCAACTACTCTAAATTTTTCAACTGCTTCATCTATGATAAATCAAGAAACTTTCAGCCTTTCATGTCACATTTATTGGGCTATCATTGAATGCATTTGTCACCTACATATTCCAATAATATTTTAGAGTCTTTTCTAATGACCCAGCTGTAGATATAATTGCAGAATCTCTCTTCTGTGATGAAATTAATAAAGTATCTCTCATTCATCTTTTATGTTTATTATAACCTTATTCCCCACCAATAATTATTCCCACCTGTATTCCATATTTTACTGCTTATGTTCTTTACAGAAGTCACACTCTTTTTCCAAAGAGCACCTCAGTTTCTCAAGTGTCACACTCTGTGCCTCACTTTCAGTGTACTGTTTGGATTTTACTCTAGCCCAGGTGGCAACTGCTACAGGAGAGATCACTAATGTTATTACAACTGTGTATTTCCTCTTGGACATTTTTCTAGTGTGTGACAAATATTGATTTATTCAAATTTTCTCTAATAATGTTTACAAAGCTACTTCTACCTTTCCAATTTTTCGTGGTTTTTAAACACTTAATAGAAGCTGTAGAATAATAGAAACTAAAGCAGCAATACCAGCTATTAACAATCCCAAGAATCTTTTAGGACTCTCCGTTAATTCTTTTAACTCTTGCAATACTTCAAGTCCTTCATTAGTATACCAGTGTCCTTGCATCTTAACTGAAAGCATTACAAAAGCAGGTTGATGCAATACCAACAAATCTGGGTTTGCATTAGCACTAGATACACAATTTGTAAGGTTACAATTTACACAATTAATAGTATAATAATAAGCTAATTTCTTAATTAAGACCTTACCTAACAGTGATACATGAGGAGGAACACAGGCTAAACCTCCTTTAACAGAGTAGTTCCCATTTGGATGATTCTCATCTTTATGTCTCACTATGACAATGTCTGTGTTTGCTACTAAGTTCCATACATTAGGTTGAACTTGTCCGTGCTCTGTTGTTGGTAGAGTCTACAAAATCCTCAGCATATTTTCCATTGGGGAATCTCCAATGCCGCTCAGCTGTGGAGAAACTTTCTGCATCCAAATTTTAAAAATTAATGGTAAATAAAGAGAGCTTAAGTGTAGTATTAAGAGTAAATAAAGAGAGAGTAAGTAAAATATTAAGGGTAAATAAAGACAGAGTAAGTATAGTATGAAGATAATGTCTCTGTGTTGAACCAGATTGTCCCACCTTATTTTACTCCTGACTGTAAATCAAAATGCTCCTCTTACCTCAATTCTTCTGGCATGCACCAATCACATAAATAGGAATTCCTCACCTTACCTTAAGTTGCTTCGCCAGTACTCAGGTCCCTGTTCAGGTGCCACTTGTCAGGAACCAGCCTGAAAGATGAACAAACTTGAGTTCTCGAGTGGTGGGAATTAAAGAGACGAACATAGTTATGGGATCATGGGGGCTACCCTCCAATGAGGAGCAGCCCCAAATGGTTTCAATGCCTTTATTATATAGTAAGTAACAAACAATTAGTAATGAGGTGAGGGTGATACAAAATATTTCCTTCAAGGCTGCATGAGTGCTCTTTCAGAGTAAACACCCTGTCTCCTGCATGAGCTCAGACCTTGGTAATTATCTTTATTTTGGCTCCTAATAGGAACTTGTGGGGAGGGTTGAGTCCTTGGCTCCAGGCCCTCAGGCTATGTGGACCATGTCCAGACATATAGCAGGCTCTCAATATCAAGGGTAATTGTGGGGGGGGGGGTCGAGTCCCTGACTCCAGACCCTCAGGTGGCGTGGGCCATGTCCAGACAGGTCACTGGCTTCCAACAACCTAGGACATATCTGTATCCATAGATGGAGTATAATGTACTGTGCTTGCTGTATTCAGTTCTAGGAAAATTAGGTTTAATTGGCCAATATGGGAGGTCAGTGCCAGCAAACTCATTATATTCTACTTGGATATGCTGTCTTTAGTGATGATCAAATCTATAGTGAGTTTAGTAATTAAACAAGGCCCTTTGACCTCTGCCTGCAGGGTATCCAAAATAACCCATCACATTTATATTTTATCATTGAGAGGCCACAGTTCCAAATGTATGGCTTTCAGAGAAGAGTCAGCATTCATCTCTGCAAATATGCTGTTGCACCACTTAAACATATTTATCAATGTAATGGCAAAAGGTATGACATGTGGACACTCCCAGAGTGCCCAATAGGACTCACATGACCAATCAATTCAAACATTTTATATTCTCCCAACTTTTGAACTGCTTTTACTATGTTAAACCAAGGCATCATGGGCATTTCCATTTCATAATTTATGGGTTATCATTGAATGCATTTCTTGGCCAAACATCCCTATAAAACATTTAGAGGCTTTTTAATGACCCACACTGCATTTATAAATGCAGAATCTGTATCTGGTGGTCTCAAAGTTATAAATTCTGTCTCACAAATTTATATTTTGAAAATTGACCACCAACTTTAATTTTTTACACATATTTCATGTTTTCCTGGTTGTATAAATTACCAGACTCACATAGTTCTTACAAAGGGTAGCACCCTTACTCAGGGCTCACACTTGGCCCCTCAATTTTAGTGTTCTTCAGGGATTTGAGACTACAGTATGTGACAAACCTTGAATTATTCTAGTTTACTCCAATATCAATTGTAACTCTACCATGAACTTTTCCGTTTTTCTCACATTTGGCTTGGAAACATTGAGTAAAAAATCTATTCATATCCTGAATCTCATCAAGTTGAATCTAGTGTCTTGTGTATAAATCAAGAAACCCATCCATGTCTGCTTTTGTGGATGACTCAGCATTTATTCCTAACATATTTGTTGTCACCAAGAACATGGAATTAAAAACCAGGAAACCCTTTGGATTTCCACAATGGTACTCACACCTTCTAGTAATACTTTAGCACAATATTTAGAAAAAATTTGGAGTGATCTTTGAATTAGAACTTTGTTTATAACATTTAATGATTGATTTTATTTTACTTTCATAAACACTATTCCTCATTATCTTTCTGATATCTAATACCCTTTAGCACATGTGTACTGTCCAGTGTCAATGGTTGATTCACCAGATCATTAGTAAACAAAATAAGTAAACAAAACATGTTCATAGCGTTCAAAAATAGGAAAATATCTCTATGTTTCTCAACAGGAGGATTAACAAAATTATTTTATTTTTTTTCATTGTTTAATATTGGGTTGAAATCATTAATAACATATAAATTTTTCTAGTACAACTTTATAATAAAACATAGCATGCTCCATTATGTGATGAAAACCCATATTTTAATCTTTTCTGTGTTTGAACAGATTTACCCTCCTTATCCTCACTCATGTTTTCCCTCCCATGGTAGTCACCATGTTTTCATCTGTATGTTAGTTGATTTTGTCTGTTTGTTTCATTGGTTGCTTTTATACTTCAAATATGAGAAAAAATACAGAATGTGCCAAAACATCCCCTCCATTTAAAAAATCCATCACTTGTACACTGCACTGTAATAAACATCACAAGAGAAATAAATATATTTTTATATTTTAGGCAATTCAATGGAAAATGTTCACAAACTTGTACCCAAATTTAATTGTGAAGAATTTTTCATTTATGTTTCTTTTACACCCTTGGTTTATGTTAATATGGCCCAGAGTGATGAATAAGCATGTGCAGACATAGATGCCTATTTGTCATCCAAGCAAAGTGAATGAAGAGCTGACTTGCTCCAAACTCTTCTCATTGTAATGGTTTACTTTATCTATTTCCTGCATGGATATCCAGAAATGGTCATTCATTCTGCAGCTGTCCATATTCTGGTTGGTCATTGATACCATGCAAAATTATGTGTAAGCCAGGCCAATTCTTATTCTGACAACAGGTCATAAGGCTCTCCCCATGAGTTCTCAAATCAAAGTTGAAAGATGAATCCACTACATAGCAGAAGGGATCAAGAGCAACTGGGCCACTACTTATATAACTGCTTTTTCCTACAGTGTTGTCCCAAGTTTCATCATGAATGTAAGATTTTAAATTTATGCTGTAGTCCTGTGCATCCCTCTTTATGATTCTGTGGGTGACATCTAACCCATGTCATAATGCACAAGTCATGTTGCATGGTAATTTATTGGTATATGGTTAAGCACTTTTTCTCTTAAACTAAGGACACCCTTTAGGAAAACTCACAGTCCATTTTTAGGGTGGAGGCAGCCACTTGCCATAAAACTATTTATTGCTATCTAGGACTGCTTGGTCTTTACAGGGGATGAAAGACACCTCTGATATCCACAGGGACCTCAGCCTGTGACTGGAACCCTTCCATCCTTACAATTGTTTGTGAAACCAGTATTCCCAAGTAGTTTGGCTGCCAGGGTTCCTTCTTGCCAGTTCTCTATAACCCAGTAAGCCATGATGCTCATATCTGACATCTCACTGAAACAAGAGGAACATTTCAAAGGTGCTTGAGTCTCCCTTCACTCTCCCAGTCAGGTCACTAAAGTGAGAGAGCAGGGGAATGCTTAAGTATTATTTTTGTTGGTGGAAATAATTTTCTATTTTGATTTATGGTCCAGTCACATGGCTCATTATTAAAAAATTTCAGTATTAAAATTTTTTCTTTGCCAGTTTTACCCAAAGCAACTTGATTACCCCAGCTAGTGTGTCTCAGTGTTTGAGCATTAAACTATGAACCAGGAGTTCATGGCTTGATTCCGTCAGCGCACATACCTGAGTTGAAGGCTCAAACCCCAGTAGGGGGCACGCAGGAGGCAACCAATCAATGGCTCATCATTGATAATTCTATCTCTTTTTCCCTCTCTCTCTCTCCATTACACAATCTGAAAGCAATAAAAAAAATGAAAATAAAGAAAGAACATGAATTAGTTCCCCTAAAAAACCAAAGTATTTGTGGATGTAATCAAGACCTTGGTAAAAAAATCCTGATCATCTATAATCTTATTGATCCCAGGTCTTCCTAAGGATCCAAAAAGAATCACTCTACTAGGGATAATTGTAGAAACTGTAAACATGCTGCAACATATGGCCCTGATGTCATAGCAGTGTGTACATTAGTCTGAAGCTGCCAGAGTGCTCTCTTTTTTTAGGGCACAATGAATAAAGATATTTTCAAGCCATTCCATAAGTTTCCTGGAGCCATATGCACCACTGAGGAATATGATGCCTTGAAAATACAGAGGCCCACTGGATGTGGTATCTTCATCTTGTTTGCCTTGATTCCACAAATTATTGTTTTGAAACTGTTCCTTATCTTGCTTAAAACCACAGGGCTGAAAAATATTTCAGTGCATGAGAAGAATTCTGAATTTTAGATTTATTCCTCAACCTCTGACTTTAAAAGTACATCAAACCTAGTGTACTACAGTTCCCACTCACTAGGTCCAGTCAGCATAACATTATCCTTGTATTGGAAGTGCATGAAGGATATCCTGGGGATGGAAAAGCTGGTCAAAAGCTCTGCAATCTAGATTGAGACATAGGGCTGGATAGGTGATACACCCAATGCTCTGGCCACCATCTTGAGAAGAATATACCTCATGAACTAACAGTGAAGGTAGAACAAGATCCCTATTGTACAGGACAAAGCCCAATAAGCTAGTCCAATATGTACTGCTCCCCCTGAGTCATGCTCTGGGGAAGCATAACCCCATTACTCATTGTAAAATATTGTGTTTAAATTGTCCCTTTTTTGTTGCTATATGTCCCCCATTGTTTCCTGTAACAAAAGCTGACAACCTAACAAATTGTTGGGAACCCCTTTACCTCAGTGCCTTTGTAGTTACTGAGTATAAAACAAGAGAAGAACTAAGGGTCAGGGCTGCAGTTTGGCTCTTACTTAGGTGAGACGTCACAACTGTAGCTGCCAACCAGCTAATAAAGGCTCCAAAAATTCAAAGGCAAACTCTGGTGGTCATCTGTTGCTAGTCACACCAGAACATTTGTAGGCCCCAGCGAAATCACTCTGGCCATGGGACGGCGGACACTGCAGGTGAGGATACTCCAGTCTCCATCCTGGGTTACATGGTGGTGAATTATCTCCTCCTACATTTTCTATCCAACCATGAGAGCCATCTGGACCCACCACCAAGAGGTAAGCATGTGCTATCAGTCTTCTGTTCTATTCGGAACGTTCCTCAGTAGAACTGTCAGAGGGCTGGATGGAGTGGAACCTCCAGGTCCAGACCATCAGCCACAATGGAGGCCAGGGTGTCTGGTGTGTGCCGCTTTAGGGGGCACCTGTCTTGTCTGTCTGTTTTTTTCATTGTGATTGTGTTTGTCAAAATGGGTCAGGACAGTTGTCTCCATGTGCGCCATTACGTTTAATAAATTTAAAGATTTCCAACAGCAGGCAGCCGGCTATGGATTTGAAGTAAATGCCTTTGATCTTGAGAAATTCTGTGACTGTGAATGGCCAACATTTGCGGTAGGGTGGCCGCCAAGTGGAACCTTTGATCTGGGTATTGCCTATAAAGTACACAATAAGATTTATGGGAATCCTGGCCTTCCCAACCAAATCCCTTACATTCAGTTATGGGTTGATATTCTCACTGATAGACCCCACTGGCTAAAAAAGTGCCAGAATTTTGAAAAGAAAATAGGACAGAGAAGACAGTTCTATTAGTGGGCCCAAAAGGCAGAGAGAAGGAAAAGAGAACTCCCATTCTGCAGGACAAGAGAGGTGACTTTCCCCTCGTTCCCTATGTTCCCCCACACACACTGGCTGCTGGCCCCTAGGGGTTCCATCTCCACACTCCACAGGACCCTGAGCCCTGACACCTAGAGACCTCTTGAGCCCTCCTCACACTAGGCAGGGTTCTTCCTATGGACCTGGAGTCCCAGTAATGGAGGGAGATAATTTAGATCAGGTGGCCCTATTCTCCCCCTATGACAGGCCAGGACAACAGGGGTAGGCAGCCCTGATGGGAGGCCTTTTATGTCTTATGTCCCTTTTTCCACCAGCAACCTCTATAATTGGAAACATCACAATCCCTCTTTTTCTCAGGGCGCCCAGGGCCTGATCCCCCTCCTTGAGTCAGTCTTTTTCACACACCAGCCAATTTGGTATGATTGCCAAGAACTCTTGCGAACCCTTTTTATTTTGGAGGAGAGAGAGAGAGATAAGGCCTGAGGGCCAGAAATTAGTCCTGGGGCCAGATGGTCAGCCGACCATTGACCCCGCCGGTCTAGAGGCTGTGATCCCCAGTGGCCAGCCAACTTGGGATCCAAATTTAGAACAGGGAAAGGAGGATCTTGACAGGTTTCCCAAGACTCTCTTGAGGGGTGTCCAGGCTGCAGCCAGGAGGCCCACAAACCTCTCAAAAGTCACCGAGATGGCCCAAGGACCAAATGAAAGCGTGGCAGTAATGCTTGAAAGAGTATATGAGGCATATCGGGTCTACACCACATAGACCTGTAGGCCGCAAATAACCAACTAGTGGTCAACATAGCTTTTTAGTCCCAGTGGGCCCGCGAAATAAGAAAGAAATTACAAAAGTTAGAAGGCCTTGAGGGAAAGCTGTTCTCAGAACTGGTTGAAATAGCCCAGAATGTTTTTAATAATCAGGAGGATCAAGCCACCAACATGAATGCCAGAATGGCGAAGTTCCTATTGGTGATGCAAGGGGACAGAGGAGTCCGAGAGAGGTCAGCCAGGAAGGAGGGGAATAAAAATAAGAGAGAAGAGAAACTGAAGCTGGGCAAAAACCAATGTGCATATTGCAAGGACGAAGGACACTAGAAGTGAAAATGCCCCAAGAGGAAGATGGGCAGACCTGTCCCTGTGCTGGTAGAAGAGATGGACTGAGGATGTCAGGGCTGTGATGGTCCCTGGGTAATGTTTGGATCCCCGGGTAATGTTAGAAATAGTGGGTAAACCTGTAGACTTCCTGATTGATACAGATGACACTTTTTCAGTCTTATAGCAACCAGTCAGTTCAGTGTCAAAAGGGAAAATCCTGATTCAGGGAGCCACAGGATATGTAAAATCCTAACCCTGGAACCAAGCTCATATTTCTAACCTGGGGAATAAGACTGTTACCCACTCCTTCCTCATCATGCCAGAATGCCCATATCCCCTCCTCGATAGGGACCTCCTTAGCAAACTGCAGGCCACCATCACTTTTGCAGAAGGGGAACCGCAAGTGACATTTGAGGATCCGATGGCCCATGCCACCCCAATTCTCCTCCTAACATGTTCTCTCAAGGAGAAATACCATTTGCATGAGACACCCCCAGCTTCCTCTGCCCCTGACCACTTTCTGCAGCAGTTGAGGAAGGAGATTCCATGAGTATGGGTGGAAGGAAACCCACCTGGGCTAGCAGCCCACTGGCCTCCAATCATCATCCAACTAACTAGTGTGGCAGTACCTGTCCCCATCAGACAATACCCAATGAGTAAAAAGGCAAAGGTCCAGACTGCCAAGCACATCCAGAGACTCCAGGAGGTGGGAATTCTAGTCCCCTGTCAATCAGCTTGCAATACCTCCCTTCTCCCTGTTTAGAAACCAGGCACAGAGGACTTCAGGCCAGTCCAGGACTTAAGAGAAGTAAACAAAAGAGTAGAAATGATACACCCAACAGTCCCTAACCCTTATACTCTACTGAGTAGACTTGGACATGAGCTCTGCTACTACACTATCTTAGACCTAAAAGATGCATTCTTCTCCCTTCCCCTGGTGGCCCAGAGCCAATCAATTTTCACCTTTGAGTGGACAGACCCAGCTACAGGGGAATCAGAATAGCTGACATGGAATCAGTTACCCCAGGGGTGGAAGGACTCTCTTAATCGGTTTGACGAGGCCCTGAATCAGGATCTTAGGGAATTCAGGCTCCAACACCCTGAGGTTGCCCTACTCCAGTATGTTGATGACCTCCTACTTGCCACAAAGGACTACAGGGGTGTAAACAAGTGACAGGAGACTTGGTTGTGATCCTAGACCAGTTAGGATATCGGGTCTCTGGGAAAAAGGCCCAGCTTTGCTCCACTGAGATATCCACTAGGGTATCAAATAAAGGAAGAAAAATAGACTCTCTCAGCTGGAAGGATCCATGCCATTCCTGTCCATACCTACCCCCAGGACAAAGAGGCAAGTGAGAGAGTTCCTTGGTGCAGTAGGATATCACAGGCTCCGGATATTGGGGTATGCTGAGATTGCCAAACCTCTTTATTCAACTACAAGAGGCCCAGAGTCCAACTTAATTTGGACAGAGGTTGAGGAAGAGGCTTTCCAGACACTCAAGCATGCTCTCACAAGTATCCCTGCCCTGGCTCTGCCAGATATAGATAAAGCATTCCAACTACATGTGGCAGAAACTAAAGGAGTAGCAAAAGGGGTCCTAACTCAAACTTTGGACCCTGGAAGAGGCCAGTAGCCTATTTGTACAAAAGGCTAGACCCAGTAATGGCAGGGTGGCTCGGCTTCCTGCAGGCGATCACTGTCACCCTGAGTGCTGGATGTCCAAAGCACACATTACCCAGTACCAAGTGCAACTGCTAGATCCCCCTAGAGTGACTTTCCTGAGGACGGTGCCTCTAAACCCTGCCACTCTCCTTCCTGAGGATGGGGCCAGGGAAATGGAGCAGTTGCATGAGTGTGAGAGAACCTTGATAGCACTTACTTCGCTGCAGGCAGATCTGACTGACCAGCCCTTTGCCAGCCCAGACAAAACTCTGTTTACGGATGGCAGCAGTTTTGTTGAACAAGGTGTCCAGTATGCAGGGGCAGCACTGGTGACCCAGAAGGAGGTCACCCACTCTTGGCTCAGGCACGTGACCAGGGGACGTCTGCACAGAAGGCTCAGCTTATAGCCCTCACCCAGGCCCTGAGGAGGGGAAAAACAAGAGGGTTAACATTTACACAGACAGCAGGTATGCTTTTGTCACTGTTCACATAAATGGAGCTCTCTATAAGGAAAGAGTACTTTTAACCTCGGTGGGGAAGAATATAAAGAATAGCCTGAAAATCCAAAGCCTCTTGTCAGCCACTTGGGGCCCCACAGAAGTAGCTGTATTACACTGCAGGTGACATCAGAAAGATGAATCCCCCACCATGAGGGGTAACCAGTTCAAGCACCAGACAGCCTGGGAAGCGGCAAAAAGAGCAGTGGGGCCTCCAGAAATTTTGGTGACCATGCCAGCAGAAACTCTGGAGTCAGGCCCCATGTATTACCTGGAAGAGCAGAAAGTGGACACCCAACTCAATGTAAGGAGGATGGAAGGAGGGTGGCTACAACAGTCAGATGGAAGACTGCTAGCTCCAGCAGTTGTCAGGAGAATTATACTCCAGCAAATCCATCAGAGCACCCATCTAGGGGGAACGAAGGTGGTACAGCTCTTAGGGAGAGAATACTACATTCCAGGGCTATACAAGATGTCCAAAGACATCACCAAATGCTGCCAGATTTGTGCATGAGTAAATACAGGGTCCCCAATGTCAGCCCCTCCTGAGATCTGCCTTCAGGGCACTGAACTGGGGGAACACTGGGAAGTAGATTTCACTGAGATCCCCAGAGGGATAGGGGGCTACCGTTACCTCCTAGTATTTGTGGACATCTTCTTGGGCTGGCGAGAAGCATATCTGACCAAAACTGAAATGGCACAAATAGTAACTAGGAAAACTCCTTTCTGAAATTCTCCCCCAGTTTGGCCTACTGCTGCTGTACATGGGGTCCAACAATGGCCTGGTGTTCATCACCAAGATTATCCAATTGTTAGAAAAGGCTCTTGGGATTAAGTGGAAATTCCATGGTGTTTACAGACCCCAAAGTTCAGGGCAGGTAGAGAGGATAAATCTGACTCTAAATGAAACACTGGCTAAGCTAAAGTTAGAGGCTGGAGAAAACTGGGTGAGTCTCTTCCCCTTTGCCCTTCTTAGGGCTCAGTGTACCCCATATGTTAAGGGGCTAACTCCTTTTGAGATTATGTTCAGCTGGCAGCAACCACTCCTTCCACAGTTGAGGGAAGAGTAAATGGCAAAGTGCTCTAACCAACATCTCCTCAGGTCCCTACAGGCACTCCAGACTAGCTCTGCTGCCACAAGGTGCATCATTCAAGGCATCAAGAGGGCCACCCTTTGAACAGAGGCCCCATATTTGCCTGCTCCCCTGGAGACCTGGTCTGGGTAAAGAGGCATGAACCCGGATTGTTAGAGCCCAGGTGTGAGGATCCCTTCCAGGTTATCCTGAGCACACTGACTGCCATCAAGGTAGACAGAAAGAAACACTGGATCCACCAGACTCATTAAAAAGGCTAACAAGCTAGAGGGAAAATAAAGTGTAAAAATTACTTGGGATCCCCTAAAGGTCAGATTAATTCAGGACCCCAGTTCAGGCCCCCCTCCTCCTAAAGTGCCTGGTAGCCCTTATATACACCCAAGTTATTAGGAGCCCCTGAAGTCCCCATTATGCCCCAGTCTATGAATGGGAGGTAACGTGGACCCTTGATGGGGCCTCAGTTTCTAAGGTTACTATTGCCAGGTCCTCGACACTGACCTCAGGCTATTGTAAGTTTTTTGGAGAAAATTGGGAAAATGCCTGGACAAGAACCAGGCTGACAGGATACATCTCTGGGGGTCATGCCCAGCAGACTGGAGCTCAAACTTATTGATGTGGGACTCAGGGGCTTGATGCACAGCTATGGCACACTCGGCATTACATATGTCCTAGTCAGGGACCCCCGGATGTGGCGGAGAGGAAGATTTTTATTGTGCTGCCTGGGGCTGTGAGACCCTAGCCCATGAAAAACCATAGACCTGACCCTCCATCTAGACAGGGTAATCTGGGGAGGAGCCCCAAAGGTCAATTGTACTCAGGAGGACCATAATCCAATCACTCTGAACCCCTGAACTGGCAAGCAAGCTACTGGGAAGGAGGTAAGACCTGGGGGCTACACCTCTATGTGTCCAGATGGGATCCACCAGTCCTATTCACTATCCAGCAGCAGATGGTACCGAGGGCCCCTAACCCCATCGGTCCACTACGACCAGTCCTCCAACCAGAGGAACCAAGGAGACCCATGACCTCACCATCTCCAGGGAATTCCTCTATACCAGGATTAAGGAATTGCACAGCAACCCCCAATGCTGGAGGGGATGTGTCACCGAGGACTCCAGAGGACATCTCACCACTGCCAATGGAGCTCCCACACCATGGACTCATGAGGACTCTAGAGGCTATATTTATAGTTCTGAATAAGACTTCCCCAAATACAACCCAGGGTTGTTGGTTATCCCTAAACCCTGAACCTCCCTACTGTATTGTCATTGGGGCTAATATCTCCATAGGACAGGAGAGCTCACAAATTCATAACTACTCTGTAATGAGCACTCTGCCCTCAGGGTTGAGTACCTGGGGATATAAGCCTCAACTTTCCTTAGATGTCCTCCAAGAAGCAGGGACTTGTATATATCCAGAGAATTTCCCCCTTCATTCTTGCCCTATGACCAGTCCTGTGCCCAGTCCATTACCTTCCCTGTTAACTATACTGATAGTGATGGTACCCTTGTTTACCTGGTTGCCCCAGAAGGTACTTGGTGGGCATGTAGTAATGGTTTACCCCCTGTGTTTTCCCTCATGCCCTATAGTCTATATACCATCCTGGCATATGCATCATAACCCACATTTTTCCTCAGGTGTATTATTACTCTGGAGAGGGAGGGTGGGAGCATCTTAGGTTAGAGCTGAGGAGGATTAAGAAAGCCTTAACTTTGTGCCAGTAATCATGGGGCTCAACCTAGCTCGATCTACAGCGGTAGGTACAGCTGCACTAGTAACTGGACAACAAAACTACCGTGAGCTAGAAAGTCAGGTTGACCAAGATCTCGCCACCCTAGAAAGGTCAGTAACTCAACTTGAGGAGTCTGTAGGCTCGCTAGCAGAAGTTGTGTTACAGAATAGAAGGGTTCTAGACCTCCTGTTCCTCAAACAGGGAGGGCTCTGTCTAGCACTGGGTGAGACCTGCTGTTTCTACACCAATCACTCTGGTGTCATAAAGGAGAGTTTATGCCAGCTAAGGAAGCAACTCCTAGATCCAGATGAAAGAGGTAAGGATGGAGCAAACTGGTTTGAGAATTTGTTCAACTGGTCCCCATGGTTAACTACTCTACTTTCAGCATTCACTGGTCTGTTAGTACTTCTTGATTTTGAGGCCATGCTTTGCTAGATGCCTACTCAATTTTGTGCAGGAAAGGATTCAGGCAGTAAAACTCATGGTTCCCCATGCCAAGTACCAGCACATTGTAGGTTCAGAAGAAGAGGAATCAAGATTTTGATCCCCTAAAAAGACCAGTGGGGAATGTTCTGGCCACCATGGCCAGAAGAATATACCTAATGAACTAACAGTAAAGGTAGAACAAGATCCCTTTTGTAGAGGACAAAGCCCAACAAGACTAGCCCAATAATTACAGCTCCCCCTGAGTTCCCATAGAAAGAACAAACCAGTCATGCTCTGGGGAAGCATAACCCCATTACTCATTGTAAAACATTGTGTTTAAATTGTCCTTTTTGTGTTGCTAAAGTTCCCCTTTGTTTCCTGTAACAAAAGCTGACAACTTAACATATTCCTGGAAACCCCTTTACTGCAGTGCCTTTGTAGTTACTGAGTATAAAATGAGAGAACTAAGGGTCAGGGCTTCAGTTTGGCTCTTACATAGGTGAGATGCTGCAACTGTAGCTGCTGGCCAGCTAATAAAGGCTCCAAAAATTCAAACACGAACTCTGGTGGTTGTCTGTGGAGGGCCACACCAGAAGAGTCTGTGGCTCATTGTTTTGTATGCTGATTTTGGTTCCTTTGGGAGGTACTGTGTGTCTGCCAATGTGAACTGCTGTCTAGGTTTTGCTCTGATACACTTAGGTAGATTGTTTTTCTGAGGGCCTCTATGGACCACCTTGTGTTTTCAGATATTTTGCAACTTTGTAGTTGCCTGATCTTACTGCATAGTGTTCTGTAGGGTTTTTAGTGCCTGCATGGCTAGTGCAGCTCAGCTTATCAGTCCATTTACTTAGAAGATTTACTGTCAACCACTCACTGTGAGGGAATTAGTCTCTGCCCCACAACTAGCTCCTCTGTCTCTAAGCTATCCTCTGAATATAGTTACACATTCACTGTCCCGCTGCAGTTTCAGACTGATTTCAGCCTGTTGCCTTTTCTGTGTGGGCAGTTTCAGCAGCCTGGGTTCAGTAGGTTCCATTAAAAAACATTCCAGTGAGCTGTTTGCTTGCCCAGACCCCAGCAAGTGTTCCAGCATTTCCTTCACTTCCCAAACAACAATCCCAGGGAGTCTTGTTCTTATAATGTCCTCTTGTGAGCTGTTCTCCCTTCACCCCCAGGACTATGCCCTGAGGGGGTATCTGAGGCTTCAGTGAACTGAAAGAACCCCTTTCCTGCTGTGGGTGGTGATCCCAGACTGCAGGAGAGGCAGGCCTGCTCCTCCCCTACTTTCCCAGGTCTGCTTGGCTGGTAGCATCATGTGGGTCCCTTTAACAGTTTACTGTGCAGACCCCAATCCCAGCTTCTGCTGGTATGTTCACCGAGTGCATGCCAGGAAGGTGGGAACCAGTTTAGCAATCAAAATTTCAAAAACTCACAAAGCAACACACAGGCAGAGTCTACCCTGCAAGGTCCCACTGCCCTCATGGCAAGACATCCAATGGAAGGGGACCCAAATTCAACTCCACACAGCTCCCTGCACAGCTGATCTCAGAAAAGCTGGGGTGTCACCACATGCCACCAGGGCACCCTCAGGGCTGGTCACAAACCCCAGACTCTCCCTACCAGAGCTCAGGGTGGGAGGGCTCTCCACCCATTCCCTGTGCCATGAAGACTAAATGCTTTCTGGGGCTCAACACAATGCCTTACAAGGACGCAGAGTGTCCTTATATGCCACTGCTCAGCGTAGATGTCTGGTCCCTTACTACTCTGCCAAATGCTTTGGGAAAGCCTTTCCTATGGTCAGTGCCCTGAACATCAGATACTGGTAGTGGTCACCATTAGAAGCTTTGTTTCCTAGGAAGACTCCCTCCCCTCTTCATGGATTCAGTTCCCCTGGGTCCCTCTCCTCTCAGTGTGGGACCCTCCTCCCCCTCTTTTCCACTCAGGACTCAGGTTTGAGATCCCTGGTTTTGGATGCAAGTTTGTACTCTGGAGGTGAGGCTACCTTTAGCCTCCAAGACTCAGGGGCTCAGAGCACAGTGTAGGCTTCAAAGGGCACTCCTCCTTTCTATACCCCCTCTCTCTTACTGGACTCTATGATGCTTCTTCAGGGGTCCCTACTCACATGTTCTCTCAGATATGTTTCTGTGGTTTTTCCAAGCTGGCTACAAATCATTTTAGGAGTAAATTGTGTCTGTGGCTGAGAGTGGGGGTGCACTGCTGCTTCTCATAGTGCTGCCATCTTTCCTCTACATAGCCATTATTTTGAACTCTATATCTCATAGCGTGCTTGGCTCCATTTCCTTTAGTTCTTTTCCCAGATATTTCTTTTCTTCTTTTGTTTGTGACATGTTTTTCTGCCTCCACATTTTGGCTGCTTCCTGGGATTTATTTTTATCTGTTAGGTAGTGCTATGTCTCCTAGTATTGGCAGTGTGGCTGTGTGTAGTAGGTATCCTATAGGGCCCAGGGCTCAGTATCCCTAGTCACCTGAGCTGGGCCTTCTATATGCATCCATGTGCATGCTGTGTGCACTGTCCTGTTGTAGTTGAGCCTTGGTTGCTATGGGCATCACTGGGAGGCATTGACCCCCAAGGCAACTGGTTGTGAGGATCAACTGCATCTACAGCTGGAGATACTCCTGGATGTATCCATCCCTTTGTATACATCCCTTTGGAGCAGTATTTACTTCAGTGGAACTTTAGTCTTCACCAAGTGAGTGTGTCACTTCTGGATGTGGTATGGTTGTAATCCCGTGTAGTCAAAGCTGACCACCAGGTGCACATTCTATGGGACTTCCCAAGAGATATAAAGTCATCCTCTGCTTGTGCCTTGCCCAGGACACCAAGCATGAGCTACAAAGCAATGCATTGTAGCTTGTGCTGCTGCTTGTGCTGGGTTTAGAGGTGTCAAGAAGAGGCCAAGCTATGAACCAATGCAGGCTGCCAGTAGTAGCAGGCTTGGAGCCACTATCAAGAGTTATGGAGCATGCTGAGGTCTGCTGCTGATTGTTTGAGAGATTTTAAGAAAAGGCCTAAGCATGAGGCCACAGAGGCCACTTGCATATAAAAGTCACTGGAAATGCCTTGGATGAGTTTGCCAGTAGGGAGAGGCAGCATCTCTGGGAATCACTAGGGTGAGGCAAAAGATGTGAGTCAGGTTGATGAGATTTAGAGAGGGCTCCTGCCTGCCATTTTTGTAGGGGGAGGGCTCATCAAAAAAGAAATGGCCTCAGCCAGCTCTTCTGTTTGAGAGAAAGGTGCCCTTCCAAATCTCTCCCTGATTGCAGGCAAGTTACTTCCTCCCTGAATGTCTCGGGTTTCTTTAAGTTGCTGCCTAGTGCTGGAACTCAAAGGGAGTGCATCTGAGTAAGTCCTTACTATGGTCCTTTAAGAGGAACTGCCTTGAAATCGTGCAACCACCTTGTCCTTCAGCCACAATCTCAGCTGATTGTTACAGTCCTAAGTTGAGGGGACTTCTCTTCCTGGCACTGGACTGAGATATACCTCCCAGTTTTAAATTGCTGCAATTTGGTCTGGGACTGTGGCCACATTTCCATTATTTAGCCCAGATTTTGCACCACATCTCCACCCCTCCTACTGGTCTCGGTGTGCTTCTTCAGTTCCCTAGTTGTAGGACTTCTGTTCAGATAGATTTCAGGAAGACCTGAATAATGCTTTTCTGTCTTTTAGTTCTAATTTTGATGTGGCTGTGAAATACGGTTGGTACTGGTGGTAATATAGAACTCCGTCTGGTTGTCTCCCCTATGTTTCACTCTGTAATAGAATACACCAGTGAAGCTAGAGTGTGACATGCTGGTGTCTCCTGTGAGATATTACAATATAACAATATTTACTAGGGTTACATTTTTAAGAAATTATTATGTAGGTTGTAGATGTAATTGAGTAATTATAGACAGTGCTAAGAATAATTTGCTCAAAAATACATCAAACATCATACTCAATGGGCAAAAACTAAAACCATTTCCCCTAAGAACAGGAGCAAGACAGGGGTATCCACTTTCACAGCTCTTATTCAAAACAGCACTGGAAGTCCTAGCCAAAGTGATCAGACAAGAAGAAAACATAAAAGACATACACACTGGAAAGGAGGAAACAAAATTTTTATTATTTGCAGGTGACATGATATTTTGCATAGAGAATCCTAAAGATTCCACAAAAAAACTACTAGAATAAATGAATTCATCAAGGTATCAGGATACAATATTAACACCGAGAAATTTATGGCATTTTTATGCACCAAAAAAGAACTCTCAGAAAGAGAATTTAAACATCAATCTCATTTACCATTGAAACTAAAATAACAAGATACCTAGGAATAAACTTAATCAAAGATGGAAAACCTTTACTTGCAAAACGACAGGGCAGTGAAGAAAGAAACAGAGGGTGATAGAAACAAATGGAAAAAAATACCATGTTCATGGTTTGGAAGAATTAACATCATTAAAACGTCTATACTACAAAAGCAATCTATAAATTCAACACAATCTCTATTAAAATGCCAACAGCATATTTCACAGATCTAGAACAAACACTGAAAATTTATATGGAATGAAAGAAACATCCTGAGTAGCCCCAGCAATCTTTAGACAGAACAAAGTTGGAGAGATCACAATACCAGATATCAAGTTATACTATGAAGCTACAGTAATCAAAACAGCCTGGTACTGTCACAAGAACAGAGATAGACTAGTGGAACAGAACAGAGAACCCAGGAATTGACCCATGTCATTATGTTCAATTAATATTTAAGAAAGGAGGTAAGAACATACATGGGGTAAAGACAATTTCTTCAAAAAATAGTGTCGGGAAAATTGGACAGGTACATGCAAAAAAATGAAAGTAGGCCACCAAAGTACACCATACGATAAAGTAAACTCAAAATGGATAAAAAACTTAAATGTAAGACATGAGAGCATAAAAGTCCTACAGGAAAACGTAGGAAGCAAAATCTCAGACATCCCTTGCAGCAATTGTTTGCTGATACATCTACGAGGGCAGGAGAAACTAAGGAGAAAATAAACAGATGAGACTGCATTAAAATAAAGAGCTCCTGCACAGCAAAAGAAACCGTCAATAAAATGAGAAGGGAGCCGGCTGTATGGAAGAACATATTTTCTAATGACATACTTGATAAAGAGTTAATATCAAAAATATATAAGGAACTGATACTACTTTACAAAAGGAAGACAAGCAATCTAATTTTAAAATGGGCAAGGGACCTAAATAGACACTGCTCCAAAGAGGACATACAAATGGTTAAGACATATATGAAAAAGTGCTCTATGTCGTTAATCATCACAGAGGTGCAAGTTAAAACCACAATGAGGTATCACTTCACACCTGTCAAAATAGCTACCATCAACAAATCAATGAACTACAGTTGCTGGAGAGGGTGTGGATAAAAGGGGACCCTAGTACACTGGTGGTAGGAATGAAGAGGGGTGCAGTCATTATGGAAAGCAGTATGGAGTTTCCTCAGAAGGTTAAAAATTGACCTGCCATTTGATTGAGTGATTCCACTTCTAGGACTATATCCTAAGGGACCTAAACCACCATTCACAAAGGACTTATGCACCCCTATGTCTGTAGCACAGCAATTTACAATAGCTAAGGTCTGGAAACAGTCCTAGTGCTGATCCATAGATGGGTGGATAAAAAAACTGGCACATTTACACCATGGGATACAATGCTGCTGTAAAAAAGAAGGATCTATTATCCTTTGGCATAGCATAGAGGCAACTAGAAAGTACTATGCTAAGTGAATTAAAGGTGTCAAAGAAAGAAAAATACCACATGATCTCACTTATATGTGAAATATAATAAACAAAATAAACTGATGAACAAAATAGACCCAGAGACATAGAAACATGGAACAGACTGAGGGATCTCAGAGGGAAGGTAAGGACGGGGGAGTGGGTAGGGAGAGACTAATCAAAGAACTTGTATATTTATAAGCATAATCCATGGACACAATCATTGGTATGGGGAAAGCCTGGGGGTGTTTTAACACCTGATTATCATGGTTCATTCATTTGTAGATAGTTGTCAAGAAGTAATTCTAATTGCCAAGCTACATAGGGCTCTTGGTTTCCCAGGGACCTTGGGGGGTGAGGGGGCAAGAATCCATATTCTTGTTATAGTCCATAAGAATATCACGTGTGCCTTTCATCCCATCTTAAACCCAAAGCAGCCCCAGTAATTAGGGGCAAATATTGAGAAGAAAGTTTTGTAGTCACTCCTCAAAATGGACTAAGTGCCACAAAATTTTCCTTAGTTTTAAAGTAGAAATGCTTAACCATGGGCCACCAAGTTACTAAGCAACATGAACTGTCTATTATGACCTAGGTATAATGCAACCCATGGAGTCATAATGTTAGGCAAGCACATGAAAGTTAAAACATCAATTTGAAGTGGTACATACTTGAAACCCACAGGACCCTGAAGGCAGACAGAGTTATAAATGTAGTGATCCAATTGTCCTTCTCATTTACAGCTTAGCCTTTGGAGTCCTGATAAACTCCTGATGACTAGTTTACAGAGGAAGGAATTTTGTGCATCAGCTTAGAGATAATTTAGAATTATACCGATGCACAACCAGAAAGTGGACAGTTGTAGTGAATCAGAACATCTGTGAAAATTCATGAAAGACCTCACAATGGGTAGAGTTTGGGGCAGTTCTGACTCTAGAGTCCAAGGAAGTAAATTTCCAAATATTGGGCTGCAACACCACTAAATTCAGATGTGAGGATCACCGGGGCAGCCTAATGGGTTTCTTGGTTTCTGGTTTCTCTGTCTGTGGCGATGACATAGACATTCTGAAAAGTATATGAGTGGTCCACAAGAGCAGACATGGATGGTTCCTTGTACTCCAGATTCACCATGAAGGGCTTCAGTTCATGAATAGCTGTTTTGTTTTCTGCATGATTCCAGATCCACAGTAGAGGTCACTGACACTATCACCCTTGTGTGTTTCTTCTTGCACATTTTTAGTTCTGTGACAAATTCTGAATTATTCTAGTTTCTTCTGATATCAGTTACACATCTATGATTAACCTTGCCAATCATTCTCACATCTGGCATGTAACCATAGAAAACAGAACTTTATTCATGTCCTGAAATAATGCCAGTTGAATATGGAGTCTTGGATATAATTCAAGGAAACAATCCATGTCTGCTGTTGTGCACCATTGTGAGATTTTTCAGAGTGTCTTTTCATCACCACAGACATGGAAACTAGAAACAAGGAAACCTATTGGATTGCCACAGTGGTCATCAACTCTGGTGATGTAGAGTGATATTTAATAATCATGTTGATAGGCATCTGTTTTTTCACTCATAAGGGTTGATTATATTAGCCATTAGTTAATGAGCCATTCCTTATTAATTAATGGCTAATATCAACAGCATACCTGCTATGGCCCAACCTAAACAGATGATTCACCTTAGCCTTACTGGTTAAATGTAAGTAATCAAAAGTATGTTCATATAATTCAAAACAGAAAAATGTCCCACTCCTTTATAAAACAGGAGGGGGAATGACCAAGTTCTTTAAAAAATTATTTTATTATTAAATAGTGGGAAATAACATGGTAATAACATTACATAAGTTTTGCTTTGTGTCTTTATAAAGCAACCTAGATACTCCATTAAGTGCTCACCACTCAAAGTCTAAACTCCTTATATTTGCCGTTTTAACTTCCCCACACTCATTGGTGCATTTTTCCTCTGGTAACCACCATCTGTGTAGGCGATTTTCTTTGTCTCTTTGTTTTACATTTCACCTCTGAGGGAAAATATCTAATGTGGCCACTTATCCTCTTGATTAATGAAACCATCCACTTCCACATACCCTGTAATTAGCATCATAAAAGGCTTATGTATCTATGTAAGTTTTTGACAATTGAAAGACAACTGCCCACAAACCTCTGCCCAAATTTCAATGTGAAGAATTTCCCAATTATGTGTCTTTTATGACCCTGGCTATTGATTCAATATATTGGCCAGAGCCATGAATCAGCATACAGATGTATATCTGGTCATTTGTCATCCAAGAAAAGTCAACGATGAGGTGAACTGCCTCAGATTCAGCCCATTTTGGTGGTTCCCCTTTTCCATTCTCCTTCATGAATGTCCTGACATGGTCTGTTATGGTGCAGCTGTCCACTGTCTCCTTGGTCTGTGATATCATGCAAAAATGTCTGTAAGCCAGGTCTCATCTTCCCTTCCTCTGAAAAGAGGTCAAGGGAGCTCCCAGTGAGTCCCCAGGCCTTGGATGAAAGAGGAATCCACTGTATAGCTGTAGGGTAGGAGGCGATTGGATCACAAATCATATAACTGCATTGGTAGCGTTTTTGTCTTTTTTTTTATAACACTGTATTAAATTTATTGGGGTGACAATGGCAAATATGAACATATATGTTTCAAGTGTGGTTTCCTATGTTATAGGGCCTGTATATTGACCTGCTTGTCTGCCACCCACTGTTGTTTATTCTCTGATCACCAAATATTACAATCCCCTTCACCCCCACACCATTCCCTCTGGCAGCTAAGACATTGCTGTCTGTGTCCACCAGTTTCAGTTTTGTATGCTACATATGAATGAAATCATGTGGTTCTTAGCTTTCTCTGACTAACTTATTTCACTTAGCATAATATTCTCAACGTTCATCCAGGTACTTACAAATGGCCATATTTCATCCTTTCTCATGGTTGAGTAGTATTCCATTGTGTACATGTACCACTTTTTCTTTAGTCCTCTATTGCAGGACACTTTAGTTGTTTCCATGTCTTGGCTGCTGTGAATAATGCTGCAATGAACACAGGGGTGCATATATCTTTACAAGTACATGTTTTTGAATATTTGAGGTATACACTTAGGAGAGGGATTGCTGGGTCATATCGTAGCTCTATTCTTCCTTTTTTTGGGAATTGCCAGACAGCTTTCCATAGTGGTTGTACCAGTCTACATTCCCACCAGCAGTGAATGAGGAATCCCTTTTCCCACAACATCTCCAACACTTGTTGTTTCTTGTCTTGTTGATAATAGCCACTCAAACAGGTGTGAGGTGATATCTCATTCTAGGCTTGTTATGCATTTCCCTAATTGCTAGTGAGGTTGAACAACTTTGCACATATGTATTGGCTGTTCATATGCCTTCTTGGGAGAAGTGTCTGTTCAGGTCTTCTGCCCACATTGGATAGGGTTGTTTGTTTAGTGTTAGGTTTAATGGGTTCCTTATATATTTTGGAAATGAGATCATGGTCAGAGCTACTGTTTGCAAATAGCATGTCCCATCTGGCTGACTGAATATGTGTTTTTTTGTGTTTCCTTTGTTGTGCAGAAGCTCTTTAGTTTGATTGAGTCCTATTCATTTATTTTTGCCTTTACTTCACTTGCATTTGAGGTCAAGTTCATAACATAGTCTCTACCACCAAGGTCCATAAGTTTAGTACCTACGTTTTCTTCTGTGTAACATTGTTTCAGGTCTCAGGTTTAGGTCTCTGATCCGTTTTGAATTCATTTTTGTACATGAGGACGAACAGTAACCCAGTTTCATTCTTTTGCTTGTGGCTTTTCTGTTTTCCCAGCACCATTTATTGAAGAGACTATCTTTACTCCATTGTGTGTTTCTGGCTCCTTTGTCAAAAATGATCTGCCCATATACTTGGTTTTATACCTAGGCCCTCGACTCTGTTCCACTGATTTGTGTGTTCGTTTCTGTGCCAATATCACCCTGTTTCGTTGTCATACCACTGTAGTATAATTTGAAGTCAGGTAGGGTGAAACTTCTAGCTTCCTTGTTTTTATTCAGGATTGCTATGGCTATTTCTGGTCTTTTGTGGCTCCATACAAATCTGATGATTTCTCCTTCTATTTTTTTAAAAAATGACTTTGGTAATTTGATGGGGATTGCATTAAACCTATAGATTGCTTTGTGTAGTGTGGTCATTTTACCTATGTTGTTTTTTCCAATCCATAAACATGGAATATTTTTCTATTTTTTGTGTTATATTTAATCACTTTTAA
This sequence comes from Miniopterus schreibersii, assembly GCF_964146895.1. NCBI lineage: Eukaryota > Metazoa > Chordata > Mammalia > Chiroptera > Miniopteridae > Miniopterus > Miniopterus schreibersii. Next base: position 15,995,568 of record NC_138120.1, on the reverse strand, counting down.
TAATGCTTTGTAACTTTCAGTTTACAGGTCTTTCACATTCTTTCCTGTTTCTTTCTAGGTATTTTACTCTTTTTGTTTGCAATTGCAAAAGAATTGTTTTTTTGCTTGTTTGTTGTTGTTGCTTTTATTTCATTTTCTGAAGTTTTGTTGTTAGTATACAGAAAGGCAATGGGTTTCTGTACATTTATTTTGTATCCTGCAACTTGACTGTATTTGTTTATTTGTGTAATTTTTTTTTGGTGGAGACTTTAGGTTTTGTATATACAGAATCATGCCTTCTGCACAAAGTGACAGTTTTATTTTTTCCTTCCCTATTTGAATGCCTTTTATTTCTATCTCTTGCCTCATTGCTCTGGCTAAGACTTCCAGACCATGATGAATAAGAGTGATGAGAGTGGACATCATGTCTTGTTCCTGATCTTAGAGGAAAATCTTTCAGTTTTTCAACTTTGAGTATGATATTGGCTGAGAATTAACATATATTGCCTTTATTATGTTAAGATACTTTCCTTCTATTCTTATTTTACTGAGTGTTTTAATCATAAATGGATGTTTTATCTTATCAAATTGTTTTTCTGCATCAATGGATAGGATCATGTGATATTTATCTTTTCTTTTGTTAAGATGGTGAATTACATTGATTGATTTATGGATGTTGAACCATCCTTGTGCTTCTGAAATGAACCCCACGTGATCATGATGCCTTATTTTTTTTATGTACTCCTAGATTTGATTTCCTAGTATATTCTTTAGGATTTTTGCATATGTATTCATCAAAGATATTGGCCTGCAGTTTTCTCTTTTTTTGTTACCCTTGCCAGGTTTTGTTGTTAGGTATATATTGATGTCTTAAATTGTGTTAAGTATTGCCTCTTCATTTTTTGGAAGAGTTTGAGGAGGATAGTTTTTAACTCTTCTTTAAATGTTTGTTGGAATTTACTTTTGAAGCCATCTGGTTCTAGACTCTTGCTCTGTATCCTCTCTTTTTAAGATATGTGTGCTGGTTTGGGGATTTTTTAGTGTGATTACCATTAAGTTTATGAAAAATAAAGTTGCATATATACAATAGCTTTGTTTCTTTTGAGTGCATATGATGCTCATCCTCCTATGCCAATTCAGATCTTTACCCCTTCCAGTTTTATGTTTTTGTTTTCACTAATTATTCCTGTGTAAGATATACAATTTTTTATGATCTTACTCATAGTATTGTGACCTTATGTTGTTTATTTTAGGTACAATAACTCCCTTTAGCATATTTTGCAATGAATGTTTTCTGGTGATAAATTCTCTCAACTTCTGTATGCCTGAGAAGAGCTGTATTTCTTCTTTATATTTAAATAATAATTTTGCTGAATATACTATTCCTGGCTGGTCATTTCTATCCTTCAGGTGTTTGAATATTTGATTCCACTCTCTTCTTGCTGTGAAAATTTGCTGAGAAGTCCAATAAAATTCCAGTGAGTTTTCCATTGTAGGTCACTTTTTTATTTTCCCTGGCTGCTTTGAGAATTTTTTTTTTTTGTCATTAATTTTTAACAGTTTTAATACAATGTGCCTTGGAGAGGGCTTCTTTGGATTGAAGTAACTAGGTGTCATTTTTGCTTTTTTATTTCAAGGATCTAGTTTATTCCGTAGGTTTGAGATGTTCTCATTCACTATATGTTTGAATAGGCTCTCTGTTCCCTCTTCCCTCTCTTTTTCTTCAGGAATGACTAAAAGTCTAATACTGCTTTTTCTGATGGAATCAGATAGTTCTTGAAGAGCTTTTCATTTTTCTTTATGCTCAGGTCTCTCTCTTCTTTGCTCTGAATCATTTCTAGTTTCCTATCTACAATATCACTAATTCTTTCCTCCATATGGTTGGCTGTATTTTCTATGCTCAGTAGCTCATTTCTAATCTTAATTGCATGCTTCACTTGCAGGTTTTCTGAGTGGTTCATTTATAAAGATTCAATCTCACCGGGCCAGGCATGGCTCTGTGGTTGAGCATTGACTAGGATCCAGTCTATTTGTTTTCGATTCCCAGTCAGGACACATGCCCAGGTTGTGTGTTCAATCAATAATGACTCACTCATCATTGATGTCTCTATCTCTCTCTCCCTCTCCTTTCCCCTCTCAAATCAATAAAGATATATTTAAAAAATAATTAAATAAATAAAAATAATGTTTCAATCTCTTTGATAAAGTATTCATTTTGTTTGTTAATTTGCTTTCTGAGTGCACTGAATTGCATGTCTGTACTTTTATGACACCTCACCTAACATTTCAGGATTGCAATTTTGAAATCTCTGTCATTTATATCAGATGTTTCCATGTGTTCCTGCTTGCTTTCTGGGGATTTTTCACTTTCTTTCTGTTCAACCTTGTTACCATGGTTATTCATGGTAATTGCTCCTCTCCTTTGTCTAGGCATAAATGGCCTGTCCTTAGCAGCATTGTCTGAAGAGGTCTTTCTACTATTTTTAAGTAGGTGGTACTGAAGCACAAGGTATTTTTACATCTGTGACCTTTCAGACTTGACCTTCACTGCCTTATGAAGGACAGTAGAGCCCTGCTGCTTCAGGGTGGGGTTTGTTTGCCCTCAACAAATGGAGTCTGCAACCACCCTGGGTTCCCTCCCAATTGGGTTACCTGGGGATCAGTCACACAGGAAAACTGATAGCCATTGGATTACACATAAAATATTTGTTGACCAAACAGCAAGGGCAATGGGAGGCATGTTTTTGAGTCCAGGGTGTGGCAAGGCTCTGTGGTTCTTTTTCTTTGTCATGAACACCCACACTTGGGAGTGGGAGACCTACAAGGTGGAAGACCATGCTCTGTCAGGAGTCTGCTGGCTCAGTCACTGTTCATTCCATGCACTTGGCTGGGCTGCCCTGATCATCTCTCTCTTCTGCCTAATTAGCTGAAGTAAGTGCCTGGTATCGCCAGCTTCTTCCTTTTCATGGCCAAGCCCCAAGCTCCCAGGTGCAGCGCTGTGTCTGAGGCCCTCTGGATTTTCCTCCTTTATTCCCTCTCTGCTTATTCCTCATTGCTCACCCTTAGATGTTTCAGTGTGGGGGTCTGCGGGAGCCAGCCGGCAGGCGAACGAGGACCTGATTGAGGGGGTGAGGATTAGAAAAGAAAGACTCATAGAAAAGGATGGGATCGGGAGGGCTACAGCCAAGGCAGAGCTGAGCTGAGCTGAGCCGGGCTGCGCCGAGTTTATTGATTACAAGCTTTTTATAGTGCACCCAGACCACAATACCCAAAACAGTGACCTTTTACCCAGTTCCTGCTCTGCACAAACATTCTTGTTTGTCTAGACACTCTGTCTCCAAGTCAAGGTCTTTGTGCAGGGTTTCTACTCCCTAAAGCAAAGGATACTATGTAATCTTAACTAAGCTACAGGAGGCAGAGGTGCTAGCTCTGCCGACCCACCCTGCGGGTCAACGTGCCAGAGATTTCTCTCTAAGGCGGCGCTAGGGTCGGCGAGCCCCTGGAGAGACTCCAGGGCAGCACCCTACCAGGGAGACTATTCATGAGGGGCAGCCAGCCGGCTCCCCACATCTCCCCCTTTCTTTTCTAAACTAAAGACTTAGGCTCTAAAGCTTTTGGGCGGGTATGCAGGTGGAGAGTATGTTGTCCTATTTTTAGGACTTTAATATCTTTCATGAGTGTTTTCAGTATGCAGGGTGTTATTAAAAAACCAAGGACAATGAGAACAGCCAGTCCGGCCATTCCAACAATTCCATGTTTCCAATCTGTTGCTGAGAGGAAATGTCCCCTCATTCCATTAACCCAAGATTGCGCCATTTCTGCAAGTGAGGTGTCTATCTTAGGCGCTTCCCTCAAGGCCAGAATTTCTTGATGGAGTTGTATTAAGTCTTTCTTCTATCTTTAAATCTATCGCTTCCTGGGTTCCTAGTGCCTGAGTAACATTGGCACTAAGTTGATTCACCTGATGTGCTGTTTGTATACTTTGAGACAGCGACACGGCCGCGGTGACACTGGCCGCAATGACGGCCACCAGGGCTGTAATGCCTGTAATTAGGAGGCCGATAAATCTCTTGCTCCGCAGGAGGAGCTCGGTGGTCTCTTTGATTACCTGAAGACTTCTATCATTATACCATTCCCCAGAAACATTTACAGGAATCATTACAAAGGTGGGTTGGTACATTACCATAAGTTGATAGTTCAGAGATACATTATACACACAATTACTGATGGTACAATTATTGCATTGGATCTGCCAATATGAGGCGTCCCGAGTAATATTCAGGGCGCCCACGAGTAGGGCATAGGGTGGTGGGACACAGGCCTGTATTTTATGGTACTGCTGTGTCAACCCCATAAGGACTGCTGTGTTTCCCCGCTCGTCATCAGTTTGGATGTCACCCCCCATGGTAGTAACGAGTCGCCACAGTTGAGTTTGAAATGGCCCCTGGTTCACTGACCAAAAGGACTCAGCAAGGGCCTTCCATTCCGGGCCTGAAGCAGACCAGTCATGGATTGGGGACCCCCCAGTTGCATTGATTAATACACCAAGTTTCCCTCTACAGTTCATCCAATGCGGTTTGCTTTGTACGATTGGTGAGATCAGGTTCACAGATAGGCACCCCTTCCGGGGGATTTGTGGCGCTGCCCACAGCGATCTTACTGGGATACCATAGGTCCACATACCACCGTGTCCAATCTGAAGCCGATGAGACCCAAGGTCATTGACGGGCTGAATATGAATACTGGAATGTCCTCCCACTGCCCAGGTGTCATTGGTGTAAATCACCACCTCCTCATGCTGCCAGGTTACAGGTTGCAGCAATGGAGGACTGGGCAGGTAGGCCCAGTGAACCGCCGCAGAGGCTCCAGGGGCGGCCGCGACCAGGGCCACCATAGCCAGAAACAACCGTTCAGGAGTGACCTCCACTCTCTGGCTCTGCACCATCCTCCTCGCCTGGTCGGTCAGTCGCGCAAGGGTCTCCGTCACCGAGTTCTGGGGCGCTGGGTTCCATCGAGGCGGGGCTCGGCCGTGCAGGGAGAAGTTTCTCATCCGGTCCTCGAGTGTTCGGGGACGCGTGTCGTACCAGCCTCTCCGGGAGCCACCTCGGCGCCTCGGCATCCTGTGGAAAAACACACACATGCCCTCGGCCCCAGATTAATACCGGATCCGGCCCATGCCAAGCCCCATCAAGCGGATCCTTCCATCTCACCAAAGCTTGGTGCTTAGATGAACTCGGCTGCCAAAGCCGCTGGGCTGCAGAGTGACCTTCAGCATCCAAAATTAAAAAATTAAGAATAAAAAGAGCATGATTTAACTGATTCTGTGGGGTTAGGGGGTACAGCTCCCCCTTTTTTATTTTAATTAATTGATTTTTGAGGGTGCTGTGCGCACGCTCGACTATGCCTTGGCCCTGTGGGTTGTAAGGGATTCCAGTCTTGCTCTGAATTCCTAGTTGGGCGCAAAAATTCTGAAAACGCTGGCTGGTGTAACCAGGGCCATTATCAGTTTTTATTATTTTAGGTTGTCCTATAATGGCCATGCAGCGTAAGCAGTGAGCAATAACTTGAGTACTGGATTCACCCGGTAAGGCCGAGGCTATAATAAAGCCTGAATACGTGTCCACTGTAATATGAACAAATTTTTGTCTACCAAAGCTAGGGATATGAGTGACATCCATTTGCCATAGATGGTTGGGGAGCAGCCCTCGGGGGTTGACTCCATAATGAGGAATAGTAGTAAGAGCAGGACATGTGGGGCAGTCTTTTACTATTTGACGAGCCGCCTCTCTGGTGATTTTGAACTGGAGTCGGAGAGTATGCGCATTTTGGTGGTGTAGGGCATGGGATGCCTGGGCGGCGGGCACTCCGACGAGGTAAAGTCGGGTGGCTTCATCTGCCCGTCTATTGCCATCAGCTAAAGGCCCAGGTAAATTAGTGTGGGCGCGGATGTGCCCAAAATAACAAGAGTGACTGCGATTTAAAATGGCTGTTTGTATGGCCAGAAGTAATTGCTGCACAGTGGAGTTAGTGGTGCCAATAAAGGGCACAGTTTCAATACATGAGAGCCCTCGGACTACATAGTGACTGTCAGATATGATGTTTATAGGCTCGTGTGCAAAGTCAACAAGCACTCGACACACAGCAGCCAATTCAACCTCTTGGGCTGAAGAATAGGGGGTGGCCCATCGGACAACTCGTTGCTCATGCACATAGGCGGCGGTGCCCGATGAAGAGCCATCAGTAAATACCGTTTTAGCATCAGGCAAAGGCTGGTCCGTCACTAACTTGGGAAAGATAACAGAATGCCTGAGAAAAAACTGTAAAAGTTTATCTGGAGGATAATGATTGTCTATCTGTCCTGGGAATTCAGCTAGAGCAATTCCCCAAGGTGTGCATTTCTGGAATAACCAGTTTATCTGGGCCTGAGAATAAGGCACTAAGATGGCCGCAGGCTCTCGTCCGAAATATCGGCAAGATTCTTCTCGAGCCTGTTGGATAAGAATTGCCACATGCTCGTAATAAGGGGTTAACACTCGAGCAGGTGAAGATGGGAGATGCACCCAGCGGAGTGGGCGGTCCTAGTTGAAGAGCACCCATAATTTCCATAGTCTCATTAACTTTTCTTAAATCCTGGAGCAATCTCCACTTTCCAGATTTCTTTTTAATAACAAATATGGGGGAATTCCAGGGGGAGTTAGAAGGCTCTATGTGGCCCTGCTGGAGCTGGTCCTGCACCAGGTCCTTAGCGGCAGCTATTTTTTCCTCAGACAGGGGCCATTGATCTACCCACACAGGCTGATCTGATTTCCATATTATCTTATCAGCGTGGGTAACAGGAATATCAAAGGTCCCATCTAAAAATACCCTAGGCCAGTGCGACTAGGGCGCGGTTGAGGCTGCAAAGGTTCCGTAATTCCAGTTCCGGCCTTTTCTGTGCTAGGGCAAGCAGGGCTCGCTCTCGGGGGTCTGATATTTTAACCCCTGCCTGGCCCGCGTGCGGCAAGGCAGTCCTCGCTGCAGCAGCACCAAAGCTCGTCCCAGGGTAACTAGGGGGGTCTTGTTTAAGGTCTATCGGCGGGGGGTCATCAGTACCTCCTCTCCGCCCGCCAGAGTCTGGACCCTGCAAGAGATCTCTCATCTGCTGCAACATTTCCTGCATCTCCTCCGCGGTAACTGCGGAGGGGGTAGGGTCAGACCTTTTTGTGCATTTCTCTGAAAGGAGTGCAAACTCCCCATATCTCTCTCTCTCATACTCTGCGGCAGCTTCTTCAAGATCTCCCTCTTCCTTTGGTGTAAGTCTATCAGGCCGACTATTGCCCACAAGGGGCCCCGGCTCAAGCGGGGGAGTGGTGGCCACATCCTCAGAGTGTGGATCTTTTACAGAGTCAGCACGGACCTCTAGGGGAGGATTCATGCGGGTGCCTTCATGGCGTGGGTCAAGGCTGTCCCTAACCAAATTCCAAAGAGAAAAAGTTTCTACTGGCATCTTTTGGGGTCCATGGGCCTGAAAATATCCCTGCAAGCGTTCTCCTACCTTATTCCAAGTTTCTAAACTTACTGTGCCCTCTTCAGGGAACCAGGGGCACACTTCCTCCACAAACTGCAAGAATGTACGCAGTTGCGAGGTACTAACCTTGGCGCCCCTAGAGCGGAGCATTGTTTTCAAGACTTGTGCGAACAGCATTCTACTATTTTCCTGTCCCATAATTTCCTTACTCCCGATGTACTAACCGCCCTCTCCGCTACCGTGGTTGCACTTACCCAGTAGCAATGCGCGCTCCCCGAGCGGTGTCCTCTACCGTCGTCCCAGGTTTTCAGGTCCCTGTTCGGGCGCCACTTGCTGGAGCCAGCCGGCAGGCGAACGAGGACCTGATTGAGGGGGTGAGGATTAGAAAAGAAAGACTCATAGAAAAGGATGGGATCGGGAGGGCTACAGCCAAGGCAGAGCTAAGCTGAGCTGAGCCGGGCTGCGCGCCGAGTTTATTGATTACAAGCTTTTTATAGTGCACCCAGACCACAATACCCAAAACAGTGACCTTTTACCCAGTTCCTGCTCTGCACAAACATTCTTGTTTGTCTAGACACTCTGTCTCCAAGTCAAGGTCTTTGTGCAGGGTTTCTACTCCCTAAAGCAAAGGATACTATGTAATCTTAACTAAGCTACAGGAGGCAGAGGTGCTAGCTCTGCCGACCCACCCTGCGGGTCAATGTGCCAGAGATTTCTCTCTAAGGCGACGCTAGGGTCGGCGAGCCCCTGGAGAGACTCCAGGGCAGCACCCTACCAGGGAGACTATTCATGAGGGGCAGCCAGCCGGCTCCCCACAGGGGTCTCTCCACCTATCTCAGTGTTGAGTAGGGAATTCTTTGTTGGATTATAGTTGGTTAATTTGTTAAAATTTCAGCGGGAGAGGCCAAGGGTATCTCTCATGCTGCCATTGCTGTGACATAACTGTATTACAGCTTTGACTTCCAATCCTCTCCAAGGTTATATCACGTATGTATGATTTTTAATTGATATTTTAGTCTCCTCTTTATGGCAGCTTTATGAAACCCTGGCTGACAATAACCCCAGGTCATAATGGATAGCTCATATTGCCTGGTACCTTTGTGGCCCATGGTTAAGGACATCTTCTTTCAAACCAAGGAAACATTTTGGGACAAATCTCAATCCATATTGAGGGGTGATGTAAGTCCCTTCTACTGAGCATTTGACCTTTCTATTTAGGGCTTCCTTTAGCTTTAGATGGGATGAGAGCTTGCTGAAATTCCTTGTTGAACCTCACTCAAGGATAGAAACTATAACCTCCCAACAGGTCTCGGGAAAATCAGGATCCACATAGAGATTAGTGCAAGGTGTCACTTCTTTCCCAGCTCTCTACCACCCTTTTAACCATGATGATAGCATTTGCCAGCATCTGCATGCCCGTCCTGTTGTTTCTCAGTGCCACAGGAGGAAGTAATATCCCGGAGGGACTTGTGGCCTCCCTGTGTTCTGGAAACCATCCACTTTCTAAGTCTGGAAAATGACAGAAGTAGGGTACATATAACTGCTTGTATTTTGGGTGGAGATGATTTTGATGGTGAGTGATGGTCCAAACATCTGGTTACATTCTTATGAAAAACCTTTTCTGCCAAATTTGACTAGAAAACAAAACAAAAAAAAAACAAAAACCCCAGAAGAGTTGTTCCTGAAAGAACATTAGTTATTTGTGGATGACATCAGGCTTGGTTGAAAATTCTGAGCATCCACATTCTGATTTACCTCTGGATATTACTAAGGCTCTAAACAGAAGCTCTATCCACCACCAATACTTGTGGTACCATCAAGTACCTGAAATATATGGCTAAGGTCACAGAGTATCTTATACATCAGCCTTGACCTGTCACAGTGCCCTCTTTTTGGCACTGTCAAACTCAAAAGTAGATTTTCAGTTCACTCCATAAATTTCCTGGAGGCAAATCCTCCACTGAGAAATGTGCTTCCTCTAAAATCCAGAGGCCTAATGGGTGCTGTGAATTCACATTGGTTGTAGGCTGGGTCTTGTGTCAGAAACTATTGTTTCAAATATATTAGCTTTCCTGCTCAATACTACTGGACTGAAAACTATTTCACTGAATGAAAATAATTCTGAATTTTGTCAGATTTATTCCTCAACTTCTGACTCTCAAAGTGGATCAAGTACTGTTCCCATCACTTGGCTCAGGTAGGATAACATCATTTTTTTAATGGAGCAATGGGCAGGCTATCATGGTGGATGGAAAATATCAAGACCTCTGCAACCTAGATGGAGAAATTAAGTTGTAGAAGCTATATACTTCAGAGATAAGAGAATGAATGCATATGAGGGTCTTTCCTGCTGAGAGAAGGCAACTTTGATTGAAATTTGGATATATATGTTGAAGACATTTGCCAGAACAGTAGGTGGATAAAAGGTGATGTGTACATTGAAGTTATTCAAGCAAAATAACCTCATTGAAAAAGCAGGAGCAGCTAGAATTGCCTGCGGTTATACTTTACAGTAATTCACTGCTGTTTTTCAAGTTGTTTCTACTTCTTTTTCACCTTCTTTTCAGTTTCCTCCTCCTCCCCATGCTTCAGCTTTGTTTCGACCTTTTCCACCTCCTAATGCCCCTCTTTCTTGTCTCCCTTTGATTTTCTCTCTCCTTCTAATACTTTTCCTCCCCCTCATTCTTCTGCCCAAATTTCAATGTGAAGTAATTTTCAATCATGTTTCTTCTATGCCCCTCACAATTGATGTAAAATATTGGCTATATCAATGAATATAATGGCATATCTATCTGGTCATTGCTCCTCCAAGAAAAGGTGAACTGCTTTAAACTCAGCAAATTGTGCTGGTTTCCCTTATCCACTGTTCTTCATGAATGTCCAGAGATGCTGTCTCTTGCTAAAGCTATCCATTCTCTGATTGCCAATTGATATCCTGCAAAATTATCTGTAAGACAAGCCATGTCTTTACTTCCTCACTCAGCAAATCATCATGAGTATGTTATGAGTTCCAAAGTCAGTGCTGCATGAGGGTCCATTGAATAGTAATAGGGACTGAGTGAAACTGGGACACTATTGACATAAGTGCTTTGTGGCATCAGGGACTTAAGAGATTGGATCAGGTACCATTTTTAAAAAGTACATCTTTATTGATTTCAGAGAGAGGAAAGAGGGTGGACAGAGAGAGAGACATAGAAACATCAATGATGAGACAGTCTTCATTGATTGGTTGCCTCCTGACTCCCCTGACTGTGGATGGAGCCAATAACTGGACATGTACCCTGATTGGGAATTGAACCACCATCTCCTGGGTCTTAGGTTGATACTCAATTGCTGAGCCAAGTCCAGCCAGGCTTATCATGTATTATTGTGAATTGATATAGTCTTCCTGTGCATGGCCAACTTCATGACTCAGTGGTTGACATCACAACTGATTCATAAAGGCCATCTCAGGTTTCATGACTACTTGGTGGCCCTTGGCCAAACATTTTTCCTTTGAAACCAAGGGGGCAAATCTCAGACAATTTTGACGGGTAAAGGAAGCCCTTTCTCCTTAAAATTTGCCACTGATAACTAGGACCACCTTGGGCATTAGAGGAGAAGGAAGATACCTGTATGAACAGATGGATATTAAAAGAGACCAGAACTTGTGCCTTCTCACAGACTTTTTTTTCAATCCTCATACAAATATATTTTTTTTCATTGCTTTTTCAGAGAGAGTGGAAGGGAACGATGAGAGACAGAGAGAGAGAGACAGAGAGAGAGAGAGAGAGAGAGAGAGAGACTGTTGTGAGAGAGATACGTCGATTGGCATCGATACAGTGGGCATCTCTATGTCACAATTATTGGTCCACAGTTGTATATATTTTTTAGCCAACCATCCCAACAGCACTTAGAGTCTTTGATAATGACTCAAATTGCTGTTATAAATCCACAATCTCAGTCTGATATACCCAAATTAACACATTCAGTCTCATACAAACTTATGTTTATTTTAACATTTCCCCCCGCTAATGATATTTCCACACATATTCCATATGTTTCTGCTTGTGTAAAGTGCAGGACTAATGTATTTATTCCATACCTTAGCATACTGATGCAAGGGTCACACTTTCTTCAGCCTTTTAGGGTTCTACTGAGTTTTGAATCTATTGAGCATGATCACAGTCACAGGAGAGGTCATTAACATATTGACTTTTTGTGTTTTCTCTTACAATTTTTCCAGTCCATGAAAAATTCTGAATTATTCTATTTTCCTCATATAGTGATTACAACTCTAACATGAACTAGTATTACTGGTCGCACATCTGCTTTTGGAATAATTTTGGGGGGAAAATGACGCATAAAATGAAACTCTTGAATCTGAATGTTGAGTCTTAGATTTATATGTAGCCTTCTCAATTAATGGCAAATAGCAAATTCATTTCTGCAGCTGGGGATCACTGTGAAATTATTCAGAATGTCTCCGTTATTACCACAGACATAGAAACTATAACAAAAGTAATTCATTGGATTGCAACAGCAGTCCTCACTCCTCTAAGAGGTAATGCAGAAGTCCATTTATTAGAAATTGCCTTCCTTGGGTCAAGTCTGGAATCAGAATATTGTTATGTAATTTTTAACCATTGATTGACTTTATTTTTAAAGACACTGTTCCTCACAGAAAATGTGAGGACTAAGTCCATACATCATACCTACTTACAAGTCTCAAAAGATGAAACGCCTGATCCTTATTTAAAAAGTGGTAGGTGAAAAAAAGTTTTATACAGAAAGAAAAAATGATCTCCTAATTTTTTGAAATAGAGTTGAACTAAAAAAGTTACTTTGTAAAATTATTTCATAATAAATTTTCAGGGTAATGTGGTTAATAATATTATGCAAATTTCACTTGTATAACTTTATAGTACAATATAGCATACTCATTATGTGTTCTCCACCATAAATATTCTCCTTTTTCTCTTGAATTGTCCTCCCTTTGCCTTCCTTTCTCATGATTTTTCACATTTTGTAACCATGATTTTATCTATATTTAGGAGATATTGCATATATGTTTATTTTGTCTGTCATTTTACTTTCCATAGATGAGAAAATATATAGAATGTGTACCTTTATTCTCCAAGTTAATGGGAAATTTACATTGAGACTTCATTATGATGAGCCTTTTATGAGACACGGATCATATATTATTCCCCATTGACTGAGTACTGTCCAACATTATTCAGCCTGATGTCATTCTGAGGGATTTTCCAATTATGCCTCTTTCATGTCCCTTTATTTTTTGAATAATAAAGTGAACTGCCCCAATCTTTGATGATTTTGATGAATTAATTAGTGGCTGTCTAGCATACATGCCTAGAGATGGTGTGTTGTGCTGCAGTAATACACTTTGTGGTTGATCATTGATAACAGGCAAAATTATCTATAGGCCAGGCCACATATTTCTGTCCTCTGTCAATAAGTCATAGGGAGCTTGCCATGAGTCCACAGAGCTAAACTGATAAAAGAGATACTCTCCATAACAGTAGAGTTGTAGGGAAATTGGGCCACTACTTATATATTTATGATGTGCTCCAGGGTCCTCCAACTTTTGATCTTGTAAGTACCACTTTACATAGATGTTGTAGTCCTCCTTCCAGGGCCTGTATATGACTCCATGGGTGACTTTACACCCAGGTCCAAATGGACACTCAGGTTGCATAACTTGGTGGACTGTGGTTATGAATTTCTGCCCATAGAACCAGGGACACACATTTAGACAAATTTACATCCATTTTAAGGATGAATACAGCTCCCTCTCCTGTACATTTTAACCTCTTAGGTAGGAATGCCTTAGGCTCCAGACAGAATGGAATCCACCTGTGATGCCTAGATGGACCTCAGAGCTGAAAAACTTGTCTCCACAAGTGTCTGTGGGGAAATAGGATCATTATAAAACATGGTTTCTAGGGTTACTTCTTATGCAGCTCTCTACAACCCAGTGAACTATGATCATTAGGTTTTCCAACTTATAGGCTGAGCTTATGTTTTTTCTCAGTGGTTCAGGAGGAAAGAGCCTGGAGAGGTTTTCTGCCCTATGTCTGATCTCTGTGTGCTTTCTCAGTCAGCACACACATATGACAAAGGAGGTGTTTCTTTAAGTGCTTGTTTTATGCAAGGAGATGATTTTGCATTGTCAGTTTCAGCCCATCCATGTGGTTCCATTTTTAAGAAGGAAATTTCTATGCCCAATATGACTCAAAAGGCAAAGTTTTTTTTTTTCCAAAAAGTAGTGATTTTGTGGATTATATTTAAAAATTGTGTTTCAATGTCCACTTTGTCAGGGTCCCATTCAAAAGAGCATATTCTCAAGTCACTGCATAAATTTGCTAGAGTGACATGCTCTACGAGGGATATGGACCTCTAAAATCTTGAGGCCCACTGGTTCCCTTGTTTCCTTAGTGGGAGCAGATGTGACTTGAGGCCACAAGTTATTTCTATGATGCAGTTAATTCCCTTGCTTAACACAACTGGACCGAAAAATGCTTCACTGAGTGAAAAGAATTCTGCTTCATTTATATTTACTCCTTGACTTTTGTCTCTAATTGTGTATGAATTCTAGGTACAGTAATCATGTTACCCTTGTAATGGACAGTGAGAAGAACATAATGGTATGGATAAGGTGTCAAATCCTGTGCAAAATGATGGAAACAAAGGGCTATAGAGGTGATACACCAGAGGTAAGATAATGATGGTATATGCTGGCCTCGCTGACTTAGAGAAAGTAACATTGATTTAATTTGGACACATATGCATACTTAAGCAAAGTAACCACATTCATACAGTAGATTTAGCTAGAATCATCTCCATTTAAACTATGCATCAATTCACTGACTTTTTCTAATTGGTTTCTACACCTTCTCCTTTTTCTCTTTTCTACTCTGTGTCCTATTTTTCTTCCTCTGCCTCCTCCTTCTCTAGCTCTACACCTTTCTGTGATCCTTCTCAGTTTCTCAAGCTCCTCCTTCTCCCCTTCCTGTTCCTTCTCAGTCTTCACATTTCCCCATTTTTCTCACCAGACTCCTGCTACCCCTTTTCCATGTGACACAGCACATTCCCAGATGTAATCTTACAACTGTTAAACCTGAAGGCTCTCACTATTTACATAAGAATTTTAAATTTCTGGGCTCCCATATATAACACTTCTTTATGAACTTAATATCTCCCACTGCATTCTTCATTCAATGATCCCTGTATGTCTCCCACTGACCAAATTCCACTGTAAAAATCCAGTGTGTTGCTTGTTCACCCCCTACGATGACTACACAGTGCTTCCATAATCCATCTCCACTGTGACACTTCTGCATTCCCGTCAACCACATGCCATTCTGATACCCAGCTCTCCTCCTACAAACACATCATTGTAGCACCTTCTGATATTCCACTGCCCAAATCCACTGTGCCACACTAGAGCTACAACAGCTAACCCAGCACTGTGACACCAAACACCTTATAAAACCAAACTGTATTTTGTCACCTCACAGCTACCACAGTCATCATTGTGATACATCATGGCTTCCAATGCCCACTCTCCAATCTGACTTCCAGGGTTTCCACTCACAAAATTCCTGGTTGACATCAAGTGTCTCCCAGAGTTCACATTCCAAAATGACAACCATGGGCTCACACACACACACACACACACTCCTATATAATGCACTATAGTCTCACTCTCCCAATATATTTCGACACTCCCAAAAAACCAGTATCCACACTGCACTATGACACTCCAACATTTCTACTTCCCACACTTCAATGTGACACTCCAGAGCTACCAAAATTCAAATTATAGTTTGAAACATTTACATATCCCACTTTCCAGACACTGCCATGAAACAGGTTGTTCTGTACTACACACAGACAACTTTGACACTTCAGGGCTCACACTGCCATAGTAGACTTAGAAACATTAGGGACTACAACTGTTTACAACCTACAGAAACACACTTGAGTTTGCACTGTTAAGAATCTACATCCATGAAAAGGGACTCCCAGTACCAATCATCACTTTGGCACACATAATTCCCCAACAAAAACTATACTTTAGCATTTAGGGAGGCAATTCTACTCCCTCCACAGTGACACTATTAGGCCATTTCCCAAACAAAATTGTATACCCCTGAGCTCTCACTACCTATCCTACACTCTGACTCTTCAGGAATTTCACAACCCAAAACCCACAGTGGCACCCAGGGCTCCAAATACCCTCACTCTACATCAACACACCAAAATCCCAATTCACAAACTCCACTTTGATACAACCAGACTCCCACTTGCAAAATTAATAGTGACATAATTTATCCAATGTTTAAAATTCACTTTAACATCACCATGGATGTTGTGGGTAGTGGCAGTGGCACAAAATCCACTGTGTGAAATCCACTGTGAATTCCCACAGATGCTGCCTTCCACACTCTACTGAGACATTGGAGGGTCTTCAAGGCCCATACTTCACTGTGACACAATATGAAAGACATTGATGTATTTCTGAACTGAAATTTTAAGTTTCACACTGGTAAAACTCAACTTTCACACCCTAGAAATCCCACAATTCAATTTGACACCCCAGAAATCCCATTGCACACCCTGCACTGTAACACCCAAAGGTTCCTACTAAGTAGAATTAAACCAGAAAACTTCCACAGTCATTACTCCAGTGAGGCACATCAGGATTCACAATGTCAACACTTTACCATCACTCTCTTGGGAATCCACAATCTTCTATGACCCTCTGGGATTTAAACAATTCCATTTCACTTAGACACAACAAGGTTCGCACAACATACTGTCTCTGTGACACCTTCTGAACTGTCACTACATATAGTCTAGTATGGCACACCAGAACTCCCACTACTCAAATAAATTTTCACATCCTGGGACACATACTGCCAAAACTTTACTGTGATACATAACTTTTAATACCCATAATACAATATAATGTCCCAGTGCTCTCAATGTCCTCATTACTCTCTGATAGCTTCAGGGTTCCCAACATGCCCATTCAAGTTTGAGCCCCTGGGCTTTTTATGACCACATTCCTTTGTGACATGCTAGGACTCAATACTCACAGTCCACCATGAAACAGCATGCCTCTCAATTCTCACACTTCATTGTACCACCTGAATGTTTCAAGTACTTGTTAACTTTTGTGGTACCCCAGGTCTACCATAGTCAAAACTCAACTAGGGCAATTCAACGTCACAATGCCCACATGTTTCTGTTACACTATGGAGCTCTCACAGGCAACATTTCACTATGAAACCTGAAGATTCCCATTGCACATAGACCTTTTTGATACCCTTGCTACCAATGCCCACATCGCCTTTGACAACCCAGGTCTCCCACTGCCATCTCAAATGTGACACTCCAAGTTGACTGAGATTTACAAACCACTATTAATCCCTAGGGTCATTGTTGTTCTCCTTGTAATGTGAAAAGTTCAGGGCTCCCATGTTTGATCCTCTTTGGAAAAGGCTTTGGATTCCTGAACCCGTTACCTACTATGAGCCAACTTGAACTCTCACTGTGTAGTGTGGCTACCATGGCCACACTACAAGATGAAATCTTAAAACATGCCATTGGAAAAACTCTATGGTGATACATATCGCATCCTCCTGACCATGAATCACTTTCACATGCCAGGACTCACCCTGCTACTCTTCCCTGAGACACGTGTGATCTTCCACTGCATACATTCTACTACAACACCAAAAGACTCCCTATTCAAATCTCCATATGGAGACAAGGGAGAGCTCCCAGGAGCATACTGCCCTTGTCACCTCAGGGCTACCATTGCCTTCACTCCACCATTTTCAACCAGAAGTTTGATATCACCCACAAATATTGTTGCTGTTTTGAGGAACAATTCTGGACATTATTTTTAAAAATATTTGGCTAAAAAGTCCTTTCGTAAAAATTGAGCAATGTGGTTGGACCATCATTCAGAATGAAAAATCATCAGAGTCAAGAAAACAAGTGTTTAAGTGACCCCCTCTTCTGTCTCTTTAGTGTCCTTAATGATAAACTGTAGGAAGATGGGCAACTTCCTCATGAGTTGCCTGCATCCTGAGTCACTGATAAGCTGTAGGAACTTGTGCCAGAAGCTAGAAAAAACTGATCATCATGGCTAACTTCACTGTAGAGAGCTTGGCTAGCAGAAAACTGAAAGCCAAGTTTATAGGGCTCCAAGTTCCCCAGAGACATGTTGACAGTTGGGGGTTCAGTCGCAGGCTGAAACCACCTGGGTGTCAAAGGTGGCTTCCATGCCCCTAAAGGTCAAAGAAGTCCTAGATAGTAGGGAGTGGCATTGAGAGAAGTTTGAGATCACCCTTCAAAAAGTACTGATATTTTTCCTTATGGTTCTCTTTGTTTCAAAGAGAAATGAGTAACCAAGTGCCCCCAAGTCACTATGAACACTTAAATACATTATTACTTCTGCATGACATCACCCATGGAGTAATAAAAAAAGATATGCACTGGAGGACTATCAGTTTAAACTTGCACATATATGTTAAAACTGGGAGAACACTGAAGGACAATGTAGTTATATAAGTAATGTAATGGACCAATTTTTCTCAGTCCCTACTCTATACAGTGAATTATTCTTTCACAGTAGACCTATGGACTCATGGGAAGCTCCCTATGACCTTTGACAAAAAAAGGAAAGACATAGATTGGCTTAGAGACATTTTTGCATGATATCCATGACTATCAAAAAAATGGACAGCTGCAGGAGGGCATATCATCTATCTACATTCATGCAGAACACTGAGGAAAACAGTTATAATGAGTTTTTGTGGCAATTAACTTTCTCATTTGCATTGCTTTGAATTCAAATGACCAGATAGTCCATTTTATTCTGATTCACTGCTCTGGCCAATATTTTACATCAGTATTCCTAGTCATAAATGAAACTTGGTGGAATATCCTTCACTTTGAAATTTTGGCACAGGTATGTGGACAGTTTAACTCAATGATACCTGTTTCTCTTACTATGCTTTTCATACTGCAGTGTCAAATTGGAGGATTTCATGAGTAAAGAGGATAACTTGTCACCTTGGTATTTTCTCTCATTTGTGGTTTATAAAAGCCACAAATAAAACAAAGGAACAAATAAACTCTCTTACAGATGAAATCATGGTAGTTATCAGAAGGGGAAAAAATATGAGTATAAGGATGACAAAGGGGTCAAATAAAGAAAACTAGAACTATGCTGAGGAACACATAATGTAATGTTCTATGTTGTACTTTATAGTTGTAAAAGTGTCATTTATATAATATTGTTAATAATGAAATATGCCCCAAATTAATAATGAAACTTTATTTTTGCAATGAAACTTTGCACTCCTTTTTTTATTTTATTAAAAATTCAAGTTTTAAAAAATGTTTTGAAATAATGAAAGTGATGTCATGACAATGGTGGACTGAGAGATACACTTGGCTTCTCCCCCTGAAATTTCAATAAATTAAACTACAATAATTCAACAAAGAACACCCTACTTAACACAGAGGCTTGCCTGAGAGACCTGCACACTGAAACATCTAAAGGTGGGCAACCATGAATAATTGGGGTAGTCAGAGGGATTAAAGCCCACATGGCCCCACAGAGGCAACCTCAAAGCAGAGATCTCAGGGCCTGGCTCTG
This sequence comes from Miniopterus schreibersii, assembly GCF_964146895.1. Classification (NCBI taxonomy): domain Eukaryota; kingdom Metazoa; phylum Chordata; class Mammalia; order Chiroptera; family Miniopteridae; genus Miniopterus; species Miniopterus schreibersii. Next base: position 15,976,402 of record NC_138120.1, on the reverse strand, counting down.
AAAGAGTGGAAGCTGGTGGTAGCAGGCACTCATTTCACCTGACCAGGAAAAACAGAGCTGGTTGGGGCACCCCAGCAAGGTAAGAGTTGTATCCAGTGACTGAGTGAGTAGACTCCTGAAAGAATGTCAGGTTCTACCTTGACACTGTCCCACTGTGTCAAACAGGGGTGTTTCTGACAAAGAAACAGAAGCACTGAAACTTGTCAAATCTAGGGTTCTGAACATTTGACTCCAGTGGCCCTTGGTTTTGGGTCAAAAATATTTTATCTGTAAACCAAGAGCTATAACAATAGAACTTTGCTATTTCCCTCTGTAACTGATCCGTGAGTTTGGTGTTTAGTGGGAAACCCATATAGGTCAGTGAAGTTTTTATAGTAAAACAAACCACATTCTCAAGCAGCCCTGATATATATCCTACAAACTCATGAAGGTCAAGTCTGGTTGGTAACAGCAGGAAAAAACGTCATGCAATTCAGGACCATCTACCAGAAAGTAGTAGAAAGTCCCCTCAGGGAACATTTTTATAAAAGGGACATTTATGCCTGGGCAAAGGAGAGGAGCAAATACCATGAACAGCATCAATAATGAGTATGGTTAGATTGAAAATAAAAAAATCTTCAGAAAGCAATCTGGAAGACATAGCAAAATATGATATAAATGATAGAGATTTGAAGATGACAATCCTGAAAATATTAGGTGAAATGCAAGAAAATCCAAACAGATAATTTAGTGCATGTAGAAAACAAATCAATGAGCAGAGTGAGTACTTTGCCAAGGAGATAGAAAGTTAAAAAGAACCAATCAGAAATCCTTGGAAAAGAAACATGCAATTAATAAATTTAGGAATGAACTACTGAGCATAGAAAACTGCCAACCAGATGAAGGAAACAATTAGTGATATTGAAGCTAGGAATCTAGAAATGACACAGAGGAATGAGGAGAGAGTCCTGAGCATAAAGAAAAATGAAATAGCTCTACAAGAACTATCTGACTTCATCAGAGAAAGAACTGTTGTAATTATAGGCGATCCAGTAGAAGAAGAGAGGGACAAGGCAACAGACACTCTATTGAAACAAATAGTAGATGAGAACTTCCCAAACCCATGGAAAGAATAAGATCTTCAAATCCAGAAGGCAAAGAGAACACCTACTTACTTCAATACAAAGAAGTCCTCTCCAAGGCACATTGCAGTAAAACTGTCAAAAATTAAAGACAAAGAAAAAAAATTCCCAAAGCAGCCAGGGGAAAGAAAGAAGTGAACTACAAAGGAAACCCATCATAATTTCATCCAACTTCTCAGCAGAAACTCTGAAAGCCAGAAGACAGTGGAACCAAATATTCAAACTTCTTAAAGAGAGGCAAATAGAAGGTGAATTATCATCAGAAGACCTTCAATATAGGAAATAACCAAAGGTGTTATTCTACCTGAAACAAAGAACAAAACATCATAACACTACAGGTAAGATAACCAAAAAACTTATAGCATCAACAAAAATAATTTGTGACAACAAAACATAAAAGGGGAAGGGGAAAAGGTCTGTACTGGAAAAGGAGAATGAACATCAGAAGCACCTGAAAGAATAAAAGCCTATTAATAAGTGTAACTTTACTTTTTATAAACCTGATGATAACCACACTCAAAAATCCCCAAGAAGGACACATAGCTTTAAAAAAGAGGACACAGATGAAAGATGTATGAAACACCACTAAAGAAAATCAACAGACCAAAGTACAAAGGAAAAGAACCAATGGAGAGACAGAGCTACAAGATAATGAAAGACAAAATTGCTATAGGAAATCCTCATACATTAATAATTACCCTAAATGTAAATGGCTGAAATTCACCAATAAAAATGCACAGAGTAGCAGAATGAATCAAAAAGAAAAATCAAACCATATACTGGCTACAAGATACACATCAAAGCTACAAATACAAAGGTAGATTCAAAGTAAACGGGTGAAAAATGATTCTCCAAGCAAATACCATCCGTTGAAAGCAGGTGTAGCTATACTTATATCTGAAAAATTAGATTTCAAGATAACAAAGATAAGATGCCAAGATGGACACTTTATTATGAAAAAGAGGACACTACATCCAGAAAACATAACACTTCCTAACATATATGCACCCAACAAGGGAGCACCGAAATATATAAAGCAACTAGTCACAAAACTAAAGGGAGAACCAGATCAAAAGGGGACCTTAATACTCCATTGACTGCTCTAGAAAGATCAGCTAAACAGAAAATCAGTAAAGAAATATGAGCCTTAAATGAATTACTACACCAAACTGGCATTTACAGTACATTTCATCCCAGAAAAATAGGTTATACATTCTTCTTCAGGGCACATGGAACATTCTGAAGCACAGGCCATATGTTGGGTCCCAGAACAACCATCAACAAATTCAAGAAGACTGACATTATACCAAAAATATTCTTTGACCAACCACGATGCCTTGAAATTAGAAATCAAGTGCAAAAGGAAGTAAAGAAACCCACAAATACATGCAGATTAAAAAAACATACTACTTAAATATGACTGGGTCAAAAAGAAATAAAAAAAGAGATCAAAAGATTTATAGAAGTAAATCAGAATGAAAATTCAATATATCAAAGCTTCTGGGATGCAACAATAGCAGTAATAAGAACGAAGTTTATGTCACTACAGTCATGTCTTACGAAACAAGAGAATTCCCAGGGAAACAACCCAACATGTCATCTTAGAGAACTATAAAAAATATAACAAACGCTACTCAAAGTCAGTAGAAGAAAGAAAATCATAAAAAAACAAGTAGAATTGAATGAAATACAAAACAAACTATAATATTCAAAAATTAATTTTTAAAAAGCTGTTTTTTTTTAAAAGATTAATAAAATTGACCACACCCTGGCCAGACTCACTAAGGAAAAAAGGGAAAATATCCACATAAACAAAATTATAAATGAGAGAGAACTCATCACAGTCATCACAGATATAAAAAGGATCATACAAGATTATGAAAGACTATATGCCAAAAAATTAAAAACCAAGAAGTAGTGGGTACATTCCTAGAAATATATAACTACCTAGGCTAAATCATGGAGAATTGGAAAACCTAAGTAGACCAATCAGCGGCCAGGAAATTGAAATAATCATTAAAATTGTACCAAAAAAACAGATGTCCAGAACAAGATGAGTTCACCAGTGAATTCTACCAATTTCCACAAAGGAGTTAAAACCTATTCTCCTCAAACTCTTTCAAAAGAACTGAAGAAGAGGCAATACTTCCCAACACATTTTACATGTCCAATATAACCCTGATACCAAAACCTGGCAAGGATAACAAACAAAGAAGAAAACTACAGAACAATATCTTGGATGACATACAGATGCAAAAATCCTAAACAAATACGAGAAAATCAAGTACCACAGTACATTAAAAGTCCAAACACACACACACACACACACACACACACACACACAAGGTTCAGTGTGGTTCAATCCAGGGCACAATGATTGATCAAAATGCATAAATCAATCAATGTAATACAGCACCTTAACAAAAGATAGGATAAACATCATATGATCTTATCAATAGATGTAGGAAAAACATTTGATAAAATACAACATCTATTAATGAATAAAAAATCAGTAATTTAGGAATAGAAGGGAAGTATCTTAACAAACCTTCAGCAAATATCATACTCAATGTTGAAAAACTGAAAACTATTCCTCTAAGATCACAAACAAAAGAAGGGTGTCCACTCTCATCACTCTTATTTGACATAGTTCTGGAAGTCTTAGTCAGAGCAATAAGGGGAGAGAAAGAAATAAAAGACATCCAAATAGGGATGGTGAAGTAAAACTGTCACATTTTTCAGACGATTTGATTGTCTATTTAGAAACTCTATGTTTGAAGGCTCAACCAAAAAACTATTATAAACAATAAACAAATAGTCAAGTTGCAGGATATAATACCAATGTACAAAAAATCATTGTCTTCCTGTATACTAACAACAAAAGTTCAGAAAACAAAATGAAAAAAAAAAAACAATTCCTTTTCGATTGCAATCAAAATAATAAAATGCCTAGGAATTAACTTAAAAAGAATGTGAAGGGCCCATATATTGAAAATATTAAAGCATTATTAAAAGAGATTGATAAAGGCAAAACAAAATGGAAAAATATCCCTTATTCATGGATTGGAAGAATCAACATTTTAAAATGGACATATTACCCAGATTTAATGCAAGGCCAAAATACCAAAATCATTTTAAAACATATATATCTCTATTAATTTTAGAGAGAGGAAGGGAGAGGGAGAGCGAGCATTTGCAAGAAACATCAATGATGAGTCAGTTTTCTGCTGCCTCCTGCAGGACCCTCCCTGGTCTAGTGTTCCCAACCCAGGCATATGACCTATGTGTAAATCAAACCTTGATCTCATGGATCATAGGTCAATGCTCAACCACTGAACCATGGCAGCCAAGGCCCAATACATTTTTTAAAGTAAAAGAACCAGAAATCATTAGTTTTGTTTGGAACCATAAAAGACCCCAAATAGCTAAAGCAATCCTGAGAAAAAGAACAATGTTGGAGGAATCAAACTACCTGACTTCAAATTATATTACAAAGCTACAATAATCAAAAAAGCATGGTATTGGAACAGAAAGAGACAGACTGATCAGTGGAACAGAATAGAATGTGCTGATATAAATCCAGATGTATATGGGCAGATGATTTTTGACAAAGGAGCCAGAAACACATAATGGAGTAAAGAGAGTCTCCTCTTTAAATGGTGCTGGGAAAACTGGAAAGCCACATTCAAAAGAATAAAACTTGATTAGTTTGTTTCTATGCACAAAAATGAACTCAAAAGTTATCAAAGACCTAAATATGAGGCCTGAATTAATAAGTTACATAGAAGAAAACATAGGTACTAAACTTATGGGCCTTGGCCATAGAGCACATTTTATGAACTTGAACCCAAAAGCCATGGAGGCAAAGGCAAAAGTAAATGACTTGGACTATATCAAAAGCTTCTGCACAGCAAAGGAAACTGACAACAAAACATTCAGTCAACCAGTTGGGACATGATAGTTGCAAACATAGCTCTCACAAAGGTTTAGTTTCCAAAATATGTAAAGAACTCAAAAAACTCAACACCAAACAAGCAAACAACCCAATCAAATGTGGGCAGCGGACCTAAACAGACACTTCTCTCAAGAAGGTATATGAACAGTCAATAGATATTTGAAAAGTTGTTTGACCTCATTAACAATTAGGGAAATGCAAATCAAAACAACAATGAGATTCCACCTCACACCTGTTAGAGTGGCTGTTATCAACAAGGCAAGCAGTAACAAGTGTTAGATTCTAGGAATATTTACTAAAATGCCCCTAAAACACTAGTCAGAAAGAATGTATACATTCTTATGATAATAGCCAAAATTAACAATAGCTAGGATATGAAAACTGCCCAAGTGCCCACCAGTAGATTAGGAGATAGAAATGCAGTGGCACATTTAAACCATGAAATACTATGCAGCTGTAAAAAGAGAAATATATCTCATTCAGAGAGCATGGAGGGACCTGGAAAGTATTTATTTAAGTGAAATGTGCTAGTCACAAAAAGGGAAGACTCACATGATGTCACTCATATGTGGAATCTAAAGTATAAAATAAATTGAAGAACAAAGTACATCCTGCAACATAGAACATACTGGTGGATCTAGAGCACAGGCAAAATGAGAGTAGAATAGGTCAATGGAGAAAAGAACATCTGTAATTATTTCAACAATAAAAGTAAATTTTTAAAAAGTGTGAAACATACCTAGACTAGGTATTCATTTCTTAGGCAGGCCATATAATGAATATATTTACAAATATGTCCAATGAACTTTTCCTAGCAGCATTTAGATTTATTGTTTCAATGTCCCATGCATTGCCTAAATTCTACTGATGTGATTAAAACCCTTATTATCTTAGTATTAATTCATACTTCATAAGATTTTAGAAAACTCTTTTCATGACAGACAACAATGATGAAAGGAAACTACTACTAACTAGGTCATGAACGTTCCATCAATAAATTTACCTGTGTATTATTTCAAAAACTAAAACCTATGACCAAGATTTAATGCTGGCTTTCGTCTTTTACATAAATTATAATCAAAACATTTATAAACATCACTAGCAAACTTTGATTAGAACAGTGTAGTATTAGCGTTTCATTGCGCTGGTATGTTGGTAAACCCTGTAGTGAAGTGTTTGATCACTCTTAGAAAGCACTGGTTCTAAGCAGAATTTGATGAAAAGTGTATTTAGCACAGATTACATATGTAATGAATATTCAAACATGATCCCCAAGAAAATAGCATTGTGTTGCCGTATTTTACAGAACATACCAGCATTCCACCCACCAGCTTTACTTTTGTATTTCTATAAACTGTGAAATATATTCCAAATAGTTAATACAGGTAATATGACAAAACATTTAATCAATATTTTCATAAACACTACTAGCATACTCTTTTTTAGAATAGTGTAGTTTTAATGTTTGAATGATCTACACACACTTAAAAACCTGTGCTGAAGTTAGAACACTCTTAGAATTAATTCATACAAGTGTACAAAGTGAAATTTGGCACCCCACTTTTAGCACAGACTACAATCAGTTAGTTATACTAATACTTTGTAGTGAAGGTTACAACATGCTATTTTTAAAATGTCAGTGTTATATTTCACATAAGACATCAACATTGCACAAAGTAGTGATGACATAGACATTCTGAAAAATTCCTGCTTCACAATAGGAGAAATGGATGGTTTACTTGATTTATATCCAAGGCTCCAGATTCACATTGATGACCTTAAGGACATAAGTAGAAATTTTTTCTAAATGTTTCTAAGCCAGATGTGAGTAAAATTGAAGAGGTTCATGGTAGAATGCTTGCAGACCTGATTATCATGGTTCACTGTGTTTTAGAGAGCTGGGATGGAATTAACACTAGATGTCAAGTTTGGGATCCTGACACCCAAGAGACCTGCAAGGTTGCAAGGATTCCACGCTCTAGCTGGAGTCCATGGGGACATCACCTGAGGCTTCTTTCATACCCTTTTTAACCCAAAGCAAGTTCAGTTAGGTGGGGTAAATAATCATGTCAAGGTACTTTCATCACCATGAAAATAGACTGAAATTTGCCCTAAAGTGTTTCCTTGCTTTCAAAGAAGAAATGCTTACCTAGGGTTAATGAAGTTAATGTGGAGTGTAAATCAAGAAGCAAAACAAGCAAATAAACAAATTATTTTACATAGAGATAAAATTGCCATGCTTACATGGATAAAAAGCATGAGGGGAGACAAAGAGAGTCAAACACAAGAGGAGAGAGACTAGACTTTTGATGGTGAGGGCATATTGGAGTATGCTATGTTGTACCAGTGAAATTTATATAATAATGTTAGTATCTATCTTACCTCTAAAAATGTAATACTGAAATCATTTTTAAAGGAAACTTTGTTAATCCCACCCTAATAAAACATAGAGAAATGTTTCTGTTTTTGAATTATATAAAACTTATTTTTGATTACCTACCATTTATTCAATAAGTCTCAGGAGAATCATCTGTAAATACTGGCAGTAGAATCTGTGTGACATTAGCCATAAGACAGTTAATGAGAAACAGTGTGTATGAAAGACAAGTAAATCAATCATTAATGGTTATAAAACTAACTTCTGAGTGCAGTCTTCTCTAGAGTAAGATGATTCTAAATACTGGGCTATAGCATCACTAGAATGAGGAGGGAGGGCCACTGTGGTAATCAAGTAGTTTTATTAAGTTCTATTTTCCCTGTCTGTGGTGACGATACAGTCATTCTTAAAAATTTCTTAGTGGTTCCCAAAGCGAGATATTGACAATCTATTTATCAACACTTGTGATGGTTTTCTTTATTCATATCAAAGATTTCTGATTTATATTGAAGAGAATCAGGGAGTAAATAGATTTTTTAAGTCAATGATTCTAAACCATATTTACGAAAAAAATTGGAAACATTCATGGTAGACTTGCAACTGGTATTGGAGGGAACAAGAATAATTCAGCATTGGGCATAGACTTGAAATATGTTGAAGAGAAAACACACAAAAGGGAATTAAGGCATAGATCTTTTTCTATGACAGTGCCACATTTAACTAGACACAAATACCCATCGTACCCTAAAGGTCAGGGACAAAGTATGACCCTTAAAAGAGTGTTTACTTTTTGTCAGAACTACACAAACTCTGTAATTTATACCAGTAGAAAAATATGTAATATGCATTGAAAAGTAGCGGTGGGGGGGAATGCTCCAAGAAGGATTATTTTAATGAGATGGAATTTATTAATTTGGGCACAGCAGACATAGTCCCTGCATCTATTTCTGCAATATGGGTCATGAGTAAAGACTCTGAAAATATATTGGGATGGCTGACTGAAAAATGCATCTAGTGATGACCCAACAAGTGAGACATGTAAGTGCACACTATCTCTTAATTTAATGTAGAAGAAGCAATTCAAAAGCTTAGAGAGGCAGGAATACTGAAAAGTGTTGGTCATGTTAGACCAATTTCACACTCTGGGAGTTTCCCCAAGCATACCTTTCTTCAATACACTGAAAAATACAATGAAGAGAAGAAATTGCTAAACTTTTTAAATAACTAAACTCATTAGATCTGATCAACCTCAAAACAACAAATCCAAGCAGAATCTAAATATTCTGACTGACATCAAATTATGGCATAGGCTAATCATGCTGTTTTTGTAAGTGAAGCCAGCAAGACTTCTAAAGTTTTCTAGATCTATTAAAGTAGAAATAGTCTAGATGAAGTGAAACAGTGATGTAAATGGACTCATAAAAACACTCTGACAGTATGTTAACAGTTTATCTGTATTTAGCCAGTTTACACACCCAGAAATCTTAAAAGAATGAAATAGCAGAGCCACCAGAGAAAAGACCCACAACAAAGGTTTTTTCTGTTAATCTTATGTTATGCCTTTCTCCAAGGAACTGGTAGCCATTTCTACAAGGTTGTCTATTTGGGACAAAGCAAAGATCCAGGTAATTCAGAGACTGAACTTCTTCTAAACTGAAATTGGTATCAGAGACCCAAGTGTTACTGTGGCTCTCCAGAAAGAGTATGAGCTTTTGTGGGTCAGGTGACTAGTGGAGAATTAACTCAGTTCCATTTTGAAGTGGGTTGAAATGTTGTCAAGCCCATCCTGTGGTTTTCCCTGGTTCTATAATGCTAACTGAAGAAGCCATATCAGCACAATGAGTCCCCTCACTGTACTACTGAGGAATAAGGGCTACTATAGTGAGAAAGTCTAAACAGAATCCATTGGAACTAGCTATACCAAGATAACTTGCAAATCAGAAGTTATATCACAAACCAGGATGAACAGTGATAATTTGTGCCACCATGAAGTTTTTGGAATGTGCCAGAGTGCCAATGCAATAACATCCACATTACACATCTGATGTGGCATTTGCACAGTGGGGGAAAGAAAAGGAAGAGGGGGAGAAAAAAGACAGTGAGAGGAATGGGAGCAGGAAAAGAATGAGATGGAGGAAGAGATGGAGGATAAAAAGTGAGAGGAGAAATAAAAGGAGGAGGAGTAAGAGGATAAGGAGCAGTAGTAGGGCCAGGAGGATGCTGAGAAGAACATTAGAAGACAAACAAGGGGGAGAAAAAGGAGGGAGAGGAGGAGGCAACACAGAGGAAAGAGGGGAAGCAGAAGGAGTAGAAACAACTTTGAAATTGGCAGTGAACTAACACAAAATTTAACTGCAGGTGATTCCAGCTGCTTCTGCTCTACAAGGTGGTTACTTTGCTTGAGTATCTTCAATATAAACAACACCTTGTACCCTCATGCAGCTCCTTTTATTCTAAGTGGCTTTCTCAGATGTACCCAAATCCAACCAGTGTTACCTTCTCTAATTCTGTAAGCTCAGCACATACCTTCATTATCTTCCCTCTGGGGTGTGTCACCTCTATAGTCCTATGTCTCCATTTAGTTTGCAGAGTACTAGACTGCCTTTTCCATCCCCAGGAGTTTCATCTGGCTGTTCCATTACAAGAAGGATATTATGCTGAGTGGACCTAGTGGGTGAGAACAATACTACTCTACACTTGACTTAGTTTTTGTGTCAGATATTAATAAAGAAAATTGATGCAAATTCAGAATTCTTTTCACTCAGTGAAACATTATTGGAAGCAGTTCAATAGGAGAGGTGAGTGTTTTGAAATAATACTTTCTGGCATTCATCCCTTACTGCAGCCAAGTTAGAAGCACAGCACCTAGTGGGCCTCTGGATTTTAAAGGCAGCATATTCACCAGGGAAATATGTGATTCTGGCATATTTTTTGATTTACCTGATAACTGCTCATTTTGAACTAGATAGACACAAAAAAGTGGAAAGTATAACAGTTTCAGGCTGTTGTACAAAGTGCACTGTGACCTGTGGATATATTGCAGCAGATGTTATGGTCCTAAAATTTCCCTGGAAGAGAGAGATTCTCTTTGGTGTGATAGAAAATGTTGGAAGTAAATTACAGTGTAGATGTTGAGGATTTATTACCAAGGTATTGATATTAACCACAAATAGCTATTGTTCTCTTGGGGAACTACTCAGCCTTTTAGTGAGTCAATTTGGTAAATAAAATTCTTTAATCAAAATGGGACAAAGTGGTGGGTCATCATTCAAGAAGCAAAATCATCTCCACTCAGAAACAAGCATTTAAGCATCCCTATCTTTTGTTAATTTAGTGCCCTGAATGACAAGGTGCAGGGAGTGTAAAAAACACCGTAGAAAACTACTCCCTAATGTTTCTTCTCCTGGAGGTACTAAGAAACTGCAGGAACTGGACTAAGAAGTTCAAAAACCTCATAACTTCAAGGTTCACTGGGTTGAAAAAATCTGGGGAGGTAGTACAGCCAGAGACCAAGTTACATAGGGATCCTTGTGCCCAGAGACCTATTGTGAAACAAGGGTTCCATTCACTGTCTGAGGTCTATTAGAGCATTACATATGGCTTCCATCTCCTCTAAAGCACAAGGCAGTCTTACCTAGAAGGGGCAAACATTCAAGAAAATGGTCTGGCTTTATCTCTAAAAATGGACTAAGATTTATTCCACAGGCCTTCCTTGGTTTCAAAGAGTGAATGCTTAAACTTGGACCACCAAGTTACCATGCAAACTGAGCTATACATTTTGACCTGGGTATGACTTTACCCATGAGTTCATAACGAGGCCATGCACAGGAATACATCAATTTTAAATGGTTCATATATGATCAAAACTGGGAGGATCCTTAAGAGCAATCAGTTTTTCAAGTAGTAATCCAATTGCTATTGTTATTTACTGCATTACACTGGATTCCTATTTCAGCATAGACCTATGGACTCTTGAGAAACTCCCGAGGACCTTTTGGATGAGGAAGGGAAAATGTTACATGGCTTACAGATAATTTTGCATGGTATCAGTGAATAACCAGAGAGTGGGCAAATGCAGCATGACAAACAATTTATGGACATTTGTACAGAATAAGAGTGAGGTAAAACATCACAATTGTGGTTTTTAGGTAATTCATTTCTTCATACACTTTGCTTAAATGACAAAAGACCAGATATGTAAATGTATGCTAATTCTTGGCTCTGCCAATATATTACATCAATAGCTAGGGAGAGGAAAGAAACATGGCTGGAACATTCTTCACATTTAAATTTGAGCAGATGTTTTTGGACACTGTTCACTTAATGTGTAAACATATTCAAAGATATCTGTGTCTTCTATGACTCCATGTGTTACATCACATTCCGTTCATAATGGACAATTTAGGTTACATGGTAACTTGTTGGCTTATGAGTAAGGATTACCTCTTTGAAATCAAATAAATATTTTGTGACAAATATCAGTCCATTTTCAGGGTAGTCACATCTCTGACTGCTTGCCCCACCTACTGGGGACTACTTTGTGATCAAGAGTGGGCAGAAGCCATTTGTGACCACAAGTGGATGTCAACCAGAGACTAGAAACTTTGCCTCACCATTGGTCTCTGTGGTACTGAGATCCCTTTGAACTTGGCCTCTTAGGCAACTTATTGTCCAGCTCTCTCCAAATCAGTGAGCTATAATGATCAGTCTTGACATCTCTCTACCATGAACCTTTCCCAATTTTCTTATATCTGGCTTGGAACCATTGAGACAAAAATGTACATATGTCATGAAGATCTTCATGTTGTATTTTAAGTATTGGATATAAATCAGGTAAATCGTTCATGTCTACTGTTGATGTTCACTCAAATTTTTTCACAAGGTCTATATCATTGACATAGAGATTAAAACTAGAAACAAACAAAAAACACATTGGTTTGCCAGAATGGTCATCACTCCTCCATCTAATGATGCTGTAACCCAATATTTAGAAATTTTCTTGTTTGACTGGAGTCTGGAATAAGAATATTTTTTAATTCTTAGTGATTGATTTTTTTCTTTTCATATACAACATTCTTTATTAACTATCAGCTGGGTAATGTTTAATACAATGCACCAACCAAAGTGAGTGATTCATTGAACTACTCCAAAACCTGCCCATTGTCATGGCTCCCTAACTCACTTTCCTTCACAAATATTTACAGAGTACTGTCATGCTTCAGTTGTCCGGTCTCTGGGAGCTCATGCACATCTTGCTAAATTAACTGTAAGCCAACACAAATATTTCCTTCCTCTACTGTCCAGTCTCAAAAGATGATTCACCTGATTTATCTTTTAGTGAACAAAAGGCAAGTAAACAAAAATTTTCCTATTATTTGAGTATATAAAAATGTCTCTTTTTTGTGAAATATGATGGCCAGTGACAAAGTTTATTTATAAAATTATTGTTTTATTACTTGTTGGGGTAAAACTTTCTTTAGTAACATGTTATAAGTGTCACTTGTACAACTTTATAATAAAGAGAGCATATTTCGTTATGTGCTTACCACTCTAAGTAATCTAATCTTGTTTTTTACTCCATTTGCCCTCCTTATCTTCACTCATGCTTTTACCACTCTGGCAACCACAAGTATATATTAGGAGATTTTTTGTCTCTTATTTTGTTTTTAGCTTTTGTATTGCACAAATGAGAGGAAATATCAAATGTGTCAAAATATGCTCTTGTTTATTGAAATATTCCACTTTGATGCTACATAGAGATAGTCATCAAAAGACACACAAATATATTTGCATGTTTTTGCCCATTGATTGAAAAAGTTCCACAAATGTTTCCTCAAATTTTATTGTGAAGAATGTTCCAATCATGTTTCTTTTATGTCTTTCTCTATTAATGGAAAATGTTGGCCAGCACCATAAGCCACCATATACATGCATATATAATCATTTGAAACCCAAACAAATTGAGTGGTTGGTTGAACTTCCCCACATTCTAACCGTTGTCATGGTTTCCTTACCCACTTTTCTTCACAAATATTTACAGAGTACTTTCATGTTTAAATTGTTAAACCTCTGGGTGCTCATTCATATCTTGCTAATTTATCTGTAAGCCAAGATAAATCATTCCTTCCTTAGTCAACATGTCATCATTAGTTTATAATGAGTACATATGGTGATCCAACAATGATACATTGCATAGCACTGGTGACTGAGGGAAATTAGGCCATTACATAGATAATTGTTTGTGCCCCAAGGAACCTTTCAAGATTGATCATGCAGTGTTCCACTTTAAATTGATGTTATAGTTTTTCCGTGCACGCAATTTTTCATGGGTTTCATCACACTGAGGTCATAATTGACAGCTCATGTTGCCTAGTAACTTCATAGCCAGTGATATAAGTATTCCTTCTTTGAAAACAAGGAAATCCTTTTGGACAAATCTCAGGCAATTTTGATGGGAGATGGAAAACACTTACCCTGAATGTTGCCCCTTTTCCCTTGGACTGTTTTGGGCTTAAATGAGCCTAAAGCCACCTGTGATGTGTAGATGACCTTCAGCCAGAGACTGGGCCCCTTTGCTCTACACATATCCCTGGAGAAGCCAGATCCCTATGGAGCTTGACCTCTGTGGTTATTTATGTTCACACTAAACAACAAATGAGCCATAATGCTCAGGTTGGCCAGGTTCTGGGTCCAGTTCCTGCTGTTTATCTGTGGCTCAAGAGGTAAGAATATCATGGAGGAGACTGAACCTGTGTTCTGGTTCTCATATACTTTCTCAGACCGGGCACTGAAATGAAAGAGGAGGGGAACACTTAAATTCCTGTTTACAGGGTTAAGGAGATTTTGCATGTTGAGTGTTTTTCAACCAGATGGCTGTATTTTTATGAAATAACTCTGTCAAATTTGACTTTTGAAAAGGACAAAAGTTATTACTTAACAAAACAGTAGTTATTTAAAAATAATATAAATGTCTTGATTGAGATTCCTTAGCATCCACAATGTCATTCAACACCAAGTTTTCTTAGGATTCAAAGAAAAGCTATATGTGCCAGAGAAAACTGTAGGACAATTAAGTCTGCTGCAGTACATGGCTTAGGTTACAAAGCAAGTAGTACAGCAGTCTGAACCCAAAATAGTGCCATGATTTTTCTGGGTCAGGCTGAAAATGTGGAGATTTTCTGACCACTCCATAAATTTGCCAGAGTCATATGCTCCAATAAGTTTAATTCTGGCTCTAAAAACCACATTTCCTCTAGAGTTGTGTCTCCATCTTTGTCCCAGGCAAAGCCTGATGCCATAAACTATTGTTTACTTCAAAAAAGTTACCTGTCCTGATCAATATCACTGGACCCAAAACATTTTACTTAGTGAGCATTCTGAATTTTATTTGGATTTAGTCCTCAGATTCTAACTCAAAAAAGGTATACAGTTTAGAGAAATACTGTTCCCACTAACTAGGTTCAATTTATATAATGTCATTCCTGTAATGGAGCAGTGGGAAAGATATCTTCTGGATGGAAATGGCAATCAAGGCTTCTCAAGGACATACGGCTGTAGAGCTAATACACCCCAGATTCAAGATAATGAATGTATATGCTGGCCATGTCAACTTAGAGAAGGCAACTTTGATTGAACTGTGGAAACATAATGAAAAGCCATTGGCCTGAAATGTGTCTATATGGGTACAATCCAATGTATTCATTCAAGTTTCTCACACAGAATAATTGAATTGGTTCAGCAGCAGAAGCCAGGGCCACCTGAAGTTAAAATGTGGTTGAAATAACTGCCATTTACTAAGTTCTTTCTTTTTTTCTCCTTTCTCATCCCCATTTACCCCTGTTCTTCTTCACTTTTCTACTCCTTATTTTTTCCTTCTTCTCTGTCTCCTTCTGTTCCTCCTATTCCTCTTTGTCCTCTCCACCCTTTTCTCCTCCCCATTATTCTCCTTATCCTCCTTTTGCACAAGCCAAATTAAAAGACTAACGTTGATGTAGTCAAATCACTCCTGCATCTTCCAGACCCCTAAGAGTGGCACAAATCTTTAATATTCCCTCTGGTTTGAAGTGCAGCTTTTGATTTAACACTTGTTTTTATGATTCCATTGTTCACTTCACCTAGAATATTTCTGCTTCAGTAGATGGAAGAAGAATTAACTGTTCATGATGTCTTCAGTTTTAGAAATGCCATGATAATTTAGCCAACATGGTTGGTAAGTGTTAGTCAGCCTCTTTGAGGATCCTTTGACTTGCAGTCTTTTAGGGTAATCAACACTACTGTGACTTTGGTGGTTGCACAATGCACATTGGCCCCTGCCACTATGGGATGCAATGTCTCCTATAACATTTAGGTTATCCAATGGAGAGACTTAAGTGATCAATGACTGGCCTTCCTATAAGAGTTCTTCAAATCAACTGTTTCCCTTCTTCAATACATTTCTAAAAATATTGGTTAAAGTTATGCCATGTGAACAGTCACAGAATGCAAAAGAACACTCATGAATAATCCACTTAAACATTTTCATCTTCCTAAGCCTTTGAACTGCATCTTCTACATTAAAAAAAGAGTTTGTTGGAATTTCCATGACACATTTTTTGGTCCACCTTTGAGGGATTTTTTTTAGCCAATGATCCCAAAAATATTTTTAGGTCTCTTTTATAAAACTCAAGCTGCAGACATAAATGCACACCATCCATCTAATGAGTCCCAAATTAATAAATTCCCTATCTTCCAAATATATGTTTATTTGAACATTGTCCCCAACCATTATTAATTTCCATACACATTTCATATTTTTATGACTTTGTAAATTACAGATCTCACATAGTTCTCCAAATAGTAGTTAATGTACTTAATTATCACACTACCTCCTTCACATTTATGGTCTTGCTGGACTATGAGTCAAGTAAAGGTGGAAAATTCCATAGGAAAGTTGACTCCCATTGTTAGCCTTGAGGGTTCCCTGTAATACATTTTTCCAGTATTTGACAAATCTTGAATTATTCTAGTATACTTCAATATAACTTGCAACTCTACCATAATTTTTTTTCAATTTTCTCACATCTGGCTTTGAAAATTTGGGGAAAATATTGCTATATTCTCAAGCCTGTCAAGGCTAATATGAAGTCTTGGATATAATTTTTTTAAAACTCTATGTCTGCTGCAGTGGACAATTTACATTTTTTTCAGAATGTCTACATCATCACCAATTATATGGAATCTAGAAACCATGATACCCAGAGGATTGGTACAGTGCTCCACAATGTCTCATCCAAGCTTACTTTAGCCCAATATTTAAATATTGTCTTGAGTGGGCCATGGATAAGACCTTGTTTTTTAACCCTTAATGATTGATTTTTTTTTCTATTAATAGACATTATTTCTCATTAACTTTCTGATGGTTAATAATCTAAATCAAGCTTCATACAGCCCATCCTTAACAAATTATTCACCTTTCCTTGCTGAAAAATGATATATAATCAAAATACATTCACTTTATTTCACTATGTCCATTGTAGATCTGTAGGGACCAAGGGCAACTGGCCCATTATTTATGTAAATGCTTTATGCCTCCAAAATTCTCCTAGTTTTGAACATGTATTGCCACTATAAATTGATGTTGTAGTCTTCCTGTAAAGACTCAAGGTGGAAGATTTCATTCACCAAGAGCATAAAGTGCATATTCTATATTCCCCTCATCTATGGAATGCAAAAACAGAAACATACAAAATTTACATAGAGATGAAGTTATGGTGGTTATAAGAAGAGAAAATCATAACAGAGGACAAAGAGACTATAGGGGGGTGAAACACAAGTTTACAGAGAATACTATGAACAGAGAGCATAAATTGGAATATAGTATATAGTGAAATTAAGTTGTACAAGTTAGCTTATATAATGTTATCTACCATGTTACCCCTTAAAATTTGAAATAAGATAATTTTTAAATTACGCTTTCACAGTCCCAAACTGATTCACAGAGAGAAAGACATATTTCTGGTTTTGAAAAATAAAAACATATTTTTGTTAATCTGCCTTTTGTTTGTAAAAATCATGTGAATCATCTGTTCAGATTGGGCTGCAAAAATTGTGTTTTAGGGTTCTAGCAATGAGAAACATAATGAATAAATATTTCCATTAAATAAAAGAAAATCAATAGTCGAGGTTTCCAATACCAATTATTATTCCAGAATCTTGGCAAAAAAGGCAAATTCTAAATATTGGGCTACAGCAGCACAAGATGGAGGAAAGAGTATGGTTGTGGCAGTCCAATGAGTTTCTATTTTTTAGTTTGCATGTCTGTGGTGATGACATTGGGGTTTTTAAAAAATTCTGACTGGTCTCCAACAACAGACAAAAATATGCTGTTTATCAGCATTTGAGGTGACAACTCATATTCAAGACTCCAGATTCAGGGAAAAGATATTAAGTGCAATAATAGATTATTTTCTAGCATGGTTTCCAAATTAGATATGAAAAAAATTGGAAAATTCATGGTCGAGTTGTAACAAATATTGGAGTAAACTATAAAAATTCAGAATTTTTTAATCTGGAAAGATGTGTAAGAGGAAACACACAAGTTTAATGATGGTAGTGACCTCTCCTTTAGCAGACACCACCTTGACTAGACTCAAGTTTCAGAAGAATTTCCTGCTGAGGTACAAAGTGTGACCCCTTGAGGAAGTGTGCTACACTATGGAGAACTACATTAGCCTCTAATTTACATGAACAGAAACATATGAAATATAAGTGGAAATAATGATGGGGGACAATGTTAAAGAAACATAAATTTGGATGAAACCAAATTTATCAATATGGTTTCACCAGAAGGAGATTGTGCATTTATATATTCAGGTTTAATCAAAGGCAAAGGCTCTAAATGTTTATTGTAATTGTTGGCTGAAAAATTCATCTAATAATGGGCCAATAATTATGACATAAGAATGTACACTGTCTCTTTTTTTTAGTTAAAAAAAAACACACAAAAAAAACAAAAAATGAAGAAAACATATCCAAAGCTTAGAAAGGCTGGAATGGTCATGAGGATTGATCATGTGAGTTGTCTTCCATACACTGTGAGTATCCACTTGGCATAGAATTCACCAATCAATTGAGAAATATATTGAAGAAAGGAAACAATAGTTGAAGGAATGCATGATCACACTCCTCTATGATAAATTTTAGGATCTGAAGCCTCTAAATGAGTATATCTAAAAATAATGGGAGGCAGTGGATCCCCTGGAGACAAGGGTCAATGTGTTTTATTCAATGACCAAAGTCATGGTAGATCTTATTACCCTATACTAATGCAAGTCAAACCATTATATAATATTGCACGTCAAACCACAAGCCTGCAGTGTTGTCTAATTAATCATGGTGTTCCATGAATTGAAGACAGCAAGATCATGACATGTTTCATCCTTCCACTGAAGATTAAAAGTTCTAAGGAAAGTAAACAAGTTTTTACTGGAATCATAACAACAGTCATTCAGATCATTTAACAATCCCTGTCATGAGCTAGCATACACACCCACAATTTTTAAATGAAGGCCAGAGACTCTTGGGAACAGAATGCAATACACAAAAATGTATTCTGTAAACCTTATTTCATGCTCTTACCCAAGTGACCCTTAGCTTTTTTTACAAGGGTAACTATCTATTTGAAGAATGCAAATAACCAAATAAACCAAGGACAAAGAACACTAGTTGTGAAAAGATATCAGTCTCAGCAATCAAAAAGTTACTGTGACACTTCATTAAGATTCAGAAATGTTCAGGATCAGTTGACAGATTGAATTTTTAAAAATATATATATATTTATTGATTTCACAGAGGAAAGGAGAGGGATAGAGAGAAACAAACATCAGTGATGACACAGTCATTGATTGGCTGCCTCCTGCACACCCCGACTGGGGATTGAGCCTGCAACCCAGGCATGTGCCCTGACCAGGAATCAAAACCCAATCGCCTAGATCCTGGGTCGATGCTCAACCACTGAGCCATGCCTGGCCAGTCCACCAATTGAATTTTATCTCAGATAAATTTTGAAAGAGTTCCATATGTCTTCAGACCAATCCTGTGGTTGCCCCTGGTCGTACAATGTATAACTGAAGAAGCTGTAGCAGCAGACATAATCCACATTGGATTACTGAGGAATGTGAGCTAGTGTTCTGGGAAAATCTAAACAGAAGATATTAAAACTGCCTATATGTAGGTAAGTAGTACATTAAAATATATGCCTATACCTGTATGAATAGTAAAGATGTGGGCCCAAGAATGATTTGAAATATTCAGAAATGCAGATTCAACTACATCCATATTAAACCTTTGATGTGGCTTTGGAAAGGAAGGAGAAAGGGAATGAGGAGGAGGAGAATGAGATGGACAGAGGGAGAATAACTAGTAGGAAGAGGAGGGAACACCTTCATTATTTTACCTTTTTGGTGTATCATCTCTCCAGCCATATGACTCAATCTAGATTTCAGAGCTTTTCACCAGCTTTTTGGTCCCCAGGATATTCTTCATGCAATGCCAATACAAGGATGATGTTATGCTGACAGGGCCTAGTGAGTGGGAACAATACTACAGTAGCCTTGGTGCACTTTTGGAGTCAGAAGTTGAGGAATAAATCTAAAATTCAGAATTCTTCTCATTCACTGAAATATTTGCCTGCCCTGTGATATTAAGCAAGAGAAGTTATAGTTTAAAAACAATAATTTGTGGCATCAAGTCCTTCCTGCAACCAAGATGGAGACACCACATCCAGTGGGCCCCTGTATTTTCAAGGTATCATATTCCTTAGTGGTGCAAAAGGCTTCCTTCAAAGTTATGGAATGGCTTGAAAATTCTCTTTATTAATTATGTCATAAAAAACAAGTGGACCCACTTCCTTGAGCAATCACTAAACATTAAAAATCACCTCGACCTATAAAACAAGAATTTAAGTATGCCCCTTCTCTCACTGACATTTTCTGACTGAGAAATACATGGAGACTAGATCACAGGGCAGTAATTCCTTCCATGTGGTTCATACCTCCTGAGTCACTGAGAAACATCTGGAACTGGACACACATGCTAAAAAACCCTTATCAGTATGGTTCACTGGGTTGTAGAGAGCTGGAGAAGAGGTAACCCAGTGACTCAGTTACATAGGGATACTAACTCCCGAGACCATTTTTTTTAATGCAAGTGTAACAGTTTATAGTACATATGGAACTCACAGGTGACTTCCATCCCCTTTAAAGCCCAAGGTGGTCCTACCTAACAGGTTTAAAAATTCAGATAAAGCTACTGACATATGATCCGAGGTTTTTTCCAAAGAATTTCCTTAGTTTCAAAGAAGACATGCTTAACCGTGGACCACCAAGTTACCATGCATCTTGACCTGTCCATTATGACCTGGGTGTGTGTCATTCATGGAGTCATAAAATAGATTTCTTTACAAGGTGCTCTCTAATCATGGCCACATACTGGCATCAACTTGATGGTCCTACAAATTTACCTTAGAGATAGAGATTCTGTTTGGGGCCTTATGCTGACCTGGAGGAGTATTATAGAGTAGATGCTCAGGATTTTCAACCAAAACCTTGAAGTAATCCACAAATATTGTTGTTGTTTTTAAGGAACAACTCTTGGCTTTATTTGGAGTAAAATTTAGCAAAGTAACCTTTTCATAAAAATGGAGCCACATGGTTGGACCATTACTCAACAGGCAAAATTATCTCCACCAAGAAAACAAGTGTTTAAGCTTCCGCCTCTTCATCCTATTTAGTGTTCTGACTGATAAAGTGTATTGAGACCAGGGCAAAGAACTCTAATACCTCCACGAATTTTCTTCCTCTTGAATCACTGAAAAATATCAGGTGAATCATCTGTTGAGACTAGGCAACAGCAGGCATCATCGAGTAGTAGGCATCACTCAGTTAATGAGGAATAGTGTCTGGAAAGAAAGTAAAATCAATTATTAAGTGTTAAAAAAACACTCTCTGTTTCCAGAATCTACTCAATACAATTTCTAAACATTGAGCTACAGCATCCCTAGAGGGAGGAGTGAAGATTTTCTGTAGCAATTCAATGGGATTCCTGGTTTCTATTTTTCACTTCTGTGTTGATGACATAAATAATCTATAAATGTCTTATTGTCGGCAATAGCATATGTGAATGGTTTCCTTGATTTATACCCAAGACTCCACAGTCAAATTGAAGAGCTTCAGGACATAAAAATATTTTTTTTCCTAAATGGTTCCAAGACACATGTGAGAAAAATTGGAAAGGTAGTAGTAGATTTGTAAACATTTGAAAAAACTTGAATAAATCAATATTTGTTACACACTAGAAAAATGTCCAAGATTATATACACAACTGTAGTAACATTAGTGACCTTTCTTATAGCAGTTACCACCTTGCCAATAATCAAATCCAAGCAGGACACTAACAGTAAGGGACAAAGTATGACACTTGAGAAAGTGTGCTACTTTTTGGAAAAACAATGTGAGTTCTGTGAACTACACAAGCAGTAAAATATGGAATACATGTAGAAATAATTAATGGTGGAGGTAAGGTTATAATAAACATAAATTATAGATGAGAAGTAATTTATTAATTTGGTTCCACATGACATTCTGAATTTATATCTACAGCTGGGTCATTAGAAAAGAATCTAAAATATTATTGGAATGTTTAGGTGACAAATGCATTCAGTGATGGCCCAATGAATGTGACATGGAAATGCTGAAAATCTCTTAATTTAACATAGATGAAGCAGTTCAAAAGTTTAAGGTAGTTGGAATGTTGGAGTGGATTATTGTGTTCTCTATTGTGGAGTTTCCACAGTGCATAGTTTCACCATTACATGGAGAAATATATTGAAAGGAGAAAGAGCATATTTGAAGATCTACATGATGACTCTCTTTTAAATGCCAGACTTTTTAAACTAAACCTCTCAATTATAATGTTTAAATATGATAGGAGACATTGTATTTCCTGGTGGCAGGGGCAAGTAGGCCTTATCAATTTATTCAAGTCCAGGATGACCTGATGACCCTAAAAGACAGGAAATCTAAGCAGATTCTATGAGTCTCACTGTGCTACAGTTGGCAAATCAATTATGGTGTTCCAAGAAATGAAGAAAGCAAACACACTACACTTATCATTGATATGCTAAATTAGAAATTCCCTAGGCTGCCCAGGGCTCCTATAGCCTTCTACCTGGTATATCTCTTGAACAGTCTCATGGAGGCCCAGATCCCACAAACTCTGGTCCTGTTCCTTTTTCTCATAGAGATGGAGGTATGCCTTACTGCTGAATTCATGTCAATTCTATGAAAGTCTCACCTTGGGTTCACAAATAAAACTTTATCCGAATAGAGCCACATTTCTTTGTTTACATATTGTGTATAACTGATATCAAACTAGGAGAAGAGAACTGGAGTTTTATCAGAGGCCATAAACTATTTAATCTCTGGCTCTTACAGAAAAATATTTCTTATCTATGATCTAGGATCTTGAATTCCCTTTGTAATCTTTGAATAGCTCTTTTAGAACATTGGAGTGGTCTGTTTCACTAAAGACAATATTTTCTATGCTAATTAGCCAATCTTTTGCCCTTCCTGATTATAATAAAACTATGGAATATCTGCAACTATGTTTTGATAATTTAATGTAAGTTTGTCATACACTCAAATGAAACCTGTATAGAGCAGCTGCTGCTCCCTATACATGTCCACGATACATCTAAGAAGAAATCATGGGTTTTAATGAGTATCTGTTTCCTTCTGGCCAGTCTGGTGCTCAGCCACTTTAGACTCAATGTAAGTTTCCCTTGCCAAAATAAGAACAAACCATGTGACTTGTCAATGTTCAGCATACCCTCATTAACACTCATTCTAGCCTTAGAGTCTAGCTTAGCCTCAGAGCATGTGATAGCTGAGCACAAACCAGAAAACCCTAAACTAGCCCTGAAATGCTATCATAGCCATGAAAAACCCATTGTAACACTGAATTGTGGAGCCAATTTTGAAGGGCTAAGGATAACCAAGAAGAGCTTAGTCTCTCACAGAGATTCTGAGTATGCCCAGGGCCATGTCAGCCTAGGCAAAGGCCTCTGTCTCAAAGAGTTTGGTAGAGCACCAGGATCCCAGTCACCTGGGCCCATGGACCTCTATCTTGGAGATCCTCATTTATGCCTTGGTGCCTAATACATGTCAATTATATGAAAGTCACACTATAGTGTCCACAAATAATGTTACTTAAATACCGCCAGACTTATTGGTTTAAATACTGTCTATGACTGCTGTCAAACTCTTGGACAAAAATTGTAGTTTCAACAGAAATCATAACCCAATTATTTTCTGGCTGTTGCTGAAAAATCTTGATGGCCTCTGATCTAGGATCTGAATTACACTTACAATTTTACACAACTGTTTAAAAAATTTGGAGAAGCCTGATTCAGAAAAGCCAATCATTTCCATTCTAAGTAGCCATTTTTTAGCCATTTTGGGTGACAGGCACACTATGAAATATCTGTAAATATTTTTTCTAATGTATTGTAAATATGGTGTACAGTCAGATAAAACTAGTCTACTGTGGGGAGCTGCTGTGGCCCCAGGATCTGCTCCTTGCATGGAGCTGCCTGGGTGAGCTGCAGACCTGTTCTCCTGCTCCCTGACTCAGACCTTGAGGCACCAAGGCAGTACTAACTTAGCTTGTAGTCCAAAATTCCATAAAGGCTTATCAGGAAGTTGGCCCTGGCCTGAAGGGTCAAGGGACAGTCAAGCCACATAACAAGCCAAGGACTCAATCCTCCCCAAAAGTTCCCATTAGAAGCTGAGATAAAGATAGTCACCAAGGTCTGAGCTCATGCAGGTGGGAAGGTGTTTACTCTGAAAGAGCATTCATGGAGCCTTGAAGAAGCATGAGGCAGGGTGCTATTCAGCAAAATCAACAGTGTCTGTATAAATTGAGCTGGTAAAACAAACTCGGGGCTGCAGTCATGAGCTGCAGTCCTCCCTATCCCATCTTTTTTGTGTCTGTCTTTTCTCAATCCTCACCCCTTCCTCAGGACTGTTCGACTTCCCATCTATAGAAGCTGCTGCTCTGTGTAGAGGGAAATGGTGGAAATCAAAGAATAGAGGGTTGGCATGATTATCTGTACCCTGCAGGCCAATCTGTTGGTCAGAAACTTCAGACTCGTTGTAAGTTGCTACTGCAAACACAAAAAAAATGCACATGACTTGTCAGTGTGAATGGTGACATGATTAAAGACTTATACTAGATCTGAAGTCCATTCTAGCCTCAGAGTATAATCAGCCTCAGAGCCAGTCAACCAGATGACAGAGCCCCAATATGCCAACCTCAGCACAGAGGAGCTGAACCTGTAATTTTTTCAACACTAAAGATAAATTAAAACAAAACAAAACAAAAACACAAACACAATAGTCTACATACAGACCAAATCATGGTGATTATGTAAAAAGAAGAAGAAAGAACATGAGGATGATGAGATAAAAGGGGGTCAAATGCAAGTGGACAGAGAAGACTATACATTTGGTGGAGAGTACATAATGAAGTATGCTATGTTTTAGTTTATAGTTGTACAAGTGAAATTTATATAATGTTATTAACCATGTTAACCCCCAGAATTTAATAAGGAAATAATTTTACAAAGAATGTTTGTTAATGGCACTTTTGCCCAATAAAAGAATAAAAATTTGTTTTTGTTTGTAACAAATATTCGAGGGAACAAGAATAATTCCAGATTTGTAAAAGACTGGAAATATCTGCAAGTGTAAAAACACAAGGGTAAAAATGGTAATGACCTGTTTTGTGGCTGTTGCCACCTTGAGCAGGCACCAGGCTCAAAAGGACTCTCAGGTGTGAGAACTTTTAAATAAAGGCTATATTCCAAACCTCGGTGTATATTAGAGATTTTTACCATCATCAAGTTTTCAAAAGATTCAGGATATCGGACTAATTGGAACACATATCATAAAACTTTTATTTGGATTGTACAAAAGAAGGAGAAGGAGATGGAAGAGGAGAAAGAGGTGAAGTTGGAGCAGTTGGAGAAGGGGGAGAACAAATAGAAAGAAAATAATAAGGAGTTTGAGCAGAAGGAGGTGAGCAAAAAGAGAAAGAGCAGGTTCAGGAGAATGAGGAGGTGGTGGCTGAGGAAATAAAAAAGGAGGAGAAAAAAGATGAGTGGGAAGAGGAGAAGGAGGATATGGTGATGAAGGAGAAGAAAAAAGAAAAGGAAGGAGAAAAGAAATTGGAGAAGAAAGAGAAGGAGGAGAATACATAGAGCTAAAGGGGAGGGAAGGTAGATGGAGCAGGAGCAGCAGAGGAGGTGGAGGAGAAGGAGGAAGTAAAGGAGGGGGAAAATTACTAGGAGAAGTAGGGCAGCAGAACAAGGAGAAGGAGGGGGAGAAGAAAAAATGTAGAAGAGAAGAAATAACTTAGAGAATGACAGTGAGTTAAGGGAAAATTTAAGTGACTCTAACTAAGGCTGCTGTACCAATGCCATCTTTGGTTGAGTAACTTCCATGTAAATATCAGATTGTCAATATATGTACTTGATTTTCTGCTAGTTGCCTACTCTTTATGTGTCCAAAGGTCAATAAAAGATAGGGCACTGAACTGTCCTGGCTGCTGTACAAGCTTCTCTGTGAATTGGGCCATATTACTGCAGTTGTGCTGGCACCAAAGTTTCCATGGCAGATAGGGATTCCCTTTGGAACCTTAGGAAGACCTTGAGGTAAATTCCAGTATAGATGCTTGGGGTTTTCATCCAAGGTCTTGATATCATCAACCAAAATTGATTTTCTTTTGAGGAACATTTCTTGGTGTTCTTTTGAGTAAAATTGGGCAAAAAAAAACTGGGTTGTGAAAATTTCATGTGTTTAGTCTTATTGAGCAATACGTCGTACTGTTTAAAACAATATATCTGGCATTAGGGTCTGACGACAACAAAGATGGAGGCACCACACCCAGTGGATTTTAGCAGCACAATATTTCTCAGTGGCTTATATGACTCCAACAAATTAATGGAGTGACCTTAATATATGATCCTTTTGAAAAGGACCCTGACAAAACAAAAGCACTGTGACATGTCCAGGCTGATGCAAAAGCTGTTCTCTGATTTAGCCCATGTTTGCACCAGATTTCATCCTACAAGTTTCACTGGCAGATAGAGTTTCTGTTTAGTACCTTAGAAAATCTGGGGAGAATTAGTGTGATGCACAGGATTTTCACCCAATAACTTGAGGTCATCTCCAAATAACTCTTGTCCTTTTGAGAAAAAACTTTTGGCCTTTTTTTGAGTCAAATTTGGCAAAGGTATTTCTTTCAAAATACTGAAACACGTTCTTGAACCAACACTCAACAGCAAGTGTATCTCCACCCATAAAACAAACATTTAAATATACCACTCTTCTTTCATTTTAGTGTCCTAACAGACTTAAACAAGCATTTAAATCTCCCATTTTGTCACCTTAGTGTCCAGAACACAGGGCTTCACATCCTTCAACATTGTTACTTCCTCCTGAGTCACAGATTATGAGAAGAAACTGAATAAATAAAATGGAAAAATTTGAAAATGTGAATCACTATGTTGTAGAGAGCTGGGCAATGAGTAACCCTAAAGACTGAGCTCCTTAGGTATCCTGGTTTTACTGAGACATGGCAAGATGAGTTTTATCCCTGGATAAGGAGCTTTGGGCCATCACAGGTGACAGTCCCAACTATGAAGGGAAAAGAACAAATATCTAAGTATATGCTGATTTATGATTCTGGCCATATTTTACAATAGACTGGAATATAAAAGTATCATGATTGACAAATTCTTTGCATTAGCATTTTGGAATTGTTTGAACCCCAGTTTAACAGAACCAGAAAAAAAATTACAAGCATATTTGTTTTTCTTATGATGTTTCTTACAGTTTACCTCAAACCGGAACACTTCATTTAGCAAGAGAACAGATACATTGGCACATTGTGTATTTTCTCTCAATTTTGGAATATAAATACCGCAAACAAAGTTATGAAATAAACAAATATTTTATCTGCTGATGAAATCATGGTGGCTAAAAGAGGAAACAGCAGTGTAAGTGAGGATAAGGGGGGCAAAGATCCATTAGAAGGAGACTAGGCTTTCAGTGGTGAGCACATAATGAAGTATTCCAACTTGAATTATAAAGTTGTGCATGTGAGATTAACGTAACATTGTTAATCAAATCATGAAGTAATATTTAATAATGAAATGACTTTTTGAGGAATCTTTGTCAGTTACCATCTTTTATTATAATAAAGATACTTTTTTTGTTTTTTAATACGATGAACATATTTGTATTTACTTACTTTTTGTTGATTAAGAATCACATGAATCACCTGTGTAGAAAGGACAATATTGCATTAGACATCAGAAAGTTAGTTCCTAATAGTGTTTATGACAGTACAAGAAAACCAATTATTAAAAGTTAAAACAAATTTCTGATTTCATATTCCATTTAATCAAGATAATTTTTATATACAGGGCTACAATACCAATAGAAGGAGGAGTGGGGAGTGCTGTGGAGGTCCAAAGGATTTCCTTGTTTCTATTTGTATTTTTTTATAAGACAATGATGTTCCAAAAAATTAATCATTGGAAACAACCACAGACATGGATACTTTCCCTGATTTATGTCCAATAATCCATATTTAGCTTGAAAAGCTTCAGGACATGAATAAAATTTTTCTCAATTTTCCCAAGCCTTAGTGAGAAAAATTGTAGAGGTTTATGTTAGAATTGTAACTAATATTGGAGGAAACTATAATAATTCAGGATTTCTTAGAGACTAGAGAATGTGCAATAGGAAACACACAATGCTCACAGCAGTAATCACTTCTACTGTGGCAGTTGCCATGTTGATTAGACTCAAATACCAGCACAACACCAAAGGTGAGGGACAAAGTGTAACCATTGAGGAAGTGTGCTAATTTTTGTGAGAATTACATGAGTTCTGTAACTTACACAAGCAAAAAAATATAAAATATGTGATAAATTAATGCTGGGTTACAATGTTAAAAACAACATAAACTCATATTAGTTGATAATTTTTAACTTGGTCCCATCAGACAGGTATTCTGCATTTATATCCGAAGCTTTAGTTATTACTAAAGGATATAAAAATGTTTTGGGATGGTTGGCTGAAAAGTGCATCTAATGTTGGAATTACTGAAAATACCCATTATCTCTTGTTTTAATTTAGGAGAAGCAATTCAAATGCTTAGGAAGATGGGAATGTTGGAATGCACTAGTTATGTATGTACTACTCTGCACTTTGGAAATATCCACCTGTCTTAGTTTTCACCAATACATTGAGAAATATGTTTAAGAACTAAAACAGCATAGTTGAGGATCTGTGTGATAAATCTCTTAGGGCCAGACATTTGGAACTGAAGCCTCTCAACCAGAAAATATAAATGTGATCATAATCATTGGATCCTTGGGTAACAGGGGAAAATGGGCCTTGTGCAAAACTAAAATCAATGTAGATTTGATCACTCTAAATGCAGCAAATTCAAACATAATCTACTGAGTTTCAATGGCCTTTATCTGCAGTGTAGGTTCTTCAATAATGTTGCTCCTAAAAGTAAACACAGCAAGCCCACCACATTCTTTCTTGATCTATTGAAACAGAACTGTTCTGAGTGACTTGAACAATGTTGTCCCTGGAATCATAAACACAGGCAGCCCATTAATGATATGAACATGAGCCTGTTTACACACCAGAATTCTTAAATTAAGGAGAGAGGAAACCTGGAGAAAACATCACCAACATACAACAAAACTATACTGTTATTCTTACTTTATGCTTTTCCCCAAGGGGCTGGTAACATGTTAGAGCATGGTGACTGTCTACTTGGGAGTGAACACCAAATTGGATATTTAGAGTTTACAGAACACTGAGCATAGAAGGGGAACAAGGGGAGAGAGAGAGAGAAACATTGATGTGAAAGAGAGACATTGATTGGTGACCTCCTTCTTGGGTGCTGGCTGGGGCCACTGATTGTGCCTGCAGCCAAAGTACATGTCCTTGATTGAATTGGGACCTCGGACTCATAAATCTAGGGTGCCAATGCTCTAACAAGTCAAATCAGCTATGGCAAGAACACAGGTTCTTAGCTAAAATTGGTATCAGAATGAGAGTGTCTCTGTGGCCCTAAAATTAAACTAGGAGCTTCTGATGGTCAGGTGACCAATAGAGTTTTAGCTCATGTTGATTTTGAAGTGTGTACAGACTTCAGCTGATCTATACTGTGGTTTTCCCTGGTTCTACAATGCACGACTGAAATAACCATAGCAGAGAAATTGATCCTGACTCCAGATTACTGAAGAGTGAGGGCTACTATGGTGTAAAATCCTAAACAAGTCAAAGAACCCTCCATAGCTAGGTAAGTAGTAAAGCAAAACCTTTATCACATAACTGGATAAATAGTAGAGATCTGTACAGAAATCAATATTTGAAAACAAATGCTTACCTCACTGATTCAAAAATTCTACCAAAGTTGCCTTATCTCGGCCAGCAAGTCCAGAATATAACCTCATTCTCTTATCTCTAGGCTGGATAACTTCTACAGCTGTATGTATTTGTCTCTATCACAGAGCCACCTTTTAAAAATGTATCTTTATTCTGAAAGTGTTAGTGGTGTCCCATTTCCCCCCAGCTGATCCCCTCTACCTCTCTGCTACCCCCTTGCCAGACCTTCACCCCATTATTGACTGTATCCATGGCTTATGCAAATATGCATATAAATTCTTTGGTTAATCTCTTCCCACCCTTCACCCCCCTTCCTTCTTCCCTCTGAAATATGATCCTCTATTGCATGCATCAATGTCTCTGGATCTATTTAGTTCATCAGATTCTTTTGTTCATTAGCTTCTTCTTAAAGAATATTCTTCAACATTTCCTGAAGTGCTGGTCTGGTGGTGATGAACCCCTTTAGCTTTATCTTATCTGTGAAGCTCTTAATCTGACCTTCAGTTCTAAATGATAGCTTTGCTGGGTAGAGCAATCTTGATTGTAGTTCCATGTTTTTCATCACTTTGAATATTTCTTGCCACTCCCTTCTGGCCTGCAAAATTTCTGTTGAGAAATCAGCTGACAGTCATATGGGTGCTTTCTTGTAGGTAACTAACTGCTTTCCTCTTGCTGCTTTTAAGATTCTCTCTTTGTCTTCAACCTTTGGCATTTTAATTACGATGTGGCTTGCTGTGTACCTCTTTGGGTTCCTCTTGTTTGGGACCCTCTGTTCTTCCTGGACTTGTAAGACTGTTTCTTTCCCCAGGTAGGAGAAATGTTCTGTAATTATTTTTCAAATAGGTTTTCAAATTATTGCTCTCTGTCTTCTCCTTTTGGCACCCCAATAGTACAAATCTTGGGCCTCTTGAAGTTGTCCCATAGACTCCTAGTACTATCTTCATATTTCTGGATTCTTTTTTCTTTTTGCTCTTCTGGTTGGGTGCTGTTTCTTTCCTCATGTTCCAAATTGCTGACTTGATTTTCAGCATTCTCTACTGTTGATTCCCTGTGAATTATTCCTGATTTCTATTCATGAAGCCTTCATTTCATATTTGTACTTTATTACGTCATCCATTTTCTAAGTTGTTTTTGTTATGCTCTTACTAATATGATTGAGCATCCTTATAAACAAAATTCAGAACTTTGTATTTGTTAGCTTGCTTGGATCTATTTCATTTCATTCCTTTTCTAGAGATTTCGCCTGTGCTTTTCTTTGTGACATGGTTCTTTGCCTCCACATTTTGGCTGTTTCTAGGTGTTTGTTTCTATGTATTAGGTAGAGCTGCTATGTCTCCTGAAATTTGTAGAGTGGCTTTGTGTAGTAGGTGTCCTGTAGGGTCCAGTGGCTCAGCCTTCCCAATCACCTGAGCTGTGCCTTCTAGGTGCTCCCCTGTGTGGACTGTGTGCACTTTCCTGTTGTAGTTGAGCTTTGCTTGCTGTTGGCATCACTGAGAGGAACTGACACCCAGGCCAATCAGTAGTGAGGACCAGCTGAAACTATAGCCAGAGATCTGGTGTTTTGGAGATTTTCCTCTGGAGCAGGATTTACTTCAGTGGAGCTTTGGTGTTCACCAAGTGTTCTTCTTGAGTGTGTCACTCGTGAATGTAGTAGAGTTGTAATCCAGCCTAGTCAAGTCTGATCATCAGGTGCACTGTCTCTGGAGCCTCCCTGGAGGTGCGAAGTCAGCCTCTTCCAGTGCCTTGCCCCGGGCGACCCAGCATGAGCTACACAGCAAACTGTAGTTGGCTGCTATTTGTGCAGGGTTTGGCATTGTGCAGGAGAGGCCAAGCTATGAACCAATGTAGGCTGCCACTAGTGCCAGGCCTTGATCCACTTAAGACTTATGGGGTATTCTGCTACTTGTTTGAGAGATTCTAGGAAAGTCCTAAACATGAAGCTTGAGGAGCCACTTGCAGAGAAAAGCCACTGGAAATGGCTTGGATGAGCTTGCAGGTAGGCAGATGTGTGGCTTCCAGGAATCAACTGTGCAAAGAAAAATGTGTGAGTCAAGTGCTGGGGATTTAAATGTGTCTGCCTGCCAGCTGAGTCAGGGGAGGACTCCCCAAAGGAGCAATGGCTCCTGTCAGACCTTCTGCCTGGGTGAAAGCTGCCCCTCCACCTCTTGCTCCAATTTCAGGCAGGTTAGTTCCTCCCAAAGTGTCCTAGTTTCCTTTGAAGCTGCTGCCTAGTGCTGGGACTCAGATGGAGTATGTGTGCCAGCTCTTTAAGAGAAAGTCTGGGACTCTCACACCCTCCGCATCCCTCAGAAACAGTCCCCACTGGTTTTCACAGCTCAAAGTTGTGAGGACCTTTCTTACCAGCCCTGGAACCCTTGGCTGGAAGGCCTGATGTGGGGCTTGGAACCCTCACTCCTCGGGGAAACATCCACGGCTGAGATGTACCTCCTGGATTTAACCCATGGCACTGGGTGTCGGCCTGTGGTACATACATTTTTCATGATCCATCCCAGATCTACCTGTGTCTCCATCCCTCCTACTAGTCTTTGTGCTTCTTCTCTTCCCTCCTTATAGGGCTTCTGTTTAGCTAGGGTTTAGGAGGTTCTGAGAGATGGTTGTTCTGTATTTTAGTTGTAATTTTGATGGGGTTGTGGAAGGCAGTGGCTACAGACGTAGCCTATCATCACCCTGAAAATTAATTAAGATTTGTCCCAAAGAATAACCTTGCTGTCAAGAAGAAATGCTTAACTATAGGCAACCAAATAACCATGCACACAGAGATGACCATTATGACCTGGTTGTGATGTCACCCATGGAGTCATAAAGAGGTCACACATAGTAAGACTACCTCAATTTAAAGTGTACATACATGATCAAACCTGGGAGGGTCAAGAAGATCAAAGCAGTTATATAAATAGTGGCCAAATTGCTCTTATTCCTACTACTTTACACTGGGTGCCTCTTTCATCCTTGACATGTGGACTGATGGGGACCTCTCTATCACCTGTTGATATATGAATGAATGATTTGGCCTAGTCTACAGATAATATTTCTAGATATTGATGACAAATCAGAAAGTAGACACCTTTAAATAGTCAACCAGGATAGTGAATAAGGGAAACAAACATAATGGCCTGAATTTGGGGCAATTCACTTGCTCATTCAATTTGCTTGGATGACAAATGACGAGATATTCAAGTATATGTGGATTCAAGGTCCTGGCCAATATGTTACACCAATAGCTAGGGAGATGAACAACCATGTATGTAAAATGCTTCACAATTTGGGAAGAGGTTTTGGACAGTTTCCACACAATACACTCAAATACACAAAAATATTTGTATCTTTTATGATGCTTATCATAGTGGAAGTACAAAGTGGAAGATTTCATTAATCAAGCAGAGAGACAAACAAAACCTCCTATATGCAGATGAAAACATATTAGTTACCAGAGGTTGAAGAGCATAAGTGAGGATAAGAAGTGTAAAGGGGGTCAAATACAGAGAGAATAGAGTATGGGTTGTGAGCAGATAATGGGGTATGGTACACTGTATTATAAAATTCCATAAAAAAATTTATGTATTGTTATTAATGCCCCAATAATTAATAATTAAATAATTTTACAAAGAAACTTTTTCACTCCCACTCTTTTTAAAAATAGTAGATACATTTTTCTCTTTTTAATAATTCAAACATATTTTCTGTTAAATTACATTTTGTTCACAGAGGATCAGGTGAATCATATGTTGAAACAGGATATTAGTATGTGTGCTGTATGACTTTAGCCATCTGACAGTTAATGAGGAATAGTGTGTGTGAGAAAAAAAGTAATCATTAAGAGTTAAAAGCCAAGTGCTGAATTGAGAATCCAGTCAAGATAAGTTTTAAATTCTGGTCTGCAGCATCATTATAAAAAGGAGTGAGAATCACTGTGGAAATCCAATGGGTGTCCTGGTTTCTAGTTTCCATGTTCATGGGGATGACATAGATGTTCTGAAATATTTCTCAGTGTTCCACAGCAGTAGAAATAGATGGTTTCCTTGATTAATATGCAATACTAAACTTTAAGACCTTCAGGAAAGGAATATTTCAAAGCCAGATGTGATTAAAATGGAATTGTTCATGGTAGAGTTGTATCTGATATTGAGGGAAAGTAGAGTAGTTAAGGTTTTGCCACAGACTGGGAAAATTGGCAAAAGGGAACACACAAGGTAAGTCATGGTAGTGACCACTCCTATAGAAATTGCCACCTTTAATAGATTCAAATCCCTGCAGGACATTAAAGGTGAGGGACAAAGTCTCACATTTGTGGATGTTTACAACCCTTTGGATAAATATATTAGTCATGTAATTTATTAAGCAGAAAAATACTGGATATCTGTGGAAGTAACTCACGGTATGGGGCAATGCTAAAAGCAATATAAACTTGGAGAGCATGGATTGTATTAATTTGGGCCCACAAGACAGAGATTCTGCACTTATATCTGACTCATGGGATATTATAAAGGGCTGTAAAATTTTATTGGAATCATTGGCTGACTAGCCAATGATACACCAATAATAGTGACAGAAAATATCCAGTCTACGTTTATTATAGAAGAGTCCATTCTAAAGCTTAGGAAGACAGGAATGTTGAAGTTGATTGGTCATGTGTGTGCTCATGTTTACTCAGGTTGTCCATGTGGCATACCTTTCAACAATACATTGAATAATATATTGAAGAGGGGAAACAGCATATAAAAAAAGCTTTGAGATGACACTTTTTCAAGACCTGGCATTGTGCACTGAGGCCTCTGAATCATAAAATATAAATGTGATGGGAGACAGAGTGCTGGTGAAAATGGCCAATGTGCATTTTCAGTCAATAAGCTCTCAGAATATCTGGTCACCCGTAAAGACAGAAAATCCAAACATAATCTAAATAGTCTGATGATCATTGACCTAGATTTTGGCTAATAAATTATGTTGTTTCTAGAAGTGAAGACAGCCAGCCCCACTATATGCTCCTCCATCAATTATGGAGAAATGTTTGTGCCAGGACCAGGGACATGGATCCTGCTCACTTGGGGAGTTAGGCCATTCAGCTCCTGCTAGAAATGCTCCTGGTTCCATTAATTATGCCATTGGTAGCATTTAAACTACAGGTTCTAGAAACAAAGAAAATTCTGTTGGCATCTTTGGGGCATCCTCACAGGTTGGTCCCAATCAGGTGTAACAATCAGGTGTAAAACCATAGGGTATGCAGGTCTTATGCTGTCCTTTGATATTTCCCAGAAATTTCTCACTGCCTGCCATTCTATCGCCATCCATCTGGGACTCTATGGAAATTGATCTGAACTCCTCCTGACTACACCAACTGTTATGCAAGAAGCCAGGTTTTGAAAAGTGCTCAGCATGTTGCATACCAATTCCAATGCAATAAATCAGAGAACTCAGTGAAAAAAGAAAAATGAAAATATGAGTGTACTATTACTTACTTGCACAGCTTGTATGGCAGGCCACAAAGTTAATGCAAGAAAGGCATTTTTAGAACTGAGTTATGTAGTGTACAGAAAAAAAGGCAAAATGTAAAAAATCTTGAATGCAAGATTGATGAGCCTGCATGCAAGCTATGTGAGTACGAGTAGTGAGATGTTGAAAATCTATGGGGTTTTCCTTGGGTAACTTTGAGTATCATAATTGATTTGGGGCAATAGTTGTGTGTCAGAGAGGACTTGGGGTAGTGGGAGCCCTGGGTTGTCAAAATGTAGTGTGAGAGGTAAGAGTGCTAGAGTGTGACAATGAAGCATGGGTAGTGGAACCCGTGTTCTCACTGTGGAGTGTGGGTAGGGTGCTCACTGTGTTGTCACAAACGTGTGGGGCATTGAGAATACTACATGGATTGGAGTAGAAAGTGTTCAATAGTGGCAAGCGAGTTCCCAAAAGGCTGTTGTTCAAGGAAGCCCTGAATGTGCCACAATGAAATAAGGGCAGTGAGAGTCCTTGAGTTTAACAGTCCTGTGTTTATGGCAGGATACTTGGAGTGTCTCATTGAAGAATGGACTGTGGGGACCCTAGGGCTCAAGGTGGATTGTGTGCAGTAGGAGCCATAGCATGTAACAATGGAATGTATGCAATAATATGCCTGAGTGTCAGCAAAATGTTGGCTGTGAGAGCCCAGCTGTGTAACATTGATATGTGGGCTTTGGGAGGCATGGGTTTTCACTGTGAAAAGTGTGCAATTGGAGAATTTGTGTTCACAATGGAATGTGGACAGTGGGAAACCTTAAAGTATCAGAGATGAGTGAGGTCCCTGAAGTATCTTATTGGATCATGGGACTTAAGAGCCATTTAGTTCACAGTAAACCATGGGGGCCATGTGCCCAAGGGCATCAAAGTTGATTTGGGCAATGGATTTTGTTATGTTTCCTTTAGGGTTTTGGCAATCCGAATGTGAAGGCTTCAGAGTGGACTGAGGGAAATAAGAGTTCTGGTGTAACTGGTTTGTGGACTGTGGAATCCCTGTGGAATCAGATTGGAACCTGGGAATTTGGAGCTGTTGGTTCACAATGGCATTTGTGCTGTAGGGGTTTTTATGGTTTCACAGTGAAGTGAAAACCATGGTAACCCTGAGTCAACAAAGTAGATTGTAAGTCTGGGAGTTTTTTGTGGCTGTATGGATATGGGAATTGAGGGTCGTTTTATGTCAGTATGCTTGTTAGAGTATGAATAATTGCATGCCACAATAGCATTCACTACAGAGAGTGAGTAAATTGTCTCAGTGGAGCTGTGGTAATGTGAGCCCTGGGAATTCAAAGTGTTTTCTTGGGAATAGAAAAACACAGGTTTCAAGATATATTATGGAGGTCTGAGGCTCTCTCAGTTTAACATGGGCACTAGGAGGTATATGCTGTCCCTGTGGAAGGTGAGCTGTGGAAGACAGTAGATACAACAGCAGAGTTGTGATGTAGGAAGCCAAGAGGAAGAAGAATGAAGCGCTAACATGGTATATCCAGTTATGCACAAATGGAGTAATGGATGAGGAATTTTTGTGCTGTGACAGTAGATAGTATAAATCTTTGGTTGTCAGAGTGTGGTGTGAAAATTGGGATCCCTCCTGTGTTAAATTGGATTTTGGAATATTTGATATCTGGGGGAGCAGTGGAAGTAGAGCAATGTGAGACTTAGGATTTCTCATTTGAATTCTCTCCGTGAGATGCCTTCAGTGTCATAATGGAGTGTGGGCCTTGCATGCCCTCATGTGTTACAGTACAGTGAGTTGTCAAAGTTAAAGTCAAAGGTGAGTCATGGGGGGTTGGAGGTTCACATTTTAGTGTGAACATTGGGATGTTGGAATGTTAGTGTGGAGTGTGGTTAACAGGGTTGTTAGGGTTCTATAGTGCAGTGGGGAAGTAGAACCATAGTGTAGGACATATTAGTTTCCAGTGGGATCTTATGGGTGATACTGTGAAGTGAGGACTTTAGTAGTCCCTGGTGAGTCATATTGGAGTGTGGGCTGTGGGAGCTGTGATGTGTTACAATGGAGAAACTAAGGGTGTTATAGTGGAGGGTGTACAGTCATTCTCTGGTGTGTAAAACTGAATTGTGTGATTTGAGATATCTAGGGTATGATAGGGTAGCTTCAGCAGTGTGAAACCTAAGATTTCATAGTTGAGTTACATCAGGGTATTCCCTTCAGGTCACAATGGAGAGGGGCCATTTAGAGATCTCAGATGTCCCAGTAGACTGTGTCAATTTTGGTTTAGATGGTAAAGTCCTGTAACATTACTGTGGAGTTTTGTAGGTGGGATCCTAGGGGTTTCAAAATAGAGTGGGTTCAGTTGGAGCCCTAGGTATCACTGTGGGTTTTT
This sequence comes from Miniopterus schreibersii, assembly GCF_964146895.1. Lineage (NCBI taxonomy): Eukaryota > Metazoa > Chordata > Mammalia > Chiroptera > Miniopteridae > Miniopterus > Miniopterus schreibersii. The sequence continues at coordinate 15,938,585 of NC_138120.1, read as the reverse complement.
TGGCATGATAGCTCTGGATATTCAGAGTGGGACATGGGTAGTGGTAGCTCAGGAGTTCACAATGGTGTTTGGGCTGTGGAAGACCTCATAATGTCTCAGCACATTGAAAACAGTAGTATCCCTGAGGTGACAAATCAGCGAGTTTTCCCAGGTTATCTGTGGTGTCATAATAAAGACTGAAAATAGAAGTCCTTTTGTCTTATATTATTTTTGACTGTGAAAACCCTCAGAGTAATAGTAGAGTTTAAAGAATGGGAGTCCTGAATGGTTCTCAGTGGTTTGAGCATGGGAGCCCTGGTATGTCAAAGTATTCTCAGAGAAGAGGGTGCCATCTCTTTCACTGTAGAGTGTAACCAGTGGGAAGTTTGAAGGTGTCACACTGTAATGTATGGCATGGCAACCCTGGAGAATCACAGTGGAGTAGAAGCAGTGCGAGACCCTGGTGGATTGGTGTAGGAAATGGGCTTCCAGTACAAAGGCATTCAGAAATGATGGTTTTGCATGGGAGCCATAAAACTTTTACAGTGGTGAGAGGATAGTAAAAGCCCTGGCATTAACACTTGTGTGATAATATCAGGTGATATGGGGTGTCACATTTGAGAATGAGAAAGGGAAGCCCTGGGTTGTCAAAGGGTGTTGGTGATAGTGGAGGTTATGGGGTGTCACAGTAGTGTATAGACAATGGGATATCTTGGATGTCACCCTGGAATGTGTTCTGTGAGAGTTCAGTTGTGCAAACTCAAAGTGTGGGTATCACAACCTTAGAGTGTTAGTGAATGTTGATTTTGGAATGCCAAGGGTATTCTTATATATAATTAGCAGTTGGCACTTTGGAGTGGTAGAGTGTAATTTTAGAATTTGGAGGCATGTGGTGTCATAATGAAATGTGGGTAGTTGGACCTCTATCATTTTACAATGAAATGTGGGCAGAGGGAATTCAGGTATTCAAAATGAGATGTGGGCAGTTTCAGAAGATGTAAGAGAGGATTTAAGTCATTGAGATATCATAATGGAATATGAGAATTAAGAGCCATTGGGGATCATCGTGTCAGTTTGGAGCTATGTACCCTAGAGTGTGAAAGTGCACTTGGGCAGTGGGATTTCTGGTATGTCCCACTAGAGTGTAAGAAGTTGGAGTAAGGAATGAATCACAGTCGCATGTGGAAAGTGGGATTCCTAGATGCCACTGTGTGTTGTGGGCTGTTGGAGCCCTGGTAGATGGAGTGCAATGTGGGCAGTGGGAGCCAACAGCTTAACAATTGTGTTTGGCAGTGGAATACTTATGGTGTAACAGTAATGTGAGAACAGTGATAGCCCTTATGTGTCACCAAAGAGTTTAGGCTGAAGCCGAGGTATCTCTAGCTCAAAGTAAGAACAGCCATTGGGAGCTCAGATATTCACAAATGGTTGCCTAGAACATGTTACAGTGTAGTGATAATTGTGAGTTGCATTCAATATAATAAGGTGTGTCCACCTAGGGTAACATTGGGTCACATTGAAGTATGGACATTGGAATTTGGGAATTTCCAAAGGAAGCAGTGCCACAGTGAATTGTGGGCAATGAGATACTTTGGGTGTCATTGTGGATTGTGAGATGCGAGAGCCCATTAGTGAAAGAGTGGAATGTGGGCATTGCAAATTCTGGAGTGTTACAGTGAAGTATTGACTGTGGAAGACCTTTGCCAAAATGGTAGATAATGATCAGTTGAAACCATTGGGTGTTACAGTGAAGTGTGAACTGTGGGAAACGTGGGTTTACAATGAAATGTGGGTAGTGGGGGTCTTTCTATATGACAATGGAATATGGGCAGTGTAAGCTTGGATGGGTAAAAATTTGTGTTGTGAGGGAACTGAAGTTGTCAGAGAGTAAAGAAGACATTGAGAGCCCCAGGCTATCATATTGTATTATGGGAATTAAGAGCTGTGGGAAACACAGTGAATTAAGGGCAATATATGTCCAAGCTTGTCAAGATGGATGTGAGCAGTGGAGCCTAATTTTTTAGAGTCTGGAAGATAAGCCATAAAAAGTGTGCTGTGGGCTCCCTGTAATTTCATGCTGATGGTGAGGAACAGTAACTGTGTGTTGTCACAATGGTGTGTGGAAAGTGGTAGTGTAGGTAAAAGAGAGAGTGAACTTTGGGCAATGTAAGACATGGGGTGTCACAGTGCAATTTTTCCTTGGTTAACAAGGAATGTCATAGTTCATTGTGACAATAGGTACATTTGGGTATCAAATGCCATTGGGGCATTGTGAACCATGTGTGTTCATAGTGGAGTAAGGTCAGTGGGAAAGGTCGCTTATTACACTGTGGTGTGGGCAATTGAAGATATGTGTTCTCATCATGGGATGTGGACAGTGTGCATCCTGGGTTTTAACAGACGTGTGTGGACATTGGGATCCCTGGTTAGATTGGAGCAGAAAGTATTCAATGGGAGCCAAGGAGTTCACAAAGGGCTGTTGTGTACGGGAGCCCTAAAGATGTCACAATGAAATGAGGACAGTGAGAGCCCTTGAGTTTAACAGTGGTGTGTTAATCTCATGAGACTTGCATTGTGATAGATAGATGACGTTAGAAGCCCTCATGCTCAAAGGCAGCTGTGTTCAGTAATATCCATGGGCTGTTGAAATCCAGTGTGTGCAAATCTATACCTCTAGTGTCACAGTGTAATGTAGCTTAGAAAGCCCAGCTGGTTAACAGTGAGTTATAATCATTGGGAGGCATGGAATTTAACAGTGAAATGTGGTCAGTGGGATTCCAGGTGTTCACAATGATGTGTGCAGTGGGAGACCTGAAGGTGTCAGACATGTGTGAGTACAGGGAGAATTCTGATGCGCCTTATTGAACCATGGGCATTAAGAGATTTGGGAGGTCACAGTGGACTGTGAGGTGTATGTGCCCAAAGGTATCAAAGTCGATTTGGGCAGTAGGATTTCTCGTATTACATTTTAGAGTTTTGGTAATCAGGGTCTGAAGGTTTCACAGTGGAGTGTGGGAAGTTGGAGCCCTACATGTTACTGTGGGTTGTAGGCTGTATGATCTTTGTGATGTCAGGGTAAACCATGGGCAATGGGATCCCTAAGGATCACAATGATGTATGAGCCATTGAAAAACTTATGGTTTCATAATAGAGTGAAAACAATTGTAGCCCTGAGGTGTCAAACTAGATTGTGAGTTTGAGAGCTTTTGTGCAGCAGTATGAAAATTGGAATTGAGAGTCCTTGCATGTCAATAAGATTCTAATTGTATGAGCTGTTGTGTGTCATAGTAGTGTGTAACCAGCGGAGTCATTAAAGTGTCTCAGTGGAGTGTGGTAGTGTTAGCACTGTGGACACAAAGTGTTTTCAAATGTCATGGAATCAATCCTGGGATTCCCTCTGCTCCTAAAATGCAAAACTAAAATGGCCAGAATAGCAGAATGAATCTTCACAGTGGGTTATGTTAAAGTGAGAATAACTATTGCTGGAAAGTCTAAACAGAAGAGATTAGAACTGCCTTCACCAAAGTAAATAGTATATCAAAAAATTATACCACATATAGCAGGGATTTGAAAGGCGAAAGACTGTTATTTGACCACATTCACATTAATATTTTGATGTGGCTTGTGCAAATTAAAAAGAAAGAAAAGGAAATGGAATAGAAATAGAAGAAAAAGAGGAGAAAATGTAGGAGATGGAGACAAAGGAGGAAAGGGAGGATAAAGAATAAAAAGTAGAGGAGTTGGAGGAACAGAAGAAATAGGAGACGGAGAAGAGCCTGAGGAGAATGAGCAGGTAGAAGAGGAGAAGGAGGAAGAGCTGCAGTAGGAAGAGAAGACAGAGAAAATGAGTAGAATAAATAGAAAGAGGAGTGGAAATAACTTAGAAAATGGCACTGAATTAACAACTTTAACTGCAGGTGATACAGTCTGTCACTGCTGTACCTATTGGTTACTTTGCTTTTGTAACTTCAAAGTCCAAATCATCTTGTACCCATGTAACCTTTTGACAATGCTTTCCTCCTATGTATACTAAGTTCAACTAAACTTGCCTTAGTTCAGCTGGCAAGGCTAGTGTACAGCTCAGTCTCAACAGACAAGTCACCTATTCCTTAGTAAAAAAAGCTAAGTAAACAAAATGTGTTCATAATAGTCAAAGCATAAAAATGATTCTTCTTTTTAAAAAATGTGTGACAGTAACAATGTGTTTCTCTAAAATTATTTTAGTGTTAATTATCGCATTATAACCTTATGTAAATTCCTTTTCTAAAACTCTGTAGTGCAACAGAGAATACTGCATTATTTCCTTACCATCAAAACTCTAGTCCCCTTGTATTTGCACTTTTCTCTCCTAACCTCATTCAGGCCTTTACCCCTAAGGTCACCAACATGATTCACTTGTACATAGGATATTTTTTCTTTGTCTCTTTGTTTTGTTTATGGTTTTTATATTACAGATGTGTGAGAAAATACACAGCGCCTTCTTAACTTCTCAGTTTGTAAAATCCATCACTTTGATGATAGTCTGATGAGCATAATAAGTGACATATATATTTTTGGATTTTTTGCCCAGTGAGAGAAAACTGTCCTCAAACCTATGCTCAAATTTAAATGTAGAATCCCTGCCTGCATGGCTCAGCAGTTGCGCATGGACCTGTGATCCAGGATATTGTGGTCTGATTCCAGTCAGGGCACATGCACAGGCTGTGAGCTTTATCCTCAATGGAGGGTGGGGGCATGCAGAAGGCAGCTGATCAATGACATGCTATCATTGATGTTATCATCTCTCTCCCTATTCTCTCTCTGAAATCAATAAAGATATATTTTTTTTTAAATTTCAATGTAGGAAATTTTGCAATGATGTTCCTTTCATGTCTCTGTGTATTGATGTAAAACATGGTAGTGGTGAGATTCATGAATCTGGATATATTTGCATTTTTGGTCACTTCCCTGCAACCAAAATGACTTAGGATATAAATTTTCTCAAACCCAGCTTATGGTGACTGTTTTCTTTATCCACTGTTGTGCAGAAATGGCTATAGAGTGTCTGCAGTACTGCAGCTGTACACTTTCTGGTTTTTCATCAATATCAAGCAGGCCAAATCATTTCTTCCTGTCATCAGATCATAAGGAGCCCCCCGTGAGTCCAAAGGTCTGGGCTGAAAGAAGGATCTACTGCATAGCATTAGGGCCTAAGAGCTATTTGTCCATTACTTTTATAATTGCTGGACACTACCTTTTCCTGTGCCAAACTTGCAACAGAGGGCCCTTGAGGTTGCTCATGGCTTAAGCCTGAGCCTTTGTTTCTATGGATGGCTTTCCTGTTGTTTTTCTGTCTTGCCTGGTTTGTTAAAAATATGGAAATTTTTTCAACCAGTTGCTCAGTTTGGGCCTCATGTCTTAAGGCTAGTTTTTGGTAACCTTTTCCTCACTATCTGATGACTAAGAGCACACACAGTCTCAACAGTATTGAATAGACAGTACGTAAACAAAAATATGTTTATATTATTCAAAAACAGAAAAGGTCTCTTCACCAAAAGTGGGACTAACAAAGTTTCTTTGTAAATTATTTTATTATTAAATTTTATAGGGTAATGTGGTTAATAACATTATATAACTTTCACTTGTACAACTTCAAAGTACAAAATATCATACTCCGTTACATGTTCCCCACTCTAAATTGTCTCCTCCATATTCTTGAATTTGACAGCTATTACCTTCCTTATTCTCCCTCATATTTTTGCTTCTTTGTAAATCTTTTGATTTTGTCTGTATGTAAGTTATTTACTATCATACTTTGTTTTTTTTGTGGTTTTATATTTCATAGATGAGGAAATTTATAGAATATGCCACTTTGTCCCCATTATTAATGAAAATTTCCACTTTGAGCCTTTACTTTAATGGGCTTTATATGAAAATATATATATATAAATGTCTATTATTCCCCATAGAGTGAGAACTGTCCAACAATATTCTGCCCAAGGCCACTGTGAAGGTTCTTCCAAGTGCTACCAGAAGTCCCTGATGGGGTTCAGATTGCTTGTCACTATGTCCAATTCAACAGAGGCAGAGTTGACTCATATAGGATATTTATTGAAAAGGTCAGCCAACCAAGAAGACAGGGAGCAAAAACGCATCTAAAGCCGGTATTAAGGAATGGCCTGAGTGATAGGATCATATAGGGAAATGGGGTAAACTGACGCTGGTAATGGAATGCAGCTATTTTGCACACTCAGACATCTATAGGCATTAGCTATTGTTCTTGGTCATCCAGTGATGTTTCAATAAGATGATATGTTGACTCCTGATTGTGGCAGCCTGGCCATGCCTGTTTAACAGCTGCATCACCTCCTTATTTGCTTTGTCTGGAATTTAGGGGAGTGTACAGGCATAAAGGCCTAGGAAAAGGAAACTTAAAGCAAAAGAAACTTAAGAAAAAGAAAATTAAACTCCTCTCCTCATTAGTATATGTATTCTAGAATTTACAAGTGATAAAATTATATTTTAGATTTTTTCAGGTGCTTAATTTTTGGAAATTATAAATGCCCCTATCACAATCATGTTTCTTCATATCTTTGTTGCATGACAATGGCCAGATCCATTAATCATTATCTATTTACATCTCTGGTTATTTGTCAATTAAAGGAAGTGAATGATGTGGTGAACTGCCTAATTTATGTCCACTTTAATGGGTCCATTCACTGTCTTTCACAAATTTCCTGAGATGACCTATTATGGTTATGCAGTCCATTTTCTGGTTGGTCATTGATACACACAAAACTATTGGTAAGGCAGGACACAACTTTCCTTCCTCTTTCAACAGGTCATAGGGAGTTTTCATGAGTCCCCAGGTTTATGCTGAAAGACATATCCAGTATATAGCAGTACAGTCCAAAGGCAATAAGCTCAAATCTTATATAAAAGATTTGGTCAAGGAAGGTTTCATTATGTGTATACTACTTTAAATTGATTTGGCTTCCTGTGTGTGGCCTCCTCATGTGGGCTTCATTACACCGGGTCATAATTGACAGCTCAGGTTGCATGGTAACTTGGGGGACTAAGATGATGAATTGTTCTATGAACCCCAGATTACTCTTTGTGACAAATAACAGCCCATCTTCTGTGATTTCAGGGATGACTGTCCATACACTGAAAGTTTTCCCCTCTGGCACAGACTTCAGTGGGATACATATGTGATGGAAAGTACCAGTGATTTTCTGATTATTCTCATCCATAAACTAGAATCCTTGCCTCATCACAGTTTTCTGAGAATGGAGGATCTCTTTGGAGCTTGACTTACAGGATCTCTTTGAAGCTTGACTTACTTCTTGCCTCACAAAAAAATATCTGACCTAAACTTGGCTCTTTGGGGCTATTCCTGGCTCTTGGGGCTAAATTCAACTCTTTGTGACTAGGCTTGCATCTCTGTTGCTAGATGGAGACTTGGCTAGCAGTCACCAGGTCTATGATATACTCCAACTTGTGTCAGTCACTAATGATGTTATGTGGCACATTGACAAGTCACACCCTTTCTACATTTTTTGACAGTGGCAACTGACAAAGAGTCTAAAGGGTCTGAGAAATAGACTGCCCTTCACAGAAGAGAAAGTCATTATAACACTCCCATACATTTCTTCTTAGTTCCTTCATTGTCCTACACAGAGAACAAAAACTGTCATGGACTGGTTTCAGTTGAGTGTAAACAAACTATAGCCGAAAATATAAAAACTTATTTACAGATGTTCCATAATGTTCCTATAACCAGTAATTTCTAAATAATGGCTAACAAGTATAGCCAGCGAGGACCAGTGGTTGAATCTGATTCAACCTATGATTCAAGAAACCGTGGTTTGATTTTTAGTCAGAGCACATGCCTGGGGTTGTGGCTTTCTTCTCCAGCAAGGGCTTTACAGAAGGCAGCTGATCAATGACTCTCTCATCATTGATGTCTCTATCTCTCACTCCCTCTCCCTCCACTCTCTGAAATCAATAATAATATATTAACATTTTTTTTACCGAATTGCTACTTAGCATGAAAATTTTTTTTAGTAAAACATAACTCTCAAAATTTTTTACATAGCTATGCAAAGGTTATAAATGTCACTCAAGATCCTAGAGCAGAGATCAGCAATCTTTTTCTGTAACAGTCAGAGAAAAAATGGCTTATGGTCTCTGTAGAAACTCCATGTATCTCCTGATAGTTTGAAAACAGTCATAGACAATATGTGAACAAATAGGTGTGACTGTATTGAAATAAAATTTTATTTGTGTATACTAGAGTGTGGGTTTCATATAATTATAAATAACAATTCTGCAAAGCATCTCTTAGACTTTCTGGGGACCCAATGTTTCCCATCACATTTTGTTTTGCCAATTGAAAATTTTCTATTGAGTTCCCAAGTTCTTGTCTTCAGTGAACAGTCATTATGGAACTCTGAAATATAATTTCCCTCTCTTCACTATATTTCTCCATGTACTTGTTTAAGCCATGGCATATGGACCCTCAAAGAGTGTGCACTGGGATTCAAATGAACAATACACTCAAACTTTACAACCTCCTTAACCTTTCCAACTGCTTTTTTTAAAATATTAAAACGAGACAGTTGTCATTTCTAGGAAGCAGTTATTGAGTCATCATTGGTTGTATTTGTCTGCAATATATCCCAATAAACTTTTACAGAGTTTTCTAATGACTTACTCTGGAAACATATATGCCAAAATATCTCATGTTGCCCCAAATCAATACATTATCTCTCATCCAAATACATGTTTGTTTGAACATTGCCCTCCATGTCCAATTATTCCCACACATACTCCATATATTTTGGTGTGTGTAAATTATAGAACTCACATCATTCTTATTTCTCACCTTGTTTCTTTGAATTATGAGTCTAGTCAATGGGGCAACTGCCATAGACAAGGAAAGTGCCATGAAACACTTGTACATTTCCTCTTGCACTTTTGCCAAGTCTGTCACAAATCCTGAATTATTCTAGTTTTCTCCATTATCAGTTACAACTTTACTATGAAACTTTCCAATTTTTACCATATGTGGTTTGGAACCATTGAGAATAATATATTTATCTCCTAAAGTTCTTCAAGCTAACTTTGGAGTTTTGCGTATAAATCAATAAACCATCCAAGTCTGCTGATATGAAGAACTCGGGAATTTGTAGAATGTCTATATCATCAACACAAAAAAACTAGGCACTAGACAACTCATAGGAATGCAACACTGGCTTTCACTCTATCTTGCAATGTTGTAGACCAATAGTTAGAAATTTTTGTGAGTGGACTTTGGCATCAGAACTTGGTTTTTAAATATTTAATGATTATCCTTCTTTTATTTTTATAGACACTATTCCTTATCAATTGTTTGATAGTTAATATCCTACAGCACACCTGCGACTGCTCAGAAAAGTATCCTTATTTTCTAAAACAGTAAGAAGAATGGCAAACTTTCTTTTTAAAATTAATTCATTATCACATATTATGGAATAATGTGTTTAATAAACTTACATAAAATTTACTTGTACAACTTTATAATACAACATAGAATAGCCATTTTGTTCTCATCACATGGTCTAGTCTCCTTGTATTTGACACCCTTTACACGCCTTATCCTCACTCATGCTTTTTCCCCACTGGCAATCACCATGATTTTGTCTGTATGTAGGATATTTTGTTTGTCTCATTGTTTTGTCTCTGACTTTTGTATTCCACATGGCATGGCCATCATGTATAGTCACTTTTTCATTAACAGGATATTCTTTCTCCTGGTCCATAACAAGAATGAAGTTATGCTTACTAAATCTAGTGAGTGGGAATAAAAGAACTCTTGACTTGACACAGCTTTATAGTGAGACATGGAGGTTTAAATTTGATTAAAATTCAGACATTTTCTTTCTCTGCCTGAGGTCCACCTGAATATCAAAGATGGCTTCAATCTCCTCTTAAAACTAAGATTTCTTCAAGTTGAAGATTTAAATATTCATGGGAAAGGTCTGCCATCACACCCCACAATGTACTGGGATTTCTCAAAAAGGGTTTATTTTGTTTAAAAAAGAAATGCATAACCATCAGCCACCAAATTACAATGCAACCTGAGATGTCCATTATGACCTGTGTGAAATCATTCATGAAGTCATTCATTTGAAAATGCACAACACTAATTTAAAGTGATGCAGACATGATTGAACCAGGGAGGACCAAGTAGTTTTATAGGAGGTGTCCCAATTTGACTGAGTCCCACGTGCTATACAGTGGATCATTCAATCATTGTAGAGCTGAGGACTCATCAAAATGTCTCAACAAAGTGTTCACTTAGGCTGAAATTTCATAACTCTGCTTACAGATAATTGAGCATAAGACTGAAGAACATCCAGAGAATGGACAAATGCACCACAACAGTATATCTTTAAGTATTTCTGAAAACATTGGATAAACAAATCATTGCTTTGGGAAGATTTGTGTGCAGTTATCCTCATCATTCATTTTTCCCATTAAGTAAAAACTATCGTAAACCTCTTCCCAAAACTCAATGCAAAGAAAGTTCCATTCATGAGTATATTATTCCCATGGCTATTAATGTAAAATATTGGCCAGAGCCAGGAACTAGCAAACACTTGCATACCTGGTCAATGCTGTATAAGCAAAAAGAATCAGGGTATGAACTATCCCAAACCCAGGCAATTGTGATAGGCTCCCTTACCCACTGTTCAGAACAAAAGTCCACAGATGGTCCCCTATGCTACAGCTGTACATTTTCTGGTTGGTCATTTATATCATACAAAATAACCTGTAAGCCTAGATACATAACTTCTTCCTCTTCAACAGACCATAGTGTACTTCTCATGAGTCCACAGGTCTAGGCTGAGAGAGAAATGGACTGTGTAGCATTACAAACCAAGAGCAATTGGGGCAATTGTTATATATCTGATTTGTGATACATAGGGTCCTTTTGGGATTGAATTTGCATGTAACAATTTATATTGATGTTGTAGTCCTCCTGAGCATGGTTAACTTTATAACTCCATGGATTTCATCACACCCAGGTCATAATGGACAGCTAAGGTTGCAATGTATTTTCATCACCCTTGTTTAAGCATTTATTCTTTAAACCAAGAAAAGCCTTTAGGACAAAATCTCAGCTCATTTTGAGGCATAATAGAGACCCTTCACCTGAATAATTTCCCTTTTCCTAAAACAACTTTGTGATTATGAGGTGAAGGAAGCCACCGTTAATGTGCTAAAAGACCTAAACCAGAAACAAGTCCATGCTCCACAAAACTCCCTAGAAAGCCAAAATTACTGTGGTCCTTGGCCTATATGGTTATTTTGTGTCCATCTCTCTACAATCAAATGAACCATGATGGTTGCCAGCTCATATGCTCTTTCTCTGTGACTCAGGAGATAGAAACCTCATGGAAGGGTTTTGCATCCATGTATCCTGGTCTCCATGAAATTTTTCATTCTTCACACAAAAGTGACAAAAGAGGGGAGCACTTAAGAAATTGTTTAGTGTGTGGAGATGATTTTTAATGTTGAGAGATGTTCCAACCTGTGGCCATATTTTTAAGAAAGAACTATACTTGCCAAATATAACTCAAGTGAAGGTCAAGAGTTTTTTCTCAAAATAATGATAGTTATTTGTAAATGATATAAAGACCTTTGTTGAAAATTCTAAGCATCTTTACTGTGATCTGCCTCCAGTTCTTCCTACCACATCAAACAGAATCTCTATCTGGCAGTGAAACTACTCGGAATATCAAGTCTGCTACAATATATGACTCATGTCCCAGAGCAGGTTGAACATCTGACTGAACGTTTCACTGTGCTCTCATTGTCAGGGTCAAAGTTGAAAGAATATTTTCACATCACTTCATAAATTTGCTGGAAGAACATGCCCCACTGTAGATTTGCTTCATCCTGCATGTACCCCTTAGGTATCAAGCCCACAACCGGGCCTTTGGTCTTGAACAGGAATCAAACCATGATCTCCTGAATTATATGTTGATGCTCAACTGAGCAAAACCAGCTGGATGTCTTTAATTCTTTGCAGACCAGGCCAGATCTCCAAATTTGTTGTTTTGTAACAGTTACCTCTCCTGGTCAATACCACTTGACATCAAAATAGTTCATTGTATCAGAATACTTCTAAATTTTAATGAAATTTAGACCTTGACCTTTGACTATAAAAGTATATCAATTTGAGAGAGGTATTTCCCCACTCACTAAATTTAGTCAGCATAATTTCATCTTTGACATTTAACTGCAGAAAGAATATTCTATGAATAGATGTATCAGTCAAAGTCTCTGTAAAAAGACAAATCTGTAGAGGTGATAAAACTGTTGGTCCATGGGTCAATACACTAAACAGTGAGCCACACCATTCAGGGCTCAATTGATGTAATAGTCTTCTGGTGCATGCCTTTGACTCCAGGCATTACAACACATTGAGATCATAATGGAGAGTTCAGGTTACATGGTACCTTGTTGGCTTATGGGTAAGGATTTTCTCTTTGAAACAAAAAAACAAAACAAAACAAAACAAAACAAAATAAAAACCTTCCTTTTGGGACAAATATCAGTCTGTTTTCAGGGTGATGACGTCTCTGAAAACTTTCCCCACCTATTGGGGACTACTTTGTGCTAAAGAGTGGACAGAAACCATCTATGATCCCAAATGGATGTCAACCAGAGACCGGAAACCTTACCACACCGTTGGTCTCTGTGGTATTGAGATCATTATGAATTTGGCCTCTTAGGCTAATTATTGTCCAGCTCTCTCACACTTAGCAGACTACAATACTCAGGCTTGCCATCTTTCTACCGTGAACCTTTCCCATTTTTCTCAGATCTGGCTTGGAACCATTGTGAGAAAAATTTATACATCATGAAGATTTCATGTTGTATGTGAAGTCTTGGATATAAATCAAGTAAATCATTCATGTCTGCTGTTGGGGTTCACTCACAATTTTTCACAAGATCTATATCATTAACATAGAGATTAAAACTAGAAAAAAAGAAACAAACAAGCAAAAAACCACATTGGTTTCCCAGAGTGATCACCACTCCTCTATCTAATGATGCTGTTACCCAATATTTAGAAATTGTCTTGTTTCACTGTGGTCTGGAATCAGAATATTTTTTTAAATTCTTAATGATTGATTTTTTTCTTTTCATATACAACATTCTTTATTAACTATCAGGTGGCTAATGTTAAATGCAACACACCAACCAAAGTGGGTGATTTGTTGAACTACACCAAACCTGCCCATTGTCGTGGTTTTCTTATTCACTTTCCTTCACAAATATTTACAGAGTACTGTCATGCTTCGGTTATCCAATCTCTGAGTGTTCATCCACATCTTGCTAAATTATCTGTAAGCCAAGACAAATCTTTCCTTCCTCTACTGCCCAGTCTCAAAAGATGATTCACCTCATTCTTTGTGAACAAAAGGCAAGTAAAAAAAAATCTTCTATTATTTAAATACATAAAAATTTCTCTTATTTTCTGAAATATGATGTCCAGTGAAAAAGTTTATTTATAAAATTATTTATTATTATTCGTTGTGGTATAACTTTCTTAGTAACATGTTATAAATGTCACTTGTACAACTTTATAATACAACATAGCACACTTCATTAAGTGTTTACTAACCTAAGTCCGGTAATCTTGTTTATGAACCCTTTGCTCTCCATAGTTCCACTCATGTTTTTCCCACTCTGGAAACCACAAGTTTATATTAGGAGATTTTTTTGTCTTCTATTTTGTTTGTAGCTTTTGTATTACAAAAATGAGAGAAAATATTGAATGTGTCAAAATATACTATTGATTATTTAAATAGTCCACTTTGAGGCTACATAGTGATAAGCATCATAAGACACACAAATATATCTGCATGTTTTTGTCCATTGATTGAAAGTGCTCTGCAAGTGTTTCCTCAAATTTTAATGTGAAGAAATTTCCAATCTTGTTTCTTTTATGCCTTTCCCTATTGATGGAAAATGTTGGCTAGCACCATAAGCCATCATATACATGCATAGCTAATCATTTTTAATCCAACCAAAGTGAGTGGTTAGTTGAACTGCCCCAAATTCTACACATTGTGATGGTTTCCTTACCCACTTTCTTTCACAAATATTTAGAGAGTGCTGTCATGTTTCAGTTGTCTAATCTCTGGGTGCTCATTAATATCTTGCTAAATTATCTGTAAGCCAAGAAAAACTTTCCTTCCTTAGTCAACGTGTCATCATTAGTTTATAATGATTACAAATGGTGATCCAACAAGGATACATTACATAGCACTGGTGACTGAGGGAAATTATAGTTTTTCTGTGCATACAGTTTTTCATAGATTTCATCACACTGAGGTCATAATTGACAGCTCATGTTGCATAGTAATTCGTGGCCAATTGTATAAGCATTCCTTTTTTGCAAACAAGGACATCCTTTTGGACAAAACTCAGGCAATTTGGATTGGTGATGAGAGACACTTACCCTGAATGTTACCCCTTTTTCATTGGACTGCTTTGGGCTTAAAGGGGACTAAAGCCATCTGTGATGTGCCGATGACATTCAGCCAGAGACTGGGTCCCTTGCTCCACACATGTCCCTGGAGAAGCCAGATCCCTATGGAACTTGGCCTCTGTGGTTATTTATTTTCACTCTCAACAGCACAATGAATCATAATTATCAGGTTGACAAGCTTCTGGGTCCAGTTCCTGCTGCTTATCTGTGACTCAAGAGGTAAGAATATTCTGCAGGAGATTAACCCTGTGTTCTGGTTCTCATATGCTTTCTCAGACTGGGCACTGAAGTGAAAAAGGAGGGAAACACTTAAATTCCTGTTTACAGGGTTAAGAAGATTTTACAAGTTGAGTGTTTTTTCAACCATATGGCTGTATTTTTATGAAAGAACTCTATTAGTCAAATTTGACTTTTAAAAAGGGGAAAAGTTATTACTTAACAGAACAATAGTTATTTAAAAATAATACAAATGTCTTGATTGGGAATCCTTAGCATCCACAATGTCATTCAACACCAAGATTTTCTTAGGCTTCAAACAAAGTTTATATGTGCCAAAGAAAACTGTAGGACACTAAAGTCTGCTGCAGTATATGGCTCAGATAACAAAATAAGTAGTACAACAGCCTGAACCCAAAAGCATGTCATGCTTTTCTGGGTCCAGCTCAAAATGCAGAGATTTTCTGACTACTGCATAATTTTGCCAGAGTCATATGCTCCAATAAGTTTAATTCTGCCTCTAAAAATTACAGTTCCTCTAGATGTGTGCCTCCATCTTTGTTTCAGGCAGGGACCTGATACCACAAACTATTATTTACCTCAAAAAATTTACCTGTCCTGATCAACACCAATGGACCCAAAACATTTTTCTGAGTGAGAATTCTGAATTTTATTTGGACTTGGTCCTCAAATTCCAACTCTAAAAGAGTATAAAATTTAGAAAAATACTATTCCCACTAACTAGGTTCAATTTATACAATGTCATTCCTGTAATGGAGCAGTGGGAAAGATATCTTCTGGATGGAAACGTCTGTCAAGGCTTCTCAAAAACATAAGAATACACCCCAGAAGCAAGATAATCAATGTATATGCTGGACATGCAGCTTAGAGAAGGCAACTTTGATTGAACTGTAGAAACATAATGAAGAGCCATTGGCCTGAAATGTGGGTCTATATTGGTACAATCCAATGTATTCATTCAAGTTGCTCACACAGAATAAGTGAATTGGTTCGGCAGCAGAAGCTAGGGCCACCTGAAGTAAATATATGGGTGAAATAACTGCCACTTACTAAGTTCTTTCTCTTTTTTTCTCCTTTCTCATTCCCATTTAACACTGATCCTCTTCATTTTCCTACTCATTTTTTCCTTCTTCTCCTCTGTCTCCTCCTGTTCCTTCTCCTCCTCATTTTCACCCCCCCTTTTCTCCTCCCCATTCTTCTCCTTATCCTTCTTTTGCACAAGCCAAATGAAAAGGTTAATGTGGATGTGGTCAAATCACCACTCCTAAATGTTCTGAATCTGCTGGTGGCACAAAGGGTCTTGCTTTTCCATTATTTATGAATTCTAGGTGTATCAACTGGCTATTTTCAGGGATTGGTTAATAGGCTCGAGGAAGGTTTCTGTGATTCCAATGGCAATATTTCTCACTTCACCTAGAATATTTCTGTTTCAAAGTTTGAAAATGAATGTTAATGGATTGCTGTTTTTCGTTCTAGGAACACAATGATTTTTTCACCCACAGGGTAGGTCAGTGTCAGTCAGATTAAATTAGATTCTCCTTGGATTGGCTGACTCTTAGGGTGATCAGATGTACCATTAGTTTAATGATTGGAAAATCTCATTGGATCCAGTCATTAGGGGATTCAATATCTTTCATCACATAGTAATTTTATGACTGAGAGGCCTGAAATCCAATATATGGTCTTCCAAGAAGTGTCATGACAAAACTCACATATGCTCTTTCCACACTGTGGGGAGCCATTGTGGCTCTAGGCACAGAGGAGCTGCCTGGGTGAGCTGCAGAAGTGCTCCCCTGCTCCCTGGGAGATGTGGGTGAGCTGCTGTGGCCCCAGGCACAGAGGAGCTGCCTGAGTGAGCTGCTGATGTGCTCCCCTTCTCCCAGGGAGATGTGGGTGAGCTGCTGTGGCCCCAGGCACAGTGCCTAGGTGAGCTGTGGATGTGTTCCCCTGCTCCCAGGGAGATGTGGGTGAGCTGCTGTGGCCCCAGGCACAGAGGAGCTGCCTGGGTGAGCTGAAGAGGTGCTCTCCTGCTCCCTGACCCAGTCCTTGAGGCACCAAAGCAATACTAAATTCTAGAAAGGCTAATTAGGAAGCTGGCCCCGGCCTGTAGGGTTAAAGGATAGTTAAGCCACATGCCAAGCCAAGGACTCAATCCTCCCCAAAAGTTCCCATTAGAAGCCGAGACAAAGATAGTTTCCAAGGTCTGAGCTCATGCAGGTGGCAGAGTGTTTACTCTGAAAGAGCATCCAAACGGCCTTGTAGGAATGTGGGGAGGGGTGCTATTCAGCAAAATCAACAGTGCCTGTATATATGGAGCTGGAAAAATAAACTCGGGGCTGGCAGCTGGCAACAGGAATGAGCTGCAGCCCTCCTGATCCCATCTTTTTTGTGTCTGTCTTTTCTTCATCCTCACCCCTTCCTCAGGACCGTTCGACTCTGCCGGCAGGCTCCGGCACCACACTTAAATATATTTCTCAAAATATTGTAAAACATATTCTATATGGACTTTCCAAGCGTGTGCATGACCAATCCACTTCAACAATCCACCTTCTAAGCATTTGAATAGCCTATCCTATATTAAAACAAGATGCAGTAAGCATCACCATGCCACACTTACTGGACCTACATTAGATGCATTTTTCAGCCAAACATCGCAGTAAACTTTTAGAGCCTTGTAAAGTGACTCATGAAATGCAGAATCTATGCCTGGTGGGCCTAAATTGATAAACTCTGTCTCATACTAATTTCTGTTGTTTTTCTTTACCTTCTTCCTCACCATTATTTACACACATATTCCATATTTTTTCTGCTCATGTAAAGTACAGAACTAAAGTAGAATTTATGTAGCATTGCACACTTTCTCAATGGTCACACTTTGATTAATACCGTAGGGTCTTTTTAGACCTGGAGTCCACTCAAAGTTGCAACAGGCCAAGAAAATGGCACTCCCATTATTTTCCTGTGTGTTAACACTTGCAAATTGTTCCAGTGTGTGGCAAACCCTGAATTTTTTTGTTTCCTCCAATATTTGTACATCTCTACAATGAAGCGTTAAATTTTTCTAACATATTGATTGGAACCATTGAGAAAATAACTCATAGCCTCAATCATGTTACAAGCTGAATATGGGGTATTGTATATGAATTAAGTAGGTCATATTTAGTGATGCTTATTAATAAAGCCATTTCAGCTCCTAAAGGCAACTCAGATACTTTACAAAACTATGAGTTATCATCACAAACATGAAAACCAGGAAACCCATAGGATTGCAACAGATGTCATCACCTCTCCATCTAGTGCTGCTGTATTCTGGTATCTAGAAATTATTTTGCTTGGTGAAAGTCTAGAATCAAAAGTGGGCTTTGTAACAATTAAACATTGATTTACTTTTATTTTCATGAACACAATACTTCACTAACTGTGTGACAACTAATGCCATAAACACACCTTCTACTGCCCAGTTTCAACAATGATTGTCCTAATCTTTATTAGAACAAACTGTAACTAAACAAAAATATGTTCATATTCTACAAAACTGAACATAAAATGGCACTTCTTCTCTTGAACAAGAATTTATGAACAAATTTCCTTCTAAAATTATTTATTAAATTTTGGAAGGTAATGTGGTTAATAACATTATATAAATTTCATTCATACAACTTTATAGCACAACATAGCCCACTCCTTTAGGTACCTTCACCGAAGGAATAGTCTCCTCTTAACTCTTGTATTTCATGCACTTTATGCTCCTTATATCACTCATGCTTTTGGTTTTTTATTACCACCATAATTTCGCCTGGATGTAGGTATTCTGTTTGCTATCTCTGTCTGTTTGTTTGTTTGCTTACCTGGTGGTTTTACATTACATAGATAAAAGAAAATATAGAATGTGATATTTATCCTCATGATTTATGAAAACTACCACATTGAGTTTTCACTGTGATGAGCCTTATACGATATATAAGTATCTTTGTATATTTTTGACCATTAAGTGAGGCATGACCAACAAACTTCTACCTAAATTGTGAAGAATCTTCCAATCATGCCTCTTTCATGACTCTATTATTTAAAAATATAAGCCATAGCCATGAGTCAGTATCAAATATCTAGTTATTTGTCACCCAAGCACAGTCAATAATGAGGTAAACAGGCCTCATCTCTGTGCATTGTAATGATTTTTATGCCCACTTTCCTTCACAAATGTGCAGAAATTGTCTGTCCTGCTGCAACTTTCCATTTACTGATTGGTCTTTGATCTCATTCAAGGTCATCAGTAACCCAGGCCACCACTATTATTCCCCTATCCTATGAATGACAAGTACACTGGATAGCAGTAGGGGCCAATTTAAATAGGGCCACCTCTTTATTACTACTTTTGTCCTCCTAAGTTTCATAATATATGTACCACATTGATTTGTCTTCCTGTTACTGGCCTATTTATTACTCTGGTGGTGACATTACACCCAGGTCATAATAGACAGCTCAGGTTCCATGGCAAGTTGGGGCCTATTGTAAAGTACTTTGACGTTGAAACCAACATAACTCTTTGGCATGCATCTAAGTTTACTTTGAGAAGTAATGACAGCTCTTTGCCCTGAAAGTGTGCCCCTCAAAATGAAGACTACCTTGGGATCAAGAAGAGACAAAACCCACTAGTGATGCCTATATAATCCTCAGCCAGAGCTTGCAACAAGTTCCTCTATACCATTTTCTGGGAAGCCAAAATCCCTCTGGAGTTTGCCTCTAGTGCTACTTCTTACCTTTCTCTGACCCATGAGAGAGTACAGGTCTCTGGACTAGGCTTAGGTCTTAAGAGCTATGTTCAAATTCCAAAAATTAAAGGTTCCACTCAGAATCTCTGAGTCTAGGCTAGACTCCAAAGCCAGGGTAGACTGCCAAGTCAGGCTAATCTCTCAAATTAGCATCTGTCTTAACTTTGTCACAGTAGATATTTCGTAGTCATACACTTTTCTTGTTTTGACTGTGGCAAGTTACAATAAGTCTCAAGTGTCTGAGGACCAGACTGGCCTCCATGGAACACACTGTGATTCCAAATCCCATATTTCTTCTGAGTCACATAATGTGCCTACAAATTGGAAGTGGGAGGTTACTGTGAGTCTAATAGATTGTCTTTAGTGAAAACTACTCCTCCAAAGTTCTTAAACAACAATGCAAAGATTATAAACGGCATTAAAGTTTCTACATCAGAGGAAGGCAAGCCTTTTCTGAAGAGAGAGATGTTGAGTGATACAAAACAGTAGAAATAAATTAAAATGTATGCTGGTATTGTTAGCAGAGAGAAGACACTTTTGATACTTAGCATACCAAAGGGGAAGACATTATTAGAACAGTAGGTGAGCACAAGGTGATGTGTACACTGAAGTTACTCAAGCAATATAATCAAATTTGTACAGCAATAGCTGGGCTGTGCAGTTAAAATTGGCATTAATTCAATGCCATTTTCTAAGTTGTTTCTTGTCAGGAACCAGCCTGAAAGATGAACAAACCTGAGTTCGAGCGGTGGCAATTAGAGACAAACACAGTCATGGGATCAGGAGGGCTGCCCTCCAATGAGATGCAGCCTCAAATGGCCTCAACACCTTTATTATACAGTGAGTAACAAACATCTGGTAAGGAAGTGAGGGTGGTACATAGTAGTTCTTCCCAGGCTGCACAAACACACTTTCAGCGTAAACACCCTGCCTCCTGCATGAGCTCAGACCTTGGTAACTATCGTCATCTTGGCTCCCCACAGGAACCTGTGGGGAGGGTTGAGTCCTTGGCTCCAGAGACTCAGGCTACATAGACCATGTCCAGATGCTTAGCAGGCTCTCAATATCAAGGGTCATTGTGGGGAGGGTGGAGTCCCTGACTCCAGACCCTCAGGTGTTGTGGACCATGTCTAGACATGTCACCAGCTCCCAACAGTTTCTACTGCACTTTCTGTTCTGTTCCACATAAGTGCCCCTCAGTAGATGACTGGATAAAAAAGTTGTAGTACATTTACATCATGGAATACTATGCTTTATAAGGAAGAAAAATATCTTGTCCTTTGGGACAGCATAGATAGACCTGGAGAGTATTATGCTGAGTGAAATAAGCTTGTCAGAGAAAGACAAGTACCACATGATCTCACTCATATCTGGAATCTAATGAACATAATAAAGTGATAATATAGATAAGGAGACATATAACAATATAGGATAAATTTCAGAGGATGTGTGGAGAAAATGTAGCAAGGAGAGATTATTCCAAAAACTTAGATACATATATACATGACCTATGGACACAGAGACAAGAGCAGAGAAGGCCGGTGGGTGGGGGAGAGGAGATGAGTCGGATGCCAGATAGAGATCATTTGGGAGGGGAGAAGGGAACCTCTGTAATACTTTTAAATTATATATCTGTGTATATATATTGTCTGTGTAACCAGACAATAATGTGGTGAAGACCTGAAACAGTTGCAGGGGATGGTGTAGACAGGGTCAATGAGGAAAAAGAGGGACTATCTTTAATACATTCATCAATAAATATAAAATTTTTAAAACAGTGAAATATATCTAGAAACGGTAACCCTTACTCTATGACAGAAGATATAATCAATACATTTGCAAAAATTACTAGAGAACTGGTCTTAAATGAATCAAATTTATTGTTTCAATGTCCTGTGTAATGTGTGAAAACTGCAGTGAAGTGTTACAAAACTCTTCGAATTAATTCATAACAAGTGTGTTTTTGGCAAATTATTTTCATCGCAGACTACCATTACTAAAGGAAAAATCTACTAACTATGTAATGAATATTCATTATGCTTCAGTGGTAAATGGCTTCATATTGTATGTGATACATGATAGGGATGTGCTAGCAACAAATTTCAGAGAATGAAACCTACTCCCAAAACTTAATGCTAGCATTAATCTTTGACATAACATATAATCAACACACTTACAAACACTACAAGTAAACTTTATCTAGAACACTCAAGACTCAGTGTTTCATTGAGCTGTAGTGCTGTGTAAAACCTGCAGTGAAGTGTTTAATCACTCAGAATTCATTGGTTTTTAAGTGGGATTTTAGCAAATTTTTTTCACACAGAAAACATATATAATTATTTTTCCAACATACTCCCCCTGAAAAAGGCACTGGGGGAAAATGTTTCTATATTTTTTTTCTTGATTTCAGAGGAAGAGAAAAATAGGAAGAGGGAGAAACAGCATTGACGATACACTCATTGATCAGCTGCCTCCTGCATGGCCCCTTATGGGGATCAAGCCCAAAACCTGGGCATGTGCCTGAACTGGATTCAGACCATGGTTATCTGGATCATAAGACAATACTCATCAACTGAGCTGTGCTGCCTGGGCTGTTTTAATATTTTATAAAAGATATCAACATTCCACACAAGAGGTAAACTTTTGTATTTCCAAAAACTGTGAAAAATAATTAAATTGTTTATGATTATAATAGTCTATGACAGAATATTTAAACAATTCATTTGTAAATGCTACTAGCAAACTCTATCTAGTACAATGTAGTTTTAGTGTTTGAATAATCTGCACATTGTGTAATACCTGTAGTGATGTGTTAGAACACTCTTAGAATTTATTCCTACGAAGTGAAATTTTGTCGCATCACTTTTATTTATTTTTTAATATTATTTTTTTAAATATTAAAGATGTCCCTTTTTCTCCCCAATGACCCATTCCATCCCATCCCATACCCCTCCCCAGTTCCTCTCCCCACCATTGTTCCTGTCCTTGCTTTGGGCATATATGCATATACATTCTTTGGTTGTTCTCTCCCCCTGCACTCACATACCCTCCTCCATTCTTCTGAGATTTGTCTGTCTGATCTATACTTGGCACATCTTTTATAGCAGAGATATAATTAGTTAGTGAAACATGTATTAAATAGGAAGATTACAGCATGCTATCCCTGTAAATGGCATCATTTTATATTTCAGAGTAGGTATGAATATTTGCACAAAACAGGTTCACCTCTATTAATAAAAACTGAAGCATATTCCATGCCATACATATACTAGCTGGCCATAAGCTAAAATATTAATTAATTAATTAATTAATTAACAAAGCAATCTTTCGGTGCCTAGTATTTCTAAGGGCTTTTTAATTATCTACTGACCAGGACCAAGCCTTCCCTTGTTCCCCAAGAAGCCTGACACTGCCTTTAACGTTAGCAAGAACAAGAGATACAGTATGCTGGCATTCCACCCAGAATCAAAATTACTATCCATTTGTTTTCATCAGACTTTATCTTTTCTGTTTCAGAATGGTAATTGTTGGTAGCTGTCAAATTTGTGATTTCCTGTTGAGAATTCAGAAAAGTACACCCATCCAAAATTGTGAAGACAAGAATTTTCTGAGGGTCTCTGGGTCTCCAGAATGCAGGATTTGCTTTTCTAATTTTTGTCCAGGGGCTCAAGCCTCAGAATATGTGTGCAGGCTTTCAAAATTCACATGGAGGCTGTCAGCTTCTGGGAATAGGCCTTGGGAAGTGTGGGTTTTTGACAAGATCACAGGTTGTTAATATACCTGGGAAAGGTCTAACAGTCCATCACAGGCATATAATTCCCTGAAAAGAGCTGTAATTTCTCCACATATTGTGGGCACATGGCTCGGCTCCTATTTTGGGCAGTAATATGTCATATCCCTTGCAATGGTCTATTTCACTATTTTAAGAGGAAGTTAACTAGTTGTGTATGCCTCCTGTGTTCCACAACAGTGCAAGTGGCACCTTCGGCAGTATAACTGGAGATCCCCTGCAAAGCTTTGTTTTTCAAAGCTGCTGTGTTCTAAGAAGAGGAACCATGATCATTAACTCCAAGGGCCCATCAATAGATGAGTGGATAAAAAAACTGTGGGACATTTACATCATGGAACACTATGCAGCTGTAAAGAAGAAGAATATCCTACCCTTTGGGACAGTACAGATGAACCTGGAGAAAATTATGCTGAGTGAAATAAGCCAGGCAGAGAAAGACAAACATAACATGATCTTGCTTATACGTGGAATCTAAAGAACTTAATAAACTGATGAACAGAATAGATTCAATGACATGGAAGCATAGATGAGACTGATGAATGTCAGAGGGATGGAGGAGGTCCAGGGGGTGGACGGGGAGAGAATAACCAAAGAATTTATATGCATGTATGCACAACCCAAAGACATGGACAATGGTGGGGAGAGGGACTGGGGAGGGGGATGGGACAGGGTGGAATGGATCACTGGGGAGAAAAAGGGACATCTATAAACAAAAATAAAATTTACAAAAAAGGACAAAAAAAGAATTTCTTTCAAAACGTACAGCAACATTTCTAACTTGACAGGAGTGGACACCCACTCTGTGTTGAAATATAACAAAGTAATAGCATGCTTCAGATATGCATAGATAACAAAATATATCATGAATTTTACTTCATTGTTAAGTGGGCTGCATATCTAACATACAGGTTGGTTTATTAAAGGAGTTGGAGGTTTCTACTGCTTGTGGCGCTTCAAAGACACAGTATTTTGGACCTAAACTTGTGAAAATATGCTGTTCTTTTGTAGCAGCTTCACAGAATTGGTTGGTTTTACTCTGGGTAGGGTTAGCCCAGAAAGGAAGAACCTAGCCCTATCAAACTATTGTCTCAGGAATACCATTCTGCTCAGACTTTTGTGTTCTTGTGCACTACTACTTGGGATTCTTTGGGCTGAGATGGAAAAGCATCATCTAAGGTGTCATTACATTTCACAGATTGCTTGATTGTTGTAACTTTTATTCTGGTAAGGTCGCATTGAAGGAAGGGGTGGTATGGGGGCTTGAGAGAACCTAGCTGACTCTGAGGCAAAAAAAATGAAAATAGAGATCTCATTTTCAGCTCCTGACCATAACTGAACTTTCTAGACTCCTTCAGCTGCCGAGGTGTCCCAAGAAGACAGAACTGGACTATAAACTCAGCAGCACCTACTCTATTGGCATTGGGCTGCCACTACCTTCAGGACACATAATTCTAGCCAATTTCTTTCACCTGATCTGAACTCTTAGTTTTATATAAGTGAGGGGAGGCTCTGTTCCATTTACTTTTCTCTGTTTAAAGTGCAGAGGAGAAAACCTTACCAATATGTGGGGGCAGAGATACTTTCAGGATGTCTTCATTTTTCAAAATTCCAACATTCTACCTTTTCACTTGGGGCTTAGGATTCAAAAAAAGAATGGTCAAAAAAGTAGCATGAGCACTTCCTTTCGAGAGCAATAAAATGTCCACAGTAGCACAGGAAAAGAAATTCCCAAAGTGGTTTTTTACATTTTCTTATCACAGACATAAGTTTAAGTAAAAATCTTTGTAAATCTCTATACATTCTGGGGAGCTTAGACTCCTCTTGAGGGTTGCATTTTTTTTTCTTTCAGCTCCAGTGTCTATTTTGTTACTGTTAGAGTGAGAAAACTGATTCTATAAAGCATGGCTATTCCACAGTAGTGAATGCAGGACTTTCTGCAGTGCCTCTGGGTGCCCCTACAGAGCAAGTTATTTTCAAAGTAGAGAGAGCTCTGTTCCAGGTAGGAGAACTGAGGTAAATAACTCAGATTAAGGAAATTATTTTGTAATTTTTGTAAGCTATTTTCCTAGCTTGAGTGATGGGAATAGTCACTCTGAATTGCAAATTTACCAATGTAAGCAGGAGATTCTGCTGTGCATAGATTATTCAGAGTAGCATGGAAAATATCACATTAGCTCCTGTTAAGGGGGTGTGATATTCTACATAAGCAAAGGAATCTAAATGTGGTAAGGGTGCTTATATTGAAGCCCATGGTTTCATGACTACACCATTTGTAGAATACTTATGTCAAAAAATCATTGGGTGAGGTTGTTTCCTCCACAGGGCCCTGTGGCAGCTGCTCCCCATGTAATCACTGGCTTTTCTTATTAGTGGTCACAGCTTATGACTCACTGCAAATTAACTGAAGAGAGGGCTCACTCTTCAGATAAATGTGTTGCTCAATATGAAAAAGAAGTTTTTTTTATTAGCGGAGGTTTATTGGAATCAAACTTTCAGTGGTATGTGAGAACATGAGCTCCTCCTAAAATCCAAAATTCCTAGTTTCCTCTGTGAAAAAATGAAGGTCACTTATTAGTGTTCTGCCAGAATATGGTGCCCTGTCAGCTTCTTCATTAAGAAATGGACAAAAAAAAGTGTTCTGTAATATGAGTCTGGAATTTCATAAGCTAATTTTTGTTCACACATGACCTGCAAAGAAGCTCATCAGAATTGCCTGCATGATTTATTACACTATTTGTAACTTTCTTCTGTACTCTACATAGCTAATTTTTAACAATGCTTTTGTTCCAGTGACCAGTGGCATCCCTTACCCAGTGCCAAAGTACTTCCTCAGATGCTTGTTTTTTCACCACATCCTCCCTTTAATTTCATTGGAATTGGCAAGCAATATGCTGATGACTTCTTAAAAATAGGTTTATTGCAGAACTATTGGTGTAGTCAGCAGGGTTGCAGAGAAATTCCAATAGAGTCCCTTGCTGGTGAATACAGAATGGCAGATGGTGCAAATGTAATGAAGTAATTTCCAGGTTGGAAAAAAAGCACCATGTCATATAAGTTTGGAATTTTCACTGATAGTAGGAGACAAATGCTTGATTAAAAGAATAACTTAAAAATGACAACAGAACTTCTTTTATTCCTAGAATGTGTGAGATAGAGACTGCCAATGGCAAAAATAAAGAAACTTTGAGCTGCTCTACTGGCAGTTGTCAAGACTTTAGAGAGTTCCAGAATTTAAGCTTCCAGAACCCTGGGCCATCCTATAACATTTCTGCCTCAGTGGATAGAGTATGAATGTAGTGGGATGGTTGTCTTCACTTTTAGGAATACCGTGTTTCTTTGGCAAAAAGTGTAGGTCAGTGCCTGTGAGACTCATTAAAATCTGATGGATTTGCTGATGGTTAGGAAAATCAAATCTATGGTCAGTTTAATAATTGGACAATACTCAATGTCCCCTACCCCTCAGAAATCCAATGTCTCCCATCTCATTTGTATTTTAAGGGTAGAATGGCTTCAGTCCCCAAGGTGTTGTTAACACTGCATTTTGAAAATATGCTTTTCCCCTTCTTCAATATATTTCTGAATGTATTAGTTATGTGTATGCCATGTGGACACCCCTCAAGTTTGCAGTTGGGCACAAATGAAAAATCCACTCTACATCCCCATCTACCTAATGTTTTGAATTGCCTTTTCAAATCAAAATTACACACTGGACATTTTCTTTCACACTTATTGTTCCATCATTGCATGCATTTGTAAGCCAACCATCTCAATAAACTTTTGAGCCCTTACTAATGCCCCCCTTAGCAGATATAAATGCAGATATAAAGGTAATAATTTGTACTCACCCAGTGAGAACATTTTAATTAATTGTATTTCTTTCGATTTTATTTTCCTTTCAACATTGTCCCTCAAATTTAGTTATTTCAGGACATATTCCATATTTTTGCTTAATAAATTACAGGATTATATAGGTATTCTGAAGAGTTACAAATTTACACAACTGTCAAACTTTGCCATCACCTTTAGCATCCTCCATGAATTTGAGTCTAGTCGGGGTGCTAACTTCCAAAGGAGTGGTCAGTGCCATAATTCATGTTATCTGTTTCCACTTGCACATTTCTCCAGTCTGTGACAAGTCCTTAATTATTCTAATTTCCCTCAATAGCCATTACAAATGTACCATGAGCCTTTCAATTTTTCTCAAATCTGGATTGGAACCATTGAGATAAAACATCTATTCATGTCCTGAAGCTTTCACGTTGAATCTTTGGCCTAGGATATAGATTGAGTAAACCATCCATGTCTGGTATTGTGTACCATTCAGAAATTTTTAAAAATGTTTATATCATCACCACAGACATGGAAACAAAAGAGCAGGACACCAATATGATTACCACAATGGGCATCAAATAATACTGTAGCCAAAAACGTGTCTTGATAGATTTTGTTTTCTTAACTCTTAAAGATTTTTTTTTTATAAACACTATTCATCATTAACAGTCAGATGGCTAATGCCATACAGCACAGCTGCTACTGACATGTCTCACCTGATACATAGGTAAGTAAATAAAAACATATTTATATTACTCAAAAACAGGGGGGGGAACTTCCTTCCTTGTTTAAATTAGAGGAGGGCTGGGAATGTTTCTTTGTAAAATTATTTTGTTACTCATCAAGGAGGTATAACACATTAATAAAAATTATACAAATTGTGTAAATTTATAACACAACACAGCACACCCCATTAGGTGATCACCATCCAGAGCCTATTCTTATTGCATATGACCCCTTTAACCACAATATCCACACTTATGCTTTCCTCTATTAACTACCATGGTTTCATCTCTGTATAGGTGATTTTGTCTTTTGGTTTTGTTTGTGGCTTTTACTCTTCACATGTGAGAGAAAGTACAAAATATGCTAACTTAACTTCCTTTTTAAGAACTACTTTTTATTAATTTCAGAGAGAGGAAGGGGAGGGAGAGAGAGAGATAAACATCAATGATGAGAAAAAGTCAGATCTGCTGCCTCCTGCATGCCCCACACAGGAAATGACCCTGCAACCCTTGAAAATACCTTCACTAGGAATTAAACCACAATCTCCTTGGTCATAGGTCAGTAGGCTACTGCTGAGCCATGCCTGCTGAGCTAATTTAACTTCTTGTTTAATGAAATCTCCCTGTTGTAGCTACACTGTGATAAGCATCATAAGAGGCACAACTATCTGTATATTTTAGCACCTTGTGTGAATACAGTCCAAACTTTTTGAAAATTTCAATGTGAATCATTTTCCAATCATGCTTTTTCATGTCCTTAATTATTGATGTAAAATATTGGCCAGAGCCATGAATCAGTATATACTGGGATACCTGTTTTTTATTTAAGAAAGTAAATGAGTAGGTGAACTGCCCCAAACGCATCCTGTTTTAATGGTTTTCCTTACCCACTCTTTTGCATGAATATTTGCAGATGATCTGTCATGCTGCAACTGTCCACTTTCTAGTTAGTTATTGATATCTTTCAAATTATCTCTAAGCCAGACCACATTATACCTTCTTCTGGTAAGATAATAGGAGCACTCCTAAATCCACATGTCTAGGCTAAAAGACAGATGCACAGTATAACAGTGAGGAATGAAAGCCATTGGTCCACTACTTATATAACAGTTTTGATCTCCCAAGTTTGATCATGTATGTTCCACTTTAATTTGATGCTGTAGTACTACTGTGTTTGACTTAGTTATGATTCCATTGGTTACACTGCACCCATGTCATAATGGACAGTTCAAGGTTCATGGTAAGTGGTTACCAATGGTTAAGTATTTCTTTAGGAAATCAAAGGAACTCATAGGGACAAATGTTATTCCATTCTGAGGGTGATGAAACCTCCCAATTCTGACCTTTTATCCCTTTTACCTGGGACTATTATGGGTTTTATAGGCAGTAGTGATGATCTCCCTGTGATGATCTGATGATCCACAGCCAGGGAGTAAGTTGATTTCCTCAACAGAGGTCTCCAGGTACAATGACCCCCACGCAACCAGGGCTCGGTGTAATGTCACCCACAGAGTCATGAAGAGGCCATGCACAGGAAGATATACTCTCAAATTAAAGTGGACGTACATGATTGTTTCTTGTAGAACCTAAGAGGTATTATAAGAAGTGGCCCGGTTAGCCTACGTTCCTACTGCTGTGCAATAGATAATTCTTTCTGCGAAGACTAGTGGACTTCTGGAAAGCCTCCTATGACCTGCTGACAGAGGAGAAAATGGCATGTGCTGGATTACTCATAATTTTGCATGATATTTATGACCTAGTCAAAGTTGACAGCTGCAACCCTATAGACCATCTCTGTATATTCCTGAAGGTCAATGGGTAATGAAAACATCCAAATGGCCAGAAATTGGGGAAGGTCAACTCATCACTCACTTTGCTTGCAAAACAGATGACTGGATATGCAAGTATACCCTAATTCATTGTCCTGGCCATTACTTTGTAACTAAAGTCAGGGACATAAACGGATTATGATTGGAAGATTCTTCACAATGACATTTGGGCAGAAATTTCTTAGATAGTGCTCACTCAGTGGGGAAACATATACAAAAATATGTGTGTGTCTTAAAAGGCTCATCACAGTGAAGTCTTAAAGTGGAGTTTCCTTAATCAAGAGGATAAAAGGGCACACACTGTATTTTCCTTCATCTGTGGAATGTAAAACAACATACAAAATGAACAAAGCCTCCTACATACAGATGAAATCACAGAGTTTACAAGAAAAAAAAAAAAGAAAAAAAACACGATGGAGGATAAGAAGTGTAAAGGGGATAAAATACAAGAGGACAGAGAAGACTAGATTTGTGTGGTGAGCACATAATGCAGTATGCTATATTGTACTATAAAGTTATACAAATTGTATTAATATAATATTAATTACATTACCCTAAAATTGAATAATTGAATAATTTTGAAAAGAATCTTTGTCAGTATTACTTAAGTTCACAAAAACAAGAAATACTTCTTTTATTTATGATCAACATAAACATGTAAATTTTTTCTACATTTTGTTCACTAAGAATTAGTTGAATCATCTGTTGAGACTAGGAAAAAAATAGGTATGTTGCATGGCAGCAAGAATATCAGATAGTGAGGAAAGTGTCTATGAAAACAAAATAAAATCAATAGTTAAAAAAAACAGGAGACTAGAATTTGAGTGGTGAGCACCTATGGAATATGCCAATTTGTATTATAAAGTTGAACAAGTAAAATTTAGATAAAGTTATTAAATATGTTATCCTACAATATTTAGTAACAAAATAATTATAAAAATAATATTTGCCAGTCCTCCTACTGTTCTATAACAGAAGAAACATATTTCTTTTTTAATAATATGAACACTTTTTTGTTAATTTACCTTTTGTTCACTAAGGTTCAGGTGAATCATCAGTTGACACTGGGCAGATGCAGGTGTGCTGTAGAAAATTAGCCATCAGGCAGTAAATGGTGAATAGTGTCTATAAGAAGAAAAAAACATGAGTCACTAAGAGTCAAAAAAACTTGTTCTGATTCCAGCGCCAACTCAAGAGCAGCGTCCAAGTATTGGGCTGCAGCATCACTAGATAAAGAAGTGAGAGCCAGTGTGCCAATCCAGTGGGTTTCCTGTTACCTAGTTTCCTTGTCTTTGGTTTGTGTAGACTTTCTATAAATTTCTGAGAGGTCTATGAAAGAGAATTGAATAGATTTTTTTCTCAGTGGTTCCATGTCAGATATGATATAAATTGGAAAGGTTTATGATAGATTTGTATCTGATACTGGATAAAACTAGAATGATTGCAAATTTGTTTCAGATATGGAAAATGTGCAAGGAGAAACACACAGCTGAAATCATGGCAGTTATCTTGTCTGTGACAGACACTACCTTGATTATACTAAATACCAGCAGGACACTAAATTTGAAAAACAGAGATGACGCTTGAGGAAGTGTGCTATGCTCTTTAAGAATAATGTGAGCTGTATAATATATGAATGCAGAAAAATATGGAATATGTGTGGAAATAATGTTTGAGGACAGTGTTCAAAGAAACGTATATTTGGGTGAGTGGAGAAGTATTAATTTGGACACACCAAGGAGGTGTTTTTCCTTGTATATGCAGTGTAGGTCATTAAAAAATGCTCTAAAACTTTAATTAATAGACAGATGCATCCAATGATAGCTCAATAAGTGTGACATAAAAATTCCCACTATCACTTCTTTTAATATTCATGAAACAGTTCAAAAGGTTAGGGAGATGAGAATGTTCTAGTGGATTGGACATAGTCCAATGCCACAGTCTGTGAGTGTCCACATGCATAGATTAAATCAATACATTAAACCAATACAATATTAAAGATGGGAAACAGCATATTTGAAGGTCCATGATGACTCTTTTCTGATCTTCGGAACTGAAGCCTCTCAATTGTAAAATCTAAATATTATCGGAGACATTGTATCCCTGTGTGGCAGGGCCTGAAGGGCCTCATCCAAGAAATAAAGTCACAGTACCTTTTATCACCTTAAACACAACAAATTCAAACAGAATCAAATGAATCTGAGTGGCACTGAAAACCAACGTTGGCTAATCCATCCTGGTTTTATTTGAAATGACAAAAGTAGGCCCACTAAATTACTTCTTGATCTATTAAGGCACAAATTTTCTAGTAGTGCACAGGAATCTGGCAACCAGGGCACCATGATTCTCTCTTGGAGAACCTGAGAGTGTACCAGGGCTCCAGCAGCCTTGGGCCTGGTTCTCTCTCTCAGAGTGTCTAAGGAATGCCTTGCAGCTTGATACATGTCAATTATATAAAATTCACACTCTAGTATTCACAAGTAAATTTTTATTCCAATACAGCCACAACAAGTTATTTACATATTGTTTATGGCTTCTGTCAAAGTTTGAGGAAAGGCTTAGAGTTTCAACAGGGACCATAGGCCAATTTCCTCCCTATTACAGAAAAAGCTTTCTTCCCTCTGATCTAGTATAGGAATTCACTTTATAATCCTTGCATAGTTGTTTAAGAAATTTGGAAAGGTCGGTTTTACTAAAGACAATCTTCTCCATGCTACTTATTCTGTAGATATTCCTGATCATAGAAACACTGTGGAATATCTGTAAGTATATTTGTATAATTCTTTATAAAGTTGGTATACACTCGACTGAACCCAATCTATGACAGCTACTGGTCTTTGTACAGGCCAGTGATGGAACACAGAAAGAATGAGAGTGTTAAAATGAGTTTCTCTTCCCTGCATGCCAGTCTGGTGCTCAGACCTTTCGACTCATTGTAAGTTACCACTACCTGCAAAAGCACAAACTCTGTGACTTGTCAATGTGCAGTCTGACATCATTAATGACTGACGCTAGTTGCAGTGTCTAGCCTTGGATCCTAAAAGAGCTAGCCAACTCACCAAAGCCAAGCTTAGCCCAAAGAACCAATACTAGCCCAAAAAAGTATAGGTTCTCTTGGAGAGTCACAGCAAGCCTGTGGTCTGGGCCCCTCTCTTGGAGGGTTTGAGACAAGAAGTAATGCTATAGGCCAAGTTCCATAGAGAACAAGTCTCCTCATAGAACTATGATAAGGTAAGGGTCTCAGTTTTTAAACGAGGGCCATCTTGGCATCACTGATAGCTTCATTCATATTTTTAGCTCAAAGCAGTCTTAGCTAGGAGGGGAAAACTTTTTCATGAGATGGGCTGTTGTCACCACTCAGAAGATGGGTGCTGATTTGTTGCAAATGCTACTCTTAACCATAAGCCCTCAAGCTACCATGCAAGCTGAGCTGTTCACTATGACCTGAGTGTGATGTCACTCATGGGGTCATAAAGAGGTCATGTACAGGATGTGAAATTAATTTAAAGAGATATACATGATCAGTCTGGTTGGGTGTGCTCTGGTTCAGCATCTACCTCCAATCCAAGAGATTGTGCTTCAATTCTCACTCAGGGGTGTGCTGGCAGCAGCCGATCAATGACAACTCTCTATCAATGCTGTTTCTATGTCTCTTTCTCTCTCTTTCACCCTTTCTCTGGGATCGATAAAGATTTATATATATATTTTATAAACAGATATAAATGATCAAACCTGGAAGGACCAAAGCAGTTTTATAAGAGTTGTCCCTATTGTCCAAGGACCCTACTGTTATACACTGTATCTGTCTTCCAGCATAGACCTGGGGACTCAATGAAAGCTCTCAGAAGAAGGACAGTCACGGCCTAGTTTACCAATGATTTTGCATGATTATTATGACCAGCTGGAAGGTGGACAGCTTCACCAAGACACATGTTCTCTGGACATTCATAAAAAAGACAGTGGGTAGTGACTGGGGTAGTTCATCCCATCATTCACTTTGCTTGGATGACAAATGATTCATATATAAGCAGATACTGGCAAATATCATGCAACCAAAACAGGGACATGAAATAAACATGATTGGGTTTCTTCACAATGACATTTGGAAAGAGTATTGTTGGCCAGCTCTTACTCAATGGGCAAACATATGTAAAGACATTTGAGTCTCATATTAGTGTCATCACAATGAAGCCTCAAAATAAAAGTTGTAAATCAGGAGGATAGAGAGGCACAATTTATATTTTCCCTCATCTATGGAATGTAAAAACACAAATTAAAAAATTAATAATTTGAACAAACAAAATCTCTTGCATAAAGATGATATGATGGTTGTTATAAGATGGGAAAATCATGAAGCATGATACGAAGGGCAAAGGAAGTCAAAATTAAGAGGACAGATGAGACTATGTGGGAGAAGAATGCATAACAAAGTACCCCTGTTATACTATAAAGTTTTACAAGTGAAATTTATACAACGTTATTAACCATGTTACCCACCAAAATTTAATAAATACATTTTCAAAAAACTCTATATGTTCCGCTTTTGTTCAAAGAAAGAGAGAACATTTTCTGTTTATAAATAATATAATCAATTTTTGTTTACCTACCATTTGTAAAATAAGGGTTAAGTCATTCATCTGTTGAGACTGGGGAACAGGAGGTGTGTTGTATGGTGTTTGTCATCAGAAAGTTAGTGATTCATAGTAACTTTAAAATAAAAATCTTTGGTTAATACTTACAAAATGAAGTTCTTATTCCAACTCCTGGTGAAACAGGCACTTAAAAAAAAAAATGGTCTAGAGCATGACTAGATTGACCACTGTTGCAATCCAATGTTTTTAGTTTCTATTATTTAGTATATACGAATGGCAGAGAAATTTTGAATATTTCTGAGTTGTTCCCAGAAGTAGACATAAATTTGCTATTTACCATAACTTTAGATGGACTACTTATTTATAACTAAGTCACCAGATTGAGCTTCAAGAAATTCAGGATAAGAGTCATTTTTTCTCAATAGTTCCAAACCAGATTGAGACAAATTGTAGAGGTTCATATTAGAATTGTAATAAATATAGGAGGAAACTAGAATATTTCAGGATTTATCATGAACTGGAAAAACCTTTGATAGTAAAAACATGCAAGGGTGATATGTTAGAGATGGTCCTGTGTCTGTGACCACCCCAAATAATCTCAAAACCCAATGGGACCCTAAAAATCTAGTCAAATTTTGACTCTTGAGGAAGTGAGCTATACTATGGAAGAACTACATTAGTCCTGTGCTCTACATATGCAAAAAAGTATTGAATGTATGTGGAGATAATTAATGTTACAGGGAAAAAGTAAAAGAAACATAAATTTGGATGAGACAGAATGTACTAATTTTGGCTCATCTGAAAGTGAATGTGCATTTATATCTGCAGCGTAGGTCATTAGCAAAGGCTCCAAATGTTATTTGGGATGTTGGCTCAAAAGTGCCTCCAGTGACAGGCTAATAAATGTGATGAGGAAACGAACCCTGTCTCTGTTTTAATGTACAAGATTAGTTTACGTTTAAAGAGGTGGGAATTTTCCAGAAGATTGTCCATATGAGTCATATTACACACATTGAGAGTGTCCAGAAGGCATACCATTTCCCACTACACTGAGAAATAAGTTGAAGGGGAGAAACAGCATCTTTTAAAAGCTGTGTGATTACACTTCTCTGAGAGCTAGACACTGAGAATTAAAAACCTCAAACCCAAAAACCTAAATGTGAACAGGGACAATGGATGTGCAACCACCAAACTTAGGGAATATCTATTGAAACTAAAAGATTGCATGTCAACACAGAATCAAAGAGTCTGACTGACAGTGACCTACAATATGTGCTAATTAATCATGATTTTCCAAGAACTGAGATTGCAAACACAATACATTCTTCCTCGACCTATTGAGTCATACATATTCTAGTTAAAGTAAACAATGTTGAAACTAGAATCATAAAAATATTCAGCCAGTCCATTAGTCATATCCTGGATATAGCCAATTTTTGAACAATGAAATCTTAAATGTAGAAAATACTACAGCCTTTTGACAGAAGACACTCAACACATAACAAAAAATGTATATTGTCGGCCTTACTTTATACCTTTTGCTGAGGGACCAATAGCCTAGTCTAATAAGTTAACTGTCTATTTGGGTAGAAACAAACAACCAGATCATTCAGAGTGTGTAGAACACTGGTTCTGAACTGTAGTTGGTTTCAGAAAGAAAAATATTACTATGGCCCTTCACTGTGACTTGAAGCTTTTGAAGGTCAGCTGACCAATTAGATTTAGTTCAGTTCTGTTTCGATGGTAGGTCCAAATTTTATCGGACCTACCCTTTGGGTGTCACTGACTCTAGAATGCATAACTGAATTAGCCATAGTATTGGAATGAAACACACAAATGACTAATGAGGAATGAAGGCTACTATTATGTAAAAGTCTAAACCAAAACCATTAGAACTGCCTTACCTAACAGAGTAATAAATCAAGAACTATACCACACATTTGGATGAATAGTAGGGATGTGTGTCACCCAGAAAAACTTTAAAGATGTAGGGTGGACAATTCAATCACGTCAACATTAAACTTTTCATTTGCTTTGGGCCAAAGAACATGACAGAAAAGGAGGAGGAGGAGCAAGAGAATGGGAATAAAGAGGAGAAAGTTGAGGAGAAGGAGAAGAAAGGGAAAGGAAAGTAGATGTAGGAGGCCAAAGGGGAGCAGGAGGAGGTGAAGGAGATAGAGAACAGGGAACTAGGAAAATATGAAGAAACCAATTAGGAAATGGCAGTTAATTCTGCAGACTTGAAATACAGGTGACACCAGCTACTGCCGATGTAAAATGCGGTTACTTTCTGTTGGAGCAACTTGAATGTACACATCACATTGTATCCACATGCACCTACAGGTCTGGAAAATGCCCCTTTTCTGGTTCTATACTTCAATAAAATATGCCTACAATCAGCTGTCAAGACCAGCATATATATTCATTATCTTACCTGGGGTGTATCACCTCATCAGCCCTATGTCTTCTTCTACTTTGCTGAGCTCTTGACTGCCTTTTCCATCCACAGGATATCATTCTCACTGGTCCATTACAGGATGACATTATACTGACTGAACAGTACTAATCTGGACTTCATACACTTTTAGAGTCAAAGTTGAGGAATAATTCTGAGTAAAAATCAAAATTCTGACTTAGTGAAATATTTTTCGGTCTAGTGATATTGAGCAGGAGAGGTAACTATTTCAAAAGAATAATTTGTCATATTAAGTAAAGCCTGCAACCAATATGAAGGCAAAACACCAAGGGGAGACTAGATAAGGATGGTGAGAATGAAATGGAGTATATTATTGTGTACTACCTTGTTGTACAAATAAAATTTATCTAATTGTATTAATCATGTTATCTCCAAATATTTAATAATAAAATAATTATTAAAACCCTTAGGCAAACATTATCATCATGGTTCACTGCATTGTAGAGAGCTGGGCAAGCAGTAATCCTAATGGCAAAAAGTTTAAAAGGGACCCTGGTTCCCCAGAGACCTCTTGGTAGTTCAGAGATTGAATCTCTGGCTGAGGTTGATCTAGGCATCACAGGTGGCTTCTATTTCCTCTAA
Organism: Miniopterus schreibersii; assembly: GCF_964146895.1. Lineage (NCBI taxonomy): Eukaryota > Metazoa > Chordata > Mammalia > Chiroptera > Miniopteridae > Miniopterus > Miniopterus schreibersii. The sequence goes on along the minus strand of NC_138120.1, from coordinate 15,901,242 downwards.
AGCCCAGGGAAGTCCTAGAGAAAAGATGCCAAAAATTAGGAGAGAAGGCTGTCATCACCCCTCAAAAGAGACTGAGATTTTTCCAAAATATTTCCCTTGGTTTCAGAGATGAAATGCTCAACCCTGGGCCCCCAAGTTACCATGCACATGAAAAATCCATTATGACCTGTTTTTGATATCACTGACAGACACATAAAGGGGTCAAACATAGGACAATAACATCAATTTAAAGTGGTATATACATGTCCAAACTAAGAGGGCCCTGAAGAACAAAGCAGATGTATAAGTAGTGGAACAATATCTCACAGAACCTTTGGCTACACAGTGAATCCCTTTTTCAGCCTAAACCTGTGGAATCATTTGATGCTCCGTATTAACTGCTGCCAGAAGGAAAGTCATGGCATGCTTATAGATAATTTTTCATGTTTCCAATGACCAACAACATAATGGACAGCTGCAGCATCGTGACGATCTCTCAAAATTTGTTCACAACAATGGGTAAGGTAAACCCACAATGGGATGATTATAGGGCAGTAAACATTCTAGATCCCTGTGTATTGATGTCAAAAGAACACATTTGCAAGTATAAGCGGGTTCAAAATTCATTAATGGACCACAGGGCAGACATGAATAGTTTCCTTGGTTTAAATCCAAGACTCCAGATTCAATTTGAAGAACTTCAGAACATGACTAGATATTTGTCTCAATGGTTCCAAGCCAGATGTGAAAAAAATTTGGAAAGGTTTATGATAGAAAGCTGTTAAACCAGTTCATAAACATTCACTACATTGTATAGAGCTGAGAAAGTTTTAACCCTAGAAGCTAAGCTCCATAGGGATCCTGGACCCCAGAGAGCTTCAGGGAGGCAAGGTTTCCAGTCCCTGCTGTAACTAGGCATCAGTTCTTGTTACCATCATCACTTTACCATAAAGCAGTCCCAGAGAGAAGGGACAAACTTTCAGGAAAAAGGTTAGTCATATTCATGAAAACTGTTTTGTTCCAAACGGTTTCCTTCATTTCAAAGAAGAAATACTTAACTATGGGCCGCCAATTTTCCAAGCAACCTGAGCGGTCCATTAGGACATGTATGAGATGTCACCCACAGAATCATAAAGAGACCATAACAGGAAAAATGCAATATCAATTTAAAGTGGTACATACATGATCAAACCTGGGGCTTATAAAATCAGAAAAAGAAGCAGTGGCCAATTTCCTAAGTTGCCAAAGCCATACAATTGATCTACTATTCATCCATGACCTAGGAATTCATGGAGAGTCTCCTATAACCTGTTGACAGAGGGGGGGGGAAAGTCATTGCCTTTTTTACTAATGATTTTGCATATTGATGACCAAACAAAAAGTGAAAAGTTTAAATGTGACAGACCTTCTCAAAGCATTCATGAAAGACAATGGGCAATGAATCCATCACAATGGTCAAAATTTGGGGCAGTTCACTTCATCTTTCAATTTTCCAGAATGACAAATGAACAGATATGCAAGTAGACACTGATTCATATCTCTGGTGATTATTTCGCAACAATATCTGTGGACACAAACAAAGCCCTTTCCATGATATTTAGAAGTCACTCATAGGACAAAAATATAGAACAGTATTTGTGTTTCATATACTGCACATCATAGATAAACCTCAAAGTGGAAGATTTAATTAATCATAAAGATAAAGTGCCATGTTCCATATTTTCCTTCATCTATGGAATGTAAAACAACAAACACAAACAACAAACAAAATCTCCAATATACTGACCAAATCATGGTGGTTATATGAATGCGTGAATCATAAGGGAGAGCAAGGGGAGTAAGAGGGTTCAAATACAATAGGATGGATGAGACTATTGGGTTGTGAGGATATAATGCAGAATTTTATATTGTACTAAAAAGTTGTACAAGTGAAATTTAATGTTATTAAACACATTATTCCCTAAATCTTATAATAAAATAATTTTATAAAAGTTCCTTAGTTCCACACTTGTTCAAGAAAGAAGAGACCTTTTTTTGTTTTCTTACTGTTTGATCAATAAGGATCAGGTGAATCATCTCTTGAGAGTGGGCAGTAGAATTTGTGCTGTCAGGCATTAACTATTAAAAGGTTAGTGTGGAACATTGTCTATGATATTAAAGATAATGCTTATGAGTTACAAATCCCATATATGATTCTATACTACCACCAGAAAGACAATTTCTAAATACTCAGCTTCATCATTTCTAGATGGAGGATTGAGGATGCTTGTGGAAAATCAGATTCCTGGTTTCTCATTTTCAAGTCTATGGTTATGACACAGATGTTCTAAAGAATGCCTTTGTGGACCTCAGCAGCAAACAATGACTTGCTATTTACAATCACTTGTGATGTCTTCCTTAAATAAAATCCAAGGCTCCAGATTCACCATGAAGAGCTTAAGGGCATGATTATATTACTTTGATCAATGTTTCCAAGCCAGATGTGAGAAAAATTGGGAAGTTTCATGGGAGAGTTATAATCAATATTGAATGAAAATATAATAATTCATGATCTGTCACAAACTGAAAATATGTGCAAGAAGAAGCACAAAAAAGGAACAATGTAATCCCTTCTTCTTTGGCAGTTGACACTTTGATTAGGTTCAAATAACAGTTCCTACCTTGAAGGTTAGTGACAAAGTATGACCATTGAGGGAATGCACTACTCTTTTGAAAAATTACATGATAGCTGTAATTCATAGAAGTAGAAAATGTGGAAATAATTAATGATGGGGACAGTGTTAAAAATATATAAATTTTGATGATATGAAATTTATTAATTTGGACCCACCAGACAGAAATTTAGCATTTATATCTGCAGCATTGGTCATTAAAAAGACTCTAGAAGTTTATTTGGATGGTTGGCTGACAAGTGCATCCAACGATGGGCAATGTGACATGGAAATCCCCATTCTCTCTTTATTTAAATCTTTAAGACACTTTCAAAATCTTAGGGAGGCAGGATGATATAGGAGATTGGTCAAGTAAACACCACACTCTGGAGTTTTCAAATAGCATGTTTTACCAACACATTTGTAAATATATTAAAGATGAGAAACACAATATTTGAAGAGCACCATAATGACTTTTTGAAGGTCAGATATTGGTAACTGAGACCTATCAATTGTAAAATATAAATGAGATGGTGATGGGGACCATCGCACCTTGTCCAAAGGAAGACACAAACAAAAACCTGGTACATCTGATCACTTAATAAAACATCAAATTCAAGCAGAAAATAATGAGTATTACTGCAACTGACCTAACGTGTTGGCTTAATATTCATTGTTAGAAGTTGATAGAAGTGAAGAAAGCAAGCCCACTCTAGTCATCTTCAATCAATTGAAGCAGAATTCTTATAGGTGAAATGTACAATTATGTCACAGAAATCAGTCAGCTTACTAACCAATCACCCATAATTCTTAAATGAAGCAGAGAAGAGTGCCTCTAGAGCAAAAACCACCAACAGACAACAGGCGAGGCTCCAAGATGGCAGTGGAGAGAGTGGAAGCCACACTGACACTCTCCCAGGACAAAACTTGAATGAAAAATAAAATATAGGAAAACACTACTGTATAATTAACTGAAGAGAGCAGAGCACCCAAGGACCTAAAGCCATAACCAGAGACTGGTAAGAAATACAGGGGTCTAAAAAGTAGTAACAACAGCTGAAGGTCCTGAGGGATACTCAGCTGTGGGTGTTTCCCACTGAGAACTTTGGGACCTTAAATTCTAACTGAGCTCCCAGCCAAGAGCACAATAACTAAGTAAATACCCCATGTGAAATGTGGATCCAAAAACCAGCAGAGTTTCTGTCTCCCAGGGAGAGATTGCCAGAAATGCAGACACTTTCTTAAAGTTCTAGTGCACCAAGTTTTGTGTACAGTCACTCAACTTGGGATCTGATAGAGTGGACTAGAAGTGTGTGAGAATAATCTGGGTATTCAGGCTCTGGAGATGGAGCTCAGAGGGAAGACATCTGGATTTCTGTGCTAAGTCATTCCCCCATAATGCAGAGGACATCTTTATGAGGCAGACCTTTACCAGCCAGGCTGCTTTTGCCTGGGGGGAATCAATTGCCTTAACAATTGGAAAAAGTCACCCCAACCTGTTGAGTTTACACCTTGCTACTGCTACAGCCTGAGACTCAGTAAGAAACTAAAGTCAATCAATCTGTAGTTAGAGGCAGAATTCTGAGTGCTTTGAGTCTTTTCCAGATCTATTTGTGTACCCAAGCCTTAGATAAGCAGACTGTGGTGTGTATATTGGTCCTGTCCAAATGTACTTAGTTCCAACAAAGGAAAAACAAGAAAGTAAAGTAAAGAGAATCCCAAGCCAAGGCTATTCAAAGCTCCAAACAGAGTATTAAAGGACAGTCACAGAGTCTGAGATTAGCCTGAACCAGAGACACTCCAAAACCACTAATGGTCCTGGAAGATCTACCTAATATATATAAACAAACCCAAATAGGCAACCAAAATAGAGAAAAGCAAAATAAGCCTCAAATAAAAATCAAGAGAAATGTCCAGAAAAAGAGCTAAATGAAATGGAGATAATAAATCTCTCTGATATAGAGGTCAGAATACTGATTGTAAGGATGCTCGGCAGCATGAGAAAAGATATGGAAACTATGAAGAAAATCAAGAATGACATAGCAGAAATAAAGAATGTAGTGGGGAAAATAAACAGCAGATAAGAGGAAGCTAAGGATACAATCAACAAATGAGAAAACAGGGTAGAAAAATATGATTTAGTCAGAGATACAAAAAGAAAATTAAAAATAATAAATAGGAGGACAGTTTAAGAGAGCTGTGGCACAACATGAAATGTAACAATATTTTTCAGAAGGGGGGACAATAAGCAAGGGATAGAGAAGTTGTTTGAAGAAATAATGACAGGAAACTTTTCTAAACTAGTGGTGAAAACTGTCACACAAATACAGGAGGCACAGAGTCCCAAGTAAGAAGAACTCAAAGAGGCCTACACCCAGACACATCCCAATTAAAATACCCAAAATTCAAAGCGAAGAGAGAACCTTAAAGGCAACAAGAGAAAAGCAATCTGTTATGTAAAAATGAGCTCTCATAAGGCTGTCAGCAGTTTTCTATCCCAAACTTTACAGGCTTTAAGGCTATGGCATGCAGTAGTCAAGGTAATGCAAAACAAGGACCTGAAACCAAGACTACACTACACAGCAAGGCTATCATTCAAAATAGATGGTGAAGTAGTTTCCCAGACAAAAATGGCTAAGGGAGTTTATAACGACCTAACAAGCAGTGTAAAAAATGTTAAAGTGATTGCTATATTCAGAAGGAGAAATAGAGAAAAACATAGGCATAAAGAATTAAAATGGCAATAGATTATTATCTTCCAAAAATAACCTTAAATTAAGGTGATAAAATGATGTAATCAAAAGGCATAGGGTAGTTGAGTGGATTAAAACAGAAAAAAACAAAATAAAAAAGCATGACAAAAACATATGCTGTCTACAGTAGACATACCTCAGAAGAAAAGACTCACACAGGATGAGTAATGTAATGTCAAAAGGTTTTCCAAGCAAATAGTAATGATAAAGCTGGAGTAGCAAAACTCAAATGTGACAATATAGACTTCAAAATGAAGATCATAATGAGATACAAGAAAGAAAATTTTACATAATAAAGGAATCAATCCAAAAATATATAAGATATAACTCTGATAAATATATATGCCCAAAATACAGGGCCAACTAAGTTTTTTTTTTTTGTTTTTTTTTTTTTGTTTTGTTTTTTTAATTCTGGAGGACTTTAAGGGTGAGGTAAACAGCAATACAATCATACTTGGGGAATTTAACACCTCACTGACTTCACTGGATAGATCTTCCTGACAAAAAATCATGAAAGAAACAGTGGCCCTAAATGACAAACTAGATCAGATGGATTTAATTGACATTTACAGAATATTCCACCACAAAGCTGCAGAATATGTATTCTTCTAATGTACACCTAGGACATTCTCAAAGATGGGTCACATGTTCTGACAAAAACAAGTCTCTACTCATTCAAGAAGACTGAAATCATATCAAGCATCTTTTCAGATTATAATGGCATGAAATTAGAAACAACTACATTAAAAGTACTAAAAAACATATTGAAAACAAAAGGAGGCTCAATAGTATGTTATTAAACAATGAATAGATTACCAAAAAGATCAAGAAAGGAAGAAAAAACTTCCTGGGAACAAATGAAAAGTAACGCACAACAATCCAAATTCTGTGGGGCAAAATGAATGTAGTGTTGAGAGGGAAGGTCATAGTACTAAAGGTCTACCTCAAAAATCATAAAAAAATTCTAATAACCCACCAAACCCTGCAACTTAGAGACTTAGAAAGATAACAGCAGAAAATCCCAGAGTAAGTAGAAAAATGGAAATAATAAATATTAAAGAAGAAATAAATGACATAGAAAGTAAAAAATCAATACAAAAGATCAATAAAATCAAGAGCTGATTCTTTCACAAAAAATGAACAAGATTGATGAACCTTTAGCCAAACTCAGCAAGACAGAGAGAGAGAGGGCCCAAATAAACAAAATCAGAAATGAAAGAGTTTAAGTAACAACTGATCCAAAAGAAATACAAAGCCTTGTAAGTAAATACTATGAACAATTATATGTGACCAAGCTGGACATCCTTGATGAAATCGTTGAACTCCTAAAAAGAATACAGCCTTCCAAAACTCAGCAAGATGAGTCAGAAAACCTGAATAAGACAATAAATGCTGATGAAGTTGAGGTAGTAATTAAAAAACTCCCAGCTCACAAAAGGCCTAGGTGTATGGCTTCACAAGGGTGTTTTATCACAAACATTCAAAGAACAGTTTTACAAGGTCAGCATTATCCTAATCCAAACCCAAATAAAGACATTACAGACAACCAGAATTGCAGGCCAATATACCTCATGAACATAGATGCTAAAATCCTCAACAAAATATTAGCATATCAGAACCAGCACTATATTAAAAAGCTCACACATCATGACCAAGTAGGGCTTATTCCAGATAAATAATCACCATACCAGATACCAAGTTACACTACATAGCCCTTGTCATCAAAACAACTGGGTACTAGCACAAGAACAGATATATAGATCACTGGAACACAACAGATACATAGATCATGGAACCTAGAAATCAACCTAAGCCATTATGTTTAATTCCAGGCATGTAAGAATAGTACAATATTTGCAAATCATTAAATGTGATACATCACATAAACAATTTGAAAGACAAAAATCACATGATCATATCAGAATAAGCATGTGACAGAATAAGCATGTGACAAAATCCAACATCCATTTTTGACAGACACACTCAGCAAAGTGGGAATAGAGGAAACATACCTCAACATAATTAAGGCCATATATGACAAACCTACAGCCAACACCACACTCAATGGGCAAAAACTAAAATCATTTCCCCTAAAAAGAGGAAAAAAACAGAGGTGTCACTTTCACCACTCTTAGTCAACATAGTACTGGAAGTCTTAGGCACAGTGATAAAACAAGAAGAAAACATAAAAGGCATCCAAATTGGAAAAAGAAAGTAAGGCTGTCTTTATTTGCATATGACAAGGTATTCTACACAGAAAATCCTAAAAACCCCACCCAAAACCTACTAGATTTAATAAATGAATTATGCAATGCAGAAGGGTACAAAATGAACACCCAGAAATTATTGGCCTTTTTTTTACACTGATAATGAACACCCAGAAAGAAAACTAAAAAACAAAAAACAAAAAAACACTGATTTAACATTGCAACAAAAGTATTCAGATACTTAGGAATAAACTTAACCAATGAAGTAAAAGATTTGGACACAGAAATATACAGGACACTGCAAAAAGAGTTAGAGGAACATATAAACAAGAGGGAGAATATACTGTGTTCATGGATTAGAAGAAATAACATCACTAAAATGTCCATACTACCCAAAGCAATGTCTAAATTCAATGCAATTGTGATTAAAATTCAAATGGCATATCTCATGTATCTAAAACAAACACTTCAAAAATTTATATGAAACCAAAAAGAATCCCAATAGCCAAGGCAATTCTGAGAAAGAACAGCGTTGGAGAAATCACAATACCAGATATCAAGTTATAGGACATAGCCATTGTCATCAAAACAACCCAGTGCTAGCACAAAAACAGATATACAGATCAGTGGGATAAAAACCGAGAATCCCAAGATCAACCGAAGACATTATGTTCAATTAATAGAGTAAAGACAGTCTCTTCAATAAGCCCTGTCAAGAAAATGGACAGGTATAAACAAAAAAACCCAAAACAAACCAAACAAACAAACAAAAACTAGACTACCAAATTACACCTTACACAAACATAAACTCAAAATTGAAAAAACATATAAATATAAGACATGAGACCATAAAAATCCTTGAAGAAAAACTAGGCAGACACCCAAGAGATATTAAAAATGCTCAGTCACTAATCATTAGAGATATGCAAATTGAAAAAACAATGAGACATCACTTCACACCTGTCAGATAGGCTATCATCATCAAATCAACAAATTGCAAGTGCTGGTGAGGATGTGGAGCTGATTGAACCTTAGAACACAGACTGATGCAGCCATGATGGAAAACAGTATGGAGGTTTCTGAAAAAATTAGAAATGGGACTTTTATTTGACCCAGTGATCCCACTTCTAGGAATATATCCTAAGCAACCTGACATACCAATCAGACAGAACTTATGCAATCCTATGTTTATAACAGAACAATTTACAATAGTTGAGGTATGGAAACAGCCCAAATGCCCATCAGTAGATGAGAATATTAAAAAGTCATGGTACTTTTTGCCATGGAATACTATGCAGTTGTTAAAAAGAAGACTACCTCATGCTTTCAGACAGCAGGGATGAAACTGAAGAATATTATGCTAAGCGAAATAATCTAGTCTGAGAAAAATAATTATCACATGATCTCACTCACATGTGGAATATAATCAACAAAATAACCTGATGAACAAAAAATCCAGAGACGTAGAAGTACTGAACAGACTGAGGAATCTCAGATTGCAGGCCAGGGTGCGGGACTGGGTGGGGAGAAATTAACCAAAGAGCTTATATGTCTAAATGCATAACGTGTGGAAGACAATATTAAGAGAAAGCTTGTGGGTGGAGTGGATGCAGGGTGGAGTGGATCAGTGTGTGTGGGGGGGAAGGGGGGGCATGTATAACACTTTCAATATTAGAGATACATTTTTTAAAAGTACTTCAAAAAAAAAAAAAAAGACAACAAAATATTCAAAATAATCTGATAGATCTATATTGTTAACCTATCTTCTAGGCTTTTCCCAAAGCAATGTTAGACATCCCCCCTCCCAGGATATCTTCCTATTCTAAATAAAACAGTAACAATAAAAATAAATAGATAATTCAGGGGCTACAGAACTCTGGTTGTGAACTGAAATTTTTCTGAGCAACCAAAAATTTAATGGGGCCCTGCACTAAGAATATAAACATTTGTACATGTGTTGCCTATGGAGTTTGGCTCAGATCCAAGTGGAAGTGGGTTCTTATGCCCTCACATGCATCCTTTCCCCCCCCCCCGGTTCTAGAATACGTAACTAAAATAGCAATGACTATGTAATAGTTCCCCCCACTGAATTCCTCAGGAATGAGGGCTACTATGCTGAGAAAGGCTAAATAGAACTCACTGAACCTGCTTATACCTAGGTATATAAGGAGAATAGTCAGCTAGAGGAGACTTGAAGGGAGGGGAAAATTAAAAGTGTTTTGAGGGATGAGTGTTGGGTAGAAGATGGATATTTCCACTGTGGTTGAGTTAACATGGAGTGTCATGTTAGAACTTGGTGAATGCCTGAAGTTGAACTTGAACAGCTATTTTCTTTAAAGGTGGAGGAAACAGAGCATATATGTCACAAGAAGTTATGAGGTGTAGAGAACTGTGAAGGAGGGAGAGTTTCCCAGAATCAGGGTGCCCAGGTCCTGAAGCAGCCCCTGTGAAGAGTTCACCTTTTCTGAGTGAGTAAGTAAAAGCCAAGGTCATTTGTATAGACAGAGACAGCTTCCACTGGACTCGAACCCAGAGCTGTGATAGTTGTTAGAGTCCTGCCATGATCAAGAGCATTGGGGAGGTAAATATGCTGACTGGGTGCAGCAGCATTTAGCCAGGAAGAAGCTCATAGCAACACTTTTTTTGACTTTGCTGTTTGGTATTCCATATATGAGTGTGTTTATGTGCATTCATAGGTGTTTTGTGTCTGCAGGTATGAATGTGTATGCACATGCAAATACTCAGGACAAAGTGTAATTGGAGAGGAAAGTCTGTCACAGGATAGTTGTTTCAATAAGCTTGTTCTTGATGCTAGTCTAGCGTAAAACCTCTTCCTTTTATAAAATAAATTTTATATTCATTTATTATGAATTTATTTTTTTAGCAAGTGTACGGACCCTAGAGCTGGCACACTGAGGCATGGGTTTATGCATAAACCCAAACATTCCTGGTTAAATCACATCTGTTTGTACTAACCAATATTGATTTTACTGGGGATGCTTGCATGCATTCTCATGTTTGTGCACCAAGTGGCAGCATTTTCCACCAAATGATTTTATTGGTGATTCTTGCAATACATTTCCACATCTATGGGACTAAGGAGTGAATGCATTGCCAGCATCCCCAATCAAATCATATATGAGGAAATGCTACCACCTGGTGGACAAACGTGATAATGTAGGGAATGCTACCACCTGGTGGACAAACGTGATAATGTATTGCCCGTAGCCACCTGGTTGACAAAATTTGTTCCACAGGTGGCAGCATTTTTGCATCAGATGAATCTATTGAGGATGCTGTTAATGCATTCCCAAGCTTGTATTTTCTCCACCAAATTATTTTATTAGGGATATTGGCAATGCACTCCCACACTTGTCTATCAGTGGCAGCATTTTCTTACAAATGGTGTTATTAGGGATAATGGCAAAGCATTCTCACGTTTGCCCACCGCCTGGCAGCATTTTGCAACCAAATGATTTTATATTGGATGTTAGCAATACATTCTCATGGTTGTCCATCAGGGGGCAACATTTCCACCCCAAAATGATCACTTTGGGGGCTGGCAATACATTCCCACGCTTGTACACCAGGTGGCAGCATGTGCCCACCATATGATTTTATCTGGGATGCTGGCAATGCTTTCTCACACTTCTCCACTGGGTCAAAGCATTTTCCAACAAAATAATTTTATTGGGTTTGTTGTCAAAGCATTCTCATGCTTGTATACTAGGCGGAAACATTTCCTCACAATGTCGTTGGGAATCTTGGCAAAGATTTCTCCTTTTTGTTGACCAAGCAGTTGCTTTTCCTTACCCATTTTGTTATTGGGGATGCTGGCAGTACATTTCCATATTTCTCCACCAGGTGGCAGCTTTTCCTACTATATGATTATATTGGGCATTCTCCTAATGCATTTTCTCTGCCAATTTTTAAAAATTGGATCGTTTGTCTTCCTTTTGTTAAGTTGTTTGAGTTCCTTTTATATTTTGGATATTAACCCTTTGAGATGAATCACTGGCAAATATGTTCTCTCATTCACTGAATTTCCTTTGCATTTTATTGATGGCTTCTTTTGCATTGCAGAAGGTTTTTACTTTGTTTTACCACATTAGTTTATTTTCTCCTTTGTTTCCCTTCCCCTAGGAGCGATATCTGTACACATATTGGTACAAGAGATGTTTGATATTTTGCTGCCTACACTTTGTTTTAGCTGTTTTATGATGTCACAACTTATATTTAAATCCCTTATTAATTATGAGATTATTCTTGTATATGGTTCACGTCCGTGGTCTAGTTTCATTTTTGTTTGCATGTACTGGTCCAGTTTTACCAATATTTATTGCAGACATTACCTCTACTCCATTGTATGCTCTTGCCTTCTTTGTCAAATACAAATAAAGTATAATGGCTTGGGTCCATTTTTCAGTTCTCTGTTTTGTTCCATTGATCAATATGCCTGTTTTTGTGTCTGTACAAGGCTGTTTAAATCACAGTGGCCATGTAGTATAACTTGACATCTGGTATTGTGATCCTTCCAAGTTTATTCTGCTTTCTCAAGATTATTGGAGCTCACCTGGGTCTTATTTGGTCCCACATAAATTTTTAAATTATTTGTACTACATGAGTGAAATATGCTATTGTTATTTTCATAGGAATTTCAATGAAAGTATGCATTGCTTAGGGTAATATGAACAGTTTAATGATATTGACTCTATGAATTCATAAGCATGCTATATTCTTCCACTTGATTATATCTACCACCATGTCTTTGTTCAATGTCAAGTAGTTTCGCATGTGCAGATCTTTTACCTTCTTGTTAAGTTTATCCCTAAATATCTTGATTTTGTAGTTGTTATTGCAATGATAAATGGAATTGTTTGTATAGCTTTTCTTTTTTAGAGTTCATTATTGGTTTATACAAATACCATTTATTTCCAGATGTTAATTTTACATCTTGCTACATTTTGAATCCATTTATTACATCGATTACATTTATTGCTGGATTCTTAGCCCATGTACAATATCATGTCACCTCAAAAAGGTGACAATTCCATTTTGGCTGCTAAATCTTTATGTTTTCTTCTTATTTGATTGCTGTGGTTAGGACTTCCAAGACTATGTTGAATACAAGGGATGAAAGTAGACATCCCTGTCTCTCCTCTTTTCTAAGGGGAAATTGTTTTAGTTTTCACCAACTGAGTATGATGTTGGGTATGGGTTTGTGATGTTTGACTTGTTTCTGTTTATGCATGATCCCTCTTTCCCACTTTGCTGAGAGTTTTTATCAGAAATGGGTGTTGGATTTTGCCAAATGGATTTTTCTATGCCTATTGACATGATAATGTAATTCTTGATTTTCAACTGTTTATGTTATGTATCACATTTAATGATTTGCAAATATTGTGCCAGCCTTGCATCCCTGGAATAAATCCCACTTGGTAATGGTGTACGATGTTTTTAATATATTGGTGGATACGATTTGCTAATATTCTGGTAACTAACATGTTTTCATCTACATATAGGTAATTTGTTTGTCTCTGTTTTGTTTGTGGCTTTTATATTTTACATTTGAGAGAAAAGACAGGATGTGCCAATTTACCTGCTTGATTAATAAAATCTTCCACTTTGTACTTCCATTGTGATAAGCATCATAAGAGACACAAATATGTTTGTACATTTGATTGTATTGTGTGAAAACTGTCCAAAACCCCTGGCCAGAGTGTGAAGCATTTTACCAATATGGTTTCTCATATACCTAGCTATTGATTTAACATATTGGCCAGAGCTATGAATATACTTGCAAATATCATCATTTGTCATCCAAGAAAAGTGAGTGAGGAGGTGAATTGCCCCAAACTCAGCCCATTATGTTTGTTTCCCTTATCCACTGTCCTGGTTGACTATTTAGAGATGTCTACTTTATAATTTGCCATCAATATCTTGAAAAATTATCTGTATGCAAAGCCAAGTCATTGCTTTATCCATCAACAGGTGATAGAGAGGTTCCCATGAGTCCACATGTGAAGGATGAAAGAGGGATCTAGTGTAAAGTAGTAGGAAATAAGAGCAATTTGGCCACCACTTAAATAACTGCTTTGATCTTCCAGAACCTCCCAGGTTTGATCATGTATGTACACTTTAAATTGAGATAGTCCTACTATGCATGGCCTCTTTAGGACTCCAATGGTGCCATCATAACAGGTCATAATGGCCATCTCTGTGTGAATTGTTTCTTGGTTGCCAATGGCTAAGCATTTCTTCTTCACACAAGGTAATTCTTTGGGATAAATTTTAATCAATTTTCAGGGAATTGGTGGTCCCCTCACCTGAACTTTTGACATTCCTACAGGGCCTGTTTAGACTTTTGGAGGGGATGGAACTCTCCTGTGAATGTCTAATGGTGCTTAGCCTGAGGAAAAAAACATTGCCTCAACACACGTCTCTGGGGAATCAGGGTCCCTTTAGAGCTTTGACTATACTGTTAGTTCTTGCTCAGCTGTCTACAACACAGTGAAGCATGATGTTCATGCTTGCCAGACACTGAGCATATTTTCTGCTATTTACCCATGACTCATAAAATAAGATCAATGTTGATGTGCTTGCACCATGTGTTCTTGTGAGGACATGCTTTCTCAGTCAGGGCATTAATGTGATTGAAGAGGGAAACACTTAAATGCTGGTTTTCTGGTTATAGGTAATTTTGCATGTAGATTGATGGTCCAGGCATGTGAAAGACCTTTTTCATCAGTTTTGTCTTAGATGAAGCAAGGCGCTCTTCCTCAAAAGAGCAATAGTTATTCATGTATATCAAGACCTTGTTGGAATATCCTGTGTATTAGTACTAGGATTCACCTTAATTTGAGGAAATCTCTATCTGTCATGTTAGACCATCCCTTCTCCCAGGTTATAGGGCAGCTTGTATATCAACCTGGCCCTGTCAAAACAGTGCACTCACTTTTCTGAAACTTCAAATAAGCCGATTTGCATGCCATACATTTCCTGGTGTCTCATCCTTCACTGAGTAATAGACCGCCTCTAAATTTCATAGGCTCAGTGGGTGCTGTTACTCCAGTTTGCTGAAAGCGTGATTGGATGCCACAAATTATTCTTTCAAAACTATTATCTCCCTGTTCAATATACCAGTGATCCCAAAAATATTTCACTACTATGAATTTCAAATATTAGTGAGATTTATTCCTTATCTTATGACTAAAAGTGTATCAAGTCTAGAGTTCTACAATTCCCATTTGGTAGGTCCAGTCAGCACAATTTTTTCCTTGTAATGGAACAGATAAAAGGAAATTCTGGGGTTGGAAAAGGCACACAAGAGCTCTGCAAAAAACAAACATATAGGAATGATGCATAATAGAGGTAAGATAATGAGTGTATATTGTAGACTGGCTGGCTGAGATAAGGCAACGTTGGTAGACTTTTTGATACAGTGAGGTAGGCACTTGCCAGAATAGTAGAAGGATAAAAGGCAATGTGTAATTGAAGTACATTCCTCAGGGAAAGTAACCACGTTTGTACATCAATTGAGGCTGGAATCACTATAATTTAAACTGTGCATTGATTTACTGTAATTTTCAACATTTTTTCTACTCCTTTTCCCCCTCCATCTTCATTCTCCTCATTATACTGATGCACCTCCCCCTTCTGTTTTTTGTTGTTGTTGTTGTTGTTGTTGTTGTTGTTGTTTTTTCACTTCTCTTAGTTCTCCTGTTTTCTGACTGGAATCCCATACTCTTGACTTCTCATCTTTCTTCTATCCTTTTCTCCCTCTCTCTCCTCCTCCTTATCCTCTTTGCCCACATTTTTCTTATTTTTCTCCTCCTTCCTACAAGCAAATTCAAAAGTTTCTATGTGTGTGGTGAAATCAGCACTTATGCATCTTTCAAATTCTTGATTTCTGTACAGATCTCTGCTATTTATCCAGTTATGTGGAAAAGTTTTTTCTTTACAACCTACCTAGCTATATGGGGTTCCATTGTCCTCTGTTCAAACTTGGACACCATAGTAGTTCTTACTCTTCAATAATCTGGAGTGGGAATCCATTTCTCTGCTATGGTTATTTCAGTCATGCATGCTAGAACCAGGGAAACCACAGGATGGATCTGATGAAATTTGTGCACACTTCAAAATGGACATGAGCTAAAACTCCATTGGTCACCAGACTGTCAGAAGCTCCTAGTTTTCTATAAGGGACACAGAAACACTTTCTTTCTGATACCAATTTTAGTTAAGAACTTGTGTTCTGGCCATAGCTGGTTTGAGTGAATGTTAGAGCATCAGCCCTCTAGACTGAAGAATTTCAGGTTCTAATCCAACCAATTACATATGTCTTGTTCATAGGCTCAATCACTGGCCACAGTCAGCACCCAAGCAGGAGTCAAACAATCAATGTCTGTCTCTCACATAAATGTTTCTTTTTCCCCCTTTGTTCCCATTCTATTCTCACTGAAAAAGCAAAGAAAAAAAAATTCTCTGGTGAGCAATTAAAAAGAAACAACACAAAAAAACTGTTCTGTAATTCAAAATTATCCAATTCTGTGCTCACTCTCAAGTAAATAGTCGCCATGCTATAACATGTTGTCAGTCCCTTAGGGAAAAGCATAAAATAAGACTAACTGTATAATTGCTTTTGTTGTATCTCAGTGACTCAGCAGGAAGGAACAGCATGGGGAATCTTGCAACACTGGGGTTTCTTGTTTTGATGCACTTTTTAAGTAAAGACACAAAAGTGACCAAATAAGGTGGTATATACTGTTTTTTTCCATGGTGGAGATGTTTTTGCAGGTTGAGAGGTTGTTCAACCACGTGGCTTCACTTTTATAAAAAAATATTTCATTGTCAAATTTCACTCAAGAGAAGGCCAAGTGTTGCTCTTCAAAAGAAGAGTAGTATTTGTGGGTGATGTCAAGACCTTGATTGAAAATTCTGAGGAAATGCACTGTGATTCACCTCCAGATTTTTCTAAGGCACTATACACAATCTCTATCTGCCAAGGAAACTTGTAGGATTCTCAAGTCTTCTTTAATATGTGCCCACGGTCACAGAGGAGCTTGTACATGAATCTGATTGTGTCAAAATGCCCCACTTTTGTCAGGATCTAATCCAAAAGGAGCAAATTTCATATCACTCAATAAATCCACTGGAGTTGCATGCTGCAATGAGAAACATGATGCCCTAAAAATCCAGAGTCCCACTGGGTGCTGTGCCTCCATCTTGATTGTTGGTGGAGATGTATGCTACAAATTATTTTTTGAAAATATTTACAATTCCTGCTCAATATGCTAGACCAAAGAAAATTTTCCTGAGTCAGAATTCTCAATTTTAGTCATATTGATTTCTCAATTTCTGACACTTAAAATGTATCAAGAAAGGATTAGTATTGTTTTCATTCACTAATCAGCATAATATCATCTTTGTAAAGGGACATAAGAATAGATTTCTTATGGTTGTAAATTTGTCTAGGCCACTGCTAACTAGTTGAAGACATATTGATCTAGAGGTTATATACAACAGAGATAAGATAATGAAGGTATATGCTGGCCTTGCCAGCTAAGAGAAAAACTTTCATTAAACTTTGGATGCTTATTAGGATGACATTTCTCAGGACAGTCATTGGTTACAAGGTCATGTGTATATTAAAGTTATTCAGGCAAAATAACCACGTTAATACAGCAGCAGGAGCTGGAGTCATCTGCACTTAAATTTTGTGGTATTTCACTGCCATTTTTCAAGACGTTTTTACTCTTTCCACTCCTCCTCTTTCTTCACCTCTACTCCCTCATCTGATGGTCCCTCCTTCATCACCTAATCTTTCTTCTCTTCCTTCTACTATTATCCTAAACCTTCACCTTTTCCTTCTGTCCTTTCTCTTAATTTTCTCTCTCCCTTTTTATTTCTCCTCCTCTTCCTACCTTTTCTCTTGAGTTTGCTCAAGCCACATCAAAATTATAATGTGATGTGGTTGAATCAGCACTCCTGCTTCTTTCAAATACTTGATCTAGGTAAAAATCTTGACTCTTCCTCTGGGTAGGATGTATAGCTTTCAGTTTACTACTTACCTAGCTTTGGAGACTTTTAGTGACTTATGTTTATACTTTGCCATTATAGTTGACCTCATTTATTAGGAATACAGTGTGAGGAATCAGTGGAGTGGTATGGCTAGTTCATTTATAAATTCTAGATCTAGGGGCAACAGAAACATGGCTCTGATGACATTTGTCCACATCAAAATGGACCAGAGTTAAAACTCCTTTGGTCAACTTACCCTCAAAAGCTCATCACCTTAGTGGATGGTCACAGCAATATCTTGTGTCTGACAACAATTTTAGTTCAGAACCAGGATCCTGTAGTTCCCAAGTTGCCAGTATTTTTTCTTTCATTCACATAGACTGTTAACTTAGTAGAAATGGGTAGTTTTCTTGGCAAAAGGCATGATATAACATTAACAGTATTTTTTGTTCTATGATTGGGGTCTTTTCTAAAAAAGTTCTCAACTTTTCAAATTAAAAATTATTTGGTGCACAGGAAAAGAAAAGCCTCAAAATACAAAGGAACCCCGCCATCTGGGAAAACATATTTGCCAAGGATGTATCTGATAAATAGCTAATTTCCAAAGAGTAAAAAGAACTCATACTATTCAGCAAGATGAATACAAACAACCCAATTTAGAAATGGGAAAAGGACCTGAATAGACACTTCTCCAAAGAGGACATACACATGGCCAAGAGACACATGAGAAAATGCTCAAGGTCACTAATTATTAAAGAGATGCAAATTAAAACCACAATGAGGTACCACTTAACATCTGTAAGAATGGCGACCATCAAGAAGGCTACTGCTGGCTAGGATTTGGAGAAAAGCAAACCCTAGTATGCTACTGGTGGGAATGCAGACTGGTGCAACCAGTATGGAAAACAGTATGGAGGTTCCTCAAAAAATTAAAAATGGTGCTGCCTTTTGACCCAGTGATTCTTTTCCTAGGAATATATCCTAAGAATCCTGAAACACTAATCGGAAAGAATATATGTACCCCTATGTTCATAGCAGCACAGTTTACAATAGCTAAGATCTGGAAACAGCCCAAGTGCCCATCAGTAGACAAGTGCATAACAAAGCTGTGGGACATATACACTATGGAATACTACTCAGTTGTAAAGAAGAATAATCTTGTACCCTTTGACACAGTATGGATGGACCTGGAAAAAAGTACGCTAAATGAAATAAGCCTAGCAGAGAAAGATAAACATCACATGATTTTGCTTATATGTGGAATCTAAAGTACTTAATGAACAGATGAACAGAATAGATTCAATGACATGGAAGCATAGATGAGACTGAGGAATGTCAGAGGGATGGAGGAGGGTAGGTGGCTGAAGGGGGAGAGAGTAATCAAGGAATTTATATGCATATATGCACAGGCCCAGGACATGGACAATGGTGGGAGAGGGACTGGGGAGGGGGATGGGACTGGGCCATTGGAGAGAAAAAAGGGACATTTGTAATTTTTTAAACAAAAATAAAAAAATAAAATACAATTGGTGTGTAAAGTAGCCCATGTCCACAATATTGTTAATAGCCTGATGGATTACTTTTGATTTCAATTACTCCACTGTTCACTTCTCCTAGAACAAGCTATCTATCCAGCAGTAAATCTAGTAGGATAGTTAACTTTGCTGAAATATATGGCCCATATATCTGAGCAGCATGTACATCAGCCTTGACTTTTCACAGTACCTTCTCTTTGTAAAATTCAAACTCAACAGGAGAACATTTTCTCATGCCTCCTTCAAATTTTTGGAGGTTTATCCTCTACTGAGGAATATGCTGCTTCTAATGCCCAGATGCAGACTTGGTGCTGTGTATCCATCATGGTTGCAGACCTCCCTGTTGCCACAAATTATTGTTCTTTCTTTTTTCAATACTCATCTGAGAATATACCTCCCATTGCTATTTTCAGAGAGAGTGAAATGGGGAGCAAGAGAAAGAAAGACACAGATATGAGATAGACACATTGAATTCTTGCCTCCACAATGTGCCCTGACAAGGGCCAGGGGTTGAGCCTGCAACTGAGGTACATTCTCTTGGATGAAATTATACCTGAGACCATTCAGTCTCTAGGCATACACTAACTACTTAGCCAAACAGTCAAGGCCATTAATTATGGTTTCAAAAACAGTTACCTCTCCTACTAAATACAACTTAACTCAAAAACACTTCACTGAATTAGAAGTGTTCTGTATTTTAATCAGATTGATTTTATAGCATTCGACTATAAAACTGTATCAATTTGAGAGTTGTACTGTTCCCACAAAATAGATTTAATGAGCATAATTTTATGCTTGTAATGGACCAGCAGAAAGGATATCCTGTTAAGAGAAAAAGCTGTGAAGGTCTCAGCAAATACAAAAGGCTGTAAAGGTGATACACACCTAGATAAGATAATTAATATATATGCTTGCCAGCAGAATGCACGCAACTTAGATGAAATATCAAAATGGAAAAAGGAGACATTTGTCAGAACTGTAGGTGCATAAGGGTATAATTAATGTGTCCATTAAAGTTATTCAAGCAAAATAACCACCTTGGTATACCATAGCAGCAGCTAGGGTCACCAGTAGTTAAAGTCTGTGGGAATTTACTGTCATTTTCTATAAGGTTTCCTCTCCTCCTCCTCCTTGTTCTTCATCTCCTTCTCCCTGTGTTCCTCTGCTTCACCTACTCCTGTTCCTTCTCTCACTGCTCCTACTTCTCCATCTTTCCTTCCTTCTTCTCTTTCTTCATTCTTTCACACTACTCTTCCCCCTCCTCTTCCTCTTCTCCTTATACTGCTCAAACCAAATGAAAGATTAATGTGGATGGGGTCAAAATGGAAAGATTGCATCTTTCAAATCATTCCTGTGGCACAAATCGCTATATTCTACCACATATTTTTTAAATCTTTTGATTTACTAATTACATAGGTAAAATGGCAGTTATAATGGATTGTGTTTTTAATTTTGTAATGATGTAATGTTTTATTCCACTGCTATGGCTAATTCAGATTGGCATTCTAGAATCAAGAACAACAGAAGAATCTGTCTGAACATATTTGAACCTACTTCAATAGGAGAAATAAGCTAAATTTCATGGGTCAACTTTCCCTATAAAGATGTTACTCTTAAGAAATGGTCAAAATAATATTTAAGTTTCTTAGACCAGTTTCAGTCAGAACTATGATCCTGTAGCTCCTGAATTATGTGTTTCTCTGCTTGCTCCCAAATAGCAAGTTTCCCTGGAAAAGGAGATTATGAATACGTTGGGGAAAGGAATAACGTAAAGTTAAAAATATATATATATATATATTTTTCTGTTGAAGGTCTTTTGTCACAAGGTTCTGGTCATTCCTATATTTAAGAATTCAGGGTTTGAAAATTGATTCATATCCAGAATATGGTTAATGGACTGACTGACTATTCTGATGATTCCAGTGACAATATCATTCATATCAGCTAGAACATTTCTGCATTATTTAAATTGAGAAACAGTGTAGTGTGCTTTATGATTTAGGCCTAAGAACACCGTGATTAATTAGTCAGCATTGTGGGTTGTGCCAGCCTGACTCTTTGATAAGTTTTTGACTTTCAATCCTTAGTGAAATCAGATTCATCATGTGTTTGGTGGTTGCACAGGCCCATTGAATCCTGCCACCAGGACATCCAATATCTCCCATCACATTTAGGTTTCCGGATTGGGAGATTTCAGTTTTTAATATCTGGCCTTCAGAGATGTGTCATAATGCAGCTCTCCAAATATGACCTTTCACCTCTACAATATATTTCTTAATGCATTGGTGAATAATATACACCTTGGATACTTACAGAGTGCCAAATAGAACTCATGTGAACAATATACTCAAACAGTCTCAACTCTCTGTCTTTAACTCCTTCTTAAGTATTGAAACAAATGACAGTTGGAATTTCCATGTCACATTTATTGGTCCATCATTAGATGCACTTTTCACCAAATCTTTCCAATAAACACTTAGAGGTTTTGTTAATGAGAGAAGCTGCAGATATAAATGCACAATCTCTGTCTGGTTGTCCCAAATTAATAGAGTGCATTTTATCCAAGTTTTTGGGTTTTTTACATTGTTTCCCCACATTAATTATTTTTACATATACTTCATATGTTTGTCCTTGTGTAAAATACAAGACTAAAGTAGTTCTTCCATAGTGTAGCACACATTATCAAGTCTCACACTGTGTCCTGACATTGAGGGTGTCATTGTATTTTTTTGGTCTATTCATGCTGGTCAGAGCCACAAGAGAAATCACTAGCATATGCCCTTGTGCGTTTCCTATTGATCATTTTTCTGATCCCTGACAAATCCTGAACTATTTTAGTTTCCTTTGGTAGTGACCAAAATTCTGCAATGAATATATCTAAATTTTCCCATATCAGGCTTGGAACCACTGATAGAAAGTAACCAATTTATGTCTTGTAGCTCTTAAAGGTGAATCTGGAGCCTTGCCTATTAATTAATTGATCCATCTCAAGTGATGATAAAAATATTTCCATGGCTGATGCTGGGACCAATCATAAATTTTTAAGAATGTATGTATCATCACCACAAACATGGAAACTAGGACCCAGGGGACTCATTGAGTTGCACCAGTGGCCCTCCCTTCTCTATGTAGTAATGCTGTAGCCCAGTACTTAGAAATTGTCTTGTTTGGTGGGAGTCTGGATTCAGAACTTGGTTTTATAAATCTTACCTATTGATTTTTTTTCTTTTTATAGACACTGTTCCTCACTAAATCTATGATGTCTAAGTCTCTATAGCTAAACGTTTGCTGCTTTGCTTCAACAGATGATTCAAGTGATCTGTATTGAACAAATGATAGATAACAAAAATATATTTATTATTAAAAACTTAAAAAAAGTCCTCTTTCTTGAACAAGGATGTACCTAACAATGTTGTTATTTAGTTATATATTTTATTATTAAATTTTTTGGGTAACATAGCTAATAACATTATATAAATTTTACTTGTACAACATATCCATCTTTGTTAAGTTCTCACTACACAATTTCTAGTCTCCTCTCTCTTATTGTGTTTGACCCTCTTTTTTCCCCCTTGTCCTCCCTCATGCTTTTTAATTTAATCGCTATGATTTCATCTGTAGGTAATTTTTTAATGTTTCTTTTGTTTATAGATTTACATTTCTCATATGAGGGAAAATACAGAATGTGGCACTTTTCTTTATTAATAAAATCTTCCACTCTGAAGCTTCACTGTGATGAGCCTTAAATGAGACAGTTACTCTGGAATATTTTTTTCAGTGGTGGTAGAACTGTCCAATGAACATCTGCCCAAATGAAATTTTGAAGATTCTTCCAATCATGCTTATTTCATGTCCCTGATTACTCTTACAAAGTAACAGTCAGACCCATGAATCTGTAAGTACTTTCATATCTGTCATTTGTCATTCAAGCGAAGTGAATGATGAGGTGAACTGCCACAATATCTACCTATTGTAATGATTTAACCGCCCACACTCCTGCACAAATATTCCACAATGGTCTGTTGTGCTGCAGCTGTCTACTTTTTTTGTTGGTCATTGATATAATGTTAAATCACCTGTAAATCAGGTCAGGACATTCTTTACTCTGTCACTAGATCATAGGAGACTTTATATGACAAAAGTCCCAAAGTTTACACTGTAATGCAGATCTATTGTTTTGTAATAGGGACTGAAAACAATTGGGCCACTTCTTTTATTATTGTTTTGGCCCATCCAGGATTGATGGTGTGTAGTTACCACTTTATTTTATAGATGTAAATTTTTATTTTTGTTATTTCTCAGGAGAAAATTTTTTTATTGCTTTTTAGGTAGTGGAAGGGAGGATGGGAGTGGGAGAGACAGAGAGAGATGGAGAAACTTTGCTGTTACAGAGACACATTCATTGGTGTTCTACCACACTCACCTGGAAAGGGGGTTTTGCAAATTCAAAACCGAAGAATATGCCCTGACCAAAAATTGAACCCATGACCCGGTGTTTTCTTCCAATGCTCCAACAACTGAGATACATGACACAGAGATAAACTAATGTAGTATTTTCCCTGTACATGGCCTCTTTATGATGCCTGGGTTCACAGCACACTCAGGTCATAATGGACGGCTCAGGTTGCATGGTAGCTTGGTAGCCTATGGTTAAGCATTTCTTCTTTCAAACTACAGGAAGCTGTTGGGTCCAATCTCAGTCCATTTTCAGGCTAACAATTTCCACTTGCCCTGAATGTTTGCCCCTCTTATCAAGAACTGCTTTGAGCTATAGATTGGACAGAAAAACTTGTGATGCCTAGATGGACCTCAGCCAGAGACTTAATATCTTGTGTCACCACAAGTCTCTTTGGTGACAAGATTTCTATGGGATTTGCCCTCTATTTTTACTTCTTTCCCAGCTCCTTCTAACCAAGTGAACAATAATGATCATGTTTTGTAGATTTCTACTATGTACCTTTGCCTTTGAGAGAAATATGTATACATGTCCTGAATCTCTTCACTTTGAATCTGGGTTCTTGGCTATAAATCCATGTCTTCTGTGTGGTCCACTCAGAAATTTTCAGAAGTGGTTTTCACAAGTCTGCACATCACAGGTGGCTTTCATCCCCACTTAGGCCCACAATGTCTCATTACTACAGACATTTAAACGAGAAATGAGAAAATCCTTTGGATTTCCACAGTGGTCCTCACATTTCCATCTAGAGATCATGTATTTAAAACCTGTCTTGTTTGCCTGGAATAATAAATTGGTTGTTTAAATCTTTATGATTTTATTTTCCTAGATGCTATTCCTCATTAACTGTCTAATGGCTAACAGCATACAACATACCTTTTACTGACCAGGATCAACAGATGATCTACCTGATCCTTAGTAAACAAAAAGTAAGGAAAAAAAAACAAACTTGTTCATATTTTTCAATAAGATAAAAATGACACTTCCTTTCTTAAATAAGAAAGTGACAAAATAACTTTGTAAATTTATTTAAATATTAATTAATGGTGTATAGCTTTGTTAATAACATTTTATGGTATGTTGTATGGTACGTTTAAAGGCATGTTGTAAAACTTTATGGTACAACATCGCATAAACCACTATGTGCTCACCACCCAAAACCTACTCACCTTGTATGGGTCCCATGTTGCCCGGCTCATCCTCACCCATGCTTTTCCCCCATGGCAACCACCATGGTTTCATCTGTGTATAGGTGATGATGTTTGTCTCATATTTTCTTCATATCTTTTACATTCCACAGATTGGAGAAAATACACAAAGTACCAAAGTGTCATCTTGATTAATAAAACTCTCCACATTAGACTACAGTATGATAAGCATAAAATATATTACTATGTTTTGCCCATTAGGAAGAACAATCCAAAACCATCCCCAAACTACAATGTGAAGAATTATTCAATCATGTTTATTTTATGTGCCATAATATTTATAGAAAATATTTTCCAGAAGTGGGAATTAGGCTATACTTGCCTATCTCATCATATGTCATCCAAACAAAGTGAGTGATGAGTTGGACTGCTCATAATCCTACCAATTGTCATGGACTTTTTCCCCACAGCTCTTCAAGTGTATTTACAGATTATGTTGGTCTTTCAGTTGCCATATATCCAGAATTTTTCTGATATAATGGTAAATTGTTTATTAGTCAGGCCACATCTTCCCTTGTTCTGGCAATAGGTTATCAGGAGTTTCTCATGAGTTCAAATGCTGCAAGAGCGATCAAACTGTTAGCAATAGTGATGAGGGCAATTGGGACACTCTTTAGGTAACAGTGTTGTACCTCCAGGGAACTCCTAAGATTATTCATGAATGTAACAATTTAAATAGATGTCCTCCTGTGCATGGCCAAAATGACACTCTGAATTTCATCACACCTAGGTCATAAGTGACAGCTCAGGAAACATGGTAACTTGATGGTTGGTGGTATATGTATTTTTTCTTTGAAACAAAGGAAATCCTTTAGGGAAAATATCAGTCCATTTTGAGTCATGATGACTGATTTTACCCTGAATATTTCTTCTTGGATCAGGGGCTATTGTGGGCCTAAGTGGGGATGAAAGCCACCTGTGATGTGCACAGGAACCTCAGCCATACATTGGATTTCTTCCACCACACATGGCCCTGGATATTCAAGCTCCCTATTGATTTTCCCCTTTAGGTTTATTTCTTTCTCATGTCTCTAAAACCCAATGAACCATGGTGGTTATGCAGTCCAGTTTTCAG
This sequence comes from Miniopterus schreibersii, assembly GCF_964146895.1. Classification (NCBI taxonomy): domain Eukaryota; kingdom Metazoa; phylum Chordata; class Mammalia; order Chiroptera; family Miniopteridae; genus Miniopterus; species Miniopterus schreibersii. The sequence goes on along the minus strand of NC_138120.1, from coordinate 15,875,358 downwards.
GTCCAGTTACTATGGTTTCTGTGTGATTTGGGATGTAACAACATAGTGGAGAAGCTTTCCTGACCTATGTTCTGGTTTCCATGCTCTAAGTCAGGACACTAAGGTTACAGAATATGGCCAGGCTAAAATTTTTGTTCACTGGGTCCAGATGATTTTGTAAGTTGAGTGTTGGTTCAACCATGTGGCTCTGATTTGATGAAAGGATTCTATTTGCCAAATTTGACTTTAAAGGGACAGCAATTATTACTCAAAAAACAATAGTTGTTTGAAAACAATATAAAGATCTTGGTTGAAAACCCTTAGCATCTACACTGTGATACAACAACAGGTCTTTGTAAAGCTCCAAAGAAAATGTATAACTGCCAGAGAAACGTGTAGGACCACAATGTCTGCTACAGTACATGGCTTATGTCCCAGAGCAGCTTGTACAGCAGGCATGGACATGAACGAGCGCTTCTTTGGAGAGGGATCCAACTTCTAAATGAGCAGATGTTCAGGTCACTCCATAAATTTGCAGGAGTCACATGCGTCAATGTGTTACATGCTGCCTGTAAAAACCAAACACCCTCTTGGCACTGTGCCTCCATCTCAGCTGAAGGTGGAGCCTGATGCCACAAATTTCAGTTTACCTTGAGAAAGTTATCTCACCTCCTGAATACCACTGAACCCAAAAATATTGCAGAGTGAGAAGAATTCTGAATTTTAATCAGATTTTTTCTTCAACCTCTAAATCTAAAAAAGTATCAAATTTAGGGTAGCTCTCTTTGCAATCACGAGTTCCAGTAAGCAGAACATCACTGCTCTAATGGACTAGGGGGTGCAGAACCTCTGGATGGAAAAGGCAGACAAAACCTCTGCAAAAAAAATAAGGCTATAGATGTGATAAACTGCAGAGGTAAGATATATATGTTGGCTTGGCCCATTGATAGAAGGCAAATTTAATTGAGATTTCGATACATATAGAGGAAGCATTTGGCCATAAATTTAGTTCATATGTGTATAAGGTGATGTGTATATTGAATTTACTCAGAGTATTCACATTGGCACTGCAGCAAGAGCTGGAGTCACCCATACCTAAAATGTGCGTGTTAACTGACATTTTCTAAGTTGTTTCTCCCTTTTTTTTTTCTCCTCTCTCTTACCATTCACTGCTGCTCCATCTCATTTATCTACTCCTTTTTTCTCTCTTTTCTCCTTGTACTTCTCTTCCTCCTCCTCCACTTTCTCTTCCTTGTGATTCTCCTCTTCCTGCTCATTATCTTTCTATTTATCCTCATTTTGGAAAACCCATATTAAAAGTTGAATGTGTGTGGAGTCAAATCAGCATTACTGCATTCTTCTAGTCCCTGGCACAAACCTCTAATGATCATTTCGGTATGAGACATAGCTACTTACTTAGCACTTACTTAGGTATAGGCAGTTTCTAATGCCTTCTGGTTAGACTTTCTCCCCTGAGTAGCCCTAATTCCTCAGTAATCCGGTGTGGGTGTTCATTCCACTGATATGGCTATTTTAGTTACACATTCTAAAAATGGGAACCAAAGGGAGGTGTCCAGAGAAATATGTTCCTACTTCAAAATGGTCCTGAGCTAAAACTCATTGGTCAGCAGCAGACCTTCAAACTACCTTTCTCTTGTTATAGGGCCACAGTAATATTTTGGTTTCTGAGAAAATATCAGTCCAGACCCACTCTTCTGTAGTCCCTGAATTATCCCTGCTTTCTTCCATATGGATAGTTACACTGGTAAAAAGTCTACAAGTTCCTTCTGAAAAGGCAATGAGTACACTTAACAGTGTACATTTTTGTTGTCTGCTCTGGGTCTTTTCTAGAGTCTGTGGAATCTTGTATATAAATAAACAAAAATGCCCTTGCCCTGCTGTTGTGAACCATTTAGAATTATTTCAGAAAATCTATTTCAGCTCCAAATATATTGAATCTAGTAACCAGGAAACCCAGTGAATTGCCACAGGGGTAAACAATCTTTCATCCAGTGATGTTGTAGCTCAATATTTAGACATTGTCTTGACTGGACTATGGAATAGGAACTTATTTTTTAACTCTTAATGATTTACTTATTTTTCTACTAATAGACACTACTCATTAACTTTCTAATTGTGAACACTTTAAGCACACTTGCTGTGGCCAAACATCAACAGTTGATTCTCCCTATAATTGCTGAAAATAATTTGAGTAATTAGAATATGTTCATATTATTTCTTTATGTCCATTGTATAGTCAAAGGGACAGAGGGCCACTGGGCCACTATTTATATAAATGCTTTATGCCATCAGGATATTTAGAGTTTTGACTAAGTATGCACATTAAATTAATGTAGTGTTTCTGTACATGGCCAAGCTTATGACTTTATGGATGCCATCACACCCAGGTCATAATGGGCAACTCAAGTTGCATAGTTACATAGTGTCTCATGGTCTAGCATTTAATTTTTAAAACCAAAAAGAAAGATCTCTGTCTATTTTGAGGGGTGATGACAGCTACTTCCCCTGAATATGTACCCCTCCTAACTAGGACCACTTTGGACTTGTGACAGAATGCAGTTCACCTGCCTTGAGCAGATGGACCTCAGCCCAAGACTGGAATCATTGCTTCACCACAAATCTCTGGCCACACAGGACCCCTATGAAACTTGTAATTTGGTGTCACTACTTGCCCATCTCCCTACAACCAAGCCAATACTAATTATCATATCTGTCAGCATCTTAATCCATTTCCTCCTGTTTCTCAGTAACTAAAATGTAAAAACATTGTGGAGGGGTTTTCTGCCCTTTTTTCTTGTCTCAGTGCACAGAGTTAGTCAAACTGCTACAGTAAGAAAAGAGAAAGAATGCTTCTAAGCTAGTATTCTGAGTGGTGATTTTTTTTTATGTTGATTGATTGTTCATATGCTTTGTTCTATTTTCATGACACAGTTTTTTGCCTAATTTTACTCAAAAGAACACCAAAAAATGTTCCTCAAAAGAACAATTTTGGTTGATGATATCAAGACCATGGATGTAAACCCCAAGCATCTCTATTGGGATTTGCCTCAAGGTTTTCCTAAGGATCCAAAGAGAATCTGTATTTGCCATGGAAAATTGTGGTGCCATAACATCTGCAGTAATATGACCCAACTCACAGAGCAGCTTGAACAGCAGCCAGAACATTTCAGTGCCCTAACTTCAATTGAGCTTTGGATACATAGAGAATAGGCAACTGGCAGTGAACCAAGTGCACATATTCACAATGTGATATGCACATTGAAGTTATTCAACCAAAGATGACAGTGGTACAGCAGCCATAGCTAGAGTCATTTATAAAGTATTCTTTAATTCACTGCCATTCTTAAGTTATTTCTTCTTCTACATTTTTTCTTCTCCCCCTCCTCCTCCTTGTTCTGCTGCCCTACTTCTAGTACTTTCCCCTCTCCTTTGCTTCCTCCTTCTCCTCCCTCTGCCTGCTCCTGCATCTTCTCCCCTCCCTCCCCTTTAGCTCTTATGTATTCTCCTCCTTCTCTTTCTTCTCCAATTTCTTTTCTTTCTCCTTCCTTTTCTCCTTTTTATCCCCCTTCAATGCTATATCCCCCGTTTCCTCTTGCCAAACATTTTTTCTCCTTATTTCTCCCTCAGCCACCAACTCCTCATTCTACTGCACCTGCCGCTTCTCTTTTATTCTCCTCCTCCTATTCAAACACTTTCTTATTTTCTTTCCATTTCTTCTTCCATTTCTCAAACTCCTCCTCCACCTCTCTCTCCTTCTCCACCTCTTTCTCCTCCTTTTGTACAATCCAAATTAAAGTTTTGCGAATATGTGTTCCAATCAGCCAGATACCCTGCATCTTTTGAAAACTTGATGGTGGTAGAAATCTCTAATATACACCTATTTTTTGAATATAGTTTTTATTTAAAAGTTCTTTAGGTTTAGGGAGTTCTATTGGCTTCTATTTAGAAGTTCAGCCCACTGCAGACCTTAATCCTCAATATACATAGTTGGTATTTATTCCTATGCTATGAGTATTTTAGTCATACATTCTAGGACAAAGAGAAGCCACAAAAAAGGTGAATTTTCATTTCAACCCACTTTGAGGTGGCCCTTAGTTGGAATTTGATTGGTCACCTGATCCTCAAAATTTCTTAGTCTTAGTGGAGGGCCACAGTACTTTTTGGTTTCTGGAACCAATTTCAGATGGGGGACCAATGTCCTGTAGCCCCTAAATTACATGGTTGTTTGTTTCTTCCTGAAATTGAAAGTTTCCCTGGGAAAATTACTTATGGGTCCTTGGGGAAAGTCCTGAACTAAGGTTATCAGTATTAAAATGTTTTGCTGTTGGGAATCATTTCTCAAAAGGCTCTGGTTTTTCCTTAATTAAAAATTATGGGTGTGTCAACTTGGTATTGTCAGGGATTGGTTAGTGGGCTGATGGAATATTTATATAATTCCACTGACAATTTTGTTCACTTCACCTAGAACATTTTCGCTACAAAAAACAATAATGAATGTGATGTGGTGGTTATTAAAGGGCAAAAACATGAGTGAGGACAAGAAGGACAAAATGGGTCAAATACAGGATAAGTAGACTTAGGGTGGTGAGCACATGTATTATTTATGCTTTACTATATCATAGTACAAGTGACATTTATATAGTTATTTTTAATATAATACCATGATAATTAATAATGAAATAATTTTACAAAGAAATTTCTTCACTAGCACACTTGTTTAAAAAACAAGGGTCAGGAAATTATTTGCTGAGACTGGGCAATTTTCTACTGCATGTGCTATATAGTTAGCCATCTGACCATTAATGGGGAATAGTGCCTATGAAAATAATAAATTCAATCATTAAAATTAAAAAAAACAACAAACAAGTTCTGATTCCAGAGTCCAGCCAGACAAGACAATTTCTAAATAATGGAGATGGATAAGTAGGTACTGCTGTGGAAATGCAATGTTATTCCTGGTTATAACTTTCTATATTTATGGTGATAACATATATTCTAAAAAATTTGTGGGTGGGCACAGCAGCAGACATGAATGGTTTACTTGATTTATAGTCAACATTCTAGATTTAGTGTGAAGAGCTTCAAGACATGAGTAGAAATTTCCTCACAGTGCTTCCAAGCCAGATGTGAAAAAATTTGGAAAGTTCATGAAATAAAGCTAGTAAGCCATATTATCATGATTCACTGTGTTGTAGAGAGCTGGGCAAGATATCAGTCTAGAAGGCAAGCTCATAGGGATTCTGCCTTGCAAGAGACCTGTGCAAAGGCAAGGGTTTTATCTCTGGCTGATTCCATCTGGGCATCACTGGTGGCTTCCATCCTTTCTTCAACCAAAAGGAGTCCTCTGTAATAGGAGTAAATATCTAGGGCAATACACAGTCTTGAGAACCTCCCCTCCCCCCAAACCCCGCAAGAGAATAAAATATTTATACTGTAACCTTATTTCATGGCTATCTCCACGAGAACAATGGACTTTTATTAGGAAGATAATAAATATCCAGATAATTCATGGACTCAGGAATAGTTCTGATCTGAAATTAGTGTCAGAATCAGAAATGTTGATGTTGCCCTCCACTAAACTATAAGGTTTGGAGGGTCAAGTAAAAATGTGGATTTAGCTTAGGTCCATTTTCATTTGCCTACCAATGTCAAAATCACCCTGTGATTGCCTTTGCTTCTAGAATGTATAACAAAAGTAACCATAGCAACAGAATGAATACCTACCTGAATTATTTAGGGATGAGGACCTCTATGGTGATAAGGTTCTAACAGAAGGCATTAGAACTGCCTATGCCTAGATAAGGTATACTATACTATATTCCTGGATGATTACTATAGAGTTGTACCATCATCAAGAATTAAAAAGATACAGGGCTGCTGGCTGATTCAACCTCAATCAGATGGCCCTTTTGTTTTGCCTTGTGCAAAAAATGATGAAAGATAAATAGTAGGAGAAGGAAGAGGACAGGGAGAGGCAGGAGACTTTGGAGTACTATTTGAAAGAGAAGGAGGAGGAGAAAAGGAACAAGAAAGAGAAGACCAAAAAAATAGAGAACCAGAAAGAGGGTGAGCCAGAAGAGAAGGTAGAATGAAGAGAAGAAGGTGGAGAAAGAGCTGGATGTGGAGGAAAAGAAGGAGGATGCAGAGAAGGAGGAAGATAGTGGGCAGAGGAATAAGTGAAAAAAGGAGAAGGGGGAGAAAAAGAGGATGAGGAAGAGAAGTAGGAAGAGGAAATGAAGAAAGGGGAGAGGAAAAGCAGGAAGAGAATGATGAGGAGGAGGAGCAAGGGAAGGAGGAGGAGGAGAAAAGAGTGGGTGTTGAAAGAGTAGCAGGATGAGAAGAAGGGGGAGGAAGTTGAATAGAAGAACATGGAGAAAGATTACAAGGAGTACATGTAAAAGGAGAATAATACGTAGAAAATGACACTGAATTCACACAAACTTTAAATATAAGTGACTCTAGCTGCTGTTGCTGTACCAATGATGCAATTTTGGTTGAGTAACTTTAATATACACATCAATGTGTACCTATAGGCACCTACTTTTTCTTTTTATTTTAAATATCTTTATTAATTTCAGAGAGAGTAAAGTAGAGGGAGGGAGAGAGAGAGAGAATTATCAATCATCAATGATGAGAGAGCTATTGATTGGCAGCCTCCTACAAGCCCCCAACAGGGATCGAGCCACAACCCGGCATGTGCCCTAACTAGGAATCAAACAGTGATTGCCTGGATCCTAGGTCGATGCTCAACTGCTGAGCCACTCCTGGCCCGGGTAGGCATCTAGTTTCTCAAATGTCTCCTCTGTGTATCCAAAGTTCAATCAAATTCACCTTGTATCAGCATATATATTTGTTATCTTACTTCTCGGGTCTATCACCTCTACAGCTCCAGGTCTCAATATGGTTTGTAGATGTCTTAACAGCCTTTTCCACCCATAGAATATTCTTCCCTCTCATCTATTACAGACATGACATTTTGCTGACTGGACCTCATGAGTTCTAAAGTACTACTCTAGACTCAATACATTTTTAGAGTAAGAAGTTGTGGAATAAATGTGACTAAATTTCAGAATTCTCCTCAGTGACATTCTGGGACCAGTGGTATATACCAGAAGTTGTAACAGTTTCAAGATAAATGATATTATGTGGCATCCTGATCCTCCATAAACCAAGAAGAACGTAGAGCATCCAGTGAGCGCCCTGTATTTAAAATAAGACATCATATTCCTCAGTAGATCATGTAACTCCAGTACATTTATGTGGTCACCTGAAAATCTAATTGTTTTTATTTGGACTCTAATAAAAGATGCCAATGAAATACATCCAGGCTCCTGTGCAAGCTGTTTGTGACATGGGTCATATATTGCAGTAGACTATATGGTTGCACAAGTTTCTCTTGCAGATAGAGATTCTGTTTGGGCCTTTGGTTGACCTGGATGTGTATCACATTGTAGATGCTCAGGACTTGATATCATCTGCAAATAACTATTGTCCTTTTGTGTGACAAATCTTGGCCTTTTAAGGAAATTTGGTACAGAAACTTTTCTTTAAAAGTGTAGCCAATTGCTTAGACAATTGCTCAACATAAAAAATCTCCACCCAGAAAACAAGAATTTAAGGATTTCTCATCTGCTCTCAGTGTAGATTTATGACTTAGAAAACACATGGGGGATTAAAACACAGGGCAGTAACTCTTCCATGATATTCGTGTGTCCTAAGTCACTGAGAAACAGTAGGAGCTGGAACTACATGCTAACAAACCTTATCATCATGGTTTACCTTATTGTAAAGAGCTGGCCTAGTTACACAGTGGCCCAGCAACATAGGTAACCTGGCATCCTGAATACCTGTAGGGAGCAAAGGCTCCAGTTTCTGGTTGCGGTCCATATGCACATTTCATGTGGCTCCCATCCCATTTAAAGCCCCAGGAATTCATAGCAAGGAGGTGCAAACATTAAGGGAAGGGTGCTGTTATCACCCTTGAAAATAAACTCAGATGTTTCCCAAAGACTTTCCTTGGTTTCAGAGAAAGAATTCTTAACCATGTACCACAAAGTAAATCTGCATTCTGAGCTGTCCATTAGGACAAGGGTGTGATGTCACCTAGGGAGTCACAAAGTTGACTGATCTATAATCTCCTTTGTGATTGTGTCCTCATATTTCATCAGGCAAGATAGAACTACCATTTTCCCTTATAGATAGACATTCTGTTAGGAGTATTAGGTAGAACTGGAGGAGAATCACAGTGTAGATGCTCAGGACTTTCAATCAAAGCCTGTTTTATTATGCACAAATATTCATTGTTCTTTTGAGGAACAGCTATTGGCCTTCTTTTGACATAAATTTGTCATATAAAATTTTTTCATAAAACTAGTGCCAAATGGTTGAACCCAAGATGAACATGCTAAATTATCTCCATCCAATAAACATACATTTAGGAATCCTTTTCTTCTGTCACTTTAGTTTCTTGAGTGAGAAAGTGAATGGTGACAAGAACACAGGGAAGCAAGCTTCATCATAAAGTTTCTTTGTCCTGAGTTATTGAGAAACAGCAGAAACTAAACCCAGAATTTCACAAACTCAATCATCATGGTTCACTTGGTTGTACAGAGATGAACAAATAATAATGCTAGAAAGACCTCATAAAATACCTGGTTCTTCAGAGACCTGTGGAGGATTGACATTTCCAGTCCCTGAATGTGGTCATCTGGGCATCACAGATGGCTTCCATATTGTAAAAAGGTAAAGGAAGTCTTAGACAGAAGAAAACAAAATTCATGAGAGTGGGATATTATTATCCCTGAAAATGGACTGAGATTTGTTTTGAAGGATTTATTTGGTTTCAAAGAAGAATCATTAACAATGGTCATAAATTTATCATGCAAAGTGATTGTCCATTATAACTAGGATTTTATATCACCCATGGAGTCATAAAGAGGATGATCAGAGTAAAATTTCAACAATTTCAAGTGGTACATATATGAAACAATCCACAAGAACCATGGAGGACAACATAGTTATATAAGTAAGAGCCCAATTGCTCAACGTCCATATTTCCATCTTTCAGCCTAGACCTGTGAACCATGAAAATCCTCCTAAGACCTGTTGATAGAGGAAGGAATTTTGAGGCCTGGCTTTTGAATTACTTTGCATTATATCACTGAACATCCAGAAACTGGACCACTGAATGATGAGACACCACTTCTGATATTAGTGAAATACAGTGAGTACTGAAACCATCACAATGGGGAATTCACTATATCTTTCACTTTGCTTGGATGACAATGACGAGAAATGCAAATAATACTTATCCATGGCTCTGGCTATTACTTTTACTCAATAGTCAAGTACATGAAAGAAGCATGAGTTGATGATACCTCACAGTGATATTTGGGAGAAGTTTATTAGACAATACTCAATAATAAAAAATATACAAATATATTTGGGTCTTAAATAGTGCACATCACATGGAATCTTCACAGTGGAATATTTCATTATTCAAAAATAAAGTGACAGATTCTGTATTTTCCCTCATCTGTGCAGTGTAAAACCACAAACTAAACAAATAATATCTCCCACATACATATGAAATCATGGTGGTTATAGGAAGGAAAAAACATAAGGATGAATAAAAAGGATTAAGGGGGTCCAATACAATAGGACAGAGAATACTAGATTTAGGGGGATAATACATAATGGAATATGCTATGTTGTACTATAAAGTTGTATCAGCCCTAGAGGGTTTGGTTCAGTGATTAGAGTGTCAGCCCATTGACTGAAGGGTCCCAGGTTAAATCAGGGAAAGGGCACATACCCTTGTTATAGGCTCTACCCTGATATTTTTTTGGTTTTGAATAATATAAACATAATTTTGTTTACTTACCTTCTGTTCACCAAAAGAATCTTTTGGACCCTTCTGAAGACCAAAATAATCATCTCTTGAGACCGAGTACTAGAAGGTGTACTCTATGGTATTAGCTATTAGTTATTTACTAATAGTGTCCTTGGAAATAAAAATAAATCAAGGTTTTTGTATTACAAAACCAATTTCTGATTCCAGAATTCAGACTAACAATACAGTTTCTAATTATTGGTTCACAACCTGAGTAGATGGATAAATGAGGGCTACAGGGGCAATCCAATGGGTTTTCTAGTTTCCAGAGTCCATATAGGAGGTGAAGAAAGGACGTTCTAACAAATTTCTAAATGGTCTTCAATACTAGACATAGGTATGCTACATAACATCACTTGATCTGGCTTCTTTATTCAAATCCAGGACTATTTATGATTATTTGAAAACATAAATAGATATTTTTATCAATCTTTCCAAGCCATATGTTCAAAAAACTCTGAAGTTACATGGTAGAGTTATAGCCATTATTGAAGTAAAGTAGAATAATTCAGGAACTGTCACAGACTAGAAAAATGTGCAAAAGAAAACTCACAATGATAATAATAACAATGACCTATCATGTGGAAGTTGCCATATTGAAAAGACTCAAATACCAGGGGGATCCATAGGTGAAGGAAAAAAGTGTGACTGTTGTGGAAGTTTACTACTCTTTGGAAGAACTACTTGAGTGCTGTAATTTCCAAGGGCATATATAGTATGCATGAATATAGTTAATGGTGGTGTAAGAAGTTGAAAGAAACAAATTTAGGTGTGACAGATTTTATTAATTTCTACCCACCAGACAGGTATTCTGCACTTATATTTGCAACATGGGTCATCAGAAAAGATTCTAAATGTTTTAGGGATGTTGGTTATAAAATGTATCCAAAGAAGCCCAATAAATGTGTCATAGAAATGTTCATCATCCCTCTCTTTATAGATGTCCACTTTTTGCCTATTGAATGTCTCTGGTTTTAATGTAGAACAAGCAACACAAAAGCGTAGGGAGGTGGGATGTTGAATTGCATTGGTCTTGCAAATCCTACTGCGCACTGTGGAAGGTTTCATACAGCTTGACTTTCACCATTACATTTAGCGGAAAAACAGTATATTTGAAGAGTCGCATGATGACTTTTCTCTGAAGGCCACATGTTGGGATCAGAGACCCATTAATCAAAATATCTATATGTAATTGGAGAAATTTTGTATTCTTATAGCAAGGCCAATGGCCTTTACCTGATTATTGAACTCATGGTAGATCTGAGCACACTGATAAACAGAAAATTTAAGCAGTAAATAATGAATCTATGGACACTGACATACAGTAATATCTAAATAATCATGGTATTGCTAGAAGTGAAGACAGCAAGACTACTATATTCTTCTTTGACGTATTGAATCAGATATCTTCTAGGTGTAATGAACAATGTTGTCACTGGGATCATAAAAATATTCAGTCAGCTAATTAACCAATCCATCACTTAAGCAAATTTACATATCCAGAATTTTTAAATGAAAAAAAGACAAGGACCTTTTGGGAAAAGTTTTGAAGTGATAAGAAAACATTTATGCTGTTCACCTGTCTACAATACTTTCCCCATGGGAACATTAAACTATTTTTCAGGATGTCTATTTATTAGAAGCTTTCTGGGCTCAGGTCCATTTTTAAATTGCTCCTTATGTTGTCAGACCTATCTGATGCTTTCCCTGGTTCAAGAATGCATAACTGAAAGAGCCATAGAAGTGGTATAAATCTCCACACAGTATTACTGAGGAATCAGGGCTACTAAGCCGAGAAAGGCCAAACAGAAGTCTTTGGAACTCCTATACCTAGATAAGTAGTAAATCAAATATATCCCACATACCTGGATAAATAGTAGATATTTGAGCCACAACATAATATTATAAAGATGCAGAGGAGCTGATTCCAGCACACCCAAATTAATTTTATGATGCAGCTTGTGTAAAAGTAAGAGAAAGAGAAATAGTAGGAAGAAGAGCACTGGAAGAGGGTGGAGAAAGAGAAGTATTGGGAGGAACATAATAATAAGTAAAAGGTGTTGGAGAAGAGATGGATGTGTAGTAAGAGAAGGAGAAAGAGGAACAGAAGGAAGAAAAAGAGGAGGAGTAAAATAGGTGCATAAGCAGGAGGAAGAGGAGAAGGAGGAAGCAAATAGGAGAAGAAAGAGGTGCAGAAGGAGAAAAAATAGCAGTAGCAGGAGAGGACAAAGAAAAGAGTAGAAACTAAGAAAATGCAGCAAATTAAAGCAAACAATATCTGCAGGTGATTTTAGCTGCGATTGCTGTAAAGACATTGTTACTTTAGTCAAATAACTTCAATGTGTACATCACCATGTACCCATAGACACCTACCTTTTTAAAATGCCTCCTCCTTGTGTACCCAAAGTGCAATCAAATTTTCTTTCTCTCAGCTGCCAAGGCGAGCAGAGACGTTTGCTATATTACCTCTAGAATGCATCACCTCTACTACCCTATGTCTCCATTTAGATTTTAAACATTTTTACTGTATTTTTCTATCCCAGGATACCTTTCCATTTTCCCATTACAAGCATGAGGTTATGCTGACTGGATCTGGTGAATGGGAATATTAATACTCTAGACTTTACTGACATTTAGAGTCAGAAATTAAGATAAACTTGAATACAATTCAGAATTCTTTTAACTGAGTAAAATATTTTTGTGTAGAGTGGCATTGAGCATGAGAGGTGTGTTTCAAAATAAATTATTTTCTCCCATAAAGCCCTGCCTGCAAGCAAGTTAGAACAGCTCCCAGTGTACTATATTTTGAGGCAGCATATAACATAATGGAGCATGTGACTGCAATAAATTTATGGGCTGACCTAAAATTTTGCTCCTTTGGTAATGGACTTGACAGAGTGAGACCATTGACATGTCCAGGCTGATGTACAGGCTGCTCTAAGAACTGGACCATATATTGAAGCAAGTTAGATAGTGACACAAATTCCCCTAGCTAATATAGATTTTGTTTGGAGCCTTAGGAAGGCTTAGATAAAATCAGAGTGCAGATGCTCAGGATCCTCAACTAAGTCTTGGTATCATTCGCAAATAACTATTGTTCTGTTGAGGAACAGCTTTTACATTTTTAAAGTCAATTTTGGCAGATAAAGTTCTGTCATAAAAAATGAGCTACAAGGTTTAGCCATAACTCAGCATGCAAAAATCATCTACCCCAGAAAACAAACATTTAAGCACACCCACCTTCTGTTCCTTTGGTGTTGTAGCTGAATGAGTGCATGGAGACCAGAATACAGGGTAGCAAAACCATCTACAATGTTCCTTCCTCTTGAGACCTTGATAAACAGCAGGAACTAAAACCAGAAAATGGAAAGCATGACCATCATGGTTCACTGATTTGTAGACAGTTGGAAAAAAATAAAGCCTGCTGCCAAAGCTCATAGAGATAATGGTTCCCAAAGACCTGTGTGAAATAAGTGGTTCCAATCCCTGTATGAGGTAGATCTGCTCCCCACAGGTGATCTCGCCTTCCTTTAGATTACTATGTAACCTTTTTTTTGAGGGGGGGAGCAAACATGCAGGGTAGGGAACTGCAATCACCTCTCAGAATGTACTGAGATTTGTCCCAAATTGTTTCATTGGCTTCAAAGAACATTGCTTAACCAAGGGGAGCCAAGTTACCATGAAACCTGAGCTATTCATTATGACCTACATGTGGTGTCACCTACGGAGTCATAAAGCTTACCGGTGGGGAAGATGTTCTATGACCTGGGCCACATTTTGAAGCATCCGTGATGGTCCTACAATTTTCCAGACAGATAGATTCTGTTTGGGGACTTAGAAAAACCTGGAAAAGAATCACAGAAAATCCAGAGATGCTCAGGATCTTCAGCCATGACTTGATGTGATGTATAAATAACCCTTGTTCATTTGAGGAACAATTTTGCCTTTCTTCAGAGTCAAATTAGGCCAAAATACTTCTTTCATTAAAATTGAGCCACGTGATTGCACCATCTCTCAACATATAAAATCATCTCCATACATAAAACAAGCATTTTAGTCTCCTCCTCTTTGGTCATTGTCGTGTCCTGATAGAGAAAGGGCCTAAAATCCAGAAAACTGAGCAGAACACACTTCCAGGCTGTTTCTTCCTCCAGAGTTACTTATAAAAGAATAAACTGAACCCAGAAGCTGACAAACCTTGTGATCATCGTTTACTGTGTTGTAGAGAGGTGGGCAAGAAGTCCAAGCTCCCTTAAAGTGACAAGCTCCATAGAGCTTCTAGATTTCTACAGACATATAGTAAGATTATGTTTCAGTCCTTAGCTGATGCCCTTTGTGCCATCTCATGTGGCTTCAATCCCCTCTAAAGCCCAATGCAGTCCCAAATAGCTGGGACAAAATTTCAGGAAAGGGGGCTGACATCACCCACTAAATAAACTGAGATTTGTCCCTAACAATTTTTATTTTCTGTTTTAAAGAAGAAATGCTTGACCATAGGACACCGAGATACAGTGCAACCATGTCACCAATGAGGTCATATAGAATGTTTGCACAGCAAGATTACAACATCAGTTATAAAGGTTGCATACATGATAACCTTTGGAAGATCTTGGAGGAAAAATCAGTTGTATTAGTAGCAGCCGAATTGCTCTCAGTCCCTTCTGCTATACAGTGGATCCTTCTTTTAGCCTAGGCCTGTGGATTTATTGGGAGTTCTCTATGACTTGTAGAAAGGAGAATGAATAATGTGGTCTGGCTTGAAGGTAATTTAGCATTATATTGATGAAAAAATGGGGAGTGGATAGCTGCTTCAAAACTGTAAAATGTAAATATAGGTAAAGAGAAGTGGGTAGGAAACTATCACAATGGATAGAGTGTGGACCAGCTCACCTTCTCATCTTTTTGTCTGGATAACAAATGACAAGATATGCATGCATATGCTGTTTCATGATTCTCATTATGATTCTGGCCAATAGCCTGGGACCAGAAAGAGTCATGATTAAAAATTATTAAAAATTAATGATTTTAATTTGGGAAGAATTTGTTAACAGATTTAAATTAATGGGCAAAAACATACCACCCCTTTTGTGTCTTATAATGCTGCTCACAGTGGTGTCTCAATATGGATAATTTCTTATTCAAGAGCATAGAAATATTTGCACACTCTGTATTTTCTCTCATCTGTGGAATGTAAAATACACAAGCAAAACAAAGAAACAGACAAAATCTGCTGCATACTGATGAAATCATGGTAGTTACAAGAGAAAAAGAGAGCATGAGTGAGGGAAGGTGAACAAACGGGGTCCAGTACAAAGAGGCTAGACTTTGGGTGGTGAGCACATAATGGATTATGCTATATTGTATTAATTTTATGAGGAATCTTTGTCAGCCAACCACTTGTTTTACAACAACCAGAAGTATATCTTGCAGTCTAATACATGTCAATTATATAAAATCCTCACTCTACTGTCCAAATATAAGGTTTATTCTGATATAGCCCCAGATATTTGTTTACATATTGTGTATTATGGGTGTCAAACTAGAAGAGAATTGGAATTTTAACAGAGGTCATAAGACATCTAATCTCTGGCTCTTAAAGAAAAAGCTTGTCTACCTCTGATCCAGGACCTTGAATTCCCTCTATAATCTTACAAAGTTTTTTAATAACATTGAAGAGGTCTGTTTTACTAATGACAATCTTTTCAAAGCTAATTAGCCACTATTTAGCCATTCCTGATCATAGGAGCACTATGAAATGTCTGTAAATATGTCTTTATGCTTCCATGTAAGGTTTGGGTACACCCAAATGAAACCAGTTCATGGCAGCTGCTGTTCTCTGTTCAGGTCATAATTGAACTCAAAAGAAATGTCAGAGTTGGAACAAGTGTCTCTTTCCTGCTGGCCAGCCTGGTTCTCTAACTCTTTAGAATCATTGTAAGTTACCACTAAGCCAAGAACAAAGTGTTGTACTTCTCAATATTCAGCATAACCTCATTTACCTCTGATGCTAGCATCAAAGTCTTACAGCCATAGAATCACTTGTCCTTGGAGCCTGTGAAAACTGAGCATAGACCAGAAATACATAGCTTACCCTGACATGCTAGCATAGGCCTGAAGAACCCATTCTAGCATAGAATGGCTAACCCTAACCCCAAAGAGGCAAGCCTAGCCACAAAGAGCTAAATCTCTCTCTTTGAAAGTGTGAAATCTCACCTCTCTCTCTTGACCCAGGGCCCAAGCAACCTGGGTCAAGAGACACTTTCTCTGAGAATGAATGAGTGCTAGGACACTGGTAGCATGGCCCACGGGCTTCACTATTGGAGAGTTCCAAGTATTCCTTGCTGCATAATATATGTCAAATACATAGCAGTCACAGTGTAGTGTCAACAAATAAACTTGTTGTGAAAGGGTGAGGATAGACTCAGAGTTTCAACAGAGACCATAAGCCATTTAATCTCCAGCAATAACAAAAAAAATATTGGTGACTTCTCATCTAGGGTCTTAGATTCCTTCTATAATCCAGTATAGCTGCTTAAGAACTTTCGAAAGGTCTGTTAAATTAACGACACTATTTTTCATGCTGATTATCCATTTTTTAGCCAGTCATGATCATAGAAATACTATTCAACACATAGGTAATATATAAATAAAAATGTTTTTATACTTCTGTGTAAATTTGTGTTACACTGAAATGAAAGCAGTTCATGGAATCTGATGCTCTCTGTACTGGGCCATGATGGAAATAAAAAGTTGGGGTGAGTATGGTTGGAATGGATGTCTTTTCCATACACGCCAGTCTGAAAAACAGTCCCTTTAGACTGATTGTAATTTGCCACTGCCAGCACAAGGGAAATAATGTCACTTGACCATGGGCAGTGTGACATCGTTAAAGACAGATGCTTGTCTCAATGTCTGGTTGAGCCTTAAAGTTAATCCAACCTCAGAGCCTCCCAGTCAAGCCTTAGAAAGCAAAACCTGCTCACAAAGATCCAAGTCTAGTCCTGAAGAGCTGAACCTAGTCTATCCCAAAATGCTAAGTCTCCCTTGCAGAGAGTATGGACAAGGCCCAGGACACCAGCAACCTAGATCCAGAGCATACCTCTTAAAATTTGAGGGAGGCACAGTGCTCCAAAAGCCTGGGCATTGACAATTCTCCCATAAAGTATGAGGTACGCCTTGTTGCCTTATACATGTCAATTATATAAAACTCTCACTCTAGTGTCCAAAAATAAAGTTTATTTAAATACAGGGACATCTATTTGTTTAGAAATTGTGTATGACTTCTGTCCAACAATGAGGAGAGAATTGGGTATTCAATAGAAACCATAAGACAGTTAATCTCTGGATGTTACAGAAAAATCTTGCCTTTCTCTGATGTAGAAAATTTAATTCCCTTTATAGTCTTTGAATAATTGTTTAAGAACTTTGGAGGAGTATTTTTCACTAAGGAAAATCTTTTAGATTCATAGTAATCTCCCACCAGCAATGTACAGGCCGATTATGGGACTCAGAACAAATGGGGGATTTGGAATGTGTGTTCCCTGAGGGGAGTCTGGTTCTCAGACCCTTGAGACACATTGTAACTTGCCACTTCCAAAAGAAGAACAATGTGTATGACTAGGAAATGTGCACTGTGACCATGTTGAGACAGATGCTAATTTGAGAGTGCAGCCTGGCTTAGCAGTCTACCTGGTTTGGAGTCTAGCCTAAATTAATATACTCTGAGTGAAACCTGTAATCCTTGGAGGACTGAATCTAGCTCTGAAGACCTGAGCCTAGCCCAGAGACCTATGCATCTCTCTCAGAAGTCAGAGCAAGCTAAGAAGTGACAGTAGAGTGAAACCCCAGAGGGATTTTGGCTCTTGAGAAAATGGTATAGAGGCAAGTGTTGCAGGTTCTGGCTGAAGTCTGTAGAGGCAACACTAGTGGGTTTTGCATTTATTGATCCCAAAGCAGCCTTACCTATAAGGGGCAAAGAGCTGTTATCACTTCTGAAAATAAACTTAAATTTGTGCCAAAGAGGTATGTTGGCTTCAAAGACAAAATGCTTAACCATGGGCCACCAATATTCCATGGAAACTGAGCAGTCGATTATGACCTGGGTGTGATGTGACTACCAGAGTTTTAAATAGGCCATTAATAGGGAGACTAATCAATTTAATGTGGTACATATACAATGAAATCTAGGAAGACAAAAGCAGTAATATGAGGTGACCCTATTTCAATTAGTCCCTACTGCTATCCAATGTATTTGACATTCATGGGATAGAGGAATAATAGTTGTGGACTGGGTTACTGATGAGTCTGAACGATATCAAATACCAACAAGAAAATGGAAAGGTGCAGCAGTATAGGCAATTTCTGGATATTTGTGAAGAAAAGTGGTTTAAAAAAAAACATTACAATGGGAAGAGATTAGGCCTCTTTACATCCTCATTGATTTTGCTTGGATGACAACTAGATATGCAAGTAGATACTAATTCATGGCTCTGGTTGATATTTCTCAACAATAGTCAGAGATATGAAAGAAGCATGATTGAAAGATCCTTTACAATTTAGGAAGAAGTTTTTTGGACATGTCTCACTCAATGGGGAAAAATATACAAAGATAGGTGTGTCTCATATAATGCTCATCAGAGTGAAGACTCAATGTGGATGTTTTCATAAATCAATAGTGTAAAGTAGCATATTCCATATGTTTTCTCATCTAAGTAATGTAAAACCATCAAGGAAGCAAACAAACTAACAAAGGAAACAGATTGCCTACATACAGATAAATTCATTGTGTTAGTAAAGAATAAAAAACATGAGGGATATAAAGGAAAGTAAAGGGTGTTGAATACAAGAGGTCAGAGGAGACTATTCCTTTGATGAAAAGTACATAAAGCAATATGTTATCTTGTACTCTAAAATTGTACAAATGAAATTTATATAATGTAAAATTAATGAAATTTATATAATGTAAAATAACCACGTTACAATACAAAATTTAATAAAATAATTTTAGAAGGAAACTTTGTTAGCCCACTCTTGTTCAAGTGAAGTGATATTTTCTTTTTGTTTTTGTAGAATATAAACATATTTTTATTTAGTTACAGTTTGTTTTAAGAAGAATTAAAATAATCATTTGTTGAGACTGGGCAGTAAAAGGTGTGTTGTATGGCATTAGTTATCACACAATTAGTGAAGTTTTGTGTCCATGAAAATAAAAATAAATCAATGTGTTATTGTTACAAAGCCAACTTATGATTCCAGACTTGCACCAAGCAAGAGAAATTTTAGATACTAGGTTGCAACAGCACTAGATGGAGAGGTGAGGACATCTGTTGCAATCCAATGGGTTTCCTGGTTTCCATGTTTGTGATGATGGCACAGAGGTTCTGGAAAATATCTGAATGGTCTCCAGCAGCTGAAATGGCTTTATTAATAAGCATCACTTGATGTGACCTTCTTCATTCATATACAATACTCTATGTTCAGCTTGTAACATGATTGAGGCCATGAGTTGTTTATTTTCTCAAAGGTTCCAATCAAGATTTTAGAAAAATTTAAAGGTTCATTGTAGAGATGAATATTTGAGGAAACGAGAAAAATTCAGGATTTGCCACACTCTGGAACAATTTGCAAGTGTTAACACACAGGGTACTAATGGCAATGGCATTTTCTTTGCCTGTTGCAAACTTGATTGGACTCCAGGCCCAAAAGCCCCTATGGTTGTTAATGAAACTGCGACCCTTGAGAAAATGTGCTACATTATGTAAGTTCTACATTATTCCTGTACTTTACATGAGCAGAAAAATATGGAATATGTGTGGAAATAATGGTGAGAAAGAAGGTTCAAAAAACAGAAATTAGTATGGCACAGAATTTATTAATTTAGGCCCACCAGGCATAGATTCTGCATTTTATGGGCGATTTTAAAAGGCTCTAAATATTTACTGAGATGGTTGGGTGAAAAAATGTATCTAATGATGGCCCAGTAAGTGTCGCATGGCAGTTTACTGCATCTTGTTTTAATGTGGAAAAGGCTATTCAAATGCTTAGAAAATGGACTGTTGAAGTGGACTGGTCAGGCACACTCTTGGAGTGTCCACATAGCATATCTTTTACAGTATTTTGAGAAATATATTTAAGTGTGGAAAGGGCATATTTGAGGACCTTTGTAATATTTCTTTGAAGGCTACATATTGAGATTTGAGGCCTCTCAGTCATAAAATTTCTATGTTATGCAAGATATTGGATCCCCTAATGACTAGATCCAATGGGCTTTAATGACTTCAGAGAGAGGAAAGGAGAGGGATAGAGAGATAGAAAAATCAATGATGAGAGAGTCACTGATCGGCCACCTTCTGCACTCCCCTGACTGAGGATTGAGCTTGCATCCTGGGCATGTGCCCTGACTGGGAATTGAACCCAATCGCCTGGATCCTAGGTCGACTCTCAACTGCTCAGCCATGACCAGCTAGCCCATCATTGTTTTAAAAGTTTCAGGAGTGCTGGCTGATTTAACCATATCTGCGTGAAACTTTGATTTGGCTTTTGTAAAGGGGGAAGAAAGAGAAGGAGTAGATAACAGAGTCAAAGAGGATAAAGACAAGGAGTTTTAGAAAGAGAAGGAGAAGAAGGAGGAAGAGAAAGATGAAAAGAAAGAAAAAATGAACAGGAGTTTGAACAGGAGGATGACAAAAATATGAGGAGCAGGTGCAGGAAAATGAAGAGTTGTTTGTGGGGATGGAGAAGGAGAGAGGAAAAAAGAGGAGGAGTGGGAGAGAGGGAAATGGAGATTAATGAGAATAGAAAAAAAGGGAGGGAAAAAAAGGTGACGCTGATTAGGAAAGAGGAGGATAAAGGGAGTAAACAAGATGCTGGCACAGGTAACCACAGTATCTGTGTCCTCCTACAACCACAAAAAAATTACAACCAAAATTCAGAACAACCTTCATTCAGAATCTTCTGAAATCTAGCAGAACACAGGACTAACAATTGGGGAAAGGAACAAGCACACTGAGACTGGGAGGACAGCCAGAGACATTGAGTAAAATATGGGCTGAATCACAGAGATGCAGCAGTGGTCTAACACCCAGGTGCCAAGTTTTGAAACCGGAAGGAATATCTCAATGGTGGCTTTCTGGAGGAGCAAGGGGTCCCAGACCCACTTCAGGCTCCCCAGCCTAGGTTCCCAGTGCCAGGAAGAGAAGTCACCACAACTTTGGGCTGTAAAACCAGCTGGGATTGGGGATGAGTGACTAAGATGCTGGAGTCATCCCAGGCAGCTCCACTTAAGGAGACAGCTCATGGAGTTATTCAGAGGCACTGCCTATGAGCTCCAGCACTGGGCAGCAGCACTGTGAAATGAGCTTGGGACATTCAGGGAGGAACTAACTGCCTGGAATCAAGGTGAGAGTTGTAAGGGGCAGCTTTCTCACACATGGGAGAGCTGGCATAGGCCATTGCTTCTTTTACAAGCCCTCATCAGATAGAGCCATCAGACAGGTGTCTTCTCTGAATCTCTATCAACATGACCCACAACTTTGACCTCACCCGGATGAGTCCTGGAGATCCCACCCCTTTGTACTTTCAAACTTACCCTTGCCATTTCAGTGGCTTTTCTAAGCAAGTGGTCTCTCTTGCCTCATACTTAGGACTTTCCAAAAATCGTTCAAAGAAGCAGAAGGTGGTCTTAGAGTGCCCAATACCTTTCAGTAAGTGGTCCCAGGCACAACCCTAGTGGCTGTCTTCATTGGTTCATAGCCTGGCCTCTTCTGGACACCTCCAAGCTCAGTACAAGTAGCTGTCATCTATGGATTGCTGTGTAGCACATGCTGGGTAGCTCTGGGTATTGCACAAGG
This sequence comes from Miniopterus schreibersii, assembly GCF_964146895.1. Taxonomy (NCBI): domain Eukaryota; kingdom Metazoa; phylum Chordata; class Mammalia; order Chiroptera; family Miniopteridae; genus Miniopterus; species Miniopterus schreibersii. The sequence goes on along the minus strand of NC_138120.1, from coordinate 15,853,617 downwards.
AGAGGCTGACTTTGCACCTCTTGGGGTGCCCCAGAGACAGTACACCCAGTGGTCAGCTTCAACCACTCAGGATTACAACCCTACCACATCCATGAGTGGTATACTCAAGGTACAAACTCAGTGAACAGGAAAGCGCCACTGAAGTAAATACTGATCAATAGAAGTGTCCCCAGAACAGCAGATCTTCAGCTGTAGTTGCAGCTGGTCCTCACAGCTGATTGGCTTGGGAGAAAATTCCTTCCAGTGACACCGACAGCAATCAAGGCTCAACTACTACTGGACAGTGCACACATCCCACATAGGGGATCACTTAGAGTGCCCAGGTCAGATAAGTGGAGTGACAGAGTCACTGGGACCTACATGACACATACTACATAAAGCTACTCTACCAATTCCAGGAGTCCTGGCAGCTCTACCTAATTAAGAGAAACAAACAACAGGAAGCAGCCAAAATATGAAGGCAAAGAAACATGTTATAAATGAAACAGAAGAAATATCCAGTGAAAGAAAGTAACTGAAATCGAGCCAAGCAAGCTTCCAGATATAGAGTTTAAAACAGCGGTTGTAAGAATGCTCAAGGATATTAGTAAGTCTATTAAGGGAATGAATAAGGTAATCAATGACATAATAAAGAACCAGTCAGAAATGAAGGCTACACAAACTGAAAGGAAGAATAATTTATAGGGAGTCATCAATAGTGTAGAGGGCTCTGAAAAGCAGATCAGCATTTGGAATATGAGGAAGAGAAAACAATAAGATTAGCAAAAAGAGAAAGAATCCAGAAGTATAAAGATAGTGTAAGGAGTCTCTGGGACAACTTCAAGTGGCCCAACATTTGCATTATGTGGGTGCCAAAAAGAGAAGCAAGAGAGCAAGACATTGAAGACCTATTTAAAAAAATAATGACATAAAACTTCCCCTACCTGGACAAAGAAATAGGCTTACAAGTCCAGGAAGCACAAAAAGTCCCCAAAAAAGAGAATAACAAAGAGGCCCACACCAAGATATATCAAAATTAACATGCCAGAGGTTAAATACAAAGAGAGAATATAAAAACAGCAAGAGAAAAGAAGGTAGTTACCTACAAAGGAGCACTCAGGTCTGCCAGCTGATTATTCAACGGACACTTCATAGGCCAGAAGGGAGTGTCAAGAAATATTCACTTAAAAAGTGATGGGAAGCAACAATCTACAACCAAGATTACTCCACTCAGCAAAGCTATCATTTAGAACTGAAGGCCAGATAAAGAGCTTCACAGATAAGAAAAAGAGTTTATTACCACCAAACCAGTACTACAAGAAATGTTGAAGAGTCTTGTTTTAGAAGAAGCATATGAACAACAGAGTCTGACAGACAAAACAGACCCAGAATCATTAAAACATGCAAGACTGTTATATCTCAGAGGGGAGAGGGAAGGAAATGGGGGGTGGGAAGAGATTAACCAAAGAAGTTATATGCATGTACTCCTAACCCATGGACCCAGAAAATAATGGGGTAATAGCCTGGGGAGGGGGTTGGTACAGGGTGCAGAGGGTCAATTTTGGAAAAAATGGGACATCTGTAATACCTTCAACAATAGAGATACATTTTAAAAATATAGAGAGAAGTAGGAGGAGAAAGCTTAGGAGCAGGAGGAGGAGGAGAAGAAGGAAATTTAGAAGAAGAAGAAATAATCTTGGACAATAGCTGTTAATTAATTCAAACTTTAGTTATCAGTGACTCCAGTTGCTGCTGAACCAATATCATTAGTTTGGTTGAGTCAGTTCTGTCAAACATATATGTACACACATGGTACATATATGCACACCACATTGTACACATATGCACTTTGTTTTCTGCCAGTTGTCCTGTCTATATGTATCCAAAACTTAATCAAAGTTGCCTTCTCTCTCTCAGCAAGGCCAGTTTATACCACTGGGGTTATCACTGAAATAGTCATAGCAAAGGAATGAATTCCCACTCTCTATTACTGAGGCATACTTCTATAGCCTTATGTCTTTTCCAAAGACTGTGACTGCCTCTTCCATCCCCCAGGATATCTTACTGATGTCCCATCACAAGAATGACATTCCACTGACTGGATCAAGTGAGTGAAAACAGTACTACTCTGGGCTTGATACATTTTTAAAATCAAATGTTGCAGAAAAAATTGTACCAAGAATTATTTTTTAAAAATTAAATATCTATAGTCCAGTGGTATTGAGTAGGAGTTATAACTGATTCAAGGTAAACAATAATTTGGGGCTTCTAGCCTCACCAACAACCAAAATGGAGGCACAGCACCACTGGGCCTCAAGACTGTAGCAGTATCTTATTTCTTACTAGAGCATATGACTCCAGAATGTTATTGAGTGTACTGAAATATTGATCCTTTTGAGTCTGACTATAATAAAGAGAGAGCACTAAATTTTTTTGAGGCTGCAGGAGAATCTGCTCTATATCATGGGCCATATATATTACTGCAAATGTGATGATCTAAATGTTCCCTTGGGATACAGAGATTTTTGGGGGAGCCTTAGTAAGATCTAGATGTGTATTCCAGTATAGATGCTCGAGGTTTTTATCCAAGTTCTTCACATCATCAAACAAATATGTTATCTTTTGAGGAACATCTCTTGGTTCTTTTGAGACAAATTAGGCAACTTTTTATAACAATGCAGCCAAGTGCTCAGACTACTACTCAACCTAAAAAAAAGTCTCCACCCAGAATACAAGCACATAATTATTCATCCTCTTTTCTCACTCTCATGTGCTAAGTGCATGAATACAAAAAATAAGGGATAAAACCCCTCCACAATGTTTCTAACTCCTGAGTCATTGACAAACAACAGGAACTAGACCCAGATGCTGGAAAACATGATCATTATGGTTCATTGTATTGTAGAGAGTTGAGCAAGCAGTGACCACAGAGGCCAAGAACCATAGGGATCCTGTCTGTCCACAGATCTGTGGTGAGGCAATGTTTCCAGGCTTGGGATAAGATCCATCAGCAGGCACAAGTGTGTTGCATTGCATCTATAGCCCAAGGTGGCCCAAGTTATTAGGAACAAATATTCAAGGGATATTGCTGCCACCACCCTCCAAAATCAAGTGTGATTTGTTTCCTGGGTTTCAGGAATTAAATGTCAAATCATGGTCCACTGAGTAACATGAAACCTGCTTTCACTCATAAAGTGATGTGTTGTCACCCATAAAGTGATAAATTTGCCCATGCACAAGAAGACTACAACATCAATTTAAAGTGTTACGTACATGTTCAAACCTGGGGTTCACCTGGTGACACAAGCATTTATATAAATAGTGTCCCAATTGCCCCTAGTCCCTACAGCTATACAATGGACATAGTAAAATAATATGAATGCATTTTGATTACATATACTTTCTCAGCAAGGAAAGGTGTATTATCTGTTGAGGTTGGGCAGTATCAAGTAGAAACAGTACTTCTCTAAACTTTATACCATTTTAGAGTTAGAATTTGAGGCCTAAATCCTAATAAAACTTAGTTTTCTCACTTAGTAAAATATTTTGGGGTCCAGTGGTATTGATCAGGAAAAGTAACTTTTTGGAGGTAAACAACAGTTTGTGGCATCAGTTCCTGCCTGCAACAAAGATGGAGGCACAATACAAAGGAACTGTGGTTTTTAGATGCAGCATTAAACTTACTGAAGCATATGAATCCTGCAAATTTATGGAGTAGTCAGAAAATCTCATTTTCAGCTGGACCCAGGAAAAACATGCCACTTTTTCAGGTTCAGGCTGCTGAACTACTTGTTTTGTGACCTGAGCCATATACTGCAGCCAACATTATTCTCCTACAGTTTTTTCTGTCACGCATAGATTTTTTTTTAAGCCTAAGGAAGCACTGGTGTTGAGTGACATTATGGATTCTAAGGATTCTCAACCAAAACATTTATATATTTTTAAAATAACTATTGTTCTTTTGAGTAATAACTTTTGACCTTTTAAAAAATCAAATGTGACAAATAGAGTTCTTTTATAAAAATACAGCCATGTGGTTTAAAAAACACTCAACATGCAAATCCTCTTAACCCTGTAAAGAGGAACTTAAGTGCCCCCCTCTTCTTTCACTTTGGTGCCAATGATTAGAAAGTATATAAAAACCAGAACACAGTTACAATCTTCTCCATCATATTCCTACCACTTGAGTCACAGATAAAGAGCAGAAACTGGACCCAGAAGGTGGCCAACCCAATCATTATGGTTCATTGTGCTATTGAGAGTGAAAATATATAACCATAGAGGCCCCCTAAGGATCTGTATTCTCCAGGTACATGTATGAAGCAAGGGATCCAGTCTCTGGTGGAGGGCCGTCTGCCAATCACAGGTGGCTTTAATCCCCTTTAAGCCCAAAGCAGTCCAAGGAAGAAGAGGCAACATTCAGGGTGTCTTCCTTCAGCCATCAAAATAGACTGGGATTAGTCCAAAAGGATTTCCTTGCTTTCAAAGAAGGAATGCTTATATCACTGGCCATGAAGTTACTATGCAACATGAGCTGTTAATTAGGACCTCAGTCTGATGAAACCAATGAAAGACTGTATGAACAGAAAGACAACAACATCAATTTAAAGTGTAACACTACATGATCAATCCTGAAAGGTCCTGTGAGGCACAAAGAAATATATATGTAGTGGCCTAATTACTCTCAGTCACCACTTCTATGCAATGTATCCTTGTTGGGTTGCCATTTGGACTCATTATAAACTAATGATGACATGTTGACTGACGGAGGAAAGATTTGTCTTGGCTTACCTATAACTTAGCAAGATATGGATGAGCACCGAGAGATCAGAAAACTGAAGAATGACAGTACTCTGCAAATATTTGTGAAAGAAAGTTGGTAAGAAAACTGGCTATGCATAGGGTTTGAGGCAGTTCAACTAATCACTCACTTTGGTTGGATTAAAAAATATTAGATGAAGTATATGATGGCTCCTGGTGCTTGCCAACATTTTCCATTAATAGAGAAAGACATAAAATAAATATGATTTGAAAATTCTTCACATTAAATTTGAGGAAAATTTTGTGGAGCATTTTCAATGTGCAAAGACATGCAGATATATTTGTGTCTCTTATGATGTTTATCATTATGTAGCCTCAAAGTGGAATATTTCATTAATCAAGAGCACATTTCGACACCTTCAATATTTACCCTCATTTGTGCAACACAAAAGCTACAAACAAAATATGAGACCAAAAAATCTGATATAGATAAACTTGTGGTTGCCAGGCAGAGTGGGAAAAGCATGAGTGAAAATAAGGAGGGAAAAGGGGATTAAAAACAAGATTACTGGACTTAGGGTGGTAGGCACATAATGGAGCATGCTATGTTGTATTATAACGTTATACAAGTGAAATTTATAACGTTACTAAGAAAGTTATACCCCAACAAATAATATTAAAATAATTTTACAAATAAACTTTGTCATTTGTCATTGACCATCATATTCAGAAGAGATATTTTTTACGTATTTAAATAATATGCTCCTAGTAGTTTCACTGACAGATAGAGATCCTGTTTGGGGCCTTAGAAATACATGGAGTCAGATTACAATAAAGATGCTTAGGATTTTCAATCAAGGTCTGCCTATCATTTACAAATAACTATTGTTCTTTTGAAAAAAGAAAATTTATCCTTCACTTGAGTTATATTTGGCAAGTACAGTTTTTTCATTAAAATGTGGCCACAGGTTGAAACATCTCTCAACATTAAAAATAATCTCCACACACTAAACAATTTTTAAGTATCCCCCTCTTTTGTCACTATTGTGTGAAGAGTGAAAAATTTCATGGGAACAAAGACACATGTGTGCAAAGGCCTCCCATGAGGTTTATATGTCATGTGTCACAGAGAAACAGTATATGAGCTGGGAATTATCATGGTTCATTCAGTTGTAGAGAGATAGACACAAAGTAAACATATAGGCCAAGGATCATAGTAATTTTGGCTTTCCAAGGAGTTTTGTGGCACATGGGATTGTTTCTGGCTGAGGTCTATAAGCACATGACAGGTGGCTTCCATCACCTCTTAATCCAAAAGTTGCCCTAGGAAAAGGGAAATCATTCTGGTGAAGGGCCCCTCATTATGTCTCAAAATGAACTGAGTTTGTCCTAATTTCTTTTTTGGAGGGTTAAAAGAATAATTGCTTAAACAAGGGTCATGGAAATATAATGCAATCTGAGCTGTCCATTATTGCCTGAGTGTGATGAAACCCATGAAGTCATAAAGTTAACCATGCTCAGGAAGACTAAAACATCAATAGAAATCATTGCCTACAAATTCAATTCTGAAGGACCCTATGTAGCACAAATCAGATATATTAAAGTGGCCCAATTTCTCCTTTTCTGTAATGTTACACAGTGGATCTCTCTTTCAGTCTAGATTTGTCAACTTGAGAAGTACCCTATTACCTGTTGGCAGAGGAAGAAAAGATGTGTCTAGGCTTACAAATTATTTTGTATGATATAAATGACCAACCAGAAAGTGGAGAGCTGTAGCATGGGGGACCATTTGTGGACTTTTGTTCTGAACAGTGGGTATGGGAAACCATCCCAATGGCCTCGTTTTGGGGAAGTTCATAACCTGATTCCTTTTGATTGTATAACAGTGACCAGATATGCACGCATTTGCTAGTCCCTGGCTCTTGCCATGTTTTACATCAATAGCCATGGAAATAAAATACATGTGGTTAGAATTTTCTTCGCATTGAATTTTGGGCAGAGGTTTATGACAGTATTTACTTAATGGGGGAAAAATACAGAGAAATCTGTGTTTCTTATAATACTTATCACAGTGTATTGTCAAAGTAAACTATTTCATTAATTGAAAGAACAAGTTGCCACAGCCTATATTTTCTAGTACATGTGGAAAGTAAAAGCCACACAAAAAAACCCGAGTCAAACAAAATCTACTACTATAGATGAATTAATGGTTTTTACCAGAGGGATAAAGCATTAATGAGGATAAGGATGGTCAAATATAAGGAGACTAGAGTGTGGGTGGTGATCCCATAACAGAGTTTTATTGTGCAATATTTCATTATATTGGTGCACAGTAAAATTTATATAATGTTATTAACCACTTTATTTTCCATTACTTAATAACTAAATAAATTTAAAAAGAACTTTTTTCAGGCCCCCTCCTATTTTAGAAAAGAAAGGACTTTTCCCACTGATTTTCAATAATTAGAACATATTTTGATTGCCTGTCATTTTTCAGCATGTATCAGGTGAACCACCTGTTTAGATTAAGCAGAGGCAGGTATGTTATATAGTGTTAGCCATCAGACAGTTAATGAGGGATACACTGTATGAGAAAAAATAATCTATAATTAAAAGTGAAATAACAAATTTCCTAAACCAGAATTCAATCAGGGTATTTCTAAATATTGCCCCACAGCATCAGCAGATGAAGGATTGAGGACTGCTGTAGCAATCCAATGGATTTTCTGGTTGCTAGATTTCATGCCTGTGGTTATGACATAGGAGTTCTAAAGTTTATCAGAGTGGTGAACATAGCAGACTTAGATGTTTTCTTTGATTCATACCCAAGACTCAAGATTCATCTTGAAGAACTACAGGACATGAATACAGTTTTATTCTCAATGGCTACAAGGAAGATATGAAAAAAATTAGAAAGTTTCTTGGTAAAGGTGTAACCAATATTATAGGAAACTTGAAGAAAGCTTCATGTGCCACATACTAAAATATTTACAAGATGAAACACAAAAGGTTATGGCAGTGACATCTCCTATAGTTGTTGCCACCTTGACTAGATTCAAATTTAGAGGGAAGCTAAAGTTTAGGGACATAATGTGACCCTTGATGAGGTGTGCTACTCTTTGGAAGAATTTACGTTCTGTAATTTAATCAGGCATAAAATGTGGAATATTTGTGGCCATAATTATGGTGGGGTACAACGTTCAATATACAATAATCTGGATCAGTAAGAAGTTAACTTGAACTCAGCAGAGAGGGTTTATGCATTTATATCTCCAGCTTATGCCATTAGCATAGGCTCTAAAAGATTATTGGGATAGTTGGCTGAAAAATGCACCCAATGGTAGACTAATAATTGTGACATGGAAATTCGCACTGTTTTTTGTTTTAATGTTGAAGAAGCAGTTAAAAACCTTAGGGAGGTGAGATTGCTCCCATGGATTGATCATATGAGTTACTCTTTATTTTGTGAGTGTCCAAATTAAATACACATCACCAATACATTTAGAAATATATTGAAGATCGGAAAGAGCGTATTTAAAGAGACCATGCTTACTCCTCTTAGAAGGATTGATATTTAAACTGAAGCTTCTTAAATGGAAAACCTAAATGTGATGGAATACATTATATTCCCTGGTTTCAGAGGTCAACATGCCATTTAACAGTAACAAAGTCATGGTAGACTTGATCACCCTAAAATGCTGCAATTAAAAGCAGCATTATATTGTTACAGAGACTGAATTGTTGTGTTGGCTAATTATTGAGGGTGTTTGTAAGACTGAAGACAGCAGGCACACTACATTCTTCACTGATCTACTGAAGCAGAAATGTTGTAGGTGAAGTGAACAGTGGAATCACTGGAATTATAAAACCATGCATTCAGACCAGTAACCAACCCCTGACAAAAGACAGTTTCACAATCAGAATTCTTAAATGAAAAATAGACTAGAGCCTCTTGGGAAAAGACCCCAAAAGACCAAAAAAAACCCCAAAAAACTCTTATATTTATATGTGTGTGTGTGTATGTATTACAGATGTCCCCTTCCCTCTGAACTGATCTGGCATTCAACTCATCTCCTAACCCCCACCCACTGGTCTTCTCTGCTCTAGTCTTTGTATGCATATATGCATCTAAGTTCTTTGGTCATGTATATATACATCTAAGTTATTTGATTAACCTCTCCCCACCACATTCCCCCCACAGTCCATTTGAAATTATTTCTATATTGTTATATGTCTCTGTATCTATCTTGTTCATCAGTTTATTTTGTTCATTAGATTCACCTATGAGTGATAGGAACCTGTGGTACTTGTCTTTCTCTGACAAGCTTATTTCACTCAGCATAATACTCTCCAGGTCTATCCCTGCTGTCCCAAAGTATAAGATATCTTTCTCCTTTTCAAGTGTATAGTTTTCCATAGTGTAAATGTACTACAATTTTTTTATCCAGTCATCTACAAAGTCTCACTTGTGTGGAACAGACCAGAAAGGGCAATAGAAATAACTTAGAAAATGTCAGTAAATTAATGCCAACTTTAACTGCAGAGTCCAGCTGCTGCTGTACCAACTTGGTTACATTGTTTGAGTAACTTCAGTGTACACATACCTTGTACTCACGTACTGTTCTGACAATGCCTTTCCCCTTAGTATTCTAAGTATCAAATTTTTCTTATTTCTGCTAACAAAATCAGCATACAATTTAATTTATTTGCACTGTGGGTCTCTCATTTATAGTGGTCTTGACCTCCTTTTTCCTCCACAGGTATGGAAAGATGATGACATTGTAATTACTGGACCTCTTGAATAGGAAGAATAATAGTCTTGATTTGATACATTTTTAAAGTCAGAAGTCAAGAAAAAAAAGTGAATAAACTTTAGAATTTTCCATCCGTGAAATATAATTAGGACCAGTAGTAGTGAGCAAGATAGGTAAAAGTTTTGAAAAAATAATGTGTGTCATAAGGACATGTCTGCAACCAAGATAAAAGCACAGATTCCAGTGAATTTCTGGAATTTAGAGGCAGCTTATTTCTCAGTGGATCATGTGACTCAAGCAAATTGATGGAGTGATGTGAAAATCTGCTCCTTTTGAGTTCAACCATGACAAAAATAGTGCACTAAGACAGATCTTAGTTGAAGTACAAGCTACCTTGTAACCTAGGCCATACATTTCAGACTGCTTGATGGTCAGGCAAGTTTCCATGGCAGATTGAGATTCTCTTTGTTGTAATTGAGAGACAAGGCGAATCAGAGTGTAGAAGCTCACAATTTTCAACCAAGGTCTTGATATCATCCACAGATAATTAGTTTGTTTGAGAAACAAGTCTTGGCATTATATTGAGTATAAAGTGCTAAAAATGTCTCTCATAAAAATGGAGCTAAGTGTTGGATAAACATTTAACATGCAAAATCATCTACACCCAGACAAAAACCTTTATATGTACCCCTCTTCTCTAACTTTAGTTTCCTGACTGTGAAAGTGCTTGAAGACAAGGACACAGAGCAGCAACCTCCCCCATAATTTTTCTTCCTCCTAAGTCACTAACAAACAGCAGGAACTAAATCTAGAATGTAACAAATTTGATTATCATGTGTTCACTCCATGTGGAAAGCTGGGTTAGCATTAACCCCAAAGAGCAAGATCTATAGTGATCCTGGTTCTGCATTTTGGGTGGTGAGTGATCCATTATCTGGTTGAGGTCCATCTGGGAACCACAGGTGACTTCCATCCCTTCTAAAGCCCAAGGTAGGCCATATAAGTGTGGATTTATAAGGTGGTAAGATGAGTAAACTCAGTACTCACTGACTTCCACAACCACATCAAATTTACATATAAAATTTAGAATAAACTTCAATCAGAATCACCTGAAATCCAACTGAGAGGGAGTCCTAAAATTAGAGAATTAAAGAAGTAGCATATGTTAGAGGGGCAGTGATGTAGATTAGAATCACAGAAGTGGCTGGTCTCACACCCATGGGGGACAGTTTAAAATCCATAGGAATACTTGACTGTGGAAGTTTCCTGGAGGAAAAACGGACCCTGCTATGACATCACGAGCTCAAACCTAGGGTTCTAGTATCAGGAAGAGAAGTTCCCAAAACTTCTGACTTTAATACCAAGAGGATTTGTGGCTGAAGGACACAGAGTCCCTGGGCAGTACAGACATTCCTCTCAAAAAGCCAGTGCACAGACTTACTCAGGCTAACTCCTAAGCTCCAGTACTGGGGCAGTGTGAAAGGAACCTGTTACCTTTAGGAGGAATTAACTTGCCATGAATCTGGGCAAAAGCAAGAATCAGGCCAGCTTTCTCCTAGACAGAACTGGTAACAGAGGTCATTATTAATTTTACAAGCCCTCACCACACAGAGATGGTAGGCAGGGACCATAACTGAATCTCCTTTAATCTAGCTCACATTTTACAGCTCACCCTGATAATTCCCTGACACCCCACTACTCCCTATTTGCACATTCATCCAAGCCATTTCCAATCTCTTTCCATACAACTGGCTTCTATTTCCTTATGCTTAAGACGTTCCTAAAATCTCTCAAACAAGCAGGAGCTAGGCTCAGCATGACCCATACCTCTTGATAAGTGTGGCCTCTTACTAGCAGAAGCCCCTTTTGTTTATAGCTTGTCCTGTCATTAGCACCTCCAAGCCCCAAACAAATATTAGCCACCCATGGATTGCTGTGTAGCTCATGCTCAGGAGCCCTGAAAATGGCTGAGGCAGAGGCTCACTTGCCACCTCCCTGTGGGCCCCAGGTCAGTGCATATGGTGATCAGCTTCACATGTTGAAATACAACCTCATCACAACAATGAGTGATCCACTCAAGGGCCTAATTTTTGAGCACCAAAACCCCACTGAACTAAACCCTGCTTCATAGGGATATTTCCTGGATATTTCCTGGATATTTCACTGTAGTTTCAGCTTGTTCTCACAGCTGATGGCCTGAGAGTCAATTCCTCCCAGTGATACCAACACCAATCAAGGCTCAACTACTACAGGACAGTCCACACATCCCATATATGGGAGCACCTAGAGAGCCCAACTAGGTGACTGGGGAGCCTGAGTCACTGGACCCTATGGGACACGTACTGCATTAGGCCACTCTACCAATTCCAAGAAACAAGACAGCTCTACCTAATATATAAATTAACATAGGAAAACTGCTAAAATGCAGATACAAAGAAACAACAAATTAAAGAACAAAAGAAATCACCAGGAAAAAAGTCCTAAATGAAATGGAAGCAAGCAAACTTCTACATACAGAGTTTAAGAATATGGTTGTAAAGATGCTTAAGAAACTTTATAAGAATTTCAAGGAACTTAGTAAGAAATTTTTTAAAAATAGTGAGAAAATCAATGACCTAAAAAAGACCAGTCAAAATGAAGGCTACACTAACTGAAATGAAGAGTAATTTACAAGGAATCAACCAGTGAATAGAGGATTCTTAGACACAGTTCAGCGATTTGGGAAATAAGAAAGGAAAAACACCCAATCAGATGAGAGAGAAAAATTTAAAAATATGAGGATAGTGTAAGGACCCTCTGGGATAACTTTGAACATATGTATATTTCCATAAGCAGGGGATCCAGAAAAAGAAGATGGGGATGAAGAAATTTAAAATCTCTTTGAAAAAATAATGACAGAAAACTCCCCTTACCTGGTAAAAAAATAAACTTACAAACCCAAAAAGCACAGAGTCCCACATAGGGTTAATCCAAAAAGGTACACACCAAGACACATCATAATTAAAATGCCAAATGTTAAAGACAATGAGAGAATCTTAAAAGTGGCCAGAGAAATGCAATTAGTTACCTACAAGGGAGCACACACAGAACACTCAGGTAATTGTTCAACAGAAACTATGAATGCTAGAAGGGAGCAGAGTCAAAGTGATAGAAAGCAAGAAAATAAAATCAAGGTTACTTTACCCAGCACAGCTATTATTTAGAATTGAAGGTCAGATAAAGAGCTTCATAGACATGAAAAAGCTAATGGATTTCATCACCACCAAACCAGTATTACTTGAAATGTTGAAGGGTCTTCTTTCAGAACATGCTAATGAATAAAGTAAACTAGTGAATAAAATGGACAAAGAGACATTGAAGCATGCAACAGCCTCGCATATTTCACAGAGAACAGGGTGATGGTGGAAAGAGATTAACCTAAGAAAGTATATATATATACTTTAAACCTCATGAGTCCACAGGTCTAGGTTCCCTTTCTCTCTCTTTCTAATTTATCATGTATATGATATAATATAATATAATATATACATATGTATATATATAATCAAAATCCATCATCACAGACAAAGATGGGGTGAAGTTCTGGTAAGGGAAGTAGCAGTGTAGAGGGGATTAGTGGGTGACAAAATTGGGCATCTGCAATACTTTCAACAATAAACATAAATTAATAAAATAATAAAGCACAGTACAGTCCTAGATTGGAGGGCCCATTATTGAGGAGAGAAAGCAGTCATCACAGGTCAAAATGGTCTTTGATGATTTCAAAAAGTCTTCCTTGGTTTCAAAAAAGGAATGTTTAACTAAGGGCCCCCAAGTTATCATGCAAAGTAAACATCCCATTAGGACTTGTGTGAGATATCGCTCACAGAGTCATAAAGGGTTCATGCAAAGAAGGACTACACATCAAGTTAGAGTGGTTCATACATGATCGACTTTGAAGGACCCTGGAAAACAAAGCAGTTACAGAATTAGTGGACTAACTTCTCTCAGTCCACACTGCTATACAATGGATCTTTTCTTAAGCCTAGATGTGTGGACTCATGGGGAGAACACTATGACAGAAAGATAAAAGACATGGCCAGGCTTAGAGATAATTTTGCATCATATCAGTGAACAACCAGAGGATGGACACCTGAAGAAAGACACACCATCTTTGGACACTGGTGCAGGAGAATGAAGAAGGGAAACACCACAATGGGCTGAGTTTGGGACATTTCAGTATCTCAATCACTTTATTTTGATGACAAATTTCCAGATAAGCAAGTATATGCTGATTTAGCGCTCTGGTGCATATTTTTCTTTAATATCCTGGTCATGAATGAACCATGATGGAATAATCTTCACATTGAAATTATGTCAGAGATTTTTGGACAGTATTTACTTAATTGGCAAAAATATATAAATATATTTTCATCTCTTACAATGCCTAACAGTTGCAGCATCAGAGTGGAGTATTGAGTGGGTCAAGAGGATACGTTGACTTCTTTGATATTGTCTCCCACATGTAGAATGTAAAAGCCACAAACCAAAAAAGTAAAGAGCAAAATCTGTGACAGAGCCAAAACTATGGTGATTATCAAAGAGGAAAAACATGAGTGAGGACAAAAAGGACAAAGTGTGTCAAATACAGGATGAGTAGACTTAAGATGGTGGGCACATAATGGAATAGTGTATGCTGTACTATATAGTTGTACAAGTGACATTTATAGTTATTTTTAACTTTGTACCCTGGTAATTAATAATGAAATAATTTTACCAAGAAAATTCATCACTAATACACTTGTTTTTTTTAAAAAAAAAAGGGGGTCAGGAAATCACTTGGTGAAATTGGGCAGTCCTCTACTAGGTGTGGTATATGGAGTTAGCCATCTGAACATTAATGGGAAATACGGTCTATGAAAATAATAAATTCAGTCAATAAAATTTGAAATCCAAGTTCTGGTTCCAGAGTCCAGCCAAACAAGACAATTTCTAAATAATGGGCTACACGTTGCTAGATGGAGGAATGAGTACTGCTTTGGCAATGCAATGCTTTTCCTGATTACTACTTTCTATGTCTGTGGTGATAACAGATGTTCTGAAAAATTTATGAGTGGGCCACAGCAGCAGACATGGATGGTTTACTTGATTTATAGTCAAGAATCCAGAATCAATTTAAAGAGTTTTGGGGAAATGACTAGATATTTCCTCATAATTGTTCCAAGCCAGATGTAAGAAAATTTGGAAACATTCATGAAATAAAGCTAGTAAACAATATTGTCATGATTCACTGGACTGTAGAGAACTAGGCAAGATGTCAGTCTAGAAGCCAAGCTGCATATGGATCCTGCCTCACCAGAGACCTGTGCAGAGTAAGGGTTTCATCTCTGGCTGAGATCCATCTGGGCATCACTGGTGTCTTTCATCATTTCTTCAACCCAAAACAGTCCTCTTTCATAGGGGTAAACATCTAGGGCGAGACACAGTCTTGAGAAAAGCCCCCACAAGAGAACAAAATATGTATACTTTAATTTTATTTCATGGCTATCAGCAAGAGGACAATGACCTTAAATTAGGGAGGGGGGGGACCAAATATTCATATAATTCAGGGACTCCAGACTAGTTCTGACCTGAAACGTGTCAGAATCCAAAATGTTACTGTCGCCTACCCCTAAACTATAAGCTTTGGAAGAGCAGGTAAAAGTCGGGATTTAGCTTAAGTTCTTTTTGATTTTCCTACAAATGTCAAAATCATCCTGTGATTGCCTTTGGTTATAGAATGTATAACTAAAACAGCCATAGCAGCAGAATGAATACTTACTTGAATTATAGAGGGATGAGGACTACCATGGGATAAGGTTCTAACAGAAGACATGAGAACTGCTTATATCTACATAAGTTCTAACTCAAAAATTATATCTTATTCCTGCATTAAGGATTTGTACCATCACCAAGGATTCAAAGGATACAGGGTTGCTGGCTGATTCAACCACAATCACATGACACTTTTGTTTTGCTTTTTGCAAGAAATGATGAAAGATAAATTGTAGGAGAAAGAGGAGGACAGGGAGAGGGAGAGGAATTTGGAGTACTATTAGAAAGAGAAAGAAAGGAGGAAGAGAAAAGGAACATGAAAGAGGAGACAAAAGATAAAGAGAACCAGAAAGAGAGTAAGCAAGAAGAAGAGGAGAAAGAAGGAGGAGGAAGAGCTGGATGTGGAGGAAAGGAGGAGGGTAGAGAGAAGGAGGAGGAGGATAGGCAGAGGAGTAAGTGAAAAAAAGGAGGAGAGAGAAGAAAAAGGCTGAGGAAGAGGAGAAGTTAGACAAGGAAATGAAGAAAGAGAAGAAGGAAAATCAGGAAGAGGTTGATGATGAGGAGGAGTAAGAGCAGGAGGAGGACAAAAGAGCAGGTGGTGAAAGAGTAGTAGGATGAGAAGAAGGGGAAGGCTGAATAGAACATGGGGAAGGAGTAGAAGGAGGAAATGTAGAAGGAGAATACTTAGAAAATGGCACTGAATTCACACAAACTTTAAATATAGGTTACTGTCACAGATGTTGCTGTACCAATGCTGTTATTTTGGTTGAGTAACTTCAATGTAGACATCACTTTATACCTACAGGCACCTGATTTTTCAAATATATTCTCTGTGTATTCAAAGTTCAATCAAATTTGCCTTCTTTCAGCATATACATTTGTTAACTTACCTCTTGGATCTATCACCTCTACAGACCCAGATGTCCATCTGGTTTGCAGATTTCTTAACAGCCTTTTCCATCCATAGAATATTATTTCCTCTTATCCATTGCAAAAATATAGCAAATTGTTTGGACAATCACTCAACATCAAAAATCTCCTCCACCCAGAAAACAAGTACTTAAGCATTCCTCATCTGCTCTCCGTGTAGATTTATGACTTAGAAAGCACATGGGGACCAGAACACAGGGCAGTAACCCTTCCATGATATTCCTATGTCCTGAGTCACTGACAAACAGCAGAAACTAGATTTACATGCTAACAAACCTTATCATCATGGTTCACTCAGTAGCAAAGATCTGGACAAGTGGTTACACAGTAGGTCAGCAACATAAGTAACCTGACATCCTGGACACCTGTAGGGAGTCAAAGGCTCCCTTCTCTGGTTGAGGTCCATATGCACATTGCAGGTGGCTTCTGTCCCATTTAAAGCCCCATGAAGTACTAGCTAGTAGGTGAAAACATTCAGGGAAGGATACTGTTATCACCTCTGAAAGAAGTAAGAATTTTTCCAAAGGCATGCCTTGATTCCAAAGAAAAAATATTTAACCATGTATCACAATACTTTGTGATACATCCTGAGTTGTCCATTATGAAAACGGTGTGATGGCACCTAGTGAGTCACAAAGCTGACTGCTCTACAACCTGCTCTGTGATTGTGGACTCAATATTTCATCAGACAAGTGAGTACTACAATTTTTCCTTATAGGTAGACATTCTGTTAGGAGTCTTAGGTAGAACTGGAGGAGAATCATAGTGTAGATGATCAGGAATGTCAACCAAAGCCTGTGATATTATGAACAAATATCTATTTTTCCTTTGAGGAACTACTATTGGTCTTTTGAGATAAATTTGTGATAGAAAATTGTTTTATAAAATAGTGCAAAGTGGTTGACCCCAAGATCAACATATTAAATTAGCTCTACCCAAAAAACAGATTTAGGCATTCCCCTCTTCTGTCATTTTAGTTCCTTGAGTGAAAAAGTAAATGGTGAAGAGAACACAGGGAAGCAGTCTTCATCTTGATGTTTCTTTCTCCTGAGTTATTGAGAAACAGCCGAAACTAAACCAAGAATTTCACAAACTTTATCATCATGGTTCACTTGGTTGTAGAGAGATGGCCAAGTAATAATGCTAGAAAAAACTCAGTAGAATAGCTGGTTCCTCAGAGAAATGTGGAGGATTGTTTCCAGTCCCTGATTGAGGTCATCTGGGCATCACATAGGGCTCAGATACCCTACAAAGCTGGAGGAAGTGTTAGATAGGAGGAGACAAATTTCAGGAAACTGGGATTTTATTACACTTGATAATGGACTGAGATTTGTTTTGAAGGATTTACTTGGTTTCAAAGAATGATTAACAATGGGCAATCAAGATATCATGTAAAATGATTGTCCGTTATACTTGGATCTTATATCACCCATGGAGTAATAAAGAAGCTAAGCAGAATAAAATTACACAAAACAATTGCAAGGTCTATATACATGAAGAAACCCACAAGAACCATGGGACAACAGTTGTATAAATAAGGGACTAAACTTTCAAGGTCCATAGTGCTATACAGTATACCCATCTTTCAGCCAACACCTGTGAACCTTGAAAATTCTCCTATGACCTGTTAGAGGAAGGCATTTTGAGGCCTGGCTTATGAATGACTTTGCATTATATCACTGACCATTCAGAATCTAGACCACTGAATGATGAGAAACCATTTCTGATATTAATGAAGGACAGTGAGTAATGAAACCATCACAATGGGCAGTTCACTATATCTTTCACTTTGCTTGGATGACAAATGACAAGACATGCAAATAATACTTATTCTTGCCTCTGGCCATTACTTTGCCTCAATAGTCAAAGGCATGAAGGAAGCATGAGTGGAAGATACCTCACAGTGATATTTGTGAGTTTATTAGACAATACTCAAAGCGCAAAAATATACAAATATATTTGGTTTTTATATAGTGTACATCACATGGAATATTCAAAGTGGAAGATTTCATTATTCAAAAATAAAGTAGCAGATTCTGTATTTTCCCTCATCTATGCATTTTAAACCACAAACTAAACAAACTATATTGCCCACATACAGATAAAATTATGGTTGTTACGATAAGGGAAAAACATAAGGATGAATAAGGAGAAAAAGGGGTCCAATACAATAGGACTTAGAATACTAGATTTAGGTGGGTAACACATAATGGAATATACTATGTTGTACTCTAAAGTTTTACCGCCCTATAGGGTTTGGTTCAGTGATTAGAGTGTTAGTCCATTGACTGAAGGGCCCTAGGTTTAATTGGGTAAAGCACACATACCTCTGTTTCTGGCTCCACCCTGATATTTTTTCTGGTTTTGAGTAATACAAACATAATTTTGTTTACTTACCTTCTGTTCACTAAGTATCAAAAGAATCATCTCTTGGGACTGAGCACTAGAAAGTGTACTCTATAGCATTAGCAATCAGTTAGTGAATACTAGTATCCTTGAAAATAAAAGTAAATCAAGGTGTAAGTGTTACAAAACCAATTTCTGATTCCAGAATTCAGACTAACAAGACAGAGTGGGCACCCTTACATGTCCAGGTGGATGTACAGGTTGCTCTAAGACCTGGGACATATATTGCAGCAGACTTGATGGTCATACCAATTCCCCTGGCTAATATAGATTTTGTTTGGAGCCTTAGGAAGGCTTGGAGTAAAATCATAGTTCAGATGCTTAGGATTCTCAACCAAGTCTTGATATCATTCACTAATAACTATTGTTCTGTTGATGAGCTTTTACATTTTTTGAGTCAATTTTGGCAGATAAAGTTCTTTCATAAATAGTGAACTACATTGTTTAGCCATAACTCAACATGCAAAAATCATCTACTCCCAGGAAACAAACATTTAAGCATACCTACCTTCTGTCTATTTGGTGTTGTAGCTGAGTAAGTACATGGAGGGCAGATACAGGGGAGCAAGATCATCCATAATGTTCATCTCTCTTGAGACCCTGATAAAAGGCAGGAACTGGAACCATAAAGTGGAAAGCATGACTATCATGGTAAACTGATTTGTAGACCGCTGGGAAAAAATTAAAGCAAGCTCATAGAGATCATGGCTCCCAGAGACCTGTGTGGAATCAATGATTTCAATACCTGTATGAGGTTGAACTCCTCATCATAAGTGATATCAGCTTCCTTTAGGTTACTAAACAGTCTAATCTGGGAGGGGGTCAAATATTCAGGGTAGGGGGCGGTCATCACCAAAATTGTTTCATTGGCTCCAAAGAACATTGTTTAACTGTGGGGCACCCAATTACCATGAAACCTGAGCTGATCATTATGACCTGTGCATGGTGTCACCCACAGAGTTATAAAGCTCTTTACTTTGAAAGCTGCTCTGTGGCTTTGGCCAAATATTGAAGCATCCGTGATGGTACTACAAATTTTCTAGACAAATAGAGATTTTGTTTAGCGTGTTAGGAAAACATGGAAGAGAATCACAGAGAATCTTGAGATACTCAGTATTTTCAGCCATGCCTTGATATCATGTTCAAATAACACTTGTTCACTTCAGGAACAATTTTGGCATTCTTTTGAGTCAAATTAGGTCAAGATACTTCTTTCATTAAAATTGAGCCATGTGATTGCATCCTCATTCAACAGATAAAATCATCTTTATCCTTAAAACTAGCATTTAAATCTCCTCCTCTTCTGTCATTGTAGTGTCCTGACAGAGAAAGAGCCTACAATCCAGAAAACAGGACAACACACACTTCCACACTGTTCCTTCCTCCAGATTAACTGAAAAAGTAGAATAAACTGAACCCAGAAGCTGGAAAACCTGGTGGTCATGGTTTCCTGGATTTTAGAGAGGTGGGCAAGAAGCCCAAGCTCCTTTAGAGTGCAAGCTGCATAGAGGTCCTACACTCCCTGAGACATATAATGAGCTTAGGTTTCCAGTTCTTCACTGAGGTCCTTTGTGCCATCTCAGGTGGCTTCAATCCTTTCTAAAGTTCAATGCAATCTCAATTAGTTAGGCAAACTTACAGGAAAAGGGGTAGTCATCATCCACAAAATAAACTGAGATTTGTCCCTAACAGTTTTTATTTGTTGTTTTAAAGAAGAAATGCTTGCCCAGCCAGGCATGGCTCAGCAGTTGAGCATCCAACTAGGATCCAGGTGATTGGAGTTCGATTCCTGGTCAGGGCACATGCGGGCTGCAGGCTCCATCCCGTCAGTGATGTGCTGGAGGCAGCTGATCAATGACTCATCATTGATGTTTCCATCTCTCTACCTGTCCTTTCCTCTCTCTGAAATCAATAAAGATATTTGAAAAAATTAAAATAAAATAAAATAAAATAAAGAAGAAATGTTTGACCATGTGACACCAAGGTACAAGGCAACCTGAACTGTACATGTCACCAATGAGGTCATATAGAATGCCTGCATAGGAAAATTACAACATCAATTAAAAAGGTTACATACTTGATAACCTCTTGGTGAACCTTGGTGGACCTTGGAGGACCTTGAACTGCAAAGCAGTTGTATTAGTAGCAGGCCAATTGCTCTCAGCCCCTTCTGCTATACAGTGGATCCTTCTTTTAGCCTAGACGTGTGCACTTATGGGGAGCTCTCTATGACCTGTAGAAAGGAGAATGAATAATGTGGCCTGGCTTGAAGATAATTTAGCATTATATTGATGAACAAATGGTGAGTGGACAGCTGCTTCAAAACTATACAACGTAAATACAGGTGAAGGGCAGTGCGTAGGAAACCCTCATAGTGGATAGAGTTTGGGCCAGCTCAACTCCTCATTCACTTTGACTTGAGACCAAATGACAAGATATGCAGGCATGTGCTGTTTCATGATTCTGGCCAATAGCCTGGGACCAGAGAGAGTCATGATTTAAAAATGATTTAAAATTAATGATTAAAACTTGGGCAGAATTTGTTAACAGTTTCAACTTAATGAGCAAAAACATATAACCCCTTTTGTGTCTCCTATAATGCTGCTCATAGCGGTGCCTCAATGTGGAATAGTTCCTTATTGAAGAGTATAGAAACCTTGGCACACTCTGTATTTTCTCTCATCTGTGGAATGTAAAATCCACAAGCAGAACAAAATCTGCTGCATACTGATGAAATCATGGTGGTTACAAGAGAAGAAGAGAGCATGAGTGAGGAAGAGGACAAAGGGGGTCCAGTACAAAGAGGCTAGACTTTGGGAGGTGAGTACATAATGGATTTTGCTAAGTGGTGTTATACAGTTGTTCTTGTGAAATACACACACACACACACATGCGCGCGCACACATAGTTTTTAACCACATCATCTCCAAATTTTTACCAATAAACTAACTTAGTGAAGAATCTTTTGTCAGCATACTACTTGTTTTACAACAGCCAGAGGTATGTCTTGCTGTATAATAATGTTAATTATATAAAATTCTTACTCTATTGTCCAAAAGTATGTTTTTTTCTAGTATAGCCCCATCTACTTGTACACATATTGTGTATTACTGGTGTCAAACTAGAAGAGAATTGAAATTTTAACAGAGACCATAAGACATTTAATCTCTGGCTCTTAAAGAAAAAGCTTATCTACCTTTGGTCTAGGATCTTGAATTCCCTTTATAATCTTACAAAGCTTTTTAAGAACATTGAAGAGGTCTGCTTCACTAATCACAATCTTTTCCAAGCTAACTAGCCTTTCTTCAGCCATTCCTGATCATAGGTACACTATGGAATGTCTGTAAATATGTTTTTATGATTCCATGTAAGATTTGGGCACACCAAAATGAAACGAGTACTTGGCAGCTGCTCTTCTCTGTTGACAACCTGATTGAACTCAGAAATGTCAGGGTTGGAATGAGTGCCTCTTTCTTGCTGGCCAGCCTGGTTCTCCAATCCTTTAGAGTCATTGTAAGTTGCCACTGATCCAAAAGTGAAGTGTGCCACTTCTCAATGTTCATCATAACTTCATTTGCCTCTGACTCTACACTCAGTCTAACATAGCCATAGAATCTCACTTAGCCTTGGAGCCTATGAAAACTGAGTGTAGACCAGAAAAACCTACCTTATCCCTGAAATGATAGCATAGCCCTGAAGAACCCATTCTAGCACTGAATGGCTAACTCTAACCCCAAAGAGCCAAGCACAGCCCAAATAGCTAAATCTTGCTTTCAGAGTATACTAGCAAGGCTAAGAGCCCAAGCAACCTGGGTCAAGAGACTGTCTCTCTGAGTTTGAGTGAACACTAGGACACTGGTAGTGTGAGACATGGGCCTCACTCTTGGAGAGTTCCAAGTATTCCTTGCTGCATAATATATGTCAAATACATGCGAGTCACAGTGTAGTGTCAACGAATAAATTTTTACTTGAAAACAGCATCACCTGTTGGCTGACATATTGTCTATGACAGTTGTGAAAGTGGGGGAGGGACTTGGAGTTTCAACAGAGACCACAAGCCATTTCATCTCCAGCAATAACAGGAAAAGCTTGGTGACTTCTCATCTAGGACCTTAGATTCCCTATGTAATCCAGTATAGACCCTTAAGAACTTTGGAGAGATCTGTTTCATTAGAGACCCTACTTTTATGCTTTTTATTCATTTTTTATTCATTCATGGTCATAGGAATGCTATGAAACATCTGTAAATACGTTTTTATAATTCTGTGTAAATTTGGGTTGCACTGAAATGAAAGCAGTTCATGGAAACTGATGCTCTCTATACTGGGCCATGATGAAAGTCAAAAGTTGGGGTGAATAGGGTTGGAATTAATGTATTTTCCATACAGGACAGTCTGGGAAACAGACCCCTTAGATTCATTGTAATTTGCCACTGCCAACACAAGAACAAAACATGTGACCTGTCCATGTGCAGTGTGACATCATCAAAGACTGATGCTAGTCTCAATGTCTGGTTTAGCCTCGGTGTCAGTCCAACCTCAGAGCCTGCCTTTAAAGCCTTAGAGAGCAAAGCCTAGTCACAAAAATCCAAGACTAGCCCTGAAGAGCTGAACCTAGCCTCCCAAAGGCTAGTGTCTATCCGAAAATGTTAAGTCTCTCTTTCAGGACCCCACTACACTAGAAACCTAGGTCCAGGGTATATCTCTTAGAATTTTAGGGAGGTAGAGGGCTCCAGAAACCTGGACTTGGGCAATTCTCTCATAAAGTATGAGGTATGCCTTGTTGCCTTATAAATCTCACTTATATAAAATGCCCACTCTAGTGTCCAAAAATAAAGTTTATTTAAATAGAGCAACAGCTCTTTGTTTACGCATTCTGTATGACTGCTGTCCAACTGTGAGGAGAGAATTGGATATTCAACAGAGACCATAAGACATTGAATCTCTGCCTGTCACAGAAAAAACTTGCCTACCTCTGATGTAGGAACTTTAATTTTTGCATATTTGTTTAAGACCTTTGAGGAGTATTTTTCACTAAGGACAATCTTTTAGGCTCATACTAATCTCCCACTGCCAATGTACAGGTCCATTATGGGACTCAGAAGAAATGTGGGATTTGGAATGACTGTGTGTTCCCTGTAGACCAGTCTGGTCCTCAGACCCTTCAGACTCATTGTAATTTGCCACTGCCAAAACAAGAACAATGTGTAAGACTAGGAAATGTGCACTGTGACAATGTTAAGACAGATGCTAATTTGAGAGAGCAACCTGTCCTGGTACTCTACCTTGGCTTTGAAGTCTAGCCTAGACTCATATTTTGAGTGGAACCTGTAACCCTTGGAGGCCTGAACATAGCTTTGAAGACCTGAGCCTAGCCAAGAGACCTGTGCCTCTCTCTCAGGAGTCAGAGCAAGGTAAGGGGTAACACTAAAGGCAAACTCCATAGGGATTTTGGCTTTCAAGAAAATTGTATAGAGGCAAGTGTCGCAGGCTCTGGCTGATGTCCATGTAGGCATAGCTAGTGGGTTTAGTCTCTTCTTGATCCCAAAGCAGTCTTAGCTATGAAGGGCATACTTTCAGTACAAAGAGCTGTTATCACTTCTCAAAATAAACTTAGATTTGTGCCAAAGCTTTATGTTGGGTCTGAAGACAAAATACTTGACCACAGGGCACTAACATTCCATGGGACCTGAGCTGTGCATTAAGGCCTGGGTGTGATGTCATCACCAGAGCCATTAACTGGGAGACTAATCAATTTAATGTCATACATATATAATAAAACCTTGGAGGACAATGGCAGTAATATAAAAGGTGGCCCTATTTCAGTTAGTCTCTACTGCTATGCAATGGATCTGTCATTCATAGGATAGAGGAATAATAGTTGTGTCTTTGGTTGCTGATGACTCTGAATGATATAAAAGACCAATCAGAAATAGACAACTGCAGCAGTACAGACAATTTCTGAACATTTGTAAGGGAAAATGGGTAACAAAACCATTACAATGGGGAGAGATTAGGCCTGATTACCTCATCATTTACTTTAATTGGATGACAAATAACTAGATACTCAAGTAGATACTAACTCATGGCTCCTACTCATATTTTTCAACAATCATCAGACTCATAAAAGAAGTATGATTAGAAGATCCTTCACAATTTAAGCAGAAGTTTGTTGGACATGTCTCACTCAGTGGGGAAAAATATACAAAGATATTTATGTATCATAGATGGCTCATCACAGTGAAAACTCAATGTGGACATTTTCATAAATCAAGAGAATAAAGTGGCACATTCTATATTTTCCCTCATCTATGTAATGTTAAACCAACAAGGAAGCAAACAAACTAATTAACAAAGTGAACAAATTGCCTCAATGCAGACAAAATCATGATGGTAATAAAAAACCAAAAACATGAGGGGTTTAAGGAGAGAAAAAGGGGTCAAATACAAGAGGTCAGAGGAGGTTATTCCTTTGGTGGGGGTACATAAAGAGTATGCTCTCTTATACTATAAAGTTGTACAAATGAAATTTATATAATGCTATTAACCATGTTACCATCAACATTTAATAAAATAATTTTAGAAGGAAACTTTGTTAGTCCACACTTGTTCAAGAGAAGTGACATTTTGTTTTTGCTTTTGTAGAATATGAACATATTTTTGTTTAGTTACAGTTTGTTCTAGTAAGGATTAGGATAATCATCTTTTGAGACTGTCAATAAAAGGTGTTGTATGGCATCACACAGTGAAGCATTGTGTCCATGAAAATAAAAGTAAGTCAATGTTTAATTTTAACAAAGCCAACTGATGCTTCCAGACTTCCACCAAGCAAGATAATTTCTAGATACTGGGCCGCAGCAACACTAGTTGGAGAGGTGAGGACATCTGTTGAAATCCAATGGGTTTCCTGGTTTCCATGTTTGTGATAATGGCATAGAGGTTCTGGAAAATATCTGAGTGGTACCCAGCAGCTGAAATGGGTTTATTAACAAGCATCACTTCATGTGACCTACTTAATTCATATGCAATAGTATATGTTCAGCTTGTAACATGACTGAGGCCATGAGTTGTTTATTTTCTCAATGGTTCCATTCAAGATGTTAGACAAATTTTAAGGTTTACTGTAGAGATATAACCAATATTGGAGAAAATGAAAAAATTTCAGCATTTGTGACACACTGGAACAATTTGCAAGTGTCAATACAAAGGGTTATAATGGCAAGTGCCCTTTTCTTTGCCTGTTGCAACTTTGAGTGGACTCCAGGACCCTAAGGTGTTAATCAAACTCTGACGCTTGTGAAAGTGTGCTACACTATGTAAGTTCTACATTACTTCTGTACTTTGAGCAGAAAAATATGAAATATGTGTGAACATAATGGTGAAAAAGAAGGTTCAAAAACAGGAATTAGTATGAGACAGAATTTATCAATTTAGGCCCACCAAGAATAGATTTTACACTTCATGGGTCATTTTAACAGGCTCTAAAAGTTTACTGATATTGTTGGCTGAAAAATGCCTCTAATGATGGCCCAGTACGTGTGGCATGGGGATGCTTTCTGCATCTAGTTTTAATGTGGGAAAGGCTGTTCCAATGCATAAAATGTGCAATGTTGATGTGGATTGGTCATGCATACTCTTGGAGTGTCCACATAGCATATCTTTTACAATATTTTGAGAAATATATTTAAGTGTGGGAAGGGCATACTTGTGGAATTTTATCATGACACTTCTTTGAATGCCATATATTGGATTTCAGGCCTCTTAGTCATGAAATTTCTATGTCGTGAAACATATTGGATCCCCTAATGACTGGATCCAATGGGCTTTTCCAATCATCAAATAATGGTACATGGTATCACCCTAAGAGTCAGCCAATCCAAGGAGAATCTAATTAGTCTAACTGGCGCTGACCACAGAGATGGTAAAAAAAATATTGTGTTCCTAGACGGAAAATGACAATTCATTAACATTCATTGTCAATCTTTGAAGCATAAATATTCTAGGTGAAGAGAAAATCTATTCCACTGGAATCACAGAAAGCTTCCAACTGACCATCAACCAATCCCTGAAAAACATTTTATACACCTAAAATTCATAAATAATGAAAACACAAGAGCCATTTGAGAAGTGGCCCTTTATAGGCAACAAAAATTTTATAATGATAACCTTACACATGCGTTTTCCCAATGGAATTGTTGACGTTCCCTCCGCCCCCCCCCCCGCCCCCTGGGTAAATTCTTTATTTGGGAAAAGAGCAAACAAGAATGTAATTCAGTTGTAACATGTAATTGGTATCAGAAACCAAAGAGTACTGTGGCCCTCCACTATGACCAGGAGATGTTAAGGATTAGGCAACCTCAGGAGTTTTTAGCTAAGGTGCATTTCAAATGGGTCAAAATATTAGTGCACTTCTGTTGTGGTTTCCCTTGTCCTAGAAGGCATGATTCAAATAGCCATAGCACCAGAATGAGTCCCCACTCTGTATTAGTGAGGATTTTTGGCTGCAACTGTGTGAAAATCTAAACAGAAATCATTAGAACTGCCACCACCTACATAAGTTGTTAATAAAAGCTATATAGTCCATGCCTGGATGTAGATAAGAGTTTTGTGGCACCATCAAGGTATTGAAAGTTGCAGGAGTGATGGCTGGTTTGACCACATCTGCATGAAACTTTGATTTGGCTCTTGGAAAGGGGGAAGAAAGAGAAGGAGGAAGATAACAGAGAGAAAAAGAAGAAAGACAAGGAGTAGTAGAAAGAGAAGAAGGAGGAGGAAGAGAAGAATGAAAGTAAATAGGAAAAATGAGTTTGAACAGGAGTACAAAGTATAAAGAGTAGGTGAAGTAAAATGAAGAGTTGGTTGTGCGGTAGGAAAAGTAGAAAGAAAAAAAAATGGAGGAGTGGGAGAGAAGGAAATCGACATTAAAAAGAAGGGAAGAAAGAGGAGGAAAGATGACCTTGATTAAGAAAGAAGATAGTGTCAACAAGATGCTGACATAGGTAACCACAGTACCCTCATCCTCTTTCAATCACAGCAAAATTACAACCAAAATTCATAACAACCTTCATTCAGAACATTCTGAAATCTTGCTGAACAGAGGTCCTACGACTAGAAAACTGAAGAAGCACACTGATACCGGTAGGAGGGCCAGAGACACAGGGTGGAATCTAAGCTGAACCACACAGATGCAACAGTGGTCTCACACCAAGGTTCCATATTTTAAAACTAGGAGGAATATCTCAGAAGAGGTTTCCTGGAGGAGCAAGGGGTCCAGCCCTGCTTCGCGCAACTCAGCCTAGATTTCCAATGCAAAGGAAGAGACATCCCCACACCTTTGGGATGTAAAACCAGCTGGGATTGGGGATGAGTGACTTAGAGGCTGCAGGAGTCCCAGGAAGTTCCTTCTAAGGAGCAAGCTCATGGATTTTTACTCAGAGGCACTGCCTCTGAGCTCCACCATTGGGCACCATCAGCTTGAAAGAAACTTGGGACTTTCAGGGATGAGCTAACTTTCTGGAATCAAAATGAAAGCTGTATGGGCAACTTTCTCGCAGATGGAAGAGCTGGTAGAGGCCATTGTTGCTTTGAAAAGCCCTCCAAGACAGAGCCATCAGGCAGATGTCTTCTCTGAATCTCTATCAACCTGACCCACAATTTTCACCTCACCCTGGTCTTTCCTGAAGATCCCACCCCTCTGTACTTTCAAACTCACCCTAGCCATTTCCAGTGGATTTTCTATGCAAGTGATTCTCTCTTGCCTCATACTTAGGACTTTCCTAAAATCTTTCAAAGAAGCAGAAGCTGGTCTTAGGGTGGCCCATACCTCTCAATATGTGGTCCCAGGCACAGCACAGGTGGCAGCCTGCATTGGTTCTTAGCTTGACCTCTTCTGGACACCTCCAAGCTCAGTATAAGTAGAAGCCATCTATGGATTGCTGTGTAGGTCCTGCACAGTAGCCCTGGGCAGGACACAGGCAGATGCTGACTTTGCACCTCCTGGGAGGACCCAGGCACAGTGCACCCAGTGGTCAGATTCAACCACAAAGGATTACAACCCTACCACTTCCATGAGTGGAACACTCAGTGAATAGCAAAGCTCCACTGAAGTAAATACTCCATAGGGTAGTCTCCAGAACAGCATCTCTTCAGCTGTAGTTGCAGCTGGTCCTCACAGCTGATTGTCTTGGAAGTCAATTCCTCCCAGTGACACCAACAGCAATCAAGGTTCCACTGCTACAGGACAGTGCACATATCCCACAGAGTGAATCACCTAGAATGCACAACTCAGCTGACTGGGGAGACTGAGTCACTGTGCTGTACCAGAGACATGCTACATAAAGCCCCTCAGGCAATTCCAGGAGACATGACAGCTCTACTTAATACACAGAAACAAACAACAGGAAGCAGCCAAAATATGGAGTCAAAGAACATGTCACAAATTAAACAGGAGAAATGTCCAAAGAAAGAAACTAAATGAAATGAAACCAAGCAAGCTACTAGATACAGAGTTGAAAACAATGGTTGTAAGGATGCTCAAGGATATTAGCATGTCTATTAAGGGAATGAGTGAGAGCATCAATGACATAATAACCAGTCAGAAATGAAGGATACATAAACTGAAAGGAAGAATAATTTATGAGGAATCATAATTTGTAGAGGATTCTGAAAATCAAATCAGTAACTTGAAATATAAGGAGGCAAAAGCAATCAAATGGGCAAAAAGAAAAAAGAATCCAAAAGTATAAAGATAGTGTAAGGAGTCTCTGGGACAACTTCAAAGGGCCCAACATTCGCATTATGGGGATGCGAGAAAGAGAAGTAACAGAGCAAGAAATTGAAAACCTATTTCAAAAAATAATGACAGAAAACTTTCCCTACCTGGAAAAAGAAATAGACTTACAAGTCCAGAAAGCACAGAAAGTCCCAAAAAAGAGAATACCAAAGAAGGCCAATATCAAGACATATCACAAATAAAATGCCAGAGGTTAAAGACAAAGAGAATCTTAAAAACAGCAAGAGAAAAGACAGTGATTACCTACAAAAGAACATCCATAGGACTGCCAGCTGATTTCTCAACAGGCACTTCGTAGGCCAGAAGTGAGTGCCAAGAAATATTCAAAGTGATGGAAAGCAAGAACCTACAACCAAGATTACTCCACCCAATAATGCTCTCATTTAGAACTGAAGGTCAGATAAAGATCTTCACAGATAAGAAAAAGCTAAAGGAGTTCATCACCACCAAAGCAGTACTTCATAAAATGTTGGAGGCTCTTCTTTTACAAGAAGCTAATGAACAAAAGAGACTGACAAACAAAATAAACACAGAGATGTTAAATCATGCAAGACTGTCATATCGCGAGGGAAGGGGGTGGGAGGTTGGAAGAGATTAACCAAATAAGTCACATGAATATATTCCTAACCCATGGACCCAGAAAATAATGGAGTAATGGCCTGGGGAGGGGGTTGGTGCAGGTTGAAGAGGCTCACTTTTGGAAAAATAGGATATCTGTGATAACTTCAACAATACAAATAAATTTTAAAAAGAGAGCTAGGAGTAGGAGGAAGCTTAGTATCAGGAGGAGGAGCAGAAGAAGCAGTAACAGATGGAGGAGGAAGGGGGAAGGAAATTTAGATGGAGAAGAAATAAATTTGGAGAATAGCTGTTACTTCAAAGTTTAGTTATAGGTGGCACCTGTTGTTGCTGAGCCAATGTCATTAATTGGGTTGTCTCAATTCAATGTACACATCACATTGTACATATATGTACTTGGTATTCTGCCAATTATCCTCTTATATGTAACCAAAGTTCAATCAAAGTTGCCTTCTCTCACCCAGCAAGGAAGCTTATACCATTGGGGTGTATCACTGAAATAGCCATAGACTAGGAATGAATTCCCACTCTCTATCACTCAGACATACCTCTACAGCCTTATGTCTTTTACAAGGACTGTGACTGCCTTTTTCATTCCACATGATATCCTACCTGATGTTCCATTACAAGAATGACATTATGCTGACTCGACCAAGTGATTGAAAACAGTACGACTCTAGACTTGATGCACTTTTAGAAGCAAATGTTCCAGAGAAAATTGGACAAAAGTGAAGAATTATTCTCAAAAATTTAAATATTTATAGTCTAGTAGTATTGAGTAGGCACTATATTCAAGGTAAACGACAATTTACCTTTATTCAAGGTAAATTATCCAAGGTAAACAACAATTTGGGGCATCTAGCCTAACGAACAACAAAAGTGGAGGCACAGCAGCCACTGGGCCTCAAGACAGTAGCGACGTCTTATTTCTTACCAGAGAATGTGACTCCAGAATGTTATAGGAGTGTCCTAAAATTTTGATTTTTTTAAGTATGACCATAACAAAGAGAGACCACTGATTTTTTTAAGGCTGCAGGACAAGCTGCTCTATGTCATGGGCCATATATTACTGCAGATGTGATGATCTACATGTTTCCTTGGAAGAGAGATTGTGTTTGCTGCCTTAGGAAGACCTGGAGATGTATCCCAATATAGATGCTTGAGCTTTTCATCCATGTTATTCATATCAGCAAGCAAATATTGTGTGTGTGTGTGTGTGTGTGTGTGTGTGTGTGTGTGTGTGTGTGTGTAACATGTCTTGAAACTCTTTGAGACAAATTAGGCAAAAGAAAAAAAAATCCAAAAAATGTAGCCAAGTGCTCAGACCATTACGCAATCTAAAAAAGCAACTCCACCCAGAATACAAGCACAAAATTATTTCTCCTGTTTTCTCACTATCGTGTTCTGAGTAAGTGGAAGGATAACAAAAATAAGGGGTAAAACCCCTCCACAATGTTCCTACTTCCTGAGTCATTGACAAGCAACAGGAACTAGACCAGATGCTGGAAAACATGATCATTATGGTTCTCTGTATTGTACTGAGATGGGCAAGCAGTGACCACAGATGCCAAGCTCCATAATAATCCTGTCTGTCCACAGATCTGTGGTGAGACACTGTCTTCAGGATTGGATTAAGGTCCATCAGCACAGCACAGGTGGGTTGCATCCCATCTAAAGCCCAAGGTAACCCTAGTTAGTAGGGTAAAATAGTCAATGGAAATGGCTGCCATAACCTTTCAAAATGAAATGTGATTTGTCTCCTGGGTTTCAAAAATTAAATGTCAAACCATGGTCCACTGAGTAATATGCAACCAGAGTTGTCCATTATGTCATGGATCTGTTGTCACCCATAAAGTGATCAATTTTTTCATGCACAGGAAGACTACAGCATCAATTTATAGTGGTACATACATGAGTGGACCAGTTGCCCTTGGTCCCTACAGATCGACAATGGACATAGTGAAATAAAGTGAATGTATTTTGATAACATAGTTTTTCAGCAAGAAAGGTGAATCATTTGTTAAGGATGGGCTGTATGAAGCTTGATTTAGGTTATTAACCATCAGAAAGTTAACGTGAAATATTGTCTATTAATAAAAAAAAAATCAATCATTAAAGGGTTAAAAAACAAGGTCTTATCCATGGTCCACTCAAGACAAAATTTAAATATTGGGGTAAAGCAATCCTGGATGAAAGATTGTGGACCACTGTACCCATCCTCTGGGTATCATGGCTTCTAAATTTCATATATTGCTGATGATGTAGACATTCTGAAAAAAATCTAAATTGTCCACTACAGCAAACATAGAGTTTTAAAAGTTTATATCCAAGACTTCATATTAACCTTGAAAGGCTTGAGAATATAGCAATACATTTTTCTCAAATTTTCAAAGCAAGATGTGAGAAAATTGGAAAAATTCATGATAGAGTTGCAAATTATATTGAAGTATACTAGAATAATTCAAGATTTGTCAAATACTGGAAAAATGTATTAGAGGGAACCCACAAAGCTAACAATGGGAGTCATCTTTCCTGTGGAATTTTCCACCTTTACTTGACTCATAGTCCAGCAAGACCATAAATGTGAAGGAGGTAGTGTGATAATTAAGTAGATTAACTACTCTTTGGAGAACTATGTGAGACCTGTAATTTTCAAAGTCATAAAAATATGGAATATGTATGGAAATTAATAATGGTTGGGGACAATGTTCAAATAAACATACATTTGGAAGATAGGGCATTTATTAACTTGGGACCCACTAGATGGATGTTGTGCATTTATGTCTGCAGCTTGAATTTTATAGAAGAGGCATTAAAATATTATTGGGGTGACTGTCTGAAAAAAATCCCTCATAGGTGGACCAAAAAATATGTCATGGAAATTCCAACAAACTCTTGTTTTAATGTAGAAGATGCAGTTCAAAGTCTTAGGAAGGTGAAAATGTTTAAGTGGATTATTCATATGAGTATTGTTTTGAATTCTGTGACTGTACACACGACATAAGTTTAACCAATATTTTTAGAAATATATTGAAGAAGGGAAAGAGTTGATTTGAAGAACTCTTATAGGAAGGCCAGTCATTGATCACTTAAGTCTCTCCATTGGATAACCTAAATGTTATAGGAGACATTGCATCCCATAGTGGCAGGGGCCAATGTGCATTGTGCAACCACCAAAGTCATAGTAGTGTTGATTACCCTAAAAGACTGCAAGTCAAAGGATCCTCAAAGAGGCTGACTAACACTTACCAACCATGTTGGCTCAATTATCATGACATTTCTAAAACTGAAGACAGCAGGAACAGTTAATTTTTCCTCCATATACTGAAGCAGAAATGTTAGAGGTGAAGTGAACAATGGTTTCACTGGAATCATAAAAACAGCCAATGAGCCAATTAACCATATTCAGGACATGAGTCAGTTTACACACCCAAAATTCTAAAAAAAAAATAAATAAAATAAACCAAAACAAAAAACACCAAAAAAACAAACAAGACTACACCTTCAAGAAAAAAAAACTCCAGACAACCAAAATATATACTATCAAGCTTATTTTATAATTATTCCCAAGGGACTGAAAAACCTTTTACATGGTTTAACGTGATTACCACTGTCTATTTGGATGAAAGCAGACAGACAGACAATTCATGGACTACAGGAAATTGGTTCTGAACTAAAAGTGTTTTAATAAACCACAATATGACTGTGGCCCTCCAATAAGACAAGGAGCTTTTGAGCATAAGCTGACCAATGAGTTTTAGCTTATGTCCAGTTTAGAATAGGTAATAATTTGGTTAGACACCTCCTTTTGTGGCCTCTGTTTAGAACTCATAACTAAAATAGCCACAACAGTGGAATAAAAACACACAATGTATTATTAGGGAATGAGGGCTACTTGGGTGGGAAAGTGTAACCATAAGGCATTAGAACTCCCTGTATCTAAATAAGTTTTAAATCAAAAGTTACACTTCAAACCAGAGGGAGTATTAGAGATTTTTGCCTCTATTAGGGATCTGGAAGATGCAGGAGTGATTTGACTATATCAACGTTAGTCTTTCAATTTGGCTTGTATAAAAGGAGGATAAGGAGAATAATGGGGAGGAGAAAGAGGGGAGAGGAAAAAGAGGAGTAGGAGGAACAGAAGGAGAAAGAGAAGAAGGAAAAAATAAGGAGTAGAAAAATGAAGAGGATCGGGGGTAAATGGGGATGAGAAAGGAGAAGAAGACAAAACAACTTAGTAAATGGCAGTTGTTTCACCCATATTTTAACTTCAGGTGGCCCTGGCTTCTGCTGCTGAACCAATTCAGTTATGTGTGAGAAACTTGAGTGAATAAATTGGACTGTACCAATACAGACCCACATTTCAGGCCAATGGTTCTTCATTATGTTTCCATAGTTCAATCAAAGTTGTCTTCTCTCAGCTGGCATGGCCAGCATATACATTGATTATCTTGCTTCTGGAGTGTATTACCTCTACAGCCATGTGTCCTTGAGAAGCCTTGACTGCCATTTCCATCCAGAAGATATCTTTCCCACTGCTCCATTACAGGAATGACATTATATAAATTGAACCTAGTTAGTGGGAACAGTATTTCTCTAAACTGCATACCTTTTTTTGAGTTAGAATTTGAAGACTAAATCCAAATAAAGTTCAGAATTCTCACTCAGTAAGATGTTTTGGTTCCAGTGACATTTATCAGGACAGGTAATTTTTTTGAAGTAAACAGTAGTTTGTGGCATCAGGCTCTGCCTGGGACAAAGATGGAGGCACAGCTCTAGAGGAACTGTGGTTTTTAGAGGCAGAATTAAACTTATTGGAACATATGGCTCTGGAAAATTTATGGAGTGGTCAGAAAAATCTCCACATTTTAAACTGGACCCAGAAAAAGCATGGCACTAATTTGGGCTCAGACTGCTGTACTACTTGCTTTGTAACCTAAGCTATATCCTGAAGCAGACTTCATTGTCCTACAGTTTTCTCTGGCACATATAGATTTTCTTTGAAGCCTAAGAAAAACTTGGTGTTGAATGACATTGTGGATGCTAAGGATTCTCAATCAAGATATTTATGTTATTTTTAAATAACTACTGTTTTGTTGAGCAATAACTTCTGGTCTTTTTAAAAGTCAAATTTGACAAATAGAGTTCTTCCATAAAAATACAGCCATATGGTTGAAAAACACTCAACATAAAAATCTCCTTAACGCTGTACACAGGAATTTAAGTGTTCCCCTCCTCTTTCACTTCAGTGCCCAGTCTGAGAAAGTATATGAGAACCAGAACACAGGGTCAATCTCCTCCATGATAGTCCTACCTCTTGAGTCAAAGATAAACAGCAGGAACTGGATCCAGAACCTGGCCTACCTGACCATTATGGTTCATTGTGTTGTTGAGAGTAAAAATAAATAACCACAGAGGCCAAGTTCCCTAGGGATCTGGCTTCTCCAGGAACATGTGTGGAGCAAGGGATCCATTATCTGGCTGAAGGTCATCCACACATCACAGATGGCTTTAGTCCCCTTTAAGCCCAAAGCAGTCCAAGGGAAAAGGGGCAACATTCAGGGTAAGTGTCTTCCATCACCCATCAAAATTGCCTGAGTGTTGTCCAAAAGGATTTCCTTGTTTTCAAAGAACGAATGCTTATGCCACTGGCCATGAAGTTACTAGGCAACATGAGCTGTCAATTATGACAGCAGTGTGATTTGATGCAGCAGTGATTTGACTATATCATGAAAAACTGCATGCACAGAAAAACTATAACATCAATTTAAAGTGGAGCACTACATGATCAATCCTGAAAGGTCCCTTGAGGCACAAAGAATTATCTATGTAATGGCTTAATGTCCCTCAGTCACCAGTGCTATGCAATGTATCCTTGTTGGATCACCATATGTACTCATTATAAACTAATGATGACATGTTGACTAAGGAAGGAATGATTTGTCTTGGCTTACAGATACTTTAGCAAGATAAGAATGAGCTCCCAGAGATTGGGCAATTTAAACATGACAGTATTCTGTAAATATTTGTGAAGAAAAGTGGGTAAAGAAACCATGACAACAGTTAGAATTTGGGAGAGTTCAACTAACCACTCACTTTGGTTGGATTACAAATGATTATATATGCACATATATGATGGCTTATGGTGCTGGCCAACATTTTCCATTAATAGAGAAATACATAAAAGAAACATGATTGGAAAATTTTTCACCATAAAATTTGAGGAAAAGTTTGTTGATCTCTTTCAATGGGCAAAACATGTAGATATATTTGTGTGTCTTATGATGCTTATCACTATGTAGCCTCAAAGTGGGATATTTCAATAAATAAGATCATATTTTGACACATTTAATGTTTTCTTTCATTTGTGCAATACAGAAGCTAAAAACAAAATAAGAGAAAAAAAATCTCCTAATATATACTTGTGTTTGCTAGAGTGGTAAAAGCAAGAGTGAAGATAAGGAGGGCATATGGAGTCAAAAACAAGATTACAGGACTTAGAGTGGTAAGCACAAAGTGAAATATGCTATGTTGTATTATAGTTGCACAAGTGGCATTTATAACATGTTACTAAGAAAGTTATACCCCAACAAATAATAAAATAATTTTATAAATAAACTTTCTCACTGGCCATCATATTTCAGAAAAGAAGAGACATTTTTATGTATTCAAATAATAGGAAAATTTTTGTTTACTTTCCTCTTGTTCACTAAGAATCAGGTGAATCATCTTTTGAGACTGGACAGTAGAGGAAGGAAATAATTTTCTTGGCTTAAAGATATTTAGCAAGATATGGATAAACACAGAGATCAGACAACTGAAGCATGATAGTACTCTTTAAATATTTGTGAAGGGAAGTGGTTAAGGAAATCATGACAATGGGTAGGTTTTGGAGCAGTTCAACAAATCACTCACTTTGGTTGGTGTGTTGTATTTAACATTAGCCATCTAATAGTTAATAAAGAATGTTGTATATGAAAAGAAAAAAAATCATTAAGAATTAAAAATAAATTCTGATTCCAGACACCAGTCAAACAATACAATTTCTAAATATTTGGGAACAGCATCATTAGATGGAAGAGTGATGACCACTCTGGGAAACCAATGTGTTTTTTGTCTGTTTACTTGTTTGTTTCTAGTTTTAATCTCTATGTTAATAATATAGACCTTGTGAAAAAATTTGAGTGAACACAAACAGTAGACATGGATTATTTACTTGATTGATATCCAAGAATTCACATACAACATGAAGATCTTCATGACACGTGTACATTTTTGTCTCAATGGTTCCAAGCCAGATATGAGAAAATTGGGAAAGGTTCATGGTAGAGAAATGGCAATCCTGATCATTATAGCTCACTGATTTGGAGAGAGCTGGACAATAAGTTGCCTAAGGGGCCAAGTTTATAGGGATCTCAGTACCACAGAGACCAATGGTGAGGCAAGGTTTCTAGTCTCTGGCTGACATACATTTGGGTTCACAGATGGCTTCTGTCCACTCTTGGGCTCAAAGTAGTCCCCAAAAGGTAGGGCAACCATTCAGGGATGTGATCACCCTGAGAATGGACTCATATTTGTCACAAGATGTTTATTTGGTTTCAAAGAGGCAATCCTTACTCATAAGCCAACAAGTTACCATGTAACCTGAATTGTCCATTATGAACGGAATGTGATGTAATGCATGGAGTCATAGAAGACATGCACCAGAAGACTATTACATCAATTGAGCCCTGGATGGTGTGCCTCACTGTTTTGTGTATTTATCAATGGACCTAGGGTTGTATCACCTCTACAGATTTTGCCTTTTACAGAGTCCATGACTGACATATTCATTCACAGAAATTCCTTTCTGAAGTGCCATCATAAGGATGAAGTTATGTTGACTAACTTTAGTGAGTTGTAACAGTACTACTCTCAAATTGATATACTTTTATAGTCAAAAGTTGAGATTTAAATTTGATTAAAATTTAGAAATATTCTGATAAAATGAACTATTTTGGGGCAAAATGATATTGACCAGGAGGGGTACCCTTTATAAAACAAAAAATATTGGGATCTCACCTGACCTACAAAGAGTTTTATACACCTCGCTATTTTGCCCCAGTGGTTGAGCATCAACATATAATCCAGGAGATCATGGTTTGATTCCTGTTCAGGACAAAACTCTGGCTGTGGGCTTGATCTCCAGGGAGGTGCATGCAGGAGGAAGCAAATCAAAGACTCTCTCATCATTGATGTTTCTATTTCTCTCTGTCCCTCTCAATCTGTCTCTCTGAAATCATTAAGGATATATTTTTTAAAAGATGTGCATCTTGATTTTAGCAGCAACATAAACTTCAGTGGGCCATGTCCTTAGAGCAAATTTATGGAGTGATGTGAAAATATTGTCTTTACAAGTTTCACCCTGACAACAAAGGCACTGTGAAATGTTCAGTCTGATGTACAAGATTCTCTGGGACATGGATGATATATTGTAGCAGACTTGATATTCCTAGTAGTTTCACTGCCAGATAGAGATTTTGTTTGAGGCGTTAGAAAAACCTGGAGGCAGATCACAGTAAAGACGCTTAGAATTTTGAACAAATGTCTTTATATCATTTACAAATAACTATCATTCTTTTGAGAAAAAACACTTGACCTTCATTAGAGTTACATTTGGCAACTATAGTATTTTCATAATAATGTAACCACAGGCTAATCACTGCAAATTAACTGACGACAGGGCTCACTTCAGATAGAATCATCAAGAGAAAAAAAAATGATTTATTTCTTGACCCACCACAAGCTGAATATGGAGTTTTAAATATCAGTTGAGGAGGCCGTCTCAAGTGGTGATAAATAGAATATCCATGTCTTCTGTTGCAGACACTCAGAAAATCATCAGAAAGCCTATGTCACCAGCACAGACATGGAAACTAGAACTCAGGAAACCAACTGCTTTTCCACAGCTGTTCTGACTCATCCAACTATTGATACTGGAAGCCACTATTAAGAAATTGACTAGTAAGCTGGGAGTCTGAAATTAAAACTTGGATTTGTAACTCTTAACCATTAATATATACTTTTTATTTTTATAGGCGCTAGTCTTCACTAACTTTCTGATGGCTAACACCATACAGCACACCTTCTACTGCCTAGTCTCAACAAATGATCCACCTGTCTTATTGAACAAATACTAGGTGAAACAAAATATGCCAATAGTATTCAAAAACAGAAAAAAGTACCTTCTTTCACTGAATAAGGGTGGAAATAACAGACTTTCCTTTCAAAATTATTTTATTTTATTTGGTGGTTAACATGATTTAATGATATTATATGCATTTTACTTGCATAACATTAAAGCAGAACATAACATAATTCATTATATACTCAACATGAAAAGCATAGTTTCCTCTCTCTTGTTGTAATTGACACATTTTAGCCTTTTAATTTGCCTTTTCTTCTGGTAACCACAATGATTTTGTCATTTATGATTTTTTTAAATTTGTTTTGTTTGTGGTTTTACATCCCACTGATGAAAAAATACAGAATGTGCCCTTTATGCTCTTGAATAATGAAACCTTCCACTTTGAGGCTTCACTCTTACGATCCTTATATGAGAAACACATATATTTGTATAATTTTTCCCATCGACTCAGAAATGTCCAATGAAGTTTTGTCCAGATGTCATTTCAAGACTTTTCCAATCATGTATCTTTCATGTCCCTGATTATGGTTGAAATATCATGGTCAGACCCATGAGTCTGTATCTACTTGCATATCTGGTCAGTTTTCCTCCAAGCAAAGTGATTGATAAGGTGAAGTGTCCCAGTCTCTGTACCTTGTGATATTTTCATTACTCACTGCCCTTCACAAATGTTCAGAAATGGTCTGTCTTACAGCAGCTATTCACTTTCTTTTTGGCCATCAATATCATGCAAATCCATGGAAATACCAGGTGATGATTTTACTGCCTCTGCCAACAGGTCATACGGAGTATTCTATTAGTCAACAGACCTAGGTTAAAAGAGGAATTCATTGTATACCAGCAGGGACCTAGGACAATTGGGTTAACTCTTATATAACTTCATTATTCCTCCCTTATTTGACCAAATGTGTATCACTTCAAATTGATGTAGTGTTGCTTTGCATAGTCTCTTTATGACTCCATAGGTGGCATCACACCCAGGTCATACTGTGCATGTTTCATGGTAACTTGTGGCCCATGACAAAGTATTTCTTCTTAGAAACCAAGATTACTCTTTGGTACAAATCACTGGCCACCTTTAGGGTGATGACTGCCACTTGCCCTGAAAGTTTAGCCCTCCTAGCTAGGACTGCATTTGTCTAAAAACTGACTGAAGCTACCAGTAGTGTCCAGATGGAACAATAGCCAAAGACTGGAACTCTTGCCTCCACATAGTTATATGAGGAACCAGGGTTCCGATGGAGCTTGTTATCTAGAGTTACTTTTTGATTCACCCAAACTCTCAAAGAGAAGTATTTGCCTCTTTGAGAGTAGGCTCATCTCTCTGAGGCTCCAAGTCTTCCCTCTGAGGCTCTGAGGCTAGGCTATACCCTAAGGCTAGACTAAAAGTCAGGCTAGCATTATCTCTAAAGATATAACACTGCACACTTCTTTGTTGTTGCAGCTGCAACTTACAATGAGTCTAAAGATTCTGAGCACAAGATTGGCCTATGGGACAAAACACTCATTTCAACCCTTCCTCCCTCCATTTCTTCAAAGTTTCTTCATGGATCTGTTCAGAGTGTAGCAGCTGCTGTGAACTAGTTTCATTTGAGTGTGTACAAAATTTCCACATAACTATAAAAACATTTTACAGATTTTCCATAATACTCCTCTGATCAGTAATGGTTAATGAATGTTTAATTAGCATGGATAAGATTGCCTTTAGTGAAACAGACATCTCTAAAGCTCTTAAACAGCAATTGAAAGATTATAAAGTGTATGGAATATCCTAGGTCAGAGGCCATAAATATTTTTCTGTAATAGCGAGAGATTATAAGGCCTATTGTATCTGTAGAATCTTCAAGCCTGTTCTCATAGTTTGACAAGAGTCAGTGGCAATATTTAAGTATATGATGTGACTTAAAGTAAATTTTGGGGGGAACACTAGAGTGTGAATGTCATATAAATGACATGTGTCCCTCAGGCTCTCTGAGAGAAAGTTCCAAGGCCCTAGCTGCAGGCATCATGACCGTTGCCCACATACTCCAAGAGAGACACTGCTATTTACCTTGCTACTCTCAGCTCTTTGAGCCTAGGGTGAGAATTTCTGGGCTAAGCTCTTCTCTCCAAGACTATGAGACTCATCTCACTGGCTCTAGACCTGGATAGACTCAGAGGCCAGTGTAGTGTTTAAGGCTATCATCAATATTTAATGATGCCACACTGCACATTGACAATTCACAATCTTGGTTCTTGTATTGGCAATGGCAACTTACAAAAGACTAATAATTCTGAACACCAGATTAACCTGCAGTGGACAAAAACTCACCAATACCGCCATTGTTTCGGAGTTCTCCCTGAATAGAGGGCAGCAGCTGCTGTGGAATGGTTTCATTTGAGTGTACACCAACCGTACACAGAAATACCCAAACATATTTACAGATGTTTCACAGTGTTCCTGCATTCAGGAATTACTAAAAAGTGGAAACTTAGCATGGAAAAAAAGTCATTAGTTAAACATATTGCTCCAAAGTTCTAAACAGCTATGCAAATATTTTAAAGGTAGTTTAAGATCCTTAAGAGCTCAGCAAACTTTTCCTATACCAGCGAGAGTAAATGACTCTTGGCCCCTGTTGAAACTGAAAATCTATCCTCATAGCTTGACAGCAGTCATAGAAAATATGTAAACAAATACGTGTGCCTGTATTTATAAACAAACAAACCCATTCATTTATTTGCACTGGAGAGTGAATTTCATATAATTGATGTTCTTCAAGTCATCCCTCATTTACTGAAAGAGACCTAGGCACCAGGATGACATGGCCCTTGGCCTCACTCTGATTTTCTGAGACAGAGGCCCAGTGCCCATGCTACCATTACTGTGGTCCTTGCTCAAACAATCAGAGAGACAGGTTCAGTTATTTGGGGCTAGTCTTAGGTATTTTATGCTAGGCTCAGCTCTTCATGTCTAGGCCTGGTTCTCCAAGCCTTGGAGACTTGACTAGAAAGCTTGAAGTCTAGGCTTACTACAAGGCTAAGGTAGAATTCAAGGCTAGCATCAGTATTTAATAATATCATGCTGCACAATGACAAGTCACAGCTTTATTCTTGTGGTGGTAGTTGAAACTTACAGTGAGTCTCAAGGGTTGAGCACCAGAATGAACTGCAGGGAATAGATACTTATTCCAATCCCTTGATTACTTCTGAGTTCTATCATGGACCTGAACAGAGAGAAGGTGTCATGTACTGGTTTCATTTGAGTATACACCAACAATACACAGAATTATTCAAACATATTTCACAATGTTGCATAGTGTTTCTAAACTCAAGAATGGCTAAAAATGTCCAATTAATATGGAACTAATGTCTTCTGTGAAGCATATCTCTTCAAAGTTGATAAGCAGCTATGTAAACATTGTAAAGTGAATTCAAGATCCTAGATAAGAGGGCAGCAAGTTTTTTCTGTAACAGCCAGAGAATAAATGGTTTATAGTGTCTGTCAAAACTCTAAGACACTCCTCATAGTTTTAAAGCAGTCATAGACAATATTTTAAAAATGGAGTGTCTCTATACAAAACAAACTATATTAGTGGGCACTAGAGTATGAATTTCTTATGATTGAGATGTATTAGGCTGCAAGGCTTTCCTTGGACTCTTGGAGAGAGTTATCCATGGCACAAGCTGCCAGGGTCCTGGACCTTAGTTTGGACTCTCAGAGAGACAGGCCCAAGTCCTATGTTGCTG
The DNA here is from genome assembly GCF_964146895.1 of Miniopterus schreibersii. Taxonomy (NCBI): domain Eukaryota; kingdom Metazoa; phylum Chordata; class Mammalia; order Chiroptera; family Miniopteridae; genus Miniopterus; species Miniopterus schreibersii. The sequence continues at coordinate 15,810,711 of NC_138120.1, read as the reverse complement.
GGGCCCAGGACTTTGCTTCTTCTTACCTTGAGAAAGGAGGGATGTTCAAGGCTAGTCTAGACTCTTCCAGGATAGGATAAACTCTTTGGCCTAGCCTTGCCTCTCTATGACTTTGAGGTTAACCTCAGAGCCTCACAACCTAGGCTATACTCTTATATTAGGCTAGACTACCATGCTAGCATCAGTCTATAATGATGCTATTCTGCACATTGACATCCCATAAGCATTTTCTTGTGGTGGCAGTGGTAAATTACAATGAGTAAAGTGTCTGAGCACCAGAATGAACTGCAGGGAACACTGATTCCAACCCTGTCATTCCTTTTGGGTTTCATCATGGGATTGGACAGGGAGTAGCAGCTTCTATGGACTTATTTTATTTGAGTGTACCTAAACTTCAAATAGAATTATAAAAACATATTTACAGATGTTCCTTACTGTTACTATCATCAGGAATGGCTATAAAATGGCAAATTAGCATGTAAAATTATCTTAACTAAAACAGACCCCTCCAAAGTTTTAAACGAACTATGCAAATATTTAAAAGGTAATTCCAGATCCTAGACCAGAGGTCAGCAAACATTTTCTGCCACAGCCAGAGAATAAGTGGTTTTTGGTCTTCCTGTCAAAATTCTACTTCTCTTCTCATAGTTTTCCATCAGTCATTGACAATTTTTAATCAAATAGCTGTGGCTGTATTCAAATAAACATTTATATGTGGACTCGAGGGTGTGAATTTAATATAATTGATGTATATGAGACTGCATGGCATTCCATGCCCTCTGTTAGAAAGAGGCCAATGGCCCATTATCCTGGTTCCCCAGATCTCACTAGAAATTTTGTCCTATAATATATTGACTAGCCATGTAGTGGGATATATGTCTTCACTTCCAGGAACCATGATTGATTAACCAACAATGAAGGTCAGTGCCAGTAACACTCATTAGGCTTGTCTTTCATTTTTTCTATTTGAAATAATTAGATGTACTTTGATTTTACTGATTGGATAAGGCCAATGTCTCCCATCATGTTTAGGTTTTATTATAGAGAGGACTCAGGTTCCAAGAGCTGGACTTCAGAGAAGGGTCATCACACAGTTCTTCAAATATGCTTTTTCCCCTCTTCAATATATTTCTCAATGTACTAGTGAAAGATACATCAAGTAGATACTCCCAGAGAGAGCAATAGAACTCACATAACCAATCTACTCCAGCATTTCCCTCTACCTAAGCTTTTGAACAACCTCTATAGTGAAAGTATAGAGAGTGAATATTTCCATATCAGATATTAGACCATCATTTAATGCATTTCTCAGCCAACCCTCCCTATCAACTTATATGACATTTTATAATAACCAAGCTGCACAGAGAAATGCAGAATATCTGTTGCTGGGTCATAATCCAAAAAGTGCCTGATACAAATTTGTGTTTATTTGAAGCTTGTCGCCAACAATTAATTATTTCTATACATATTTCATATTTTTATACTCAGGCAATTTACATAACTCATGTGGTTTTTCCAAACTATAGTACAATTCATCAACATCACACTTGTCCATCATCATTAATGTCCCATTAGGATTTGAGTCTCATCAAGTTGACAACTTCCACAGGAATAGTTACTGATGTTGTAATGCTTTTTTTCTCTTGCACATTTTTCAAGTATGTGACAGATCCTGACTTATTCTAGTTTCCTTCAATATCTGTTACAACTCCACTATTAACTTTTACAATTTCTTAGACATCTGTATTGGAACTATTCAGAAAAAGCATCTATTCATGTCAAGAATCACTTCAAGCTGAGTTCAGAATCTTGGATGTTTATCAATGAAACCATCTATATCTGATGTAGTGAATCACTCAGAAAATTTTCAGAACATCTCTGACATTCCCATAGACATGAAAACTGAAAATCAGAAAACCCATGGATTTTCAAAGTGATCATTATTTCTGTAATGTAATGCCATACCCAGTTATTAGAAATTGTCCTTAGATTATGGAATCAAAACTTGGTTTTTTAACAATATCAAACCTTCTAAGAGGAGTAAGCACAAACTCTTTCAATATACTCTTTTCGATCTTCAGTGTATTTCTAAATGTATTGTTGAAGTGTATGCAATTTGGACAGTCACAGAGTATGTAATAACTCACATGACCAATCCATGGAAACAATCTCCCCTCCCTAAGGTTTTGAACTGCTTCTTAAACATTAAAACAAGAGACAGTGGGAACTTCCATATTAAAGTTATTGGATTATCTTTGGGTGCATTTTTCAGGCAACTGTCCCAATAATCTTTGAGTCTTTGCTAATGATATAAGGTGGAGATATAAATACATGAACCCTTTCTGCTGGGGTCAAATTAAGTTTCTACTTATCTGAATTAATGTATATTTGAACATTGTACCCCACCGTGATTATATCCGAAAATATTCCATATTTTATGCTTGTTTAAATTGTAGAAATCACAATACTTTCAAAGAGTAGCACACCTCATCAAGGGTCACAGTATGTCCCTCACCTTTAGTATCCCTCTAAATTTGAGTGTAGTCAAGGTGGCAACAGCTATAGGAGAAGTCACTGCCATTATTACACTTTGTGTTTCATCTTGTAAATATATCAGTATGTGGCACATGAAGATTTATTTGAGTTTCCTCTAATACTGATTACACATTTACCATAAAACTTTCCAACTCTTCTCAAATATCGCTTGTAACCACTGAGAATAATACTATATTCATGTCCTAAAGTTCTTCAGATGAATCTGGACTCTTGGATATAAATAAAGGAAAACATCTAAGTCTGCTATGGGCACCAATATGATAAATTTCAAAACGTCTATGTCATAAGCACAGGCAGGGAACCTAGCAACAAGAAAACATATTGGATTGTGACAGCATTCCTCAGTCTCCATCTGGTGATGCTGTGGAGCAATATTTAGAAATTACCCTGATTGAATTCTGGATTAGGAACTTTGTTATTTCACTTTTAATTATAGATGATCTTTTCTTTTCATAGACACTATCCCTCATTAACTGTCTGAAGGCTAACACTCTACAACATACCCTCCTCTGCCCAATCTAAACAGGAGACTCACCTGATACATGCTAAAAAATGACAAGCAATCAAAAATATGCTCTAATTATTGAAAAAGAGGGGGGAAAGTCTGTTCTTTTCTAAAATAGGAGGGGGACTGACAAAAGTTCTATTTAAATTTATTTAATTATTAAATAGTGGAAAATAAAGTGGTTAATAACATTATATAAATGTTACTTGTGAACAAATCTTTTCCACTCATGCTTTATCCCTCTGGTAACAACCATTAATTCATCTGTGGTAGGAGATTTTGTTTGTCTATTCATTTTTTTTTTGTGGCTTTTACATTCTACATGTGCTAGAAAATACAGACTGTGGCTCTTTCAATTAATGAAATAGTCTACTTTAAAAATACACTGTGATAAGCGTTATAAGAAACACAGATATCTTTGTATGTTTTTTCCCATTAAGTAAAAACTGTCATAAACCTCTTCCCAAAAGACAATGCGAAGAAACTTCCAGTCATGTGTATTTTATTTCCAAGGCTATTGATGCAAGAGCCAGAGATAGCAAGTACTTGCATATATGCTCACTGTTGTATAAGCAAAAAGAATCAGGGTGTGAACTGTCCCAAACCCAGGCCATTGTGATGGTTTCCCTTACCCACCATTCAGAACAAAAGTCCAAAGTTGGTACCCAGTGCTACAGCTGTCCATTTTCTGGTTGGTCATTTATAACATACAAAATATTTTGTAAGCCCAGATACATCTTTTCTTCCTCTGTCAACAGGTCATAGTGTACTTCTCATGAGTCCACAGGTCTAGGCTGAAAGAGAAATCCACTGTGTAGCATTACAAACCAAGAGAAATTGGGCCACTTCTTATATATCTGATTTGTGCAACAGAGGATACTTTTAGGGTTGAATTTATACATAATTTATATTGATGTCATAGTCTTACTGAACATGGTTAAGTTCATGACTCCATGGGTTTCATCACACCCAGGTCATAATGGACAACTCAGGCTGCATTGTATTTTCATGACCCTTGTTTAAGCATTTATTCTTTTAAACCAAGGAAAGCCTTTAGGACAAATCTCAGTTCATTTTGAGGCATAATGAGAGACTCTTCACCTGAATGTGTTGCTCAATATGAAACTTTTTATTAGCGGAGGTTTATTGGAATCAAACTTTCAGTGGTATGTGAGAACATGAGCTCCTCCTAAAATCCCAAATTCTTCCTTTCCTCTGTGAAAAAATGAAGGTCACTTATTAGTGTTCTGTCAGAATATGGTGCCCTGCCAACTTCTTCATTAAGAAATGGACAAAAAAAGTGTTCTGTAATATGAGTCTGGAATATCATAAGCTAATTTTTGTTCACACATGACTTGCAAACAAGTTCATCAACATTACCTGCATGATTTATTACACTATTTATAATTTTCTTCTGTACTCTACATAGCTAATTTTTAACAATGCTTTTGTTCCAGTGACCAGTGGCATCCCTTACCCAGTGCCAAAGTACTTCCTCAGATGTTTATGTTTTTCCACCACATCCTCCCTTTAATTTCATTGGAATTGGCAAGCAATATGCTGATGACTTCTTGAAAATAGGTTTATTGCAGAACTATTGGTGTAGTCAGCAGGATTGCAAAGAAAGTCCAATAGAGTCCATGGCTGGTGAATACAGAATGGCACATGGTGCAAATGTAATGAAGTAATTTCCAGGTTGGGAAAAAAGCACCATGTCATATAAGTTTGCAAATTTCACTGATAGTAGGAGACAAATGCTTGATTAAAAGAATAATTTAAAAATGACATCAGAACTTCTTTTATTCCTAGAATATATGAGATAGAGACTGCCAATGGCCAAAATAAAGAAACATGGAGCTGCTCTACTGGCAGTTGTCAAGACCCTAGAGAGTTCCAGAATTTAAGCTTCCAGAACCCTGGGCCATCCTATAACATTTCTGCCTCAGTGGATAGAGTATGAATGTAGTGGGATGGTTGTCTTCACTTTTAGGAACACCATGATTCTTTAGCAAAAACTGTAGGTCAGTGCCTGTGAGACTCATTAAATTCTGATGGATTTGCTGATGTTTAGGATAATCAATTCTATGGTCAGTTTAATAATTGGACAATCCTCAATGTCCCCTGCCCCTCAGAGATCCAATGTCTCCCATCACATTTGTATTTTAAGGGTAGAATGGCTTCAGTCCCCAAGGTGTTGTCAACACTGCATTTTGGAAATATGCTTTTCCCCTCCTTCAATATATTTCTGAATGTATTAGTTATGTGTATGCCATGTGGACACCCCTCAAGTTTGCAGTTGGACACAAATGAAAAATCCACTCTACATCCCCATCTACCTAATGTTTTGAATTGCCTTTTCAAATCAAAATTACACACTGGACATTTTCTTTCACACTTATTGTTCCATCATTGCATGCATTTGTAAGCCAACCATCTCAATAAACTTTTGAGCCGTTACTAATGTCTCCCTTTGCAGATATAAATGCAGATATAAAGGTAATAATTTGTTCTCATCCAGTGAGAACATTTTAATTAATTGTATTCCTTTCGATTTTATTTACCTTTCAACATTGTCCCTCAACTTTAGTTATTTCAGGACATATTCCATATTTTTCTGCTTAATAAATTACAGGACTATGTAGATATTCTGAAGAGTTACAAATTTACACAACTGTCAAACTTTGCCATCACCTTTAGCATCCTCCATGAATTTGAGTCTAGTCAGGGTGCTAACTTCCAAAAGAGTGGTCACTGCCATAATTCATGTTATCTGTTTCCACTTGCACATTTCTCCAGTCTGTGACAAGCCCTTAATTATTCTAATTTGCCTCAATAGCCATTAAAAATATACCATGAGCCTTTCAATTTTTCTCAAATCTGGATTGGAACCATTGAGATAAGACATCAATTCATGTCCTGAAGCTTTCAAGTTGAATCTTTAGCCTAGGATATAGATTGAGTAAACCATCCATGTCTGGTATTGTGTACCATTCAGAAATTCTTAAAAATGTTTATGTCATCACCACAGACATGGAAACTAAAAAGCAGGACACCAATATGATTACCACAATGGTCATCAAATAATACTGTAGCCAAAGACTTATCTTAATAGATTGTGGATTAAGAACTTGTTTTCTTAACTCTTAAAGATTTTTTTTTATAAACACTATTCATCATGAACAGTCAGATGGCTAATGCCATACAGCACACCTGCTACTGACATCTCACCTGATACATAGGCAAGTAAATAAAAACATATTTGTATTACTCAAAAACAGGAAAAAACTTTCTTCCTTGTTTAAATTAGAGGAGGGCTGTGAATATTTCTTTGTAAAATTATTTCGTTACTAATCATGGAGGTATAACACATAAATAAAAATTATATAAATTGTGTAAATTCATAATATAACACAACACACCCCATTAGTTGATCACCATCCAGAGCCTATTCTTATTGCATATGACCCCTTTAACCACCATATCCACACTCATGCATGTTTCCTCTGTTAACTATTATGGTTTCATCTCTGTATAGGTGATTTTGTCTTTTGGTTTTGTTTGTGGCTTTTACTCTTTACATGTGAGAGAAAGTACAAAATATGCTAACTTACCTTCCTTTTTATGAATTACTTTTTATTAATTTCAGAGAGAGGAAGGGGAGGGAGAGAGAGAGATAAACATCAATGATGAGAAAAAGTCAGATCTGCTGCCTCCTGCATGCCCCATACAGGAAATGACCCTGCAACCCTGGCAAATGCCTTCACTAGGAATTAAACCACAATCTCCTGGGTCATAGGTCAGTATGCTACTGCTGAGCCATGCCTGCTGGGCTAATTTAACTTCTTGTTTAATGAAATCTCCCTGTTGTAGCTACACTGTGATAAGCATCATAAGAGGCACAACTAACTGTATATTTTAGCACCTTGTGTGAATACAGTCCAAACTTTTTGAAAATTTCAATGTGAATTATTTGCCAATCATGCTTTTACATGTCCTTAATTATTGATGTAAAATATTGACCAGAGCCATGAATCAGTATATACTTGGATACCTGTTTTTTATTTAAGAAAGTAAATGAGTAGGTGAACTGCCTCAAACTCATCCTATTTTAATGGTTTTCCTTACCCACTCTTTTGCATGAATATTTGCAGATGATCTGTCATGCTGCAACTGTCCACTTTCTAGTTAGTTATTGATATCTTTCAAATTTATCTCTAAGCCAGACCACATTATAACTTCTTCTGGTAAGATAATAGGAGCACTCCTAAGTCCACATGTCTAGGCTAAAAGACAGATGCACAGTATAACAGTGAGGAATGAAAGCCATTGGTCCACTACTTATATAACAGTTTTGATCTCCCAAGTTTGATCATGTATGTTCCACTTTAATTTGATGCTGTAGTACTACTGTGTTTGACTTAGTTATGATTCCATTGGTTACACTACACCCATGTCATAATGGACAGTTCAAGGTGCATGGTAACTGGTTACCAATGGTTAAGTATTTCTTTAGGAAACCAAAGGAACTCATAGGGACAAGTGTTATTCCATTCTGAGGGTGACGAAACCTCCCACTCCTGACCTTTTGTCCCTTTTACCTGGGACTCTTTTGGGTTTTATAGGCAGTAGTGATAATCTCCCTGTGATGATTGGATGATCCACAGCCAGGGAGTAAGTTGATTTCCTCAACAGAGGTCTCAAGGTACAATGACCCCCATGCAACCAGGGTTCGGTGTGATGTCACACATAGATTCATGAAGCCGGCCAGGCACAGGAAGATATACTATCAAATTAAAGTGGACATAAATGATTGTTTCTTGTAGAACTTAAGAGGTATTATAAGAAGTGGCCTGTTTGGCCTACGTTCCTACTGCTGTGCAATAGATAATTCTTTCTTCAAAGAGTAGTGGACTTCTGGAAAGCCTCCTACGACCTGCTGACAGAGGAGAAAATGGCATGTTCTGGCTTACTCATAATTTTGCATGATATTTATGACCTAGTCAAAGATGACAGCTGCAACCCTATAGACCATCTCTGTATATTCCTGAAGGTCAATGGGTAATGAAAACATCCAAATGGCCAGAAATTGGGGAAGTTCAACTCATCACTCACTTTGCTTGCAAAACAGATGACTGGATATGCAAGTATACCCTAATTCATGGTTCTGGCCATTACTTTGTAACTATAGTCAGGGACATGAAAGGATTAGGATTGGAAGATTCTTCACAATGACATTTGGGCAGAAGTTTTTTAGATAGTACTCACTCAGTGGGGAAACATATACAAAAATATGTGTGTGTCTTAAAAGGCTCATCACAGTGAAGTCTTAAAGTGGAGTTTCCTTAATCAAGAGGATAAAAGGGCACACACTGTATTTTCCCTCATCTGTGGAATGTAAAACAACATACAAAATGAACAAAGTCTCCTACATACAGATGAAATCACAGAGTTTACAAGAAAACAAACAAACAAGCAAAACACGATGGAGGATAAGAAGTGTAAAGGGGATAAAATACAAGAGGACAGAGAAGACTAGATTTGTGTGGTGAGCACATAATGCAGTACGCTATGTTGTACTATAAAGTTATACAAATGGTATTAATATAATATTAATTACATTACCCCAAAATTGAATAATGGAATAATTTTGAAAAGAATCTTTGTCAGTATTACTTTAGTTCACAAAAAGAAGAAATACTTCTTTTATTTATGATCAACATAAACATATAAATGTTTTCTATGTTTTGTTGACTAATAATTAGTTGAATCATCTGTTGAAACTAGGAAAAAAATAGGTATGTTGTATGACAGTAAGAATATTAGATAGTGAGGAAAGTGTCTATGAAAACAAAATAAAATCAATAGGTAAAAAAAAAACAGGAGAATAGAATTTGGGTGGTGAGCACCTATGGAATATGCCAATTTGTATTATAAAGTTGAGCAAGTAAAATTTAGATAAAGTTATTAAATATGTTATTCTATAATATTTAGTAACAAAATAATTATAAAAATAATATTTGTCAGTCCTCCTACTGTTCTAAAACAAAAGAAACATATTTCTTTTTTAATAATATGAACTTTTTTTGTTAATTTAGCTTTTGTTCACTAAGCAGGTGAATCATCTGTTGACACTGGGCAGATGCAGGTGTGCTGTAGAAAATTAGACATCAGGCAGAAAATGGTGAATAGTGTCTATAAGAAGAAAAGGACTTGAGTCACTAAGAGTCAAAAAAACTTGTTTTGAGTCCAGAGACAACTCAAGAGCAAGGTCTAACTATTGGGCTGCAGCATCACTAGATAAAGAAGTGAGAGCCAGTGTGCCAATCCAGTGGGTTGTCTGTTGTCTAGTTTCCTTGCCTTTGGTTTGTGTAGACTTTCTATAAATTTCTGAGAGGTCTATAAAAGAGAATTGAATAGATTTTTTTCTCAGTGGTTCCATGTCAGATATGATATAAATTGAAAAGGTTTATGATAGTTTTATCTGATACTGGACAAAACTAGAATGATTCCAAATTTGTTTCAGATATGGAAAGTGTGCAAGAAGAAACACACAGCTGAAATCATGGCAGTTATCTTGTCTGTGACAGACACTACCTTGATTATACTCAAATACCAGCAGGACACTAAATTTGAAAAACAGAGATAACGTTTGAGGAAGTGTGCTATGCTTTGTAAGAATAATCTGAGCTGTATAATATATGAATGCAGAAAAATATGGAATATATGTGGAAATAATGTTTGAGGACAATGTTCAAAGAAACGTATATTTGGGTGAGTGGAGAAGTATTAATTTGGACACACCAAGGAGGTGTTTTTGCTTGTATATGTAGTGTAGGTCATTAAAAAATGCTCTAAAACTTTAATTAATAGACAGATGCATCCAATGATAGCTCAATAAGTGTGACATAAAAATTCTCACTATCATTTCTTTTAATATTCATGAAACAGTTCAAAAGGTTAGGGAGATGAGAATGTTCTAGTGGATTGGACATAGTCCAATGGCACAGTCTGTGAGTGTCCACTTGCATAGGTTAAATCAATACATTAAACCAATACAATATTAAAGATGGGAAAGAGCATGTTTGAAGCTCCATGATGACTCTTTTCTGATCTTCGGAACTGAAGCCTCTCAATTGTAAAATCTAAATATTATGGAAGACGTTGTAACCCTGTGTGGCAGGGCCTGGAGGCCCTCATCCAAGAAATAAAGTTACCGTACATTTTGTCACCTTAAAGACAATAAATTCAAACAGAATCAAATGAATCTGAGTGGCACAGAAAACCCACGTTGGCTAATCCATCCTGCTTTTCTTTGAAATGACAAAAGCAGGCCCACTAAATTATTTCTTGATCTATTAAGGCACAAGTTTTTTAGTAGTGCACAGGAATCTGGCTACCAGGGCACCATGTCTCTCTCTTAGAGAACCTGAGAGTGGACCAGGGCTCCAGCAGCCTTGGCCCTAGTTCTCTCTCTCAGAGTGTCTAAGAGATGCCTTGCAGCCTGATACATGTCAATTATATAAAATTCACACTCTAGTATTCACAAGTAAATTTTTATTCCAATACAGCCACAACAAGTTATTTACATATTGTTTATGACTTCTGTCAAAGTTTGAGGAAAGGCTTAGAGTTTCAACAGGGACCATAAGCCAATTTCCTCCCTGACTGTTACAGAAAAGGCTTGCTTCTCTCTGATCTAGTATAGGAATTCATTTTATAATCCTTGCATAGTTGTTTAAGAAATTTGGAAAGGTCGGTTTTACTAAAGACAGTCTTCTCCATGCTACTTATTCTGTAGATATTCCTGATCATAGAAACACTGTGGAATATCTGTAAGTATACTTGTATAATTCTTTATAAAGCTGGTATACACTCAACTGAACTCAATCTATGACAGCTACTGCTCTTTGTACAGGCCAGTGATGGAACACAGAAAGAATGAGAGTGTTATAATGAGTGTCTCTTCCCTGCATGCCAGTCTGGTGCTCAGACCTTTAGACTCATTGTAAGTTACCACTACCTACAAAAGCACAAAGTCTGTGACTTGTCAATGTGCAGTCTTACATCATTAATGACTGATGCTAGTTGCAGTGTCTAGCCTTGGATCCTAAAAGAGCTAGCCAACTCACCAAAGCCAAGCTTAGCCCAAAGAACCAATACTAACCCCCAAAAAAACAGAGTTTCTCTCTTGGAGAGTCACAGCAAGCCTCTGGCCTGGGCCCCTCTCTTGGAGAGTTTGAGACAAGAAGTAATGCTGTAGGCCAAGCTCCACAGAGAACCAGTCTCCTCATAGAACTATGATGAGGTAAGGGTCTCAGTTTTTAAACGAGGGGCATCTTGACATTGCTGATAGCTTCATTCATATTTTTATCTCAAAGCAGTTTTACCTAGGAGGGGACAACTTTTTCATGACATGGGCTGTTGTCACCACTCAGAAGTTGGGTGCTGATTTGTTGCAAATGATAATCTTAACCATAAGCCCTCAAGCTACCATGCAAGCTGAGCTGTTCATTATGACCTGAGTGTGATGTCACTCATGGGGTCATAATTTCACAGGATGTGAAATTGATTTAAAGAGATATACATGATCAGCCTGGTCTGGTGTGGCTCTGTGGTTCAGCATCAACCTCGGATCCAAGAGATTGTGGTTCAATTCCCATTCAGGTGTGTGCTGGCAGCAGCCGATCAATGACAACTCTCTATCAATGCTGTTTCTATGTCTCTTTCTCTCCCTCTTTCACCCTCCCTTTGAAATCAATAAAGATTTATATATATATTTTATAAACAGATATACATGATCAAACCTGAAAGGACCAAAGCAGTTTTATAAGAGTTGTCCCTATTGTCCAAGGCCCCTACTGCTATACACTGGATCTGTCTTCCAGCCTAGACCTGAGGACTCAATGAAAGCTCTCAGAGGAAGGACAGTCATGGCCTAGTTTACCAATGATTTTGCGTGATCATTATGACCAGCTGGAAAGTGGACAGCTTCACCAGGACACATGTTCTCTGGACATTCATGAAAAAGACAGTGGGCAGTGATTGGGGCAGTTCATCCCATCATTCACTTTGCTTGGATGACAAATGATTCATATATAAGTAGATACTGATTCATAACTCTGGCAAATATCATGCAACCAAAACAGGGACATGAAATAAACAGGATTGGAATTTTCTTCACAATGACATTCGGAAAGAGTATTGTTGGCCAGCTCTTATTCAATGGGCAAACATATGTAAAGACATTTGAGTTTCATATTAGTGTCATCACAATGAAGCCTCAAAGTAAAAGTTGTAAATCAGAAGGCTAGAGAGGCACAATCTATATTTTCCCTCATCTATGGAATGTAAAAACACAAATTAAAAAATTAATCATTTGAACAAACAAAATCTCTTGCATAAAGATGATATGATGGTGGTTATAAGATGGGAAAATCATGAAGCATGATAAGAAGGACAAAGGAAATAAAAATCAAGAGGACAGATGAGACTATGTGGGAGGAGAGTGCATAACAGAGTACACTCTGTTTTACTATAAAGTTTTACAAGTGAAATTTATAGAATGTTATTAACCATGTTACCCACCAAAATTTAATAAATACATTTTCAAAAAACTTTATAAATTCCGTCTTTGTCCAAAAAAGAGAGAACGTTTTCTGTTTATAAATAATATAAATCCACTTTTTTTACGTACCATTTGTAAAATAAGAATTAAGTCATTCTTCTGTTGAGACTGAGGAACAGGAGGTGTGTTTATGGAGTTTGTCATCAGAAAGTTAGTGAGGCATAGTAACTTTAAAAATAAAATAAAAATCTTTGGTTAATACTTACAAAATGAAGTTCTTATTCCAACTCCTGGTGAAACAGACACTTTTTTAAAAAAATGGTCTAGAGTATGACTAGATTGACCACTGTTGCAATCCAATTATTTTACTTTCTATTATTTATATATATATACTGAAGGAAGAGAAATTTTGGATATTTCTGAGTTGTTCGCAGAAGTATACATAAATTTGCTATTTACCATAACTTTAGATGGACTACTTATTTATAACTAAGTCACCAGATTGAGCTTCAAGAAATTCAGGATGAGTCATTTTTTATCAATAGTTCCAAACCAGGTTGAGACAAATTGTAGAGGTTTATATTAGAGTTGTAATCAATATAGGAGGAAACTAGAATATTTCAGGATTTATCATGAACTGGAAAAACCTGTGGTAGTAAAAACATGCAAGGGTGATATGTTGGAGATGGTCCTTTGTCTGTGACCACCCCAAATAGACTCAAAACCCAATAGGACCCTAAAAATCTAGTCAAATTTTGACTCTTAAGGAAGTGAGCTATACTATGGAAGAACTACATTAGTCTTGTGCTCTACATATGCAAAAAAGTATGGAATGTATGTGGAGATAATTAATGTCACAGGGAAAAAGTAAAAGAAACATAAATTTGGATGAGACAGAATGTACTAATTTTGGCTCATCTGACAGTGAATGTGCATTTATATCTGCAGCTTAGGTCATTAACAAAGGCTCTAAATGTGATTTGGGATGTTGGTTAAAAAATGCATCCAGTGACAGACTAATAAATGTGATGAGGAAATGAACCCTGTCTCTTGTTTTACTGTAGAAGATTAGTTTAAGTTTAAAGAGGTGGGGATGTTCCAGAAAATTGTCCATATGAGTCCTATTACACACATTGAGAATGTCCAGAAGGGATACCATTTCCCAATACATTGAGAAATAAGTTGAAGAAGGGAAACAGCATCTTTTAAAAGCTGTGTGATTACACTTCTCTGAGAGCTAGACATTGAGAATTAAAAACCTCAAACCCAAAAACTTAAATGTGAACAGGGACATTGGGTGTGCAACCACCCAACTTATGGTATATCTATTGAAACAAAGATTGCATGTGAACACAGAATCAAAGAGTCTGACTGACACTGACTTACAATATGTACTAATTAATCATGCTTTTCCAAGAACTCGACCTATTGAGTCATACATATTCTAGTTAAAGTAAACAATATTGAAACTAGAATCATAAAAATATTCAGCCAGTCCATTAGTCATATCCTGGATATAGCCAATTTTTGAACCATGAAATCGTAAATGTAGCAAATACTACAGTCTTTTGACAGAAGACACTCAACACATAACAAAAAATGTATATTGTCGGCCTTACTTTATACCTTTTGCTGAGGGACCAATAGCCTAGTCTAATAAGTTAACTGTCTATTTGGGTAGAAACAAACAACCAGATCATTCAGAGTGTGTAGAACACTGGTTCTGAACTGTAGTTGGTTTCAGAAAGCAAAATATTACTGTGGCCCTTCACTGCGACTTGAAGCTTTTGAAGGTCCGCTGACCAATTAGTTTTAGTTCAGTTCTGTTTCGATGGTAGGTCCAAATTTTATCGGACCTACCCTTTGGGTGTCCCTGACTCTAGAATGCATAGCTGAATTAGCCATAGTATTGGAATGAAACACACAAATGACTAATGAGGAATGAAGGCTACTATTATGTAAAAGTCTAAACCAAAACCATTAGAACTGCCTTACCTAAGAAAGTAGTAAATCAAAAACTATACCACACATTTGGATGAATAGTAGGGATGTGTGCCATCTAGATAACTTGAAAGATGTAGGATGGACAATTCAACGTGTCAACATTAAACTTTTCATTTGCTTTTGAGCCAAAGAACACGACAGAAAACTAGGAGGATGAGCAAGAGAAGGGAAAGAAAGAGAAGAAAAAGTGGAGGAGAAGGAAAAGGAGAAGAAAGGGAAGGGAAAGAAGATGTAGGAGGCCAAAGGGGAGCAGGAGAAGGTGAAGGAGATAGAGAACAGGGAACTAGGAAAATATGAAGAAACCAATTAGGAAATGGCAGTTAATTCTGCAGACTTGAAATACAGGTGACACCAGCTATTGCTGATGTAAAATGCGGTTACCTTCTGTTGGAGCAACTTGAATGTACACATCACATTGTATCCACATGCACCTAAAATTCTGGCAAATGCCCCCTTTTCCGGTTCTATACTTCAATAAAATATGCCTACAATCAGCTGTCAAGACCAGCATATATATTCATTATCTTACCTGGGGTGTATCACCTCATCAGCCCTATGTCTTCTTCCAGTTTGCTGAGCTCTTGACTGCCTTTTCCATCCACAGGATATCATTCTCACTGGTCCATTACAGGATGATATTATACTGACTGAACAGTACTAATCTGGACTTCATACACTTTTAGAGTCAAAGTTGAGGAATAATTCTGAGTAAAAATCAAAATTCTCCTGACTTAGTGAAATATTTTTCGGTCTAGTGATATTGAGCAGGAGAGATAACCATTTCAAAAGAATAATTTGTCACATCAGGTAAAGCCTGCAACCAATTAAGGCAAAATACCAAGGGTAGACTAGATACGGGTGGTGAGAACGAAATGGCGTATATTATTGTGGGCTACATTGTTGTACAAATAAAATTTATCTAATTGTATTAATCATGGTATTTCCAAATATTTAATAATAAAATAATTATTAAAACCCTTAGGCAAACATCATCATGGTTCACTGCATTGTAGAGAGCTGGGCAAGCAGTAATCCTAATGGCAAAAAGTTTAAAAGGGACCCTGGTTCCCCAGAGACCTCTTGGTAGTTCAGAGACTAAATCTCTGGCTGAGGTTGATCTAAGCATAACAGGTTGCTTCTATTTCCTCTAAAGCCCAAGGAAGTCCTACAGAAAAGGGGCCAACAATTAGGAGAGAAGGCTGTCATCACCCCTCAAAATAGACTGAGAATTTCCCAAATATTTCCCTTGGTTTCAGAGATGAAATGCTTAACCCTGGGCCCCCAAGTTACCATGCATATGAACAATCCATTATGACCTGTTTGTGATATCACTGACAAACACATAAAGGGGTCAAACATAGGACAATAACATCAATTTAAAGTGGTATATACATGTCCAAACTAAGAGGGCCCTGGAGAACAAAGCAGATGTATAAGTAGTGGAACAATATCTCACAGGCCCTTTGGCTATACAGTGAATTCCTTTTGCAGCCTAAACCTTTGGAATCATTTGATGCTCCGTATTAACTGTGGACAGAAGGAAAGTCATGGCATGCTTATAGATAATTTTTCATGTTACCAATGACCAACAACATAATGGATAGCTGCAGCATCAGCGACAGTCTCTCAAAATTTGTTCACAACAATGGGTAAGGTAAACTCACAATGGGCTGATTATGGGGCAGTAAACATTCTTGGTCCCTATGTATTGATGTCAAAAGAACACATTTGCATGTACAAGCGGGTTCATGGCTGTGGCCAATATTTTACAGCAACAGCCAGGGCCATAAAAGAAACATGATGAAAAATTGTTCACATTGAAATTTTGGCAGATATTTGTGAACAGTTTTCATGCAATAGTCAAAATATGCTGATATTTCTACATCTTATGATGCCCATCACATTGCATCAGCAAAGTGGAAGATTTCATAAGAAAGAGGTTAAGATGTTATTTATACTACTTTTCTCTCATCTGTGGAATATAAAATCCACAAACAAAACCAAGGAACAGATAACGTCTCTTACAGATAAAATTGTGGTAGTCCTCAAAGGGGAAAAGCATGAATGAGAATATGGACAAAAGGGGTTATATACAAGACTAGAATTTGTGTGGTGAGCACACAAGGGAGTACTTTATGGCGTACTGTAGAGTTGTTCAAGTGACCTGTATGTGAAGATAATAATTATCTTATCCAAAAAATTATTTTACAAAAAAACCTATGTCACTCCCACTGTTTAAGAAAATGTCTTTTTTCTCTTTTTTAAAAATAATATGATTATATATTTGTTTACCTATTTTTCACTAAAGATCAAATGAATCTTTTATTGGGACTGTGGAGGGTGTGCTGTATGGCTTTAGCCATCAGACAGTTAATGACTCTATGAGAAAACTACAAGCAATCATTTAGAGTTATAAAATCAATTTCTGACTTCATAGTTCAGCCAATCAAAACAATTACTAAACATTGGACTATAGTGTCAATAGATGGAAAAATGAAAACTGCTATGTCAATTCAATGGGTTTCCTCATTTTGAGTTTCAATGGTTGTGGTGATAACATAGATGATCTGAAAAATTTGTGAGTGGACCACAGAGCAGACATGAAGAGTTTCCTTCATTCAAATCAGAGTCCAGATTCAATCTGAAGAGCTTCAGGACATGACTAGATATTTGTCTCAATGGTTCCAAGCCAGATGTGAAAAAAATTTGGAAAGGTTTATACTAGAAAGCTGTTAAACAAGGTCATTATGGTTCATTACATTGTGTAGAGCTGAGAAAGTTTTCACCCTAGAAGCTAAGCTACATAGGGATCCTGGACCCCAGAGAGCTTCAGGGAGGCAAGGTTTCCAGTCCCTGCTGTGGTCCATTTAGGCATCAGTTCTAGTTACCATCATCAGTTTACCATAAAGCAGACCCAGAGAGAAGGGGCAAACTTTCAGGAAAAAGGTCAGTCATAGCCGTGAAAACTCACTGAGTTTTGTTCCAAATGGTTTCCTTCATTTCAAAGAAGAATACTTAACCATGGGCCACCAATTTTCCATGCAACCTGAGCAGTCCATTATGACCTGTATAAGATGTCACCCACAGAGTCATAAAGAGACCATGACAGGAAAACTGGAACATCAATTTAAAGTGGTACATACCTGATCAAACCGGGGGCTAAAAAATCAGAAAAAGAAGCAGTGGCCAATTTCCCAAACTGCCAACAGCCATACAATTGATCTACTATTCATCTATGACCTAGGAATTTATGCAGAGTCTCCTATGACCTTTTGACACAGGGGAAAAAAGTCATTGCCTTTTTTACTAATGATTTTGCATGATATTGATGACTGAACAAAAGGTGAAAAGTTTCAATGTGACATACCTTCTCAGAACATTCATGAAACAAGGTGAGCAATGAATCCATCACAGTGGTCAAAATTTGGGGCAGTTCACTTCATCTTTCAATTTTCCAGAATGACAAATGAACAGATATGCAAGAAGATACTGATTCATATCTCTGGTGATTATTTTGCAACAATATCTGTGGACACAAACAAAGCCCTTTCCATGATATTTTAGAAGTTACTCATAGGACAAAAATATACAACAATATTTGTGTTTCATATACTGCTCATCATAGATAAGCCTCAAAGCGGAAGATTATTTAATCATAAAGATAAAGTGCCATGTTTCATATTTTCCTTCATCTATGGAATGTAAAACAACAAATACAACCAACAAACAAAATCTCAAACATACTGACCAAATCATGGTGGTTATATGAAAGTGTGAAGCATAAGGGAGGGCAAGGGGAGTAAGGGGGTTCAAATACAATAGGATGGATGAGACTAGATATTGGGTTGTGAGGATATAATGGAGAATTTTATATTGTACTAAAAAGTTGTACAAGTGAAATTTAATGTTATTAAACACATTATTCCCTAAATCTTATAATAAAATAATTTTCTAAAAAATTTCCTTAGTCCCACACTTGTTCTAGAAAGAAGAGACCTTTTTTGTTTTTGAATAATATATACATATTTTTGTTTTCTTACTGTTTGATCAATAACAATCAGGTGAATCATCTCTTGAGAGTGGGCAGAAGAATTTGTGCTAACAGACATAAACTATTAAAAGGTTAGTGTGGAACATTGTCTATCATTTTAAAGATAATGCTTATGAGTTACAAATCCCATATCTGATTCTATACTACCACCAGAAAGACAATTTCTAAATACTCAGCTTCATCATTGCTAGATGGAGGATTGAGGATGGCTGTGGAAAATCAGTTACCTGGGTTCTCATTTTCAAGTCTATGGTCATGACACAGATGTTCTAAAAATTGCCTTTGTGGACCTCATCAGCAGACAATGACTTGCTATTTACAATCACTTGTGATGTCTTCCTTAAATAAAACCCAAGGCTCCAGATTCACCATGAAGAGCTTAAGGGCATAAATATATTACTTTTATCAATGTTTCCAAGCCAGATGTGAGAAAAATTGGGAAGTTTCATGGGAGAGTTATAATCAATATTGAATGAAAATATAATAATTCATGATTTGTCACAAACTGGAAATATGTGTGAGAAGAAGCACAAAAAAGGAATAATGTAATCCCTTCTTCTTTGGCAGTTGACACTTTGATTAGATTCAAATACCAGTAGGACCTTGAAGGTTAGTGACAAAGTATGACCATTGAGGAAATGCACTACTCTTTTTAAAAACTACATGATAGCTGTAATTCATAGAAGTAGAAAATGTTGAAATAATTAATGATGGGGACAATGTTAAAAATATATAAATTTTGATATGAAATTTATTAATTTGGACCCACCAGACAGAAATTTAGCATTTATATCTGCAGCATTGGTCATTAAAAAGACTCTAGAAGTTTATTTGGATGGTTGGCTGACAAGTGCATCCAATGATGGCCAATGTGACATGGAAATTCCCATTCTCTCTTTATTTAAATCTTTAAGACACTTTCAAAATCTTAGGGAGGCAGGATGATATAGGAGATTGGTCAAGTAAACACCACACTCTGGAGTTTTCAAATAGCATGTTTTACCAACCCATTTGTAAATATTTTAAAGATGAGAAACACAATATTTGAAAAGCACCATGATGACTTTTTGAAGGTCAGATATTGGTAACTGAGACCTATCAATTGTAAAATATAAATGAGATGGTGATGGGAGCCATGGCACCTTGTCCAAAGGAAGAGACAAACAAAAACCTGGTACATCTGATCACTTAATAAAACATCAAATTCAAGCAGAAAATAATGAGTATGACTGCAACTGACCTAATGTGTTGGCTTAATAATCATTGTGTTAGAAGTTGATAGAAGCGAAGAAAGCAAGCCCACTCTATTCTTCTTCAATCTATTGAAGCAGAATTCTTATAGGTGAAATGTACAATTGTGTCACAGAAATCAATCAGCTTACTAACCAATCCCTCATATGAGCCATTTTACACACCCATAATTCTTAAATGAAGCAAAGAAGAGTGCCTCTAGAGCAAAGACCACCAATAGACAACAGGTGAGGTGCCAAGATGGCAGTGGAGAGAGTGGAAGCCACACCGACACTCTCCCAGGACAAAACTTGAATGAAAAATAAAATATAGAAAACACTACTGTATAATTAACTGAAGAGAACAGAGCACCCAAGGACCTAAAGCCATAACCAGAGACTGGTAGGAAATGTAGAGGTCCAAAAAGTATTAACAGCTGAAGGTCCTGAGGGATACTCAGCTGTGGGTGTTTCCCACTGAGAACTTTGGGACCTTAAATTCTAACTGAGCTCCCAGCCAAGAGCACAAGAACTAAGTAAATACCCCGTATGAAATATGGATCCAAAAACCAGCAGAATTTCTCTCTCCCAGGGAGAGATTGCCAGAAATGCAGACACTTTCTTAAAGTGCTAGTGCACCAAGTTTTGTGTGCAGTCAACTTGGGATCTGATAGAGTGGACTAGAAGTGCGTGAGAAAAATCTTGGTATTCAGGCTCTGGAGATGGAGCTCAGAGGGAAGACATCTGGATTTCTGTGCTAAGTCATTCCCCCATAATGCAGAGGACATCTTTATGAGGCAGACCTTTACCAGCCAGGCCACTTTTGCCTGGGGGGAATCAATTGCCTTAACAATTGGAAAAAGTCACCCCAACCTGTTGAGTTTCCACCTTGCTACTGCTACAGCCTGAGACTCAGTAAGAAACTAAAGTCAATCAATCTGTAGTCAGAGGAAGAATTTTGGGTGCTTTGAGTCTTTTCCAGATCTACTTGTGTACCCAAGCCTTAAATAAGCAGACTTTGGTGTGTATATTGGTCCTGTCCAAATGTACTTAGGTCCAACAAAGGAAAAACAAGAAAGTAAAGTAAAGAGAACCCCACGCCAAGGCTATTCAAAGCTCCAAACAGAGTATTAAAGGACAGTCACAGAGTCTGAGATTAGCCTGCACCAGAGACACTCCAAAACCACTAATGGTCCAGAAAAAGAGCTAAATGAAATGGAGATAAGAAATCTATCGGATATAGAGGTCAGAATACTGATTGTAAGGATGGTCAACAGCATGAGAAAAGATATGGTAACTATGAAGAAAATCAAGAATGACATAGCAGAAATAAAGAATGTAATGGGGGAAATAAACAGCAGATAAGAGGAAACCGAGGATACGATCAACAAATGAGAAAACAGGGTAGAAAAATATGATTTAATCAGAGATCCAAAAAGAAAATTAAAATAATAAACAAGGACAGTTTAAGAAAGCTGTGGCACAACATGAAATGTAACAATATTTTTCAGAAGGGGGGACAATACGCAAGGGATAGAGAAGTTGTTTGAAGAAATAATGACAGGAAACTTTTCTAAACTAGTGGTGAAAAATGTCACACAAATACAGGAGGCACAGTGTCCCAAGTAAGAAGAACGCAAAGAGGCCCACACCCAGACACAACCCAGTTAAAATAACCAAAATTCAAAGCCAAGAGAGAACCTTAAAGGCAACAAGAGAAAAGCAATCTGTTATGTACAAAAGAGCTCTCATGAGGTTGTCAGCAGTTTTCTATCATAAACTTTACAGGCTATAAGGGTATGGCATGCAGTAGTCAAGATAATGCAAAACAAGGACCTGAAACCAAGACTACACATACACAGCAAGACTATCATTCAAAATAGATGGTGAAGTAGTTTCCCAGACAAAAATGGCTAAGGGAGTTTATAACGACCTAACAAGCAGTGTAAAAAATGTTAAAGTAATTGCTATATTCAGAAGGAGAAATAGAGAAAAACATAGGCATAAAGAATTAAAATGGCAATAGATAATTACCTTCCAAAAATAACCTTAAATTAAGGGGTAAAATGATGTAATCAAAAGGGATAGGGTAGTTGAGTGGATTAAAAAAATAATAATAAAAATAAAAAAGCATGACAAAAATATATGCTGTCTACAGTAGACATACCTCAGAAGAAAAGACTCACACAGGATGAGTGATGGAATGGCAAAAGGTTTTCCAAGCAAATATTAATGATAAAAAAGCTGGAGTAGCAAAACTCAAATGTGACAATATAGACTTCAAAATGAAGATCATAATAAGATACAAGACAGAAAATTTTACATAATAAAGGGATAAATCCAAAAAGATATAACCCTGATAAATATATATGCACAAAATACAGGACCAGCTAAGTTTAATTTTTTTTAAATTCTGGAGGACTTTAAGGGAGATATAAACAGAAATACAGTCACACTTGGGGACTTTAACACCTCACTGACTTCACTGGATAGATCTTCCTGACAGAAAAATCATCAAGGAAACAGTGACCCTAAATCACACACTAGATCAGATGGATTTAATTGACATTTACAGAATATTCCACCACAAAGCTGCAGAATATGTATTCTTCTAATGTACACCTAGGGCATTCTCAAAGATGGGTCACATGTTCTGACAAAAACAAGTCTGGACTCATTCAAGAAGATTGAAATCATATCAAGCATCTTTTCAGATAATAATGGAATGAAATTAGAAACAAATACATTAAAAGTACTAAAAAATATATTAAAAACAAAAGGAGGATAAATAGCATGTTATTAAACAATGAACAGATTACCAAAAAGATCAAGAAAGGAAGAAAAAACTTCCTGGGAACAAATGAAAAGTAACGCACAACAATCCAAATTCTGTGGGGCAAAATGAATGTAGTGTTGAGAGGGAAGGTCGTAGTACTAAAGGTCTACCTCAAAAATCACAAAAAAATTCTAATAACCTACCAAACCCTGCAACTTAGAGACTTAGAAAGATAACAGCAGAAAATCCCAGAGTAAGTAGAAAAATGGAAATAATAAATATTAAAGAAGAAATAAATGGCATAGACAATAAAAAATCAATACAAAAGGTCAATGAAATAAAGAGCTGATTCTTTCACAAAAAATGAACAAGATTGATGAACCTTTAGCCAAACTCAGCAAGACAGAGATAGAGAGAAGACCCAAATAAACAAAATCAGAAATGAAAGAGTTTAAGTAACAACTGACCCAGAAGAAATACAAAGCATTGCAAGTAAATACTATGAACAACTATATGCGACCAAGCTGGACATCCTTGATGAAATCGTTGAACTCCCAAAAAGAATACAGACTTCCAAAACTCAACCAGGATGAGTGAGAAAACCTGACTCATCAGGGTTTAATGCTGATTAATTTCAGTTAGTAATTCAAAAACTCCCAGCACACAAAAAACCTAGGTGTATGGCTTCACAAGGGTGGTTTACCACAAACATTCAAAGAACAACTTTTACAAGGCCAGCATTATCCTAATCCAAACCCAGATAAAGACATTACAGACAACCAGAATTGCAGGCCAATATACCTCATGAACATAGATGCTAAAATCCTCAACAAAATATTAGCATATCAGAACCAGCACTATATTAAAAAGATCACACATCATAACTAAGTAGGGCTTATTCCAGATAAATAATCACCATACCAGATACCAAGTTACACTACATAGCCCTTGTCATCAAAACAACTGGGTACTAGCACAAGAACAGATATATAGATCAGTGGAACACAACAGATACATAGATCATGGAACCCTGAAATCAACCTAAGCCATTATGTTTAATTCCAGGCATGTAAGAATAGTACAATATTTGCAAATCATTAAATGTGATACATCACATAAACAATTTGAAAGACAAAAATCACATGATCATATCAATAGACACAGAATAAGCATGTGACAAAATCCAACATCCATTTTTGACAAACACACTCAGCAAAGTGGGAATAGAGGAAACATACCTCAACATAATTAAGGCCATATATGACAAACCTACAGCCAACACCATACTCAATGGGCAAAAACTAAAATCATTTTCCCTAATAAAGGAACAGAGGTGTCACTTTCACCACTCTTATTCAACATAGTACTGGAAGTCTTAGGCACAGTGATGAAACAGGAAGAAAACATAAAAGGCATCCAAGTTGGAAAAAGAAAGTAAAACTCATTATTTGCATATGACAAGGTACTCTACACAGAAAATCCTAAAGACTCCACCCAAAACCTACTAGATTAAATAAATGAATTATGCAATGCAGAAGGGTACAAAATGAACACCCAGAAATTATTGGCCTTTTTTTTACACTGATAATGAACACCCAGAAAGAAAACTAAAAAACAAAAAACAAAAAAACACTGATTTAACATTGCAACAAAAGTATTCAGATACTTAGGAATTAACTTAACCAATGAAATAAAAGATTTGGACACAGAAATATACAGGACACTGCAAAAAGAGTTAGAGGAACATATAAACAAGAGGGAGAATATACTGTGTTCATGGATTAGAAGAATTAACATCATTAAAATGTCCATACTACCCAAAACAATCTATAAATTCAATGCAAATCCGATTAAAATTCAAATGGCATATTTCATGGATCTAAAACAAACACTTCAAAAATTTATATGAAACCAAAAAGAATCCCAATAGCCAAGGCAATTCTGAGAAAGAACAGAGATGGAGAAATCACAATACCAGATATCAAGTTATAGGACATAGCCATTGTCATCAAAACAACCCAGTGCTAACACAAGAACAGATATACAAATCAGTGGGATAAAAACCGAGAATCCCAAGATCAACCGAAGACATTATGTTCAATTAATAGAGTAAAGACAGTCTCTTCAATAAGCCCTGTCAAGAAAATGGACAGGTATAAACAAAAAAACCCAAAACAAACCAAACAAACAAACAAAAACTAGACTACCAAATTACACCTTACACAAACATAAACTCAAAATTGAAAAAACATATAAATATAAGACATGAGACCATAAAAATCCTTGACGAAAAATTAGGCAGACACCCAAGAGATATTAAAAATGCTCAGTCACTAATCATTAGAGATATGCAAATTGAAAAAACAATGAGACATCACTTCACACCTGTCAGATAGGCTATCATCATCAAATCAACAAATTGCAAGTGCTGGTGAGGATGTGGAGCTGATTGAACCTTAGAACACAGACTGATGCAGCCATGATGGAAAACAGTATGGAGGTTTCTGAAAAAATTAGAAATGGGACTTTTATTTGACCCAGTGATCCCACTTCTAGGAATATATCCTAAGCAACCTGACATACCAATCAGACAGAACTTATGCAATCCTATGTTTATAGCAGAACAATTTACAATAGTTGAGGTATGGAAACAGCCCAAATGCCCATCAGTAGATGAGAATATTAAAAAGTCATGGTACTTTTTGCCATGGAATACTATGTTAAAAAGAAGACTATCTTACCCTTTCAGACAGCAGGGAGGAAACTGAAGAATATTATGCTAAGATAAATAATCTAGTCTGAGAAAAATAAGCATAACATGATCTCACTCATATGTGGAATATAATCAACCAAATAAACTGTTGAACAAAGAAATCCAGAGACGGAGAAGCATTGAACAGACTGAAGAATCTCAGATTGCAGGCCAGGGTGGGGAACTGGGTGGGGAGAAATTAACCAAAGAACTTATATGTCTAAATGCATAACCTGTGGACACAGACAATATTAAGAGAAAGGCCTGTGGGTGGAGTGGATGCAGGGTGGAGTGGATCAATGTGTGTGTGGGGGGGGCATATATAACACTTTCAATAATAGAGATACATTTTTAAAAGTACTTCAAAAAAAATACTTCAAAATAATCAGATAGATTAATATTGTTAACCTATCTTCTAGGCTTTTCCCAAAGCAATGTTAGACATCCCCCCTCCCAGGATATCTTTCTATTCTAAATAAAACAGTAACAATAAAAATAAATAGATAATTCAGGGGCTACAGAACTCTGGTTCTGAGCTAAATTTTTTCTCAGCAACCAAAATTTTAATGGGGCCCTGCACTAAGAATATAAACATTTGTAAGTGTGTTGCCTATGGAGTTTGGCTCAGATCCAAGTGGAAGTGGGTTCTTATGCCCTCACATGCATCCCTTTTTTCCCCTGTTTCTAGAATACATAACTAAAATAGCAATGACTATGTAATAGTTCCCCCCACTGAATTCCTCAGGAATGAGGGCTACTATGCTGGGAAAGGCTAAATAGAACTCACTGAACCTGCTTATACATAGGTATGTAGTAAATCAAAGGTATGCCTCTTACCTGTATAAATACTGGACATTTTTTCACCACCAAGGATTTGAAAGATGCAGGAGCACACTCCTCTTTCCCTGTCTAACAACTGCTGCAGTAGCATCAGGTATGCCAACAAATACTCTGATAGGCAACTGTAGAAATGATACAGGCTTCATTTCTCAATTACCATGACACCCTACATAACCTCTTCCCTGCTATGAAACTTAAATTAAAGAATGGGCATCTTTCATGGTTCCTTTGGTAATGCTACTCTTTTACCAGGACAGAAACATCCAACTTTAACTTTCAAAGACTAGGACAGCAGCTTGGGTATTCTTATGGGACAGGATACTGGGATGAGAATAGTCATCTAGAGGAGACTTGAAGGGAGGGGACTATTAAAAAGGGGTTGTGGGATGAATATTAGGTAGAAGATGGATATTTCCACTGTGGTGGAGTTAACATGGAGTGTCATGTTAGAACTTGGTGAATGCCTGAAGTTGAACTTGAACAGCTATTTTCTTTAAAGGTGGAGGAAACAGAGCATATATGTCACAAGAAGTTATGAGGTGTAGAAAACTGTGAAGGAGGGAGAGTTTTTCAGAATGAGGGTGCCCAGATCCTAAGGCAGCCCCTGTGAAGAGTTCACCTTTTCTGAGTGAGTAAGTAGAAGCCAAGGTCATTTGTATACACAGAGGCAGCTTCCACTGGACTCGAACCCAGCGCTGTGATAGTTGTTAGAGTCCTGCCATGATCAAGAGCATTGGGGAGGTGAATATGCTGACTGGGTGCAGCAGCATTTAGCCAGGAAGAAGCTCACGGCAACACTTTTTTTGACTTTGCTGTTTGGTATTCCATATATGAGTGTGTTTATGTGCATTCATAGGTGTTTTGTGTCTGCAGGTATGAATGTGTATGCACATGCAAATACTCAGGACAAAGTGTAATTGGAGAGGAAAGTCTGTCACAGGATAGTTGTTTCAATAAGCTTGTTCTTGATGTTAGTCTAGGGTAAAAACTCTTCCTTTTATAAAATAAATTTTATTTCCATTTATTATGGATTAATTTTTTTAGTAATTGTACGGACCCTAGAGCTGGCACACTGAGGCATGGGTTTATGCATAAACCCAAACTTTCCAGGTTAAATCACATTTGTTTGTACTAACCAATATTGATTTTACTGGGGATGCTTGCATGCATTCTCATGTTTGTGCACCAAGTGGCAGCATTTTCCACCAAATGATTTTATTGGTGATTCTTGCAATACATTTCCACATCTATGGGACTAAGGAGTGAATGCATTGCCAGCATCCCCAATCAAATCATATATGAGGAAATGCTACCACCTGGTGGACAAACGTGATAATGTAGGGAATGCTACCACCTGGTGGACAAACGTGATAATGTATTTCCCGTAGCCACCTGGTTGACAAAATTTGTCCCACAGGTGGCAGCATTTTTGCATCTAATGAATCTACTGAGGATGCTGTTAATGCATTCCCACGCTTGTCCACTAGCATTTCTCCACCAAATTATTTTATTAGGGATATTGGCAATGCACTCCCACACTTGTCTATCAGATGGCAGCATTTTCTTACAAATGGTGTTATTAGGGATAATGGCAAAGCATTCTCACGTTTGCCCACCGCCTGGCAGCATTTTGCAACAAAATGATTTTATATGGGATGTTAGCAATACATTCTCACTGATGTCCATCAGGGGGCAACATTTCCACCCCAAAATGATCACTTTGGGGGCTGGCAATACATTCCCACGCTTGTACACCAGGTGGCAGCATGTGCCCACCATATGATTTTATCTGGGATGCTGGCAATGCTTTCTCACACTTCTCCACTGGGTCAAAGCATTTTCCAACAAAATAATTTTATTGGGTTTGTTGTCAAAGCATTCTCATGCTTGTATACTAGGCGGAAACATTTCCTCACAATGTCGTTGGGAATCTTGGCAAAGATTTCTCCTTTTTGTTGACCAAGCAGTTGCTTTTCCTTACCCATTTTGTTATTGGGGATGCTGGCAGTACATTTCCATATTTCTCCACCAGGTGGCAGCTTTTCCTACTATATGATTATATTGGGCATTCTCCTAATGCATTTTCTCTGCCAATTTTTTTAAAATTGGATCGTTTGTCTTCCTTTTGTTAAGTTGTTTGAGTTCCTTTTATATTTTGGATATTAACCCTTTGAGATGAATCACTGGCAAATATGTTCTCTCATTCACTGAATTTCCTTTGCATTTTATTGATGGCTTCTTTTGCATTGCACAAGGCTTTTACTTTGTTTTACCACATTAGTTTATTTTCTCCTTTGTTTCCCTTCCCCTAGGAGCGATATCTGTACACATATTGGTACAAGAGATGTTTTATATTTTGCTGTTTGTTTATATTTAGGTGTTTTATAATTTCACAACTTACATTTAAATCCCTTATTAATTATGAGATTATTCTTGTATATGGTTTATGTCCGTGGTCTAGTTTCATTTTTGTTTGCATGTACTTGTCCAGTATTACAAATATTTATTGTGGACATTACCTCTACTCCATTGTATGCTCTTGACTTCTTTGTCAAATATTAATAAAGTATAATGGCTTGGGTCCATTTTTCAGTTCTCTGTTTTGTTCCATTGATCAATATGCCTGTTTTTGTGCCTGTACCAGGCTGTTTAAATCACAGTGGCCATGTAGTATAACTTGACATTTGGTATTGTGATCCTTCCAAGTTTATTCTGCTTTATTAAGATTATTGGAGCTCATTCAGGTCTTATTTGGTCCCACACAAATTTTTAAATTATTTGTACTACATGAGTGAAATATGCTATTGTTATTTTCATAGGAATTTCAATGAAAGTATGCATTGCTTAGCGTAATATGAACATTTTAATGATATTGACTCTATGAATTCATAAGCATGCTATATACTTCCACTTGATTATATCTACCACCATGTCTTTGTTCAATGTCAAGTAGTTTCTCATATGCAGGTCTTTTACCTTCTTGTTAAGTTTATCCCTAAATATCTTGATTTTGTAGTTGTTATTGCAATAGTAAATGGAATTGTTTGTCTAGCTTTACTTTTTTAGTGTTCATTATTGGTTTATACACATACCATTTATTTCCAGACGTTAATTTTACATCTTGCTACATTTTGAATCCATTTATTAAATCGATTACATTTATTGCTGGAGTCTTATCCCATGTACAATAGCATGTCACCTCAAAAAGGTGACACTTCCATTTTGGCTGCTAAATATTTATGTTTTCTTCTTGTTTGATTGCTGTGGCTAGGACTTCCAAGACTATGTTGAATAAGAGGGGTGAAAGTAGACATCCCTGTCTCTCTTCTTTTCTAAGGGGAAATTGTTTCAGTTTTCACCAATTGAGTATGATGTTGGGTATGGGTTTGTGATATTTGGCTTGTTTCTGTTTATGCATGATCCCTCTTTTCCACTTTGCTGAGAGTTTTTATCATAAATGGGTGTTGGATGTTGTCAAATGGATTTTTCTATGCCTATTGACATGATAATGTAATTCTTGATTTTCAACTGCTTATGTTATGTATCACATTTAGTGATTTGCAACTATTGTGCCAGCCTTGCATCCCTGGAATAAATCCCACTTGGTAATGGTGTATGATGTTTTTAATATATTGGTGGATACGATTTGCTAATATTTTGTTTATGACTTTAGCATCTATGCTCATCAGGGAAATTGTCTTGTAATTATCTTTCTTTGTAGAATATTTATCTGTTTTTGGAATTAGACTAATGTAGGCTTCATAAAAAAGGCTTGAAAGTTTGTTTTCCTCTTTTAGTTTTTGGAAGAGTTTGAGGAAGATAGGTGTTAGTTCCTCTTTGAATGTTTGGTAAATCTCCCCTTTGGAGACTTTGTAGTTCATTTATAATTTTATTCCATGCTGCTTTAAGAAGATGCTTAATAACATTTCCATCTTCTTCCACTTGTAGAGACTTGTATTGTGTCCAAACAGGTGGTCTATGTTTGAGAATGTCCCATGTGCACTGAATAAAATGTATATTCTGCAGATTTGTGGTGGAATACTCTGTAGATGTTAAATCCATATGATCTAGTGTGTCATTTAGCATCATGGTTTTGTTGTTGATATTTTTCTCTGGAAGAATAATCCAATGTAGTCAGCTGGGTGCTATAATTTTAAATTATGCCTATATTGCTGTAGATCTCTTCCTTAAAGCCCACCCACAAGTTTTATTTAAAATAAATAAAGGTGCTCCTATATTGGGTGCATATTTGTTCATCAAATTTATGTCCTCATGTTGGATATTATGCAGTAATCTTGCTTGTCTCCCTTTATGATCTTCATTTTGTAGTACATTTTGTCAGATATGAGTATGGCTACCCCAGCTTTTTTTCATTTCAATTTCCATGGAAATTTTTTTCCATCCCTTCTCTCTCATCCTGTGTGAGTCCTTTGTTCTGACGTGAAACTCTTGTAGACCGCATATATTTGGGTAATGTTTTATTATTGACCCAGCTATCCTAGGCATTTTTGAAAAAGCATATCTTTATTGTTGAAAATATTACAGAAGTCAACATTTTCTCCTATTAACCCCATAGCCCCCCCCCCCAACCATTTCTCCATGCCAGGCCTTCAACACGCTATTTTCTGTGTCCAGGGGTTATGCATATATGCAAATAAATCCTTTGGTTAATCTCTTCCAACTCACCCACCGCCAACTTCCCTCTGAGATTCATCAGTCTGTTCCATGTTTCCATGTCACTGAATCTATTTTGTTAACTAGTTTATTATGTTCTTTAGATTCCACATATAAGTGAGATCATGTGATATTTGTATTTTTCTAACTGGCTTATTTTGCTTAGCATGGTATTTTCCAGGTATTCCATAGTGTCCCAAAGGGTAGGAAATCCTTCTTCTATACAGCTGCATAGTATTCCATGGTGTAACTGTCCCAAAGCTTTCTTATCCACTCATCTACTGATGGGCATTTGGGCTTTTTCCAGATCTTAGCTCTTGTAAATTGCACTGCTATGAGCACAGTGTTCCTGATTAGTGTTTCAGGATTCTTAGGACATATCCCTAGAAGTAGGTTCACGGGGTCTAAAGGTATTTCTATTTTTAATATTTTTAGGAACCCCCATACTGTTTTCCTTATGCCTTTTGATTGGAGAATTTAATCCATTTACATTTAAAGTTAATAATAGGTATCTATCTTTTGCCATTTTAATTCCTTGTGTCTATCTTCACTCTCTCTATTTCTATTTCTTATTAAAGCAGTCCCTTTAGATTTCTTACAGAGCAGGTTTGGTGGTGATAAACTCCTTAAGCCATTTTTCTTTTTTGGTCTGTCAAGCTCTTTATTTCACCATCTATTTAGAATGGAAACCTTTCTGTGTTGGGTGGTCTTGGTATCAGATCCTTCTTTTGCATTACCTTGAATACTTCATGCCATTCCCTTCTGGCTTCTAGAGTTTCTGAGAAATCAGCTGACAACCATATGGGTGTTTCTTTGTAGGTAATGGATTGCTTTTAATTTGCTGCCTTTAATATTCTTTCTTGATCTTGAATTTTTGTCATTTTAATTATGATGTGTCTGGGTGTGGACCTCTTTGGGTTTTCCTTCTTTGGAACACTGTGCTTCCTTAACATGTGTGACTTTTTCCTTGACCTGGTTATGGAAGTTTTCTCCCATTTTTCTTGAAGCAAACTCTAGCTCTTGCTTTTTCTTTTCCATTTCTGACACACCTATAATGGAAATATTGTTAGGTTTTATGTTGACTCACATCTTCCTACACTTTACAACCGTTTTTTGTGTTTTTATTCTTTTTGGATCTCTGATTATGTTTTTCTACCATGTCTTTCAATTCACTGTTAAATTATGAACTTCCTCTAATCTGCTGTTTATTCCTTCCAATGCATTCTTTATTTCTGCTATGTGATCTTTCATAGTTTTCCTAATTTTCTGAATGCTCTTTCACATCCTTGCAATCAGTATTCTGAACTCTGTATCTGATAGATTGATTATCTCCATTTTATTTAGCTTTTTTTTTTTTGAAACTTCTATTTTTTAATTTGGAACTTGTTTTTTGTTTCCTTGATTTGACCAACTTTTTTTTTTTTTTTTTTAATTATGTTGGTGTGCTTGAGTTTTCAGTTTTTGAGAGGGATAGTAGTGCAGGCCAATATCAGTAACTCTTTTGACTGGCCCTGAGTACCCTGTTTAGAGCTATTAAAAACACAGGGCTTTTGATTACCTTTGCTGGGCTCACTTATTATTTCCTCTGCTTGGGCTAGGTGCATTTGGACAGAACCATGATTCAAACCAAAGTCTGCTTTCCCAAGGAGTGTGTGGAAAATGTGAATAATGTAACATCATTGTATACCTACCTTTTGTTCAATAAAGATGAGGTGAATCATCTGTTGAGACTTTGTTGTCTATGCAAAGAAAATTAATAGGTAAATATTACATAATCAAGTTCTGATTCTAAACTTACACAAAGCAAGACAATTTATAAATACCAAAGTACAGCATTTGCAGAAGGACAGAGGACGATGATGAAAAAACTAATTTTTTTTTTAGTTCTAGTTTCTATGTCTGTGATGGTGACAAAGATGTTCTTAAAAATTCTTGAGTGCCCCTCACCAGAAGACATGGATATACTTACTATTTATCATCATTTGAGATGGTTTCATTAATTTATATATGAGACTCCATTTTCAGCTTGAAGACCTTCATGGCATGAATATATTATTTTTTCTTTCATTCCAATTCAAATGTGAGAAATACTTGAAAGGTTCATGGTAGTTTTAAACAATACTGAAGGAAAGTAAAATAATTCAGGATTCATCACCAACTGGAAAAATATACAAGAGGAATCCCAAGGGTAAAAATGTTTGTCACATATCCTTTGGCAGGAAGAACATTCTACAAGGCTCAAATCCCAACTGATGGCTACAGGTTAGGCAAAAAATGTGACCTTTAAAAAAAGTGTGTACTCTTTATGAGAATTACATGAGTTATGTAATTTACACAAACAGCAATATATGGAATATCTGTGGAAATACTTAATGGTTTAAAACAATGTTAAAAGAAACAAATTTTGATATGATGAAAATTGATAACTGAGACCCCAAAAGCACAGCTATTGTATTTGTATCTGTAGCATATCATTAGAAAAGGCTCTGAGTTTTTTGAAATTTTTGTTTGAAATATGCATTGAATGATAGATCAATATGTGTGACACATAAGTGTGCAATATCTATTGTTTTAATGTATAAGAAGCAAATCATAACCTTAGGGAGTTTTGAATGTTTGAATAGGTTGGTCATGTAAGTTCTATTCAATGCTCTTGAAGTGTGTAAAAGGTATAACACTCATTAATATATTGAGAAATATGTTGAAGATAGGATACCGCATTTTTTAAAAGTTGGGTGATGACTCTTCTCTTAGGGCCAGAATCTGAAGAGTACACCTCTCAATTATAAAATCTAATGGTGATCGGAGACATTTGATTCCCACATGGTATGGGGCTTTGGGCTTGTCCAATAATTAATCTCACAGTAGATGTGATCACCCTAAAATACAGCAAATTAAAGCAAAATTCAAAGATTCTGAGTGGCACTGAGCTTCAATGTAGGCTAATCAATCTCGTTGTTCCTAGAAGTGAAGACATAAAGCCCACTACAGTCTTTATCAATTTATTGAAGCAAAACTGTTCTAGGTTAAGTGAACAATGTTGTCACTGGGATCATAATAGTACTCACTCAGCCCAATAATACTATCCCAACATGAGCCCGTTTACACACAAAATTTTTTAACTGAAGGAAAGACCAGGGCCCCTAGAGAGAAAAAAACCCAACTGACAATACAAAATTTATATTGTTAGCCTTACTTTGTGCTTTTCATTCAGGGACTAATTGCCTTTTTCCCAGGGAAACTATTTGGCATAAAGCATAGGACCCAATATTTACTAGTCGAGAAAACACTGCTTCTTAACTAAAAGTGGTGTCAAAACCCAAAATGTTTCTATCCCCTCCAGTAGGAACAGAAACTTTTGAGGATCAGGTAAACACTGGAGTTTTATCTCATGTTCATTTTCAAGGGAATCCAAATGTCATCAGGCACATCCTGTGGTTCTCCCTGGTTCTAGAATGTACAACTGAAATAACAACAGCGGGGGGGGGGCACTCTGGCTTACTGATAAATTATGGTTACTACTGTGTTGAACTCTATAGAAAAGCCATTAAAATGCCGTTAGCTATGTAAGCAAAAGCAAAAACTATAACACGTACCTGAATAAACAGTAGAGATCTGTGCAGTTTTCAAGGATTTGAAAGATGTAGAATGGTTGACTTCCAGAATATCGTTTCTTTGTTCCATTAGAAAGATGGCATTATGCTGAATACATTTAGTGAGTTGGAACCTTACTGCACTAGAATTGATAAACTTTTTATACAGAATCTGTGGGATAAATATGTCTAAAGTTCAGAATTTTTCTCAGTGAATTACTGTTGGTACCTGTTGTACTGACCATGAAATGTAACTGTTTCAAATAATAATTTGTGATATCTGAGATCACCTGAAGCCAAATAGAGTCACTGCTCCCAGCGGACATCTGTATTTTAGAGACTTCATATTCATCCATGGAGCATGAGACTCCAGAAAATTTATGAAGTGCCTGAAAATATTCTCCTTTTCACATGGACCTGACACAGACAGCACTGTAATAGGCCCTAGCTAATGTACAAGACAGTTTTTATCCTTGGCTATATATGGCAGCAGACTTGATAGTCCTACACATTTCTATTTTAGGCCTTAGGAATATCTGGAGGTGAATCCCAGTGTAGATGTTCATGATTTTTAACCAGGGTATTGACGTCATACACAAATAACTTTTGTTTTTGAGAAAATAGTGGCTTTCTCTTGACTCAATTTTGGCAAATAAAGTTCATTTCAAAAAATGCAGTCATGTGATTGAAGCCTCACTCCACAGGCAAAATTATTTCAACCCAGAAAATAAGCCTTTAAATATTGCCTTCTTCTGTCTCTTTGTGTATGACTGGAAAGTGAATATAGACACACACAGAAGAGCAAGCTCCCCTGTGTCAGTGAGAAAATGCAATGACGTGACAAACCTCATCATCATGGTCACTGAGTTCTAAAGGGCTGCAAAAGCAGTAATCCTAAGGGATAGTTCCATAAGGAATTTCATTCCCCAGAGACCTGTTGGAAGTTGAGAAATCCACTCTATGGCTGAGATCCATCTGGGTTCAACAAGTGGCTTTCATCTTTGTAAAGCCTATCAAGTCTGAAATATGAGGGGCCACTACTGATGAGAGAAAGCTGACACCACCAATCAGAATGGACTAGAATTTGGCCCAAAGTGGTTCCCTGGTTTAAAAGAAGGAACAACATAACCATGGGCCTTTAAGTTATCCTGCAATCAGAAGAGTGTTTAAGGAACTGGGTGTGAAATCACCCAAGGAGTTGTTAAGAGGCAAAACCCTGGAAGACTACAACATCAAATAAAAGTTGTAAATGCATGATCAAATTGGGCAGAACCTGAAGGGTGAACCAGTTATATAAGTAGTGGTCCAGTTTCTCTTGATCCCTAGTGCTGAAGAGTGGATCCCTCTTTGAGCATAAATATGTGGACTCATGGGAATCTTCCTATGACCTGTTGATAAAGGAAGGGAAGATATGGCTTGGTTTACAGTTAATTTTGCCTGATATCAATGACCAATCAGAAAGTGAACAGCTGGAGCATAATAGACTAACTCAAGACATTATTGCTGAACATTGGGTGGGGAAACCATCACAATTAGCTGAGTTTGGGGTAGTTTCACTTCTGATTCACTTTTAAAATCATATTTCTCCATTGATTTTTTTTAGATAGAGAGAGAGAAAGATGTTTGTCTTCCTTTTGTTGACTTGCATGAGTTCTTTGTGCACTTTTGAAATTAGCTCTTTATCAGATGCATCCTTGGGAAATATGTTCTCCCATACTCAGGTTCCTTTAAATTTTGATGGTGATTAATTTTGCTGTGATTTTTAGTTTGATGTAGTCCCATTTATTAATTATTTCTTTTGTATTTCTAGCCCTAAGGGGATGCATCAATGAAAATTCATTATTTGAGACGTGTGTGACTTTACTACTTATATTTTCTATCAGGATTTTTGTGGTTTTATGACTTCCACTTAGTTATTCATTTTTTATTTATTGTTATGTATGGAGTATGTTCTTGATATTGTTTTATTTTTTGCATGTACCTGTCTAATTTTTTCACCATTATTTATTGAAAAGACTGTCTTTATTTCATTGTATTATTTTGCCTCCTTTATCAAACATTAACTGACATTAATGGCATGGGTCTGTTTCTGTGGTCTATGTTCTGATCCATTGATCTATATGTCTGTTGTTATTACAATGTTTTTATTACAGTGACTTTTAAGTATGGTTTTATATTTAATAATGTAATCCCTCAAACTCTTTTGTTCTTTCTCAAGATTGCTGTGGCAATGTAGGGGTTTTTTTTGTTCCATATGATTTTTGGAATATTTGTTCTAGCTCAATGAAATATGTTGTTGGTATTTTAGTAGGAATTGCATCAAATTTATAAATTGCTTTGGGTAGTTTGGAAATTTTAATGATATTAATTATGCCAATCCATGAACATGGCTGATGTATCAAAGATGAATTAAAGTAGTGGATGGTAAGCAGCAGTTAAATGCACATGCTGGATGCCTCTTGAGAGCTCAGGGTTTGAATGCGGAGTAAGGTCAATCAGGGGATTCAGGTCAGAAGATTCACCTCTTCAAAAGCATTGTAAATAACTAATAGAGGGCTACATATTTAAAGAATAAGACTTGTAGTTCAGACCAAATGAAAGAGTAATTGGGTCCTAAAAATAAATTTCATCTTACTTTTGCCCTAACCAGCAAGACTCTCTTTAAAGATAAATTGTTTATACTTATTGAGGTACCTATGAAACTAGAGACATTGGACACATCTCACACATATACACACATATTTGGCATTAAATGTTAAGAAGATGACATAGCAAATAGAATTATTGGATGGAATGGAGATTTGGCAGGGGGAATAAATCCTTTAAGAAGGCTCTCAGGTGTAAGTGAAACCCAAGGTTTATTATAATGATATGTTTAAAACTACTCTGTCTTTAGGCTTGTTACAAGTCATTAATATTTACCACTTAAAGTGACTTCAAATGAGGAATCTGAGTAGTTAATTTCATGTTTCTTGTTTCAAGGAAAGAATAAAAATGTGAGACGAAAAATTAAAATATGGCATTTCAGAGCTGAAACATGAGAACACAGGACAAGAAACAAGAAAATACAGTAGTCTCCATTTTCATTTTGTTGATGGTTACTTTTGCTGTGCAAAAGTTTTTTATGTTTTGTGCTCCCATTGGTTCATTTTCTCATGTGTTTCCCTTGCCCTAGGAGATATATCAGCAAACATATTATTAATATTGATTTCTGAGTTTTTGTTTTCTTCTAGGAATTTTATGGTTCCACGACTTACATTTAAGCCTTTTATTCATTTGGAGGTTATTCTTGTGTTTGGAGAAAGTTGGTGGACTAGTTTCATTTTTTTGCATGTACCTATCCAATTTTCCCACCATTTATTGAAGAGATTGTCTTTATTGTATGTTCTTTCCTCTTTTGTCAAATATAAATTGAACATAATGGCTTTGTTCGATTTCTGGCTTCTCTGTTCTGCTCCACTGATATCTATATGTCTGTTCTTATTCCACTACCATGCTGTTTTGATTTCAATGGCCTTGTAGTATAACTTGTCATCTGATAATGTGATCCCTCCAGGGTTGTTCTTCTTTCTCAAGATTGCTGCTGCTATTCAGGGTTTTGTTTTTTTCTTCATTCCATGTGTAGAATTTGTTCTAGATCTATGAAATATGCCATTGATATTTAAATAGGAATTACAAGTAATCTATAAATTCCTTATGGTAATATAGACAATATAAGGATGCTAAATATTCCAGTCCTTGAACACGGTATACTCTTCCAGTTGTTTATATCTTCTATCTCTTTTGGTAAGGCCTGCTGTTTTCTGAGTACAGGCCTTTAACCTCCATAGTTAAATTTATTCCTAAATATCTTAATTTTTTATTGCAAGGATAAATGGGATTTTTAAAAGTTTCTCTTTCTTACTGTTCATTAAGGTGAATAGAAATGATATCAATTTATGAGTATCAATTTTTTTGCTAGATTGCCAAATTCATTTATTAAATCTAGTAATTTTTTGGTGGAGTCTTTAGGTCTTTTTTGTACAATATTATGTCATCTACAAATAATGAGAGTTTTACTTCCTCTTTAACAACTTGGATGAATTTAACATTTTCTTCTTTTCTGATTGCTATGGCCAGGACTTCCAATACAATGTTGAATAAGAGTGGTGAAAGGGGACACCCCTGTCTTGTTCCTATTGTTAGGGAAAATGGTTTTAGTTTTTGCTCATTGAAGATAATGGTTGCTGTTGGTTTTTCACCTATGGCATTGATAATGTTGATGCATGATCTCTCTATGCCCACTTGGCTGAGGGTTTTTATCAGTCTTGAGCATTATATTTTGTTGAATTTTTTTTTCATCTAGTGACATGCTCATGAGATTTTTGTCTTTTAATTTGTTTATATGATGTATCACATTTATTGATCTGTGAATATTTTAGCATCCTTATATCCCTGCAATAAATCGCACTTGGTCATGATGCATGATCTTTTTAAAATATAGCTGGATCTGATTTACTATTTGGTTGACAATATTAGCATCTATGTTGGAGATATTGGCCTGTGATTACACTTCTTTGTACTGTATTTATCTGGTTATGGAGTTAATATTATGCTGGCTTCATAAAAAAAAAACTTGAAAGTATTCCCTCCTTATGTGTTTTTTGGAAAAATTTGAGGAGGATATGTATTAGTTCTTTAAAAGCATAATAAAAGTTTCCTGTGAAGCTATCTGGGCCAGGACTTTTGTTTGCTGGGATTTTTTCTATTACTGCTTCAATTTCATCAATTCTTATTAGCCCATTCAAGTTCTCTGATTTTCCCTAACTCAACTTTTGAAGATTATATTTTTCTAGGATATCGTCTACTTTGTTCACATTTTTCAGCTTCTTAGCATATAATTTTCCATATTATTTTCTTATAATTATTTGTATTTTGGTGACAGAAATTACTTCACCCTTTCCTTTCTGATTTTATCATATGGGTCCTCTCTCCTTGTTTCTAGATGAGTCTGGTTAAAAGTTAATCAATCTTGCTTATCTTTTCAAAGTACCAGCTCATTGACCTTTTGTATTTTTTTAAGCCTGTATGTCATTTATTTCTGCTCTGAATTTTATTATTTCCCTTCTTCTACTTACTCTGGGCTTTTCTTGTTCTATTTCTAAGTCTTTCGGTTGTATGGTTAGAGAGTTTATTAAAAGAGTTTCTTGTTTTTTCAGGTTGGCCTGTAGTGCTATGGTCTTCCCTCTCAGGCTTGCTTTTCTTGTGCCCAATAGATTTTTCTTTGGTGTGTGTTACTATTCATTTTTTTCCCAAGAAGTGTTAGATTTGTTCCTGGATCACATTGGCAACCCATTAATTGTTTAATAACATGCTATTTATCCTCCATGTGTTTCAGTGTTTTTAAGGTTTTTAGAGTCACTTATTTCTCATTTCATGCCATTGTGATCCAAGAAGATGCTTGATATGACTTCAATCTTCTTGAACTTGTAGTGTCTTATTTTCTTCTTCCTAACATGCAGTCTAACTTTGAGAATGTCCCACGTGCACTTGAGAAGATTCTGCAGCTTTGCAGTGGAATGTTTTGTATATGTCAATTAAATTCATCTGAAGTAGAGTGGCTTTGGTTTCCTTGATTTTTTTCTGGATGACCTTCCCAGCAATATCAGTAGGGTGTATGACGGAATTGCTGTCAAACTCTTCCTTAATGTCTTTCATAAGTTTTTTTGCTTTTTATATATCTAAGTGCTTCTATATTGGGTACATATATGTTTACCAGTGTTATATACTATTTTTGAATTGATCCCTTTACTATTATATAGTGTCTTTATTTTGTCTTGTTTTGGTCTTCATTTTGAAATCTATTTTTTTCAGATTTGAGTATTATTACCACAACTGTTTTTTCATTTCCATTTACTTCACTCATCCTCTGTGAGGCTTCGGTTCTAAATGGGATCTCTTATTCACAACATATATTTGGGTCATGATTTCTTATCCACTCTGCTGCCCTATGCCTTTTGATCAAGGATTTAATTCATTTACATTTAAGGTTAATATTGATAGCACTTATCTATTGTCATGTTAATTATTTGTGTCAAAGTTTTCTCTCTCTGCAGTTCTAATTTTTATTACAGCTGTCCCCTTAACACTTTTTGCAATGATGGTGTGGCCATCATACATTTTTTAGCCTTTTTTTTTTTTTTTGGTCTGGGAAACTCTTTATTTCACCATCTGCTTTGAATGATACCCTTTTTGGATAGATTAGCCTTGGTTTCAGATACTTGCCTTTGATACCTGGAATACTTTATACCATTCCCTTCTGGCCTATAGAGTTTCTGATGAGAAAACTTCTGACAGCCTTATGGGAGCTCCTTTGTAGGTAAGAAATTGTATTTATCTTACTGTCCTTGAGATCCTTTCTTGGTCTTGAATTGTTGGCATTTTTATTATGATGTGCATGGGCATGAACCTTTTGAGTTTTTCTTGCTTTGGACCCTGAACTGGTGCCCTTTTTCCTTAACAAGGTTAGGGAAGTTTTCTCCTATTGTTTCTTCAAATAGATTCTCTATCCCTTGCTTACTTTCTTCCCCTTCTGGCACTACTTTAATTTGAATGTTATTACATTTTGATTTGTCCCATATCTCTTTTAAATTGTTCTGCTGTTTTTCAATAGCTTTTTTCTAAAATCTCTGATTGAGTGACTTTTTTTGACATTGCCTTCTATTTCACTGATCTGATCCTCAGTTTTCTCTAAGCAGCTGTTTGTCCTTTCATTGTATTCTTTATCTTTGCTATGTCATTCTTAATTTCCATTAGAGTTTTCATATGTTCTCTCATGTTGACCATCCTTAAAAATTACTATTCTGAACTTTATATCTGATAGATTGCTTATCTCCATTTTATTTAGATCTTCTTCTAGATAATTATCTTGTTCTTTCAGGGTTTTTGTTTGTTTGTTTGTTTTGCCCTACCCACTTTGACTACTTGTTTGAGTTTGTCTCAATGAATTAGGTAGATCCATTAAAACTTTGTCTTTTTGCAGATCAATATCACACATTTTTTGTGACAGGCTTTGAATTCTCTGTTTGAAGCTTTTAGTGATCCATAGCTTGTGGCTCTCTCTGATGGCCTGGGCTTATTTGTACTGGATCAAGATACACTCCAAAGCCTGCTTTTTCTAGCTTTGATTTCAGAAGTTCATCAAAGACACAAAGCATTCAGATACCTATCTTTGTCTGCAGGTAGCTTGTTATTATGTGTCTCTTAATGAACCCCTGGCTTTTGATCAGAGCAAGATGTAAATGCCACAGTGTTGAGAAAGAGATTTTCGAAGACATTGGGGCAACCCCCCCCCAGGCAAAATCTGCCTAGATGGTAATGTTCTGCATGAGAAAGATGTATTTTGAAGTATGGGGAAAGAGCACTAAAATCTGAGGTTTAGTCCAAGATCCCCCAAAGCAGGATTCTTCTCACACAGCACTCATTCACTTTACTCACCTTCTGTTGGAACACAAGTTATGTGGCTGCACATGAAAATTTTGTGCATTGTCCTCTTAAGATCTTGCCTGTGTTTCCCACCATCCCTCTCTGTCACTCAGCAACCTCACTGCTTTTCACAGCCAGGCCTTATGTGGGCAAGTTTTTCAGTCCTGGTGCTGGGCTGGGGAGCTGAGCTTGAGGGTTCTAACTGAAGAGTTGTCAGTGGGTACCTCCCACAGCTGAGATACCTTCCAACATTCAGTTGTTGCCTTTGCAAGCCACACCAGTGCTTTGAACCTGCATACTTATGACCAGACTCTATAAAGTCTCCACTTTACATTCTAGGTTATGAGGGGGTTCTTCCACTAGTCATCCGTTGATTATTCAGGATGATTTTTCTATGTTTTAGTTGTAGTTCCACTTTGTACTGAGAGAATGTCACTGTAGCTTCCTCTCAATGTGCTGCCATCTTGGAATCCCTAATTCTCTTTTACAAATTTATATCAATGTTCTGGTAAAAATAGAAGATATTAAGTTTTCCATTCCTTTCACCAGGATATATTTCTTCAGCACTTCTTCTTCTGTAAATCTCACATATTACATTTTGGGAAACAATTTTATTTAATGACCTAATTTGAAGAATGTTAAAGAGAAAAACATAGCCTAACATGGAGTCACTTGTCCTAACACCCATGATAACAAATCTAAACATAATACCTAACTTAATTGCTGTTTCCATTTTCTCTGGATATGCAATTTTAATCAGTCAACCTGGCGTATTCTGGGAATATTCAGTTTATTGGTCTAATGGACCCCTGTTTGTCTTTCCAAAGGAAGCTACAGCAATCTACCTGATGATTATTTTGATTTATCAACATTTTCCTGCCCTATACACTATACCTTGATTTAAAAGTGTTTTGCATAGTTTTACAGAGAAACAATATTACACAAAATATATCAGTAATATTGCCTTTCTTATAACCCATAACTTTTGTAGATTTGTATCAGAATACGTTTCTCCTATACATTTTGACTATTATTAATATGCATACAATTAGTTTCTATTGAAAGATAATATTTTCTAGCTAATCAAAAGTTCTTATCCTCTTGGTGTTTTCAAATTATTCTCCATGAATTTTATCAGACTGACTATAGTATGTCTACTTGTGATTAGCTAATGATTAATCAAAAATTACTTTAAATAATTATTAAGTCTCTCATCCTTTGCCAAATATTTTCCGTGTGATACTGTTATACATCTTCAACACTCCATCAGGCAGCTTAGCCTTCACTTCTTGCTAGTACAGATCCTCCAGGTCAGCCAAAGATGAAAAGTTAATGTCTTTCTTGGGTTTTCCATGAGCATGAGTTCATCTCTGCCTATGTAAGTGTCCTAGATTTTCAGGTATGTGTCCATCTATTCCTTAGGTTCTTCTGGTCAGCTTCTTATTAGTTCCAAATAGAATCACTGCCTTAGAAAATTGCAACATTAACAAATTTCTGCTGATTATGTTTGACAGATACCCTAAGAATACGACTGAAGAAAACATATAGCTGCATACAAAGCACAAGCACTGAGTCAGGTTAAACAGTGATAGACCCTGAAAATGAAGCATTTCAAGAAACTTCCAGGTAAAATATAGACAATTCTTTGGGAAAGGAGCTTTTATTGAACTCCAAACCTACTATGCCCAGCGGACCTGACAAATGTTTTCCCAAGTAGCGAGGTTTCAAAGATACTTCAGATCTTGGAAGAGGAAATTTGGAAAAGAGCAAATTAAAACTCCAAAAAGTTTGCTAGTCTTAATGAAATTTTACTCTTTTTCTTGAATTCATTTTTGGGTTATTGCAGAGATCTAAAATAATTAATTTTGACAATATTTACCGCTCTTATCACTTCTTTTATTGAAGTGTGTGACTCAAAAAGTCATTATTAAACCATTCTAGCACATAACTGTGGAATGTAGTGGACTTTAAGTTTTATGTGCCATCCAAGTTCACATTTTAAAGATATGAGCACAATACTTTTTTTTTTTTTTCCTGTTGTCAAAATTACTACACATAAACTGCTGGAGTTGCAAATAGAAATAAGGCTATTTTATTCTCAACCATGTGATTATTTCTCTCCATTTTTCATTACAATTTCAAGAACAGTGAGATAATTAACACTTTCCATGAAATGCTTGAGACTTATTAAATGAACTTTCTTGGACCACATAGAAGGTAAATATTACTGGAAAACAATGCAATTTTTGATTATGCATTTATAGTCAAAGAAATAATTAGGATTTGTTCTATTAAAATGGAAATATATGATTGAAATATCAAAAATACTAGTACAGATTATATAGGAATTCAACCATTAAAATTTATGGAATTTTTAAGTGATTGGCATAATGATTTTAGTCATAATAAGGAACTGAAAAAAGATACATAGAGTTACCTCATAAATTTAGACTGTATAGAACACCTTCATTCTATTTCATAACAGCTTTTCCCCCAAAGAAAGTCTTTCCCATATGCTTTAGTCAATCTACCATTGCATTCTATTTATAGGTTTCATATAAGTACTTACATGATGTCATTCATTTTATCTAACCACCTTTCTCACTACACTATGCTCAACTCTGAAACATATAAGGCCACTCTGTATCTCCAGCATTTAGCCCAGACAGGTGTGGCTCAGCTGTTGAGCATCGACCTAGGATCCAGGAGATCTGGGTTTGATTCCCAGTCAGGACACCTGCCCGAGTTGCGGGATAGGCAGCTGATCAATGACTCTCTCATCGCTGATGTTTCTATCTATCTCTCTCCCCTCCTTTCCTCTCTCTGAAGTCAATAAATATATGTTTTTTAAAA
Organism: Miniopterus schreibersii; assembly: GCF_964146895.1. Classification (NCBI taxonomy): domain Eukaryota; kingdom Metazoa; phylum Chordata; class Mammalia; order Chiroptera; family Miniopteridae; genus Miniopterus; species Miniopterus schreibersii. Next base: position 15,765,849 of record NC_138120.1, on the reverse strand, counting down.
AAATCTAAAAGAGACACATAGTGTTTATTTAACAACTAATTCTTGAATAGGGGTATAAAAATAATGCTTGCATAATAATGCTTGCATTTATCTTGCACTTTGTTCAGGCAAATAGAGATGCAGAATAGATATAATTCTATGAACTTTATATCCTGAAGGTGAATGTGTGTAGATTTAAGTCATTAGATTGTGGCTATTGGCTTTCAAAAAGAAAGGCTGAGCTCAGCTACTTGAGGTGAAGGAATATCAATAAAAATTTTTCTTGGAAATTATTTCCTTAAATAATCACAAGTACCCAAACTGGCTGTATCAAAGAATGAATAAATTCTTTTCATATCAGGTAAATAGATTCTGAACTATTCAGAAAGATTGAGCCAGGAAAAGGGAGTAAGAATTAGAAATAATCTTCTTCCTTATTTTACAGACATCTGCTATGGATTGAAGAGCTCTGAGGCCATTTGCTTTTATACAATAGATGGATCTTAGTTAATCTCAGGGAGTGTTACATAAACACTTTTGCATAATATTTTTAAATTTGATCTTACCAGCATTGAATGCAAAGTCTTGCTTACAATAAGGCAAAAAACTTCATTGTCAATTAACCATTACACAAACATAATTTACAATAATAAAGAGATATAGCCCCCGAAACAAAAGCAGGCATGAAGCACATGAAATTAAAAGGTTAAAAGAAGGCATTCCTTATCAAAAGTAAAATCATTCACCCAATTAATGAGTGAACCTCATTTTCATGCCTAAGGATGAACTGACATTATGCACAGTTTTTCAGTTCTATGCTAAGCTTAATCTTTTCAGACATTAGGCTTTCTTAATAAAAAGTTCCATGAGGATTGTATATGCAAAAAGCACAATCACGTTGTATTATCTATATCTTTAAGCCTTTTATTTTCTTGTTTTCATCCATTATTTTTAAAATACCAGGTCATCTATTTGGGCTCTAGGCACCTGGAATAAAATTAGTTACAAATTATTTGATATTGTTTTAACAGCACTTACGATCTCACTCTTACAGTTAAATACTATCAATACTTTTATTATCATTATTATTACTTTCCATATTAATAACTTTGTGTCTTCAGTAACTCACTTATTTGTATACTTTAAAAGCAATGTTATTGAATGACTACCAGAGCCCATGGGAGAAATAATTCCCAAAGTGTTCACTCTATTACATTTTAGGCACATTTTGGTTGGGGAGAAAAAGAAAAATTTATTGATTTGTTCTCAATCAAATGATCTCTATTTTTTTTTTCAAATAAGAGGACTTGGTGTCTAGCAATTTTTTATTGATAGGTTTATGCATGATTACTAGGAATGGTAAAGACAGATGTACTTATATTACAAATGTCCCCTTTTCCCCCCAATGACCCTGTCTTAACCACACCAACCCCCTTGATCACACTATTGTCTGTGTCAATCGGTTATGCATATGCGCCCATAATTCTTTGGTTAACCTGTCTCTAACCCCCCACTACACCAGTGTTCCCTTTGAGAAACCTGTCTGTTTCATCCTTCAATAGTTCTGAATCTATTCTTTAGAGTCCACATATATATGAGATCATGTGATCATTGTCTTTTCCAGCCTGGTTTATTTCCCATAGCATAATATTCTGCACGTCCATCCATGATGTCCCAAATTGTATGAGATCCTTCTCCTTTACAGCAGCATAGTACTCCATGGAGTACATTTCCTAAACCTTTTTTATCCACTCATCTGCTAATGGACGTTTTGGTAGTATCTAAATCATAGCTATTGTGAATTGTGCAGGTAAGAACTTAGGGGTGCATATATTCTTTCTGATTGATTTTTTCAAGATTCTTAGGATATACTCCTAGAAGTGGGATCACTGGATCAAATGGCAGCTCCATTTTTAATGTTTTGAGTAACCTCCATACTGTTTCCCATAGTGTCCTCACCAGTCTCCATTCCCACCAGCATTGCACCAGAGTTCTTTATCAACATTCTAACCTGCATGTGTCATTTGATTTGTTGATGGTAGTCATCTTGAAATGTGTGAAATGACACCTCATTGATTTCTCAATTCGCATCTCTCTGGTGGTTAGTGACATTAAGCATTTTCTCATCTGTCTCCTAGCCATCTCTATGTCCTCTTTTAAAAATGGCTGTTCTTGTCCTTTCCCCATTTTTTAATTGGATTTTTTGTCTTTGTTTTGTTGAATTGTATGTGTTCTTGTATATTTTACAAATTATTCTCTTATCAGATGTATGCATAGCAAATACTGTGGGGTTCGTCTTTATTTTAAGGATGATTTCATTCACTGTGCAGAAGATTTTTGTTTGATTTAGTCCCATTCATTTCCTTTTCCTTTGTTTTTCTTGCCCAGGAAATGTATCAGTGAAAATTCCACTATGTGAGATGTCTGTGACTTAACTCCCTATATTTTCTTACAGGATTTTTATGGTTTTATGACTTAAATTTAATTCCTGATACATTTTGAATGTATTCTTGTGTATGGAGTAAGTTGGTTATCTAGTTTCTTTCTTCTTTTTTCCTTTCATATGCCTGTCCAATTTTTCCAATTCAATTTATTGAACGACTGTCTTTACTCCAGTATATTCTCTCACTTTATTTATCAAATATTAATTCACCATAAGGTTGTGGGTAGATTTCTAGGGTCTTTGTCCTGTTCCACTGATCTATATGTCTGTTTTGGCACCAATACCAGGCTCCTTTGATTATAATGCCTTTGAAGTATACTTAAATATCTGGTAAAGTGACCCCTTCAATACTGTTCTTTTATGTTAAGGTTGCTGCAGCTACTTAGGATCTTTCTTTGTTACATATAAATTTTTGGAATATTTGTTCTAATTCTGTAAAATATACTGTTGGAAATTTAATTGGAATTGCATTGAATCTAAAGACTGCTTTTGGCAGTTTGGACAATTTAATGACATTAATTCTTCCAGGCCATGAACATGGCATCTTCTCCCATTTGGTTATATTTTCCTCTATTTCTTTTTTCAGTGCCCTGTAGCTTTTTGAAAACAGGTTTTTTACAGCATCACTTTAGTTTATACCTAGGTACCTTATACTTTTTGTAGTGATAGTAACTGGTATTTGATTTTTAGTTTCTCTTTCTAAGAGTTCATTGTTTATAAAAATACTGTGAACTTACAGATGTTTATTTTGTATCCTGCTACCTTGACAAATTTATTTATTAAATCTAGTACTACTTTGGTGGATTCTTTAGGGTTTTCTTTGTGCAGTATCATGTCACCTGTGACCAATCACAATTTTACTTCCACCTTTCCAATGTGAATTTTTTTTCTTCTTTTTTGATTGTTGTGGCAATGTCTTTGATTAAATTGTTAAATAAAAGTGGTGAAAGAGGACAACCTGTCTTGTTCCTCTTTTTAAAGTGATAATTTTAAACTTTGCCATTGAGTATAATGTTAACTGTAGGTTTGTCATATATGCCCTTTATTATATTCAGGTATGTTCCCTCTCTTCTCATTTTGCAGTTATTTTTATTCTCTTATCAAAAATGGGTGTTGGATTTTGTTCAATGCTTTTTCTGCATCTATTGATATGATCTAATTATTTATGTCCATTTTCTTTATGTGCTGTGTCACATTTATTGATTTTCAAATATTGTACCAGCTTTGCATCTCTGAAATAAACCCCACTTGGTCATGTTGTATGATCTTTGTAGTGAATTTCTGGATGTAATTTGCTATTATTTTGTTGAGGACTTTAACATCTATATTCATCAGGGATGTTGACCTGTAATATTTTTCTTTGTGGTGTCTTTATCTATTTTGGGGATTAAGATAATTCTGGACTCTTAAAAAAAATAAAGCTCTGGGTTCAAACACAGAAATCCTTACCAGATTATTAACCTTGGAAAGATCTCTTAACTGATCTCATTATTATGTTCTCAATCTTTGAAACACATGAGTTTGGCATTACTGCCCTCTAGGCATCTAAGAAGCGTTGGCTAACATGGGCTATGGTTTTCAAGGAAATATTTAGTGGTATTATAATATTATATTTGAATGTTTCATGGTTTGAGGTAATTTTAGGTTGGATCCAAGAATGAATGACAAATCCTCTCGAAAAGCAGTTAAAAACTTTTTACCCTATTGCCCAAAAATATAGAGGGAAATCAATTATTTTTAATTATCTTTATTTCAGAGAGAGGAAGGGAGAGGGAGAGAGAGAGATAGAAACATCAATGATGAGAGAGTCATTGATGGGCTGCCTCCTGCAAACCCCTGACTGGGGATCGAACTTGAAACCCATGCATTTGCCCTGACCTGGATTCGAATCTCAATTGCCTGAATCCTAGGTCTATTCTCCACTGCTGATGCATGCCCTGCCGGGAATTTTTTTTATTTTTAAATATATCTTTATCAATTTCAGAGAGAGGAAGGGAGAGATAAATAGAAACAGAAATCAGTTATTTTAAAAATCTCATCTTAGAGCAGATTATTCCATTTAGAAAGCAAGAAAGTAGTAGAGTTGCAGTTTCTTAGTCAGTTGTGGAAATAACTATCTTCCAAATAAAGATAAAAATGCTTAACTTTTAAGGAAAGTAAGTTTAAAATGATCAAGCAAATATAAAAACTATTTATAAGTTGAAATATTTTTGAAGTAGAAAATATGTCCTGCATCAAAAAGTGACAGATAGTTTGAGGCTATATAAACTGCATAAAACAGAAGTTGGGCCTTTATACAATTTAAAAGTTGGTTGTAGATTAACAACGTGGAAAAGGGAAGTCCTGACTTTGTTACAAAAATACATTTGGTGGCCTGAAAGGTGAAACATAAGTATAAATGTCAAAAATAAAGTTCTACTCCAGAGAGCTAAATATATTTTTGTCTTCCTAAGAGTAGTGCTTTCAGACAGGACCTCCTGTAGGCTCAAATTAATAGAAGGAGGCAGCTATTGGTGCAGGAGGAGAAGGCCAGGTAGTTATCTGTCCTGTTGGATTGAGGATAAGAGGGTTTTAGCTGCATATCTCTTAGTCATTCAACCTCGCCATATGGTCCTCTTCTCTTTGGCACTAATATCAAGTGTCTATCCGTGATAAAACAACATTTGTGCTGGAATGTGCTATGTAACTAAGTCTATAACTCAGGAAAAAGTATTTTTTTCAATTTTCTACATTACATATCTGTCTCATTAGCAAGGTTAAAGCATGAAAATTCATCTCTAAGGTTAATACATAAACTCATCATAGTCAGGCCTATGTGCACATCCAGGATGAGTTACTGAGTAATGTGACTAATGAAACAAACATTCTAGAGTTTCACTCACACTTTTGATTCAATATTTTTCAGCAATGACTAGAATAAAAATTATCAATAGGCACATTCAATGTCATAAGTACACAATCTTTTTAACAAAGCTAATAATTAAATTTCATAATTTCAGTTTTAAAATTAACTGGAAGTATTTTATAAGTGCATTTTGTGGTTATTTAAAATACTACAAATAAGACAAATGCTGTCTATATAATTAATTATTTAAGCATATCACATAACTTCAAGTACATATATTTTATAAATTTTATAGTTAAAGTAGGAAGAGTAGGTATTGATTAAGTTTTCCTTAAACACTGAAAGCTTGGAAGGTAAGAAGAAAATGCTTCAAAATTTAATTTGGAACTGCTGAAATCAAAGCTTTTAAAAAGTAGGTTTGAAGATTAATAAATCCTGCAATTTTTTTCACTCCTTAGAGGAAATTGTTGAGCCAGTGCTAACAGCACACAAATCCCTTCAAAGAACACTGCAGATAAATGTAAGATTCTGAAAAGCAGTGATGTTAAATTATAAAATGGTATCATAGCCCTGTAATCGGACATCATAGCTTCCCCTTTAAGACAAAAAAAGCCATTTGAGTGTGCAAACAGGAATATAAGAGAAAAGGTCAAATGCTATCAAACATCTGGGGAGGTTTATCCTGGAAGATGGAAATTAAGCTTGAGAGAACCATTGCAGAGGAAGACATCTATCACCAAGACTGATATTTGGTTGAAATAAAAACTAAAAAATAAAAATAAAAAAAATAGAATGCATACAAAAAGACACCTCGCTTTTCAATTAATAAAGGGTGTTGGGAGGGAGCATTGGAGAACAGGGGAGATTTTATTCTATTCTGGTAGAAACAGAAGTAAAAGAAATGGAGTCAAACTGTAGAGTAGCTTTTGGTAAAGAATAAAAGAAGGGCATAATTTTTGTTTTCAGTGCTTATTAGTACATGTACCATTAGAAGCACTGTATAAAGGGACTTTCTGTAGATATCCTTATAATAATAAACTATTATTATAAATAATGAACAATTACCTTGCAAAGAATAACTGAATGTTCTGTATGTGGCTTCAGCGATCTCCTTCCCACAATCTTACTGTGCTACATGTTCTGATGCCTCTAATTAGTGCCAACCAGGTGCAGGAAAATATCTTTAAAAAAGAATCAAGACAATGAGAGTCTCATCCGTATCCAAAAATTAAATTAACCTGCAATATCTAGGCCTACTCCTGGGCAATTATTGATACTAAGTTATGGCCTTACCCAAGCTCCACCACACATATGATGGTGCATAGGGAGTCCGACTAGATTTCTTAATTGGTTTGAAGTCCAATTTACTTAAATGGGACATTAATACTCTACTCTGTTTCTGTCAACCTCATAATTGAGGGTTTGTGAATTATCAAGTTCATACTCCTGATACACATAGATGGCATCTGGGGTCCTCCCTGACCACATGGCCTACCATAAGTACAACCTTCAGATACCTGCCTTGTTGTCTATTAAATAACAATAATAAAATTTTCCTTGCATAGTTTTGGCTTTTTTTCTGAGAAGTACATAAATTTTATGAGATAAGGTGTATATAACTCTTAAATATAGCAGGTGTCCTAATCATTGGTTCTTTCCTTTCTTATATCTCCAAGCATATTGTCATTTTCTACAAGAAATAAAAATGTATCCTTCCCTGGGGAACTGCCTCCACTTTGACATTGACTTAGCTAAAGTATACCACAGTCCTGCAAAATTTCATCATTTGGTCACCACTGTTCCTTGCCTACTCTGTGTAATTTTAGCTCACGTTGTTCTGAGGTTCCTCAATAACTTCCATGTAAGTCTGCAACTTAGGACAAAGCAAGCAATATAGCTAAATTTGGCTGGACAAAAATATTATTCCCTGACATTAAAAACAACTACCATGTTCTGAATACAATGGGGAGCTGCTTTACACAACGTGTTAAATGTTTTCCAAGCTAAAGAGTAACAGCAGCATTGTGTTGTGAGGGTTTACAAAGTGTAGTTGATATTATATTACAACAGTTATGAGAATGGGGTACTAAAAGAAATGTGTATGAAATGACACTGTATTCCTTCAGGACAGACTATGCTATTTTAATAATACATAGTATAGTTACTACAGTAAGCACTAAAAATAGATATAGAAAACAAAAACCGCAAATAAAACTAAATATATAAAAGAAATTAAAATGCATAACTAATCCAAATAAAACAGAAAAAGAGAATTTCAAGAACAAAGAAGAAATGATACAAATATAAACAAATGATACAAAGATAAAAAAATATAAATATATATATATTTATACAAATGTAAAAATAACCAAATAGTAAACTTAAGCAAAATAATAATAATATTTAATATCCTGAAGAATATATGCATCCCTATGTTCTTAGAGGCACATTTTACAATAGCTAAGATCGGGAAACAATGCAAGTCCCCATCGGCAGATGAGTGGATTAAAAAGTTGTGGGACATTAAGACCATAGATTACTTATATGTGGAATCTACATAACATAATAAACTGATGACAAAAATAAATTCAGTTACATAGAAGCATGGGGCAGACTGATGAATCTCAGAGAAAAAGTGGCGGTGGGAGGGTGGCTGGAGAAATTAAGCAAATAATTGTATGCATATATGCATTACCCAACGACACAGACAATAGTGTGGTGAAGGCCTGGGAAGGTGGTTGATGGGGGGTGGAAGCACTTAATGGTGAAAAAATGGGACATATGAGATATTTTAGGCAATAAAGATAAATTAAAAATAATTAAATGAATAAACATTGAATAAAATAAATAAAAAAATACATTACATTAAAATTAAGTTAATTAAGTACCCCATTTTGAAAAGTTGAGGGCTCTCATGCAGGATCTTTGTGTACCCCTTGGCTCCCTCCAATTACCTTCTTCCTAGAACAATTCCTATAGGGCTTTCACCTCCCAAACTCCACTGTGACATTTCAGGGAACTTCCTGTCAACACTCCAAAATGAAAACACGGTACTTCCACAACCTACATTCCACTCTAACACTGTCAGAGTCCAATTGGCCACACACTTCTGGGCCACCCTAGGGCTCCAAATGACAATCCAGCACTGTGACAACAAAGAGCTATTAAGGCCTTCACAGTACTTTGTCAACTCAAAACTACCACTGTCATCAATCTACTGTCAGACATCAAAATCGAAATGCTTACCTTCCAATCTGATTCCCCAGGACTCCCACTGCTCATACTACATGTGATACATTAGGTCTCCCACTTCTTAAATATCTATTGACACCTAGTGGCTCTCAGAGTTCACATTCAACAATGAAAATTCTGTGGTCCCACTGCACATACTCCTATTGCAATATACAATGCTCCAATTTCTCCAATCCATTTTGGTATCCTGAAATGCCATTATTTAAACTGCACTATGAAACTTCAACATTTCCATTGGCCACACTGCAATGTGAGACCATAGTGCTCCCACAATACACATCAATTTGTCATCTTAAGACTATACCCTGGTCACAGTCTACCATTACAACTTGCCCATAAACAACTTTGACTTACTAGGGTACACTCTGCCAAAGACTTGTGAGACACATTAGTAGTTCCACTCTTTAAACCCTAATGTGACAATGAAGGAAGCCCGCTCTAAAGAATTTGCTGTGAGAACAAGGACACCCACTTACAAGCATCACTTTAACAAAGAAACCTTTTGGGTAAACACTTCACTTTGTATCTCACAATGTACTTCACAATGTATCTCACTTCACACAATCAACTGTGACATCCAACGGGTTCTGCCACCCACACTCTACTGAGAACCAGAGAGCTCGCAATGCATTCATTCCACTTTGAGACTGAAGGGAACACACTGAAGTGGCTTAACTGTGAAGTCATAGATTTTATCCTGCTCAAATTCCATTGTCAACCCTAAATACCCCACACTTGACAATCCAATTTGACACCCTTGAAATCTTAAGGTACACACTGCACTATAACATCCAATGGTTCCTACTAACCACCGTCATGCCCTCAGACTTCCATTACTATTTTTACCATGGCACCTCAGTACTCACAATGACAACACTTCACTGTTTTTCACTGGGCTTTCACTTCCAACACTGCACAGTAAAATATCATGGCTCCCACTGCCCATACTCCATTCTGAATCATAAGAGTCTCACACCACACACCACAGTTCCCACACTACAGTGACATGCATCTTTTACCACTGCACACACTCCTATATGATATGCTATGGTCTTACTACCTCTCTCCACTTTGACACACCAGCAATTCTGTTATTCTCACTCCTCAATTACACAGCAGCATTTCCTATGCACACACTCCACTGTGACACCCCATGACTCCTAAGTCTCACATTTCATTGTAACACCCAATGGTTCCAACTGTCCATTATCTACTGCAGGGCTACCATGAACAATATTTCACTGTAACGCTCTAGAGTTTTCAATGCTCACATCCCACTCTTACACCTATCAGCTATCCCAGCAAGCAGTCAACTGTGAACCTGAGGTATTCCATTGCCCACAATCTACAGTGACAGGGCTCCCATTGCACAGAGTCCTTTCTGACACTCAAGGGCTCCCACTGTCCACTGTAAAATGTGAACCATCATGTCACCTCAGAACACACCACTGTCAAACCCAGGGACTCTCACTGTCCTCAATCCAATGTGATACTTTCAGGGTTCTAATTTGTGTATTCTTTGGCTCCAACTCCCCACTTTCTACCCCAACACATCTAGACTTACCACAGACCACTCTGTTTGGTGACAAAGAGCTATCACTGTTCTCAATACATCTAGACCTACCTCAGACCACTCTCTTTGGTGACAAAGAGCTATCACTGTTCTCACTTAAGTGTTAGACCATAAGCCCTCTAACAACTGCCAAAACATCATTGTGAACTTCTTAGTTCCCACTGTCCAAGAACTTTGACACCTCAGTGCTCTCACTTCCTATTCTCAAATGTGACACTTCAAGTCTACTGAGAACTAACAAAACACTATCAGAAAAGAGGGCTCATTCCATTGTGACATGTTCAGGACTCTCATGCATGACAGTCATTTGTTAATGCTATCCTTCCCAAACCCTTTTCCTATCCTGATCCTCCAAGGTCTTTCACTACACACCCTCCACTGTGACACCACATGGTTACCATGGCTAACATTACACAGTGACTCTTTCAAACCTACTCATTGGGGACACTCTACAGTTAAACATATAGTATCCAACTGCCCAAAACCACTTTGATGACCTATGGCCCATTCTGCCCATGCTACAATATCAACCCCAATGCCTCTTATGCCCATACTCTCATATGATGCCTCAAGGCACTCAAAGTTCTCAAGGCACTCATAGACTTTTACCTCTTTTTTTTTTTTTAATATATCTTTATTGATTTCATAGAGGAAAGGGGAGGGACAGAGAGAGACAGAAACATCAATGATGACAGAGTCCTTGATCGAGCCCACAACCCAGGCATATGCCCTGACCAGGAATCGAACCCCGATCGCCTGGATCCCAGGTCGATGCTCAACTGCTGAACCACGCCTGGCAGGGCGTCTTTTACCTCTTTGGTCCCAACTTTTTGTTGTGAACTCCTTGCTTCCTGCTCTCCTCATTCCACCTTGAAATATTAGATGTCTCAATCCCAAATTTTACTGTGACACCCATGCCACAAAATGCACACACTTCCCTGTGGTTACCAAAAGTACCAAATGCCCACTATCTACCATGATAACTCAGGCATCCACAGCAAATATGCAACTATAATACTCCAGATCTTTTAATGCCCATACACCATTGTTACACTTCTGTGTTCTCACATCACAAATTTCATTGAGACACCATAGGGATCCCACTCCCTATAATTCCCTTTGCTCCTTTCCCGCAAATGTCCCACTGCACATTCTCCCATGTGACATTAGTCTCTAGACCTAAAATCACAACTGTCAAACCTGATGGCTCTTACCGATGTCACTCTACTGTGAGCTGTTTAGGACCCCCATGCATGACACTTATTTGTCAACCCATTGACATTCACTGCCCACTTTCTACTTCAATCAGTGCTCCCACTGCCCAAATTCCACTATGACCCCCTTCACCATTTCCATTGGCCACACTACAGTGCCACACTGAAAAGGTACTATGCTCACACTCCACTATGCCACCTAGGTTTCTGACTTCCAGCCCAGCACTGTGACAGACAGGGATTTAATGTCCTCAATTAATTTTGTCACTTTATGTCTACCAAAGTCATCACCCCTCATAGTGACACATCATGACTTTGAATGCCTATGCTCAGTCTCATTTCACAGGACTCCCACTGCTCACACTACCTTGTAATAGCTCAGGGCTCCATTCCCAAAACTCCTGATTTACACTCAGTGGCTCCCAGAATTCACATTCCACAATGACACTCATAGGCTTCCACTGCTCACACTCCTATGTGACACCCTCCATTCTCACATTCTCACTCTGTGTTGACACCCCAGCAATCCCATTATCCACACTCCACTATGACACCCCAACATTCCCACCAACCACACTCAACTTTGAAAACCCAGGAATCTGACAACCCACAATCCCCTTTGACAACCAAATGTTCCTTTTGCCTACAAGGTTTTCAATGGTCAGCAGTGAACTGTGGCATCCCATTGCTTACATTAGGCAGAGTTTCCTATTCCTTAACTGTAATCTCATGGCTGACACTCAAACTTTGGGTTTTCACTCCCCATTTTCACTTTATCTCCCCAAGGTGCCACATGGTGCTCTCCAGTATGAAAGTCTCGGGACTTCCAGCACATAGACTTTAATGTGGCACACTAAATTCCCACTACTCAAATCTATTTTCAAACTCTAGGGAATATACTATCGAAAGGGCACTTTATCCCCCAACACTTTTAATGCTCATATTTCAATATGGTACCCCAGATCTCCCAATATCCTTGTTATTCTCTGACATCCTTCAGATCTCCCAAAACACAGATTCCATTTGGAACCCTGGGCTCTGCCCACATTGCATTGTGAGATGCTAGGCCTCCCACTAACCACATTCTGCTGTGACACCCCATGCACCCCAAGGCTCACATTTCACTGTACCATTCTAAGATTTCAACTGCCTATTATATACAGTTATATCCAGGGCATTCACAACAAACACTACATTTTACTGATCCATAGCTGGCAATGTCTACAGTCCACTCTTATACCAATTGATGTTCACAGGCCACACTGCACTGTGAAATGTGAGTTGATTTCATTGACCACAATCCACAGTGACAGGGCTCCCACTGAGCAGAACCTCTTTTTACAAAACAAGGCTTCCAAGGCTCATTCTGCTATGATTGAAAATGTGTCCTCAGATGAACATACAACTGTTATACCCAATACCTGTCACTATCCTCACTCAACTCTGACATGTGCAGTGTTATGATTTGTGAATATCAGGGTTCCCAGTGTCCACTTCCAAATCTATTACATCTCAGGATACCTCTGCTTACACACTAGGGTGACAACTAATATTCACACATGTTCTCACTTCACTGTTGCAACATAAGTATTCCAACTGCTCAAACAATTGACACCCACCTCCTATATTGCATTCTGTCTCCCAGACCTCCAATAGTCTACAACACAGTCCTGCCTAGGGATCCCTTTTTCCACACTCCACTGTGACAACTTCCCTATTCCCATTACATAAACTCTAGTAAGACACACTACAAATTCAAACTCCACTCTGACTCCCAGTGGCACATACTGCCAAAACTCCACTGAGATCCCCAATTGCTATTACTGCCCATATTCCAATATAATATCAGAGGACTCCAAATGACCTTCTGGTCTGCAACTGACCATAATTCATGGTCAAATGCTGGTACCATTCTGCTCACATCCCACATTCCACTGTGACATTCCATGCCTCCTAACTCAATTCACTATAGCACCCAAAAGTTCAAACTGTTCATTATCTACCATGATACTCCATGTTTTCCAAGGTCAACAATCTATTGTAACACTCAAATCTTATAATGAACACTTTGCTGTTACACTACTGAGATTTCACAACCCACATTCCAGTGTGACAGAGGAGGTAACTCATTGTTCATACACCACTGTGAAACCCCAGGCCTTCCACTTCCCACAATAGAGCTTGATACCCAAGGGATTCCACTATCTGTTTTCAAAATTGACATCCCCAATCATATGAGATGAATACACAACTGTTAAGTAAAGGACTCTCACTGTGCTCAATCTACAGTGAAAATTCTGGGGCTCCCATACAGGACCCCAATTTGTAAATGCTTGATTGTCACAAGCTGTTTTCTACTCTGATTTCTCTGTTTTTCTCATTTCCCAGACTCTGCTTTAACACTAAGAGCTACCATGACACACATTGCACAGTGAAACCTTTAAACCTACCCCTGGCAACACTACTATGAAAAAAACTTTATCCCAGAGGACACTTTGACATCTCAGGGCTAATACTGCAATGTTCCACTGAGAGACATACAGGACTTACATGGCATAAGCATCAACTTTACTGTGACACCAAAGACTCCCTATTCCACTCTTTACCCTGATACCTTAGAGATTCTGGGACATCATTGTAATTTCACACCTCAAGGTTATCACTTTCATCAATACACTGTGACACCTTTCAAACACCCACTATTTGCACCCTATTGTGACACACCAGAAATCCCACAGTCAGCTTTAATGGCTCATAATTCCATTATTCTAATGGATACCTAGGTCATTCAGTCTCCAAGAAGCTTTGCAACCTTCAAACTTTCTGTGCCCACATTCTATTGAGAACCCTTTGGCTTCCACTAACCTCATTCCACTGTGACAAGATAAAGCTCTCAATACCAATTCCACTGTGATCTCCATGCCTCCACAGCTCTCAACCCATATAACAACCAAAATGCCAGCTTCCAGTTATCCACTGTGATACCCAAGGACTTCCACAGCAAATACTCTACTTTAATATATATCTTTGAATACCCACATGCTACTGTTGCAATGCTGGGCTCTCAGTTCCTAAATTTCACTAACACCTGAGGTATCCCATTACATACTCCTCAACAGTGAAACCAAATGTCTACAAACTCTCACAATCCAATTTGCCCCTTGCCCACACAAGCTCCAATGGCACATTAGACCCTGTAACAACAAAAACTCCTGACTTGAACACACAACAGTTGAACCAGAGGAACCTGTTTTACTCTACAACTTTTACAGATCCTATACACTACCCTTATACAATTCAATTGGATTCTTCTGCCCTGTTCCCACTGTGATGGAAATATGTATCCCACTGCCCATAGTCTACTGTCACAATCCAGAGTGGTCCTTGTATACACTCCACAATGACATTCTGTCTTACACAGCCCACATTCCTTTTGTAAATTTTCACCTCCCACAGTCTACTGTGCAAAATCTGGGCTCCCACAAACCACTGACAAATTCAGAATTTCCACTGTCCTCAGTGTCACACTGTGGAAGTCCCATTGTCAGTACTCCACTGTGTCATCTAGTATTCAACTTATAACACAGCACTGTGAAACAACATAGCTCGTAAGGCACACACCGAATTTTGTTACCACATTGCTACCCCTGACATCACAGTATTCTGACCCATCATGACTCCCAATGAAAACTTTTTATATAGCTTTTCAGGACTCCTACTGCTCACACTTCGCTGTGATATCTCAGGCTTCCCATCCCATAATGTTCTGACTTACACTCAGGGTGTGGGCTCTCAGCATTCACATTCCACAGTGTAATCCTTGGGCTTTCACTAAAAACACTCCTATATGATAAAATATGGTCCCCACTTGATTCTGATTACCCAGCAAACCAAGTATCAAAATTCCTCTATGACTGCCCAGCATTCCCAATGCCCATACTTTATTGTAACACCCAGGGCTTGCACAACATGCATTACATTTCAAAACCTGAAGACCTTCAACTTGCCACACCCTATAGTAAGACCTGTATTTTCCCACTTCCCAGGAACCATTATGGAACACCTACTCTCACATTGCAACACTCAATTCATAAATATTAAATACTCCTGCTTTTATACACTATTGTGACACCTGAGGGTACCCACAGTCCAGAATCCAATTTCAGATCAAAGGACTCCCACTTACTATCATTACTGTGACATCCCATAGCTCCTTGGCCAACACTCTACGTTGGCACCAAAGGATTATCCTTGTACTCACTCTACCATGACATCATAATATCTCTCACATCACAAACAGAGTTGTGAATCATTGAGCTTCCATTACCAATGCACCACAAAGGCTACTCAGGGCTCTGACTTCCAAATCCACAGTGACACCCAGGGCACCAAATGCCCAGACTCTAAACTGACACCCCCTGAATCTCATTTCCCAGACTCAACTGTGATAAACAAGGTATTAACATCCACAACCTTTAGTGACACAGCAGTGATACACCTGCTTAAAATCCACCGTGATCCCACCATAGATCTCAGTGCTTTCAATACACTCTGACTCATAATTCTCACTGCAGACAATCCACTCTACACCAATCCCACTGCATAATCTGCAGTGTTACACCCAAAGTTCTTACTATCTACCATATGAAATACCATGTAAATCTTTCCAGACTCTTAAATGCTAGATCCTCTCTAGGGTCAGATTTCTTTCTTTCTTTTTTTATCCTTTGCAGCTCCAGGACCAATTTTATTAATGTCAGAGTGAGTAAACCACTTTTTAAAACATAGGTATTCCAGAAAGTGATTTAGCACTTTCTGCAGTGCCTCTAGAGCACCCCTACAGAGCGGATTAATTTCAAAGTTGAGCAGAAAGCTTAATTCCAAGCAGTGCAACAGAGGTAACCCACCCAAATCAAGAGATTTCTCTTGCATTGCCTAGCTATAATCCCAGCTTGGGTGATGAAAACATCCATTCTGAATCGCAAATTTATCAAAGTAAGTGGGTGCTTCTCCTGGGCCTAGATTATCCAGAGTAGCATGGAAGATATATCAGTTACTGTTAAAGGGGTGAGATTTTCCACCTATTAGCAGGATTCTGATAGGTATAAGGGGATCTTTTACTACAGTACATAGTTTCATGACCAAATCTTTGGGGAATGGAAATGCCAAAGTACCACTGTGTCAGGTTGTTTTCTCCACAAATCTGTGGCATAGTAGCTTCTCCTGGAATACCAGGGTTTTCTCATTAGAGCCTGTGGATTATTTTACACTGCAAATTGTTGATTACAAGGACTCATGCTTCAGATAAATGTGCTACCCAATATGAAATATAAACTTTTTTATTAGCGGGGTTGTTTGGGAATCACACTTTGTGTGGTATGCAATAACATGGGCTCCTCCTCAATCCACAAAGTCCCAGTCCCCTATCTGAGAATAAAATAAAGTCCACCTGTAAGTGTTCATTGCGACCTGGATGCCTGGCTTGCTCCTTCATTAACGAACCCTAAAAAATATTCTATGCTCTGAGCCTGGATTTTAACCACTTCATGTTTTGTTCATACAAAGCTTGTACACTAGCTGATTAAACCTGGTCTATTCTTTATCCTGTTTGCCTTTTTTTCTATACTCTACATTACTCATTTCTAAATAATGCCTTTGTTGTATTATATTCACTGGCAGCCCATCTGTGATATGCAAGTAAGTTCTCATTTATTCATGATATTTTCAGCAACTTACTCCCAATTATTTCTTTGGAATCAGCAACCAATATGTTAAGGGCTTCTAGAAATGTGGCTTCTTGCAATACAATTGGCATAGTGAGCAGGATTTCAGAAAAGTTCCCACAGAGTCCAAGGCTAGTTAAGACAAGATGGCAGGTGGTGAAATGTACTGGGAGAAATCAAAAGTTAAAGAAAAAAATACCATGTCCATGGTTTTGCAATTCTGATTGATAGTAACAGACCAATACATGAGTAACAAGATAACTGAAAATGAAAGCAGAACTTCTTTTAGTCCTAGAACCTCTGCAGCAGAAGCTGCCACTGGCTGATTAAACAATTTAAAAGCAGCTCAAACAATGCCACCCACCTTTAGTGATTTCTACACATATTCCATATTTTTCTGCTTAATAAAGTACAGGACTAATGTTCTTATTGCAGTTACAACTTCAACAAATGGCAAACTTTGTGTCTGTCTTTCATGTCCTGCAGGGATTTGAGTCTCTTTCTGGTAGCAACTTCCACAGCAGTGGTCACTGACATGATTTATCAATTCAAGTTTTTTCTTGCACACATTTCCAGTCTATGACAAACACAGAATGATTCTAGTTTCCCCAACATTGATTACAGTGTAACCATGAACCTTTCATTTTTTCTGACATCAGGCTGGAACCTGTGAGATGAAATTTCTATTCATGTCCTAAAATTGCTCAGGGTGAATTTAGACTCTTGGATATAAATCAAGTAAGACATCCATGATGGCCTTTATTGACCAGTCTGTAAATTTTTAGAACTTCTATATCATCACTGTAAACATGGACACTAGAACCAGTACACCCATTGTATTACCACAGTGGTCCTCACTTCTGCATCTAGTAAGGCTGTAGCTCAATATTTAAGCTTGTCTTGACTGGATTTTGGAATCAGAACTTGTATTTTTAACACTTCATGATTGATGTTTTCTTCATAGACACTATTCTGCATTAACTGTCAGATGAATATTATCATAGAGCACACCTGCAAGTGCACACTTTCAACAGATAGTTAACCTGAACTACAGTGAACAAAAGGTACATAAGCAAAGGCATACATGTTATTAAAAAACTAAAAAAGATTATTTCATAAAACATAAAAGGCATTGAAAATGGTTAATTTAAAAGTCATTTATTGTTTAATATTGGGCCATAACATGGTTAGTAATGTTATATAAATTTCATTTCTCCAAATTTATAATACAACATACCACACCCCATTATGTGCTCATTACTCAAAGATTAGACTTTGCATTTGACCCTCTTTACCCTTCTCATTCTCATTGTCACTTTGTCCTCTTTGGTAACTACCATGATTTCATCTGTCTGTAGATTTTGTTTATGTCTTTGTTTTCATTGTGAACCTCACATTGCCCATGTGAGAGGAAATACAATATGTACGAACTTAACTTCTTGACTAATGAAATCCTTCAGTTAGTAGCTAATCTGTGATAAGAATCATCAGAGACCCAAGTATATTTTTACATTTTGGCCCATTTATTGAAAGTTTTACACAAACATCTGTCTACATCTAAATGTGAGGAATTTTTTAATCATGTTTCTTCATATCCATAGCCATTTATGTAAAATATTGGCCTGACTCATGAATCAGTATATATTTCTATATCTCTTCATTTGTCATTCAGGTAAACTGAAAGAGGTTGTGAACTGTCTCAAACTCAGCATATTGTGAACGCTTCCGTTACCCACTGAACTGCACAAATATTGACAGATGTTCTGTCTTGATGCAACTGTTCAATTTCTTGTAGGTCATCTATATCATGCAGTATTATTGTAAGCCAGACGACATCATCCCATCATCTATCAACAGCTCTCTCTGAGTACACATATCAAGACATAAAGAGAGTTCCATAGTACAGCAGAAGGCAGTGAAAACAATTGAGCCACTACTTATATGGCTGATATGATCCCTCAGTTTTCCAAAGGTTTGATTGCCGGAGCCCGCCAGCAGAGTCGAACAGTCCTGAGAGTAGGGGTGAGGATGGAGAAAAGACACACAAAGAAGATGGGATTGGGAGGACTGCAGCTCGTGACGGCTGCAGCCCTGAGTTTATTTTCCAAGCTCAATTTATACCAGCGCTGTTGTTTTTGCTGAATAGCACCCTGCCCCGCATTCGTTCCCCTTGTCTGATACAAAGTAGTTCTCTCCAGGCTGCACAAACACACTTTCAGTGTAAACATCCTGCCTCCTGCAGGAGCTCAGACCTTGGTAACTATCTTTGTCTCGGCTTCTAATGGGAACTTTTGGGGAAGGATTGAGTCCATGGCTCGGTATGTAGCTTGACTGTCCCTTAACCCTTCAGGCCAGGGCCAGCTTCCTAATAAGCCTTTCTAGAATTTAAGGCTGCAAAGTAAATTAGTATTGCCTTGGTGCCTCAAGGTCTGGGTCAGGGAGCAGGAGAGCACACCTGAAGCTCACCCAGGCAGCTCCTCCATGCCTGGGGCCACAACAGCTCCCCACATTTGATCATGTATGTACCACCTGAAATTGATGTTGTAGTCCTCCTGTGCCTGGCCTCTTTGTGACTCCATGGTTGGCATTGCCCCTAGGTCATAATGCATACCTCAGGTAGCATGGTAGCTTGGTTGCCTGTGTTTAACCTTCCTGAAATGAAGGAAATCCTTTAGGAAAAATCTTAGTCTATTTTAAGGGTGACAACAGCTCCTTATTTTATACTTTTGCTCCTCCTACCTGAGACTGTTTTAGGTTTTAGATAGGATGGTAGTAATCTGTGATGCTCTGATGGAAATCAGATAGACAGGCAAACTGTTGCCTCAACACAGGTCTCTAGGTAATCAAGTTCCCTATGAAGCTTGGACTCTAGTGTTCTTTTCTACCTCTCTACAACACAGTCACAAATGATCAGGTTCCAATCTTCTGGGTCCTGTTCCTCCATTTCCAAATAACTAAGAAGAAAGAAACTGCTAGGGACGGCTTGCTGCCCTGGGTTCATGCTGTCATGTGATATTTCTGTCAGGACATTAATATAACAGAAGTTGGAAATGCTTACTCTCTTTTCTGACTAAGAAGATAGGAAAGTCATATAGAGGCTTGAAGCCCTGTGTTCTTTTCACCATGTGCATTATCAGTCAGGACATTAAAGTTACAGAAGAAGGAATTGCTTAAATTCTTGTTTTCTGTGTGGATTTAATTTTGCATGTTGAGTGATTGTCCAACCACTGTCTCCATTTATATGAAATAACTTTCTTTGCTGAAGTTGAGTCAAAGGAAGGACAGTATTTTTCCTCAAAAGGAAAGTAGTTATTTGAGGATGATATCAAGACCTTGTTTGTAACTTCTTAGTATCAACACTGTGGTTAGCATACAGGTTTTCCTAAGGCTGCAAAGAGAATCTCAGAATGCCAGTGAAACTGGCAGGACCATCATGTCTTTGGCAATCTATAGCTCAAGTCACAGAGAAGCTTCTACATCAGCCAGGATCTGTCAAAGAGCACTGTCTTTGTCTGGATCTAACTCAAAAGGAGCAGATATTTAGGTGACTCTTTAAATTTGATGGATTCTCATGCCCCACCTAGGAAGATGATGCTTCTAAAATGCAGAAGCCCGCTGGGTGCTGTGACTCCATCTTGGCTGGCTGCAGTCTGGGCGGGATATCACAAACTATTTTTTCAAAACAGTTACCTTTCCTGCTCAGTACCTAAGGATGCAAAAACAATTTACTGAGTGTGAATTCTTAATTTTATTCAGATTTATTCCTCAACTTCTGACTCTAAGAGTGTAACAAGTGTAGAGTAATACTGTTCCCAATCACAAGGTCCAGTTAGTATAATGTAATCCTTATAATTCACCAGTGTGAAGGATATACTGTGGATGAAAAAGGTGGTCAAGACCTCTGCAAAATTGATGAAATCATAGGGCAGTGAAGTTTACACAACCCAGAGGTAATATAACTAATGTATATGCTGGTTTTCTTGCTAACAGAAATCAACATTGATGGAATTTTGGATATTGGAGGAGGCACTTACCAAATGTATTGTTGGATACAAAATGATGTTTACTTTGATGTTTCAAGCAAGGTAACCACATTGGTGCATGAAAAGTAGGGGTGATCACATGCAAGTGTATTTTGCAGTTTCACTGCATTCCTTTCCATTGTTTCTACTTCCCCTCCTTCTCCTCTTTCTTCTGTGTCTCCTGATTTCCCTCCTGCTGCCTTTCACTTATCCCCTTCTTTTTTGTTCCCTCTTTCTTCTCCACAGCCTCTTCCTTACCTACCTGCTCCTGCATCTTCTCCTCTTATTCCTGATCTCTCTTGTCCTTCTCTTTCTTCTCTCCCACCTTCTTTTTCTTTTCTTTTTTTACCCAATATATCTCTATTGATTTCAGAGTGAGGAAAGGAGAGAGAGAGACATAGACAAAAACAAATATGATGAGAGATTCATTGATCAAGCCCGCAACCCCGGAATGTTTCGTGACATGGAACCGAACCCAGATTGCCTGGATCCTAGGTCATGCTCAACTGCTGAGCCACACACAGCCAGGCTTCTTTTTTTATTATACAACTTCTTTTTCTCATTCTCATTCCTGTGCCTGTCCTCTTTTCCTACTCCTTCCTTTTTCCTTTCCTTTCCTTTCCTTTCCTTTCCTTTCCTTTCCTTTCCTTTCCTTTCCTTTCCTTTCCTTTCCTTTCCTTTCCTTTCCTTTCCTTTCCTTTCCTTTCCTTTCCTTTCCTTTCCTTTCCTTTCCTTTCCTTTCCTTTCCTTTCCTTTCCTTTCCTTTCCTTTCCTTTCTTCTTTCCTACTTTACTTTACTTTACTTTACTTTTTTCTTTTCTTTTCATCTTTTCTTTCCTTTCTTTTCTTTTCTTCTTCTTTCTTTTCTTTTCTTCTTCTTTCTTTTCTTTTCTTTTCTTTTCTTCTTTTCTTTTCTTTTCCACATTTAATGTGGCTGTGTAAAATCAGCACATCTACATATTTCAGATGCTTGATGATGGCACAAAACTCTAGAATTCATCCTCGTGGCTATGTAACTTTTATTTGCTACTTACTAATGTACACACAGATCTACTGTCCTCTGTTTAGACTTCCTAAGGATGGTAGCTTACATCCACAGTAAGGATTCAGTCTGCTGCTATGACTATTTTAGTTATGCATTCTACAACTAGGGAACACCATAGGATGTGTTGGGACCTCTTCAAGCTGTATCTGAGCTCAGATTCAATTGGTCACCTGACCTACAAAACCTCCTACTCTTTAAAAAAAAATTATTTATCTTTATTGTTGAGACCATTACAGATTTCCCCCTTTAACCTCACTGATCCTCTCCATGCCACATCTGTCCAACCCCCAGGCCCTCCCCACACCAGGTCCATGGGCCATTCCCATAAACATACAAGTTCCCTGATTAATTTCTCTCCACTCACACCCCCCTCTCCACCTTCCCTCTGAGATCCCTCAGTTTGTTCCAAGCTTCTATGTCTCTGGATCCACTTTTTTCATCAGTTTATTTTGTTAATTATATTACACATATAAGTGAGATCATTTGGTACTTGTGTGAAAACCTCCTACTCTTAATAGTGGTATACAGTAATATTTTGGGTTATGAGACCAATTTTACTTCAAAACCAGAGGAGTCCTGTAGTTACTGAATTATCTGGTTCTTTGCTTTCTCCCAAATATACAGTTGCCCTGGCAAAGAAGGCAATCAGTCCCTTTGAGAAAGACTTGAAGTAATGTTAACAGGATGACTTTTTTTATTGTTTTCTGTCAGTTTTTTCTTCAGGGACTATGGTCTTTCTGTCTTTTAACAATTCTGGGTGTGTAAATTGGATGATGTCAGGGATTGGTCAATAAGCTGATTCACATCATTGTTTATGTATAATATTTCTGCTTCAATAAATATACAAAACATGATTTGGGTTTGCTGGTTTTATTTCTAGGAACAATGTGATTGTTTAGCCAACAATGTAAGTCAGTGCCATCCAGACTCAGTAAATTCTGCTTATACTTCCTGCCTCTTGGGTTAATCAGGTCTACTGTGAATTTCATAACTGAACAAGGCCTATTAACCCCTGCCATGAGGGGATCCAATTTCTACCATCCCATTTAGATATTAACATCAGGAGGCCCTTTTTTCCAAAGCCTGGCTTTCAGAGAAGTCATTGTGGTGGTATTTTAGTATATTCAAGGTAACAACTGCCACAGCAGAAGTCTGTACCAATATAACCCTCTGTGTTTGCTCTTGCAGATATATTCCAGATGTGGTAAATCCTGAATATTTCTATTTTACTCCAGTATCAATTATAATTCTACTATAAAACTTTCTCATATGTCTCACAACTGGCCTTGAACTATTGGTAAAAATAATATATACATATCATTAAACATTCAAATGAACATAGCATCTTGAATATTAATTTAGAAGCTCACCTCAAGTGTTGATAAATAGCATCTGTGTGATCACCAGAGACTTGGAACCTAGAAGAGAAGAATTGCCATAATAGTCCTCACTCCTCGATGTAGTGATGCTATATTCCTTACTATGACATTCTCTTATTGATGGGAGTCCAGAATCTGAATTTGGACTTGTAACTTTTATCATTTATTCAATTTTCTATTCACAAACATTGTTTCTCACTGCTTGATGGCCAACACCCTATAACACAACTAATACTGCCCAGTCTCAACATATGACTAACTTTATCTTAAATGAACGAATTGTAGGTAAGCAAAAATATGTTTATAGTATTAAAAAGCAGAGATGTGCCCCTTCTTATTTAACACCATAGGGACAACATAGTTTCCGTTTAAAATTCTTTTATTATTAACATTTTGGGGTATCATGTTTAAAAACATTATATATCCTTTTCTGGTACAACTTCATAGTACAAGACATGGCCTAACAATCCAAATGCCTGTGTATTTGAACCTCTTTTCATCCTTACCCTCACTCATGACTTTCTCTGAATGATGGAGATTTTGTTTTGTTTATGGCTTTACATTTCAATGTATTAGAAAGTACAAAATATGCTTATTTATCCTCTTAATTAATAAAATATTCCACCTTGAAAATAAACTGCAATAAGCATCATAAAAGATGCAAATATCTTTGTATATTTTTGCCCACTAAGTAAAAACTGTTCACAAAACTCTGCCCAATATTCAATGTGAAGAATTTTCCAATCGTGTTTCTTTCATTTTCCTGGCTTTTGGTGTAATATATTGTCCAGAGCCATGAGTCAGCATATATTGCAAATTTGATCATTGTCAACCAAGCAAAGTAAATGAGGGTGTGAACTTCCAAACAGCCACTCAACTGTGAAAGGTTTTTTTTTTACACACTGTTCTGCAGGAATGTCCAGAGATGGTCTGCCAGGCCATAGCTGTCCACTTTGTTTTTGGTCATCAATGTCATGCAAATCAATTGTATGCCAGACTATGTCTTTCTTTCATCTGTCAACAGGTCACCAGAAGCTTCCTATGAATCCAGAGGTGTAGGCTGAAAGGCAGATCCGCTGGTAGCAGTGGGGACTGAGAGCAATTTGGTCACTACTTATAAAATTTCTTTGTACTTCCAGGGTTTTTTTCAGAACTGATAATGTATGTACCACTTTAAATTTATATTGTAGTCATCCTGTGTATGGCCATCTGTGTGACTTTGTAGGTTTCATCACTCTTAGGTCATAATTGACACTTCAGGTTGCATTGTAACTTGGTGGCCCATCATTAAGCATTTCTTATTTAAAACCAAGGAAACTCCTTAAGACAAGTCTCAGGTTTTTTTCAGGCTTGGTGATAGACTCTTCCCCTTAATGTTTTCTGCTCATTACTGGGACTACTTTTGAGGAAATGGAATCTTCCTTTAATGTTCAGATGGAGCTCAGCCAAAACTTGATCCCATCCTCCTGGAAGGTCCCTAGAGAACCAAGATTCATATGGTGCCTGGCATCTAAGGTTATTTATTTCCCTGCTCTCTACAACTCAACGAAACATGAAAAGTGTCGCTATCTTCTTGGTCCAGCTTTTGCTATTTGTTTTTGGCTTCAGTTCACAATGTTGGCCTTCAGAAAATTGTCATCATGTAGCTCTTCAACTATGCCGTCTCTTGTCTTTATCATAATTATCCTTGTATTGTTGAAAGGTATTCCATGGGGACACTCCCAGACTGCTAAAGAGGACTCACATGACCAATCCATTTCAGCATTTCCAGCTCTCTAAATCTTTAACTGATTCTTCTATATTAAAATAAAAGACAGTGAGCTTTTCCATGTCACAGTAATTGGGGATGATTGGATGCACTTGTCAGTCAACAATACTAATAATATTGTAGAGCTTTTCTGATGACCTGCTGAAGATATAAAGTTTGGATATCTGTCTGGCATGAAAAAATTAATAAATTCCATCTCATTCAAAATTATGTTTATTAGAACATTGTTCCCAACCAATAATTATTTCCACACATATTCCATATTTTTATGCTTGTGTAAATAATAGAACTCACATACTTCTTACAGAGAGTGGTATACTTCCTAAAAAGTAAAACTGTCTCTCACTTATATGTTCCTGCTATTATTTGAGTCTAGTTGAAGGTGGTAACTGCCACAGAAGGTGTCACTGCAATGATAATATTGTAATGCTTTCTCTTGAACATATTTTGAGTCCATGGCCAATTGTGATTTAATCTAGTTTCCTCATATATGGTTGCAATTCTAACATGAGCCTTTAAAGGTTGTCTTACAAGTGTTTCAGCACTATTGAGATAAAAATGATTCATCCTTGAGGCACTTCAAGCTCAAAATGGTGATTGGAATATGAATAAGGAGTCCATTTTAAGTGATGACAAATACCATATTCAGGTCTGTGTGTGTGGATCAGTGAGAAATAATTCCAAAGGTCATTGTCATCAGCACAGAAATAGAAATTAGACAGGAAGAAACCCATTGGATTGCAGCAGCTGTTCTTACTCCTCCATGTAGTGATGCTACAGCCTATTATTTACAAATTGTCTTGATTGCAAGGACTTGGAATAATAACTTTGTTTTATAACTCTTATCCAGGAATTTTATTTTATTTCTAAATTTATTTTTACCTTTTTTTATTATTATGGAGAATATTAGAGATATTATCTTTTCTAAGACATTATTCCTCTCTAACTGTCTGATGACTAACTCTGTACAGCACATCTTCCAATTCCCAGTCTCAACAGACAATTCACCTGATCCTTATGGAACAATTGATAGGTGACAAAACACACAGGTTATAATGGAAAGTTTAGGTTTCCTAAGAATTTGGATGCTGGTTTTTCAGTATTACTTCTTTAAAACCTAGTAAACACTTTGGGACAATTATCAGTCAATTTTCATGGTTGATGATGACCAACTCAGCTTAATGTTGGCCTTTTATTAATTGAGTGCTTTGGGCTCTAGAGTAAATCAAAGCTACCTGTGGTTCACAAATGGACCTCCACCAGAGCCGAGAATCCTTGCTTATCCACAGCTCTCTGAGACCCAGGATCCATATGAACCTTCCCTGTTAGTTACTTCTTGTCCACTGTTTACAATTCTGTCAACCATGATAGTAAGTTTTGCCAGTTCTGGCTTCAGTTCCAGCTGTTTCTCAATGACTAAAGGGGAGTGAACATAGTGCATGAAGAGGAACACTTGCTGTCCTGTGTTCTGTTGTTCATGCACTTTATAATCAATCACAACACTAAAGTGACAGATGAGGGAGAGTACTAAACACTTGCTTGATTTTGTGTGTATAATGGTAGACAATCCACATAGCTTTATTTTTGAAAAGAACATTCTTTCCTATCTTATGGTCAAAAGATGGCCAATATTTTAACAAAGAACAGTAGTGGTTTTTATTTTATTTTTAAATTTTTGGTGGATGATATAAGGAATTCATTAAAAATGATGAATATCCTCAATGTCATTGTCATTTGACTACAGGTCTATCTAGAGGTCCAAAGAGAAATTTTATCTGCCAGGGACACTTGTAGGGCTATCATGTCTGCTACAATGTATGGCCAAATTCACAAAGGAACTGGTACATCAACCTGATCATGTCACAGTGCCCATTTTTGTCATGGTCAAAATCAAAAGAAGTAGATTTTGGGTCACTCCATAAATTTTGTTTAGTCACATAACTGACTGAGGAATGTGTTACCTCTATAATCCAAACTCTCACGGGGATCTTGATTCAAGGTAGTACCAAGTGTCACAAATTATTATTTTGAAAAAGTCACCACTCCTGCCCAACTCCACGGGACCCAATTGTATTTCCCTCATTAAGAAAAATTCTGTATTTTAGCCAGTTTTTTTTTTCAACTTTTGACTTTAAATGTGTATCAAGTGAATAGTAGTGCTCTTCCCACTCCCTATGTGATGAAATCCTAATGCCATCCGTGTATTGGAACAGCAGGTTTCCCATCCTGTGGAGACAAAAGCCAGTCAACACCTCTATAAACTAGATGAAAAGAACCACAGAGAACATACATCCGAGAAACAATATAATAAAATTATATGCTGGCCTTTCCTGCTGAGCTAAGTCAAGTTTGATTGAACTAAGTATACATAGGGTGAAGGAATTGTCAGAAGGTTACATGGGTCCAAGTTGATGTGGACATTGAAGTTACAAAAGCAAAGTAATCAGTTGGTACAGCAGTGACGTATTGTATCACCTGCAGTTAACGTTGTTAATTCAGTGCCATTTTCTAAGTTATTTCTATTCTAATTTATTCTACTCATTGTTCTCTGTCTTCTCTTCTTACTACAGCTCATCCTCCTTCTCCTCATTCATATTCTCATTCTCCTCACCTCCTCATGCTTCTGCTTCTTCTCCTCCTCTTCCTTCTGTTCCTCCAACTCCTCTGCTTTTGATTCCTTATCCTCCTTTTCCTCCTTTGTCTCTATCTTCTCCATCTTCCCCTCTTTTTATTCTGTTTCTGTCCCACTTTCTTTCTTTCTTCTTATTTTGCACATACCACATCAACATATTAATGTGAAGGTGGTCGAACAGCACTCCTGATCCTTTTAAATCCCTGATACAGTGGTATAATTTTTGATATACTATTTACTTAGGTAAAGGCAGTTCTAATTGTTTCTGTTTCAGCCCTCCAGCAATAGGTATTCTCACTTTTAGGTCACCCACTGTGAAGATTCATTCTGCTACTCTCATCATTTTAATTACACATTCTAGGAACAAGAAGAATCACAGGATTGGCCCCATGACATTTGAAAACATTGCATCTCCCCAGTGCTAACACTACCGCATTACACTGAAACAACCCACAGTTCCCATTCTTCAACTTCAGCATGAAACTACAGGGAGCCTACAGCACACTCTCCATCGTTTATCCTTACAGGCTCTAAAAAATTAGGCTCCATTGCTTGAATCTGACCTTCACAGCCTTGGGCACACACTGCCCATAACTCACTGTGTTTCCCATAACTCTTAATTCCCATAATCCAATATGATAGTCTGGGGCTCTGAATGTCTTTCTTACTCTCTGACAACTTCAGTTCCCTCACAATACAATTTTTCCCCCTCTTGGCTTACACTGCCCACATTCCATTATCATATACAAAGTCCCAGTCTAGCAACATTGCACTGTGGACCCCATGCTTCCTAAAGTTCACACTTCACTGTAACACCCTATGGTTTGAACTCATCATTATCTACCATTATATCAAAGGTCTTCCACAGGGAACACTTCACTGTTACACTCCAGAGTTTGCAATGCCCACAATCTACTCTTACACTAATGGGCTCTCACATCTCACAAGCCACAATGACACCCAAGCTGTCCCATTGTCCACAATTGACTGTGGCACAGTTTCCTTTGGAAACCCACAAATTCCCTATGCTCATACTTCAATGTGACCCAATGTTGACAGGTGAACCCATTTTATTATACCCAATGTCTCTCAATCATCAATAAACTGTAACATGTTCTGGGCTACCATTTTTAAATATTTGGCCTCCCAATGACTGTTCTTACTTTGATACATCTAGGGCTACCTCTTCTTCCTCCTACAATCTTTGGTGACACCTAAGGGAATCACTGTTCTCACCTTACTCTTGCACCATAAGTATTCAACTGTCAAACACATTTGGAATCTTCTTGGCTGCCACTGGCCACATTACACTCTGTCTGACAGGGCTCTAACAGCCCAAAACACACACTGGTATTTAGCAATGTCAGTTTCAACACTCCACTGTGATTTCTTCCTGACTCCAACTTCCTACATCTAGTGGGACATACCGGAAATCCCACTGCCAAAATGCATCTTGACACTCTAGGGTACATAGCTCCAAAACTATAGGATGACCCCCAATGGCTCTTAATTTTCACACTCCATGATGATATCTCAATGACTTATCTCCAATTTAATACCTTCAGTTC
This sequence comes from Miniopterus schreibersii, assembly GCF_964146895.1. Lineage (NCBI taxonomy): Eukaryota > Metazoa > Chordata > Mammalia > Chiroptera > Miniopteridae > Miniopterus > Miniopterus schreibersii. Next base: position 15,736,406 of record NC_138120.1, on the reverse strand, counting down.
TGAAACTACCCACATCTCATTTTGAATAGCTGGGTTCCCTCTGCCCTCATTGCACTGTAAAATAATAGAGGTCCTACTACTCACATTTCATTATGAAACCACATACCTTCAAATTCTAAAATCCACTCTACCACACCAAAGTGCCTACAGCTAATTATATACAGGAATTCCCTTAGGATTGCAGAATCAACACTTCACTAACACTCTAAACCCATAATACCCACACTTTGATTTTTCACAACTGATATCTAACAGACCACATTCCAGGGTGACACCAAAGATATCCCATTGCCTATATTCTGTGACAAACCAGCACCTCCACTACCCTCAATCCCCTTTGACAACCCAGGGTTTCCCTTTCTCACTCTCAAATGTGACACCCCGTATCACCTGAGATTACTACACAGCCATTAATAACCAGGGATTTCATTATCCTCTCACCACTGTAAAAATTTTATGGCTCCCATGCAAAACCATCATTTCTGAATGCCTTGGTTCTGAAAGCCCATTACCTACAATAATCCACCTGGGTATCACACTGCTCACATTACACTGTGATTCCCCAGTGTTGCCATGACCTACATTATACTGTGACACCTTCAAACATACCACTGTTGACATTCTACACTGAAAGATATGGCATCCCCTTCTCAGAGAATACTAGGACACACCAGGGCCCATATTCCCAAACAACACTGAGACACATTCAGGACTCCCACTGTTTACACTCTGAGAATTCCCATGGTCAGAAATCATATAATAGACAAAAGGACTTCTATTTTCAGTCTTCATTATCACATCACAGATAACCTGGGAAAACTTGATGATTTGTCACCTCAGGGCTACCATTGTTTTCAATGTGCTGAGACACTATGAGGTTTTCCACAGCCCAAACACCATTTTGCACTCCTGAGCTACCACTACTCATGTTCCATTCTGAATCCCCAGAGCTACCATGACACAAAACCCACAGTGACACCCAGGGCTCCAACTGAGCTCATTCTATTTTCAAACCCCTAGGATCCCACTGACAAAACTCCACAGCAATACCACAGGACTTTAATATCTACACCCAAATTGACACAGTCTAATGGGACACCTGAGATTTCTAAAGGGCCCCACTCCATTGTAACCTGAAGGGAATGCCCTGATGTAACTCAACTGTGAAATCTTAGGTTTCACACTGCTAAAGCTACCCTGTCACACCCTAGATATCCCAAATCACACAATTCAATTTTACCCCCAAGGGATTGACTGCACACCCTCCCCTGTGACACCCATAGTTTCTTCACTGTAACACATCCTGGCTCATACAACATACACTCCAATATGACTCAGCAGGGACTACTATAGTTGTCACTCCACAGTGTCACGCATAAGATCCCACTGGAAACTAATATTTCCTACACTATAATTCCACTCTCCCACTGCACTATGGAGCCCTAGAAGCCCTAATGACCACACTCCACTCAAACAACCCAACATCCCCAATATTTACTTTCCAGTGTGAACCTCCAACCTCTCATGACTCAACTTCCATTTTGACAGCCCACTATACTGAAACAGATGAGGACGCTGAAGGCCCGCACTCCATTGTGACACTGAGGGGATCTCACTAGTAGAATTCAAATGAGAAATCCTAAGATTCACTCTGCTCTACCTCCACTGACCCCTTTTCCCAGATATCAAACATTCCAAAATTTAATTTAACACAGGAGAGATCCCATTTTTCACACCACATTCTGACACCCAAAGATTTATACTCTCTACTTTCACAGCACAAAAATTCCTCATCCATTCCTCCACTTGTGCACTGCACGATGCACCATGTTAGCACTTCACTGCTCTTCCTTTTGCCTTCCTACATCTCACCTCTGCTATTCTACTCACGATCTTCCACAGCCCACCTCCACAAAGACACCATATACCTCCTCGTGAACATGTTACACTGAGAGAACTTCAGGCCTCCATACTGTATCTTGAAACCCGTGCTTTTCTATTTCCAAGGAAACACTTTTTCTTCCCAGAGCTCATGTTACCACACTCCACTGAGACAACTTACTGACTCTCAGTAGGTCACGCTACTGTCACATGCAATTATTTGTATTCTAACATGCATATTGACTTCAAAGGACTCTCAATTCCTATCTCCATATTGCCACACAAAAGCTCCCAGACTCACAATATATTTTGTTGCCCCAAATCAACCTTGATGCCTTTGGGCACATAGTCCCCATAGTTTACTGTGAACACCAATGACTCTTATTTCCCAGGATCCAATAAGATACTTCAGGGTTCTCAGTGTCGTCACTCATATCTGACACCTTCAGGTCTCCCACTGACCACACTCCATTGTGAACAGACATTCTACAATTGCACACTTTTCACTGTGAAATTCCATTCCTCCCAGTGCTCACATACCAATGTTAAACAGCTAGGCTCTCACAGCCCACATTTTACTGTGACACTCAAGGCACATTATTGCATATATTCCATTGTGACATCCAATGGCTCCTACAGAACACAATCTACTTTGAGCACTGCGGTCCCCTCTACCCATTCTCAAATGCAACACTCCAAGTATCCTGTGATAAATGCAGGACTGTTAAACTCAAGGACTCCCTCTGTTTTTATTTCAGTGTGTCACATTCAGTCTTTGGGATTGCCTTTTCCACCATTGAACACTTCCTACTCCAATTCATGTAGAATTACCAATGCCCAACACGTTTGTGACAACACAGTGAACACCCTATCCACATCCACAGTGAGAGAACGGGGCTTCCACTGCCCATACTTCACTGACATACTCCAGAATTCCTACTCTCACGCTATATTTTGATAGCCAAGGTCTCCCACTACCCAAAAATCTTTTTTGACACACAACTATTGCCCCAAATCAATTATCATACTCAAACTTATTCAAGAAAAACCCCATGGACATACAACAGCTCATGACTTGTACTCACATAGCTTGCACACATTTTCATCAATCTTTCATCCAAGATTTGTTCCTTTTTGGCCTTATTTCTGTACACTACATATCATTTCTAAAAATACCTTCATTGCACTAACTTCATGGCCTGTCATACAAGGTGTAAAAGTAAGTAATAGTACACTCTTATTTTTGCTTTTGTTTTCTCAGTGAGTTATCTGACTTATTGCATTGGAATAGGTATGCAATATGCTGGAGACTTTTCAGAACTTGGCTTCTTGCATAACAGTTGGTGTAGTCAGCAGGATTTGAGATCAATTTCCATAGAGTCCAAGACGGGTGAAGACAGAATGGCAGGCAGTGAGAAATTTCTGGAAAATATCCAAGGATGGCATAGCACTTCCATACCATATAGTTTTATACCCTGATTGGTAACTGAGACCAACCTGTGCTGATACACCAAATATGCCAACATAATTTTCTTTGTTCCTAGAATCTGTAGTTAAAAATCTACAAAGTGCTCAACTAATGGTACCAGGAGCATTTCTAGCAGCAGTTGAATTGCCTCATTTTCCAAGTGAGCAGGATCCTTGTCCCTGGTCCTGGCACAAATATTTCTCCATAATTGATGGAGGAGCATATGGTGGGCTGGCTGTATTCACTTCTAGAAACAACAAAATTTATTAGTCAAACTCTATGTCAATGATACTCAGACTATTTAGATTATGCTTGGATTTTCTGTCTTTAAGGGTGATCAGATATTCTGATAGCTTATTGATTGCAAATGTACACTGGCATTGTCACCAGGAAATCCATCTCCCATCACATTTAGATATTACGATTGAGAGGCCTCAGTGCCCAATACCAGGCCTTCAGAAAGTGTCTTCACAAAGCACTTCCTATATGCTGTTTCTCCTCTTCAATGTATTTCTCAATGTATTGTTGAAATGTACACCATATTTTCAACTCCAGAGCACACACATGACCAATCCACTCCAACATTTCTGTCTCCCTAGAATTGACTCTTCAATAATAAAAGGAGATAGTGGATATTTTCTGTCACAGTTATTGGCCTATCATTGGCTAACATTGTCAGCCAATGATCCCAAGAAAATTTTAGAGCCTTTTATAATGTCCCACGAGGCAGACATAAATGCAGAATCTCTGCCTTCTGAACCCAAATTAATACAATTTGTTTCCTCCTAGTTTATATTGTTTTTAACATTGTTGCACATGATTAGCTACTTCTACAGACATTCAATATTTTTCTGATTAATAAATAAGATGACTAATATATTTATCCAAAGAGTTATAAACATCCGCAAATGTGAAACTTTCCCTCTCACCTTTAGTGTCCTGCAGGGATATGAATCTAATAAAGATGGCAATTTCAACAGGAATGGTCACTGCCATGACTTAAATTCTCTGTTTCCTTTTGACCATTTTCCCTGTCTGTGACAAATCCTTAATTACTCTAGTTTCCCACAGTATCAGTTCCAACTCTACCATGAACGATTCCATTTTTATCACATCTGGCTTTCAAACATTTCTTTCCTGAATGTCTTAAAGTTGACTATTGCATATTAATCAAGGAAACCATCTATTTCTACTGCTATGGACCACTCAGAAATAATTCAGAACATCTATGTCATCCCCATGGACATGGAAACTAGAAACCAGGACACCCATTGGATTTGCACAGTTGATTCTCACTCCTGCTTATACGGGTGCTGCAGACCAGTATTTAAAACTTGTCTTGATTTGATTCTCAATTTAGCACTTGTTTTTAACTCTTAATGATTAATTTTTTTTCTCATACACATTATTCCTCATTAACTGTCAGATGGCTAAAGCCATAGAGCACACATACTAATATCCCGTTTCAACAGATGATTCACCTGATCCTTTGTAAGTTAACAGCAAATATGAAGTATTCAAAAAGAGAAAAATATACCTACTATTTTAAAGAATACTGGGAGTGAAAACACTCTTCAAAAGAGTCCTGACCTTAAGTTAATTGATTACCTCACCTCAAAATCTCCAAAACTTAGCCGAGGCTACAGTAACATTTCTGTTGCTGAGACATATTTCAGTTCAGAACCAGGATCCTAAATTTCCCAAGTTATCTGGTTTTTGTTGTGTTGTGTTGTGTTTTCTTCTAACTAGAGTTTAACCCTGATCAAAATGGATAATGTTCCCCTGTCCAGAGCCAGGAAGGAGTTAGCAGTATAAATGGTTTGCTGTCTTTTGACATTCTTCTCTCAAGAGGTTCTAGTTTTTCTTCATTTATGAATTCTGTGTGTGTAAACCAGCTCAGGCGAGGGACTGGTTAATGAGCAGACTGTATGTTTTTACATTGCTAGTGACATCACCTAGGAGATTTCTGCTTCAATAATCAAGGAAGAATATAGTAGGCTTTCTGTTTTCACTTCTAGCAACACCATGGTTATTTAGCCAACACTTAGGTCAATGCAAATGAGACTCATCATTTACTGCATTTTTTTTTTGGTGCAAGATCCACCATGAGTTAAATGATTGGACAAGGTCTATTGGGCCCTGTGAACAGGAGGGAAAATGTCTCGCATCATATTTAGGCATTATGACTGATAGGCCTCCACTGACAATATCTTGCCTTCAGGGAAGAGTAATCTTACAGATCTTGAAATATGCTGATTCCGTCTTCAATATATTTCTAAAAGTGTTGGTGGAAGATGCCATATGGAAACTCCCAAAGTATGCAACAGGACTTACATGACCAACCCACATCAAAATCTCACCTCCCTAAGCTTTTGAATTGCATAATCAACATTACAATAGGAGACTGTTATCATTTCCATGTCACTTTTTTTCAGGCTATAGTTGAATATATTTTTCTTCCAACCATCCCAATAAACTTTTAGAGTATTTTCTAATAAGCTACACTGAAGATATAAATGCAAAATTTTTGTTGGTTAGACCCAGAATAATAAATTCTATCTCATTCAAATTTAAGTTCCTTTTAAATTTGGCCTCCAAAATTAATTATTTCCATGCATATTCCAGTTTTCTCTTCTTGGAAAGCATTGTAAAAAATTTCTTCTCATGTCCATAAGGGCATCAAACTGAATCTGGAGTCTTAAATATAAATCAGTTAAACGCTTCATGTCTGTTACTGTGGTTCACTAATAATTTTGTTAAAACATCCATGTTATCACCACAGATATTGAAAGTAGAAACCATGAAAGTCTTTATAGTGCCACACTATTCTTCACTTTTCCATCTAGTGATACCGTAACCCAGTAATAAAAGTTCTCTTGTTGGGCTGTACTCTGGAATCAGAAATAGATTTTTTAACTCTAATGACTGATTTCTCCTTTCCATGGACTGTATTCCTCATTAACTGTGATGGCTTACTCTATACCACACACCCTCACTGGCCATTCTTAACAAATAATTTACCTGACCCTGAGTGAACTAATGTAAGTAAACAAAAATATGTTCATATTACTCAAAAACAGAAAAATGTATCTTAATTTTATAAACAAAAGTGACAAGGTTTCCTTGTAAAAGTATTTCATCATTAATTAGTGGGGTATAACATGGTTACTAACATTATATAAATATCACTTGCACAACTCTACAGTACAATGTAGCATACTACATTATGTGCTCAGCACCCAAAGTTTACTGTTCTTGTATTTTATCCCTTTAATCCTCTTATCCTATCTTATTCTTGTTCCCTTGTGGAAACCCCATGATTTTGTCTGAATGTCTGAGATTTTGTTTGTTCCTTTGTTTTGTTTGTCTCTTTTACATTCCCCAGAGGAGAGAAAATGCCAAAAGTGCCAACTTTTCCTATTGACTCATGAAATGCTCCACTTTGATTCTGCACTGTAATAACCATCATAAGAGATACAAGTATCATTTAATATTTTTGTCCATTGACTGGATATTGTCCAGAAACCTCTGCCCAATTTTTAATGTGAAGACTTTTCCATCATTTTTCATTCTTGACCCTGGCTATTGTAAAATATTGACCAGATTGCTGCATCAGCATACAATTGCTTATGTTGTCATTTGACATTAAGGCAAAATGAATGAGAAACTGAATTGACCCAAACTGCCCATTGTCACCATTTTCCTTAGAACACTGTCTTGAATGAATGTCAAGAGATGGTTTGTCATGCTGCAGCTGTCCATTTGATGAATAGTCATTAATATCATGCTAAATGATTTGTGAGTCAATCCACAACTTTCCTTTTATGGCCAAAAGTCATCGGTGGCTCCCTATAATCCCAGAAGTCTAGGCTGGAAGAATAATCCACTGTATAGCAGTAGGGATTGAGAGAAATTGGCCCACTACACATATAAATCTTTTATCCTCTAGAGACCTAGCAGTTTCATCTTGCATGTACCACTATAAGTTGACGTATTTATCCTGCGCATGGTTTCATGATTCCACACGTGACATCACACAAGTTTCTAATGGGCTGTTTAGCTCCCATGGTAAAATTGAAGACCATGGGTTAACCATATTCTTTGAAACCAAAGAAAAAATTTGTTACAAAATCTCAGTGCATTTTGAGGAGTAATGGCAGCCTTCTGTTTTAAATATTGGCCACTTCTATCTAGAAATGCCATGGGTTTTAGTGGGGATGGCAACCAGCTGTGATGTCCAGATGGACCTCAGGTAGAGACTGGATTCCTTTACTTCCTACATGTTTCTGGGGTCTATAAATCCCTATGTATCTTGACTTTAGTGTTATTGCTTGGCTACTTTCTACAGAACAGTGAATCATGATAATCAGGTTTGCCGAATTCTGTCTCCAGGTCTTGATGTTTCTCAATGACTCAGCAGGAAGGAACAACATGGGGGAGCTTGCAGCATTGGATTCTTGACTCCATGTATTTTTTTAGTGTCTGCACAAAGGTGACCGAAGAAGGAGGTATATGATGCTTGTTTTCTTTGTGGAGATGTTTTTGTATGTTGAGAGATTGTCCAACCCCATGGCACCTCTTTTATGAAAGATCTTTCTTTGTCAAATTTTACTTAAGAGAAGGCCAAATGTTGCTCCTCAAAAGAAGAGTAGTATTTATGGGTGATATCAAGACCTTAGTTAAAAATCCTGATGATCTGTACTGTGATTCACCTACAGATTTTTCTAAGGCACTCTACACAATCACTATCTGCCAGTGAAACTTGTAGGACTTTCATGCCCTCTTTAATATATGCTCCAGGTCACAGAGGAGCTTGTACATAAATTAGAACCTGTCAAAATCCCCCTTTTTTTTGAGGATCTAACTCAAAAGAAGCAGATTTTGTATCACTCAATAAATCCACTGGAGTTGCATGCTACAATGAGATATATGGCGCCTTAAAAATCCAGAGTCCCACTGGGTGCTGTGCCTCTGTCTTGGTTGTTGGTGGAGATAGATGCCACAATTCTTTTCTTCAAAATATTTACAATTCCTGCTCAATATACTGGCCTAAGAAAAATTTTCTGACTGAGAATTCTGAATTTTAGTCAGATGTATTCCTCAATTTCTGACATTTAGAGTGTATCAGAAAGGATTAGTATTGCTTTCATTCACTAACCATCATAACATCATCTTTGAAAAGGAACAGAAGGAAGGGTTTCTTACGTTTGTAAATTTGTCTAGACCACCATTAGTCTAGATGAAAACACATGGCTCTACAGGTTATAACACCAGAGGCAAGATAATGAAGGTATATGCTGGCCTTTCAGCTGAGAGATAAAACTTTCATTGAACTTTGAATACTTATTATGAAGGCATTTTTTCTGACAGTAGTTGGTTACAAGTTGATGTGTACATGGAATTTATTCAAGCAACGTAACCACACTGGTAGAGCAGCTGCAGCTGGAGTCATCTGCACTCAAATGTTGTGGTATTTCACTGCCATTTTCTAAGATGTTTCTATTCCTTCCACTCTTCCTCCTTCTCTTTCTTCATATCTACTGCCTCCTCTGACTGTTCCTCCTACTTCATCTAATCTTTTTACTCTTCCTTTTACTATTTCCTACACTTTCTCCTTTTTCTTCTCTCCATTCTCTTACTTTTCTCTTTCCCTTTTTTTCTTTTCTTTTCCTCTTCATCCTCTTTCTCTTCAGCTTGCTCAAGCCACATCAGAATTATAATGTGATGTGGTTGAATCAGCACTCCTGCCTCTTTCTAATGCTTGATCTTTGTTGAAATCTTGACTATTCATCTGGGTATGTGGTATAGTCTTGAATTTACTACTTATCTAGGTTTAGGGAGTTCTAGTAACTTCTACTTTTCCATCATAGTATCCCTCATTTATCAGTACTACAATATGAGGAATCACTGGAGTGGTGTGGCTAGTTCATTTATAAATTCTAGCACAAGGAGCAACTGAAGCATGACTCTGATGGAATTTTCCCACATCAAAATGGACCTGAGGTAAAACTCCATTGGTAAACTTACCCTCAAAACCTCCACACCTTAACAAAGGGTCACAGTAACATCTTGTTTCTGACACCAATTTTTGTTCAGAACCAAGGTCCTGTAGTTCTCAAATTGCCAGCATTTTTTTTTCTTTCAATCACATAGACTGTTACCCTTGTAGACAAGGGTATAGATTTCTTGATGAAAGGTACGGTATAAAATTAACAGTATAAATATTTATTGTGTGATTTGGGTCTTTTCTACAAATCTATCATCTTTACTAGAATTAAAAGTTGTTGGTGTGTAGGTTAGCTCATGTCCATATTATGATTAATGTCCTGACTGAAGATTTTTTATTCTAGTTACCCCACTGTTCAGTTCTTCTAGCACAAGCTATCTAACCAGCAGTGAATCTAGTAGGATCATAAAGTCTGCTACAATATACGACCCATATGTCTTGAGCAGTATGTTCATCAGTCTTGACCATTCACAATGTCCTCTCTTTGTAACAGTCAAACTCAAAAGGAGTTAGTTTTTGGGTGTCTCCTTCAATTTTTTGGAGGCATATCCTCCACTGATAAATACAGTCCTCTAATACCTAGATACAGTCTTGGTTCTGTGTATCCATCATGGTTTCAAATCTCCCGGTTGCCACAAATCATTGTTCTTTCTTTTTTCAATCCTAATCTGAGAATATATCCCACATTGCGATTTTCAGAGAGAGTGAAATGGGGAGAGAGAGAAAGACATGCACATGAAAAACACACATTGAATGGTTGCCTCCACAATGTGCCCCAACAAGGGCCAGGGATTGAGCCTGCGACTGAGATACATTCTCTTGGCTGAAATTGAACCTGGGACCATTCAGTCACTAGACATACACTAACCACTTAGCCAAACTAACAAGAAGATTAATTATGGTTTCAGAACTGTTACATCTCCTAAATATGATTGGGCCCAAAAAATTTCACTGAATTAGAGGAGATCTGTATTTTAATCAGATTTATTTTACAACATTTGGCTATGAAAGTATCAATTTGAGAGTAGTAATGTTCTCACACAATAGATTTAGTCAGCATAATTTCACCCTTGTAATGGACCAGCAGAAAGGATATCCTGTGGATAGAAAAAGCCATCAATGCCTCAGCAAATACAAAAGTCAGTAGAGCTGATACACACCTAGGTAAGATAACACACATGCTTGTCAGCAGAATGCAGGCAACTATGATGAAATATAAAAATGGAAAAAGGAGGCCTTTGTCAGAACTTTAGGTAACTAAGGGTATAATCGATATGTCCACTGAAGTTACTCAAGCAAAGTAACCACATTGGTATAACAGCAGCAGCTGGGGTCACCTGTAGTTAAAGTCTGGGGGATTTAACTGTCATTTTCTAGGAGGTATCTCCTCCTCTTCCTCCTTCTTGTTTTTCGTCTCCTTCTCCCTGTTTTCCTCTTCCTTCTCCTACTCCAGTTCCTTCTCTCCCTTCTCCTCCCTCTTCTCCATCTTTTCCTCCTTCTCCTCTTTCTTCCCTTCTCCACAGTACTCTTCCTCCTCTTCTTCCTCTTCCTTTTCCTTATATTGCTAAAACGAAATGAAAGATTATTGTGGATGGGGTCAAATTGGAAATTGTGAATCTTTCAAATCCTGCCTGTGGCACAAATCTCTATATTCAACCACATATTTTGTAAATATTTTGATTTACTACTTACCTAGATAAGATGGCAGCAGTTATAATAGACTGTATTTAGAATTTTACATCATAATAGCCCTTGTTACTCAGTAAAGATGTGTGGGTTTCATCCCACTGCTATGGCTAATTCAGTTATACATTCAAGAATCAGGGACAACAGAAGAATCTGTCTGGAAAAGTTTTGACCTATTTCCATAAAAGAAATGAGGTAAAATTCAAGGAGTCACCATACCCTAAAAAGATCCTACTCCTAAGAAATGGTCACAATAATATTTTGGTTCCTTAGGCCAATTTCAGTCAGAACTATGGTCTGTAGCTCCTGAATTATCTTTTTCTCTTCTTCCTCCCAAATAGCAATTTACCCTGGTAATAAAGATTATGGATACCTTGTGGAAAGACATGAAGTAAAGTTAACAATATAAATTTTTTGTTGTCTGTTGAAGGTCTTTTGTCACAAGGCTCTTGTCTTTTGTACATTTAAGAATTCAGGGTTTGCAAGCTGGTTCATGTATGGAATATGGTTAATGGGCTGACTGAGTGTTTTCATGATCCTAGTGACAATATCATTCGTGTGAGCTAGAAATTGCTGCATTATTAAATTGAGAAACAATGTAGTGTGCTTAATGTCTTCAGTTCTAGGAACACGGTGATTAACTATCAACACTGTTGGCCAATGCCAGTCTGACTTTTTGATACTTTTTTGATTTGCAGTCTTTTAGTGGAATCAGATTCACCATGAGTTTGTTGGTTGCACAAGGCCCATTGAACCCTGTCACCAGGAGATCCAATTCCTCCCATCTCATTTAGGTTTCTGAGTTATGAGACTTCAGTTCTCAATATCTGGCATTCAGAGATGTGTCCTAATGCAGCTCTTCAAATATGCTGTTTCACTTCTACAATATATTTCTTAATGCATTGGTGAATGGTATGCACTGTGGAGACTCACAGACTGTGGAATAGAACTCATGAACAATCCACTGGAGCATACTCTCCTCCCTAAGTTTTTAAACTCCTTTTTATATATTAAAAGAAATGACAGTTTAATTTCCATGTAACATTTATTGCTTTATCATTGGATGCACTTTTCACCAAATCTTTCCAATAAACATTTAGAGGCCTTGCGAATGGAATAATAAGCAGATATAAATGCACAATCTCTGTCTGGTAGTCGTAAATTAACACAGTCCATTTTATCAACATTTTTGTGGTTTGTACATTGCTACAGGAGAAGTCACTAGCATATTGTCCTTGTGTGTTTTCTATTGATCATTTTTCCAGTCTATGACAAATCCTGAATTATTTTAGTTTGATATTGGTCAAAATTCTGCAATGAATCTTTCTAAATTTTCTCACATCAGGCTTGGAAACACTGACAGAAAATAACCAACTTATGTCTTGAAGCTATTAAAGGTGAATCTGGAATCTTGTTTATTAATTAAGTAACCCATCTCAAGTGATGACCAAAACATTTCCATGGCTGTTGCTGGGATCAATAAGAAACTTTCAAGAATGTTTGTGTCATTGCCACAACATGGAATCTAGAATGTAGGGAACACACTGAATTGTCACAGTGGCCCTCACTCCTCCATATAGTGATGCTGCAGCTCAATATTCAGAAATTGCCTTGGTTGGTGGGAGTATGGATACAGAAGTTGGTTTTATAAATCTTAACCATTGATTTTCTTTTTTAATTTTTCATAGGCACTGTTCCTCACTAACTCTATGATGTCTAAGGCCCTACAGCTAAACTTTTGCTGCTCTGTTTCAACCGATGATCCTTAAAGAACAAATGATAGATAATAAAAATATATTTATTATTAACTTGAAAATATCATTTTTCTTGAGCAAGGATGTACCAGCAATGTTATTATTTAGTTATATATTTTATTATTAAATTTGGTGGGTATCATAGTTAATTACATTATATAAATTTTACTTGTACAACATATCCATCTCTGTTATGTTCTCACCACACAATGTCTAGTCTACTCTCCCTTATTGTGTTTGACCCCTTTTTTTTCTCCTTTTCCTCCCTCATGATGTTCACCTTATTCTATCTATCATTATTTCATATAAAGGTAAATTTTGGTTGTTTCTGTTGTTTGTAGTTTTACATTTCTTATATGAGGGAAAATACAGAATGTGCCACTTTTCCTTATTAATGAAATCTTTCACTCTGCAGATTCACTGTGATGTGCCTTAAATGAGGCAGTTATGCTGGAATATTTTTTCCACTGTGGGAGAAATGTCCAATGAACATCTGCCCAAAATGTCATTTTGAAGATTCTTCTAATCATGCTTATTTCATGTTTCTGATTACAGTTACACAGTAACAGTCAGGGCCATGAATCTATATCTACTTTTTTTTAAATTTTATTTTTGTTTAAAATATTATAAACAAATTTTAATATTTTAATAAAATATTATAAACACAATATTTTTCTCCCCAGTGACCCGTTCCACCCATCCCATCACTCTTCCAGTCCCTCTCCCCACCGTTGTCCATGCCCTTGGGTTGTGCATATATGCATATAAATTCTTTGGTTACTCTCTCCCCCTCAACCCACCCGCCCACCCCCATCCCTCTTACATTCATCAATATCATCTATAATTCCATGTCATTGAATCTATTCTGTTCATCAGTTTATTATCTCTTTAGCTTCCAAGTATAAGCGAGATCATATGATATTTGTCTTTTGATGCCTGGCTTATTTCACATAGCATAATTTTCTCCAGGTCCATCCATACTTCCCCAAAGGGTATGAGATTCTTCCTCTTTACAATTGCATAGTATTCCATGGTGTAAATATCCCACAGGTTTTTTTTATCCACTCAGTTAGTGAAGGACACTTGGGCTGTTTCCAGATCTTAGGTATCGTAAACTGTGTTGCTATGAACATGTATGTACATATATTCTTTCTGATTAATGTTTCAGGATTCTTATGATACATTCCTAGGAGTTGAATCATTGGGTCAACAGCCAGCTCCATTTCTGATTTTTTGAGGAAACTCCATACTGTTTTCTATAGTGGCTGCACCAGTCTGACCTCTGACCAGCACTGTACTAGCATTCCCCTTTCTTCATCTGCTTGCCAGCACATGTCATTTGTTGATCTGTTGATGGTAGCCATTCAGAGAGTGTGAATTGATACATCATTGTGGTTTTAATTAGCATCGCTTTGATCACTAGCAACATTGAGCATTTTCTCCGATGTCTCTTGGCCATCTGTATGTTTTTTTTGGAGAACTGTCTATTCAAGATCTTTGCCCATTTCTTAATTGGGTTGTTTGTATCCTCTTGCTGAGTAATTTGTGTTCTTTGTACACTTTGGAAATTAACCTCTTTCAGATACATCCTTGGAAAATATGTTTTCCCAGAATGTGAAATTCCTTTTTATTTTGAAACTGTTTTCTTTTGCTGTACAGAAGCTTTTTAGTTTGATGTACTCCCATATGTTTATGTTTTCTTTTGTTCCCTTGCCCTAGGATATGTATCAGTGAAAAGTCCACTAAGTGGGATGTCTGTGACTTTGATGCCTATGTTTTCTTCCAGGATTTTTATGGTTTCGTGACTTACATTTAAGTCTTTTATCCATTTTGAGTTTATTTTTGTGTATGGTGATTTTTTGTGATCTAGTTTAATTTTTTGCTTGTATCTGTCCACTTTTCCCAGCACCACTTATTTAAGAGACTGTCTTTACTCCATTGGATACTCTTATTCCAGGGATGAAAGTCTGGTCCAACATCCACAAATTAAAAAATGTGATACATCACATAAACAAAATGAAGGACAAAAATCATATGATCATATAAATAGACGCAGAAAAAGCAGTCGACAAAATTTAGCATCTATTCCTGGTAAAAACTCTAAGCAAAGTGGAAATAGAGGAATCATACCTCAACATAATAAAAGCCATATACGACAGACCTACAGCCAACATCATACTCAATGGCCAAAAACTAAAACCATTTCCATCAAAAACAGGAACAAGACAACAATGTGCACTTTCATCACTCTTACCCAACATAGCACTGGAAGTCCTAGCCACAGCCATCAGATCAGAAGAAAACATAAAAGGTATCCTTATTAGCAAGGAGGAAGTAAAACTGTTATTATTTTCAGATGACATGATATTGTACACAGGAAACCCTAAAGACTCCACCAAAGTATTACTAGATTTGACAAAAGAATTTGGCAAGGTAGCTGGATACAAAATCAACATCCAGAAATCAATGGCATTCTTATACACCAACAATGAACTTTCAGAGAGAAAAACTAAAAAACCAATACCATTTACCATTGCAATTAAAAAAAAAAAAAAAAAAAAAAAAAGGATACCTAGGAATAAACTAAACCAAGTATGTAAAAGACCTGTACTCGGAAACTACATGACACTGAAAAGAGAAATAGAGGAAGATTTAAACAAGTGGAAGAATATACCAGGCTCATGGATTGGAAGAATTAATATCATTAAAATGTCCATACTACCCAAAGCAATTTATAAAGTCAATGCAATTCCTATTAAAATACCAAGAGCATATTTCACAGATGTAGAACAAACATATTGAAAATTTATATGCAACCAGAAAAGACCCCAAATAGCTGCAGCCATCTTGAGAATAAAGAATAGAGTGGGAGGGATCACATTACCGGACTTCAAAGTGTATTACAAAGCCACTGTAATCAAAACGGCCTGGTATTTTACAACATACATATAGATCAATGGAACAGAACAGAGACCCCAGTAATAGACCCATGCTATTATGTTCCGTTAATCTACCTATTTTCATATCTTTATTTGTCATTCAAGCCAAGTGAATGATGAAGTGACCTGCAACATCTACCTATTGTAATGAATTCACTGTCCAAACTCCTGCACAAATGTCCCACAATGGTGTTATGTGGTGCAGCTGTCTACTTTTTTCTTAGTCATTGATATGTAAAATCATCTGTAAGTCAGACCACGACATTCCTTCCTCTGTCAACAGATCATAGGAGACTTTACATAACAAGGTCCCAAAGTCTAGGCTGAAATACAGATCCATTGTTTTGTAGTAGGGACTGAAAACAATTGGGCCACCTCTTATATTATTGTTTTGGTAAATCCAGGTTTTATGGTGTAGTCATCGCTTTATTTTATAGATATATCTTTTTCATTTTTATTATTCCTCAACAGAGGTTTTGTTTTTGTTTGTTTGTTTGTTTTTAATTGCATTTTTAGAGAGTGGAAATGAGAAGAGGAGGGGGAGAGACAGGGAGATGGAGAAACTATGCTGTGCCAAAGACATATTGACCAGTGTCCTACCACACTCACCTGGACAGGGTTTGGCAAGCAAACGCACAAAGCAAGAATATGCCCTGGCCAAAAATTGAACCCCTGACCCTGTGTTGTCTGCCAATGCTCCAACCACTGATCTACACCATCCATAGTTAAAATAATATAGCATTTTCCCTGTACATGCCCTCATTGTGATGCCTGGGTTAACATCACACTCAAGTCATAATGGACAGCTCAGGTTGCACGGTAACTTTGTGGCTTTTGCTTAAGCATTTTTTCTTTGAAACCACAGAAAGCTGTTGGGACCAATCTCAGTTCATTTTCAGGCTGTTAATATCGCCTTTCCCTGAATGTTTGCCCCTCTAATCAAGAACTGCTTTGAGCTACAGATTGGACAGAAGAACTTGTGATGCCCAGATGAACCTCAGCCAGAGACTTAACATCTTGTGTCACCAGAAGCCTCTTTGGTGGCAAGATTTCTATGGAATTTGCCCTCTATTTTTACTTCTTGCTTAGCTCTTTTAAAACAAGTGAAAAATAATGATCATGTTTGTCAGATTTCTACCATGTACCTTTGCCATTTTTGTCACATCTACCTTGGAAACATTGAGGCAAATATGTACAAATGTCTGGGTCTCTTCATTTTGAATCTGGATTTGTGGCTATAAATCAAGAAAATCATCCATATCTTCTGTGTGTTCCACTCAGAAATTTTTCAAAAGGACTGTCTCATCACCATTGATATTGAAACTAGAAATTAGAAAACCCTTGGGATTACCACAGTGGTCCTCACTTTTCAATCTAGGGATGATGTAGTTAGAACTTGTCTTCTTTGTTTGGCATCTGGAATAATAAATTGGTTGTTTAAATCTTTATGATTTTTAAACAAGAAAAATGGTAGTAAATAAGTTTATATCAATAGTAATCTTAAATGTAAATGGTATAGATGGTCCAATGAAGAGACATAGAGTAGCTGAATGAATAAGAAAACAGGACCCAAATATATGCTGTCTATAGGAGACCCACATGAAAGCAAAATGTTCACTCACGCTAAAAGTGAAGAGATAGAATAAAATATTTCATGCAAATGGTAATGAAAAGGAAAGTTGAAGCAGCAATACTCATTTCTGACAAAACAGACTTCAAAATAAAGAACATATCAAGATACAAAGATGGTTACTACATAATACTAAAGGGATCCATCTAATAGGAAGAAATAACCCTTATGGACATTTATGCACCCAATATAGGATTTCCTAAATATATAAAAATTTCTTGGGGGACTTTAAGGGGAATATTGACAGCAACACAACCATAGTAGGGGACTTTAACACGCCACTATCAGCACTGGACAGATCATCAAGAAGGAAAAAAAAAAATGAGCAGGGAAACACAGACCTTAAATGACTCACTAGAACAAATAGTTTAATTGACATTTACAGAACATTTCATCCCAAAGCAGCAGAATACACATTCTTCACACGTGTTCATGGAACATTCTCAAAAATAGACCACATGTTAGGACACAAGGCAAGTCTCTACAAAAACAAGAAGATTTAAATCATATCAAGCATCTTCTCGGATCACAATGCCATGAAACTAGAAATCAACCACTGTAAAGAAAATCTCAAAAGTATTCAAACACATGGAAGCTATATAGCATGCTATAAACAATGAATGGGTTACCAATGGATCAAGAAAGAAATCAAATACTTCATAGAAGAAAATAATAATGACCAGACAACAACCCAAAATCTATGCAACACAGCGAAAGCAGTCCTGGGAGGAACATTCATAGTATCACAGGCCTATCTCAAGAAACAAGAAAAAGATCTAAGGAACCATTCAACACAACAACTAAAAGAACTAGAATGAGAACAGCAAGAAAAGCATGGAGGAAGTAGGAGAAAGGAAATAATAAAGATCAGAGCAGAAATTAATGACATAGAGTCTAAAAACACAATACAAAAAATCAATGAAACCAAGAGCTGATTCTTTGAAAAGGTAAATAGGATTGATACACCTTTAGCCAGACGCATGAAGAAACAAAGAGAGAGGACTCAAATAAAAAAATCAGAAATGAAAGAGGCGATATAATAACTGACCCAACAGAAATACAAACGATGGTTAGAAAATACTATGAGCAACTATATGCGAACAAATTGGACAACATGGGGGAAATGGACAATTTCCTATAAACATAAATCATTCCAAAGCTTAATCAAGAAGAGGCAGAAAACCTGAATAGGCTGATAACAACTAATGAAATTGCAGCAGTAATCAAAAAACTCCCAGCAAAAAAATGCTGCAGACCAGATGGATTTACAGTTGAGTTTTACCAAACATTCAAGAAAGATTTAACACCTATTTTATTCAAACTATTCCAGAAAATTCAAGAGGACGAAGAACCCCCAAACTCTTTCTATGAGGCCAGCATCATCCTAATCCCAAGACCAAATAAAGACAATACAAAGAAAGAAAATTATAGGCCAATATCCCTGATGAACATTGATGCACTAAAATACTAGCAAACCAGATCCAACCATACATGAAAAAGGTCATATACCAAGACCAAGTGGGATTTATTACAAGGATGCAAGGCTGGTAGAAGATCCGCAAATCAATAAATATGATACATTACATAAACAAAATGAAGGACAAAAATCACATGGTCATATCAATAGATGCAGAAAAGGCATTCAACAAAATCCAGCACCCATTTCTGGTAAAAACTCTAAGCAAAATGGAAATAGAGGGATCATACCTCAACATAATAAAGGCCATATATGACCGACCTATAGCCAACACATACTCAATGTGCAAACACTAAAACCATTTCCATGAAAAACAGGAACAAGACAGGGATGTCCACTTTCACCACTCTTATTCAACATAGTACTAGAATTCCTAGCCACAGCCATCAGATCGGAAAAAAACATAAAAGGTATCCAAATTAGAAAGGAAGAAGTAAAACTGTCATTATTTTCAGATTACATAATATTATACATAGAAAACCCTAAAGACTCCACCAAAGTACTACTAGATTTGATAAACAAAATTGGCAAGGTAGCTGGATAAAGAATCAACATCTAGAAATAAATGGCATTCTTATACACCAACAATGAACTTTCAGAGACAGAAAAACTAAAAAACCAATATCATTTACCTTTTCAACCAAAAAAAGGATACCTAGGAATCAACTTAACCAAGTATGTAAAAGACCTGTATGTGAAAAACTAGGTGACACTGAAACAAGAAATAGAGGAAGATTTAAACCAGTGGAATAATATACCATGCTCATGGATTGGAAAAAATAATATTAAAATGCCCATACTACACAAAGCAATTTATAGATTCAGTGAAATTTCTATTAAAATACTAACAGCATATTTCAAAGATGTAGAACAGACATTTTGGAAATTTATATGGTACGAAAAAAATGCCAAATAGCTGCAGCAACCTTGAGAAAAAAGAACAGAGTGGGAGAGATCACATTACTGACTTCCAACTGTACTACAAAGCCATTGTAACAAAATGGCCTCGTATTGGTAAAACAACAGGCATATAGATCAATGGAACAAAACAGAGATTCCATAAATAGACCCATGTCATTATGGTCAGATAATAGTTGACAAAGGACACAAGAACATCCAATGGAGTAAAGACAGTCTCTTCAATAAGTGGTGCTGGGAAAATTGGACAGATATATGAAAAAAAAAAAAGAAAGAAAGAAACTAGACCACCAATTTTCACCATACACAAAAATAAACTCAAAATGGATAAAAGACTTAAATGTAAGTCATGAAACCATAAAAAGCCTGGAAGAAAACAGGCGGTACAGTCACAAACTTCCCACATAGTGAAATTTTTACAAATACATATCTTAGGGCAAGAGAACCAAAAGAAAAACTAAACATATGGGACTACATCAAACTAAAAAGCTTTTGCACAGCAAAAGAAAACAGCTTCAAAATAAAAAAGGAGCCCGGCCTTGTGTGCCTCAGCGATCGAGCATTGACTGAGGATCCAGGTGATCGGGGTTTGATTCCCGGTCGGTGCACATGCCTGGGTTGCGGGGTCGATCAATGACTCTCTCATCATTGATGTTTCTATCTCTGTCTCTCCCTCTCCCTTCCTCTCTCTGAAATCAATAAAGATATATTTAAAAAAATAAAAATAAAAAAGGAACCCCATGGTGTGGGAAAACATGTTTGCTAAAGGTGTATCTGATAAGGGGCTAATCTCCAAAGTGTACAAATAACTTATGCTACTCAGCAAGAGGAAGACAAACAACCTAAATTAAGAAATGGGCAAAGAACCCAAATAGACACTTCTCCAAAGAGGACATACAGATGGCCAACAGACACATGATAAAATGCTCAATGGCACCAATCATCAGAGAGATGGA
This sequence comes from Miniopterus schreibersii, assembly GCF_964146895.1. Lineage (NCBI taxonomy): Eukaryota > Metazoa > Chordata > Mammalia > Chiroptera > Miniopteridae > Miniopterus > Miniopterus schreibersii. Next base: position 15,715,690 of record NC_138120.1, on the reverse strand, counting down.
AATTAAAACCACAATGAAGTATAACTTCACATCTGTAAGAATGGCTACGATCAACAAATCAACAAACGACTTGTGCTAGTGACAACGTGGAGAAAGGGGAACCCCAGTACACTGCTGAGGGAATGCAGACTGTTGTAACCACTATGGAAAACAGTATGGAGTTTGCTCAAAAAATTAAAAATGGAGCTGCCTTTAGACCCAGTGATTTCACTTCTAGGAATATATCCTAAGAATCTTGAAACATTAATCATAAAGAATATATGCACTCCTATGTTCATAGCAACACAGTTTACAATAGCTAAGATCTGGAAACAGCCCAAGTGCCCGTCAGTAGATGAGTGTATAAAAAAGCTGTGAGACATATACACCATGGAATACTACACAGCTGTAAAGAAGAAGAATCTCTTAAACTTTGGGAAAGTATGGATGGACCTGGAGAAAATTATGCTAAGTGAAATAAACCAGGCAGAAGAAGACAAACATCACATGATCTTGCTTATAAGTGAAATATAAAGAACATAATAAAGTGAACAGAATAAATTCAATGACATGGAAGCATATATCACACTGACAAATGTCAGAGGGATGGGGGAGGGTGCATGGATGGAAGGGGAGAGAGTAACAAAAAATTTATATGAATATATACACAAACCAATAATATGGAAAATGGTGGGGAGAGGGCCTGGGGAGGAGGAAGGGATGGGGTGGAATGGGTCAATGGGGAGAGAAAAAAACATCTGTAATATTTTTTAAAAATTAAAGTAATAGAAAAATTTATGATTTTTTTTTCAAAGATGTTTTTCCTCAATTAACTGTCTGATCGCTAAAACCATACAACATACTTTTTATTGTCCAGTATGAAGAGATGATTCACCTGCTCCTAGGAAACAAAAATGTGTTCATATTATTCAATAACAAAAATGACACTTTCTTTCTTAAATAAGATAGAAAGTGACAAAATATATTTGTAAATTTATTTAAATATTAATTAGTGGTGTATAACTTTGTTAACATTTTATGTCACTTGCAAACCCTTATAGTACAACATAGCTTAAACCATTATGTGCTCACCACCCAAAACCTCCTCATCTTGTATGTCTCAGGTTGTCCTGTTCATCCTCACTTATGCTTTTCCCTCTCTGACAACCACGTGATTTCTTCTGTGAATAGGTGATATTGTTTGTTTCATGTTTTCTTCATATTTTTTACACTCCACAGATTGGAGAAAATACATAATATGCCAAAGTGTTCTCTTGATTAGTGAAACTCTCCAATTTAGACTACAGTATGATAAGCATCAAAAGAAATACAAATATATTACTATTTTTTTGCCTATTGAGTGAAAACCATCCACAACTCTCCCCAAGTTTCAGTGTGAAGATTTTTCAATCATGTTTATTTTTAAACACATTTTTAAAAAAATATATCTTTGTTGATTTCAGAGAGAGGAAAGGTGAGGGGGAGAGAGAGGTAGAAACATCAATGATGAGAGAGTCATTGATCGAGCCCGCAACCTGGACATGTGCCCTGACTGGAAACCGAACCCCACTCGACTGAATCCTAGGTCGACGCACAACTGTTGAGCCACACCTGGCCAGGCTCAATCATGTTTATTTTATGTGCCAAACTATTCATGGAAAATATTTGCCAGAAGTGTGAATCAGCCAAACTTGACTATCTCATCATATGTCATCCACACAAAGTGAGTGATGAGTTGAACTGCTCATTATCCTGCCAATTGTCATGGATTCCTTACCCCACTGTTCCTCAAGTGTATTTACAGATTATGTTCATGTTGCAGCTGCCAGATATCCAGAAATTTGTTGATATTATGGTAAATTATTTATGTCAGGCCACATCTTCTCTTGCTCTATCAACAGGTCATTGGGAGTTCCTCATGAATCCAAAGGATGAAAGAGGGATCAAAATGTTAGCAATAGTAATGAGAGTAATTGGGAAAGTCTTTATGTAACAGTGCTGTGCCTCCATGGACCTACTAAGATTATTCATGAGCATACCACTTTAAATTGATGCTGTCCTTCTGTGCATGACCATAATGACTCCCTGGGTTTTACAAACCTAGGTCAAAATTGACAGCTCAGGTAGCATAACTTTATGGTTGGTGGTATATGAATTTCTTCTTTGAAACCAAGGAAATCCTTTAGGAAAAATATTAGTCCATTTTGTGCCATGCTGACAGACCTATATCCTGATATTTTTCCTTGGACCTGGGACTTCTTTGGGCCTAAGTGGAGATGAATGTCACCTGTGACATCCAGAAGGACCTCAGCCAGACACTGGATTTCTTCCTCCACACATGACCATGGAGATTCAAACTCCCTATTGATTTTCCCTTATAGGTTTATTTCTTTCCTAGGTCTCTAAAACACAATGGACTATGTTGTCCAGTTTTTCAGTTCAGTTCCTACAGTTTGTGTGTGACTCAGGTTGTAAGAACACTGTGGAGGGTCTTTGGTGACCTGTGTTTTGGTCTCCATGCTCTTTCTCAGTCAGGACACTAAGGTTGCCGAAGAAAGGTTAACTAAAATACTTGTTTACTGGCTCCAGATGATTTTGTAAGTTGACTGTTGGTTAAACCCTATGGCTCTGTTTTTATGAAAGGATTCTGTTAGCCCAATTTGACTTTAAAAGGGAAAAGAGTTGTTACTCAAAAGAATAACAGTTGTTTGAAAATAATATAAAGATCTTGTTTGAAAATCTTTAGCATCTACACTGTGATACAACAACACATCTTTGTAAATCTCCATAGAAAATCTGTACCCACCAGGGAAACATGTAGGACCACAGTGTGTGCTACAGTATACATGGCCCAGGTCAAAGAGCAGCTAGTACAGCAGCCTTGACATGAAAGAGTGCTGTTTTGGTGGGAGGTCCAACTTCTAAATGAGCAGATGTTCAGGTCACTCCATAAATTCGCAGGATTCATATGTTCCAATGTGTTATATGCTGTCTCTAAACACCAGACACCCTCTTGACACTGTGCCACCATCTTAGTTGCAGGTGGGTCCTGAAGCCACAAATTTTAGTTTACCTTGAGAAAGTTACCTCACCTCCTGAATACCACTGAACCCAAAAATATTTCATAGTGAGAAGAATTCTAAATTTTAGCCAGATAAATTCTTCAACCTCTAACTTTAAAAAAGTATAAAATTTAATGTAGCACTCATTCCCATCACCAGGTCCAGTCAGCAGAACATGACTTTCCTAAGTTAACACTTACTTAGAAATAGGCAGTTCTAATGCCTTCTGATTAGACTTTCCCCCCTGAGTAGCCCTAATTCCTCAGTAATCCAGTGTGGGTGTTCATTCCAATGATATGGCTATTTTAGTTACATATTCTAAAAATGGGAATCAAAGGGAGGTGTCCAAAGAAATCAGTACTTACTTCAAAATGGTCCTGAGCTAAAACTCATTCATAAGCAGCTGACCATCAAATTATTCTTGACTTGTTAACGGGCCAGAGTAAAATTTTGGTTTCTGAGAAATTACCAGTATAGAGCCACTGTTCTGTAGTTCCTGAATTAACCCTTCTTTCTTCCAAATAGATGGTCACCCTGGTAAAAAATAAATAAATAAATAAATAAATAAATAAATAAATAAATAAATAAATAAATAAATAAATAAATAAATAATAAAAAGTCTATAAGTCCCTTGGGAAAAAGCAAGAAGTAGACTTAACAGTATACATTGTTGTTGTCTGCTCTGGGCCTTTCCTAGAGGCTCTGGCATTTTCTTCAATTAAGAAATCTTGATGTGCAAATAGGCTCACGTTCTGTATATGATTAATGGGTTCACTGACTTTCATGATTCCAGTGAAACCATGGTTCACTTCAACACATTTATACTTCTGTAAGTATAGGAATAATGTGCTGTTCTTCCTCTCTCTGCTTCTAGCAACACCATGATTATTTAGCCACAATGGTGGGTCTGTGCTAGTCAAACTCTCTAATGATTCTTTGATTTTCAGCAATTTAGGGTGATCAAAACTAGTATGAGTTTGATGTTGAACAATGTCCATTTGTCCATGCACCTAGGGGATACAGTTTCTCCTATCAAATTTAGATTATTTGATTGAGAGACTTCAGTGATCAATATCTGATGTTCAGACAGGTTTCATCACACAGCTGAGCAAATATTTCATTTTCTCTCTTCATAATATTTCTCAGTGTGTAGGTGAAATGTAAGACATGTGGACAGTCAAAGAGTATGAAATAGAACCCTTATGAACAATCCTATTAAACATTCCCACCTCCCTAAGCTTTTGAATTGCTTCCTCAACAGTATAACAAGAAGTTTGGGAATTTCCATATCACGCTCATTGCATGCCTTTTTTTTTTTCAGCTAAACATCCCAGTAATCTTTTAATTCCTTTTTAAATGACCAAAGCAACAAATATAAATGCACAGTCTCTGTTTAGTGGGCCCAAATTAATAAATTCCCTCTATTTAAACTTATGTTTATTTAAACCTTGTCACCAAACATTAATAATTTCACACATATTCCACATTGTTCTGACTTTGTAAATTACTAATCTCACATAGTTCTCCAAAGAGTATCATAACTCCTGATGTGTCATGTTATATTCCTCACCTTTATTGCCTTGCTGGGATTTGAGTTAAGTAAATGTAACAATTGTCACAGGAGAGGTGGCTGATATTTTTACCCTTATATGTTTCCTCTTGCACGTTCTTCCAGTCTGTGACAAATCCTGAATTGTTCTACTTTCCCCAATATCAGTTGCAACTCTACCATGAAACTTTGCAATTCTTCTCACATCTGGCTTAGGAGATTTGAGGAAAAATCACTTTATGTCATGAAGCTCTTCAAGGTGGAATCCTGGATCTGAATAAAGAAAACCATCCATGTTTGCTGTTGTGGACCAACTAGAATTATTTCAGAAAGCCTATTTCAGCACCAAATATATTGAATCTGGTAACCAGGACTCCCAGTACATTGCCAAAATTGCCACATTGTGTTTCACAATCTTTCATTCAGTGATTTTGTAGCTCAATATATAGACATTGTCTTGACTGTTCTTTGAAATAGAAACTTACTTTTTTAACCATTAATGATTGACTTTTTTTCTATTAATAGATACCATTCCTAATTAACTGTCTAACTGTTAACACCTTAAGTACACTTGCTGTGGCCAAACATCAACAGATGATTCTCCCTATAATTGCTGAAAATAATTTAAGAAATAAAAATATGTTCACATTATTTCATTATCTCCATTGTATAGCAGAAGCAACAGAGGGCAATTGGGCCACTACATATATAAATGCTTTGTGCCATCAGGGTCTTCTCTGTTTTGACTAATATGCACAATATTAAATTAGTGTGCTCTTCCTGTGCATGGCCAGATTTATGATTTTATGGGTAACATCACACGCTGGACATAATGGACAACTCAAGTTGCATGGTTACTTAATGCCTCATGGTTTAGCATTTAATTTTTAAAACAAAAGAGACAACTCTCTGTTTATTTTGAGGGGTGATCACAGCTAGTTCCCCTGAATATGTGCCCTTCTTAACTAGAACTACTTTGGGCTTTTGAAGGAATGCAATTCACCTGCCTTGTGTGGATAGAACTCAGCCCAAGACTGGAGTCATTGCTTCACCACAAGTCTCTGGGCACACAGGATGCCCATGGTGCTTGGTATCAGGTATCATTACTTGCCCATCTCTCTACAACAAAGTGAATCTTAATGATCATGTTTGTCAGCATCTTGGTCGATTTCCTTATGTTTCTCAGTAACTCAGATATAGGACCATTCTGGAGGGGTTTTCTGCCTTTTTCTGGTCTCAGTACACTGTCAGTCAAAATGATACAGTGAAAGAAGAGGAAGAATGCTTCTATATAGTATTCTGAGTGGTGATGTTTTCTATGTTGACTGATTGTCCAAGTGCTTTTTTCCATAGTTATGAAACAGGGTTTCTTTTGTCCAATTTTACTCAAAAGAACACCAAGAAATGTTCCTCAAAAGAACAACAACTTTGATTGATTATATCAAGACCTGGATGAAAACTCCAATCATCTATACTAGGATTTGCCTCAAGGTCTTCCTAAGGTTTCAGATAGAATATCTAATGGAAATTAGAATTTCCATGGAAACGTGTGGTGCCATCACATCTCAGTAATACGGCCTAATTCACAGAGAGCTTGCACAGCAGCCAGGACAGTTCAGTGCCCTACCTTTGATTGAGCTTTGGATATATATAGCTTAGGCAAGTGGCAGAAAACCAAGTGCATATACTCGCAATGTGACATGTACATTGAAGCTATTTAACCAAAGATGATATTGGTACAGCAGCCATAGCTAGAGTCACTTAAAATTTTCTTTAATTCACTGCCATTCTTAAATTATTTCTTCAGCTTCTACATTTTTTCTTCTCTCCCTCCTTCTCCTTGTTCTGCTGCCCTACTTCTCCTAGTAGTTTGCCCTCTCCTTTACTTCCTCCTTCTCCTCCCTCTCCTCTGCTGCTCCTGCTCCCTCTCCTCTCCCTCCCCTTTAGTTCTTATGTATTCCCCTCTTCTCTTTCTTCTCCAATTTCTTTTCTTTCTCCTTCCTTTTCTCTTTTTGCTCCTCCTTCATCACCATATCCTCCTCCTCCTCTTCCCACTCATCTTTTTTCTCCTCCTCCTCCTCTTCTTTCTCAGGCACTACCTCCTCATTCCCCTGCACCTGCTCCTTCTCTTTGCTTACCTCCTCCTGATAAAACTCCTTTGTATTTTCTATTTCTTCTCCCCTTTCTTCAACTCCTCCTCCTTCACCTCTCTCTCCTCCTCCACCTCTTTTTGCTCCTTTTGTACAATCCAAATAAAGGTTTCATGGATATGTGTTCCAATCAGCCAGATACCCTGCATCTTTTCAAAACTTGATGGTGGTAGAAATCTCTAATATACACTCAGGTTTGGAATATAGCTTTTATTTTAAAGTTCTTTAGGTTTAGGCAGTTCTATTGGCTTCTATTTAGATGATCAGCACATTGCAGCCCTCAATCCTAAATAACACAGAATTGGTATTTATTCTTATGCTATGGTTACTTCAGTTATGCATTCTAGGACCAAAAGAAACCACAAAAGTTGTGCATTTTCATTTCTACCCACTTTGAAGTGGCCCTGAGCTAAAATTCCATTGGTCACTGGATCTTCAAAATCTTCTAGCCTTAGTGGAGGGCCACAGTACTTTTTGGTTTCTGGACCAATTTCAGGTGGCAACAAATGTTCTGTAGTCCTGGAATTACATGGTTGTTTGGTTTTTCCTCAAATAAAGAGTTTCCCTGGAAAAATTATCAAAGGTTCCTGGTGGAAACTCATGAACTAAGTTTAACAGTATAAAAATATTTTGCCTGTGGTGCGTTATTCTCAAAAGGATCTGTTTTTTCTTAATTAAATAATATGGATGTGTCAACTTGCTATTGTCAGGGATTGGTTATGGGCTGATGGAATATTTATATGATTTCACTGACAATTTTTTTCACTTCACCAAGAATTGTTTCCTTACAGAGAAAAATAATGAATGTTATGGACTTTCTGTCTTCAGTTCTAGGAACACAATGATTGTTAAGCAACACTGTAAGTCAACCTCATTAGATTGCACTGGCATTTTTTGTCTTTTAGGGTGATAAGATCTACTGTGATTTTAAATATTGGTAAAGCCATTTTGAGGATCCTGCCTTTAGAGGATCCAATATAAAGCATCCCATATGAATTTTATGGATGAGATGCCTCAGGTCCCAATGTCTGGCCTTCAGAGAAGCATCATGATATACCTTTTCAAATGAGCTCTTTTCAGTCTTAACGAAGTTGGCTCAGTGTTTAAAGTGTTGGCCTGCAGACAGAAGGGTCCAGGTTTCAATGATGGCAAATGGCATGTACCTGGCTTGCAGGCTGCTTCCTAGGTACTGATCAGGTTGCATACAGGTGGCAATTAATCATTGTGTCTTTCTCACATTGATGTTTCTCTCTCACATTCTCTCTGAAAGCAATAGAAAATATATCCTCCAGTTAGATTAAAAAAAAAAAAAAGACTCTTCCCTCCCTTAATTCTATTTCTTAAAGTATTCATGAAGGATATGCCATTTGGACAATCCCACAGTGTGCATGAACCAAGCAGCTCCAAAATTCCACCTTCTAAGCTCTTGAATGCCTTTGCAAAACAGGATATACTAAGAATTGCTACATCATATTTACTGGAATGTCATTGGAGGCATTTTCAACCTCACAAACTGGTAAATTTTTAGAGAATTTTCTAACGACTCACACTACAGATATAAATGGGGAATCTCTGTCTGTTGAGCCCAAATTAATAAATTTTGTCTCATAGATATTTATGTTTTTTTGAACTTTCTCCCACATATATTCACACATCTTCCATACTTTTCTACTCATGTAAAGTACAGGACTACAGTATAATTTTCTCAAGTGCCACACTTTGCTTCACACCTGAGGGTATTTTTGGGCCTGGAGCCTACTCAAGGTGACAACAGCCAAAAAACAGGTAACTACCATTATTACTCTTGTGTTTTCACACTTGCATATATTTCCATTCTTTAAAAATCTGGAATTATTCTGGTTCCCTCAAATCTTGGTTACATCTGTATGGTGAAATTGTAAATTTTTCTCATATCTATTTGGAAACATTTACACAATCAACAACTCATATCCTCAATAGCTCTAAAGCTGAATCTGGCATGTTGTTTATGAATTATGCAAGCCATCTCAAGCAATGATTAATAACATATCTTTGTCTGCTGCTGTTAACCACACAGGATTTTTTCAGAACAGCTGTGTCATTATCACAGAAAAAAAACCTAGAAACCAGGAAGCCTATGGGAATGCCACAGAGGTCCTCAACCTTCAATTTAGTGAAGCTGTGGCCCACTATTTTGGTTGGAGTCTGGAGTCAGAAGTTGGTTTTGTAACATTTAAACTTTGATCTATTTTTATTTTCATGGATACTCTTCTTCACTGTCTGATAAATTACCCCATACAGCACATCTAATGCCCAGTCTCTATAGATGACTTTCCTTATCCTTATTAAACCAAAATGTACGTAAACAAAATGTACTTATATTATTTAAAAGCAAAAACAAATTTTCATTATTTTCTTGAAGAAAGGTGTGATTAACAAACTGTCTTTGTAAAATTATTTCCTTAATAAATTCTGGGGGTTAACATGGATAATAACATTATATAAATTTCACTTCTACAACTTTATAAGAAAACATAGCATACTTCATTATGTACTCTCTACCAAATGCATAGTACCCTCTGTCTTCTTGCATTTGACCTCTTTTCTCTCATCATCCCTCATGTTTTTTTATTCTACATAATCGCCATGATTTGGTCTGTATGTAGACCATTTTGTCTGTTTTCTGTTTGTTTTAATTTATCTTTATTGTTGAAAAAATTACAGCTGTCCCTTTCTTGTTTGTTTCCTTCATGGTTTCACATTCCATAGATAAGTGAAAATATAGAATGTGCCAATTTTTCCCCTTGATTTATGAAAACTTTCACTGTGAGTCTTCATTGAGATGAGCCTTATATGAGAATCAAATACCTTTGCATATTTTTGCCCATTGAGAAAAAAATGTCCAACACACTTTCCCCAAATATCATTTTGAAGGATCTTCCAATCATGCGTTTTAACTTCCCTATGGTTGCAAAACACTGGTCATAGCCATGAATCAGCATCTCTTTGCCTATCTGGTAATTTGTCATCCAATCAAAGTGAATGATGAAGTAAACAGGCCCAATCTCTGCCCAGGTAAAGCTTTTCTTACCTACTGTACTTCACAAATGTCCGGATATTGTCTGTCCTGTTGTATCTTACCACTTTTTGGTTTCTCATTGATATCATGCAAAATCCTCAGTGTTCTAGACCAAAACTATTCTTCCTCTGTACTCTGAATGACAGATACTTTGTATAGCAGTAGAGGTGAAAGACAACTGAACCGCCTGGTATTACTGCTTTTGTGTTGCCAGGTTTACTCTTATATAAACCACTTTAAATGGATGTAGCCATACTGGTCATGACCTCTTTATGACTCTGGGTAACATCACATACAGGTCATAATGGAAAGCTCAGGTTCTATGGTAACTTGGTTACCCACAGTTAAGCATTTTGTCTTTGAACACAAGAAAACTTTGTCACAAATCTAAATCATTTTAACAGGTGATGACAGTCCCTTCCCCTGATTATTTCTCCCTCTTTGCTAGGACTGCTTTTATATAAAGAGTCACAAAATCTAGTAGTGTTGCCTACATGTACCTTAGTCAGAGTTTGCACACTAGGCTCCAAACAGTTTTCTGTGGAGCCAAAATCCCTCTGGACTTGGCCTCCACAGGTACTTTTACTTCCCTCTGACTCTCTGAGAGAGAGGATCACCTCTTCTAGGGTAGGCTCCAGTGCTTTGGGGTAGGCTCAGTTCTCCAAGGATTAAAGGATCTAGTCAGTCTCTACTTCTAGCCTAGACTCATGGTAGGCTACACTCTGAAGTTAGCGTCTGTCTTTAGCATTGTCACAGTGCACATTGCTCCATCACACACTTTGTTCTTGTGTTGGCAGTGGCAACTTGCAATGAGTCTAAAGGGTCTGTGCAACAAACTGGCCTCCAAGAAAAATACATAAATTCCAAAACCCAAATTTTTCTGAGTCCAGTAATGGGATGTGCCTATATAGAGAGCAGAAGCTGCAAAGGATTGGTTATATTGGAATATAACACAGCTTTACATGGAATTATAGAAATATATTTACAGATGTTCCAGAGTGTTCCTGTAATCAAGTATGTTTAAAGAATGGCTAATCAGCATGGAAGAGAGTGTCTTTCATGCAACAGACCTCCCCAAGATTCTATGCAAAGATTTCAAAAGGAACTCAAGATACTATATCAGAGGTAGGCAAGTTTTTCTGTAACAGTCAGAGATTACATGAATTATGGTCAATGTTAAAACTCGATTTCTCTCCTCATTGTTTGACAGCAGTCATACACTATGTGTAAACAGATAGATCTGAATGTACTCAAATAAATTTTATCTGTGAACACTAGAGTGAGAATTTAATATGTCATGTATGAGGCAGCAAGACATACATTGCACTCAATAAGAGTAGCCCATTTGAGGCTGCTGGAGTTCTGTGCCAACTCTTTGAAGGAGATGTCATGGACCTATCTTGCTGGGGACCTAGGCCTTGCCCATACTCTCTGAGAGAGAGAAACTTAGGTTTTCAGGGATAGGATAGGCACTTGTGGAATAGGCTGGGCTATTTGGGGCTAAGCTTTGCTCTCCAAGGCTAGAAGGCTTGACCGGAAGGCTCTCAGGTTGGCTATACTGATGTTAGGACAAAATTTAGGCTAGCATCAGTATTTAATGATGTCACATTGCACATGGACACTTAATATGCTTTGTTCTTGTGATGGAAGTGGCAACTTACAATGAGTCTGAAGGGCCTGTGTTCTACACTGGCCTGAATGTAAAACACATTCATTCCAACCCTTACCACCAACTTCTGACTTCCATTATGAGCCAGTACAAATATCAACAGCTACCATGTACTGGTTTAATTTCTGTGTATCTCAACTTTGCATGGAATTATAAAAACATTTATGGATGTTTCTTCCATAGTGTGCCTATATTCAGGAATGGCTAAATAATGACTAGCATGAAAATATTGTATTTAGTGAAACAGACCTCTCCAAAGACCTTAAACAGCTCTAGAAGATAATACAGGGAACTTAAGGTCAGGGATGAGTAGTGAGCAAGTTTTTTCTGTTACTGCTGATGATTAAATGGCTTACTGTCTCTCTTGAAGCTCTAAGTCTCCACATAGTTTAACAGCATAGACAATATGTCAACCAACATGTGTTGCTGTATTCAAGTGAACATTTATCTGTGGACACTACAGTGTAAATTTCATGTAACTTACATGCATTAGGCTACAAGTGGATACTCAGACTCTATAATGGGAGGCCTAGACCCAGGATACCAGAGCCCTTGGACTTGCTCAGACTATTTGTGAGAGAGACCCTTGACATAAGTGGCTTGAACCCTGAGCCTTGGTCATACCCTCTGAGAGAGAGAATTGGCTCTTGGCTCTTTGGGGCGAGGCTAGGCTCTTTGGGGTGAAGCTAAGCATTTTAACACTAAATTAAGTTCCTCTGTGCTAAGGCTGGCTCTTTGAGACTCTGGCATCTGGTTGACTGGCTCTGAGGCTCACTATGCTCTGAGGCTAGAATAGACTTCAACTTTGGTATAAGTCTTTAATCATGTCACCATCCACATTGAGAAGTCACGTGCATATTTCTTTTGTTGGAAGTAGCAACTTACAATGAGTCTGAAATGTCTGAATAACAAATTGGCCTGAAGGGTACAGATGCCCTATTATTTATATGTTCCACCATGCGCTCGTACACAGACCAGCAGCTTCTATAGGATAGTTTCATTTGACTGTACACATTATTTACAATACATTAGGAAAAAAATTACAGACATTTCATAGTGTGCCTGCCAGTCACCCAGAATGGCTAAAAGATGGCTACTTAGAATAGAAATGATTGACTTTTCTGAATCAGGATTCTCCAAATTTCTTAAACAGATGTTTAAAATGATAAATGCAATTCAGATCATAGACAAGAGGCCATCAAGATTTTTTAGCAACAGCCAGAAAATAAATGGATTATGATTTATGTTGAAATTCCAATTCTCTGCTCAGAGTTTGACAGTAGTCATAGATAGTATTTAAACCAATAAATATAGCTTTATTTAAATAACATTTGTAGACACTATAGTGTGAATTTCATATAATTGACATGTATTAGGCAGCAAGGCATAAATGGGGATCTCCAAGAGAGAGATCCTTGAGGCAATGTGACTGGGGTCCTGGTGCTCAACCAGACTCTTTGAGAGAGGCCCATGGCCAAGGCTGACAGGGCCCTGGGCATACTCAGAATCTCTGTGAGAAATTAAGCTCTTTTTGGCCAGCCTTAGCTCTTCAATGTTAGGATCCACAATTCAGTGTTACAATGTGTATGTTTTTCAGCACTATGCTAGCATTTAAGGGCCAGGTTAGGATTTTCTGGCCTGGGCTCAGCTTTCACATGCTCCAAGGCTAAGCTAGGCTCTATGGCTATGTTAAACTGTGAGGCTGGAATCAGTGTTTAATGCTGAACATTGGCAACTTACATGGTTTGTTCTTATTTTGGCAAGTGCAACTTACAAAGGGTCTAAAGTGGCTGAGCACCAGACTGACCAAAAAGGAACGGATACTCATTATAACCCAGGATTTCTTCTAACATGTATCATGGACATGTATGGGGAGCAGCAGCTGCAGTATACAGGTTTCACTTTAGTGTACCCCAAGTTTCATGAAATTATGAAAACATATTTTCAGGCATTTCATACTGTTATTATAATCAAGAATGGCTAAATATTGGCTAATTAGCATAGAAAATATTGTCTTTAGTGAAACAGACCACTCCAATGTTCTAAAACAGCTGTTCAAAGATTACAAAGGGAATCCAAGATCCTAGATCAGAGATAAAAAATAATTTTCTGTAAGAACCAGAGATTAAATAGATTATGGTCTCTGTTAAAACTCCAGTTCTCTTCTCCTACTTTAATATCAGTAATATACAATATATAAACTAGGAGATGTGGCTCTATTCCAATAAAGTTGTATTTGTGGACATAAGAGTAAGCATTTCATAGAATTGGCATGGATTCAGCAGTAAGGCATACTTCAATATCTGTGAAAAAGAGGACCAGGACCTGAGTTTAGGGGCTCTGGGACTCCCTGAGACTTTCCAAGATATAGACCAGCTTAAAGGCTGTGGGAGCCCTGGGCCAGACTAGGAAATTTCTGCTTCAATCTGTCAAGGATGAGTGTAGTGTGCTTGTGTTCCTCAATTCTTGGAACACCATAATTGATTTGCCAACACTGTATGTCGCACAGTGATACTCATTTGAATTTCCTGTCTTTTAGGGTCATCAGATCGTCATGGACTTGAGTAAATTGGTAAGACCTACTGCTCCTGTCACCAAGAAATACAGTGTCTCATCTCACATTGAGATATTACAATTAAGAGGTTTAGTTTAAAAACACTAGCATTTAGAAGAGAGTCATCATGTGGATCTTCAAATATGCTCTTTCTCCTTTCAATATATTTCCATCTGTTGGTGCAACTATACAGTGTGGATACTCCACAATAGAGCGCACAATAATCTACTCCAACATTCCAACTACTGTAAACTTTTGAACTGCTTCATCTATGATAAATCAAGGGACTCTCAGCCTTCCATGTCACATTTGTTGGGTATAATTGAATGCATTTGTCACCTAAATATTCCACTAATATTTTAGGATCTTTTCTAATGACCCAGCTGTAGATATAATTGCAGATTCTCTGTTATGGGACCAAATTAATAAATTACCTCTCCTTCATCTTTTATGTTTACTATAACCTTGTCCCCCACCATTATTTCCACTTATATTCCATATTTTACTGCTTATGTACTTTACAGAACTCACATTGTTTTTCCAAAGAGTAGCACGTTTTCTCAAGTGTCATACTTTGCCCCTTACTTTCAGTGTCCTGTTGGTATTTGACTCTAGCCAAGGTGGCAACTGCTACAGGAGAGATCACTAATGTTATTACAACAGTGTATTTCCTCTAGGGCATTTTAACAGTGTGTGACATACTGACTTATTTAAATTTTCTCTAATAATGTTTACAAATCTACTTCTACCTTTGCAATTTTTCTTACATGGCTCTTGGAACCATTTAGAAAAACATATTTTCATGTCCTGAAGCTCTTTAATCTGAATCTGGAGTCCTGGGTATAAATCAAGGAAACCATCCATTTATGCTATTATTGACTCTAAGACATTTTTAGAATATTTATGTCATCAACACAGATGTGAAAAATAGAACCCAGGAATCCCATTGAATTGCCACAGCAATGCTCACTCCTCCCTTCTAGGGATGTTGTAGCTCAATGCTTAGAAATTGTATTGTGTAGATTCTGGAAACAGAGAGTGGTTTTTTAACACTTAATTGATTTTCCTTTTATCCCCAGACACTATTCCTCATTAACTGTCTGATTGGTACTACTTTATGATGTCTGCTCTTGCCTAGTCTAAACAGATGACTCTCCTAATATTTTTCAGTGACTCAGGAAGGAGAAAATTCAGAGGAAATAGAGTCCTTTGTTCTGGTCTCAATGCACTTTTTTTTAGTCAGAACATTAAGGATACAGAAGAGGGGGAAGCTTAACCACTTGCTTTCTTGGTGGAGATAATTTTGCCTGTTGAGTAATTGTGCAACCATGTGGCTCCATTTTTATGAATGGGTTACTTTGCCAAATTTGACTCAAAATAAGAACAAGAGTAGTTCCTCAAAATACAACAACAATATTTGTGGATGACTTCAAGGTTTTGGTTGGAAATCCTCAGCATCTACACTATGATACTCCTCCATGTCAGCATAAGGCCCCAAACAGAATCTCTATCTGTAAGGTAAACTTGTAGGAACATCAAGTGTGTGTTTGTATGTGGCCAAGATTAGAAAACACCTTGTACAGAAATCTATTTTATGACTCCATTGGTGACAACACAACCAGGTCATAATGGACAGATCAAGACGCATGGTAACATGGTGGTCCACAGATAAGCATGTCTTCTTTGACACTAAGGAAACCCTTTGAAAAAAACTCAGATCATATGTCAGCAACGTTATATGAATTTTTGAACTTCTTAGATAGCACCACCTTGGGCTTTAAAGGAAATGGAAGTCACCTGCAATTTGCATATGTACCATAAACTGTTACACTTGCTTAAAAAATGGTCTCAGGGAAGTTAGTAAATTCATGCAACTGGGTCACTGGGTTTCATCTTACCCAGCTCTTTAAAACCTAGTAAACCATGATTATAAGGGGTTTTTTAGCATGTAGGTTCAGTTCCAAATGTTTCTCAGTGACTCAGGTGGTATGGAATACATGGAAGAAATTATTGCCCTGTCTTCTAGTCTCCATATGCTTTCTCAGTCAGGAAACTTCAGTGAAAGAAGAGGGGAATACTTAAATTCTTGTTTTATGAGTAGAAGTGATTTTTTACTTTTAGCAATTGTCCAAACAAGTGGGTCCATCTAAAAAAACAAAACAAAAATCAATAAAATCAAAAACAAGTTCCTTTGCCAAATTTGACTCACAAGAAGGCAAAAATTTGTTCCTCAAATGACCAAGTTATTTGTGAATGAGATCAAGACCCTGGTTGAAAATTATGAGCATCTAAAAACTGATTCATGTCTAGGTGAACCAAGGACTCAAACAGACTCTCCATCTGCCAAAGAAACTTGTAAAACCATATAGTATGCTGCAATATATGACCCAGGTCACAGAGCTTGATCATACAAGCTTGATCAAGAGCCTGTATGAATTTCATT
This sequence comes from Miniopterus schreibersii, assembly GCF_964146895.1. Lineage (NCBI taxonomy): Eukaryota > Metazoa > Chordata > Mammalia > Chiroptera > Miniopteridae > Miniopterus > Miniopterus schreibersii. Next base: position 15,699,226 of record NC_138120.1, on the reverse strand, counting down.
GCCATCTTTTTTTAGGGTTTAAACCAAAAATAACAGATTTTCAAGTCACTGCATAAATTTTCTAGAGACACATACTCCACTAAGGAATATGATGTTTCTTATATTTATAAACCCACTGGTTTCATTACATCCATCTTCACTGGTTATGTGGCTGGATGCCACAAAATATGCTTTTCTTTGAAACAGTTACAGCTTCTGATCAATACCATTCTCGTAGAATATTTCACTGAGGAGAAGTTTTCATTTTAGTCAAGGATTATTTCTCAAAAGAATAATTTTTTATTATAAGTGATATAAAAACCTTGGTTGAAAATCCTGAGCATCTACACTGTGATTCAGGCCCAGGACTCCCTCTAACTCCAAATAAAGTCTGTATCTATTAGGAAAATTAAGAGGACCAACACATCTGATGCAGTATATGACCCAGTTCATAGAGCAGCTTGTACAGCCATGTGGAACCAGTGCCATATTTTCTGGGTCCTAATCAAAATGAGCAGATTTTTATGCTCCTCCATACATTTTCAGGATTTATATGCTCCACTGTTATATGCTGCCTCTAAAATCCAGAGGCCCACTTGGAATTATGCTTCCACCTTGGTTTCATGTAGGGCCTGATGCCACAAATTATTGTTTACCTTGAGACAGTTACCTTACATTCTGAATACCACTTGTACCAAAAACATTTCACAAGAATTCTGAATTTTAATCAGATTTATTCCTCATCTTCTAACTCCAAAAGGGTATGAAGTTTAGAGTATCACAGTTCCCATTCACAAGGAAGAATAAGAAGGAGCCATTTGCCAGAACTGTAGGTGCATATGTGTACAAGGTGATGTGCCTATAATGTTACACAAGAACAGAAAGGATATATGTACCCCGATGTTCATAGCAGCACAGTTTACAAGAGCTAAGATCTGGAAACAGCCCAAGTGCCCATCAGTAGATGAGTGGATAAAAAAGGTGTGGGACATTTACACCATGGAATACTACGCAGCTGTAAAGAAAAAAAATCTCGTACCCTTTGGGACAGCATGGATGGACCTGAAGAATATTATGCTAAGTGAAATAAGCCAGGCAGAGAAAGACAAATATCACATAATCTTGCTTATACGTGGACTCTAAAGAACTTAATAAACTGAGGAACAGAATAGATTCAATGACATGGAAGCATAGATGAGACTGATGAATGTCAGAGGGATGGAGGAGGGTGGGTGGGTGGAGGGGGAGAGAGTAACCAAAGAATTTATGTGCATATATACACAACACAAGGACATGGACAATGGTGGGGAGAGGGACTGGGGAGGGGGAAGGAACGGGGTTGAATGGGTCATTGTGTAGAAAAAGGGACATATGTAATATTTTAAAGAATAATAAAATTTTTTTTAAAAAAAGAGTTAGGAACCCCCCCACACACACACCCTTATACTATCTGGAATACTTTGCATAATATTGGGATTATCTATTCCTTGAATATTTGGTAGCACTTGTTTATAAAATCATCTTGCCCTTTTCATTCTTCCTTAGTAAGATTTAAAATTATGGTTTCATTTCTTAAACAATTTTGGGTCTATTTTATTAAAATTTTATTTCTTTTGGAAAAATTACATCTTCACTAAAGTAGAGGGAATGTATAATACTTTAAACAATAAAGCTAAATCTTTTAAAAAGTAAAAAAAAAAAAAAAAAAGAAAAGAAAGCACATTGTTACATCAACTGCAGTTAGGATCACCTGCAGAAAGAAATATGGGAGAATTAACTACCATTATCAAAGTTGTTTTTTCTCCTTCCTCTTCCCCATCTCCCCCTGCTCCTCTGTATTTTACTGATCCTATTATTTTTCCTCCCCTACCTTCCATTCCTTATTCTCCTATTACTCCTCCTACTCTTTTCTCCATCTCCACTAACCTACCCCTACTTGATTCTTGTCTTTCTTCTCCATTTGCACAAGCTATATCAAGAGGTTAAGGTTGATGTGGTCAAATAGACACTCTGGTATCTTCAAATCCCTGATGGTGGCCAACATCTCTAATATTCATCCACATATGAGGTATAGCCTTTGATTTACCACCTACTTAGGTATAGGGAGTTTTTATGCCTTCTGTTTAGACTTTCCTATGACAGTAGCCTTAATTTCTCAGTATAACAGTGTTCATGTTCATTCTTCTGCTATGGCTATTTTAGTTATACATTCCAAAAAGGGCAACCAAGGAACTTGTATGACTAAATTTGGACCTCCTTCAAAATGGACCCTAGCTAAAACTCATTGGTCAGCTGACCCTCAGAACTCCTTGTCTTAGTGAGGGCCACAGTATAATTTTGGTTTGTGAAACAAATTTCAGTTCAGTACCTGTGACCTGCATTGTTTGAACATCTCTTTTTTGGCTTTCTCTGAACCAGTTACTCTGGTATAAAAGGCTATGAGTCTTGGGGAAAGGAATTAAGTGAGGTAAACTGTGTACATGTTTCATTGTCTGTTTCAGGCCTTTCCTCAAGGGGTTATGGTCTTTCCTTCATTCAAAAAATGTGGAAACTGGCTCATGTCCTGGATATGGTTTATGGGCTGACTGAATGGTTTGATGATTCCAGTGAAATCATATTCACTTCACCTAGGACATATCTGTACCCGTAGATGGAGTATAATGTACTGTGCTTGCTGTATTCCGTTCTAGGAAAACCAGGTTTAATTGGCCAATATGGCAGGTAAGTGATACTCAGACTCAGTATATTCTGCTTGGATATGCTGTCTTTAATGATGATTAAATCTATGGTGAGTTTAGTAATTGAACAAGGCCCATTCGCCTCTGCCTGTAGGATATCCAAAATAACCCATCACTTTTCTATGTTATCATTGAGAGTCCACAGTTCCCAATGTATGGCTTTCAGAGAAGAGTCCGCATTCATCTCTGCAAATATGCTGTTGCACCACTTAAACATATTTATCAATTTAATGGCAAAAGGTATGACATGTGGACACTCCCAGAGTGCCCAATGGGACTCACATGACCAATCAATTCCCACATTTCAGATTCTCCTAACTTTTGAACTGCTTTTACTATATTAAACCAAGGTGGTAGGGACATTTCCATTTCATAATTTATGGGTTATTATTGAATGCGTTTGTTAGCCAAACACCTCTATAAAACATTTAGAGACTTCTTAATGACCCACACTGTAGTTATAAATGCAGACTCTGTGTCTGGTGGTCTCAAAGTTATAAATTCTGTCTTACACAAATTTATATTTTGAAAATTGACCACCAATTTTAATTTTTTCCACACATATTTTACATTTCTCTGGTTGTATAAATTACCAGACTCATGTAGTTCTTACAAAGAGTAGCACCCTTACTCAGGGCTCACACTTGGCCCCTCAATTTTAGTGTTCTTCAGGGATTTGAGACTACACTATGTGTCAAATCTTGAATTATTCTAGTTTCCTCCAATATCAATTGTAACTCTACCATGAAACTTTTCAGTTTTTCTCACATTTGGCTTGGAACCATTGAGTAAAAAATCTATTCATATCCTGAATCTCATCAAGTTGAATCTAGGGTCTTGTGTATAAATCAAGGTACCCATCCATATCTGCTTCTGTGGACAAGTCAGCATTTATTCCTAATATATTTGTTGTCACCAAGAACATGGAATTAAAAATGAGGAAACCCATTGGATTTCCGCAGTGGTACTCGCTCCCCCTAGTAAAGCTTTAGCACAATATATTGAAAAAATTTGGAGTGGTCTTTGGAATTAGAACTTTGTTCATAACATTTAATGATTGATTTTATTTTACTTTTGTAAACACTATTCCTCATTATTTGTCTGATATCTAATGCCCGATAGCACATGTTTACTGTCCAGTGTCAATGGTTGATTCACCAGATCATTAGTAAACAAAATATAAGTAAACAAGACATGTTCATAGCATTAAAAAACAGGAAAATATCTCTATGTTTCTCAAACAGGAGGGTTAACAAAATTATTTTAATTTTTTCTCATTATTTAATATTGGGTTGACATCATTAATAACTACAGTGTGGCATGCTAGTGTCTCCTGTGAGATATTACAATATAATGGTATTTACTAGGGTTACATTTTTTAAAATTTATTATGTAGGTTGTAGATGTAATTGAGTAATTATAGGCAGTGCTAAGAATAATTTGCTCAAAACTACATCAAACATCACACTCAATGGGCAAAAACTAACACCATTTCCCCTAAGAACAGGAGCAAGACAGGGGTGTCCACTTTCATAGCTCTTATTCAAAACAGCACTGGAAGTCCTAGCCAAAGTGATCAGACAAGAAGAAAATATAAAAGGCATCCACACTGGAAAGGAGGAAACAAAAGTGTCATTATTTGCAGGCGACATGATATTGTGCATAGGGAATCCTAAAGATTCCACAAAAAACTACTATATTTAATAAATGAATTAAGCAAGGTAGCAGGATACAAAATTGACATCCAGAAATTTATGGCATTTTTATACACCAATAAAGAACTCTCAGAAAAAAAATTAAACACCAATTTCATTTACCATTGAAACCAAAATAACAAGATACCTAGGAATAAACTTAACCAAAGATGTAAAAAACCTTTACTTGCAAAGCTACAGGGCAGTGAAGAAAGAAACAGAGGATGATAGAAACAAATGGAAAAATACACTGTGTTCATGGTTTGAAAGAATTAACATCATTAAAACATCTATACTACAAAAGCAATCTATAAATTCAACACAATCTCCATTAAAATGCCAAAAGCATATTTCACAGATCTAGAACAAATTATATGGAATGAAAGAAACATCCTGAATAGCCCCAGCAATCTTTAGACAGAAGAACAAAGTTGGAGGGATCACAATACCAGATATCAAGTTATCATATGAAGCCACAGTAATCAAAACAGCCTGGTACTGTCACAAGAATAGGCATAGACCAGTGGAACATAACAGAGAACCCAGAAATTGACCCATGCCATTATGTTCAATTAATATTTGAGAAAGGAGATAAGAACATACATGGAGAAAAGACCGTCTCTTCAAAAAATAGTGTTGGGAAAATTGGACAGGTACATGCAAAAAATGGAACGAGACCACCAAAGTACATCATACGCTACAGTAAACTCAAAATGGATAAAAAACTTAAATGTAAGACATGAGAGCATAAAAATCCTACAGGAAAACGTAGGCAGCAAAATCTCAGACATCCCTTGCAGCAATATGTTTGCTGATACATATACCAGGGGAGGAGCAACTAAGGAGAAAATAAACAAATGGGACTGCATCAAAATAAAGAGCTCCTGCACAGCAAAAGAAACCCTCAATAAAATGAAAAGGGAGCCCAGTGTATGGGAGAACATATTTACTAATGACACACCTGATAAAGAGCTAATATCCAAAATATATAAGGAACTGATACTACTTAACAAAAGGAAGACAAGCAATCCAATTTAAAAATGGGTTAAAGACCTAAATAGACACTGCTCCAAAGAGGACATACAAATGGTTAAGACATATATGAAAAAGTGCTCAATGTTGTTAATCATCACAAAGATGCAAGTTAAAACCACAATGAGATATCACTTCATACCTGTCAAAATAGCTACCATCAACAAATCAATGAACTAGAATTGCTGGTAAAGGTGTGGAGAAAAGGGCACCCTAATACACTGGTGGTAGGAATGAAGAGGGGTGCAGTCACTATTGAAAGCAGTATGGAGTTTCCTCAGAAGATTAAAAATTTACCTGCCATTTGATTCAGTGACCCCATTTCTAGGAATATATCCTAAGGGACCTAAAACGCCATTCACAAAGAACTTATGCACCCCTATGTCTGTAGCACAGCAATTTACAGTAGCTAAGGTCTGGAAACAGCCCTAGTGCTGATCCATAGATGGGTGGATAAAAAAACTGTGGCACATTTACACCATGGAATACTATGCCGCTGCAAAAAAGAAAGATATTTTATCTTTAGGCTTAGCATAGAGGCAACTAGAAAGTACTATGCTAAGTGAATTAAACATGTCAAAGAAAGAAAAATACCACATGATCTCACTTATATGTGAAATATAATAAACAAAATAAACTGATGAACAAAATAGTTCCAGAGACATAGAAACATGTAACAGACTGAGGGATCTCAGAGGGAAGGTTAGGATAGGGGAGTGGGTTGGGAGAGACTAATCAAAAAACTTGGATGTTTATAAGCATAATCCATAGACACAGTCATTGGTATGGGGAAAGCCTGGGGGTGGGATGGACACAGGGTGAAGGGTATCAATTCAATGGGGGAAAAAGAGTATTGCAATATTTTCAACAATAAAGATAAAGAAACTTAAAATACCAGAACAAAAAGGAAAAAAACCCCAAAATGCTAAAATCTTGTTTCATAAAAATTAATAATAAGATTGATCAAGTGCTTCACTACAGGTTTTACGTAATGCAGAACTAATTGATAAAGTAAACCAAGAATATTGTAGTCAGAGATGTCCTGTGCTTACAAATGGATGGTTAACATGAGTTAGTGTTAGGGTTAAGTAGGGTCAGGGTCAGAGTCAGGGTTAGTGTTAAAGGTAAAGATTAGGTTAGGTGTTTGGGATAAGGCTAGTGTTAGGGTGGTTTAGTGTTATGTTTATGGTTAGTTTTAGGTTTAGGGTTTGTTTTAGAGGTTAGGGTTATGGTTATTGTTAGGTTTTAATGTTAGGATTAACATAGAGCTAGGATCATTTAATATGCAGAACATGGATGACCATTCATTACATAGTAGGAGTGCTTCTGTAATTTTAGTCTTTGCTGTGTACTGTTGGTTAAAATCCCACTTGGTATAAGTTAATTGTAAGAGTGATCATTTTCTACATATTTTGCACAATTCACAGCTAATCAAAATACTAATACTAGTCCGTTCAAAGCACTGTTTGTCAGTAATGTTTATGAATATCTTGATTATATATTATGGCATAGCCTATTAGGAGCTTAATCTATTGCTCATATGGTTTATGCTTTGAATGAATACACAGGTGAGCTTAGTGTGTGACCTGGTGTTATATTCTTTGAGATATTATTATATAATGCCAACTACTTGGAGAGCATTTGGAACTTTGACCACAAGATTAGCATATGTATCATTTAATAATTATAAGCTGTGCTATAAACAGCTTTTTAAGACCAGGATTGGTAAGAATTAGTTCTAAGAGTTTTCACTTTACCAAAGTTTTTAAAAATGTACAGCTCATTAAGACACTAAAGCTACACAGTATAGACAGAGTTTGCCAGAAGTATTTATGAGTATGAGGATTATACACTATGCCATACATAAATTTCTATCTGACCTATGGGTAATATGTTTCACGTTTTGAAGGAACACCTAGGTGAACCTAGTTAGTGAGGTGTGGATTTTTTTGGAATATTATAATAAAGCATCATCTATTAAGAAGCATTTTGGGAAATTTTTACATAAATAAATGAAGTTTAATTTAGTTATTATCAGTGCTAAACAGAGTTTGATAAAATGCTGCTTGGTACAAATTAATTCTTTGTCTTTAACAATCAATACATGTTTTACAAAAGGCACAGCTCCTTGAATAATAAAAGTCAACAATTTTAAAGAAATTTTCCTATAGTCTTTGATAGTGATCTGTTTTTACATTATCTCAAAAACTAATACATGCATTCACTTTTTACAATATGTTTGACTCTTTGTAGGAATACACAGAATCTTCTTTGAAGTATTATAATACCATTTGCTGTGGAACCATGCTGAAACACTAATTATGTAGTTACCTAACTTACACTTAGTTATTATAGTGATCAAACACTTCTGCTAGTAGTGTTTACAAATGTGTTGATTATACATAATATCATACTAGTACATGTATTATGTCATAGAGCTGTACATACATGACCTATGGAGTGTTTCACAGTTTGAATTAGTACATACATAAACCTATTTTATACAATGTTGATGTCTTCTGTGAAATATATTATGTTTTATTGAAGTAACATGTTTTAACACCTGATTATCATGGTTCATTCATTTGTAGATAGTTGTCAAGAAGTAACTCTAATTGCCAAGCTACATAGGGCTCTTGCCAAAACTTCACTGTTACACTTAATAACTCTTAATGCCCATAATCTAATATAACATCCCAGGGCTCTCAATGTCCTCTTTACTCTCTGACAGCTTCAGGGTTCCCAACATGCACATTGGAGCTTGAGCCCTTGGGCTTTTAATGACCACATTCATTAAAAGCCCAATACTCAAATTCCACCATGAAAGAGCATGCCTCTCAATTCTCACACGTCACTGCACCACCTGAATGTTTCAAGTACTTGTTAACTTTTGTAGTACCCCTGGTTTACCATAGTGGAAACTCAACTAGGGCAATTCAAGGTCACAATGCTCCATGTTTCTGCTACACGACAGAGCTCTCACAGGCAACATTTCACTATGAAACCTGAAGATTCCCATTGCACATAGACCTTTTTGATACCCTTGCTACCAATGCCCACATCGCCTTTGACAACACAGGTCTCCCACTGCCCATATCAAATGTGACACTCCAAGTTGACTGAGATTGACAAACCACTATTAATCCCTAGGGTCATCATTGTTCTCATTGTAATGTGAAAAGTTCAGGGCTCCCATGCTTGACCCTCTTTGGAAAAGGCCTTGGTTTCCTGAACCCATTACCTACTATGAGCCAACTTGAACTCTCACTGTGACACACTGGGGCTACCATGGCAACATTACACGATGAAATCTTAAAACATAACATTGGAAAAACTCTATGGTGATACATATAGCATCCTACTGCCCGGGAAACACTTTGACACCCCAGGACTCACCGTGCTACTCTTCCCTGAGACACATGTGACCTCCCACTGCATATATTCTACTACAACACCAAAAGAGTCCCTATTCAAATCTCCATATGGAGATAAGGGACAGCTCCCAGGAGCATACTGCACTTATCACCTCAGGGCTACCACTGCCTTCACTCCACCGTTTTCAACAAGAACTTTGATATCACCCACAAATATTGTTGTTGTTTTGAGGGACAACTCTAGACATTATTTTGAAAAACATTTGGCAAAGAAGTCCTTTCATAAAAATTGAACAATGTGGTTGGACCATCACTCAGCATGAAAAATCATCAGAGTCAAGAAAACAAGTGTTTAAGTGGCCCCCTCTTCTGTCTCTTTAGCATCCTTAATGATAAAGTGCACGAAGAGAAGAACAAAGGACGGCAACTTCCTCATGAATTGTCTGCATCCTGAGTCACTGATAAGCTGTAGGAACTTGTGCCAGAAGCTAGAAACCTGATCATCATGGCTCGCTTCATTTTAGAGAGCTTGGCAAGCACTAACCCTAAAAGCCAAGACTATAGGGCTCTTAATTCCCCAGAGACATATGGACAGTTGGAGGGGTCCAGTCACAGGCTGAAGCCCATCTGGGTGTCAAAGGTGGCTTCCATCCCCCCTAAAGGTCAAAGAAGTCCTAGATAAGGTCTAGTATTAAGGAGAGAAGGCTGAGATCACCCTTCAAAAAGTACTGATTTTTTTCCTTATGGTTCTCTTTGTTTCAAAGAGAAATGGCTAACCAAGTGCCCCCAAGACACTATGAACACTGTTAAGTACATTATTACTTCTGCATGACATCACCCATGGAGTAATAAAACAGATATGCACTGGAGGACTATCAATTTAAAGTTGCACATATATGTTAAAATTGGGAGGACCCTGAAGGACAATGTAGTTATATAAGTAATAGGCCAATTTTTCTCAGTCCCTACTGCTATACAGTGAATTATTCTTTCACTGTAGACCTATGGACTCATGGGAAGCTCCCTATGACCCGCTGACAAAAAAAGGAAAGACATAGATTGGCTTAGAGATATTTTTGCATGATATCCATGACCATCAAGAAAATGGACAGCTGCAGCAGGGCATATCATCTATCTATATTCATGCAGAACACTAAGGAAAACAGTCACAATGAGTTTTGTGGCAATTAACTTTCTCATTTGCATTGCTTTGAATTCAAATGACCAGATAGTCAACTTTATTCTGATTCATGGCTCTGTCCAATGTTTTACATCAATATCCCTGGTCATAAATGAAACTTGATGAAAAATCCTTCACTTTGAAATTTTGGCCCAGGTTTGTGGACAGTTTAACTCAATGATATCTGTTTCTCTTACAATGCTTCTCATAGTGCAGTGTCAAATTGGAGGATTTCATGAGTCAACAGGATAAGTTGTCACCTGGGTATTTTCTCTCATCTGTGATTTATAAAAGCCACAAATAAAACAAAGGAACAAATAAACTCTCTTACAAATGAAATCATGGTAGTTATCAAAAGGGAAAAAACATTAGTATAAGGATGACAAAGGAGTCAAATAAAGAAGACTAGAACTATGCTGAGGAGCCCACAATGTAATGTTCTATGTTGTACTTTATAGTTGTACAAGTGTCCTTATATAATGTTGTTAACAATGAAATATGCCCCAAATTAATAATAAAACTTTATTTTTGCAATGAAACTTTGCACTCCTTTTTTTTTATTATTATTATTAAAAATTCATTTTAAAGAAATATTTTGAAACAATAAGAGTGATTTCAGGGCAATGGCGGACTGAGAGATACACTTGGCCTCTCCCCTGAAATTTTAACAAATTTATCTACTGTAATTCAACAAAAAATACCCTACTGAACACAGAGGCTTGCCTGAGAGACCTGCACACTGAAACATTTAAAGGTGGGCAACCATGAATAATTGGGGAAGTCAGAAGGGAGTAAAGCCCACATGGCCCCACAGAGACAGCCTCAAAGCAGAGATCTCAGGGCCTTGCTCTGAAAGAGTGGAAGCTGGTGGTAGCAGTCACATCTTTCAGCTGGACCAGGAAAAGGAGAGCTGCTTGGGGCACCCCAGCAAGGTAAGAACTCTATCCAGTGACTGAGTCAGTAGACTCCTGAAAGAATGTCAGGTTCTACCTTGACACCGTCTCACTGTGTCAGACTTGGGTGTTTCTGACAAATAAACAGAAGCACAGAAACTTGCTGCAAGTAGGGTTCTGAACATTTGACTCCAGTGGCCTTGGTTTTGGGTCAAAAGATATTTTATGTGTAAACCAAGAGCTATAACAATAGAACTTTGCCATTTCCCTCTGTGACTGATCCCTGAGTTTGGTGTTTAGTGGGAACCCCATTTAGGTCAGTGAAGTCATTACAGTAAAACAAACCACATTCTCAAGCAGCCCTGATATATGGTCCTACAAACACATGAAGGTCAAGTCTGGGAGATAACAGCAGTAAAAAAAGTCTTGCAATTCTGGACCATCTACCAGAAAATAGTAGAAAGTCCCCTCAGGGAACATTTTTATAAAAGGGACATTTATGCCTGGGCAAAGGAGAGGAGCAAATACCATGAACAGCATCAATAATGAGGATGATTAGAAAGAAAATGAAAAATATTCAGAAAGCAAGCAGGATGACATAGAAACATATGATATAAATGACAGAGATTTCAAGATTGCAATCCTGAAAATGTTAGGTAAAATGAGAGAAAATCCAAATGGACAATTTAGTCCATGCAGAAAACAAATCAATGATCAGAATGAGTACTTTACCAAGGAGATAGAAATTTAAAAAGAACCAATCTGAAATCCTGGAAAAGAAACATGCAATTAAATTTAGGAATGAACTACCGAGTATAGAAAACTGACAACCATATGAAGGAAAGAATTAGTGATATTGAAGCCAGGAATCTAGAAATGGCACCGAGGAAACAGGAGAGAGGCCTGAGCATAAAGAAAAATGAAAGAGCTCTACAAGAACTATCTGACTTCATCTGAGAAAGAAATGTTGTAATTATAGGCAATCCTGAAGAAGAAGAGAGGGACAAGACAACTGACAGACTATTCAAACAAATAGTGGATGAGAACTTCCCAAACCCACAGAAAGAGTAAGATCTTGAAATCCAGGATGCAAACAGAACACCTACTTACTTCAATACAAAGAAGTCCTCTCCAAGGTACATTGTAGTAAAACTGTCAAAAATTAATGACAAAGAAAAAAATTCACAAAGTAGCCATGGAAAAGAAAGAAGTGAACTACAAAGAAAAACCCATCAGAATTTCGTAAAACTTCTCAGCAGAAACTCTGAAAGCCAGAAGACATTGGAACCAAATATTCAAACTTCTTAGAGACAAATTACCAGCCACAAAAAGCATATCCTTTAAATATGAAGGAAAAATAAAGATGTTCCCTGGCAAATAGAAGGTGAATTATCACAAGACCATCAATGCAGGAAACAGTCAAAGCTGTTATTCTACCTGAAACAAAGAACAAAACATTATTAGGTAAGAACACCAAAGGTAAGAACACCAAAAAACTTACACCATCAACAAAAATTATTTGTGACAACAAAACATAAAAGGAGAAGGTGAAAATGTCTGTACTGGAAAAGGAGAATGAACGTCAGAAGCACCTGAAAGAATAAAAGCTTATTGTATACTTGTAACTTTATTTTTTATAGACCTGATGGTAACCACACTCAAAAATCCACAAGCACAACACATAGCTGAAAAAAAAAGGACACAGATGAAAGATGTATGAAACACCACCAAAGAAAATCAACAGACCTAAGGACAAAGGAAAAGAACCAATGGAGGCACACAGCTACCAGATAATGAACGACAAAATTGCTTTAGGAAATCCTCATACATCAATAATTACCCTAAATGTAAATGGCCTGAATTCACCAATAAAAAGGCACAGAGTAGCAGAATGAATCAAAAAGCAAAATCAAACTATATACTGCCACCAAGAAACACATCTAAGCTACAAATACAAAGGTAGATTCAAAGTAAAAGGGTGAAAAATGATTCTCCAAGCAAATAACATCCGGTGAAAAGCAGGTGTAGCCATACTTATATCTGAAAAATTAGATTTCAAGATAACAAAGATAAGATACAAAGATGGACACTTTATTATGAAGACGGGGACACTACATCAAGAAAACATAACACTTCTTAACATATATGCATCCAACAAGGGAGCACCTAAATATATAAAGCAACTAGCCACAAAACTAAAGGGAGAACCAAATCAAAAGTGGGACCTTAATACTCCATTGACTGCTCTAGAAAGATCAGCTGTACAGAAAACCAGTGAAGAAATATCAGCCTTAAATGAATCATTACACCAAACTGGCATTTACAGTACTTTTTATCCCAGAACAATAGATTATACATTCTTCTCCAGGGCACATGGAACATTCTGAAGGACAGACCATATGTTGGGTCACAGAACTAGGATCAACAAATTCAAGAAGATTGACATTATACCAAACATATTCTTTGACCAACCACGATGCCTTGAAATTAGAAATCAAGTGCAAAAGGAAGTAAAGAAACCCACAAATGCATGGAAATTAAACAACATACTACTGAAAAATGACTGGGTCAAAGAAGAAATAAAAAGATCAAAAGATATATAGAAGTAAATGAGAATGAAAATGCAATACATCAAAGCTTCTGGGATGCAGCAATAGCAGTAATAAGAGGGAAGCTTATGTCACTACAGGCATGTCTTAGGAAACAAGAGCAATCCCAGGAAAACAACCTAACATCTCATCATAGAGAACTAGAAAAAATATAACAAAAGCTACTCAAAGTCAGTAGAAGAAAGAAAATCATAAAAAAAACTTGAGTAGAATTGAATGAAATACAAAACAAAATAGAATATGCAAAAATTAATTTTTAAAAGCTGGTTTTTTGAAAAGATTAATAAAATTGACCACACCCTGGCCAGACTCACTAAGGAAAAGAGGGAAAAGACCCACATAAACAAAATTAGAAATGAGAGAGGAGAACTCATTACAGTCATCACAAATATAACAAGGATCATACAAGAACATTGTGAAAGACTATATGCCAAAAAATTTAAAAAACAAGAAGTAATGGATAAGTTCCTAGAAATATATAATCTTCCTAGGCTAAATCATGGAGAATTGGAAAAACTAAGTAGACCAATCAGCAGCCAGGAAATTGAAATAACCATTAAAATCCTACCAAAAAAACAAATGTCCAGAACCAGATGAGTTCACCACTGAATTCTAACAAATGTCCAAAAGGGAGTTAAAACCTATCCTCCTCACACTCTTTCAAAAGAATTGAAGAGGCCGTACTTCCTAACACATTTTTTGTGGTCAGTATAACCCTGATACCAAAACGTGGCAAGGATAACACACAAAGAAAAAACTACAAATCAATATGTTGGATGACAGACAGATGCAAAAATCCTAAACAAAATACTGGAAAATCAAATAAAACAGTACATTAAAATTACACACACACACACACACACACACATACACATAAGTCCAGTGTGGTTTATTCCAGAGCAGAAGGATTGATCAAAATGCATAAATCAATCAATATAATACAGCACCTTAACAAAAGATAGGATAAACATCATATGATCTTATCAATAGATGTAGGAAAATAATTTGATAAGATACAATATTCATTTATGAATAAAAAATCATTAAATTAGGAATAGAAGGGAAGTATTTTTTTTAATATATCTTTTTTGATTTTAGAGAGAGGAAAGGAGAGAGATAGAAACATCAATGAGAGAGTCACTGATCGAGCCTGCAACCCAGGCATGTGCCCTGACCAGGAATCGAACCCCGATCGCCTAGATCCTAGGTCGACGCTCAACCGCTGAGCCAAGCCCAGCCAGGCGAAGGGAAGTATCTTAACATAATCAAGGACATATATGATAAACCCTCAGTAAATATCATACTCAATGTTGAAAAACTGAAAGCTTTTCCTCTAAGATCACAAACAAATGAAGGGTGTCCACTCTCACCACTCTTATTCAACATAGTTCTGGAAGTCTTAGTCAGAGCAATAAGGCAAGAGAAAGAAATAAAAGACATCCAAATAGGGATGGTGAGGTAAAACTGTCACATTTTTTACATGATATAATTGTCTATTTAGAAACTCTATAT
This sequence comes from Miniopterus schreibersii, assembly GCF_964146895.1. Taxonomy (NCBI): domain Eukaryota; kingdom Metazoa; phylum Chordata; class Mammalia; order Chiroptera; family Miniopteridae; genus Miniopterus; species Miniopterus schreibersii. Next base: position 15,684,215 of record NC_138120.1, on the reverse strand, counting down.
TTGAAGGCTCAACCAAAAAACTATTACAAACAATAAACAAATAGTCAAGTTGCAGGATATAATATCAATGTACAAAAACTCATTGCCTTCCTGTACACTAACAACAAAAGTTCAAAAAACAAAATGAAAAAAAGAATTTCTTTTCAATTGCAATCAAAAGAATGAAACACCTAGGAATTAACTTAAAAAGAATGTGAAAGGCCCACATACTGAAAATATTAAAGCATTATTAAAAGAAATTGAAAAAGGCACAACAAAATGGGAAAATATCCCGTATTCATGGATTGTAAGAATCAACATTTTTTAAATGGACATATTACCCAGATTTCATGCAATCCCAAAATACCAAAATCATTTTTAAACATATATATCTCTATTAAGTTCAGAGAGAGGAAAGGAGAGGGAGAGAGAGCAATTGAAAGAAACATCTATGATGAGTCAGTTTTCTGCTGCATCCTGCATGACCCTCCCTGGTCTAGTGTCCCCAACCCAGGCATGTGACCTGTCTGAAAATCAAACCTTGATCTCATGGATCATAGGTCATTGCTCAACCACTGAACCATGGCAAGCAAGGCCCAATGACATTTTTTAAAGAAAAAAAAACATAAATCATTAGTTTTGTTTGGAACCATAAAATGCCCCAAATAGCTAAAGCAATCCTGAGAAAAAGAACAGTGTTAGAGGCATCAAACTACCTGACTTCAAATTATATTACAGAGCTACAATAATCAAAAAAGTATGGTATTGGAACAGAAAGAAATACACTGATCAGTGGAACAGAATACAGTGCCCTGATATAAATCCAGAATACATCTGGAAAATGATATATGGACAGATGATTTTTGACAAAGGAGCCAGAAACACATAATGGAGTAAAGATAGCCTGTTCTTTAAATGGTGCTGGGAAAACTGGAATACTGGAAAGCCACATTCCAAAGAATAAAACTGGATTACAGTTTGTTTCTATGCACAAAAATGAACACAAAATCTATCAAAGACCTAAATATGAGACCAGAAACCATAAGTTACATAGAAGAAAACATAGGTACTAAACTTATAGACCTTGGTCATAGAGTACATTTTATGAACTTAAACCCAAAAAGCCATGGAGGCAAAGGCAAAAGTAAATGACTTGGACTATATAAGAAGTGGCCCAACTGCCATTGGTCCTTACTCCTATACAATGCATCTGTCATAGATAAGACAAAGGAAAAGTAGTCATGGCCTAGATTACTGATGATTTTGCATATCAATGACCAACCAGAAAGTGAAAAGGTGTGCGGAAATGTTGAAACATATATGATAGACAGTGGATAACAAAACCATTACATGGGCAGAGATTGGGCCAGTTCACCTAATCATTGACTTTGTTTGAAAACTAATGACCAGACAAGCAAATAGATACCAATTTATAGATCTGGTTATTATTTTGGAACTATAATCAGGGACATGTTAGAAGCATAATTAGAAGACGTTCACAATGAAACTTGGACAGAAGTTGATTGGACACTTCTCACTCAATGGGCAAACATAGACAAAGATATTTTTGTCTTATATAAGACTCATCACAGTGAAGCCTCAAAGTGTAATTGTTCATAAATAAAGAGGATAATATGGTGCAGTCTACATTTTTCCTCACGTTTGGTATTGAAAATGACAAAAGAAATAAACAAAACAAACAAAAAAAAATTGTCTAAGTACAAACAACATCATGGAGGATATAAAAAAGAAAAAACATGAAGCATGATGTGGAGAGTAAACAGGGTCATATACAAGAAGATGGAGGATACTATTAATTTGGTGGATAGTATAATGGAGTGTGCTATGTTGTACTATAAAACTGTACAAGTGAAATTTATATGTTATGAACCAATTTTAATAATAAAGTAGTCATGGCCACCAAATTTAATAATAAAATAATATTAGAAAGAAACTTTGTAAGTTCCACCTTTGTTCAAGGAAAAGGTATTTATAAATGGCTACAGCTGCTGCTGCTGTGCCAATGTCATTGCTTATGTTGAATAACTTCATGTACACATCACATTGTACATATATGCATATGGTTTGCTGCCAATTGCCAGCTCTGTATGTACTAAAACTTAAATCAAATTTGCCTACTCTCCCCACTCAAGGCCAGCATATACATTTGTTATTTTACCAGTAGGGTGTATCAGGGTTACATTTGCAGGTCTCCATCTAGTTTGCAGTGGTCTTGACTACTTTTTCTATCCCCAGGATATCTTATCCAATGTTTCATTACACAGATGACTGGGCCAATTGAGTCAAAATGTTACTGCGCTAGACTTGATTTGGTTTTAGAGTCAAACATTGAAGAATAAATCTGAGTAATGTGGGGAGCCGCTGTGGCCCTAGGCATGGAGGAGCTGCCTGGGTGAACTGCTGATGTGCTCCCCTGCTCCCATGGAGATGTGGGTGAGCTGCTGTGACCCCAGGCACAGAGGATCTGCCTGGGTGAACTGCTGATGTGCTCCCCTGCTCCCTGGGAGATGTGGGTGAGCTGCTGTGGCCCCAGGCACAGTGCCTGGGTGAGCTGCTGATGTGCTCCCCTGCTCCCTGGGAGATGTGGGTGAGCTGCTGTGGCCCCAGGCACAGTGCCTGGGTGAGCTGCTGATGTGCTCCCCTGCTCCCTGGGAGATGTGGATGAGCTGCTGTGACCCCAGGCACAGAGGATCTGCCTGGGTGAACTGCTGATGTGCTCCCCTGCTCCCTGGGAGATGTGGGTGAGCTGCTGTGGCCCCAGGCACAGTGCCTGGGTGAGCTGCTGATGTGCTCCCCTGCTCCCTGGGAGATGTGGATGAGCTGCTGTGACCCCAGGCACAGAGGATCTGCCTGGGTGAACTGCTGATGTGCTCCCCTGCTCCCATGGAGATGTGGGTGAGCTGCCGTGGCCCCAGGCACAGTGCCCGGGTGAGCTGCAGATGTGCTCCCCTGCTCCCAGGGAGGTGTGGATGAGCTGTTGTGGCCCCAGGCACAGTGCCTGGGTGAGCTGCAGAGGTGCTCTCCTGCTCCCTGACCCAGTCCTTGAGGCACCAAAGCAATACTAATTTAGCTTGCAGCCATAAATTCTAGAAAGACTAATTAGGAAGCTGGCCCTGGCCTGAAGGGTTAAGGGATAGTTAAGCCACATACCAAGCCAAGGACTCAATCCTCCCCAAAAGTTCCCATTAGAAGCCGAGATATGGATAGTTTCCAAGGTCTGAGCTCCTGCAGGAGGCAGGGTGTTTACTCTGAAAAAGCATTAGTAGGACCTTGGAGGAATTACTTTGTATTGGGCAAGGGGAAGAAATGTGGGGCGGGGTGCTATTCAGCACAATCAACAGTGCCTGTATATATTAAGCTGAGAAAATAAACTCGGGGCTGTGGCAGTCACAAGCTGCAGTCCTCCGGATCCCATCTTTTTTGTGTCTGTCTTTTCTCCATCCTCACCCCTTCCTCAGGACCATTCGACTCTGCCAGCGGGCTCCGGCAGAGTAAACTGCAGAATTATTCTGAAATATTTAAATATTTTGAGCCTGATGGTACTGAGCAGGAGCTGTTACTTTTTCAAGGTAAACAATATGTCACATCGGTCTTGACGTCAAAAAATAAAGGAACAGCAGCCACTCAGCCTCTAGAATTTAGATACATTATGTTTTTAGTGAGGCATATGACTCCAGCCTTTGATGGAATGGCCTATAATGTTGATCCTTTTGAGTTTGACTCTAAGAAAAAGAGGACTCTGAAATATATTCAATATGGTGTACAAGCTGCCCTATGACTTTGGCTATATATTAGTGCAGATATGATGGTCCTACAAGTTTCCCTGCTAGATAGACATTCTGTTTGGAGCCTTAGGAAGACATAGACCTGAATCCCATTATAGATTATTTGGGTTTCAATCCATGGCTTTTATATCATCAACCAAAAATAATTTTCTTTTGAGGAGCACTTCCTGCATTCTTTTGTGTTCAATTAGATGAAATGTCTTTGATAAAAATGGTGCCAAGTGCGTGGACACCACTCATCATAAAAAATCATCTCCACAGAGAATATTAGTTAGGAGAATTGCCCCTCCTTTCTCATTGTCATGTTCTAAACATATGGATACCACAATAAAAGTTCAGGAAGCCCTTGAACAATGTTTCTAACACCTCAGCTACCAAGAAACAGCAAGAACTGGGCCCGGATGATGGTAAACCTGATCATTATTGTTCACTGGGCAAGTAGTAATCATAGATGCAAAGCTCCATAGGTTTCCTGTCTGCCCAGAGATCAGTGGGGAGGCACTGTTTACAATCTAGGTTTGAAGTCCATCTGCATAACGCTGGTAGATTGCATCCCATCTAAAGCCCAATGTAGTCCTTGATAGGAGGAGCATATATTCAGGGAAAGTGGCTGTCATCACCTCTCAAAAGAGACTGAGACTTGTCTCCATTGTTTTAAAAATATACTGCTAAACCCTGGTGCACTAAGTGTCCATGAAACCTGAGTTGTCCATTATGACCTGTGTGTGATGTTACCTGTAAAGTGATAAAGTTGGCCATGCAAAGGAAGATTGCAACTTCAATTTAAATTGGTACATACATGTAAAATTCTGGGAGGTTCCTTGTGGCACAAACATTTACATAGGTAGTTTCCCGGTTGTCCTCCATCCCTACTGCTATATAATGGACATAATGAAATAATATGAACATATTTTGATTACTTACACCTTTTCAGCAACGTTATGGTGAATCATCAGTTGAGGTTGGCAGAAGCAAGAGGGTGTTAGGGTGTTAACCATCAGAAATAAGAAGGAATAGTGTCTATTAAAAAAAGAAAAATCACTAATTAATGGTTAAAAAAAGTCCTAATTACACAGTCCACTCAAAACAATTTTTAAATATTGGACTACAGCATCCCTGGATTAAAGATTACAAACCAGGTGGCAATCCTAGTTTCTAGATTCCATATGTGATGATGTGGACATTTTGAAAAATTTCTAAATGTTAAACAACAGCAGACGTGGATGTTTTCATTGATTTATATAAAAGTCTTGAGATTCACTTGAAGAGCTTCAGAACATAAAGCATTACTTTTTTTTCCCAAATGTTCCAAGACAAATGTAAGAAAAATTGGAAAGGTTCATGATGACATAGAAACCGATAATGAATAAAACTAGAATAACTCAGGAATTTTAAAGCCTGGAAAAATGTTCAAAAGCAAATACACAAGGCTAGTGATGTCAGTGACCATTCCTGTGACAGTTCAGACCTCTACTTCACTCCTACTCGACCAAAACATTAAAGGTGAGGGACATAGTGTGACACTTAAGTCAGTGTGCTACTCTTTTGAGAACTATGTGAGTTCTGTAACTTACAACGTAAGAACAGTATGGGGTATGTATGGAAATTAATAATGGTTGGGGACCATGTGCAAATAAAGATAACTTTGGGTGAGAGAAAATTTATTAATTTGGGGGCATGAGACAGATATTGTGCATTTATATCTGGAGTTTGGTCACTTCAAAAGGCATTAAAATATGATTATGATGGTTGGCTGAAAAAATTGCATCCAATTATGGACCAATAATTGTGTCTGGAAATTTCCACAACCTATTGTTTTCATATACAAGGACCAGTTCAAACTTAGGGTGTTCAGAGTGTTCTAAGTGGATTGGTTATATGACTAAATTCACATTCTGTGACTGTCCTCATGGTATACCTGTTACTAAATTCATTGAGAAATATATTGAAGAGGGGAAATGGAATATTTGAAGAACTGTGTAATGATTCTTTTATTAGGGCCAATCTGGGAAACAGGCCTTTCTTTGTACAACTGAAAAGTTATAAAATATATTGGAATTCTGGGTGGCAGGGGTCAGTGGTCCTTGTCAAATCAATAAACAATCATAGAGTTACTAGAATTAAGGACAGCAAGCCTTGCATATTCTTCCTAGATATACTGAAGCATAACTGTTCTAGGTGATGTGAACAATGGTCTCACTGGAATCAAAACATTCAGTTAGCCCATTAATCAATCCATGGCATGAGTCAGATTACAAACCCAGAATTCTTAAATGAAGGCAAATTAAGAGTTTCTTGATAAAAGCCTCCAAGTGGGCAGCACACATTTTATACTATTAATCGTACTTTATGCCTTTCCACAAGGGACTGATAGCCTTTTATTTTAAATAAGGATAATCCTCTATTTGGGAGATAGGCAAGATCTAGATAATTCAGAAACTACAGGTTCTGAACTACAATTGGACTAGAAAACAAAATGTGACTTTGGGCCTCCACTAAGATTAGGAACTATTGAAGTCAGGTTAACAATGGAGTATTAGCTAAGGTCAATTTTGAAGTGTTACCAAATGTTGTCACGTCTATCCTGTAGTTACCCATGATTCTAGAAGGCATTACCAAAATAGCCATAGCATTGGAATGACTTTTTGCACTGGATTACTGAAAAATAAGAACTTGTATGCAGGGAAAATATAAACATGAGCCACTAGAACTGACTATAGCTCCAAAAGTAGCAAATCAAAAACTATACCATCTTCATGGCTGGGTAGTAGAGATTTGTGCCGTCAAAAAGATTTGAAACATGCAGGAGTGCTATTTTGACCACACGCAAATTAAACTTTTGATGTGACTTATGGAAAAGTAAGAGAAAAGAAGGAAGATAAGGAGAAATAGGAGGGGAGAGAAAAAGTTAAGAGTTTGAGTAGGAGAAAAAGAAGAAGACCTAGGAGGGTGAAGATAAAGAGGAGAAGACTAGGAATAGGAGGAGGAGGAAGAAGAAGAGGAACAGTAGGAGCAGGAAAAGAGTAAGGAACTGAGAAGGAGGAGGAAACAATGAGGTTGAGATGGAGATGATGGAGAATGAGAATGAAATGTAACAACATGGTAAATGGCAGAGAATTAATGCAAACTTTAAGTGCAGGTGATTCCAACATCTGCTGCTTTCCCAATGTGGTAACTTTGACTTACTTCAATGTACACATCACCTGGTACCTGTAGGCACTTACAAATGTCTGTAGCTTATGTGTCAAAAGTTCAAAGTTGACTTCCCTTACCTGCAATGCCTGCATATAAGTTCATTATCTTACCACTTAAGTGAATCACTTCTACATCCCTGTCTCCTACTTTCCATAGGTCTTGCCTGCCATTTCCATTCTCCATATATCTTCCCTGCTATTTGATTACAAGGATGATGTTATGGTGATTGGACCTAGTGAATGGGAAAAATACCACCCTAGACTTTCAAGAGATGTACAGTTTCCAAAAAATAATTTCTGGCATCCATCTCTGCTTGAAAATGAGTTGGATAAAGGGGTCCCACTGGACCTCTGGATTTAAGAGGCAGCATAATCCTCAATAGGGCATGATACTCCTGCATATTTATGGAGTGGCCTGAAAACCTGGTCTTTTTGTGTTGGACCTTAACAAAGAGATGGTACCTTGATAGATCCAGGATTATGTAAACGCTGCTCTGTGATCTGGGCCATATACCATAATAGACTTAATGTTTCTACTAGTTTCACTGATGGATAAAGATTCTATTGGGTGCGTTAGAAATACCAAGAGGAGAATCACACTGCAGGTCCTCAGGATTTCCAACCAACATCTTGATAACTGCCACAAATAACTATGTTCATTTGAGGAACAACTCTTGATATTTTTTTGATTATATGTTGGAAAAACAAGTAATGACTCAAAAATTGACCTATGTAGTTGGACCATTGCTCAAGGCACAATATCATTTTCACAAAGAAAACAAGCATTTAAGTGTCCACCCACCTGACACATTAATGTCCTAACTGAGAAAGTGCATTGAGACCATATTTCAAGACAGCAATTCTCTCCATGATAATTCTTTCATCTGAGTCACAGAAACACTGGAACTTCAACCTGATGCTAATAATCATGAACTTCATGGTTTACTAGATATAGAGAGGTGGACAAAAATTTACCCTCTTTGCCAATCTTCATAATATCCAGGTTCCCCAGAGCAATTGAGAGGCTAACATTCAAATCTCTGGCAAGGACCATCTAGTCATCATATGTGGCTTCCATCTCCTCTAAATCCAAAAGAAGTCCTAGATAAGAAGACCAAATATTCAGAAGAGGTGGATATTAGCACCACCAAAAATAGACTGAGATTTGACTTAAAAAGTATCCTTGGTTTAAATGAAAAGTGCTTAATCATGAGCCATCAAGTTACCAGGTAAGCTGAGTTGTCCTCTATGACCTTGTTGTGATAACATTCTTAAAGTCATAAAGTTGGCCTTGCATGGGAAGACTATATAATTTTAATGGGGTATATATAATCAAACTTTGGAGGTCCATGCAGTTATATAATGGGTGTCCCAATTATGCTCAGTCCCTACTGCTATGCAGTTCATCCCTCCCTCATCCTAGACTTCTGGACTCATGGTAAGCTCCCTAAGACTCTTTAACAGAAGAAGGAAATATATGGCTTGTCTTACATATAACTTAGCATGATATAGATGGTCAATCGGATTGTGGAAAGCTACAGCACAACACAATTTTTCAGAAAAATTGCGAAGAACTAAATAGTAAGTAATTCACCACACAGTATATTTTGGGGCATTTCAGGTCATTGCTAACTTTGTGTGGGTTACAAAATATGCAATGCAAGTATACATTAGTTCCTGTTTCTGTACCATATTTTACATCAATAGCCTGAGGCATAAAAGAAACATAATTGTTTCCAAAACAATAACATGAAAACAAAGAAAACCAATCGTTAAGTCTTAAAAAAACATTCAGATTCGACTATAGCCAATTAAGATTTTATCTAAATGCTGTCCTACAGCATTTGTAATAGGAAGAGTGAGGATCGCTTTAGCAATCATGATTATTCTGGTTCCTGGTTTCTATGGCTGTGCTGATGAAAAGCTGTTTGAAAAAATTTCTGAGTGGTCCACAGCAGCAACATGGATGTTTACTTTGTTTTATGCCGAAAACTCCAGATGTAGCTTTAGGATCTTCAGGATGTGAATTATCATTTTTTCAATGGCTCCAAGCCAGATGTAAGTAATATTGGTAAGGATCATGGAAGAACTGAAACTGAGTGATATTGGAGGGAACAAGAATAATTTGAAATTTTTCAAACTATAACACTACATAACGAGACACACAAATTTAATTACTCTACTTACCCTTCTTGAGGCAGATGCCACCTTCACTAGGTTCATCACAGCAGGACTGTGAAGTTGAGCGACAAAGTGTCATTTTTAAGGAAGTATCCTCCTCTTTGGAATACCCACATGAGTCTTGTAATTTAACAAGCAGAAAAATTATGGAATACGTGTGATAATAATTACTGGTGAGGACCAATTTTAAATAAACATAAATATATATGAGATAAAATTTATTAACTTAGGTCAACTGGGCAAACTTTCCACACTTATTTTTGCTGCTTATATCATTAGAAAAGACTCTAACATTTTTGGGGGTTAGTGGGATAAAATATCTATCCAAGGATAGTCCAATAATCATGACATGTCAGTGCCCGCTATCTCTTGTTTTAATATTGAAGAAGAAAATCAAAATAGGGAAGCAAGTATATTGGTGAGCATTGGGCATGTAAGTCCTACTCCACACTCTGGGATTCTCCAAAGGTATAGTTTTACTAATACATTAAGGTATATATTGAAGAGCAGGAACAGCATATTTAAAGGACTGTGTGATGATTTTTCTGTAAGGGTCACACATTGGGAACTGAAACCACTCCTTTGAAAAATTTAAATGTGATGGAAGACATTGGATCCCTGTGTAGCTGGGTGCAATTGTTCTTGTTTAGTCTCTAAGACCATTTTAAATATGATTACTCTAAAGTACGGAAAATCTAAACAATTAAATGAGTCTGACTGGCACTCACCTAGTGTAGCCTAATCAATCATGACGTTCCCTAGAATTTAAGACAGCAAGCCAACTACATTATTTCTCTATTTATTGAAACTGAAATATTGTAGGTGAAGTGAACAATGGTGTCACTGCAATCATAAAAACATTCATGCAGACCATTGTCCAATCCTTTTCATGAACCAGTTTACACACCCAGTATTCTTAAATAAACAACAGACCACAGCCTCATTTTTAAAAAACACCAACAGACAACAAAATATATACTCTTAACCTTACTTTATGACTTTGCTCAAGGGACATATAACCCTTTTCAATAGAATAACTGTATATTTGGGAGAAGACAAAGAACTCTTTGTTCCTGGGCAACAGCACACTGGTTCTGTTGAGCTAAAATTGGTCTAATAAACTGAAATGTTACTGTGGCACTCCACTAAGACACAGATATTTTGTGTGTCAAATGACCAATGCTGTTTTAGTTTAGGTCCATTTTAAAGTGGGTCCAAATGTTGTCAGATGCATCCTGTAATTTCCCCTGTTTCTAGAATACAAATCTGAAACAGCTGTCACAGTGGAATGTACACTGACTCTGGATTATGTTGGAGGGAGTCCTATTATGGCAATAAAGTGTACACAGAAGCCATTAAAACTGCATATAGCTAGGTAAGTTGTAAATCAAGAGTTAAGACACACTTGGAAGATTCCGTTCACCAAGAGAATAGAGTGCATATTCCATATGTCCCCTCATATATGAAATGTAAAAACAGAAACAAACAAAATCTACATACAGATGAAATGATGGTGGTTACCAGAATAGAAAAATCATGATGGAGGTCAAGGATCATATAGGCGGTCAAATAGAAGGTTACAGAGCATACTAACTATGGATGGAGCACACACAATAGAGGGTAATATATGGTGAAATTAAGTAGTACCAATTAGATTTATATAATGTTATTTACCATGTTACCCCTTAAAATTTGTAATAAGATAATTTTAAAAATAAGCTTTGATAATCCCAAACTTGTTCACAGAGAAGATTTCTGGTTTGAAACAATAAAAACATATTTTTGTTTATCTACCTTTTGTTCGATAAGAATCAGGTAAATCATCTGTTCAGTCTGGGCTGAAAAATTTGTGGTTCAGGGCACTAGTAATGAGATAATAGTAGGAAACATGTCCACTAAAGAAAACAAAATCAAAGACTAAGGTTCTCAATACCAATCATTATTCCAGAATCTTAGTAAAAAAGAGAAATTCTAAATATTGGGCTATGGCAGCACAAAATGGAGGAATGAGTAACACTGTGGCAATCCAATGTGTTTCTAAGATTCCAGTTTGCATGTGTGTGGTGATCACATTGCGGTTCTGAGAAATTTCTGATTGGTCTCCAACAATAGATATAAATATGCTATTTATCAGCATTTGAGATGGCAAAGAACTCATATTCAAGACTCCAGATTCAGGGGAAAAATATTGAGGGCAACAATAGATTATTTTCTATCAATGGTTCCAAACTAGGAGGTGAGAAAATTTGGAAAATTCATGGTCGAGTTGTAACCAATATTGGAGTAAACTATAATAATTCATAATTATTCAATCTGGAAAAATGTGTAAGAGGGAACACACAAGTATAATAATGGTAGTGATCTATTTTTAGCAGGGGCCACCTTGACTAGACCTAAGTTTCAGAGGAATCTCATGTTGAGGGACAAAGTGTGACCTCTTGAGGAAGTGTGCTACATTATGGATAACTACATTAGCCTCTACCTTGCACAAGCAGAAACATATAGAATATAAGTGGAAATAATGATGGGGGACAATGTTAAAGAAACATAAATTTGGGCGATACCAAATTTATCAAAATGGTTTTACCAGACAGAGATTGTGTACTTTTATCTGCAGATTTAATCAAAAGCGAAGACTCTATGTATTGAGATTGTTGGCTCTAAACTGCTTCTAATAATGGACTGATAATTTCAACATAAAAATTCCCACTATCTTTTTCTAAAATTTGGAAACAGAAAAACAAACAAAAAACAATTTTCAAAGCTTCGAAAGGTTGGGATGGTCATCAGGATTTGTCATATAAGTTCTGTCCCACATACTGTGAGTATCCATCTGGCATATCATTAACCAATAAATTGAGAAATATATTGAAGAGAGGAAACAGAATAGTTCAAGGACTTCATGTATGGGAGGCAGCTGATCAATGACTCACTCATCATTGATGTTTCTATCTCTCTCTCCCTCTCCACTCTCTGAAGTCAAAAATAATATATTAACATTTTTTTAAAAGAATGATTAATTAGCATGAAAAATTTTTTTAGTAAATCATAACTCAGAATTTTTTACATAGCTATGCAAAGGTTATAAATGTCATTCAAGATTCTAGAGCTTAGATCAGGAATCTTTTTCTATAACAGTCATAGAAAAAATGAGCTTATGGTCTCTGTAGAAACTCCATGTATCTCCTCATAGTTTGACAACAGTCATAGGCAATACGTAAATAAATAGCTGAGGCTATATTGAAATACAATTTTATTTGTGTACACTAGAGCGTGGGTTTCATATAATTAACATTTATCATAACCCTTTGGGAGAAAGCTCAATCAATTTTTAGGATGATGACATCCTCTTGACACAAAAGTTTGTCCCTCATAGCTGGGACAGCCTTGTACTTTAAAGGGAAATGAAGCCACCAGTGATATCCACTTAAAACTCAACCATAAATTGGGAACCTTGCATCCTTTATTGGTCTCAGGGGACCAGGTTCTCTATGTAGCTTGGCCTCTAGTATTACTACTTGGCCATTTATCTAAAGCACAGTGAACCATGTTGATCAGGTTTGCCTCTTTGTCCAGTTCTTCTGCTTCTCAGTGACTCAGGAGAAAGGGACATCATGGAAGTGCTTGCAGTTCTATATTCTTCTCTCCCTGCACTGTCTCTGTCTGGACACTAAAGGGTCAGAAGAGAGGGACACTTATGTTTGATTTTTCTGGGAGGAGATTATTTTGCATATAGAATGACACTAAAAGAATATGGCTTCATTATTAAGAAAAAACTATATTTGCCAAATTTGCATCAAAAGAAGGCCAAGGTTTGTTTCTCAAAATAACAATAGTTATTTGTGGGTGATATAAAGACCTTGATTGAAAATCCTGAGCATCTACACTGTTATTCACCTCTGCGTATTCCTAAGGCTCCTAACAGAATCTTTGTCTGCCAAGGAAATGTGTAGGACTATCATGCTTACTCTAGTATTTGCTCCAGGTTACAGAGCAGCTTGGACATTAGCCTGAATTTTTTACCATGCCCTATCTTTTCAGAGTCCAATACAAAATTACCAGCTTCTCAGGTCACTTCATAAATTTGTTTGAGATACCTCCTCTCCTCAGATATTTGCAGCTTTTAAAATCAAGAGCCAATTGTTAACTGTGACACCATCTTAGCTGCAAGTGGAGCCAGGTGCTAAAAAGTCTCATTTACATCAAAATATTTACCAATTCTCTTGAATACACAGGACCAAAAAAGATTTCTTCTTTTGTTGTTCAAAATGTTACAGATGTCCTTTTTTCTCCCCAATGACCCATTCCACCCCAACCCAAAACCCTCCCCCAATCCTTTTACACAACACTATCCATGTCTTTGGGTTCTGCATATTATGCATATAAGTTCTTTGGTTACTATCTCCTCTCCCACACACACGACCCCTTCCCTCCCTCTGAGGTTCATCAGTCTGATCCATGCTTCCATGTCATTACAGCATTTCTTTTCATCAGTTTATTAAGTTCTTTCGATTCCACATATAAGTGAGATCATGTATTTGTCTTTCTCTGCCTAGATTATTTCACTCTGCATAATATTCTCCAGGTCCTTCCATACTGTCCCAAATGGTACAAGAACCTCCTTCTTTACAACTGCATAGTATTCCATGGTGTAAATGTCCCACAGCATTTTTATTCACTCATATAGTGATGGGCACTAGAGCTATGTCCAATCTTAGCTATTGTACATTGTGCTCAAATGAACTTAGAGTTGCACATCTTTTTTCAGATTATTGTTTCAGAATTCTTAGGATATATTTCTATAAGTGGGGCCACTCGATCAAAAAGCAACTCAATTGTTAACTTTTTGAAGAACGTTTATACTGGTTTCCATAGTGGCTGCACCAGTCTACATTCCCACCAGCAGTGTTTTAGGGTTCCCCTTTCTCCACATCCCCACCAACACATGTTATTTGTTGGTTTCTTAATGGTTGCTGTTCTTAAAGGTGTGAAGTGATACCTCATTGTAATTTTAATTTGTATCTCTCTGCTGATTAGCAATGTTGAGCATTTTCACATATGTCTCTTGGCCATATGTATGTCCTCTTTGGAGAAGTGTCTATTCAAGATCTTTGCCCATTTTTTGAAAATTGGATTGTTTTTCTTCCTCTTGCTGAGTAGTATGAGTTCTCTGTACACTTTGGAAATTACCCCCTTGTCAGATACAACCTTGGCTAATATGTTTTCCCAGACTCTGTGGTTCCTTTGCATTTTGAGGCTGTTTTCTTTTGCTGAGCAGAAGATTTTAGTTTGATGTAGTTCCATGTGTTTATTTTTTCTTTTTTTGTCTTGCCCTAGATATATCAGTGAAAATTCCTCTACCTGAAATGCCTGTGACTTTACAGCCTATGATTTCTTTGAGTATTTTTACCGTTTCATTACCTACATTTAAGCCTTTTGTCCATTGTGAGTTTATTTTTTTCTGTGGTGAAATTTGGTGATCTAATTTCATTTTTTTGCTTATCAATGTCCAATTTTCTCAGCACCATTAATTGAAAAGGCTGTCTTTTCTCCATAGCATGCTCTTAACTCCTTTGTCAAATACTAACTGACCATAATGTAATAGGTTTATTCTGGTGCCTCTGTTCTGTTCCATTGGTACATATGTCTGGTGTGGTACTAATAGCAGGCTGTTTTGATCACAATTGATTTGTATACAGTTTGATATTTTGTAAAGTTATCCTCAAAGCCTGTTCATTTTTGTCAAAATACCTGCAGCTATTTGGGATCTTTTTATGTTCCATATAAATTGTTTAAATGTTTGTTATCCATCTGTGAAATATGCTGTTGGTATTTTAATAGGAATTGCATTGAATCTATAAATTGCTTTGGGAAGTATAAACATTTTAATGATATTAAATTTTTCAATCCATGAGCATGGTATATTCTTCCACTTTTTTATATCTTTCTCTATTACTTTTTTCAGTACCCTGTAGTTTTCAGAGTACAGGTCTTTACATCCTTGGTTAAGTTTATCCCTAAGTATCTTATTTATTTAGTTGCAATGGGAAATTATGCCGTTTTTTTAGTTTCTCTTTATGAATGTTCATTGTTGGTGTATAAGAATGCCACTGATTTCTGGATGTTGATTTTTTATCTAGCTACCTTGATAAATTTGTTTATCAAATCTAGTAGTACTTTGATGGAGTCATTAGAATTTTCTATGTACAATAACATGTCTTCTGCAAATAATGACAGTTTTACTTCCTCCTTTCCAATTTTGATGCCTTTTATGTTTCCTTCCTGTCTGATAGCTGTGGCAAAGATTTTCAGTACTATGTTGAATAAGAGTGGTGAAAGTAGACATCCCTGTCTTGTTTCTGTTTTTAAGGGATATGGTTTTAGTTTTTGCCCATTGAGTACGATGTTGGCTGTAGGTTTGTTATTTACGGTCTTTATTATGCTGTGGTATGACTCCCTATTCCCACTTTGCTGAGAGCTTTTATCAGAAATGGGTGCTGGATTTTGTCGAATGCATTTTCTGCACCTATTGATATGATCATATGATGTTTGTCCTTCATTTTTTTTATGTGATGTATCAAATTTAATGATCTGCAGATGTTAAACCAGCCTTACATCCCCAGAATAAATCCCACCTGGTTGTGGTGTATTAAATTTTTAATGTATTGCTGGATCCAATTTGCCAGTATTTTCTTGAGGATTTTAGCATGTATATTTATCAGGGGTATGGACCTGTAATTTTATGTCTTTCTAGTGTCTCTGTCTTGTTTTGGGATTAGGATGATGCTGGCCACATAACAAGAGTTTGAGGGTGTTCCCTTCTCATTAATTTCCTGGAATGCTTTGAGTATAATAGGAGTTAATTCTTTGAATATTTGCTAAAATTCACCTATAACTCCATTTGGTCCAGGGCTTTACTTTTGCAGAGAGTTTTTAGATTACTGCTTCAATTTCATTAGTTGTCATTGGCCTATTGAGGCTTTCTTACTCTTCTTGATTCACTTTTGGAAAATTGTATGTTTCTAGGAATTTTTTCATTTCATCCAGGTTGTCCAGTTTGTCGGCATATAGTTGCTCATAGCATTTTATTATTATTCTTTGTATTTCTGTAGGTTCAGTCATTATATCGCTCCTTTTGTTTCTAATTTTATTTATTTGGGTCCTCTGTCTTGGTTTCTTACTGAGTCTGACTAAAGGTACATCAATCTAATTTATCTTTTTACAGGATGAGCCCTTGGTTTCATTGATTTTTTGTAAATGTTTTTTAGTCTCTATGTCATTAATTTCTGCTCTGATCTTTATTATTTCCTTCTTTCTCCTTGGGGCTCTTCTTACTGTTCTTTTTCTAATTCTTTTAGCTGTTGTGTTAGCTGGTTCATGAGACCTGTCTCTTGTTTCTTGATTGGCATGTAATGCTATGAACTTTTGGCTCAGGACTGTTTCAACCTTGTCCCAGAGATTTTGGGTTGTCATCTGTTCATTTTTGTTTTTTCCTAGAAATTTTTGATTTCTTCCTTGATCTCATTGGTAACCTATTAATTGTTTAATGCCATGGTACTTAGTCTCCATGTGTGTGAATATTTTTGTTTTTTTTATAGTTTTTGATTTCTAGTTTCATGGCATTTCGATACAAGAAGATGCCTGATATGATTTCAATCTTGTATTTGTAGAGACTTGCCTGTGCCCTAACATGTGGTATATTTTTGAGAATGCCCCATGTGCAATTGAAAAGAATGTGTATTCTGCTTCTTTGGGATAAAATGTCCTGTAAATGTCAGTTAAATCCATTGGATATTTTAAGTTATTTAAGGTCTGTGTTTTCTTGTTGATATTTTGTCTTAATGATTTGTCCAGTGCTGACAGTGAGGTGTTAAATTTCCCCACTATGATTGTGTTGCTGTCATTCTCCCTCTTAAAGTTCACCAAATGTTTTTATATATTTAGATGCTCCTATATTGTGTGCATACATGTTTATTATTTCCTCCTGTTGTATTGATCCTTTGAGTATTAAGAAGTGACCATTGATTTTTCTGTTGTGGTCTCATTTTGATGTCTACTGTGTCAGAAATAAATACTGATACTCTAGCTTGTGTTTGTTGTTTGTTTGTATTTTATTATTATTATTCCCATTTAAATGGAATCTTTTATTCCATCCCTTGACTATTTGCCTGTGTGAATCTTTTGTTCCCAAGTGGATCTCTTGTAGATAGCATATTTTTGGATCCTGTTTTCTTATCCATTTATTTCCCCTATGTCTTTTGTTTGGACTATTTATTCCTTTTACATTTAAGGTATATTTATTTTATGCCATTTTCCCCCTTATGCTGATGTATCTTTTTCTCAGTATTCCTTTTTTTTTTCTTGGAGCAATCCTATTAGCATTTCTTACAATGCTAGCTTGGTGATGCTGAACTCTGTTAGACTTTTTGTCTTGGTAGCTCTTTATTTTACCTTCAATTTTAAATGATAGCCTTGCTGGATAAGGCAATCTTGGTTGCAGGTGCTTGTCTTTCATTACTTTGAGAACTCCATTCCACTCCCTTCTGGCCTGAGTGTTTCTGTGGAGAGTTGTGATGTCAGCCTTATGAGGGTTCCCTTGTAGGTCACTGCTTGTCTCTCTCTCCCAGCCTTTAATATTCTCTCTTTGTCCTTGACTTTTGCTATTTTAATTATTACGTGTCTTGTAGTGGGTATCTGTGGGTCTCTCTTGTTTGGAACCCTCTGTACTTCCTGGCCTTGTGTGGCTTTCTCCATTTCAAGCATTGGTAAGTTTCTGTCATTATTTTCTCCATCAAATTCTCTATACCTTGCCCTCTTTTCTTCTCCTCTTTCTCACCTATGTTGTGAATTTTGTTTGTTGCATATTGTCCCAAATCTCCCTTAGACCGTCCTCATGTTTTTTTATGTGGTTTTTCTTTTTGTTGCTCTGATTGAATTTTTTTACCTTATCTTCTAAGTCCCTTATTCCATTCTCTTCCTCACTGAGCCTTTAAAATTTTTTCCCTGTGTAATCCTGATATCAGATATAGTATTTTTTATTTCTGCCTGGATCTTATTTATGATATGTATCTCTCTTTTCATGTTTTCACTAAGTGCCTTGACCTTACTTTTAAGTGACCTGGTGTTCTCATTAATTCCCTTGAGCATTTTTATAGACTCTATTTTGGACTCTATTTTGGAGCATTATTTTGGACTCTATTTCTGATAACTTGCTTAAATCATCAAAGTCCTTTTTGAGTGATTTTTTAAATTTCTTTAGTTTGGGGGCTGTTCTTTTGCCTCCCCATTTTGGTTGTTCTTAGTGCTTGTATTTATATATTAGAAATGTTTGCTGTCTCCTCTTCTTATGGGGAGGGATTTTGTGGTGTTAGTCCAGTGGAACCCAGAGGAGTGTGTTGTGTTTTTTTTATATACTTCTGACCTCTTTGCTCTAGGTGTGTCCCTTTTCTGAGTGTCCCTTTTGTGGGTTCTTTGGGCTCTCCTGTTGTAATTGGGTCTAGATTTTTGTTGACCAATTTTGGGGAGGACTCTCATCTCAAGTTGGCTAACTTTGTGTCTCAAACCCAACTCCATCATGTAAGTTGTTGTGCAGATGCTGGTAAGGCAGAGAAATACACAAGTAAACTTCCAGGAAGCCAAGGGTATCTTACAAAATATCTAACAATCACAATGAGTACAACCCAATTGAAAATAGAACTAGGCCAGTGAAGGGAGAACACACATTCTAAAAGGAAAAAAGGGGGGGTGTGTGTGGAAACAATGAAAAGTAAAGGTAACAAAAGAAAAGTATATTGTTAATAGTGACAAAAATTTAGAAAATAATAATAATAAACTAAATTAAATGTAAAAAATAGAGAAGCTACTGGGAGAGAAATGAGGCAGAGAAAAGATTCTGAAAGAAAGGGCAGCAAAAAATTAAGGGACAGGATAGGAATGTGAGAATAGTTTAAAATGAAATAATAAAAGTACAATAAAGAGAATGTCAGAAACTAACAACCAAACAAAAAGATAGGAAGACAGAAGGGAGAAAGGGAAAGGAGAGAAAGAAAAGAAGAAAAAAAAGTTATGCCAATGGGTCTAGAGGAGAGAGGGATAAAGCCAAAGCAGGGATGGAATCCAATAAGAGATATGTGAGAAACTATAGAGAAAAGGAGTAAACTTGGTTTTAATGGTAAAGTATCAGCAACTAAGCAAGAAATATCAAGAAAACCTTGATAGCAAAGGTAACGATAAAATAAAAGAATGCAAAAAAACCCAAAAGAACACAAACAAAAAAAGAAGCAATACAAAATTATTTTTTTAAAAAATTAATTAAAAATTTTAAAATAGAAAAAAATATATATATTTTTTCCTCTTTCCCTTTCCTAAAGGGGGGGTTCAAGAAACTCAATTAGGTCAGTTTCATCTGGGCAGCCTATGTTCTCTGTGGCTCAGTGTTTTATATGTTAATTTCAGTTCTATTGGGAGGTATACTTTTGTATCAGCCAAAGTGAGGAGCTGTCTAGGATTGGCTCTGGTGTTCTTAGGTAGTTGGTTGATCTGAGACTCTCTGTGGACCATCTCCATTTGTCAGCTATTTTGCAACTTTGTGGTTGTCTGGCCTTACTCCAGAGTCTTCTTTGGAGTCTTTTTGGTGTAGGTTGGCTAGTGTAACTTAGGATATCACTCCCTTTACTTAGAGGTTTTGCTGTCAGGCATTGACTGTGAGGGAATTAGTCTCCACTTCACAGCCAACTCCTCAGTCTCTACACTATCCTAGGATTCTAGTTTGCTATACACTGGCCTGCTGCAGTTTCATATTGAATTTAGTCTGTTGTCTTTTCTGTTTAGGCAGTTTCAGAGGTCTGGAATCAGTGGGTACAATTAAAAAACATTCCAGTCAGCACCCTGCCTGCCCAGTTCCCAGCAGGGATTTTAAGCATTTACGCCAGTAGCAAAATAATAATCCCTTAGAGTCTTGTTCTTGTAATGTCCTTCTGTGAATTCTTCTCCCTTCCCCCTCAGGTCTGTGCCTTGTGGGGGAATGTCTGGGGTTTCAATGAGCTGAAACAGCTGGTTTCCTGTTGGAGGTGATGCCACTAGCCTGCAAGAGAGGTAGGCATGCTCCGCCCCTCCTTTCCTAGATCTAATTGGCTTGTTGCAAGGGCCAGGTATTTTAAACATCACTATTCAAACACAAATCCCAGCTTCCACTGGTCCATTCTTCTAATGCAAGGAAGGGAGGTGGAAGCCAGTTCTGTGATCAAAAACACAAAGGAACACACAAGCAGAGAATCTGCCCTGCAAGTTCCTGCTACACCCTGCTCCAAGGTTCCCAACAGGAGTTAACACAAATCTCTGGGAATTTCCCATGAACAGCTGATCTCAGTAAAGTTGGGGTAGCTCCTTGAGAAACACCAAGGCACCTCTCAGGGCTGGTTAAAATTCCCACAATATACCCAATGAGAGTTCAGGTACCTGAAGGAAAACTCTCTATCACACGTAGTTCTAGTCTGTCTCTGGTGGTTGGAGGGCTCTTTTTCCTTCCTTGCATCACACAAATTAAATATTTTCTGTGACTCAACATAATGCCTTACAGAAAGGCAAAGGGTCCCTGTATGTGGCTACTTAGTGCAGATCCCTAGTCCCTTTCCACTCTGGTGCCCCACATTTTTGGACTGGCTTTCCTATGGTCAGCATTCTGTGCATCAGACACTAGTCACAAGCACCATTAGAAGTTTTGTTGCACTAGGAAGTCTCTGTGCCCTCCTCTCAGCAACACTTCCTCTGAATCCCTATGCCTTCCATGTGGCAAACTCCTTTCGCTCTCTTCTGCTTGTGGTTTGAGATCCCAGCTTTTGGATACCAGTCTGCACAGCCAAGGGGAGGGAGTTGTTTAGACTCTAAGCCTCTGGAATGGGAGCCCAGCACAGCTTCTAGGAAGACTCCCTTTTCTATGCACCCCCTCTCTATGATGATTCTCCAGTGTTCCCTACTCTCAATATGTCCACTCAGGTATATTTCTCTGGTTTCTCCAAGCTGGTTACACCATATTTTATGAGTAAATTGAGTCCCTGGCTAGGAGCAGGGGTGCTCTGTTGATTCTCACGGTGCCGCCATTTTCCGGAAATCCCAAAAATATTTTACTGAGTGAGACTTAAGAATTTTAGTCAGATTTATTCCTCAACTGCTAACTGTAAAAGTATATAAGGTCTAGAATAGTACAATTGTCCTTCACAAAGTCCAGCCAGCATAAAATTGGTCTTGTTATGGTTTAGTGGGAAGAATCTTCTGTGGTTAGAAAAGTTGTCAAGACCTCTGCAAAGACAGGCTGTAGAGGTGATGCCCTCCAGAGGAAATGTAATGACTGTATATGCCGCATCTGCTGGCTGATAGAAGGCAACTTTGATTAAACTGGAAATATAAGGAGGAGGCATTTTCTAGGATTGTAGGTGCATATGTGTTTCAGGTGATGTGTACAGTGAGTTTCTCAGGAAAACTAATCATTCATACTGCAGCAGTAGCTGAGCTCTTCTCTTGTTAGTGTCCCCATGAGTCAATTGTCATTTTTGAACTCCTTTTTTTCTCCTGTCTACTCCTCCTCCTGCTCCTCTTCCTTCTCCTACTCCTTCTTTTCCTCCATCTCCTCTTTTCCCATATATCCCACCTCTTCCTTCCCCAGCTATTCTTCCTCGTTTACCCAAGCCAAATCAAAAGTCTTATAAGCACTCCCATATCTTTCAAATACTTCATGGCGGCACTAAGACCTACTATCCAACCAGGTCTGAATTATATCTTCTGAATTACGTGTTACCTAGATATAGACTGCTCTAATTCTTTCTGTTTAGACTTTTCTACTATAGCAGCCCTCAATCCTCAGTAATGTAGTGTGGGATTTCATTCCACTGTTATAGCTATTTCAATTATGCTTTCTGAAACCAGGAGCAATCAAAGAAAGAATCCAAACAAATTCCCTCCTACTTCTAAATACATCTGTGATAAAACTCATTGGTAACCTGACCTAAAAGCTCCAGTGATAAAACTCATTGGTAACCTGACTTCAAAACTCCTACTGTGACAGTAAAATTTTAGTTTCTGGGATGATCTTCAGTTCCAAAGAAGTGTCCTATAATACCTGAATTATCTGGTTCTTTGCTTTCTCCGAAATAGGGTGTTGTCCCATAAGGCAAGGCATGAAGTAAGGTTAGCAGTATTTTTTTTTCTCCGTTTTGAGTCCTTTCTCAAAAGGGCTCTGGTATATTCTATTTTTTTAAATCTAACTTTATTGTTGAAAGTGTTAAAGATGTCCCCTTTTTTCTCCATTGACCCCTTCCATTCTACACACAATCCCCACCCCTGGCCTTCACCACACTACTGTCTGTGTCCATGGGTTATGTGTATATGCATATAAATTCTTTGGTTAATCTCTCCCCAACCATCCACCCCCACAGTCTATAATTCTGGGTCTGTAAAATGCCACATTCCCAGGATATGTCTAAGGAGCTGACTGAATGTTTTTATGATTCCCAGTGACACCATTGTTCACCTAGAACATTACTGTTTCTGTAAATCAATGATGAATGTACACAGAGTGCTATCTTCAGACCTAGGAACACCGTGATTGATTATCCAATAAGCTACCTTAAAGCTCAGTCTAACTCTTTGATGCTGCTTTGACTTGCAGCCTTTTGGTGTGATTAGACCTATAATGACTTTGGTGGTTTCAATAGGCCCATTGACCAACAAAGGATCTAATGTCTTCCATCACATATAGGTTTTTTGATTGAGAGGCTTCTGTTCCCACTGTCTGGACTTCAGAGAACAGTTATCAAGGATCTGTTGAAATATGTTTTTTAATGTATTGGTGAAAGTTATGCCCTGTGGACACTCATAGCATGTAGAATAGGATACATATGGCCAATCCACTTTAACATTTCTCACTTTCTAAGCTACTGAACTGGTTCTTTTACATTAAAACAAGGGACAGTGGAAATTTCCACATCACATTTATTGCTACACCTTTGGGCACATTTTTTAGCCAACAATTCCAATAAACCTTTAGAATCTTTATTAATGACCCAAGCTGGATACATATATAAACGCACAATCTCTGTGTCGAAAGCCCAAATTAATACATTCTGTCTCAAAAAAATTTATTTTTCTTTAACATTTTCCCCACCTTTATTTCCACATATACTCCATATTTTTCTACTTTGTAAATTTCAGGACTAACAACTTTTTGAAAGTTTAGCCCACTTGCTCAATGGCTGCACTTTGTCCTACACCATTTTTGTCCTTCAGGACCTCAAGTTTAGTCAGAGTGGCAACAGCCAGTGGTGAGTTTACTACCTTTATTACCCTTTCGGGTTTCCTCTTGCATATATTTCCAGTCTGTGACAAATCTTCAAATAGTGTAGTTTCATTCAATTTTGGCTACATCTCTACCACAAAACTCTAGAGTATGGATCACAACTGGCCTAGAACCACCGAGAGGGAAAAAAATGACTTATATCCTTACCTACCACAAGCTGAATATCGAGTTTTAAATATCAGTTAAGGAGGCCATCTGAAGTGATGATAAATAGAATATTCATGTCTTCTGCTGGGGACACTCAGAAAATTTTCAGAAAGCCTATGTCACCAGCACAGACATGGAAACTAGAATTAAGGAAACCCACTGCTTTTCCACAGCTGTTCTGACTCATCCAACTATTGATACTGGAACCCACTATTAAGAAATTGACTAGTGAGCTGGGAGTCTGAAATTAAAACTTGGATTTGTAACTCTTAACCATTAATATATATATTTTTTATTTTTATAGGCACTAGTCTTCACTAACTTTCTGATGGCTAACACCATACAGCACACCTTCTACTGCCTAGTCTCAACAAATCACCCACCTGTCTTATTGAACAAACATTAGGTGAACCAAAATATGCCTATATTATTCAAAAACAGAAAAAAGTATATTTTTTCCCTTGAATAAGTATGGAAATAACAGACTTTCCTTTCAAAATTATTTTATTATTTTATTTGGTGGTTAACATGATAAATAACACTACATAAATTTTACTTGCATAACATTAAAGCAAAACATAACATACTTCATTATGTGCTCACCATGAAAAGCCTAGTCTCCTCTGTATTGTATTTGAACAATTTTAGCCTATTTATTTCCCCGCATACATTTTCCTCTTGTAACTACAATGATTTTGTCAGTTATGATTTTTTTTATTTGTTTTGTTTCTGGTTTTACATCGCAGTGATGAATAAAAATATAGAATGTGCCCCTTTATACTCTTGGTTAGTGAAACTTTACACTTTAAGACTTCACTCTGAGGTCCTTATATGAGAAACAAATATATTTGTATAATTTTTCCCATTGACTGAGAAATGTCCAACAACCTTTTGTCCAAATGTCACTTGAAGAATATTCCAATCATGTTTCTTTCATGTCCCTGATTATGGTTGAAACATCATTGTCAGAGCCATGAATATGTATCTACTTGCATATCTGGTCAGTTTTCTTCCAAGCAAAGTGATTGATGAGGTGAAGTGCCCCAGTCTCTGTACCTAGTGATATTTTCATTACTCACTGCCCTTCACATATGTTCAGAAATCATCTGTCTTACAGCAGCTTTCACTTTCTTGTTGGCCATCAATGTCATGCAAAACCATTGAAAAGCCAGGTGAGAATTTATTGCCTCTGTCAACGAGTCATACTGATCATTCTATTAGTCAACAGAGCTAGGTTAAAATAGGAATTCATTGTATAACAGCAGGTGTTGGGAGTTGTGACATGTCCATGCCACCTGAGGGTCTGGAGTCAGGGACTGAACCCTCCTCACAATTACCCCTTGATATTGAGAGCCTGCTACATGTCTGGACATGGTCCATGTAGCCTGAGAGCCTGGAGCCAAGGACTCGACCCTCCCCACCTGTGGGGAGTAGAAATGAAGATAGTTACCAAGGTCTGGGCTCA
This sequence comes from Miniopterus schreibersii, assembly GCF_964146895.1. Lineage (NCBI taxonomy): Eukaryota > Metazoa > Chordata > Mammalia > Chiroptera > Miniopteridae > Miniopterus > Miniopterus schreibersii. The sequence continues at coordinate 15,659,093 of NC_138120.1, read as the reverse complement.
AGCAGAAGGGAGGATGTTTAAGCTGAAAGTGTGTTTGTGCAACCGTGAGAGAATTACTTTGCATCACCCTCACTTCCTTACCAGTTGTTTGTTATTCACTATATAATAAAGGCCTTGAAGCCATTAAAGGCTGCACCTCATTGGAGGGCAGCCCTCCTGATTCCAGAACTGTGTTTGTCTCTAATTCCCACCACTCCAACTCAGGTTTGTTCCTCTTTCAGGCTGGTTTCTGACAAGCAGGAATTAGGACCATTGGATTAACTTTTATATAACTGAATTATTCCTCCTTTATTTGATCAAATGTTTATCACATCAAATTGATATAGTGTTCCTTTGCATAGTCTTTTTACGACTCCATAGGTGGCATCACACCCAGGTCATACTGTACATGTTTCATGGTAACTTGGTGGCCCATGACAAAGTATTTCTACTTAGAAACCAAGATTACTCTTTGGTACAAATCATTGTCCATTTTCAGGGTGATGACTGCCATTTGCCCTGAAAGTTTGGCCCTCCTAGCTAGGACTGCATTTGTTTAGAATTACTGAAGGTACCGGTAGTGTCCAGATGGAACATAGCCGGAGACTGGAACTCTTGCCTCCACACAGTTATAAGAGGAGCGAGGATTCCCATGGAGCTTGTCATCTAGAGTTCTTTTTGAATCACTCAAACTCTCAAAGAGAAATATTTGCTTCTTTGACTGTAGGCTCATCTCTCTGAGGCTCTAAGTCTTCCCTGTGAGGCTCTAAGGCTAGGCTACAACCTAAGGCTAGGATAAAAGCCAGGCTAGCATTATCTCTAAAGATATAACACTGCACACTTCTTTTTTGTTGCAGCTGCAACTTACAATGAGTCTAAAGAGTCTGAGAACAAGATTGGCCTATAGGAAACAACACTCATTTCAACCCTCCTGCCTCCATTTCTTCAAAGTTTCATCATGGGTCTGTACAGAGTGTAAAAGCTGCTGTGGACTAGTTTCATTTGAGTGTACATAAAATTTTCACATAACTATAAAAAAATATTTTCAGACTTTCCATATTGTTCCTCTGATCAGGACTGGTTAATGGATGTTTAATTAGCATGGATAAGATTGCCTTTAGTGAAACAGACATCTCTAAAGCTCTTAAATAGCCATGGAAAGATTATAAAGTGCATGGAAGGTCCTAGGTCAGAGGCAAGAAGTATTTTTCTGTAATAGCCAGAGCTTAAAAGGACTATCATATCTGTTGACTCTTCAAGCCTCTAATCATAGTTTGGCAACAGTGAGTCAGTGACAATATTTAACAAAATGGTGTGACTTTATTAAAGTAATTTTGGGGGAACACTAGAGTGTGAATTTCATATAAATGACATGAGTCCCTCAGGTTCTCTGAAAGATCCAGGGCCCTTGCTGCAGGCATCAGGAGCCTTGCTCACGTACTCCAAGAGAGACACTGGGATTTACCTTGCTACTCTCAGCTCTTTGAGCCTAGGCTGAGGACTTATTGGCTAAGCTCTTCTCTACAAGACTATGAGACTCATCTCACTGGGTCTAGGCCTGTGTAGAATCTGAGGCCAGAGTAATGTTTAAGGCTATCATAATATTTAATGATGCCACACTGCACATTGACAACTCACAATCTTGGTTCTTTTATTGGCAGCAGAAACTTACAATAGTCTAATAATTTTGAGCACCAGATTAGCCTGCAGTGGACAGACACTCGCCAATACCCCCACTGTTTCTCAGTTCTCCCTGAATAAAGGGCAGCAGCTGCTGTGGAATGGTTTCATTTGAGTGTACACCAACTGTACACAGAAATACCCAAACATATTTACAGATGTTCCACAGTGTTCCTGCATTCAGGAATTACTAAAGAGTGGAAACTTAGCATGGAAAAAAAGTTTTTAGTTAAAAAGATTTCTCCAAAGTTCTAAACAGCTATGCAAATATTTTAAAGGTAGTTCAAGATCCTTAAGAGCTCAGCAAGCTTTTCCTGTACCAGCCAGGGAAAATGGCTCTTGGCCTCTGTTTAAACTGAAAATCTATCCTCATAGCTTGACAGCAGTCATAGAAAATATGTAAACAAATATGTGTGTCTGTATTTACAAACAAACAAACCCATTCATTTATTTGCACTGGATCGTGAATTTCATATAATTGATGTGTTGTGCTGCAAGGCATCCCTCAGTTACTCAAAGAGGCCTGGGCACCAGGATGACAGGGCCCTTGGCCTCACTCTGATTTTCTGAGATAAAGGCCCAGTGCCAATGCTACCATTACTGTGGTCCTTGCTCAAACTATCATAGAGACAGGTTCAGTTCTTTGGGACTAATCAGGTATTTTATGCTAGGCTCAGCTCTTCAAGTCTAGGCCTGGATCACCAAGCCTTGGAGGCTTGACTAGAAGGCTTGAAGTCTAGGCTAACTACAATGCTAAGGTAGAATTCAAGGCTAGCATCAGTATTTAATAATATCATGCTGCACAATGACAAGTCACAGCTTTATTCTTGTGGTGGTAGTTACAACTTACAGTGAGTCTCAAGGGCCTGAGCACCAGAATGGACTGCAGGGAACAGACACTGATTCCAATCCCATGATTACTTCTGAGTTCTATCCTGGGCCTGAACAGAGAGAAGGTTCCACGGACTGGTTTCGTTTGAGTATACACCAACATTACACAGAATTATTCAAACATATTTAATAATGTTTCATAGTGTTTCTAAACTCAAGAATGGCTAGAAATGTCTAATTAATATGGAACTAATTGTCTTCTGTGAAGCATATTTGTCCAAAGTTTTTAAGCAGCTATGTAAACATCCTAGATCAGAGGTCAGCGAGTTTTTTCTGTAACAGCCAGAGAGTAAATGGTTTATAGTGTCTGTTGAAACTCTAAGACACTCCTCATAGTTTTAAAGCAGTCAAAGATAATATTTTAAAAATGGAGTGGCTCTATGTAAAACAGGCTGTATTAGTGGGCACTAGAGTGTGAATTTCTTATGATTGAGATGTATTAGACTGCAAGGCTTTCCTTGGACTCTTAGAGAGAGTTATCCATGGCACAAGCTGCCAGGGCGCTGGACCTTAGTTTGGACTCTCAGAGAGGCAGGCCCAAGTCCTACGTTGCTGGGGCCCAGCACTTTGCTGCTTCTGACCTTGAGAAAGGTTGGGATGTTAAAGGCTAGTCTAGACTCTTCCAGGATAGGATAAACTCTTTGGGATAGCCTTGCCTCTCTGTGTCCCTGAGGTTAACCTCAGAGTCTCACAACCTAAGCTATACTCTTAGTTTAGGCTAGACTACCAGGCTATCATCAGTCTGTAATGATATTATTCTGCTCATTGACAGGTCATAAGCATTTTCTTGTGGTGGCAGTGGTAAATTACAATTAGTAAAGGGTCTGAGTACCAGAATGGACTGCAGGGAACACTGACTGCGACCCTGTGATTCCTTTTGAGTTTCATCTTTGGACTGGAAAGGGAGCAGCAGCTTTTATGGACTGATTTTATTTGAGTGTACCCCAATTTTACATATAAATACGTTTATAAAAACATATTTACAGATGTTCCATACTGTTTATATAATCAGGAATGGCTAAACAATGGCAAAGTAGCCTGTGAAAATGATCTTAACCAAAACAGACCTCTCCAAAGTATTAAAGCAACTATGCAAATATTAAAAAGGTAATTCCAGATCCTAGACCAGAGGTCAGCAAACATTTTCTGTAACAGCCAGGGAGTAAGTGGGTTTTGGTCCCTGTCAAAATTCTACATCTCTTCTCATAGTCATACATCAGTCATTGACAATCTTTAATCAAATAGGTGTGTCTGTATTCAAGTAAACATTATATGTGGACACCAGGGTGTAAATTTAATATAATTGACATATATGAGACTGTATGGCATTCCATGGGCTCTGTTAGAAAGAGGCCAATGATCCATGATTCTGGTTCCCCAGACCTCACTAGAAAATTTGTCCTAAAATATATTGACTAGGCATGTAGTGGGATTTATGTCTTCACTTCTAGGAACCATGATTGATTAACCAACAATGAAGGTCAGTGCCAGTAACACTCATTAAGTTTGGCTTTTATTTTCTCTATTTAAAATGTTTAGATATACTTTGATTTTACTGATTGGATAAGGCCAATATATCCCATCATGTTTATGTTTTACTATAGATTAGACTCAGTTTCCAAGAACAGGACCTCAGAGAAGAGTCACCACACAGTTCTTCAAATATGCTTTTCCCCTCTTAAATATATTTCTCAATGTACTAGTGAAAGATACATCAAGTGGATACTCCCAGAGAGAGCAACCGAACTCACATTAACAATCTACTCTAGCATTTCCCTCTACCTAAGCTTTTGAACAACCTCTATAATAATACTATAGAGAGTGAATATTTCCATATCATAGATATTAGACCATCATGTGATACATTTGTCAGCCAACCCTCCCTATCAACTTATATAACCTTTTATATTAAACAAACTGCACAGATAAAAGCAGAATATCTGTTGCTGGGCCATAATTCAAAAATTAACTGACACAAATTTGTGTTTATTTGAAGCTTGTCACCCACAATTAATTATTTCTATACATATTTCATATTTTTATACTCAGGTAATTTACATAACTCATGTGGTTTTTCCAAAGTATAGTACAATTCATGAACATCACACTTGTCCCTCATCATTAATGTCCTGTTAGGATTTAGTCTCATCAAGTTGACAACTTCCACAGGAATAGTTACAGATGTTGTTATGGGTTTTTTCTCTTGCACATTTTTCAAGTATGTGACAGATCCTGACTTATTCTAGTTTCTTTCAATATCTGTTACAACTCCACTTTTCCAATTTTTTACACATCTGTATTGGAACTATTCAGAAAAAGCATCTATTCATGTCAAGAATCACTTCAAGCTGAGTTCAGAATCTTGGATGTTTATCAATGAAACCGTCTATAACTGATGTAGTGAATCACTGAGAAAATTTTTGGAACATCTCTGACATTCTGATAGATACAGAAACTAAAAATCAGAAAACCCATGGATTTTCAAAGTGATCATCATTCCTGTCATGTAATGCTGTACCCAGTTATTAAAAATTGTCCTTAGATTCTGGAAACAAAACTTGGTTTTTAACAATAAATGATTGATTTTCTTTTCTTTTCATTGGCAATGTTTCTTATTAACTGTCTGATGCCTAATACCTTACACCACACCTGCGACTGCTCACTCTCAAAAGATGATTCTATTGAGCTTCAGAGTACAAAGTGTAATTTTAAAATCATGTTCATATTATTTAAAAGAAGGATTATATGCTGCTTTAAACAAAAGGGAGAGTGAAAAATTTATTTGAAACATAATTTTACTGTCAAATGTTGGTATGTAATGTGGTTAATAACATTATATAAATGTCACTATACAAATTTGAAATAGAGCATCACATACTCTATTATGTGCTTAGCACACAAAGTCTAGTCTCCTTATATTTGATCCCTTTTACCCTCTTCATCCCTACTCATGGTTTTTCCTCTTTTAATGACCATAATTTAATCTGTATGAAATAGATTTTGGTGATCTACTTCTTTTATTTGTGGCTTTTACATTCCACATGTGAGAAAAAATACAGAATTTTGTGACCTATTCACTTGATTAATGAAACCCACAATTTTGATGCTACACAGCAGTAAGCACCAAAAGAGACACAAATATCTTTGTATATGTTTTCACATTAAGTGAAAACTGTCCAAAAGTATCTGCTGAAATTGAAATGTGAAGAATGTTCCAGCCATATTTATCTCCTGTCCTTGATGACTGATGTAATATATCAGCAGAGCCAACAATTAGCATACACTTACAGATGTGTTCTTTTGTCATTTAAGCAAAGTGTATGAAGAAATGGATCACCTAAAAACCACAATTGTGATGTTTTACCTCACTCTTATTCTGTACAAGTGCCCATAAATTGTCTGTCATGCTGCATCTGCCCACTCTCTGGTTATTCATTGATATAATGCAAAGTTATCTGTGAGCCATGTCACATTTTCCCTTCCTCAGTCAATAGGTCTTAGGGAGTTTCTCAAGAGTCCATAGGTCTATGCTGAACTAGGAATCCAGTGTATTACAGTAAACACCAATAGCAATGGGATTACTACTTGAATAACTGTTTGCCCTTAAGGATCCCCCCAAGTTTGATCATATATGAACCATTTTAAATTGATGTATTCCTGTGCATGGCCTCTTTATGAACCCATGGGTAATATCATACCAAGGTCATGATGTATAGATCAGTTTGCATGGTAACTTGGTGGTCCAAGTTTAAGCATTCACTCTAAAACCAAGGAAAGCCTGTGGAACAAATCTTAGCCCATTTTTAGAGATAAAGACAGACCATTCTCTTGAATGATTTCCCCTTCTAGCTAAGACTGCCTTGTGCTTTAGAGGAGATGGAAGCCATCTGTGATTCTCTAATGGAGCTCAGACAGTTAATAGAATCCTTGTTTCTCCATAGGTCTCTAAAAACAAGGATACCTATGTAACTTGGTCTCTGGCTGTACTACTTGTCCAGGTCTTTACAACCCAGTTTTTTAACTTTGGAGTCAAGTTCCTGCTGTTTCTTTGTCCGTCCAAGAGAAGAAACATTAGGGAGTGGTTTTCTACCCTGTCTTTTAGACTCCCTGCTCTTTGTCAATCAGGGCACCAAATTGTGACCCTTGAGGAAAAACAACATTGCTTGTGTACTTTACACAAAAAGAAACATATGGAATATGTGTGGATACTGTAGCCCTCCACAAAAAATTGGAGATTTTGAAGGATAAGTGACCAATGGAGTTTTAGTTCTCACCCACCCTGTGGTTAGTCTAGGACCTCAAATGCAGAATTAAAGCTCTATCAGGGGAATGAATCCCCACACTGGATTAACAAGGAATAGTATGGTGAGAGAGGGAGGGAAAAGAGGAGGAGAAGGTGAAAAAGAAGTAGAAGATGTAGGAAAAGGAGAGAAGTAAGGCAAGGAATAGAAGAAGGAGGAGAATAAGGGGAAGAGTAGAAGGAGGAAGAGAAGCACTAGCAGGAGGAGGACATGAAGGTAGAGGATCTGGAGGAGAAGATGGAAGATACAGGAAAGGAGAAGGAGCAGGACTATAATAACATGGAGGATATGGAGGAAAATGGAAGAAAGGTAAGCAGCAGAAACAAATGAGAAAATGGCAGTGAATTAATGCAAAACTTAACTGCAAGTGATTACAGATGATGATGCTGAACCAAGGTGGTTTCCTGGCTTGAGTAACTTTACTGTACACATAACATTTTACCCACCTACTCTTCTGGTAGATGACTGCTACATATGTATCCAAAGTTTAATCAAAGTTGCCTTCTCTCAAAGGAAAGTTCAGCATATACCTTAATTATCTTACCTCTGGGGTTTATCACCTCTACAGGCCTATGTCTCCCTCTGAAACCAGACAAACATGGGCCTAGGCTGCCTGTCCCCACTTAACCCAATTAAGGAAAAACAGGGTTGAATTTTATATGAGCATTTGTTCCAACATTTCTGGCAATGTGAGAGAGCAGTAAGGTCATCCTGAGAAATCTGCACTCCTGGCCCCCTCATAAGATGTCTGCTTTTATTAGATAGGACAAAGATTACATGGGGAAGTAGGCAAGGTATAATGTGAATCACGTTACAAGAGATGTGGGCTAGGGGTCACATAGTGTGGGGGCCTCCAGGATTCCATTTACATAAGAACAGGCTGTTAATTTTTATATGATGTTAAAATAAGCATGGACTACACTCCAAGGTTAACTCTGAGGTCACAGGCTTACAACTCTCAGTCAGGTTATAAAGTGAGTTTTTCATTTAGAAAACAACAGTCACAGTTAGCAGAGCATGATTAGTATTCTGCCCCAGCACTTCCAGTTGACAGATGATTTAATTGCCTTATCCATCCACAGGGTATCCATCTTCCTGTCTCATTACAAGGATGTCCTTATGCTGACTGGACCTAGACAGTTGGAACAGTAGTACTCTAGATTTGATACACTTTTAGAGTCAATAGTTTAGAAATAAATATGACAAAAATTCAGAATTGTTCTCACTCTGTGAAATATTTTTGGGTCCAATGATATTGAGCAGGAGAGATAACTGTTTCAAAACAATAATTTGTGGCATCAGGCCATATTTACAACAAATATGGTGGCATGGCAACCAGTGGGCCTTTAGATTTTGGAAACAGCATAGTCCTCAGTGGAGCTTGTGCCTCCAGCAAATTTATAGAGTATCCTGAAATATTCTCTGTGACTTATATCCTGGCAAGACTGGACAATATGACAGGTTCAGTCTACTGTACAAGCTGCTTTGTGAACACAGCCATATATTGCAGGAGAACTGAGGCTCCTACAATTCATTGGAATACAGAGATTCAGTTTGGAACCTTAGAAAGACCTTTAAGGGAATCACATTGTAAATGCTCAGGATTTTTCAACCAAGGTAATTGTTTAATCCACAAAATACTATTGTTCTTTTGAAGAAAAACACTTGGGCATAGTACGCTATTTCATATTATGGAGCCACCTGGTTGGACCAAAACTGAACATGCTAAATCACCGCCACCCAGAAAATTATTTAATAAAACCCTTCTTTAGTCTCACTTTTGTGCTGAGTGAGAAAGCAACTGGAGACCTGAACACAGGGCAGCAAACACCAGCAGACTAGTCTTTCCTCATGAGTCACTGAGAAACAGCAGGAAATATACACAGAAGCCAGAAAGAAACCTAATCATCAAAAGCTCACTGAGTTGCATAGAACCGGATAAGAAGTTACACTAGAGGCCAAGCTACATAAGGACCCTGATTATTGAGACCTTTGAGGAGATTAGTTTTGAGTCTTCTGCTTCAGACCATAAGAGCATCACAGGTGGTATTCATCCCATTTAGAGTCCAAAGCATTCGTAGCAAGGAAGGGCAAATGGACTGGAGACAGAGCTGTTTTCACTAAAAAAATAAAATTAAATTAAAATTAAAATTAAAAATAACGTGCGATTTTTTCAAAAGTTTCCTTGGTTTCAAAGTAGAACTGCTTAACCATAGGCCAGTAAGTTACCATGCGACCTGACTATCCATTATGACCTGGATGTGATGCCACCCATGGAGTTCTATAGATACCATGCACAGGAAGACTACTACATCAATGTATGTGGTATATACTAATAATACCTGAAAGGCCCCTGGAAAATAAAGTACACTGTGGATCCCTCTTTATGCCTAGACCTGTGGAGTTATGGAGAGCTCCTTATGACCTGTCTTTCATATAATTTTGCCTGATATCAATGAGCATCCATAAAGCAGACAGCTGTATTATAACACACCTTTTTGGCACATTCATGCAGGACAGTGGGTAAGGGAAACCATCACAAGTTGCTTAGTTTGAGGCATTTCAAATCCTCATTCACTTTTCTTGGGTGACAAATAACAAAATATGCAAAATATGCTAATTCATGACTCTGACCAATATTTCACAAGAGCCAGGGAAATGAAATAACATGATTGTAAAATGCTTCACATTGAAATTTGGGCAGAGGTTTGGGGACAGATGCACACAATGGACATTCACAGAAAGCCTGTGGCCTGGGCCCCTCTCTTGGAGAGTCTGAGAAAAGAAGTAATACTATAGGCCAAGCTCCATAGAGAGCCATCCTCCACAGAGAACTATGATAAGGCCTCAGTTTTTACATGAGGTCAATCTTGGCACCACTGGTAGCTTCATTCATATTTTTAGCTCAAAGCTCTCTTAGCTATGAGTGGAAAACTTTCATGACATGAGCTGTCATCACTCAGAAGATGGGTGGTGATTTGTTGCTAAAGAATCCTTAACCATAATCCCTCAAGCTACCATGCAGGCTGAGCTATCCATTATGACCTGAGTGTGATGTCACCCATGGGGGTCATAAAGAAGCCATGCAAAGGATAACAAATTAATTTAAAGAAATATACATGATCAGCCTGGTCAGGTGTGGCTCAGTGGTTGAGAATCTATTTAAAATCCAGAAAATTGAGGTTCAATTCCCAGGTAGGGGTGTGCAGGAGGCAGTAGATCAATGATGACTCTCTCATCACTGGTGTTTCTATCTCTCTCGCCCCCACTTTCTTCTTCTCTCTAAAATCAATAATGACATATATTATTTACATATATATTATATATAATCAAACCTGGGAAGACCAAAGCAGTTTTATAAGAGTTGTCCCTCTTGCCCATGGACTTTACTTCTATACAATGGATCTGTCTTCCTGCCTAGACCTGGAGACTCAATGAAAGCGCTCAGAAGAATGAAAGTCATGGGCTACTTTACCAATGATTTTGCATGATTATTATCACCGGATGGAAAGTGGACAAATGCACCATGACAGGTGATCTCAGGACATTCATGAAAGACAATGGGCAGTGATTGGGGCAGGTCACCCCATCATTCACTTTGCTAGGATGACAAATGTCTAGCTACATAACTAGATACTGATTCATAACTCTGGCCATTATCATGCAGCAAAAACAGGAACATAAATAAACATGATTGGAAGTTTCTTCACAATGACATTTAGACATTTAGACAGAGTGTTGTTGGACAGTTCTTACTCAACGGCAAACATATATAAAGACATTAGAGTCTCATAGAAGTGTCATCTCAATGAAGCCTCAAAGTGGAAGTTGTAAATTTGGAAGATAGAGAGGCACAATCTACGTTTTCCCTCATCTATGGAATGTAAAACCACAAATAAAAAAAATTGAACATATGAACAAACAAAATATCTTACATAAAGATGATATCATGGTAGTTAAAAGATGATAAAATCATGAAGCATGGTAAGGTCAAAGGAAGTCAAAATCAAGAGGACAGATGAGACTACTTGGGAGGAGAGTGCAAAATGGAGTATGCTCTCTAATACTATAAACTTCTTCAAGTGAAATTTATACAATGTTATTAACCATGTTACCCACCAAAATTTAATAAATATATTTTTTAAAACCTTATAATTTCCACTTTTGTTGAATAAAAGAAAGAATTTTTCTCTTTATAAATAATATAAATGTATTTTTGTTTACCTATCATATGTACAATAACAATCAGGTGATTCATCTGTTGAAACTGGGAAACAGATCTGTTGCATGGAGTTTGTCATCAGAAAGTTAGTGAGGCAGAGTATGTTTGAAACAAAATAAAAATCCATGGTTAATACTTATACAATGAAGTTGTCATTCCCACTCCTGGTGAACCACACACTTTTTAAAAAATGGTCTAGAGCATCACTAGATGGACAACTGTTGCAATCAAATGATTTTACTTTCTAATATTTATGTGTGTGCTGATGGCAGAAACATTATGAATATTTTCTGAGTTGTCCCCAGAAGTAGACATAAACTGCTACTTATCATTACTTGAGATGGACTACTTATTTCTAAATAAGTCACCAGATTGAGCTTCAAGGAATTCAGGATATGAGTCATTTCTTCTCAGTGGTTCCAAACCAGGTGTGAGACAAATTGTAGAGGTTCATGTTGGAACCAATGTAAGAGGAAACTAGAATATTTCAGGATTTATCATGAACTGGAAAAAAGTGTGTAAGTGAAAACATGCAAGGGTGATATGTTAGAGATGGTCCTGGGTCTGTGACCACCCCAAGTAGACTGAAAACCGAGTGGGACCCTAAAATTTTAACTCTTGGGAAAGTGAGCTATACTGTGGAAGAACTACATTAGTCCTGTGCTTTACATATGCAAAAAAAGTATGGAATATATGTAGAGATAATTAATGGTGAAGGGGAAACATAAAAGAAACAAATTTGGATAAGACAGAATGTACTAATTTTGGCTCATCTGACAATGAATGTGCATTTATATCCACAACATAGGTAATTAGCAAAGGCTCTAAATGTTAATTGGGATGTTGGCTGAACAATGCATCCCATGACAGACTAATATATGTGGAAATAAACACTGTCTCTTGTTTTACTGTAGACGATAAGTTTAAGTTTAGAGAGGTGGGGATGTTCAAGTGGATAGTTTATATGAGTCCTATTCCACATGTTATGAGTGTCCAGAGGGCATACCATTCACCAATACATTGAGAAATATGTTGAAGAAGTGAAAGAGCATCTTTGAAGAGCTGTGTGATTACACTTCTCTGAGGACTAGACATTGAGAATCCTTCAAACCCCAAAACCTAAATGTGATAGGGGACATTGGCTGTGCCACCAATAAACTCAGTTTATATCTCTTCAAACTAAAAGATTGCAAGTCAACACAGAATCACAGAGTCTAACTGGCACTGACCTACAATGTGTGCTAATTAATCATGATTTTCCAGGAACTGAGGACTGCATACACACTACATTCTTCCTTGATTCATTGAAGCATACATGTTCTAGTTAAAGTAACTCCTCTGACTCAGTGAAATACATTTGGGTCTAGTGATATTGAGCAGGAGAGGTAACTGTTTCAAAACAATAATTTGTGGCATCAGGACAAGCCTGCAACCAGTATGGAGGCAGAACACCCAGTGGAGACTAGAAAAGGGTGGGGAAAACAAAATGGAGTATATTATTGTGTATTACATTGTTATACAAATAAAATTTATCTAATTGTATTAATCATGTTATCTTCAAATATTTAATAATGAAATAATGATTAAAACCCTTAGGCAAAGATTATCATCATGGTTCACTGCATTTTAGAGAGCTGGGCAAGCAGGAACCCAAAAGGCCAACCTCAAAAGGGATCCTGATTCCCCAGAGACCTCTTGGTAGTTCAGAGATTGAGTCTCTGGCTGAGGTCAATCTAGGCATCACAGGTGGCTCCCATTTCCTCCAAAACCCAAGGTAGCCCTAGATAAAAGGGGCCAACTATTAAGAGAGAAGGCTGTTATCACCCCTCAAAATAGACTGAAATTCTTCCTAAAAGGTTTCTTTGGTATCAAAGATGAAATACTTAATCCTGAGCCCCCAAGTTACCATGCACATGAACAATCTATTATAACCTCTTTGTGATATCACCCACAGATTCATAAAAAGGTCAAACACAGGAAAACAACATCAATTTAAAGTGGTATATACATGTCCAAACTAAGAGGGCCCTGGAGGCCAAAGCAGTTGTACAAGTAGTGGAACAATATCTCACAGACCCTTTGGCTATACAGTGAATCACTTTCAGCTAGACCCATGGAATCATTTGAAGCTCCCAGTGAACTGTTAACAGAAGGAAAGTCATGGTCGGCTTATAGATAATTTTTCATGATACCAATGTCCAACCGCATAATGAACAGCTGCAGCATCAGTGACATCTCTCAATGTTTTAGCAGAACAATGAGTAAGGTAAACTCACAATGGGCTGATTAGGGGGCAGTAAACTTCCTAATTCCTTATGCATTGATGTCAAAAGAACAGATCTGCAAGTATAAGCTGATTCAGAACTGTGGACCAATATTTTACAATGGCCAGGGTCATAAAAGAAACATAATAGAAAATTCTCACATTGAAATTTTGGCAGATATTTCTGAAAAGTTTTCCCGCAATAGTCAAAGAGAAACTAAGATATTTCTGTATCTTATGATGCTTATCAGAGTGCAGCACCAAGTGGAAGATTTCATAAGTCAAGAGGTTAAGATGTTATTTATGATATTTTTCTCTCATCTGTGGAATGTAAAATCCACAAAGAAAACAAAGGAACAAATACAATCTCTGACATACAGATAAAATTGTGGTAATCATCAAAGGGGAAAAGCATGAGGTTCAGGACAAAGGGGTTTGTATACAAGACTAAACTTTGGGTGGTGAGCACACAGGAGAGCACTTTATGCTGTACTATAGAGTTATACAAGTGATGTTTATATGAAGACATTAACTATGTTATCCCCAAAGTAATTTTCAAGGAACCTGTGTCACTCCCACTCTTCTTTAACAAAATAACAGACTTTCCCCCCTGTTTTTGAATAATATGAATATATATTTGATTACTTACCTATCGTTCACTAATGATCAGATGAACCATTTGTTGGGACTGTAGAAGGTGTGCTGTATGGCCTTAGCCATCAGACCGTTAATGAAAAATAGACTCTATGATAGAAATAAAATCAACCGTTGAGAGCTATAAAACCAATTTCCGATTTCATAGTCCAGGCAAACAAGACAATTCCTAAACATTGGATTATAGCATCACTAGATGGAAAAATGAGGACTGCTATGTCAGTTCAATGGATTTCCTCATTTTGAGTTTCAATGTCTGTGGTGATGACACAGATGTTCTGAAAAAGTTGAGTGGACCACAGAGTAGACATGGATAATTTTCTTCATTCATACCCAAGACTCCATATTCAAATTGAAGAGCTTCAGGACATGACTAGATATTTTTCTCAATAGTTCCAAGCCAAATGTAAAAAAATTTGGAAAGGTTTATGATAAAAAGCTGTTAAGCCACTTCATTAATGTATACTAGGTTGTATAGAGCTGAGAAAGTTTTCACACTACAGGCTAAGCTCCATAGAGATCCTGGGCCCCAGACAGCTGCAGGAAGGCAAGGTTTCCAGTCCCTGCTGTGGTCCATCTAAGCATGAGTCCTGGTTACCATTATCACTTTACCATAAAACAGTCCCAGATAAAAGGAGTCAACTTCCAGGGAAAGGGTCACTCATAACCATGAAAAGTGAATGAGTAGTGTTCCAAATGCTTCCGTTCATTTCAAAGAAGAAATGCTTAACCATGGGCCACCAATTTACCATGCACAACAGAGTGGTCTATTATGACCTGGGTGAGATGTCACCCACGGAATCATAAACAGGCCATGCACAGGAAGACTGAAACAGCAATTTAAAGCGGTACATACATGATCAAATCTGGGGGTAAAAAAATCAGAAATATAAGGAGTGGCCAATTTCCCAAACTACCAACTCCTGTACAATAGATCTACTATTCAGCCATGACCTAGGAATTCATGGAGAGCCTCCTATGACCAGTTGACAGAAGAAAGAAAGTCATAGTTGGCTAAAAAATGCACTTAACCGTGGCCAATGTGACATGGAAATCCCCATTCTATATTGTTTAAATGTTTAAAAGTATTTTAAAATCTTTCGGAGACAGGATGATATAAGAGATTGGTCAAGAAATTCCTATTTCACATTCTGGAGTTTTCAAATGCGATATGTTTTACCAACACAATTATAAATATATTAAATATGAGAAACACAATATTGTAAAAGCACCATAATGACGTTTTTTGAAGGCCAGATATTGGTAACTGAGGCCTGTCAATTGTAAAATAGAAATGAGATGGTGATGGGGGCCAAGGCATCTTGTCCAAAGGAAGACACAAACAACAACCTTATACATCTCATCACTGAATAAGACAACAAATTCAAGCAGAAAATAATGAGTCTGACTCCAACTGACCTAAAGTGATGGCTTAATAATCATTGTGCTAGAAGTTGATAGACGTGAAGAAAAAAAGCCCCCTCCATTATTGCCCAATCTATTGAAGCAGAATTCTTATAGGTGAAATGAACAATGATGTCCCAGAAATCATAAAAACATTCAGTCAGATTTCTAACCAAGCCCTCATATGAGCCAGTTTACACACCTAGAATTCTTAAATGCAGCAAAGAAAAGAGTCTATAGAGCAAAGACAAGCAACAGCCAACAGGAAAGGTTCCAAGATGGCAGTGAATAGAGTGGAAGCTACACTGACACTCCCCAGGACCAAACTTGAATTAAACATAAAATATAGAAAAATATTTCTGAATAATTAACTGAAGAAGGCAGAGCACCTAAGGACCTAAAGCCATGACCACGTAAAGACTGATGGGAAATGCAGAGGTTCAAGGAGTTTTGTGGCACTCCCATAACAACAGCTCAATGTCCTGAGGGATATCTTAGCTGTGGGTGTTTCCCACTGAGAACTTTGCAACCTTCAATCCTAACTGAGCTTCCCAGTCGAGAGCAAATGAACTGAGTAAGGACCCCACATGAAATCTGGCTCCAAAAACTAGCAAGGTTTCTGTCTGCCTGGGAGACATGGCCAGAAATGCAGACACTTTCTTAAAGTGCTAGTGCACCAAGTTTTGTGTGCAGCCACTCAAATTGGGATGTGATAGAGTGGACTAGAAGTGTGTGAGAAGAGTCTGGGTATTCATTGTCTAGAGATGGAGCTCAGAGGGCAGACATCTGGATTCCTGTGCTAAATCATTCCCCCATACTGCAGAGGGCATTTTTCTCAGGCAGATGTTTACCAGCCAAGCTGCTTTTACCTGGGGAGAAGTCAACTGTCCCACCAACTGAAAAAACTCTCACCCCAATCTGTGGAGTTTATACTTTGCTGCTGTCTACAGCCTGAGACTAATAAGTAATTAAGATCAATCCATCTGAAGGCAGAGGAAGAATTCTGAGTGCTTTGATTCTTTTCCAGATGTACTTCTATACACAGGCCTTAGGAAAGCAGACTTTGGTTTGCATCTTTGTTCTGTCCAAATGCACCCAGGCCCAGCAAAGGAAAAACAAGACAGAAAAGCAAAGGGAACCATAAGCCAAGGCTGTTCAAAGCTCCAAACAAAATACTCAAGGCTAGTCACAGAATCTGAGATTAGCCTGCACCAGAGACACTCCAAAACCACTGATAGTCCTGGGAGATCTATCTAATAAATAGAAACAAACCCAAATAGGCAGCCAAAATAGGGAGAGAAAAAACAAGCCTCAAATATAAATCAAGAGAAATCTCCAGAAAAATAGCTAAATGAAATGGAGATAAGAAATCTATCTGATATAGAGGTCAGAATACTGATTTTAAGGATGCTCAACAGCATGAAAAAAGATATGGAAACTATGAAGAAGATGAAGAATGGCATAGCAGAAATAAAGAATATATTGGAAGGAATACACGGCAGATAAGAGGAAGCTGAGAATACAATCAACAAATGAGAAAACAGAGTAGAAAAATATCATTCAATCAGAGATACAAAAAGAAAATTAAATTAATAAACAGGAGGACAGTTTAAGGGAGCTGTGGGGCAACATGAAATGTAACAATAGTTGCCAGAAGGGGGAAAATAAGCAAGGGATAGAGAAGTTGTTTGAAGAAATAATGACAGAAAACTTCCCTAGAGATGAAAAATGTCACACAAATACAGGAGGCACAGAGTCCCAAGTAAGTACCCAAAGAGGCCCATACCTAGACTCATCATAATTAAAATGTCCAAAATCCAAGGCCGAGAGAAAATCTCAAAGACAGCAAGAGAAAAGCAATATTTTATGTACAAAAGAGCTCCCATAAGGCTTTCAGCAGTTTTCTCATCAGAAACTCTACAGGCCAAAAGGTTACACATGGCATGAAGTATTCATGGTAATGCAAAACAAGGACCTGAAACCAAGACTACTCTACACAGCAATGCTATCATTCAAAATAGATGGTGACATAGTTTCCCAGACAAAAAAGAGCTAAGGGAGTTTATAACCACCTAGCCAGCATGGTAAAAAATGTTAAAGTGATTGCTGTAACAAGAAGTAGAAATATATAGAGAGAAACATAGGCATAAATAATTAAAATGGCAATAGGTAATTTCCTTCCAAAAATAACCTTAAATTAAATAGATAAAAGGATGTGATCAAAAGGCATAGTGTAGCTGAGTGGATAAAATAAATAAATAAAAATAAACCAAAAAAAATGACAAAAATATATGCTTTCTACAGTAGACACACCTCAGAAAAAAAGACTTACAGAATGAGTGATGGGATAGCAAAAGACTTTCCAAGCAAATTGTAATGAAAAAAAAATGCTGGGGAAGCAAAACTGAAATCTGACAAAATAGACTTCAAAATGAAGATCTTTAAGAGAGAAGAAAGGAAACTACATACTAATAAAGGGACCAATCCAAAAACATATAACCCTGATAAATATGTATGCACAAAATATGGACCCACCTAAGTTTGTTTTTAAATTCTGAAGGACTATAAGGGAGAGATCACCAGCAATACTAGGGGACTTTAACACCCACTGACTTCACTGGATAGATCTTCCAGACAGAAAAATCATCAAGGAATCAGTGACCCTAAGTGACACACTAGATGAGATGGATTTAATTGACATTTACAGAATACTCCTCCACAAAGCTGAGCAGAATATACATTCTTCTCATGGACACACAGGACATTCTCAAAGATAGACCGCATGTTCAGACATAAACAGGTATCTACTTCAAGAAGATTGAAATCATATCAAGCATATTCTCAGATTATCATGGCATGAAATCAGAAACTACTACATTAAAAGTACTAAAAAATACATTAAAAACACACAGAGTCTAAATAGTATGTTATTAAACAATGAACAGATTACCAAAGAGATCAAGAAAGAAAGAAAAAACTTCCTGGAAACAAATGAAAAGGAACACACAACAACCCAAATTCTGTGGGACAAAATGAAAGAAGTGCTAAGAAGGAAGTTCATAGTACTAAAGGCCTACCTCAAAATGCAAGAAAAAAAATTTTAATAAACTACCTAACCCTACAACTTAAAGACTTAGAAAGAGAAAAACAGAAAAGCCCAGAGTAAGTAGAAAAATGGAAATAATAAATATCAAAGAGGAAATAAATGACATAGAGAATAAAAAAGCAACACAAAAGATCAATAAAATCAAGAAATGGTTATTTCAAAAAAATTAGATTGATGAACCTTTAGCCAAACTCATCAAGAGAGATGACCCAATAAACATAATCAGAAATGAAAGAGGTAAAGTAACAATTGACCCAACAGAAATAAAAAAGCACTGTAAGTAAATACTATGCACAACTATATGCGACATCCTTGATGAAATCGCTGGACATCCTTGATGAAATCACTGAATTCCTAAAAAAATACAACTTTCCAAGACTAAATCAGGAAGTGTCAGAAAACCAGAATATACCAATAAAAACTGATGTTGAATTAGTGATTTTAAAACTCCCAGTACACAAATGGTCTGGGTGTATGACTTCACAGGGAAATTTTACCAAACTTTCAAAGAACAGCTTTTACAAAACCACCATTACCCTAATTCCAAAACTAGATAAAGACATTACAAACAACAAGAATTACAGGCAAAGATACCTGATGAACATAGATGCTAAAATCCTCAACATAAAATTAGCATATCAGATCCAGCAATATATTAAAGAAATCACACTTCATGACCAAGTAGGGTTTATTCCAGATACATAATCACAATACCAGATACGAAGTTATAATACATAACCACTGTCATCAAAACAGTTGGGTACTAATACACGTACAGATATATAGATCAGTGGAACACAACAGATACATAGATCATGGAACCCAGAAATCAACCTAAGCCATTATGTTCAATTCCAGGGATGTAAAGATGGTACAGTATTTGCAAGTCTCTAAATGTGATACATCACATAAAGAATTTGAAAGACAAAATCACATGATCATATCAATAGACAAAATCCTATATCCATTTTTGATAAACACACTCAGCAAAGTGGGGATAGATGAAAAATACCTCAACATAATTAAGGACATATATGACAAATCTACAGCCAACACCATACTCAATGGGCAAAACTAAAACCAACTCCCCTAAAAAATAGGAACAAGACAGAGCTGTCCACTTTTACCACTTTTATTCAACATAGTACTGGAAGGCTTAGGCACAGTGATCAAACAATAAGAAAACTTAAAAGCCATCCAAACTGGAAAACAGAAACTAAGACTGTCATTATTTGCATATGACATGATATTGTACACCGAAAATCCTAAAGACGCCACCCAAAAACTACTAGATTTAATAAATGAATTACACAGTATAGAAGGGTACAAAATGAACACCCAGAAATCGTTGGCCTTTTCATAAACCAATAATAAACTCTCAGAAAGAAAACTAAAACACACACAAAAACTTACCCATTTACCATTGAAACAAAAATACTCAGATACTTAGGAATAAACTTAACCAATGAGGTAAAAGACCTGGGCACAAAAATATCTAGGACTCTGCAAACAGAGTTAGAGGAAGATATAAACAAGAGGAAGATTTTGCCATGTTCATGGATTGGAAGAATTAACATCATTAAAATGTCCATACTACTCAAAGCATTCTATAAATTCAATGCAATTCCTATTAAAATTCCAATGGCATATTATTTCACAGATCTAGAACAAACACTTCAGAAATTTATATAAAACCAAAAAGAATCCCAATAGCCAAGGAAATTCTAAGAAGAACAGAGTTGAGGAATCACAATACCAGATATCAAGCTATACAACATAGCCACTGTCATCAAAACAACCGGGTGCTAGCACAAGAACAGATACATGGATGAGTGGGACAAAACAGAGAACCCCAAAATCAACTGAAACCATTATGTTCAATTAAAGAGTAAAGACAGTCTCTTCAATAACTGGTGTCAGGAAAATTAGGCAGATACAAGCAAATAGAAAACAAAACAAAGAAAACTAGACTACCAACTTACACCTTACACAAATATGCACTCAAAATAGATAAAACACTTCGAAATAACACTTAAATATAAACACTTAAATAAAAATCCTAAAAGAAAAATTAGGTAGATGTCCAAGAGATATGAAAAATGCTCAGCCACTATTCATTACAGATATGCAGATTAAGAAAAGAGCCAGATATCACTTCGCACCTGTCAGAAGGCTACCATCTTCAAATCAACAAATGACAAGTGCTGGTCAGGATGTGGAGAAGAGGGAACCTTAGTACACAGACTGATACAACCATGATGGAAAATAGTATGGAAGTTCCTGGAAAAATTAAAAATGGGACTGCTATTTGACCAGTGATCCCACCTTTAGGAATATATCCTAAGAAAACTGACATGCCAATCAGTCAGAACTTATGCACCCCTATGTTTGTAGCAGAACAATTTACAATAGCTGAGATCTGGAAACAACCCAAGCGCCCTCAGTAGATGAGTAGATAAAAAGTGTGGTACTTTTCACCATGGAATACTATACAGCTGTTAAAAAGAAGAATAGCTTACCCTTTCAGGCAGCCTGAGTGAAACTGGAGAATATTATGCAGAGCTAAATCATCCAATCAGGGAAAGATAAGCATCCCATGATCTCACTCATATGTGAAATATAATGAACAAAATAAACTGATGAACAAAATAAATCCAGACACAAAGAAACACTGAACAGACTGAAGAATCTCAGAGTGCAGGTCACAGTGGGGTACTGGGTGGGGAGAAATTACCAAAAGAACTTATTTGTCTAAATAGATAACCTGTGTGCACAGACAATATTAAGAAGAAGTCCTGTGGGTGGAGTGGATGCAGGGTGGAGTGGATCAATGGTGGGGAGGGGCATGTATAACACTTTCAATAATACAGATAAATATTTTAAAAGTCCTTCAAAAAAATCAGACAACAAAATACTTCAAGAAAAATGAGATAGGTTATATTGTTAACCTATCTTCATGGCTTTCCTCAAGGAAATGTTAGGTGTTTCCTCCCAGGATATCTGTCTATTAGGAATAAAACAGTGAAAACAAAAATAGACAACTCAGGGGTAACAGAATTCTGGTTCTGAACTAAAATTTTTCTCAGCAACCAAAATTTTACTGGGGCCCTGCACTAAGATTATAAACTCTCATGGGTTTATTGAACAATGGATTTTACCTCAGATCCAAGATGAAGTGGGTTCTTATGTCCTCTAACACATCTTGTGTTTTCCTTATTTCTAGAATGCATAGCTGGAATAACAATGACTATGGAATAGTTCCCCCCATTGAATTATTGAGGAATGAGGACTACTATTCTGGGAAAGTCATTGGAACTCCTTATACCTAGGTATATAATAAATCAAAAGGTATGGCTCTTACCTGGAAACATTTGTTCCACCTACAAGGATTTGAAAGAGGCAAGAGCACACCCCTCTTTCCTTGTGTAACAACTGCTGCCTTAGCATCAGGCATGCCAATAAATACTCTGATAGACATCTCCAGAACTTAGAGGCTTCTTTTCTCAATTACCCACGACACCATAAATAGTTTTCTGTGTTATTGAACTTAAGCTAAACAATGGGCATCTTTCATGGTGCCTTTGGTAATGCTACACTCTTACCAGAACAGAAACACCCAGCTTCAACTTTCAAAGAATAGAACAGCAGCTTGGGCATGGCTATGTGGCAGGATACTGGGAGAATGAGAGTAGTCAGCTAGAGAAGTTTTGAAGGGAGAGGAAAATTAAAATGGTGTTGAGGGGTGACTACTGGATAGAAGATGGATGTTTCCACTGTGGTGGAGTTAACATGGAGTGTCATGTTAGACATTGGTGAAGGTCTGAAGTTGAACTTTAACAGTTATTTCCCTTAGAGATGGAGGAAGCAAAAAGAGTAGATGTGTCACATGAAGTTATAAGGTGTAGACAACTGTGAAGGAGGGAGAGTTTTCCAGAATCAGGGTGCCCAGGTCCTGAAGCAACCTGCTGTGAAGGATTCACCTTTTCTGAGTGGGTAAGTTGAAGCCAACGTCATTTGTATAGACAGGGGTACCTTCCACTGAACTTGAACCCAGGGTTGTGATAGTTCTTAGAGTCCTGCCATGGTTAAGAGCACTGGGCAGGTGAATATTCTGACTGGGTGCAACAATGTTTAGCCAGGAAGTGGTTCATGGCAACACTGGATTGTGCTGTTTGATATTCCATTTGTGAGTGAGTTTATGCGCATTTACAGGTGTTTTGTGTCTGCAGATATGTGTATATCTCTATGTACATGCACATATTCAGGACATAGAGTGTAAGTGGAGAGGAAAGTCTGTCACAGGATAGCTGTTGCAATAAGCTTGTTCTTGATGTTAGTCTAGGGTAAAACCTCTTCCTTTTATAAAATAAATTTTATTTCCATTTACTTTGAATATATTTTTTCAGGAAGTGCATGATATCTACAGCTGCCCCACTGAGGTATGGCTTTATGCATAAACCCAAACATTTTCAGTTAAATCAGAGTTGCTTGTACTAATCAATATTGATTTTATTGGGGATGCTTGCATCCATTCTCATGTTTGTGCACCAAATGGCAGCATTTTACACCAAATGATTTTATTGGTGATTCTTGCAATACATTTCCACATCTACTGGACTCAGTGGAGAACGCATTGCCAGCATCCCCAATAAAATCATATACAAGGAAAGGCTGCCACCTGGTGGAGAAACCTGATAATGTATTGCCAGTATCCACATGGTTAACAAAATTTGCCACACAGTAGGCAGCATTTAAATATCAGTGTCTATTGTGGATGATGTCAATGCATTCCCAAGTTTGTCCACCAGCATTTTTCCGCCCAAGTATTTTATTAGGGATATTGGCGATGCACTCCCACACTTTTCTATCAGGTGGCAGCACTGCCTTACAAATAGTGTTACTGGGGATGCTGTCAATGTATTCTCAATTTGTCCACCGGGGGTCATCATATTTGTAACCAAATGATTTAAATGGGGATGCTGGCAAGGCAGTATCCTTTTGTGAAGCAGGTGGATGCTGGCAATACAGTATCACATTAGTCCAATAGGTGGTAACCTTTCCTTTTATATAATTTTATTGGAGATGCTGACAGTGCATTCTGACATTCCAATAGATGGAATCATTTTTCCAACAGATGACTTTATATGGGACGTTAGCATTACATTCTCACAGCTGACCATCAGCGGGCAACATCCCGCCCCCGCCCCCCCCCGCAAAAAATTATTATATCTGGGATGCAGTCAATGCAATCTCATGTTTACCTGAGGAGTGGCAGCACTTTTCCACCAAAAATGCCGCGGCTGGCAATGCAATCTCACACTTGTACACCAGGTGGCAGCATGTGTCCACCAAATGATTTTATCTGGGATGCTGACAATGCTTTCTCACACTTGTCCACTTGGTGGCAGAATTTTCCAACCAAATAATTTTAGTGAGTTTGCAGTCAATGCATTCTCAAGCTTGTAGATCAGGTGGAAACATTTCCTTACAAATAATTTTCTTGGGAATGCTGGCAATGCTTTCTCTTCTTGTTGACCAAACAGTTCCTTTACTTACCAATATTGTTATTGGGGATGCTGGCAAAAGACTTCCATATTTCTCCACCAGGTTGCCGCCTTTCCTTATATATGATTTTATTGGGCATGTTCCTAATGCATTCTCTCTGACTCTTTTTTTAAAATTGGATGGTTTGTCTTCCCTTTGTTAAGTTGTTTGAGTTCCTTTTATATTTTGGATACTAACCCCTTATCAGATGTATCATTGGCAAATATGTTCTCTCATTCACAGAATTCTCTTTGCATTTTATTGACGGTTTATTTTGCATTGCAGAAGGTTTTTACTTGGCTGTCCCACATTAGTTTATTTTCTCCTTTATTTCCCTTCCCCTAGGAGAGATATCTGTAAACATATTGGTACGAGATGTTTGATATTTTGCTACCTACATTTTCTTTTAGATGTTTTATGATTTCACAACTTACATTTAAGTCTCTAATTAATTTTGAGTTTATGGTTTAAGTTGGTGGTCTAGTTTCATTTCTGTTTGCATCAACTTGTCCAGTTTTACCAACATTTATTGTAGACATTATTTCTACTCCATTGTATGACCTTGCCTCCTTTGTCAAATATTAATCAAGTGTAATGGCTTGGGTTTATTCTTCAGTTCTGTGTTCTGTTCCATTGATCAATATTTCTGTTTTTGTGCCAGTACGAAGCTGTTTAGATCACAGTGGCCATGAAGTATAACTTGACATTTGGTATTGTGATTCTTCCAAGTTTGTTCTGCTTTCTCAAGATTGTTGCAACTCTTCCCAGGTCGTATTTGGTCTCACAGAATTTTTTTTTTTTTTTAATTTGTTCCAGATGAGGGAAATATGCTATTGTGATTTTCATAGGAATTGCAATGAATGTATACATTGCTTTGGTTAGTATGGACATTTAAATGATGTTGATTCTATGAATTCATAATCATGCTATATTCTTCCACTTGATTATATCTTCCACCAACTCTTTGTTCAATCTCCTGTAGTTTCTCGTGTACAGATCTTTTACCTCCTTGGTTAAGTTTATTACTAAGTATCTTAATTTTGTAGTTGTTGTTGCAATGGTAAATGGAAATGTTTTTCTGGTTTTCTTTTTAGAATTCATTGTTGATTTATACAAATGACATTTATTTTTGGATATTAATTGTGCATCTTGCTACCTTTCAAGTCCATTCATTAAATCTATTAAATTTATTGGTGGAGTCTTACTACATGTGCAAAATCATGTCACCTATAAAAGTGACAATTTATTTTACTCTTTCAATTTTGGATACTAAAACTTTATGTTTTCTTCTTGTTTGAATGCTGTGGCTAGGACTTCCAAGACTATGTTGAATAAAAGTGGTGAAAGTAGACATCCTTGTCTCTTTTCTTTTATAAGGGGAAAATGTTTTAATTTCTGACCATTGAGTATGATGTTGGCTATGGGTTTGTGATATTTGGCTTGTTTCTGTTTATGCATCGTCCTCCTTTCCGACTTTCCTGAGAGTTTTTTATCAGAAATTGATGTTGGAATTTGTTAAATGCATTTTCTATGCCTATTAATAAAACAATGTGATTTTTGTTTTTTAAATTATTTATGTGGTGTATCACATTTAGTGATTTGCAAATACTGTATCAGCCTTGCATCCCTGAAATAAATCCCACTGGGTAATGGTGTATGATATTTTTAATATGTTGGTGAATACAATTTGCTAATATTTTGTTGATGAGTTTAGAATTTATGCTTATCAGGGAAATTGTTTTGTAATTCCCTTTCTTTGTAGAATCTTTATCTGATTTTGGGATTAGACTAATGTAGGCTTCATAAAAGGGATTGGAAGATTGTTTTCCTCTTGTCATTTTTGGAATAGTTTGAGGAGAATAGGTGTTAGTTCCTCTTTGAATGTTTGGTAAAACTCCCCTTTGGAGCCATTGTAATTCATTTCTCATTTCATTCCATACTGCTCTACGAAGATGCTTGATATGATTTCACTCTTCTTGAACTTATAAAGACTTGTTTTGTGTCCTAACAGGTGGTCTATCTTTGAAAATGTCCCATGTGCACTGAATAAAAATGGATATTCTGCAGATTTGGGGTGGAATACCCTGTAAATGTCAAATCCATATGATCTAGTGTGTTATTTAGGATCAAGGTTTCCTTGTTGATATTTTTGTCTGGAAGACAAATCCAGTGAAGCCGGTTGGGTGCTAAAATCTTGTACTATGCCTGTATTACTGTAGTTCTCTCCCTTAAAGTCCTCCACAACTTTTATTTAAAATAAATATAGGTGCTCCTATTTGGGGTGCACATTTGTTCATCAGAGTTATGTCCTCATGTTGGATTGATCTCAGTATTATGTAGTGATCTTTCTTGTCTCTTTGTTATGATCTTCATTTTATAGTCCATTTTGTCAGGTATGAGTATTGCTACCCCAGCTTTTTTTTCATTTCAATTTCCATGAAAAACTTTTTTCCATCCCTTCTCTCATCCTGTGTGAATCTTTTGTTCTAAGGTGGAACTCTTGTAAACAGCATATATTTGAGTAATGTTTTCTGATCAACCCTACTATCCTAGGCCTTTTTGAAAAAAATATATTTATTGTTGAAAGTATTAGAGAAGTCAATCTTATCCCTCATTAGCCCCATACACCTCCCCAACCATTTCCTCACCCTAGACATTCAACACATTATTTTCTGTGTCCAGAGGTTATGTATATATGCATATAAATTCTTTGGTTAATTTCTTCCCAGTCACCCACCCACCCAACCCCCTACTTCCCTCCGAGAGTCATCAGTCTGTTCCATGTTTCTGTTCACTGAATCTCTTTTGTTCACCAGTTTATTATGTTCTTTACATTCCACATATGAGTGACATCATGTAATATTTGTCTTTCTCTAACTGCCTTATTTTCCTTAGCATGAGATTCTCCAGTTATTCTATAGTTTCCCGATGGTTAGGAAATCCTTCTTCTATACAGCTGTATAGTATTCATGGTGTAAATGCCCCAAAGCTTTTTTATCCAGTCATCTACTGACAGGCATTTGGGCTGTTTCCTGATCTTAGCTATTGTAAATTGCACTACTATGGTGATATGAGTACATGTATTAGTGTTTCAGGATTCTTAGGATATATTTCTAGATGTTGGTTCACTGGGTCTAAAAGCATTTCAATTTTTTATTTTTTGAGGAATCCACATACTGTTTTCCCTATGCCTTTTGATTGGAGCATTTAACCCATTTACATTTAAAGTTATTATTGATAGGTATTTATTATTTGCCATTTTAATTCCTTGTGTCTATCTTCATTCTCTCTATTTCTAATTATTATTACACCAGTCTTTTTACATTTTTACAAGGTAGGTTTGGTGGTGATAAACTCCTTTTGCCATTTTTTTCTTTGTTTGTTCTGGCAAACTCTTTATTTCACCATCTATTTAGAATAGAAACTTTGCTGTGTATAGTATTGGTTTCAGATCTTTCTTTTGCATTACCTTGAATACTTCATTCCATTTCCTTCTGGCCTCTAGAGTTACAGATGAGAAATCAGCTGCCAGCCTTATGGAGATTTCTTTTTAGGTTACTGATTGCTTTTCTCTTGCTGCCTTTAAGATTCTCTCTTGGTTTTGAATTTTTGGCATTTTAATTATGATGTGTCTTGGTGTGGACCTCTTTGGGCTTTCCTTTTTTGGGACATTATGTGATTCCTTAACTTCTGTGATTTTTACCTTGAGCTTGTTATGGATGTTTTCTCTCATTATTTCTTGAAACAAACTCTATCCCTTGCCTTTTCTCCTCCACTTCTGGCATACCTATAAAGTGAATATTGTTAGGTTTTATGTTGTCCCACAGCTCCCTACACTTTCCTCCGGGTTTTTGTGTGTGTTTCTCTTTTTGGATCAATGATTGTGACTTTTTCTACCCTGTTTTCTAATTCACTGATCCAGTTCTCAGCTTCCTCTAATCTATTGTTTACTCCTTCTGATGCATTCTTTATTTCTGCTATGTCATGTTTCATAGTTTCCCTCTTTTCCCATGCTCTTGCACATCCTTGCAATCAGTATTCTGAACTCTGTATCTGATAGATTGGTTCTCTCCATTTTATTTAGCTGTTTTTTTTTTTCTTCTCTTTTTCGTTTTTTTTTTTAAAAAAAAACTTCTGTTCTTTCATTTGGAGATTGTTTTTTTTGTTTCCCTGATTTGGACACCAATTAAAAAAAAAAATATGTCAGTTTGCTATGAATTTCCATCTGGGGGGTGTCTAGTGCAGACCAATATCAGTAATTTTTTTGACTGGCCTTGAGTACCCTGTTTAGAGCTATTAAAAAGACAGGGTTTTTGCTTACCTCTACTGGGCTGACTTATTCTTTCCTTTGCTTGTGCTGGGTATATTTGGACAGAACCATAATTCAGGCCAAAGTCTGCTTTTCCAAGGTGTGTATGGAAAATTTGAATAATGTAACATATCATTGTATAGCTACCTTTTGTTCAATAAGGATCAGGTGAATCTTATGTTGAAACTTAGTTGTCTATGGAACAAAAGGAAAATCAATAGTTAAAGGAAACAAAACCAAGTTCTGGTTCTAGACTTACACAAAGCAAGACAATTTATAAATACCAGAGTACAGTATTTTCAGAAGAAATACAGAGGACCATAATGAAAATATAATGTTTTTTCTGAGTTCTAATTTCTATATCTGTGGTGATGATACAGATTTTCTGAAAAATTTCTGATTACCCCTCAGCAGAAATCATGGATATACTATTTATCATTATTTGAGATGGTTTCATTAATTTATATCCACAACCCCATTTTCAGCTTGAAGACCTTCAGAACATAAATATATTATTTTTTATATAACTCCAAGCCAAATGTAAGAACGACATGAAAGGTTCATGGTAGTTTTAAGCAATATTGGAGGAAAGTAGAATTATTCAGGATTAATCACCGACTGAAAAAATATACAAGAGAAATCCCAAGGGTAAAAATGGCAGTTACATATTTTTCAGCAGGTAGAACTTTCCATGAGGCTTAAATTCCAACTGATGGCTACAGGTTAGGCAAAAACTGTGACCTTTAAAAGAAGTGTGTACTCTTTATGAGAACTACATGAGTTATGTAATTTACACAAGCAGAAATCTATGTAATATCTGTGGAAATAATTAACGGTTGAAAAAAATGTTAAAAGAAACACATTTTGATATGATGAAACTTGTTAATTAGGACCCAAAAGGCATAGCTTCTGCATTTATATCTGTAGCAAGGGTCATTGAAAAAGGCTCTGAGATTTTGAATTTTTTGTTTGAAATAGGCATCGAATGATGAATCAATAAGTGTGGCACATAAGTATGCAATACCTCTTGTTTTAATGTAGAAGAAACAATTCAACCTTAGGGAGGTTGGAATGTTTGAATGGCTTGGTCATGTAAGTCCTATTCCACTCTCTTGAAGTGTGTAAAAGCCATAACACTCATTAATATATTGAGAAATGTATTGAAGGTGGGAAACAGCATTTTTGAAAAGTTGAGTGATGACTCTTAGGGCCAAATCTGAAGAGTCACAGCACTCAATTGTAAAATCTAATGGTGATCAGATACATTGGATTCCCTTCTGGCATGGAGCTTTGGACTTCTCCAATCATTAAACTCACAGTAGATAGGATCACACTAAAAGACAGAAAAAATTAAAGCAGAATCCAATGATTCTGACTGACACTGAACTTCCATGTAAGCTAATTAATCATGTTGTTCCAAGAAGTGAAGATAGAAAACCCAGTACAGTCTTTTTCAGTTGATTGAAGCAGAACTTTTCTAGGTTAAGTGAACAATGTTGTCACTGGGGTCATAATAGTACTCACTCAGCCCAATAACAATAGACCAACATGAGCCAGTTTACACACCAGACTTCTTAAATGAAGAAAAGAACAGAACCTCGAGAGAGAGAGAGAGAGAGAGAGAGAGAGAGAGAGAGAGAGAGAACAAGCAAACAAAAAATACAAAAAACAAACAACTAACAATAAAAAAATTATACTGTTAGCTTTACTTTTTACTTTTCACCTAGGTACTGATTGCCTTTTTCCCAGGATAACTATTTGGCAGAAAGCACAGAACCAAATATTTAGTGGTCAAGAAAACACTGCTTCTTAACTGAAAGTGGTGTCAAAAATCAAAATGTTTTTATGCTGCTCCAGTAAGAATAGGAGCTTTTGAGGATCATGTAAACAATGGAGTTTTATCTCAGGTCCATTATTAAGGGAGTCCAAATTTCATCAGACCCATCCTGTGGTTCTCCCTGGTTCTAGAATTTATAACTGAAATAATAAGCAGGTGGGGGGGCACACTTTGGCTTACTGAGAAGTTAGAATTACTACTCTATAAAAGTTTATAGAAAAGCTATTAAAAATGCCCTTACCTATGTAAGTAAAAGCAAAAGCTATAACACATACCTGAAAAAGTAGAGATTTGTGCAGCTGTCAAGGATTTGAAAGATGCAGGGTGGCTGATTTCCAGAATATTCTTTCTCTGTTTCATTAGAAAGATGACATTATGCTGATTAGATCTACTGAGTTGGAACAGTTACTATGCTAGAATTGATACACTTTATATACAGAAGTAGAGGGATAAATATATCTAAAATTCATAATTTTTCTCACTCAGTGAATTATTTTTGGGCCTTGTTATATTGATCATGAAAGGTAACTGTTTTGAAATAATCATTTGTGGCCTCTGAGATCACCTGAAGTCAAATGGAGTCACTTCTTCCAGTGGACCTCTGTATTTTAGGGGCATCATATTCATCCATGGAGCATGAGACTTCAGAAAATGTATGAAGTGACTGAAAATCTCTTTTTGGCATGGACCTGACAAAGACAACACTGTTACAGGTCTTAGCGAATATACAAGACAGTTTTTATCCTGGGCCATATATGGCAAGAGACTTGATGGTCCTACACATTTCTATTTGATGCCTGAAGAATACCTGGAGGTGAATCCCAGTGCAGGTGTTCAAGATTTTAAACCAAGATCTTGACATCATACACAAATATCTTTTTTTTTGTTTTCTGAGAAAATATTGGTCTTCTTTTGACTCAATTTTCCAAAATAAAGTTCATTCTTTAAAATGCAGTCATGTGATTGGAGCCTTACTCCACAGGCAAAATCATCTCCACCCAGAAAACAAGCATTTATGTATCCCCTTTTTCTGTATCTTACTGTCTGACTGGACAGTGCATGTAGACAGTACAAGAGCAAGCTCCCATATGTCAATGAGAAAATGCAACAACTGGAGCCAGTACCTGACTAACCTGATCATCATAGTTCACTGAGTTTTAAAGAGCTGCAAAGCAGTAATCCTAAGGGATAGCTCCATAAGGAACTTTGTTCCCCAGAGACCTGTTGGAAGTTAAGAAATCTACTGTATGGCTGAAATTCATCTGGGTTTAAAAAGTGGCTTTTATCTTTCTGAAGCCAATCAAGTGTGAGATATGAGGGGCCATACTGATGAGAGCAATCTGTTATCACCCCTCAAAATGGACCAGGATTTGGTCCAAAGGGTTTCATTGGCTTCAAAGAAAGAACATGCTCATGGGCCACCAAATAATCCTGCAATCTGAAGAGCCTATAAGGACCTAGGTGTGACATCACCCACGGAGATGACAAGAGACAAAATATAGGAGGACTACAACATCAATTAAAAGTTGTACATACATGATCAAACTGGGAAAACATGGAAGGTTAAACCAGTTATATATGTAGTGGTCCAATTTCTCTTGGTCCCTACTGCTGAAGAGGGGGTCTCTCAGCCTAGATCTGTAGACTCATATGGATCTTCCTATGACTTGTTGAGAAAGGAAGGAAAGGCCTGGCTTGGCTTACAGTTAATTTTGCCTGATATCAATGACCAATCAGAAAGTGGATAGCTGAAGCATGATAGACTAACTCTGGACAATACTGCAGGGTGTTGGTAGGGAAATCATCCCAATTAGCTGAGTTTGGGGCAGTTTCACCTCTGATTCACTGTTTTTAATCATATTTTTCAAATGAAATTTTAGAGAGTGGAAGAAAGAGAGAGAGAAAGACAGAGAGAGAAACGGATGCCAGAGAAACATTTATTGGTTTTCTTCCAAACACCCCCTGATTGAGCCTCCAACAGAATGATGTGCCATTGGCAGTAATCAAACCCAGACCCTCAGTCTGTGGGCCTATGCTCTAACTTTTGAGCAAAATATGCTAGGGTCTGATTCACTCTTATTTGAGCTCAAGTGAGTAGATATGCAAGTATATGCTGATCCATTGCTCTGATCAATATTTTACATCAATAGCCAGGGTCATAAACGAAACGTACTAAAAAATTATTCACAGTGAAACTTCTGCAGAGGTTTGAGAAACGTGTTAACTCAATGGGCAAAAAATATACAAATATATTTGTGTCTCTTATGATGTCAATTATAATTAAGAATCAAAGTGAAGGATTTCATGAGTCAAGAGCATAATTTGGCACCTTTGGGGTTTTCTCTCATCTGTGGAATTTGAAAGAATGAGTGAGGATGAGGAGAACTAAGGGAGTCAAATATAAAGAGGCTAGACTTTGGTTGCTAAGCACATAATGAAGTATGCTATGCTGTACTATGTAATTGTATAAGGGATGTTGATATAACATGATGTATTGAAGCAGAAATCTTCTAGATGAAATGAACAATGATGTCATTGGAATCATAAAAAGATTGTTTACCTCACATGAGTCAGTTTACACACCTAGAATTCTTAAATTAAGAAAACCAAGAGATTCTTGAAAAAAGACCACCAAGATACAAGAAAACCTTCACACTGTTAAGCTTAATTTCTGGCGTTCACACAGGGAACATTAGCTTTTTAGTAGAATAACATTCTAGTAGAGCGAAAACAAACAGACAACAACAAATCAAAACAACAGATAATTGAGGGATTATAGGACACTTGTTCTGAACTGAGATATATTTCAGCAATAAAAGTGCAGTGTGAGCCTTCACTAAGGTTAGGAGTTTAGAGGGTGAAGTGACCAGTGGAGTTTATAGCATGTTCATTTGAAGTGGTTGCTTATGTCCTCAGACCTCTCCTTTGGTTTCTATGGCTCTAGAATGCATCATTGAAATAGCCATAACTGTGGAATAAATCCCCATACTGGATTTCTGAGGAATGAGGTCTACTATGCTAGGAAACGGTAAACAGAAGATATTGAAACTGACTATACTAGGTAATTATTAAATCAAAGCTGTACCACATACCTTCATTAATACTAGACATTTGTGCCACCATACAGGATTATAAAGGCATAGGAGTGCTGATTCAATCTCATGCACTATAATTTTTTGATGTGTCCTGAGCAATAAGATTATAAAGAGAAGGGGAAGGAGTAGAAAGAGGATGATGAGAGGGAGAAGAGAAAGCAAAATAGAAATGGAAAAAGGAGGAGAAGAAAGAGAAGGGGAGAAAGATCAGGAATAGGATGAAGAGGAGAAGAAAGGGGAGGAAGAGAAAGACAAGAAACAGAAACAAAGGATGGGGTGGAAAAGGAGTCAAATAAGTAAGACCCAATTAAAAATGAAACAAGTGAGAAGGAAAAGAAGTAGGTAAAGAAAATGCAGTAAATAAATACAAACAATACCAGTTCAATCTTCCCAACACCATTTATTGAAAAGACTGTCTTACTCCATTGTATGTTCTTGCATCCTTTGTCAAATATCAATTGAGCGTAATGACTTGTGTCAATTTCTGTGTTCTTTGTTGTGTTCCACTGATGTGTATGTCTGTTCTTGTGCCAGTCCCAAGCTGTTTTGATTACAGCAGCTTTGGTATTGTGATCTCCCCAACTCTGTTTCTTTTCAAGATTGTTGTGGCTATTCGAGGTCTTTTTATACCATGTAAATTATTGATATGTTTCTTCTAGATCTGAAACATGCTCTTGGTATTTTAATAGGAATTGCAGTGAATTTACAGATTGTCTTGGGTAGTATGGGTATTTTATTGATGCCAATTCTTCCAATTCATGAACACAATATATTCTTCCACTTGTTTATATCTTCCACAAACCCTTTTTGGAAATTCCTGTAGTTTTCTCAGTACAGGTTATTTACCTCCTTGGTTAAGTTTATTCTTAAATATCTTAATTTTTGTTGCAATGGTAAATAAGTTTTCCTTTAGTTTCTCTTTCTGAGAGTACAACATTGGTGTATAAAAGTGCCATTAATTTTTGGTTGTTAATTTTGTGTCCTGCCATCTTGCCACATTCATTTTTTAAATCTTGTAGGGTTTCTCTGGAGGAGTATTTAGAATTTTCTATGAACCTTGTCATGTCATTTGCAAATAATGGCAGTTTTACTTCTTCCTTTATAATTTGGGTACATTTTATGCTTTTCTTCTTGCCTGATAACTACAGCAAGAAATTACAAAACTGTGTTTAATAATGGTGTTTAAAGTGGACATTCCAGTCTTGATCCAGTTTTCAAGGAAAATTATTTTAGTTTGTGCTCATTAAGAAGGATGTTGGCTGTAGGTTTGTCATATATGTTCTTTATTATGTTGAGGTATGATCCCTCTATTCCTACTTTGCTGAAATTTTTTATCAAAATAGATGCTGGTTGCAGTATCACCTCCCTTCTTCATGGCTGCCTCTTATTTTAGTTTACAGTTTTTTGCTCTGCAGAATCTTTTTAGTTTGATATAGTTCCTTTTTTCCTTTCCTTTTATTCCCTTGGCTTTAGGTTAAGTTCATAGTATGTTCTCTACACAATCAAAATTTGGCAGTGGACCTGACAGACACCTCTGCAAGAAAACATATGAACAGCCAAAAGATATATGGAAAGATGTTCAAGCTCACTAGAAATTAGGGAAATGCAAATCAAAACTACAATGAGCTACCATCTCACACCTTTGTACTGATTATTACCAACAAGACAAGCAATAACAATTGTAGAGGTTGTGGAGAAAAGTGAACCCTAATTCACTGCTGGTGGCAATGTAGACTGGTACCACCATTACGTACAGAAATCTAGCAATTCCTAAAACATTAAGATAGATCTACCAAGACATGGTAAAACCCAAAGTGTCTGAGACAGAGGATTAAATAAAGAAGATGTGGTACATTTACACATTGGGATACTCTCAGCCATAAGAAAGGATGAAATACTGTTGTTTGAAATAATATGGATGGACCATAAATTTTTATGTTAAGTGAAATAAGTTAGTAAAAAAGGCTAAGAACCATATGATTTCACTAATATGTGGGTTATAAAACAAAAATTTGTGTACACATGCAGCAGTGTGAAGGTTGCCAGATGGGGGGGGCAGTGAAGGAGGACTTATTGTATGGTAATGGGAGAAGATATGACTTTGGTTGTTGGGCATACAGAGAAATATTCAGATCTTGTAACATATAGACCCACACCTGAAACATGTGTCAACCATGGATCATATGAACCATGGTCACAAAAATAAATATAATTATTAAGGAATTTTTTAAATAGGTGCTCGATTTGGTTGAATGCTTTTTCTGCATTTGTTAATATAATCATATTATTTTTGTCCTTAATTTGGTTTATGCAACGTAACTTATTTATTGATTTACAACTGTTATACCATCCTTGCATCCTAGATATAAATCCCCTTAGGTCACTGTGTATGGTATAAGTTACGGTATCTTGCTGAGTCATATTTGTTAATATTTTGCAGAGGATTTCAGCATCTAACTTCATCAAGGATATCGGTCTGTTATTTGCATTCTTTGTAGGATCTTTATCTGATTTTGCGATTACAATAATCCAGACCTCATAAAAAGTCCTTATGAGACTTTTTTCCTTTAGAATTTCCTAAAACAGTTCAAGGAAATATGTGTTGATTCTTTTTTGAATGTTTGTTGAAACTCACCAGTATATTCATCTGATTCCTGACTTTTGTTTCCTGGGAGTTTTTTTCTATTATTGTATCAATTTCATCTGTTGTTATTGGTCTATTCAGGTGGTCTGATTCTTTCTGATTGAATTTTGGATGATTGTATGTTTCTACAAATTTGTCCATTACAACCAGGTTGTCCAGTTTGTTGTCAAAGAAGTACTTGTACTATTTTTTATGATTCTTTATATTTATCTTGAGTTGGTTGTTATATCACCTGTTACATTTTTTATTTTATTTCCTTGGGTTGTCTTTGTTTCTTGGTGAATCTAGCTAAAGGTTGCTTAATTTTATTTTTTAAACTTTGTACTGTTTCTTAAGTCTGTATGTCATTTATTTTTGCTGTCATTTATATTATTTCCTCTACTTGCTCTTTGCTTTCCTTGCTATTATTTTCATAAATCTATTAGTTGTTGTGTTAGGTGCTTTAGCAGACCTTTCCTTGTTTCTGGTGGTATGCCTTTAAGCT
Organism: Miniopterus schreibersii; assembly: GCF_964146895.1. Classification (NCBI taxonomy): domain Eukaryota; kingdom Metazoa; phylum Chordata; class Mammalia; order Chiroptera; family Miniopteridae; genus Miniopterus; species Miniopterus schreibersii. Next base: position 15,622,680 of record NC_138120.1, on the reverse strand, counting down.
ATGATCTATCCTATCAGAACTGCTTCTACTGTACCCCATAGATTTTGAGTTACTCCCTGTTCATTTTTATTTTTTCCAGGAAGTTTTTGATTCTTCTCTGGTCTCATGAGTAACTGATTTATTGTATAAAAACATGCTATTTTGCCTCCATGTGTTTGAATATTTTTGAGTGTATTTATATTGGTTGATTTCTAACTTCATATATTGTGATCTGTGAAAATGTTTTTTATTATTTTAATCATCTTGAACTTGTAGAGACTTGTTTTGTGCACTAACATGTGGTCTACTTTTGAGAATGTTCCATGTTGTCTTGAGAAGAATGTGCATTCTGCTGCTTTGGGATAAAATGTTGTGTAAATGTCAATTAAATCCATCGATCTAGTGTGCCATTTATTGTCTCTGTTTTCCTGTTCATTTTTTTCTTGATCCATCTAAGGATGAAAATACGGTATTAAAATCCCTCAGTATGATTGTATTGTGGTCAAACACTTCTGCGAAGTTCACCAAGAAAATTTATATATATTTATTTGCTCCTATATCGTGCTCATAAATGTTTATAAGGGTTATACCCTCCCTCCTGCTGGATGAATCCCTTTAGTATTATGTAGTGACTTTGTTTATCTCTTGTTATGGCCTTTATTTTTGTCTATTTTTTTCAAAAATTAATATTGCCACTCTATTTTGTTGTTGTTGTTCTCAGCTGCATGGAATATTTTTTCATTCCTTCACTTTTAGCCTTTATTTATCTTTTGCTCTGGGGTGGGTGTCTTATAGACAGCATATATATGGATCATGCTTTCTTGTCCATTTAGCTACCCTACATCTTTTGATTGGAACATTTATTACATTTATATTTAACATTATTGATATATCCTATTTAATGCCATTTCCCACTTTATATCAACATTCCTTCTTCTTAGAGCAATCCTTTGAGCATTTCTGGCAATGCTGGTTTGGTGGTACTGAACACCTTCAGCCTTCTTTTGTCTGGGAAGCTCCTTATTGCATCTCCAGTTTTAAATGATAGCTTTTCTGGATAAAAAGTCTTGGTTGCAGGTTCTGGCTTTTCATTTATTTGAGAACATCATGCCAATTCATTCTAGCCTTAAGTGTTTCTCTTGAGAAATCTGATGACAGCCTTATGAAACCTCCAATATAGGTCATTGATTCCCTCTCTCTGGATATCCTTAATATTTTATCTTTGTCCTTAATATTTGCAATTTTAATTAAGATGTGTATTTGAGTGTGTTTCTGTGTCCATCTCGCTTGAAACACTCTGTGATTCCTGAAATTATGCTCTTTCACCAGCTTAGGGAAGTTTTTTGTAATTATTTTTTCCACCGGGTCCTCTATTGAAGGTTCGCTTTCCTCTCCTTCTCATATGTTATGCTGTGAATGTTCTTTTTCTTCATGTAGTACCAAACTTCCCTTAAACTGTCCTCATGTTTTTAAAGTGTTTTATCTCTTTACTGCTGTGATTTTTTTCTCTATCTTATCGTCTAATTCACATATTCTATCCTCTGCATCATTGAGCCTGCTTATAATTTTTCCACTGTATCCTTGATATCAGATATAGTATTCTTTATTTCTGCCTGGTTCTTATTTATCATATCTATATCTTTTTTCATGCTGATGTTTCTTTCACCAAGTTTTTGGAACTTTTTATTAAGTGTGTTGTAGTTCTCATTCATTTACTTGAGCATCTTTATAACCATTACTCTGAACTTTATTTTGACATGCTGCTTACCTCCATCTCATCAAGGTCTTTCCTGGTGAATTTTCCTCTTCTTTATTTTATGGGTTGTTTTCTTATCTCCCTATTTTAGTTGTGTCTTTGTTTTTGTATCAGTGTTTATATATGTTTGCTGTATCCCAGTCTTGTGGGGTGAGCCTTTGGAGTGAATGTCTTGTGGGACCCAGAGATGGTTTTCCTTATATTTCTGAGCTGTAAGCTTTAACTGTGCCCCTGTTGAGGGTTCTTTGGACTCTCCTCTTCTTATTGTGTCTATATTGTTGTTGCTGCTTTTTTGGGAGGACTCCTCTTTGAGGCTGTATAAGTGTGATGCTCAGACTATATCATGTCATGTGAGCTGCTGTACAGGTGTTGAACGTGAAAAACAAAACACAAACTCCAAAAACAATCAAACAGTAACTTACTAAATATTCTGAAAATCACAATGAAAATAATACAAGAGAAAAGATTACAAAAGTGAAGAAAGCATATAACTACTAAAGCAAAAAAGAAAAATAAGGATATTATTGCTAATTGTAAATAATGGAAAAAGTAAAGAATCTACTGGAACATAAAATGGTCAGAGTAAAGATTTTGAGAGGAAACAAGGTAAAGCAAAATATAAGAGTAGTGTGTAGAAATCGAAAAATTGTTTTTATGTTAAAAAAAACAAAGACAAAGAAAGAAAGAAAGAAAGAAAGAAAGAAAGAAAGAGAGAGAGAGAGAGAGAGAGAGAGAGAGAGAGAGAGAGAGAGAGAAAGAAAGAAAGAAAGAGAGAGAGAGAGAGAGAGAGAGAGAGAGAGAAAGAAAGAAAGAAAGAAAGAAAGAAAGAAAGAAAGAAAGAAAGAAAGAGAAAGAAAGAAAGAAAGAAAGAAAGAAAGAAAGAAAGAAAGAAAGAAAGAAAGAAAGAAAGAAAGAAAGAAAGAAAGAAAAGTGTATGCCCAGTGAACAAGAGAGACAAAAATAAAGAAAGTGAAGGAAGGAGGCATAAGAGACATGGAAGAAACAATACAGAAAAGCAAAATACTTAATAAAAATTATAATATGAAAGCAATAATGACAGAATATCAAGACACTATTGAAAAATATATAAAACCAAACCACGAAACAAAACAAAAATAATGAAAAATAAATAAATAAGCAAAACAAAACAACTCAAAGCCATTCTATTGAAGTTAATCTGGACTTTTTTATGTTGTCTGAGGTTCACTGTTTTGTATGTGTATTCCAGGCCTCCTGCTGGGTATATCTGTGTGAGCCAATGTTAGGAGCTGTCTAAGTTTGACTTCTGGTGCCCTTATGTAGCTAGCTCATTGGGCTGATGTTCTCTATGGATGACCTCCATCTGTCAGCTACTTTGCCTCCCATTTTTGGTTTCCTGGTCTTACTACAGCACTTTCCTAAGAAAATCTTTTCTTTTTTTAATTTATATTTGTTTTTGAAATTATTGTAAATATCCTTCTTTTTTCCCATTGACCCCTTCCACCCCACAGCCCCTTTCAGCCCTAGGTCTTCATCACACCACTGTCTGTTCCATGGGTTATGCATATACACATTTAAATTCTTTGGTTAATCTCTCCCCATGAACCCATCTACCACCACGTTCTCTCTGAGATTTGTTAGTTTGTTCCCTACTTCTATGTCACTGAATATATTTTGTTCATCAGTTTATTATATTCTTTAGATTCCAGATATAAGTGAGATCATGTGATCATTAACTTTCTCTGTCTGGCTTATTTTACTTTGCATAATATTCTTCAGGTCCAATCATACTGTCCCAATGGGTAGGGGGTCCTTCTTATTTAAAGCTGCATAGTATTCCATGGTATAATGTCCCAAAGCTGTTTTCACCCACACATATTCTGATGGGAACCTGGGCTGTTTCTGGACCTTAGCTACTGTAAATTATGCAACAATGAACATAAGGGGGCATAGATTCTTTCTGATTAGTGTTTCCTGATTCCTAAGATATATTCCAAGATGTGGATTTGCAGGGTCTAAAGGCATTTCTATTTTTAATCTGTTATGGGGTTTCCATACTGTTTCTCATAATGGCTGCACCAGTCTGCATTTACACCAGCAGTCTACCAGGCTTCCCCTTTCTTCACATCCCCACCAGAACATGTTATTTTTGATTTCTTGATGGTACCCATTCTTACAAGTGTGAAGTGAAACCTCCTTGTGGTTTTAATTTTCATCTCTCTGATAATTAGTGAGGTTGAACATTTTTTTATATGTCTCTTGATCATCTATATGTTCTTTGGAGAAGTGTCTATTCTGGTCTTTTGCCCATTTTTTAATTGTGATGTTTGTCACCTTTTGTTTGCTTGTGTGAGTTCTTCATGCAGTTGGGAAATTAGCCCTTTATCAGATGCATCCTTGGGAAATATGTTTTCCCATACTCTGAGGTTAGTTGAATTTTATGCTGATTACCTGTGCTGTGGAGAAGATTTTTAGTTTGATATAGTCCCATTTGTTTATTATTTCTTGTGTTTTCTAGCCCTAGGGAATGTATCAGTGAAAATCCATTATATGAGATGTTTGTGACTTTAGTACTTATATTTCCTTTCAGGATTTTTATGCTTTCATGACTTACATTCAGTCAATTATCATTTTTTTATTTATTATTGTACATGGAATAAGGTGGTAATTTAGTTTAATTTCTTCCATGTGCCTGTCCAATATTTTCATCAAACTTTACTGAAAAACTGTCTTTATTTCACTGTATTATCCTGCCTCCTTTGTCAAAATTAACTGACTGTAGTGGCATGGGTTTATTTCTGTGGTCTCTGTTCTGATCCATTGGTCTATATGTATGTTGTAGTACCAATACTAGGCTGTTTTGATTACAATGACTTTTTAGTATGGTTTTATATCCAGTAATGTGATCCCTCTAATTCTGTTCTTTCTCAAGACTGCTGTGGCGGTGCAGGGTCCTTTTTGGTTCCATATAATTTTTTGGAATATTTTTTCTACCTAGATGAAATATGCTGTTGGTACTTTAATAGGAATTGTATCAAATCTATAAATTGCTTTGGGTAGTTTGGAAATGTTAATGATATTAATTCTTCCAATCCATGAACATGATATATTCTTCTACTTGTTTATATCTTACACTATTTCTATCTTCTGGGTCCTGTATATTTCTGAGAATAGGGCTTTTACAACCTTGGTTAAGTTTATTACTAGGTATCTTATTTTTTTAGTTGCACTGGTAAATGGTATTGTTTTATTTTTCTTTCCTGAGATTTCATTGTTGGGGTATAAAAACGCCATTGATTTTCAGATGTTAACTTTGTTTCCATCAAACTTGACAATTCACTTATCAAATATAGTAGTACTTTGGTGGATTCTTTAGGGTTGCCCATGTAAAATATCATGTCATCTTCAAATAAGGACAGTCTAACTTTTTCATTTCCAATGTGGATACCTTTTATATTTCTCTACTGTCTGATAGCTGTGGCAAGAAATTCCAGTACCATGTTGAATAACAGTGGTGAAAGAGGACATCCCTGTCTTGTTCCTCTTTTAAGTGAAATGGTTTTAGTTTTTGCTCATTGAATACAATGCTGGCAGTAGGTTTGTCAAATATAGCCTTTGTTTTGTTGAGGTATGTTCTCTCTATTCCCACTTTGCTGAGAGTTTTCATTGTAAATGGGTGATGAATATTGTTGAATGCTTTTTTCTGCATCTATTGACATGATCATATAGATTTTAAATTGATTGTGATATTTAAAACTATGACATTTATACAGTAATTAAAATTTGGAGCACAGGTAGGTTATTTAATGTTATGAAGTATTTTGTTTAATTTTTGGATAATAAATTATATTATTAAATTTTTAAACAAAATAATTTTGTAATAGAAATACATACTGAAATATGTATTTGTAAGATAAATTAATGTTATAAACTTTCTGTGTATTGTGCAGAAGAGGAAAAGTTGGGAAGGGTAAAAAAAGTTGGAGGGAAAAGTTGGTTGTTTGCCCTGAGTTATGGGTGCATGTGACTCATTGAAATGCTGTTCTGAATTTTTATATCATAAACATTTTGATAAATGACAGGTTAAAAAGAGTATCTTATGAAAACATTCACATTTACTTAACTAGTGCTGTGAATAATTCTGTCCATCCAAAAAACAGACAAAATTTCTCTCAAAGTTAATAAAATGTAGTTTAGGAAAAACACTTCAAAATTTCATAATCCTGGATTTTTAAATTTAATAATTTTATTTTCATTAACCAAAAAAATGTCATTCAATAACAGACTACCTGGGTGCAGACTTTGTCATATTACCTTTCATTCCTATCTGCTTAAGTAATAGATCCCAAGGTAAAATAGCAATGTGTACAGATAGAAAAAGAAAAGTTTGCCACATCAAATATGAATTAAACTAATGGATGGCACACAGAAGATAAATGCACATGCTGTATGCCTCTTGAGAGCTCATAGGTTGCAGTCAGAGTAAAGCTAATCAGGGGATTCATGCCAGGGGATTCACCTCTTCAAAGGCATTGCAAATAACCAATGGAGGGCTACATTTTTAAAGAATAAGACTTGTAGTTCAAAAGAAATGAAAGAGTGAATGGGTCCTAAAAATAAATTTCATCTTATTTTTGCCCTAACCAGCAAGCCTCTCTTTAAAGGAAAATAATTTATACTTTAGAGAGGTTGGACACATTTCACACATATACACACATCTTATTTGGCATTAAATGTTAAGAATGTGACATACCAAATAGAATTAATGGATGGAATGATGATTTGGCAGAGGTAATAGAGCCTTCATGAAACATTTGAGAATGCTCTCAGATGTAAGTGAAACTCAAGGTTTATAATATTGATACATTTAAAACTATTCTGTCTTCAGGCTTTTTATAAGTCATTCATATTTATCACTTCAAGTCACTTCAAATGAGGCATCTGAGCATTTAATTTCATGTTTCTTGCTTCGAGGAAAGAATAAAAATGTGAGACAAATAATTAAAATATGGTATTTCAGTGCTAAACATGAGAATACAGGGCTAGAAACAAGGGAATATAAAAAGGCACTTAGTTTAAATTCTATGACTCTGAAGGCACCATTTTACTCCTATCATTTTCAGCTTTGTGCTGATTAACAATGGTTGCAGATATGGAAAATTGTAAACCATGTTGAACATAGGTGACAAGCCTCCATAAGCTGGTGACATGGACTTAAGAGTGACTGGGCAGTCACTGGGTATCTCTTAGAGAATTACTAGTGGTAAGAAGCACAAAATATAGAAGTAGATTCATAGGAGAGAAAATAAAGTCACAAGTTATATACTTTATGAGCATTTCAAACCTCTGGTTTTTTAGAATAAAATACAAAATACAATAACTAGAAAATAATTCATTAATGTTAACTGATACAATTGGAAGTATTTGTATTATTATGTTTTTGTTGTGAGAATGAATATTTTACTTTTTTTGTGTTGACAACATAAATTCACGTATTTGAGCAAATACTGTTTTTCACAGTCAAAAATATAAATATTTTAATATATTATAAACAATAACTGAAGAAAAACACTCAATTTCCCTGGTTTATATATTTTTAAGTAATTATTCAATGATCTGATGCTGGTTCAAAACATAAAATATGCTGTCTGCTTAAAAATGAATAAAATTTAAGAGATTTATTATAGCAAAACCAACTTTATGCCAAACTTTCAATTTCTCAACTGAACATTTTTTTTACTTAGAATTTCTACCACTAATGTGGTTATTACTTAATATTTATAGAATACTTAAAAAATTCTAGTGTTTTATAGCTACTGCCTAGTTGTTTTTTATAACATTCACAAAAGTTGTAAGCAGTAAAGCTTCACACCAGGACAGAACAGACAATTCTGAACTGCCACTAGAAAAAGTATTCTTAAAAGTTGTTCCAGTTGGGGAATAGAGTAAGAACATCAAATGCTTATTCATTTCATTGACTTCATTGGAATAAATTCTGCCAAAATTTATTTGTACTCAGTTGTGACAATAATCATCCAGGTTTTAATCACGATTAATTATAATAAATCTCAGCAAAGAACTAGAGTTGTATATAAGGAGTCTGGAGATGCAATCTAGAGTTGGAAAGACCTAGGTGGGCCTGCAAGTACAAAACAGCACTGAAGGGAGGGCCATTGCTGGCTGATGGGAATTCAGTGTAAAGTTTCCCAAATGCCCTTTCTAGTTTAATATCTGTTGGTAAGAAAAAGTTATTTTCTTCCAACCAAAACCCACAAGGCTTTAAAGTAGTCCTATTTTCTCTGAGTCATCCCTTATGGAAAGTGGAGAAATTTGGCTACAAAGAACTTACAAACTTAAAAAGCAACATTGCCTAAATAATAACTTTTTTCATAGATCTGCTTGTTCCTAAGAGCACATGAATTTAATTGAGAAAGTTGCTTTCAGATTTCTGCTCTGATTTTTATTATTTCCTTCCAGATTACAAGCATTTCAACATTGATTGGATAGTTCCTAAATACCCACAGCACAGAGAGCTTTTAAAGAGAATGGTAACAGTGAGAGAAATTCAATAAATATTAAACTCAATAAAAATCACAAAGATCATTATAATACAATTGACTTCAACAAGCATTTAATGATTCTCTACTATGTGCTTACTTCAGAGCAGTGGCCTGTTCTTGTAAAAAAAGTGTTGTTTTTTTATGAAGAAATTGAAATATATATTAAAAAGATAAAGACGTATTTTGAACATTCTAATGACTGAACAATTAATATGAGATAACTGTAAGTTGTGTAGTTTAGGCAGAATTAATAGAGAAGTAAAAAATATTCTACTAAAAGACATTAAACATAATGAAACTTAAAGGAGGAGTCTATAGAGAGAGAGAAGAGAAGGAAAACAAAGTCTCAGTGTAAGAAAACAACTATTTACAAAATTGCATAATTAGAATGGCCTATTCTTAAGTTGATGAAAAAGTCAACATGGAATGGTTGTTCACATGGTGGTACAAGGAAGATCAAATTGCATAATATAAGAAAATGCATCCTTTAATCTCTGTAAAATATGTACTTCTTCCCTGTATGAAATGTAATCTGTCTTGTAAATTAATTTAAAAATAAAGGTAATGACCAACAATGGGGAAGGTCAGTGATCTGAAGGATAATAAGGACATAATTAGGTCCAATGAGAAACAGATCAGATTATATGAAGGGGATGGTTTAATAGAAGAATATTTAAGACACAAGAAAGGAAAATGAGCTAATATTTTTAAATCAATAAAAAGCAAGTCTTAATAAGTAAAGAGAAAGAGAGAGAAGGTTACCATAATTAAGGAATTTTAGAACAAATCTGCCATCTCTAAAACTATTGTAGAATTGTATTCTAACTTCTTTAAAATTGTGTTGCTTTTTTACTCTTTTCTTAGCCACTCTAAAATCTCTTCCCTGATATTGCTTATTTTATTCAGTAGCTACAGTGATTTTGAGTATATGCACTTATTAAAACAGACATGAGTTACACATTTAAGTTTGTATTTTTGAACGATCTGCTGACTGTTGTCAATATAGGTGTTTCATACACTATTCCCCATATTCACTGTATCAAATACAATATTATTGTGTTTCTTCCAAACCCAGACCCTCAGGAGTCTTACACTTTGTCATCTATTCTGAGGCTACAAAATAATTTACTTCTTAATTTTCTCTGTCCATGTACCTTACAGTGGCCTCCAATTTAACCTCTCTTCCTCCTATTTCCTTTATCTTTAATCTATATTTAAAACATATATTTGAGTCATTTTATTGCTACAAAAATGCACTAAATATTTTTTGTTTTAGCTCTAGAACATATTCAAAATTTCATAGCATGGCATCCAAGACTCCATTCTCTCTATTACAGAATTATTTTCTAGATGTACTCAACCTAGTATTTTTTTCACTTCAAAAATATGATCTGTAATTTCCAGAGCCATGACTACAGTTATTAGTTTATATCTTAAAATCTTTAATACTGACACTTTGAAAATTTTTGTACTGCTTTAAAAACAGGGTGGAAGGGCATATTCTTCTTTGACTACTCACTGACATTTAATCAGTAACTTTATAGATGGCCATTATACTTAAAAATTTGTCCTACTTGAAATGTATCAAGTGACCACTGTACTTACGTATTATTCTACTGCACCTTAAAAAAATATAAGGTAGCTGGTCAACCAATGTAAAATACACAGATGGACAATAAATGTTATATTTTTTATATCCATCTTTTTTGTTGAAAGTATTCCAGAGGCCCCCTTTTTCCCTCAATGATCCTCTCAATCCTTAGTCCACCCCACCCCAGGCCTTTTCCATATTACTGTCTGTGTTCATGAGTTATGCATAAACGCATATAAGTACTTTGATTAACTTCTTCCCATGAACTCCTCAATATGCATTTCCTCTGAGATTCCTCAATGCTTTCCTTGCTCTAAGTCTCTGGAGCTATTCTCTTCATCAGTTTATTTGTTCATTATAGTCCACATATAAGTGATATCATGTGATTCTTGTCTTTCTCTAAGAGGCTTGTTTCACTTGGCATAATACTCTCCATTTCCATTCGTGCTGTTCCAAAGTGTAAGAGGTCCTTCTATTTTAGAGCTGTATAGTATCCCTTGGTATAAATGTACCGCAGCTTACTTATCCACTCATCTATGGATGGACACTTTGGCTGTTTCCATATCTTAGCTATTGTAAATGACTCCACTATGAACATAGGGGTGCATTAGTTTTTATGATTGGTATTTTGGGTTTTTTAAGATATATTCCTAGAAGTGGGATCACTGGGTCATATGGCAGATCCATATTTAAGTTTTTGAGGACATAACTTATTGTTTTCTACAGTGGCTGCACCAGAGTACATTCCCACCAACAGTGTACTAGGGTTCCCTTTCCTCCACATTCTGGCCAGCTCTTGTCATTTGTTGATTTGTTGATGTTAGCCATTCTCACAGGTGTGAGGTGATATCTCATTGACATTTTAATTCATATCTCTCTGATTAGTGCCCCTGAGCATTTTTTTTATATATCTCTTGGTCATCTTTATGCCCTCTTTGGAAAAGTGTACACTTAGGTCTTTTTCTCATGTATTAATTGGATTGTTTGTCTTTTTGTTAAGTTGTATGAGTTCCCTATATATTTTGGATATTAACACTTTATCACATATATCATTAGCAAATATATTCTCCCATACAATGAACTTTTCATTTTGTTGGTGGCTTCTTTTGCTCTGCAGAAGCTTTTTACATTGATATGGTCCTATTTTTTATTTTACCTTTTGTTTCTCTTGCTCTAGGAGGTTTATTGACAAAAATATTGCTAAGAAAGATGTCTGAGATATTGCTGCTGTTTTCTGTTTACTGTAAGTTGTTAAACTAGTTTTATTTTTTGCATGTAACTGTCCAATTTTCCCCATGCCATTTATTGAAGGTACTGTATTGGCTCCATTGTATACTCTTTCCTTTTTATCAAATACTGATTGCAGGTAATGGCTTGGGTTTATTTGTGGCTTCTCTGTTCTGTTCCAGTGATCTCCATTTCTCTTCTTGACTCGGTACCAGGCTGTTTTGTTTACATTGGCTTTGTTGTATAATATATCTGTTTTTATAATCCCACCAACTTTGTTCTTTCTCAAGTTTGCAGTGGATATTCAGGGTCTTTTTTTATTCCATATACATTTTTGAAGTCTGTTTTAAATCTGTGAAATATGCCCTTGGTATTTGAGTGGGTATTGCATTGAAACTATAGATTGCTTAAAGTAGTATGGGAATTTTAATGAGGTTATTTCAATTCATGAACGTGATATATTCTTCCATTTATTTATATCTCCTTCTATTTCTTTTTGCCAGGCCCTGTAGTTTTCTGTGCATTGCTCTTTTACCACCATGGTTGTTTATTCCTATGTATCTTTTTTTTTTTTTTAATATACCTTTATTGATTTTAGAGAGAGGAAAGGAGAGGGAGAGAGAGAGAAACATCAATGATAAGAGAGACATTGATTGAGCCTGCAACTCCGGCATGTGCCCTGACCAGGAATCAAACGCTGATCGCTGCCGGGGCCAGCCGGCAGGCGAACGAGGACCTGATTGAGGGGGTGAGGATTAGAAAAGAAAGACTCATAGAAAAGGATGGGATTGGGAGGGCTACAGCCAAGGCAGAGCTGAGCTGAGCTGAGCCGGGCTGCGCCCCGAGTTTATTGATTACAAGCTTTTTATAGTGCACCCAGACCATCATACCCAAAACAGTGACCTTTTACCCAGTTCCTGCTCTGCACAAACATTCTTGTTTGTCTAGACACTCTGTCTCCAAGTCAAGGTCTTTGTGCAGGGTTTCTACTCCCTAAAGCAAAGGACACTATGTAATCTTAACTAAGCTACAGGAGGCAGAGGTGCTAGCTCTGCCGACCCACCCTGCGGGTCAACGTGCCAGAGATTTCTCTCTAAGGCGACGCTAGGGTCGGCGAGCCCCTGGAGAGACTCCAGGGCAGCACCCTACCAGGCAGAGGTGCTAGCTCTGCCGACCCACCCTGCGGGTCAACGTGCCAGAGATTTCTCTCTAAGGCGACGCTAGGGTCGGCGAGCCCCTGGAGAGACTCCAGGGCAGCACCCTACCAGGGAGACTATTCATGAGGGGCAGCCAGCCGGCTCCCCACATCTCCCCCTTTCTTTTCTAAACTAAAGACTTAGGCTCTAAAGCTTTTGGGCGGGTATGCAGGTGGAGAGTATGTAGTCCTATTTTTAGGACTTTAATATCTCTCATGAGTGTTTTCAGTATGCAGGGTGTTATTAAAAAACCAAGGACAACGAGAGTAGCCAATCCGGCTACTCCGAGAATTCCATGTTTCCAATTTGTTGTTGAGAGGAAATGTCCCCTCATTCCATTAACCCAAGATTGCGCCATTTCTGCAAGTGAGGTGTCTATCTTAGGCGCTTCCCTCAAGGCCAGAATTTCTTGATGGAGTTGTATTAAGTCTAGAGAGACATTACCATCATGCCAGACCCCTGCTAAATGCTTTTGCACTCTGTCCCAGGGGTAGGAAGAGCTGTTATATTCCTTACGGGTCACGCAAATGTGTTTAAAATCAGCATGACAGTCTAAGTCTAGCCGTAGCTTTAAATTTTGCACTTCTCGCCCTATGATGGTAAGGGTGTCATAGAGTGCATTAAGTCTTTCTTCTATTTTTAAATCTATCGCTTCCTGGGTTCCTAGTGCTTGAGTAACATTGGCATTAAGTTGATTCACCTGATGTGCTGTTTGTATACTTTGAGACAGCGATACGGCTGCGGTGACACTGGCCGCAATGACGGCCACCAGGGCAGTAATGCCTGCAATTAGGAGGCCGATAAATTTCTTGCTCCGCAGGAGGAGCTCGGTGGCCTCTTTGATCACCTGAAGCCCTCTATCATTATATCATTCCCCAGAAATATTTACAGGAATCATTACAAAGGTGGGTTGATACATGACCATAAGTTGATAGTTCAGAGATACATTATACACACAATTACTGATGGTACAATTATTGCATTGGATCTGCCAATATGAGGCATCCCGAGTGATATTCAGGGCGCCCACGAGTAGGGCATAGGGTGGTGGGACACAGGCTTGTATTTTACGGAATCGTTGTGTCTGCCCCATGAGGACTGCTGTATTTCCCTGTTTGTCATTGGTATAGATGTCTCCCCCCATGGCAGCAACGAGTCGCCACAGCTGAGTTTGAAATGGCCCCTGGTTCACTGACCAAAAGGATTCAGTAAGGGCCTTCCATTCCGGGCCTGCAGCAGACCAGTCATGGATTGGGGACCCCCCAGTTGCATTGATTAATATACTAAGTTTCCCTCTACAGTTCATCCAATGTGGTTGCTTTGTACGATTGGTGAGATCAGGTTCACAGATAGGCACCCCCTCTGGGGGATTCGTGGCGCTTCCCACAGCGATTTTACTGGGATACCATAAGTCCACATACCAATGTGTTCAATCTGAAGCCGACAAAGTCCAAGGCTGTTGACGGCCATCAAGAGAAAAGACTCCGCTGAGTACTGGCAGTAAGGACTCAGACTTAGTAATGCCAATTTTAAAGCAGCCCACTACCCCATCATTTTTTGAAAAGCAGATGGGCTGATTCTTGGCGTGTCCATGATAAGTAAAGTTTGAAGCCTTCATGGGCTGAATATGAATACTAGAGTGTCCTCCCACTGCCCAGGTGTCATTGGTGTAAATCATCACCTCCTCATGCTGCCAGGTTACAGGTTGCAGCAATGGAGGATTGGGCAGGTAGGCCCAGTGAACCGCCGCAGAGGCTCCAGGGGCGGCCGCGACCAGGGCTATTATAGCCAGAAACAACCGTTCAGGAGTGACCTCCATTCTCTGGTTCTGCACCATCCTCCTCGCCTGGTCGGTCAGTCGCGCGAGGGTCTCCGTTATTGAGTTCTGGGGCGCTGGATTCCGTCGAGATGGAGTTCGGCCGCGCAGGGGCGTTCTGGAACGCATGCCGTACCAGCCTCTCCGGGAGCCACCGCGGCGCTTCAGTATCCTGTGGAAAAACACACACATGCCCTCGGCCCCAGATTAATACCGGATCTGGCCCATGCCAAGCCCCATCAAGCGGATCCTTCCATCTCACCAAGGCTTGGTGCTTAGATGAACTCGGCTGCCAAAGCCTTTGGGCTGCAGAGTGGCCTTCAGCATCCAAAATTAAAAAATTAAGAATAAAAAGAGCATGATTTAATTGATTCTGGGGGGTTAGGGGGTACAGCTCCCCCTTTTTTATTCTAATTAATTGATTTTTGAGGGTGCTGTGTGCACGCTCGACTATGCCTTGGTCCTGTGGGTTGTAAGGGATTCCAGTCTTGCTCTGAATTTCTAGTTGGGCGCAAAAATTCTGAAAACGCTGGCTAGTGTAACCAGGGCCATTATCAGTTTTTATTATTTTAGGTTGTCCTATAATGGCCATGCAGCGTAAGCAGTGAGCAATAACTTGAGTACTAGATTCACCCGGCAAGGCCGAGGCTATTATAAAGCCTGAATACGTGTCCACTGTAACATGAACAAATTTTTGTCTACCAAAGCTAGGGATATGGGTGACATCCATTTGCCACAGATGGTTGGGAAGCAGTCCTCGGGGGTTGACTCCATAAGGGGGAACAGTAGTAAGAGCAGGACATGTGGGGCAGTCTTTTACTATTTGACGAGCCGCCTCTCTGGTGATTTTGAACTGGAGTCGGAGAGTATGCGCATTTTGGTGGTGCAGGGCATGGGATGCCTGGGCGGCGGGCACTCCGACGAGGTAAAGTCGGGTGGCTTCATCTGCCCGTCTATTGCCATCAGCTAAAGGCCCAGGTAAATTAGTGTGGGCGCGGATGTGCCCAAAATAACAAGAGTGACTGCGATTTAAAATGGCTGTTTGTATGGCCAGAAATAATTGCTGCACAGTGGAGTTAGTGGTGCTAATAAAGGGTATAGTTTCAATACATGAGAGCCCTCGGACTACATAGTGACTGTCAGATATGATGTTTATAGGCTTGTGTGCAAAGTCAACAAGCACCCGACATACAGCAGCTAATTCAACCTCTTGGACTGAAGAATAGGGGGTGGTCCATCGGACAACTCGTTGCTCATGCACATAGGCGGCGGTGCCCGATGAAGAGCCATCAGTAAACACCGTGTCAGCATCAGGCAAAGGCTGGTCCGTCACTATCTTGGGAAAGATAACAGAATGCCTGAGAAAAAACTGTAAAAGTTTATTTGGAGGGTAATGATTGTCCACCTGTCCTGGGAATTCAGCTAGAGCAATGCCCCAAGGTGTGCATTTCTGGAATAACCAGTTTATCTGGGCCTGAGAATAAGGCACTAAGATGGCCGCAGGCTCTCGTCCGAAATATCGGCAAGATTCTTCTCGAGCCTGTTGGATAAGAATTGCCACATGCTCGTAATAAGGGGTTAACACTCGAGCAGGTGAAGATGGGAGATGCACCCAGCGGAGTGGGCGGTCCTGCCATAGGACGGCCGTGGGGGAGTGGGTGGTGGCCAGGATGCAGGCATACCAAGGCTTGCTATAATCACAAAAAGTCGCCTGCTGTGATTTTATGGCTGTCTCGACCCTTTGTAGGGCCGCCCGTCCCGCCTGTGTAAGTTGTCTTGGCGAAGACGGGCTTGAGTCACCCTTGAGAATGTCAAACAGGGGTTTTAACTCTCCAGTAGTTAAGCCTAAATAAGGTCTGATCCAATTAATGTCTCCAAGCAGCTTTTGAAAGTCATTTAGAGTATGAAGGTCGTCCACTCTGATGGACACCTTCTGACAAGAAAATAGGTCAGGCTGAAGATGAAATCCCAAGTAAGCAAATGGAGGATGACGCTGCACCTTCTCTGGGGCAATAATCAACCCCTGCTTACTCAAGTCCTGTTCAAGGTCTGCAAAAGCCCTAAGTAAAATTCCTTCTTGACTAGCTGCAATTAATATATTATCCATATAGTGACACAAATAGATAGTGGGATAGATCCGCCGGACTCGGGACAGAGTTGCGGCTACAAATTTTTGACACAAGGTGGGGCTATTTGCCATCCCCTGCGGCAGCACTCTCCACTGGTATCGTTGCATGGGTTCTTTGAAATTTGCTGATGGGACACTAAAAGCAAATCTCTTGCAATCCTGTGGATGAAGGGGAATAGTATAAAAACAGTCTTTCAGGTCAATAATTATTTTGAAAGTGCCTCGGGGGATGGCCGCAGGAGTGGGCAGTCCTGGCTGAAGAGCGCCCATAAGTTCCATAGTCTCATTAACTTTTCTTAAATTCTGGAGCAATCTCCACTTTCCAGATTTCTTTTTAATAATAAATATGGGGGAATTCCAGGGGGAGTTAGAAGGCTCTATGTGGCCCTGCCGGAGCTGGTCCTGCACCAGGTCCTTAGCGGCAGCTATTTTTTCCTCAGACAGGGGCCATTGATCTACCCACACAGGCTGATCTGATTTCCAAGTTATCTTATCAGCGTGGGTAACAGGAATATCAAAGGCCCCACCTAAAAATACCCTAGGCCTGCGCGACTAGGGCGTGGCTGGGGCTGCAAAGGTTCCGTAATTCCATCTCCAGCCTTTTCTGTGCTAGGGCAAACAGGGCACGCTCTCGGGGGTCTAGTATTTTAACCCCTGCCTGTCCAGCGTGCGGCAAGGCAGTCCTCGCTGCAGCAACACCAAAACCCGTCCCAGGGTAACTAGAGGGGTCATCTGTACCTCCTCTCATCCCGCCAGAGCCTGGACCCTGTAAGAGATCTCTCATCTGTTGTAACATTCCCTGCATCTTGCTCTGTACCTCCTCCGCGGTGGCTGCGGAGGGGGTAGGGCCAGACCTTTTTGTGCACTCTTCAGAAAGAAAAGCAAATTCCCCATATCTCTCTCTCTCATACTCTGCAGCGGCTTCTTCAAGATCTCCCTCTTCCTTTGGGGTTAATCTATCAGGCCGGCTATTGCCAATAAGAGGCCCCGGCTCCAGCGGGGGAGCGGTGGCCACATCCTCAGAGTGTGGATCTTTCACAGAGTCAGCACGGACCTCTAGGGGAGGATTCATGCGGGTGCCTTCATGGCGTGGGTCAAGGCTGTCCCTAACCAAATTCCAAAGAGAAAAAGTTTCTACTGGCATCTTTTGGGGTCCATGGGCCTGAAAATATCTCTGCAAGCGTTCTCCTACCTTATTCCAAGTTTCTAAACTCACCGTGCCCTCCTCAGGGAACCAGGGGCACACTTCCTCCACAAACTGCAAAAATGTACGCAGTTGTGAGGTACTAACCTTGGCGCCCCTAGAACGGAGCATTGTTTTTAAGACTTGTGCGAACAGCATTCTACTATTCTCCTGTCCCATGATTTCCTTACTCCTGATGTACTAACCGCCCTCTCCGCTACCGTGGTTGCACTTACCCAGTAGCAATGCGCGCTCCCCGAGCGGTGTCCTCTACCGTCGTCCCAGGTTTTCAGGTCCCTGTTCGGGCGCCACTTGCCGGGGCCAGCCGGCAGGCGAACGAGGACCTGATTGAGGGGGTGAGGATTAGAAAAGAAAGACTCATAGAAAAGGATGGGATCGGGAGGGCTACAGCCAAGGCAGAGCTGAGCTGAGCTGAGCCGGGCTGCGCCCCGAGTTTATTGATTACAAGCTTTTTATAGTGCACCCAGACCATCATACCCAAAACAGTGACCTTTTACCCAGTTCCTGCTCTGCACAAACATTCTTGTTTGTCTAGACACTCTGTCTCCAAGTCAAGGTCTTTGTGCAGGGTTTCTACTCCCTAAAGCAAAGGACACTATGTAATCTTAACTAAGCTACAGGAGGCAGAGGTGCTAGCTCTGCCGACCCACCCTGCGGGTCAACGTGCCAGAGATTTCTCTCTAAGGCGACGCTAGGGTCGGCGAGCCCCTGGAGAGACTCCAGGGCAGCACCCTACCAGGCAGAGGTGCTAGCTCTGCCGACCCACCCTGCGGGTCAACGTGCCAGAGATTTCTCTCTAAGGCGACGCTAGGGTCGGCGAGCCCCTGGAGAGACTCCAGGGCAGCACCCTACCAGGGAGACTATTCATGAGGGGCAGCCAGCCGGCTCCCCACAGATCGCCTGGATCCCAGGTCAATGCTTAACCGCTGAGCCATGACCAGCTGGGCCTTTGTATCTTAACTTTATTTTTGCAATGATAATCGTGGTTGTATTTAGGTTTTTTTTTCTGAGAGTTCATTATTGGTGTATAAAAATGCAGTAAATTTCTGAAGGTTCATTTTGTATCCTGCTTTCTTTCCAGATTCATTTATTAAATGTAGAAGCTTTTTGGTGGAGACTTTCAAACTTTCCATGTATAATATTATGCCATCTACAGATAATAATATTTTAAATATATTCCTTGATATGATTTGCTAATATTTTGTTGAGAATTGTAGCATGTATGTTCATCAGAAATATTGGCATGTACATTTCTTTCTTCATAGTGTTTATCTGGTTTTGAAATTTGAATAATGCTGGCTTCATAAGAAGCATTTGGAAGTTTTCCTTCCTCTTGGCTATTTTGGAATATTTTGAGGAGTATAAGTGTTAGTTTTTCTTTGAATGTTTGGTAAAACTCCCCAGTGAAGCCATTTGAAACAGGGTTTTTGTGTGCTCTATGTTTGATATATTATTTATCTCCATTTTTTTTAGCTGTTTTTTTGAAAACTTCTGAGAGTTTTTTTTATTACTGCTTCACTGTCATCAGTAGTTATTGGCCTATTCAGGTTTTCTGCCTCTTTCTGATTGAATTTTGGAAAGTTGCATTTTTCTAAGTGTCCATTTTTTCAAACTTTTGAGCATAGAGGTGTTCATAGTATTTGCTAACATTCCTTTGTATTTCTGTTGAGTCAGTTGTTATTTTACCTCTTTTCTTTCTTATTTTGTTTGTTTAGGTCCACTTTTTGTTTTGATGATTCAGGCTTAAAAGCTAATCAACATTGAAACAGCTCTTGGTTTCATTAATCTTTTGTGTGTTTTGTTCTGTTTCAGTCTCTCTGTCTTTTACTTCTGCTCTGGTCTTTATTTGTTCTGTTTTTATACTTAATTTGGGCCTTTGTTGTTTTCTCTCTAAGTCTTTAAGTAGTCAAATTAGACAGTTTATGAGAAGTTTTTATTGTTATTTTCAGGCTTATAGAGCTATGAAATTTCCTCTCAGGATAGTTTTGTGGCATCCCATATATTTGGGTTGTTGTGTATTGATTTACATTTGTTTCCAAGAGGTGTTTGATTTTTTACTAGATTGCATTTGCAACCCATTCATTGTTTAATAACATGCTATTTAGCCTTCTTGTGTTTGAATGTTTTTTAGTGTTTTTCTTATACTTGATATCTAATTTCATGCCACTGTGGTCTAGGAAGATGCCTGATATTTCATTTTTCCTGAACTTGTAGAGACATGTTTTTTGTTCTAAGATGTGTTCTATCTTTTCAAATGTCACATATGCACGTGAGAACAATGTATATTGTGCAGCTTTGGGGAGGAATGCTCTGTTAATGTCAATTAAATCTATCAGATTTAGTGTGTCAATTATGGTCACTGTTTTCTTGTTGATTTTTTTTCTGGAAGAACTATTCAGTAAAATCAGTGGTTGTTTAAAGTCCCACACTATGAGTATATTGCTGTCTACCTCTGTCTTAAAGTCCACAAGTTTTTTTTATGAAATTAGATGCTCCTATATTGGATGTGTGTATGTATATCATTATTATAGACTCTTGTTGGAGCTATACATTTCATATTATGTAATGAATTTTTTGCCTCTCATTATGCTCTTAATCTTTAAGTCTATTTTTTCAGATACTACTATTGTTATCCCAGCTTTCTTTTTTTTTTTTTATTTCACTTTGCAAGGAAAATCTTTTCAATTCCTTCGCTCACATCCTTTGTGAGTCTTTTAGTCAGTTGTATCTCTTGTAGAACGTATATATTTGGGTGACATTTCATTATCCCCTCAGCTACACTATAAATTTTTATTGAGCATTTAATCCATTTACATTTAAGGTTATTATTGATAGGCACTTATCATTTACCATTTTACTCTTTGTTCTCTCAGTGTATATATTTTTTTATTATTACAGCAGTCCCTTTAACATATTTTTACAGTGTTGGTGTGATATTATAAGTTTTTTAGCCTTTTTTTTCTTTCTTGGAAGCTCTTTATTTCACAATCTATTTTAAATGATACCCTTTTGGATGGACCAGTCTTGGTTTCAGATACTTCCCTTTTGCTGCCTGGAATACTTCATACCATTTCCTTCTGGCCTGTAAAGTTTTGATGAGAAATCAGCTGACAGCACTATGGGAGCTCCTTTGTAGGTAACAGATTGTTTTTCTCTTGCTGCCTTTAAGATTCTTGGTCTCAAAATTTGGTATTTTACTTATGATGTGTCTGGGTGTGGGCCTCTTTGTGTTCTTCTTGCTTGTGACTCTCCTAAAATTGTGTGATATTTTTCTTTACCAGTTTGGGGAAGTTTTCTACCATTATTTCTTTAAACAAACTCTCTATTTCTTGCTTGTTCTCTGCCCCTCTGGTAATTGTTTAATTCAAATATTGTTAAGTTTCATGACTACAGCTCCCTTGAACTTTCCTGGTGTTTCTTAAATAGTTTTCCTTTTTGGATCTCTGATTGAGTAATTTTTTTCTAAGCTGTCTCCTAATTTGCTAATTTGATCTACAGCTTCCTGTACGGCAGTATTCCTTCCAATATATTCTTTATATCTGCTGTATCCTCCCTCATCATTTCAGTATTTTTTCTCATGCTGCTGGGCATCCTTACAATCATTATTCTGAACTCTGTATCTGATTTATTGATTCCTTTTCTCCATTTCATTTAGCTCTTCTTTTGGATACTTCTTTTTTCATTCAAGGATTGTTTTGTATCCCCTTTTGGCCACCTATTTGGGTTTATTTCTATGTATTATGTAGGTTTTCTAGGACTCTCAGTCTTTCTGGAGGGTCTCTGGTGCAGGAAAATGTCAGATTCTCTTTGTGACAGTTCTTGAGTACCCTTTTTGGAGGTATCAACAACCCAAGGCTCATGGTTCCCTCTTTTGGACTTCGCTGTTTTCTCTCAGCTTGGGCTGAGTTCTTTTGGTCAGCACTAAGATGCATACCAAAGTCTGCTTTTCCAAGGCCAGGGTCCAAACACAGATCAGGAAAAATCTCAAAGCCCCTAGAGGTCCCCTTGTGCTTCTAAGATTTTAATTGTGACCTTCCTGTGACATACAGAACAGTTATATTTTATTGAAAGTGATTTCTTGCTTTTTAATTCTCACCTAAGATGTTTTTTTCCCATTGCTTTTCAGAGAGAGTGTAAGGGAGAGAAAATGAGGTCTCATTGATTCATTGCTTCCCACATGCCCCAAGCAGGGTCAAGGATGAATCCTGCTCCCAAGGTACATGCCCTTGGGAAGAATATAAATCTGGACCCTTATGTCCATAAGGTAACACCCTATGGGCCAAACCAGCTTGGGTGAGAGTAATTACTAAAGAAAGAAACTATATGTACTTGATTTTTTTTTTGTACCTATAAATTTCTTGCTTGCAAGAGTCTTCACACTCATCTTATAACACTGTGTGTGATGTCAGTTGATTAGTTATTAAAAAAATAACATAATTACATAATTTCTATGACACAATGAAAGACAACAAAAAATGAAAAATAAAGTTAGAACCAATGCAGTGCTATATGCATAGAACAGGAGCTCTATACAAGTTCCTCACACCAATTTCTAATATAGCTAGTTAATATAAATGCATTGGGATAAATATTTAAATGAAGTAAAATACCAGGGTCCAAAATAGTTTAGGGTTTTTAGAAAAACCTATTTTAAGTAAGAGTTCAGGCAGTGGAGTCACAAAAGTTCATATCGTAGTTTTCAAGATTCACCTACCTCATATGGCTGTTATGAAGATTAAATAAAATGCACATGCAGAAAAGCTGGTATCTAGTTATGCCACTTTAAAAGCCTAGTTATTATTACCAGGAAAGGAGGTAAGCGAAGACTAAATGTAGGCATGCCATTTATAGAGCTTTATCGAAAATCTGTATTTAGCTTTGTCCAAGTCTGTTTTCTTCTGATTAATGAGGAAGGTACTAGATAAAGAAGTTTGGGTGCATTTCCAGGAAAGGTGTGAGTGATGTAGGAAGGTGGTTGTCCATCAATCACAACTGGAAGTGAAGCAGTGGACACTGCAACCACTACAAATTTAAAATACATAAGCTAAAAAAAGGGGATTTCTCTTTCTTTACTCTCTCTGTCGAACAGGATTACTGGGTTTCTGTTGCAGAGGAATACCTCACCTATGCACACAAGGTGTGAAGCCATGTTGAAATCCACACATGGCTTAATAAACTTTAATTGACTTGGATGCTGAACTAGACCTGACTGCAACGTGGAATAGAAACTGTGGACACTGGTCTTCCTTTGGGCTCTGCTGGAACACCAGCTTCACTTATTCCAATATTGTCTTAAGGGACAGGGAACTTTGGAACCCAATAAATGTAACTTATTTTAAATAAAGCCTTATTCCACATACCATCCTCCCCAGGGCTTCTAAACATTCTTATTTCAGTTTCATCACAAGAACCTCGCTCCCATGAATAATAGGGGAGTTTGATTCTCTGGCAACATAGTCACCTAACTTGGTTATTACAATTACTCTAATTGCATTATCAATGGAGGAGAAAACATGGGCTGGAAAATTAGATATGTTTCAATATTTGTCAGCTTTGTGATGTAGCATGGCTACTTAACTTGAGTATTTCTTTTTCTAAGTTATATCTAAATAAACATTAGATACAACTTCAAAGCATTAAAATAAAATATTACAACTAGCATGAAAATTGACTCAGAAGATACTAAAAAATGATGATTCTCTTCTGTTCCCCTCATGCAAAAGAACTATTTTACCCTTATATTTTTAATAGTGCAAGGTTCTTAAAACACAATAGATTCCTTATTAATTGTATGAAAATTTAACAGGTTATTTACTCAGATATAAATTTTTTAGTGTTATCTCTCTATAGAGCCTATTCACTAGAATGGTCCTTACGTTTTGCTTTTTATAAAATCAACAAAAATCAAACATAAATGCCAAATTAGGGAACATAGAATTATGCTACAACAATAAGATTTTTCAAAGTATAGCCTCTCTGATTATGTATGAATGCATCAGACATTCTTAAAACTTCAGCAATTCATGTCTCCTACCACAAAATGTAAAAAAATCACAGAAACATTAATTGCTATAATCACCTATCAAGGTATTTCCAATAATACCTAGATTTACTTTCAGAGTGAAGTCTTTTAAACAACACATGTTCATGGTTTTAATTCCGGTAATTTAAACATATAGCCCTGATATATTTTATCAATTCTAAAAGGATAAAGAAGCCAGTATGGAATATTAGGAGCAGTGGAATATGGGAAAGGAGATTTCTTCACCACTTTTACCAATGTGAATTTGCATAATATATACATTTATAGTTATCATATTACATGTACTAGATCTGACAAAATGCTAATTAATTATATATCTTTATTTATGATTTTTAGATTGTCTCAAATAATATGTCACAAATATCTTCCCTCAGTGAATTAAGTGCTTGGAGCGGGTTACATATAGATTTTTCTTACCAATTCTGATGGCACATGAATAATAAATTCTCAGATGTGTCTTCATAAACTTAAACAAAAAATATTTAATATCATAAAGAATATATTCTTCCCAATGTTTATAGAGGCACAATTTACAATAGCTAAGATCTGGAAACAGTGCAAATCAGCAGATGAGAGGATTAAAAAGCTGTTGGACATTTACACCATAGATTACTATGCAGTTGGAAAGAAAAGGATCCCACAACCTTTGAGACAGTATGCATGGACCTGAAGAATATTATGCTAAATAAATTAAGCCAGGCAGAGAAAGAGAAATATCACATGATCTCACTTATATGAGAAATCTAAATAACATAATAAACTGATGATGAAAATAGATTCAGTGACATAGAAGCATGACACAGACTGATGAATCTCAGAGAAAAGGTGGAGGTAGGAGGTTGGGTGGAGAGATTAACCAAATAATTATATGCATATATGCATAACCCAAGGACACAAACAATGTGTGGTGAATGCCAGGGCAGGGAGTTCATGGAAGGTGGAAGTGGTTAATGGAGAAAAAAATGGGGCATCTGTAATATTTTCTACAATAAATATAAATTAAAAATAACTAACTAAATATGTGAATATTGAATAAAATAAATAAATAAAATATTACTTAACATTAAAAGTAAATTAATTAAATACCTCACTTGAAAAGTTCAGGGCATCCATCCAGTACACTTCTTTGTTTACCTCTTGGCTTCCTCCAACTGCCTTCTTCCTACAACAGTTCCTGTAGGGATTTCAGTGCCCAAACTCCACTGTGGCAATTCAGGGAACTCCATGTCCACACTCCACAATGACAACACATTACTTCTTCAGACCACATTCCACTGTAACACTCCAGAGTCCAATTGCCCACACAGTTCTGTGCCACTCTACAGCTTCAAATGACAATCCAGCACTGTGACATCACAGAGCTATTAAGGACGTCACTGTACTTTGTCACCTCTAAACTACTACTCTCATCATTCTACTGTCATATATCAAATATTTAAATTCCTACCTTCCAATCTCATTTCCCAGGGCTCCCAGTGCTCAGACTCCCCTGTGATACATTAGGACTCCCACTTCCTAAATATCTGTTGACACCCAGTGGCGCTCAGAGTTCACATTCAACAGTGATAATCTTGGACTGCCACTGAAGACACTTGTATTGTAATATGCAATGCTCCCATTTCCTCAATCCATTTTCCCCCAACCCTGAAAATCCCATTATTTAAACTGCAGTATGAAACTCCAACATTCCCATTGGCCACAATCCACTGTGAGGCCACAGTGCTCCTTCAATACACATTACAGTTTGACATCTTAAGACCACCCACTGGTCACAGTCTACCATTACAACTTGCCCATGAACACTTTTGACTTACTAGGGTTCACACTGCCAAACACTACTGAGACATATTCAGGACTCCCACTTTTTAAACCCTAAAATGACAACAAAACATGCCCACTCTATACAATCTGCTTTGAGAACAAGGACACCCACTTTCAAGCATCACTCTAACACAGAAATCTTTTGGGTAAATAATTCACTTTGCCATTTTAGGTCTAAAATTATCCTCACAGAACTATGACACCATAAAGACTCAAACAGCCCAATGACCATAGGGAGCTACCACTTTTCACATCCCTCTCTTCTCCTAAGGGCTCCACAGAGAAAACCTACAGTGACACCCAGAAATCCAACTGCCCACCTCTATTTCAACATTCCCAGAAACTCACTACCTATCCTGCACTGTGAAACAACAGGATTTTACCATCCACAAGCCACTGCGACACTGAGAAATTCAACAATTTAAAATCCCTTGTGACATTACGATGGATCTCACTTCACAAAATCAACTCTGACATCCCATGGGTCCTGCCACCCACACTCTACTGAGAACCCAAGGGCTCTTAATGCCTTCATTCTACTTTGAGACAGAAGGGAACACTCTGAAGCAACTCCACTGTGAAATCATAGATTTTACACTGCTAAAACACCATTGTCACCCCTAAATATCCCACATTTGACAATCCAATTTGACACCCTTGAAATCTTAATGTACACACTTCACTCTAACACCCAGTGGTTCCTACTAGCCACCTTCACACCATAGGACTTCCATTGCTATTACTTTAGTGAGGCACCTCAGTACTCATAATGACAACACTTCACTGTTTTGTCACTGGGCTTTCACTTTCAACACTCCACAGTAACATATCATGGCTCCCACTGCCCACACTTTAATCCGAATAACAAGGGGCTCCCGCAGTTCACACACCACAGTGACATGCATGGATTACCACTGCACACACTCCTGTATGATAGGATATGGTCTTACTTCCACTCTCCACTTTGACACACTAGCAATTCTGTTATTCTCATTCCCCAATTACACTCCAGCATTCCCTCTGCACACACATCACTATGACACTCCATGACTCCTAAGTCTCACACTTCACTAAAACACCCAATGGTTCCAAATCTCCATTATCTACCACAGGGCTTCCACAAACAATATTTCACTGTAACACTCCAGAGCTTTTAATGCTCACACTTCACTCTTACACCTATGGGCTATCATAGCAAGCAGTCAACTGTGAACCTGAGGTATCCCATTGCCCACAATCTGCAGTGACAGGGCTCCCATTGCACAGAGTCCTTTTTGACACTCAAGGACTCCCACTGTCCACTCTCCAATGTGAACCACCATGTCACCTCAGAAGAACACACCACTGTCAAACCCAGGAACTCTCACTGTTCTCAATCCAATGTTACACTCCCAGGATTCCAATTTGTGTATTCTTTGGCTCCAACTCCCACTTTCTACTCTGATACATCTAGAGCTACCTCAGCCCACACTCTTTGGTGATAAAGAGCTATCACAGTTCTCACTTAAGTGTTAGACCGTAAGTGCTCCATCTGCCAAAACACCATTGTGAACTTCTTAGCTCCCACTGTTCAAGAAACACTTTCACACGTCAGTGCTCTCACTTCCTATTCTCAAATGTGACACTTCAAATCTACTGAGAATTAACAAAACATTATTAGAAAAGGGGGATTATTCCATTGTGACATGTTAAGGACTCTCGTGAATGACAGTCATTTGGTAATGCCTAGTTTCCCAAAAGCATTTTCCTATCTTGATCCCCAAGGTCTTTCACTACACACCCTGCACTGTGAAACCACATGGTTACCATGGCTAACATTACATAGTGACTTTTTCAAACCTACACATTGGTAACACTCTACAGTTAAACACATGGTATCCCACTGCCCCAAAACACTTTGATGCCCTATGGCACACACTGTCCACAATACAATATCAATCCCAATGGCTCTTATGCCCATACTCTCATATGATGCCTCAAAGTACTTAAAGTTCTTAAGGCACTCATAGACATTTATGTTTTCAGTGACAACTTTCTGTTGTGAACACCTTGGTTCCCGCTAGCCTCATTTCACTGTGAAATATTTGGGCTCTCAATTCCAAGTTGTACTGTGGCACCCCATGCCACAAAATGCACACACTTCCCTGTAGTAATGAAAAGGACCATATGACCATTAGCTACCATGACAACTCAGGGCATCCAAAGCAAATACTCAACTATAACACTACAGATCCGTCAATGTCCACACACCACTGCTACACTGCTGTGTTCTCACATCTCAAATTCCACTGAGACCCCAGAGGGATCCCACTGCCTACAATCCCCTTTGGCCTTTCCCCCCAAATGTCACACTGCACATTCTCTCATGTGACATTAAATCCTCCAGACTTGAAATCACAACTGTTAAACCTGAGGGCTCTCACGGCCGTCACTCTACTGTGAACTGTTCAGGGCCCCCATGCATGACACTTATTTGTCAACTCATTAACATCCATTGCCCACTTTCTACTTCAAGCAGTGCTCCCACTGCCCAAACTCCACTATGACCTCTTCAGAATTTCCACTGCCAACACTCCACTGCCACACTGCACACATACTAATGCTCATACTGTGACAGACAGGCTTTAAGGTCCTCACTGAATTTTGTCACTTCATATCTACTATAGTCTTCACCCCTCACAGTGACACATCATGACTTTGAATGCTCAGTCTTATTTCACAGGACTCCCACTGCTCACACTCCCTTGTGATATCTCAAGGCTCCCACTCCCAAAACTCCTTATTTACACTCAACGGCTTTCAGAGCTTACATTCCACAATGACAATCGTGGGCTTTCAATGCTCACATTCCTATATGAAACCCTCCATTCTCACATCTCACTCCACATTGACAACCCAGCAATCCCATTATCCACAACCCACTATGACATCCCAACGTTCCCACCACCCACACTCAACTTTGACAATCAGGAATACCACAGCCCACAATCCCCTTTGACACCCAAATGTTCCTTTTGCCTACAAGCATTGCTATTCCAGGTTTTCAATGGCCAACAGTGAACTGTGGCATCCCATTTCTTACCTTACACACAGTTTCCTGTTTTTTAACAGGAATCTCATGGCTGACATTCAGACTTTGAGTTTTTCCTCCCCACTTTCACTTTAACATGCCAAGAGTGCCACTTAACAGTTCCTGCTGTGACAGCTTCAGGACTTCCAGCACATGGACTTTAGGGTGGCACACATATATTCCACTACTCAAACCCACTTTCAAACCCTAGGGTAAATATTATCCAAATACCACTTTATCCCCCAACAATTTTAATGGTCCTATTCCAATATGATACTCCAGGTCTCCCAATATTCTTGTTATTCTATGAAATTCTTCAGATCTCCCAAAACACACATTCCATTTTGAAACCCTAGGCTCTGCCCGTATTCCACTGTGAGATGCTAGACCTCCCAATAACCACATTCTGCTGGGACACCCCATGCATCCCAAGGCTCACATTTCACTTTACCAATCTAAAATTTCAACTGCATACTGTATCCAGTGGCACACCAGGACATTCACAACCAACACTACATTTTAGTGAACCATAGTTGGCAATGTCCACAGTCCACTCTTAAGCCAATGAGTGTTCATAGCCCAACCTAAACTGTGTGATGTGAGTTATTTCATTGAACACATCCACTGTGACAGGAATCCAACTGAACAGAATCACTTTTTACAGGACAGGGCACCCAAGGCCCATTCTTCAATATGATTCACAAACGAGCATACCACTGTTATACCCAACACCTCTCACCATCCTCACTCCACTCTGACATGCGCAGTGTTATGATTTGTGACTATAAAGTTTCCCACTGTCCACTTCCAACTCTATTACATCTAGTGGTACCTCAGCTCACACACTAGGGTGATAGCTGAGGGTTACACGTGTTCTCACTTCACTGTTGCACCATAAGTACTCCAACTGCCCAAACAGTTGACACCCACTGCACACATTGCATTCTGCATCCCAGACCTCCAATAGTCCACAACACACAGTTCTGTCTAGGGAACCCTCTTTCCACATTGCACTGTGACAACTTCCCCACTCCCATTATGCAAACTCTAGTAAGACACACTGCAAATTCAATCTCCACAGTGACTCTCAATGGCACATACTGCCCAAACTCCACAGTAATCCCCAATTGCTATTACTTCCCATATTCCAATATGATATCAGAAGACTCTCAATGACCTTCTGGTCTGCAACTGAACATATTCCATTGTGAAATGCTGGTACCATTCTGCTCACATTCCACTGTGCCATGCCATGCCTCCCAACTCACACTTCACTATATCACCCAAAAGTTCAAACTGTTCATTATCTACAATGATACCCCATGTTTTCCAAGTCAACAATCCATTCTACCACTCAAATCTGACAATGCACACTTTGCTGTTACACTACTGAGATCTCACAACCCATATTCAAGTGTGACACAGTGGGTATCTCTTTGCTCATACATTTCTGTGACACCCAGGACTTCCACTGCCCTCAATACAGCTTGACACACAAGGGATTCCACTAACTGTTGTCAAAAGTGACAACCAAAATTACAAGAGACGAATACACAACTGTTAAATAGAGGACTCTCACTGTCCTCAATCTACAGTGAAAATTCCAGGGCTTCCATTACAGGACCTTCATTAGTAAATGCTTGACTGTCAAAACCCATTTCCTACTCTGATCCCTCTAGTTTTCTCATTGCCCAGACTCAGCTGTGACACCAAGAGCTACCATGGCCCAAATTACACAGGGACACCTTTAAACCTACCCATGGAAACACTCTACTGTGAAAGAAATTTTATCCCACTGCACAGAGGACACTTTAACATCTCAGGGCTAATACTGCCACACTCCACTGAGAGACATATATGACTTCCAGACATAAGCATAAAGTTTACTGTGGCATCAAAGGACTCTATATTTCAATCTTCACACTGATACCTTAGAGATTCTGGGACCTCATTGTAATTTCACACCTCAAACTTACCACTCTCACCAATCCATTGTGACACCTTTCAAACACCCACTACCTGTACTCTGTTGTGACAAAGAAGAAATCCCGCTGTCAACTTTAATGGCTCATAATTCCATTATTCTAATATGATACCTAGGACTGTCAAAGTCTCCAAGGAGCTTTGAAACCTTTACACCTCCTGTGCCCACATTCTATTGAGAACCTTTTGGCTCCCACTAACCTCATTCCACTGTGATGTGCTAAATCTCTCAATACCAACTGCCACTGTGCCCTCCATGCCTCCACAGCTCACATCCCATATAACAACCAAAAGTGCCAGCTACCAGTTTTTCACTATGATACCCCATTTTCACATTGTCCACCCAAG
This sequence comes from Miniopterus schreibersii, assembly GCF_964146895.1. Taxonomy (NCBI): domain Eukaryota; kingdom Metazoa; phylum Chordata; class Mammalia; order Chiroptera; family Miniopteridae; genus Miniopterus; species Miniopterus schreibersii. The sequence goes on along the minus strand of NC_138120.1, from coordinate 15,591,979 downwards.
CTCCATGACACATTAGCTCCTGTGACAACAAACACTTCTGACTTGAACACACAACAGATTTACCCAAGGACTCTGTTTTACTCCACTGTATAACTTTTAGGAATACTTTGCATTACCTTTATGCAACCCCCTAATCTTCTTCTGCCCTATTCCCACTGTGATCCAAATATGTATCCAACTGCCCATACTCTACTGTCACAATCCAGGGTGGTCCTTGTCCACACTCCACAATGATATTCTCTCTACACAGCCCACATTCTTTTTAAAGTTTCACCACCCTCACTGTACTGTGTAAACTCAGGGCTCCTACTACCCACAAACCAGTGACACATTCAGAACTTTCATTGTCCTCACTGTTATAGTGGGGAGGTCCCATTGTCAGTATTCCACTCTGTCATGTAGTATTCAACTGATAACCCAGCACTGTGCAACAACATCACTCTTAAGACACATACTAAATTTTGTCACCACATTGCTGCCCCTGTCATCATGGTATTCTGACCCATTATGACTCCCAATGAAACCCTTTTATATGGCTTTGCAGGACTCCCACTACTCACACTTCCCTGTGATGTCTCATGCCTCCTACCCCAAAATGTTCAGGTCTCCCACCCCCAAAAGTTCTGACTAACACTCATTGGCTCAGCTCTCAGCAATCACATTCCACAGTGTAATCCTTTGGCTTTCACTAAAAACACTCCTGTATGATACAATATGGTCCCACTACCCCACTCCACTTTGACTCCCCAGCAAACCAATTATCAAAATTCCACTATGACTGCCCAGAATTCCCAATGCCCATACTTTAATGTAACATCCAGGGCTCCCACAACATGCATTATAGTTTAAAACCTTAAGCCATTCCACTGTGTAGTGAGTGAGACCTGTACTTTCTCAGTACCCAGGAACCATTACGACATACCAGCTCTCACGTTGCAACACTCAGTTCATAAACATGCAGACTCCTACTTTTACACTCTATTGTGACAACTGAGGGTACACACAGTCGAGAATCCAATTAGAGATCAAAGGACTCCTACTTTCTATTATTACGGTGACATCCCGATCTCCTTGGCCAAAACTATACATTGGAACCACAGGGTTATCCTTGCCCTTACTCTACCATGACACCATAAAATCTCCCACAGCACAAACACCATTGTGAATCATTGAGTTCCATTACCAATGTTCCACACAGACTAATCAGAGCTCCCACTGCCCAAAACCACAGTGAAACCCAGGGTACCAAATGCCCAGACTCTAATTTGACACCCCCGAATCTCATTTCCCAGATTCAACTGTGATAAAAGAGATATTAACATCCACAACATTTAGTGACACAGCAGTGATACACCTGCTTAAAATCCACTGTGATTTTCTACTTGCAATCCACTGTGACTCATAATTCTCACTGCATGCAACCCACTCTACTCCAATGCCACTGCATAAACTGCAGTGTGACACTCAAAGTTCTTACTATCTACCATCACACCACAGGACTTTCTCATCCATTAATCCACTGAGGTACCTCAGGGCTCACAATGTCAACACTCCTCTTCATTCCCTGGGCTCCCACTGCCAGAAATCCACTGTGACACATCATGGCCCCCACTACCCACTCTCCAATCTGACTTCCAAAGTGTTCCCAAAGTTCACATTCCATAGCAACACACATGTGCTCGAACTAACTACACTGTTATTTGATATGCTCTGTTCCCATAGCCCCACTCCATTTTAACACACTAGCAATCCCATATTGGCTACTCCATTGTGACACTGCAACATTCCCATGGCCTACACTCCACTGTGACACCCCAGGGCACCTACAGCCCACTATCTGTAATGACATCCAATGTCTTCCAGGGCCAACATTACATTGTGAAAATTTGAGACCCCACACTAGCCACAGTCTACCTTGAGCATTTGTTTACCCACTGCCACAAGAACCCTGAATCCCCAGGGCTCAAACTGATGACACACTTTACTGAGACTCCATTGGAACTGCCTGTAAATCTCTCCACACTTTGGGAATTCTAGACCGCCTTCACGGTTCGATTTTGTTTTTCCTTTTTGGAGCTCCAGGGACACTTTTTTAATATCAGAGTGAGTAAACCACTTTTGAAACCATGGATATTCCAGAATAGAGAATTTAGCACTTTCTGTAGTGCCTCTGGAGTACCACTACAGAGCGGGTTATTTTCAAAGTTTAGCATAAAGCTCAATTCCAAGCAGTGGAACAGAGGTAACCCAATCAAATCAAAAGATTCCTCTTGCAGTACCTAGGTACATTCCCAGCTTGTGTGATGAAAAGATCCATTCTGAGTAGGAATTTTATCAAAGTAAGTTGGTGATTCTACTCTGCATAGATTTTCCAGAGTAGCATGGAAGATATAATATCAGTTACTGTTAAGGGGGTGGGATTTTCCACCTATGAGCAGGATTCAAAAAGTCATAAGGGGCCCTTTTACTACAGCACTTGGTTTCATGACCAAACATTTGGGGAATGGATATAACAAAAAACCACTGTGTCAGGTTGTTTTCTCCACAAGTCTGTGGCATAATGCTTCTCCTGAAATACCTGGGTTTTCTCATTAGGTCCTGTCAGTTATTTTCCACTGCAAATTATCTGTCACAGGGCTCATGCTTCATGCTGCCACATATGAATATGAACTTTTTTATTAGTGGGGGTTGTTTGGGAATTACATTTTGAGTGGTATGTGAGAACATCGGCTCCTCCCCAATCTGCATCTTCCCATTCCCCTCTCTGAGAATATAATGAAGTCCACCTGTCAGTGTTCATTGAGACCTGGACGCCTGACTTGCTCCTTCATAAAAGGAAGGACCAAAAAACTGTTCCATGCTGTGAGTCTGGATTTTAACCAGCCCATGTTTTGTTCACATAAAGCTTGTACACAAGCTGATTAACCCTGCATGGTCTGTTGATCCTCTTTGTCTTTTTTTCTGTACTCTACATGACTCATTTCTAAAAACACCTTTGTTGTATTGTATTCACTGGTAGCCCATCCTTAATATGCATGTATGTTCTCATTTACTCATGATATTTTCAGCAACTACTCCCAATTATTTCTTTGGAATCAGAAACCAATATGTTAAGGACTTCTAGAAACTTGGCTTCTTGCAAAGCAATCAGCAGGATTTCAGAAAAGTTCCCATAGAGTTTAAGGCTAGTTAAGACAAGATGGCAGGTGGTGAAATGTACTGGGAGAAATCAAAAGTTAAAAAAAAAAAAAAAAGTCCTATGGTTTTGCAATTTTGATTGATAGTAACAGACCAACACATGAGTAACAAGATGACTGAAGATGAAAGCACAACTTCTTTTAGACCTAAAACCTGTGCAGCAGAAGCTGCCACTGTCTGATTAAATCTAAAAGCAGCTCAATGTACCCCACCTTTAGTGATTTCCATACATATTCCATATTTTTCTGCTTAATAAAGTATAGGACTAATGTAGTTATTGTGGAATTACAAAATTCCACAAATGTCAAACTTTGTCTCTTGTCTTTAGTGTCCTGCAGGGATTTGAGCCTCTTCATGGTAGCAACTTCTATGGGAGTGGTCACTCCCATGATATGCTAATGCAAGCTTTTTCTTGCACATATTTCCAGTCTATGACAAATACAGAATGATTCTAGTCTCCCCAACATTTATTATGTCACCATGAACATTTCAATTTTTCTCACATGAGGCTGGAACCAGTGAGATCAAATTTCTATTCATGTCCTGAAGTTCCTCTGTATGAATCTAGAATCTTGGATATAAATCCTTGATGGCCTCTGTGGACCACTGTGCAAATTTTTAGAGCTTCTTTATTATCAATATAGATATAAACACTATGAACCAGTACACCCATTGTATTACCACAGTGGTTTACACTTAAGTATCTAGTGATACTGTAGCCCAATATTTAAACATGTGTTGACTGGCTTCTGCAATCAGAACTTGTTTTCTTAACACTAGGTGATTGATATTGTTTTCATAAACACTATTCTTCATTAATTGCCAGATGGATATAACCATACAGCACGCCTGCTAGTGCCCAGTTTCTACAGATAATTAACCTGAAACACCATGAACAAAAGGTACATAAGCAAAAACATATGCATGTTATCAAAAACAGAAAAATGATTCATAAAACATAAAAGGTAGTGGAAAAGATTAATTAAAAAGTAATTTAATGTTTAATATTGGGACTAATATGATTAGTAACATCATGTAAATTTCATTTATACAAGTTTATAATACAGCATACCACACTCCATTACCCAAGTATTAGACTCCTTGTATTGACCCTCTTTTCCCTTCCCATCCTCACTCTTACTTTTTCTATTTGGTAAATACTATTATTTAATCTGTAGGTAGATTTTGGTTGTCTCTTTGTTTTGTTTGTGAATCTCACATTGCCCATGTGAGAGGAAATACAGAATGTGCCAACTTAACTTCTCGATTAATGAAATCATTCAGTTAGTATATACCCTGTGATAAGAATCATCAGAGACCCAAGTATATTTTTACATTGTTGCCCAATGAGTGAAAATTGTACACAGAAAACTGCCTAAATTGAAATGTGAAGATTTTTTTCAATCATGTTTCTTCGTGTCCCTAGCTATTTATGTAAAATATTGACTGACTTATGAATCAGTATATATTTCTATATCTGGTCATTTGTCATTCAACTAAAGTGAAGGAGGTTGTGAACTGCCTCAAACTTAGCCTATTATGAAGGCTTCCCCTACCCACTGTACTGCACAAATGTTTACAGATGTTCTGTCATGGTGCAATTGTTTAATATCTGGTAGCTGCTCAATATCATGTAGTATTATCTGTAAGCCAGACCACATCATCCCCTTATCGTTCAACAGGTTTACATGACTACACATAGAAAGAGGGGTCCACAGTACAGCAGAAGGCAATGAAAACAAGTGGGCCACTACTTATATGACTGATATCATCTCCCAGGTTCTCACAGATTAGATCATGTATGTACTGCTTTAAACTGATGTTGTAGTCCTCCTGTGCCTGGCCTCTTTGTGACACCATTGGTTACATCACAGGTAGGTCATTATAGATAGCTCAGATTGCATGGTAACTTAGTTGCCAGTGGTTAAGTATGTCATACTGAAACCAAGGAAGCCATTCAGGATAAATTTTAGTCTATTTGAGGGTGATTACATCTCCTTCTCCTATACATTTACCCCTCCTACCTGGAACTTTTTTGGGTTTTAGATATGATAGAAGTAATCTGTGACGCTCTGATAGCACTCAGACAGACAGGTAAAATATTGCCTTAACACAGGTCTCTGGGTAATCAAGTTCCCTATGAAGCTTGGACTCTAGTGTTACTTCTTTTCCAGCTCTCTACAACACAGAGAACCATGATGATCAGGTTCCAAACTTCTGGGTCCTCTTCCTGCCATTTGTACATAACTAAGAAAAAAGAAACAGCTAGGAACAGCTTGCTGCTCTGGGTTCATGTCATCATGTGATATTCCAGTCGGGACATTAGTATGACAGAGGTAGGAAATGCTTAAATTCTTGTTTTCTGACTAAGGAGATAGGAAAAGCATATAGAGGCTTGATGCCCTGTGTTCTTGTTATCATGTGCATTCTCAGTCAGAACATTGTTACAGAAGAAGGAATTGCTTAAATTCTTGTTTTCTGTGTAAATATCATTTTGCATGTTGAGTGATTGTCATACCACTGGCTACATTTTTATGAAATAACTGTTTTTGCTGAAGCTGAGTCAAAGGAAGGACAGGGTTTTTCCTCAAAAGGACAGTAGTCATTTGAGGATGATATAAAGACCTTGTTTGTAACTTCTTAGTATCAACACTGTGATTTGCATCCAGGTTTTCCTAAGGTTTCAAACAGAATCTCTATCTACCAGTGAAACTGGTAGGACCATCATGCCTTTGGCAATAGATTGCTCAGGTCACAGAGCAGTTTGTACATCACCTGGGACCTGTTACAGCACACTGAATTTGTCTGGATCTAACTCAAAAGTAGCAGATGTTTAGGTCACTCCTTAAATTTGCTGGAGTCTCATGTTCCACCTAGAAATATGATGCTTCTAAAACGCAGAAGCCCACAGGGTGCTGTGACTTTATCTAAGCTTCAGGGATGTCACAAATTATTTTTCAAAACAGTTACCTTTTCTGCTCAGTATTAGGTTGCAAAACCAATTCACTGAGAGAGAATTCTTAATTTTAGTCAGATTTATTCCTCAACTTCTGACTCTAAAATTGTGTCAAGTCTAAAGTAGTACTGTTACAAATCACAAGATCCAGTTAGTATAATGTAATGCTTATAACTGACCAGTATGAAGGATATACTGTGGATGAAAAGGGTAGTCAAGACCTCTGTAAACTAGATGAAGTCAGAGGGAGTGGAGGTTACACAACCCAAAGGTAATATAACTAATGCATATGCTGGCCTTGCTGAGAGAAGTCAACATTGATGGAGTTTTGGATATATATGGGGAGGCACTTGCCAAAAGTATTGTTGGATACAAAATGATGTTCACATTGAATATTCAAGCAAAATAACACATTTGTGCATCAACAGTAGGTGGGATCACAAGCAATTATATTTTTAGTATTTCACTGCACTCCTTTCAGTTGTTTCTACTTCTTCTCCTTCTCATTCTTCTATGACCCCTGATTCTCCTCGTGCTACTTTCCATTTATCCCCTTCTTTTTTGTTCCCTTTTTCTTCTCCTCAGCCTCTTCCTTCCCTGCCTGCTTCTGTTATTCCTGCATCTCCTCCTCCTCTTATTCCTCATCTCCCTCCTCCTTCTCTTCCTTCTCTTCTATCTCCTTCTCCTATTCTGCTATTTAATTTTCTCATTCTCATTCCTCTGCCCATCCTCTTTTTTCTAGTGCTTCTATTTTCCTTCCTTTTGCATAACCCGCATCAAACATTTAATGTGGCTGTGTAAAATCGGCACTTCTACATACTTCAAATGCCTGGTGGTGGCACAAAACTCTACTATTTATCCATGTGGTTATATAGCTTTTATTTACTACTTACTAAGGTATACACTGACCTAATGGCTTCTGTTTAGACTTCCTAAGGATGGTAGCCTACAACCACAGTGATGATTAATTCTGCTGCTATGACTTTTTTAGTTATGCATTCTACAACTAGGAAGCACCATAGGATATGTTGGAAAATCTTCAAAATGTATCTGAGCTAAGACTCAATTGGTCACATGGCCTTCAAAACCTCCTACTCTTAATAGAGGCCCAGAGTAACATTTTGGGTTATGAGACAAATTTAGTTCAGAACCAGTAGTTCCTGAATTATATGGTTCTTTGCTTTCTCCCAAATAGATAGTTGCCCTGGCAAAGAAGGTATTGGTTCCTTTGAGAAAGGCTCGAAGTAAGGTTAACAGGATGATTTTGTTTGTTTGTTTGTTTTCTGTGAGTTCTTCCATCAGAGACTCTGGGCTTTCCTTCATTTAAGAACTCTGGGTGTATAAACTGGTTCATGTAAGGGTTTTGGTCAATAAGATGACTGATATAACTCTTTATTTTACCGAAAAAAAATTCTGCTTCAATAGATATACAAAGAACTATTTGGACTTGCTGGTTTTATTTCTAGGAACCATGTGATTGTTTAGCCAACACTGTAAGTAAGTGCCACTAAGACTCAGTAAATTCTGCTTATATTTGCTATCTTTTAGGATAATCAGGTTTTCTGTGACTTTAATAATTGACCAAAGCCTATTAACTCCTGCCATGAAGGGATCCAATGTCTCCCATCCAATTTAGATTTTAAGATCTAGAAGTCTCAATTTCCAAAGCCTGGCCTTCAGAGAAGAGTCATCATGCAGCTTTCAAATATGCTGTTTTGCCTTCTAAATTGATTTATCCATGCATAGGTAAAAGTGATGTCATATGGATACTAACAAAGGGCCCAATAAAATTACAAGACCAATCCACACCAACACCCTGGCTAGCTAAGACCTTAAAAGTCTTTTTCAACTTTAAGACAAGAGACAGTTGGCATTTCCATGGCAAACAAATTGAGCTATTATTAAATGCATTTTCCAGCCAACCCTCCCAATAATTTGATAGTGCTGTTTCTAATTACCCCTACTGGAATTAATACAGAATACCTACCTGGTGGGTCAAAATTAATAAATTATGTATTATCCAAAGTTATGTTTCTTTTAACATATCCCCCCACCTTTAATTTTTGTTCACACATATTCCATATTTTTCACCTTGTGTAAATTCAGAACTCATGTAGTGTTTCCAGATTAGCATACTTCTTCAAGGAGCACACTTTGTACCTTATCTTTAGGGTATTGTGGTATTTTAGTATAGTTAAATTAGCAACTGCCACAGAGGAAGTCCATACCAACATAAACCTGTGTGTTTGCTCTTACAGATATATTCCAGTCTGAGAAACATCCTGAATATTTCTATTATCCTTCAATATCAGTTATAATTCTACTATGAAACTTTCCCAGTTATCTCACAACAGGCTTGGAACCATTAGTAAAAATAATATATCCATATCATTAAACAATTCCAGATCAATATGATGTCTTGGATATTAATTTAGAAGGCCACCACAAGTGTTGATAAATAGTATCTGTGTGGTCACCAGAGACACAGAATCTAGAACAGAGGAAACCCATTGGTTTGCCACAACAGTCCTCACTCCTCCATCTAGTGATACTATAAACCTTACTTGGACATTCCCTTGTTTGGTGGGAGTTTGGAATCTGAACTTGGATTTTAACTCCTAATCATTTATTCACTTTTCTTTTCACAGACATTGTTCTTCACTGTTTGATAGCCAACACACTATAACACAATTAATACTGCCCAGTCTTTACAGATAACTCACTTATTCTAATTGAACAGGTGGTGGGTAAGCAAAAATATGTTTATATTATTAAAGAACACAGATGTGTCACTTTTTATTTAACAGTGTAGGGACAACAAATTTTCCTTCAAAATTATTTCATTATTAATATTTTGGGGTATCATGTTTAAAACCATTATATATCTTTCTCTGGTACAACTTCATAGTACAATATGTGTCCTAACAATCCAAAGGCCATTGTATTTGAACCACTTTACACTCTTTATCCTCACTCATGTCTTTTCCCTGGTATGCACCATGATTTTGTCTGAATGAAGAAGATTTTGTTTCTCTGTTTTGTTTATGGTTTAACATTTCAATGTATGAGAAAATACAGAATGTGCTTATTTATCCTCTTCATTAATAAAATCTTCCACCATGAAAATAAACTGATAAGCATCATAAAAGATGTGAATATCTTTGTATATTTTGCCCAATGACTAAAATCTGTTCACAAAACTCTGCCCAATATTCAACGTGAAGAATTTTCAATCATGTTCCTTTCATTTCCCTGGGTTTGGTGTAATATATTGTCTAGAGCCATGAATCAGCCTATACTTGCAAATTTGATCATTGTCAATAAAGCAAAGTAAATGAGGGTGTGAACTTCCAGTCACTCAATGTTGAAAGGTTTTTTTTTTTACACTCTGTTCTGCAGGAATGCCCAGAGATGATCTGCCATGCCATAGCTATCTACTTCCTTTTTTCATCAATATCATGCAAATAATTTCTATGCCAGACCATGTCTTTCCTTCATCTGTCAACAGGTCATCAGAAGTTTCCCATGTGCCCACAGGTCTAGGCTGAAAGACAGATTCACTGGTAGCAGTAGTGACTGAGAGTAATTTGGTCAGAACTTATAAAATGGCTTTGTACTTCCAGGTTTTTTTCAAAATTGATTATGTAGGCACCACTTTAAATTAATATTGTACTTATCCTGTGCATAGCCATCTTTATGATTTTGTAGGTTTCATCACTCTCAAGTCATAATTGATAGCACAGGCTGCATTGTAACTTGGTGTCTCATGATTAAATATTTATTTAAAATCAAGGAAACCCTTAAAGACAAGTCTCAGGGGTTTTTTCAGCCTTGATTACACTCTTTCCGTTAATGTTTCCCCCTTATTCCTGTGACTGCTTTTGGCTTAAGAAGTGATGGAATCCTCCTGTAATGTGAAGAGAGAACTCAGTCAAAACTTAATCTCAAGCCACTCAAAGGTCCCTAGAGAACCAAGATTCATATGGTACTTGGCATCTAAGGTCACTTATATCCCTACTTTCTAGAACTGAATGAAACATGACCAGTTTTGCTATCTTATTGGTCCAGTTTGTCCTGTTTCTCTTTGATTCAGGAGATAGAATCATGGAGGAACTGCAACCTCTCCTGTTCGATAACATTGGGTCCAAAAATGTTTCACTGGTGTACCAAGTTGAGAGTAGTACTGTTCCCAATCATTAGATCTAGTCAGCATAACTTCTTCCTTGTAATGGAGCAGCAGAAGGGATATCCTGTGGATTGAATAGTCTGTCAAGGTCTTTGTAAGTGTCAGAAGGCAGTAGAAGTGGTATACCGCTGTGTAACATAATGAATATATATGCTGGCCTTGCCAACTGAGAGTAGACAACTCTGAACTATGGAAATGTAGAAGGAGGCCTTTGCTTGGAGTATATATGATTATGGGTACAACATTTTATGAAAATTTAAGTTTCTCAACAAAAAAAAAAACACATTGGTACTGCAGAGGTGAGAATTAACTGTCATTTTCTATGTGGTTTCACCTTCAATTTCTCCTCTCTTTTCTCCATTTTCTTCTCCTCCTTCTGTCCCTCTTTCTTCTCCTAAGCCTCTCCTTTCTTCTAAATCTTCTAATCTTTTTTCTCCTTCTTCTCCTACTTTTCTCCTTCTCCTCTTTTCCCCTCCTTGCCTCCCTTTATTTTTTCTTCTTTAGCCCAAACAAATAAAAAAATTAAAGTGGATTTGGTCAAATTGGCACTCCTGAAACTTACAAATTTCCCCATGGTGCTACAGATCTCTACTATTCATCCATGTAGGCATTGTTCCTCAGTAATCCTGTGTGTGTTTCATTCCACTGAAATGGCTAATTTAGTGCATCTAGAATTAGGGACAACTGAAGGATGGGTGACCAAATTTAGACCTACTTTAAAGCACATATGAGATAAAACTCATTGGTCACCCCACCCTCAAAAGCTCCTTCTCTTAGTGAAGAGCCACTATAATATTTTTGTTTCTGAGAGTAATTTCAGTTCAGAACCAGTGCCCTATAGTCTCTGAATTTTGTTCTTTGCTTTCTCCTAATTAAACAGTTACCCTGTTTAAAAATGGTATCATATCCTTGGGGAAGTGCAAAAGGTAAGTTTAAAATTATAATTTTTGTGTTGTCTGTTGAAAGTATTTTCTCAAGATGTTATGATCTCTTTTACGTTTAAGAATTCTGAATTTGTAAACTGACTCATATCCTGGATATGGTTAATGGGTTGATTGATTTTTTAAATTCCAGTGGCAACATTGTTCACTTAACCAAGAACATTTCTGCTTCATTAGATTGATGAAGGGTGTAGTGTCCTTTGGTGGTCATTTCTAGGAAAATTATGATTAATTTGCAAACACAGCTCAGTGGCCAATCAGACCATTTCATGCTTCTTTGAAGTGAAGTCTTTTAGTGTCATCTGAGCTACCATGAGTTTGGTGGTTGTAAAAGGCCCATTGGCCCCTTTCACCAGGGGAGGGAGATTTGCAGCCTCCAAGCCTCAGGGCTTGAAGCCCAGCACAGGCTTCAGGGACTCACCCCTTCTACACCCCCCCTCTCTTACCGATTCGTGATGTTTCTTCGGTGCTCTCTACTCACACTCTGACCACTCAGGTATGTTTCTCTGTTTTTCCCCCCATGTTGGTTTCTTGAAGGGAAAAACAGGAAGGATAATAAAGAGGTCAAAGAGGAGAAAATTTGTTCTTTCTTCTTTTTTAAATTTTATAATAATTTTTATTTATTTATTTTTAAAGATTTTTTAACTAAATTTATTTTCTTTCTCCTTTAAATAAAAGAATTTTGTCTTGCTTTGTTTGTTTTTTATTTTGTTTTGGCTACTTGCTTTGTTTTGTTTTATCCTTCCTTCAAATATCAAGACTTTCTTGCCAGTCAGGCTTGGCTCAGTAGTTAAGCGTTGACATAGGATCCAGGTGATCAGAGCTTGATTCCTGGTCAGGGCACATGTCCGAGTTATGGGCTGCAGCAAATCAATGACTCTCTCATCATTGATGTTTCTATCTCTCTCTGTCCCTCTCCTTTCCTCTCTCTGAAATAAAGATATATTTAAAAAAAAAAAGACTTTCTTAATATCCCTGCTTAACGACTGGGACTTTAACATTATATCCAAGTTTGCTGCTTTCCTCTATAGCTTCCCCCACATCTCTTACTGGAATCCCTCCCTGACTGGGCTTTATCTCTCTCTCTCAATCCATTGGCATAACGTTTTTCTTCTTTTTCTTTTTTCTTTATCTACTTTCTTTCATTTCTTTCATTGTGCTCCCTTCTCCCTTCCTGTCTGATTGTTAGTTGATCTTATTCTTTCATTGTATTTTTGTTTTCTCGTTTTCAACTATTATCCTATTACTATGCTCTCCCTTAATTTTTACTGGCCCTTCTTTCAGAATCTTTTCTCTGCTTTGGTTATCTCCCAGTAGCTTCTCTCTTTTTTACATTTCAGTTTATTATTATTTTCTAAATGTTGACCAGTATTAACAATATACATTTCTCTCTCTCTGAGCAATACTTTTCTTTCTTTTTTTAAGCATCTTTGTGTGTGTGTGTGCGCGTGTGTGTGTGTTCCCCCTCCACTCTCCCAGTTCTATTTTCATGTCAGTTGTTTTCATTGTGACTGTCAAGATATTTTGTAAAATTCTTCTTGTTTCCTGGAATTTTAGTTGTGTATTGGCCTGCCTTGCCAGCACCTGTACAACAGCTTACACGTCAAGGTTGGGGCTGAGACACAGTTAGCCATCCTGAGAGAAGGGTCCTCCCAAGGATGGATCAACAACAATCTACACCCAACCACAACAGGAGATAATAAAGAAACCACAAAAGGGGCACCCACAAGAGGTACATGACTAGAGCAAAGAGCTCAGAGGTGTAAGGAAAACACACCTCTGGGCTCCACTAGACCCACAACACAAAATTCCATCCCACAAGACTGGGGGTCAGCAAATATATCTAATATATAGATACAAACACTAAGACCTACAAAAATGGGGAGACAAAGAAAAACCCCCAAATTAAAGAAGAGGAAACAACACCAAAAAAGACTTTGATGACATGGAGTTAAGCAAGTTATCAGAAATGGAGTTCAGAGTATGGATGATGAAGATGTTCAAGGAACTTAAGATGACTATAGATAATAAGATCGAGGACTTTAGTGAAAATATGAAAAAAGAGATATATACCATAAATAAAACTCAGACAGAGATAAAGAATGCTGTATCTGATATCAAGAATGCACTGGAAGGAATTAAAAGTAGGCTCAATGAAGCATAGGATAGCATAAGTGACTTAGAAGACAAAGTAGAAAAAAATCACATAATCAGAGCAGCAAAAAACAAAAAAACAAACAAACACTTAAAATGCATGAGGACAGTCTAAGGGAACTTTGGGACAACATGAAGCGAAACAACATTCGCATTATAGGAGTGCCAGAGGGGGAGACAAGAGAGCAAGGGATAGAGAACTTAGTGGAGGAAATAATTACAGAAAACTTCCCTAGGCTGGAGAAGGAGAAAGCCACACAAGCTCTGGAAGCAGAGGGTTCCAAACAAGAGGGACCCAAAGAGACCCACTCCAAGACACATCATTATTAAAATGGAAAATGTCAAGGACAAGGAGAAAAAATATTAAGGGCTATAAGAGAGAGACAAGCAGTGACCTACAAGGGAAGCCCCATAAGGCTGACAGCTGATTTCTCAACAGAGACTCCAGGCCAGAAGAGAGTGGCATGAAGTTCTGCAAGTAATGAAAAGCAAGAACATGCAATCAAGATTGTTTTATCCAATAAGGATATCATTTAAATTTGAATGTGAAATAAAAAGCTCCCCAGACCAAAAAAAAGGGGGGGGCAAAGGAGTTCAGTTCCACTAAACCAGCACTGCAAGAAATTCTAAAAGGACTGCTTTAAGAAAAAGAAGGAATAGTGAGAGTAAGGTACATCAGCATAAAGGGGGAAAATGGTATTAAATAAGTTGATAATAAAAAGTAACCTTAAATTTAATGGAATAAATGGTCCAATCAAAAACAAAGGATAGATGAATGGATAAGAAAACAGGACCCAAATATATGCTGTCTACAAGAGACCCACCTGAGAGCAAAGGGTTCACACAGGTGAAAAGCGAAGGGATGGAGTAAAAAATCCCATGCAAATGGAAAGGAAAGGAAAGCTGGAGTAGCAATCCTTGATTTTTACAAAACAGACTTCAAAATAAAGACCATAGCAATAAACAAAGATGGTCACTAGATATTACTAAAGGGATCAATCCAACAGGATTAAAGAACCCTTATAAACATTTATGCACCCAATACAGGAGCACCTAAATATATAAAAAAATTATTGGGGGACTTCAGAGGGGAGATTGACAGCAACACAATCACAGTGGGGGACTTTAACATCCCACTCTCAGCATTGGACAGATCATCAAGACAAAATATCAACAGAGAAACGCAGACCTTAAATGAATCACTAGACATAATGGATTTAATTGCAATTTACAGAACATTTCACCCCAAAGCAGCAGAATGCACATTCTTCTCAAGTGCACATGGAACATTCTCAAAAATAGACCACTTGTTAGTGTACAAGGCAAGTCTCTACAAACATAAGAAGTTTGAAATCATATCAAGCATCACAATTCCACAAAACTAGAAATCAACCACTATAAAAAAAAACCTCAAAAATATTCAAACACATGGAGGCTAAATAGCATGTTATTAAACAATGAATGGGTTACCAAGGAGATCAAGGAAGAAATTAAACACTTCATGGAAAGCAACAAAAATGAACAGGCAACAACCCAAAACCTATGGGACACAGTGAAAGCAGTCCTGAGAGGAAAATTCATAGCATTACAGGCCTATCTCAAGAAACAAGAAAAAGATCTAATGAACCATCTAACACAACAACTAAAAGAACTAGAATGAGAAAAGCAAGAAAAGCCCTGAGGAAGTAGAAGGAAGGAAATAATAAAAACCAGTGCAGAGATTAATGACATAGAGACTAAAAAAACAACACAAAAAAATCAATGAAACCAAGAGCTGGTTCTTTGAAAAGGTAAATAAGATCGATGCACCTTTAGACAGACTCACTAAGAAACAAAGAGAGAGGACCAAAATAAATAAAATCAGAAATGAAAGAGGTGATATAACAACTGACCCAACAGAAATACAAAGGATTGTAAGAAAATATTATGAGCAACTATATGCCAACAAATTGGACAACATGAGGGAAATGGACAAATTCCTAGAAGCATACAACCTTCCAAAGCTGAATCAACAAGAGACAGAAAACCTGAGTAGGCTGATAACAACTAATGAAATTGAAGCAGTAATCAAAAAACTCCCAGCAAAAAAATGTCCTCGACTAGATGGATTTACAGGCGAGTTTTACCAAACATTCAAAGAAGAATTAACACCTATTCTATTCAAAATATTCCAGAAAATTCAAGAGGAGGGAAAACTCTCAAACTCTTTTTATGAGGCCAGCATCATCCTAATTCCAAAACCAGATAAAGATACTACAAAGAAAGAAAATTACAGGTCGATATCCCTGATGAACATAGATAAAAAAATCCTCACTAAAATACTAGCAAACCAGATCCAGCAATACATTAAAAAGATCATACATCATGACCACGTGGGATTTATTCCAGGGATGCAAGGCTGATACAACATCCGCAAATCAATAAATGTGATACATCACATAAACAAAATGAAGCACAAAAATCATATGATCATATCAATAGATGCAGAAAAAGCATTAGACAAAATCCAGCACCCATTTCTGATAAACACTCTCAGCAAAGTGGGAATAGAGGAATCATACCTCAACATAATAAGGGCCATATATGACAGACCTACAGCCACCATAATACTCAATTGGGAAAAACTAAGACCATTTGCATTAAAAACCAGAACACAACAGGGATGTCCACTTTCACCACTCTTATTCAACATAGTGCTGGAAGTCCTTGCCATAGCCATCAGACAGGAAGAAAACATAAAAGGTATCCACATTGGAAAGGAGGAAGTAAAACTGTCATTATTTGCAGATGACATGATACTGTACATAGAAAACCCTAGAGACTCCATCAAAGTACTACTAGATTTGATAAACAAATTTGGCAAGGTAGCTGAATAGAAAATCATCATCCAGAAATCAATGCCATACTTATACACCAACAATAAAGTTTCAGAGAGAGAAACTAAAAAATCAATACCATTTACCATTGCAACAAAAAAATAAGATACCTAGGAATAAACTTAACCGAGGATGTAAAAGACCTATACTCAGAAAACCACGTGACACTAAGAAAAGAAACAGAGGAAGATTTAAACAAGTGGAAAAATACACCATGATCATGGATTGGAAGAATTAATATCATTCAAATATCCATACTACCCAAAGCAATTTATAAACTTAATGCAATTCCTATTAAAATATCAAAAGCATATTGCACAGACCTAGAACAAACATTTCAAAATTTATATGGAACTAAAAAAGACCCCAAATACCTGCAGCCATCTTGGGGAAAAAAGAACAGAGTGGGAGGGATCACTTTACCAGACTTCAAACTATATTACAAAGCCACTGTAATCAAAACGACCTGGTATTGGTACAAAAACAGGTATATTGATCAATGGAACAGAACAGAGACCCCAGAAATGGACCCACGCCATTATGGTCAGTTAATATTTCACAAAGGAGGCAAGAGTATCCAATGGAGTAAGGACAGTCTCTTTCAATAAGTGGTGCTGGCAAAATTGGACAGATACATGCAAAAGAATGAAACTAGACCACCAACTTTCACCATACACAAGAATAAACTCAAAATGGATGAAAGACTTAAATGTAAGTGATGAAACTATTAAAATCCTGGAAGAAAACATAGGCAGTAAAGTCACAGACATACCACGTAGTGGACTTTTCACTGATACATTTCCTAGGGCAAGAGAAACAAAAGAAAAAATAAACATATGGGACTACATCAAACTAAAAAGCAGCTGCACAGCAAAAGAAAACAGCCTCAAAATTCAAAGGAACCCCATGGTCTGGGAAAACATATTTTCCAAGGATGAATCTGATAAGGGGCTAATTTCCAAAGTGTACAAAGAACTCATAGTACTCAGCAAGAAGAAGACAAACAACCCAATTAAGAAATGGGCAAAGACTTCTTAAATAGACCCTTCTCCAAAGAGGACATACGGATGGCCAAGAGACACGAGAGAAAATGCTAGATGTTGCTAATCATCAGAGAGATGCAAATTAAAACCACAGTGAGGTATCACTTCACACCTGTCAGAATGGTTGCCATCAACAAATCAACAAACAACATGTGCTGGTGAGGGTGTGGAGAGAGGGGAACCCTAGTACACTGCTCCTGGGAATGCAGACTGGTGCAACCACTATGGAAAACAGTATGGAGGTTCCTAAAAAAATTAAAAATGGAGCTGCTGTTTGACCCAGTGATTCCACTCCTAGGAATTTATCCTAAGAATTCTGAAACATTTATCATAAAGGATCTATGTACCCCCATGTTCATAGCAACACAGTTTACAATAGCTAAGATCTGGAAACAGACCAAGTGCCCATCAGTAGAGGAGTGGATAAAAAATGTGTGGGACAATTACGCCATGGAATAGTACTCGGCTGTAAAGAAGAAGAATCTCGTACCCTTTGGGACAGTGTGGATGAACCTGGAGAATATTATGCTAAGTGAAATAAGCCAGGCAGCGAAAGACAAATATCACATGATTTCACTTATATGTGGAATCTAAAGAACTTAATAAACTGATGAACAGAATATATTCATGACATGGAAGCATAGATGAGACAGATGATGTCAGAGGGAGGGAGGAGGGTGTGTGGGTGGAGGGGGAGAGAGTAACCAAAGAATTTATGTGCATATATACACAACCCAAGGACATGGACAATGTTGGGGAGAGGGACTGGGGAGGGGGAAGGAATGGGTGGAAAGGGTCATTGGGGAGAAAAAGGGACATCTGTAATATTTTAAACAATAATAAATTTTTTAAAAAAATGAAAAAATATATATATATTTACAGAAATTTGATAGTGTTCCTATAATTAGGAATGACTACTATTTGTCCACTGTTTACAATCCTGTCAACCATGATAATAAGGTCTGCCAGCTTCTGGCTTCAGTTCTAGTTGTTTCTCAGTGACTAAAGACGAATGAACATAGTGCAGGGCTTGCTGCTCTGTGTTATTTTATTCATGCACTTTTCAATCAATAACAACACTAAAGTGACAGATGGGGAATCTGAAATGCTTCCTTTCTGTGTCCAGATGAGTTTGTGTGTAGAATGATGGAAAAATTGCATAGATTTATTTTTGAAAAAAATATTCCTTACTATCTTAAACTCAAAAGAAGGCCCAGATTTCAAAAAAGAACTGTAATAATTTTTATTTTTATTTTAATTCTTTTTTTTGATGATATTAAGGCATTAAAGTCATGAGCACCTGCACTGTCATTTGCCTACAGGTCTATCTACAAGTCCGCAGAGAATCTATATCTGCCAGGGATACTTGTAGGACTATGAAGTCTGCTGCAATATATGGCCAAAGTCACAAAGCAGCTTGTACATCAACCTGAACATGTCACAGGGCACATTTTTGTCACGGTGGAATTCAAAAGAACAGATTTCAGATCACTCCATAAATTTTCTTGAGTCACATGATCCACTGAGGAATGTGCTGCCTCTATAATCCAAACTCTCACTGGGATTTTGATTGAAGGCAGGACCAAATGTCACAAATTATTATTTTGAAAAAGACACCTCTCCTGCCCAATACCACTGGACCCAGTTGTATTTCCTTAGTGAGAAGAATTATGAATTTTAACCACATTTATTTCTCAACTTCTGACTTTAAATGTGAATCAAGTCAATAGTAGTGCTTTTCCCACTCACTAGGTGCAGAAATTTTAATGCCATCCTTGTCGTGGAACAGCAGATTTCCTATCCTGTGGAGAGAAAATACAGCCAACACCTCTATAGACTAGATGGAAACAAAGGACTATAGAAGAGATACACCCCAGATGATAAAATGATAAAATGATAAAATGATAAGATGATAAAATTATATGCTGGCCTTTCAAGCTGAGCTAAGGCAAATTTGATTGAACTTGGTATTCATAGGGGGAAGGTATTGTCAGAAAGCTATGTGGGTACAAGTTTATGTGGACATTGAAGTTACACAAGCAAAGTTATCAACAGGTAGCAGTGACAGGCTGTATCACTTGCAGTTAAAGTTGTTAATTCAGTGCCATTTTCTAAGTTATTTTTACTCTTTCTATTTATTCTCCTCATTCTTCTCAGTCTCCTTTCCTACTACAGCTCTTCTCCCTTCTTCTTCTCTTCCATATGTGCATTCTCCTCAGGCTCCTCTTCCTTCTTTTCCTCCAAATCCTTCTCTACTTTTAATGCCTTAACCTCCTTTTCCTCCTTTTTGTCCATCTTCTCCAACTTTCTTCTTTTTCTTCTGTTTCTGTTCCACTTCCTTTTCTTTCTTCTTATTTTGCACAAGCCACATTAAAATATTAACGTGAAGGTGGTTGAACAGCACTCCTGCACCTCTCAAATACCTGATATATGTGGTATAATTTTTTATTTACTACTTACTTAGGTACATGCAGTTCTAATTACTTCTGTTTAGACTTTCCAGCAATAGTTATTCTCATTTTTAGGTAATCCACTGTGAAGATTCATTCTACTACTCTGGCCATTTTAATTATGCCCTCAAGGAGCAGGCGGAACCACAGGATTGGTCCAATGACATTTGAAAATACTTTGTCTCCTCAGTGCTCCCACTACCACACTCCACTGAGACACTTTAATGACTCCAGTGCTTATACACTACTGTGACACACAAAAATTCATACTATAAGAATATTATTAACAAACAAGGACTCTCAATTCCAGTCTTCACACTGCCACACAAAAGCTCTCAAATCCACAATCTAGTTTGACATCTCAGGGCTACCATTGTTTTCACTCCACTAAGTTGTCAAACCGTAAGTTGTTTGACATCTCATACACCATTGTGAACCTTAGGGATCCCATTGCCCATGGTTCACTCTGACATCACAGAAATCATACAGCCTATAACCCACAGTGACATGTAGGGCTTCAACTTCCCGCACTTCACTGTGAAATTTTCAGACTCTGATTACTAAAACTCTTAAATGTAACATGAAAAATCCTACTGTCCGAATTGACTTTTATACCCTGGGGTATGTACACGCCATAGTCCTTTGTGATCTTCCAAATCACTTAATACCCATGGTCCAATTAGGTGCACCAGGATTCTTACTTTACTCGCACATATCTGACACTTTCATCTCTCCCACTGCACACACACTATTGTGAACACCTGGGCTCCCCCTGCCCACATTTCACTGTTAAATTCCATGCCTCCCAATGATCATAAGTCACCTTTATCTTCTGGGCTTTCTAGCCTAAATTACAGTTTGACACCAGAGGTATATAGCTGCACACACTGGATTTAATCACCTATTGATACTACTACACAAAATCAACTTTGAGCATGAGGGCTTCTAATGTCATCGATCCATCACAATGCAAGTCTCATGAGATTAACACACCACTGTTAAACTTCAGGCCCCTCAATGTTCTCATTTCATTGTGGCACATTCAGGGCTCCCATGCACAACTGTTATTTGTGAACTCCTTGGCTTCCATTCAAGAATTTCTGCTCCAGTACATACAGGGATCCCAATGTCAACACAAGTCTGTTAAAACTCAAGGTGTACAACATCCACATTCCATAATGAGAACACATGGATTATATTGCCCACACCCCAGTGTAACAGACCACCCTTCCCACTCACTTATTCCATTATGACCACACATGGTTCACAATGCCCCAATATAATTTAATACCCAAACATACCTATTGCCACAATTAACTATTACATTCCTTGTCTTCAAAGGAAAAAGTGCACTGTGGCATCTCATGTCTTACATTGCCCATATTTTACTGTCTCTTACCTGGATTACCACTTCCCACATTCTACTCTGACAAACCACAGTTCCCACTCCTCAGTTTCAGAATGAAACCACAGAGAGCCCACAGCACACTTTCCATGGTTTATCCTTCAAGACTCTGAAAACTTAGGTGCCACTACTCAAATCCACATTGACAGCTTTGGCCACATTCTTCTCATAAGTCACTGTTTCCAATAGCTCTTTATTCCCGTAATCCAATATGATAACCTGGGGCTCTGAATGTCTTCCTTACTCTCTGACAACTTTGGTTCCCTTGCCACACAGTTTTTCCCCTCCAGCCTTACACTGCCCATATTTCATTGTTATATGCAAAGTCCCCCACTACCCACATTCTATTGTGGCACCCCACGCTTCCAAAAGTTCACACTTCACTGTAACACCCAATGGTTTCAACTAACTGGTACCTACTTTAATACCAAAGTTCTTCAACAGCCAATATATCACTGTAACACTCTAGAGTTTGCAATGCTCACATTCCACTCTTAAACTAATGGGCTTTCACATCTCACAATCCACAGTGACACCCAAGGTGTCACATTGCCCATAATTCACTGTGGAAGTGCTTCCTTTGGAAATCTCCAAATTCCCAATGCCCACACTCCAATGTTACCCAACATGTTACCATAGGTGAACACACCTTATTATACCTAATGCCTCTCACAATCACCATTACACTGTAACATGTTCTGGGATACCATTTGTGAATATTTAAGCTCCCAATGGCTGTTATTACTTTAATACATCTAGGTCTACCTCTGCCTCATCCCACACTCTTTGGGGACACCTAAGGGCTATCACTGTTCTCACCTTACTGTTACACCATAAGTATTCAACTGCCAAACATAATTAGGAACCTGTTGGCTCCCAATGCCCATGGTGCACTCTTTCTGATGAGACTTCAACAACCCACAACATACTGTGGCATCTAGGAATCCCACTTTCCACACGCCATTGTGATTCCTTCCTTACTCCAACTTACTGCAGCCTAGTGGCACGCACCAGAAATCCCACTGCCCAAATGCACTTTGATACTCTAGGGTACATGTTTCCAAAACTACAGGATTACCCCCAGTGGCTCTTAATTCTCCCACTCCAGAACAATATCTCAATGACTTAACAGCTCTGTGACACCTGCAGTTCTGAAACTGTTCCACATTGCATTTTAATACCTGGGTTCCCTCTCCCCACATTCAACTACTGTAAAACTATAGAGGTCCTACTACCCTAATTTCATTATGACACCACATGCTTACAAATTTTAAAATTCCACTCTACAACACCAAAGTGCCAACCTCTAATTAGATACAGTAATACCCTTGGGATTCCAAAATTAACATTTCTCTAACACTCTAAGCTCATGATACCCACAATTTGATTTTGCAAAACTGAGCTCTCACAGACCACATTCCTGGGTGACACCCAAGATATCCCATTGCGTATACACTTCTCTGACAAAGGGTCTCCAATACCCACAGTCCCCTTTGACAACACGGGGCATTTCTTTCTCATTCTCAAATGTGACACCCCATATCACCTGAGATTATCACACAACTGATAATATCGAGGGCCTTTACTATCTTCTCACTACTGTAAAAATTTCATGACTCTCATGCAAAACCATGATTTTTGAATGTCTTGGTACTGAAAGCCTATTTTCTACATCAATGCACTTGGGTCTCACACTGCTCATATTCCGTTGTGATTTCTCAGGGTTGCCATGGCCTACATTACACTGTGACACCTTCAAACCTACCACTAGTGACACTCTACTGTGAAAGAGATGGCACCTCCTTCCCAGTGAAGACTTTGACACACCAGGGCCCACAGTCCCAAACAGCACTGAGACACATTCAGGACTCCCTCTCTTTACATTATACTGTTACTCTGAGTTCCCACAGTCAAAAATCACATAATAGAGGACTTCAATTTTAAGTCTTTATTATTACACCACAGATATTCTGGGAAAGCTCACTGATTTGTCACCCCAGGGCTACCATTGTTTTCAATGTGCCAAGGTGCTATAAGTTCTTCCACAGCCCCAACACCACTGTGAACATCTAAGCTACTACTCATGTTCCACTCTGAATCCCCAGAGCTTTCATGCCACAAAACCCACAGTGACACCCAGGGCTCCAGCTGAACCCACTCTATTTTGAAACCCACAGGTTCCACTGACAAAACTCCATAGTAATGCTACAGGGCTTTAAAATCAACACCCACATTGACACACTATACTGGGATACCTGAGATCTCTAAAGAGCCCCACTCCACTGTGACCTTAAGGGAATGTCCTGATTAACTCAACCATGAAATCTTAGGTTTCACACTGTTGAAGCTACCTGTCACACTATGGATAGCCCAGTTCACACAATACAGTTTCATACCCCAGGGATTGACTGCACACACTCCACTGTGACACACATAGTTTCTCCACTGTAACACATCATGGCTCCTACAGCCTACACTCCAACATGACTCACCAGGGACTACTACAGTTGTCACTCCACAGTGTCACACATAAGATCCCACTGGAAACTAACATGTCCTACACTATGATTTTACTCTCCCACTGCACTATAGAACCCTAGCAACCTTATTAACCACACTACACACTGACACTCCAACATCATCAATATTCACACTTCAATATGAACCTCCAAACCCTCATGACTCACCTTCGACTTTGACAACTGACTGTACTGTAACACATGAGGGTATTCAAGGTCCACACTCCATTGTGACACTGAAGGGTACCCACTGACAGAATTTAAATGAGAAATCCTAAGACACACTGCTCTACCTCCACTTCCCCGCCCCCAGCCCCAGATATCAAACATCCCAAAATCCAATTTAACACAGAGGGATCCCAACTTTCACACCACACTCTGACACCCAAAGATTTATACTATCTACTGTCACAGCACAAACATTTTTCATCCATTCCTCCACTTCTGCACCACAGGATGCACCAGGTTAGCACTTCACTGTTCTTCCTCTTGGCTTACTACATCCCAATTGTGCTGTTGTAACGCTCTTCCACAGCCCACCCTTCACAGTGACATCATTTACATCCTAGTCCCCAAGTTATACTGAGAGAGCTTCAAACTTCCATCCTATATCTTGAAAACTCTGTTTTTCTACTTTCAAGAAAACAATTTGTCTTCTCAGGGCTCACATTACCACACTCCACTGAGACACCTTACTGACTCTCAGTAGTTTACACTACTGTGATGTGCAATTATTCATACTCTTCCAAGCATATTGACATCAGAGGACGCTCAATTCCAATCTCCACCCTGACACACGAAAGCTCCCAGACTCACAACCTACTTTGTTGCCTCAGGGCTACAATTGTTTTCACTTCACTGTGAAACTATATAATCTCCCACAGCACAAATGCCATTGTGAACCCAAGATATCCAAATTCCCAAGTTCCAATCTTGTTCCACAGGGATTCAACAGTCCAAAAACAAGTTAAACCTATGACTCTGATTTCCTTCATTCCACTCTGAAGCCTTCACATTCTAATTGCCAAAACTAAAGGAAACACAAGAAAACCCACTGCCCAAATCAACTTTGATGCCTTTGTGCACATAGTCCTCATACTCCACTGTGACCCCCAATGGCTCTTAATGCTCATGATCCAGTAAGATATATCAGGGCTCTCAGTGTTCTCACTCATCTCTGACACCTTCAGGTCTCCTACTGACCACACCAGGTCTCTGACTGCACACTTTCCACTGTGAAACCCCATGCCTCCCAATGACCACATACCAATGTTACACAGTTGGGCTCTCACAGCCACATTTCACTGTGACCCCAAAGCATATCATTGCTTACATTCCATTATGACATCCTATGATTCCTACTGCACAAAATTCGCTTTGAGACCTCGGATCCCCACTTCCCATTCTCCAATGTGACACTTCACATATCCTGTGATAAACACAGGACTGTTAAATACAAGGACTCTCATTGTCCTTATTTCATTGTGGCACATTCAGGGCTCCCTTCCACAAGTCTTTTGGGAACTCCTTTACCACCATTGAACACTTTCTACTCCACTTCATGTAGGACTTCCAATGCCTCAAATGTTGTAACAACACAGTAAGCACCCTATCCACATTCCACAATGAGAACACGGGACTTCCATGGCCCACACTTCACTGTCACACCCCAGCATTCCTACCTTTCACAATTTGACAACCCAGGGCTCCCACTACCCAAAATCCCCTTTGGCACACAACGATTTCTGATCATCAATTATGATACTCAAAGTTATCCAAGAAAAACACTGCACTGTGGTACTCCATGGAGTTTCAACATTTTACTAATTGTACTCACATAGGTTGCAAACAGGCTCATCAATCTTGCATGCAAGATTTGTTACATTTTGGCTTTTTTTCTGTACACAACATAACTCATTTCTAAAAATCCGTTTGTTGTATTAACTATATGGCCTGCCATATAAGGTGTAGAAATAAGTAATAGTACACTCATGTTTTTCGTTTTTGGTTTTTCAGCGAGCTCTCCGAGTTATTGCATTGAAATTAATATGCAATATGCTGAGGACTTTTCAAAACTTGGCTTCTTGAATAACAGTTCTTGTAGTCAGCAGGATATCATATAAATTTCAATAGAGTCCAAAGTATGTGAAGACAGAATGGCAGGCAGTGAGAAATTTCTGGGAAATATTCAAGGATGGACTATGACCTCCATAACCTATGGTTTTACACCCTGATTGGTAAGTTGGACCAATCTGTGAGGATGCCCCAAATATGCCAGCAGAATTTTCTTTGTTTCTAGAATCTGTATTTAAAAAGCTACCAATGGCAGAATTAGGGAACCAGGAGCATCTCTAGCTGTAGTTAAATGGCCTCACCCTCCAAGTGAGAAAGGGCCATGACCCAGGATTCATGTCCCTTGTCCTGCCTAAAACATTTCTCTATAATTGATAAAGGAGTATATAGTGGCTTGGCTGTTTTCACTTCTAGAAACAAAATGATTAGCCAAACTTTAGGTCAATGATATTCAGACTATTTATCATATGTTTGGATTTTCTGTCTTTTAGGGTCATCAGCTATTCTGAGAGTAGATTGCAAATACACATTGGCCATTGTCACGAGGAAATTCATCTCCCATTGCATTTAGATTTTATGATTTAGAGTCCTCAATGTCCAATGCCAGGCCTTCAGAAAATGTCATCACAAAACTCTTTCTATATGCTATTTTCCTTCTTCAATATATTTCTCAATATATTGTGGAAAGTTATGCCATGTGGACACCCTTAGGGTACACATGAGCACACACATGACCAACCCACTCCAACATTCCTGTCTCCCTAAGCTTTAGAATTGATTCTTCTATAATAAAAGTAGGCAGTGGGTATTTTCTGTCACAATTATAGGTCTACCATTGGCTGCACTTGTCAGCCAATGATCTCAATAAAATTTTAGAGCCCTTAATAATGTCCCATGAGACATATATAAATGCACAATCTCTGTCTTGTGGGCCCAGATTAATACAATCTGTGCCCTCTAAGTTTATATTGCTTTTATCATTGTGCCACACCATTAGTTACTTCCACATATATCCAATATTTTTCTGCTTAATAAATTACATGACTAATGTATTTATCCAAAGAGTTGCAAACTTCCACAAACGTGAAAGTTTGCCCCTCACTTTTATTGTCCTGAAGGGATCTGAGTCTACTAAAGGTGGTAATTTCCACAAGAGTAGTCACTACCATGACTTACCTTGTGTGTTTCCTTTTGCCCATTTTCCCAATCTGTGACAAATTCTTAATTACTCTTGTTTTCCCCAATACAAGTTACAACTGTACCATAAAGAATTCAATTTTTTCACATCTGGTTTACAAATATTCCTTTTCTGAAGGTCTTAAAGTTGAGTCTTGAATATTAATCAAGGAAACCACATTTTCCTACTGCTGTGGAACACTGAAAAATATTTCAGAACATCTATGTCATCCCCATGGACATGGAAACTAGAAACAAGGACACCCATTGGATTTCCACAGTGATTCTCACTCCAGCTTATAATGATGCTGCAGACCAATATTTAAAACTTGCCTTGACTGGATTCTCAATTCAGCACTTGTTTTTTAACTGTTAATGATATATTTTTTTAGTCTCACACACACTATTCCTCATTAACTGTCAGATGGCTAAAGCCATGCAGCACACTAGCTACTACCTCATTTCAACAGATGGTTCACATGATCCATACTGAACAAAATATAAGTTAACAGAAAATATGATTGAATTATTCATAAACAGAAAAGTATCTAGTATTTTAAAGAAGAGTGGGGGTGAAAAAGTTTCCTTGTAAAATTATTTCATTATTAAATATTTGGGCATATCACATTAATAACAATACACAAATTTTATATATGGAATTTTATAATACAATGTACCATACTCCATTATCTGTTCACAACCCAAACTCTAGTCACTTTGTATTTGATCCCCTTTACACTCCTTATCCTCACTCATGCTGCTTCTCCTTTGGTAACTAACACATTTTCATTTACATATAAGAGAATTTCTTTGTATCTTTGTTTTGTTTGTGGCTTTTACGTTGCACATATGCGAGAAAAGACAGGATGTGCCTACTTGTCTGGTTGATTAATAAAATCTTCCACTTTGTACTTCCACTATGAAAAGCATCATAAGGGACAAATATTTTTGTATATTTGAGTATGAAAACTGTTTAAAACCTCTGCCCAAATTGTTAAGCATTTTACCTGCATGGTTGTTCAAACTCAACCCATTATGTTCATTTCCCTTATCCACTATCCTGGTTGACTATTTAGAGATGTCTACTTTCTAATTTATCATCAATGTGTTAAAAAATTATCTGTATAAAAGGCCAAGTAATTCCCTCATCTATCAACAGGTTATGGAGAGGTCTACATGAGTCCACATGTCAAGGATGAAAGAGGGATCCAATGAAAAGTAGTAGGTTATAAGAACAATTTGGCCACTACTTATGTAACTGCTTTGATCTTCCAGACCCTCCCAGGTTTGACTATAGATGTACACTATAAATTGAGGTAGTCCTACTATGCATAGCCTCTTTATGACTCCATGGGTGACATCACAAACAGATCATAATGGTAATCTCTGTATGCATGGTTACTTTGTTGCCTATGGTTAAATATTTCTTCTTGAAAGCAAGACAATTCTTTGGGACAAATCTTAATCAATTTTTATGGTGATGATGGGCCCCTTGCCTGAACTTTTGTCATTCCTACCAGGGCCTGTTCAGACTTTTAGAGGGGATGGACTCTGCAATGAATGTCTAAAAGTTCTCATCCTGAGGAGAAAAAAATTGCCTCAACACAGGTCTCTGGGAAACCAGGGTCTCTTTGGAGCTTTGACTATATTGTTAGTTCTTGCAGAGCTCTCTACAACACAGTGAACCAGGATGTTCAGGCTTGTCTGACTTTAAGAATAGTTCCTGCTATTTCTTTGTGACTCATAAAATAAGAACAATGTTGATGTGCTTGCTGCTGTGCGTTCTTGTCATCACATGCTTTCTCAGTCAGGACATTAATGTGACAGAAGAGGGAAACACTTAAATTCTGGTTTTCTCGGTATAGATAATTTTGCATGTACAATAATGATCCAGGTATGTGGCTCCATTTTTATGAAAGACCTTCTTCATCAGTTTTGACTTGGATAAAGGCCAGATGCTCTCCCTCAAAAAAACAATAGGTGTTCATGGATGATATCAATACCTTGGTTGTATATCCTGAGTATTTTTACTAGGATTCACCTTTAGTTGAGGGGCTCTCTATCTGTCATTTTAGACCATCCCTTCTGCCAGATTATAGTGCAGCTTGTATATCAGCATGGCCCTGTCACAGCGCTCTAACTTTTTCAAAATCAAACTTTAAATAAGCAGATGTGCATGCAATAAACTTGCTGGTGACTCATCCTTCACTGAGAAATAGGCTGCCTCTAAATCCCATATGCTTTGTGGATGCTGTTACTTTCTCTTTGTTGCAAGTGTGATTGGATGCCACAAATTATTCTTCAAAACTGTTACCTCCCTGTTCAATATACCAGTGAGCCTCAAAATATTTCACTAAAATCAATTCTGAATTTTAGTGAGATTTATTCCTCAACTTATGAATCTAAAAGGGTACGAAGTTTAGAGTTCTACAATTCCCACTCAGTAGATTCAGTCAGCACAATTTCATCCTTGTGATGGAACAAAGAAAAGGATATTCTGGGGTTGGAAAAGGCACTCAAGAGCTCTGCAATAGGCACAAATACATAGGGCTGTAGAAGTGATGCATAATAGAGATAAAATAATGCGGGTATATTGTGGACTGGCTGGCTGAGATAAGGTAACTTTGGTAGAATTTTTGATACAGTGAGGTAGGAATATGCCAGAATAGTAGGAGGGTAAAAGGTGATGTGTGCATTGAAGTACATTCCTCAAGCAAAGTAACCACATTTGTACATTAGTAGAAACTGGAATCACTATTATTTAAACTGTGCATTAATTTACTGTAATTTTCAACATTGTTTCTACTCATTTATCCCCTCCATCTTCATTCTCCTCATTACCCTGATGCACCTCCCCCTTTTGTTTTGTTTTTTTTTGTTTTGTTTGTATTTTTTTCATTTGTTTTTTTACTTCTCTCATGTCTACTCTTCTGCTTTCTCACTGGAATCCCCTTCTCCTACTTCTCATTTTTCTTCTCGTTTTTCTTCCTTTTTCCTCCTCACCACCCTCTTAGACCACTTTTTCCTTATTTTTTCTTTCTTTTCCAAAAGCAAATTCAAAAGTTTCTATGTGTGTGGTGAAATCAGCACTTATGCATCTTTAAAATATTGATTTCTGTACAGATCTCTACTGTTTATCCAGTTATGTGGTATTTTTTTTTTTTACGTGTTACCTAGCTATTTGTGGTTCTATTGTCTTCTGTTTTGACTTTGACACAAAGTAGCACCCACTCTTCAATAATCTGGAGTGGGGATTTATTTCTCTCCTACAGTTATTTTAGTCATGCATGCTAGAACCAGGAAAAACAACTGGGTGGAACTGCTAAAGTTTTTAACACTTCAAAATGGACATGAGCTAAAACTCCATTGTTCACTTGACCATCAGAAGCTCCTAGTTTTATTTGAGGGCCACAGAAACACTTTCATTTTGAAACCATTTTAGTTAAGAACCTGCTTTCTGGACATAGATCACTTGATTGAGTGATTAGAGTATCCGCCCCCTAGACTGAAGAGTCCCAGGTTCTAATCCAACCAATTGTATGTACCTTGGTTGCAGGCTCAACTACTGGCCCAGGTCAACACCCCAGCAGGAGGCAACCAATCAATGTCTCTCTCTCATACCAATGTTTCTCTTTCTCCCCTTGTTCCCCTTCTAATCTCACTGAAAAAGCAATGGAAAAAATATCCTCTGGTGAGGAATTAAACTCAAACAAACAAACAAAAAAAGCACCAGTGTTCTGTAAACTCTAACTATCCAATTTTGTGCTCACCCCCAAGTAGACAGTTACTGTGCTATAGAGCATGTTATCAGTCCCTTGGGGAAAGCATAAAGTAAGATTAACAGTATATTTTTGTTGTTGTTCTACATTGGTGATTTTTTCCTCCAGGCTGCCCTCTTCCCTTCATTTAAGAATTCTGGTATGTAAACGGTCATGTTGGTAAAATTGTTAATGGGCTGACTGAGTGTGTTTATGATTCCAGTGACAACATTGTCCACTTCACTCAGAATGTAGTGGGTTTCCTGTGTTCACTTTTAGGAGAACCATTATTGATTAGCCTACAGTGCAGGTAAAGACCAGTCAAACTAAGTAGATTAAGTTTGAATTTGCTGTGTTTAGTGTGACCAAACATACCTTGAGTTTAGTGTTTGCACAAGGCCCATTTTCCCCTGCTACCCAAGGATCCAATGATTATGATCACATTTATATTTTCTGATTGAGAGGTTTCAGTTTCAAATGTCTGGCTCTAAGATAAGAGTTCTCACCCATCTCCTCACATATACTGTTTTGCTTCTTAAACATATTTCTCACTGTATTGGTGAAAACTACTTCCAGAGTGCAGAGTAGTACATACATAACAAGTGCATTCCAATATTTCCATCTTCCTAAGCATTTGAAGAGCTTCTTCTACATTAAAACAAGAGATAATGGGGATTTTCATGTCACACTAATTCCAACATTAGATGCATTTTTCAGCCAGTTAACCCAATACATTTTTAGATCCGTTAGTAATGCCTAAAGCTTCAGATATAAATGCAGAGTACCTGCCTGGTGGGACCGAGGTAATAATGATCAACTAATACAAGTTTATGTTGCTTTTAACATTGTAACCCACCATTCATTTTGCACATATTTCATATTTTTCTGCTTGTGTAAGTTACAGAACTCATGTAATTCTTACAAAAATTAGCACACTTCCTCAATGGTTACACTTTGTCCCTCACCTTTGGTGTTGTGCCGGTATTTGAGTCTAATCAATGTGGCAACTGCCACAGTAGAGATGACTACTGCTCTGAGCTTTGTGTGTTTCCTATTGCACATTCTCTAGTCTCTGAGAAATCCTAAATTATTATAGTTTCCTCCAATATTAGTTACAATTCTAACATGATCCTCTACAATTTTTCTCACTAAGTCTTGGGAAAATTTTATTCATGTCCTGAAGCTCGTCAAGCTAAATCTGGAGTCTTGGATATAAATCAAGGAATGTATCTATGTCTGTGGTTGTGTTCAATCATTCATTTTTTGGAACATCATTGTCTTCAACAAAAAATAGAAACTAGAACCCAAAAAAATCCTTTGGACTTCCACAGCATCCTGCACTCCTCCTTCTAGTGGTATTGTAGCCCTGTATATAAAAATTAACTTGATTTGAAATAAGAAATTTACTTGATCAGAAATCAGAAATTTGTTTCTTAACTTTTAATATTTGGTTTTCTTTTACTGACTTAAACACTATTAGGAGCTAACTTTCTGATATGTAACTCAATATAGTACTCTTTATATTGTCCATTCTACACAAATATGTTCATAGAATTAAAAATACAAAAAAGTACCTTCTACTATAAAAAAAATATGATGATTGACAAAGATTCCTCATAAAATCATTTCATTATTAAATATTAGTGCATGATTTGATTAACAATATTATGTTAATCTCACTTTCACAACTTTATAATACAACTTGGAATACTCCATTATGTGCTCACCACCGAAAGCATAGTCTCCTTTTAATGGATCTCTTTGCCCTCATTATCCTCACTTACACTGCTGTTTCCTCTTGTAACCACCATGATTTCATCGGCATGTAAAATACTTGTTTATTTCACCATTTTTTTTTAGTGTTTGTATTCCACAATTGAGAGAAAATACAGAATGCGCCAATATATATATATCCTCTTGATAAAGGAAGTGTTCCAGCTTGAGGTAAACTGTGAGAAACATTATAAGAAAAACAAATATATTTGTAATTTTTCCCCGTTCTGTTAAAACGAGTCTCAAACAATTCCAAATTGTTAATGCAAACAATTTCTCAATCATGATTCTTTCATATTCCAGTCTATTGTAAAATATGGCCAGAATCATGAATCAGCATGTGCTTAGATATCTGTTCCTTTCCCTTCATAGTTGGGACTGCCTTGGGTTTTAGGTAGGATTGAAGTCACCTCTAATGGCGCAAAGCTCCTTATCCAGGGTTAGAAACTCTCAGCTTGCAATGTCTCTGCAAAACAAGGATACCTAAGGAGCTTAGTCTTTAGGGTTACTTGTTGCCCAGCTCTCTACAACACAGTGATTCACGTTTTCAATTTTTTCCATTTTATTTATTCAGTTTCTGCTGTTTATCTGTGACTCAGGAAGAAGTAACAGTGTTGAACGATGTGATGCCCTGTGTTCTAGACACAAAGGTGACAGAAAATGGGGGACTTAAATGCTTGTTTAAGTCTGTCAGGATACTAACATGAAAAAAGTGTGCTATACTTAAATGTTTGTTTTATGGGTGGAGATACATTTGCGGTTGAGCGTTGATTCAACCGTGTCTTTCAATTTTTTGAAAGAAATATTTTTGCCAAATTTGACTCAAAAGGTGGCCAAAAGTTCTTTCTCAAAATGGCAAGAGTTATTTGGAGATGACCTCAAGATATTGGGTGAAAATCCTGTGCATCACACTGTAATTCTCCCCAGATTTCCTAAGGTGCCAAACAGAAACTCTATCTGCCAGTGAAACTTGTAGGACGATGAAGTCTGGTGCAAATATGGGTCATATCAGAGAACAGCTTTTACATCAGCCTGGACATGTCACAGTGCTGTTGTTTAGTCAGGGTCCTTTTCAAAAGGACTGCATATTGAGGTCACTCCACATAATCCATTGAGAACTATGGTGCTGCTAAAACCAGAGGCCCACTGGTTGTGGTGCCTCCATCTTGATTGTTGTCAGAGCCTATTGCCAGATATTACTGTTTTTAAACAGTACCATTTATTGCTCAATAAGATTAGACACATGACATTTTCAAAACCCAGTGATTCATTATGATTAGTTTGGCCAGATTAAGAGTTCAGTTCTTGCTGTTTTTCTGGGACTCAGGATTTAGCAACACTGTGGTGGAGCTTTGGTGCCCTGTGTTCTTGCCTCTATGCACTTTATCAACCTGGGCACTAAAGTGAAAAAGAGAGGGGCACTTAAATACTTATTTAATGCATCTAGATTATAATGCATGTTGACTGATGGTTCAATCATGTGGCTCCACTTTTATAAAATAATTCTATTTGCTGAAATACACTTTAAAAAGGCCAAGAGTTCTTCCTCAAAAGAACAATAGTAATGTATAAGTGATATCAAGAACCTAGTTGAAATTCCTGAGCACTATACTGTGATTTGTCTCCAGATCCTTGTCAGGTTCCAAACAGAATCTCTATCTAGCAGGGAAAATGTTGGGACCATCACATCTGCTTCAGTATATGGCTCAGATCACAGAGCAGCTTGCACATCAGCTTGGATCTAATAGAGCATCATTTTTGTCTGGGTCCAACTCAAAATGTGCAGATTTTCAGGTCACTCCATAAATTTCTGGGTGTCATAAGATCTGCCAAGTTATATGTTGCCTCTAAACAGAGAGACCCTGGGTTGAGAGTCTCCATCTCAGTAGCCAACGGGGCCCGATGCCATAAATTATTGTTTACCTCAAAAGGGTTTTCTATCCTGTTGAATACCGCTAGACCCAAAAATAAATTAGTGAGAAGAATTCTGAATTTTAGTCAAATTTATACCTCTATTTCTCTATCTAAATGTATATCAAGTCTAAAGTCATACTGTTGGCACTCACTAGGTAGAGTCAGCATAACCTCACTTTTGTAATGGAACAGCAGGAATGTATCCTGGGATGGAAAAGGCAGGCAAGGCCTCTGCAATCTAAATGGAGATATAGGGGTGTAGAGGTGACACGCCCCAGAGGTAAGATAGCAAATGTATATGCCAGCCTTCCCAGCTGAAAGAAGGCAACTTTGATTGAACTTTGGAAACATATAGAGGAGGGATTTGTCAGAAATTTAGGGGTGTATGTGTATAAGTAATCTACACATTAAGGCTACCTAAACAGGTAATTACATTGTTACAGCAGTAACACCTGGAGTCACATGTTTGTTTTAATTCACTGTATTTCCTAATTAGTTTCTGTTGTCCTTTTCCTTCTGATTCTCCTCATCCTGTTTCCTATTTTTCTTCTTCTATGTATCTCCTCTCATTTGATTCCCCCCCCGCTTCTGCTCCTTGCCTGCCTCCTTCTTTTTTTCTTTTTCTCCTCCCTCAGTTATTCTTCCTTCGACTACTTTTTTCCTTCCTTCTCTTTTTCCCTCCTTTATCTCCCTATCCTGCTCTTTCTACTCTCTCTCCAATCACCTTCCTTCTCATCTCCACTATTCACCCAGATATATGGTATGCCTTTGGGTTACTACTTACCTAGGTATAAGCAGCTACAATGGCTTCTAAGTAGCCTTTCCCAGTACAGTACCCTTCATTCCGCAGTAATCCAGTAATCTCAGAAACCCAGTGTGGGGATTTAGCCCACTGCAATGGCCATTTCAATTTTTCATTATAGAGCCAGGGAAACCACAGGAGAGTTCTGAAGACATAAAAACACTCTTAAAGAGTCAAGAGCTTAATTTAATTTGTCACCTCACCTCACAATATCCAAAACTTACTAGAGGCTACAGTAACATTTATGTTGCTGAGACATATATTAGCTCAGAACCAGGATCCTGTATTTCCTGAATTATCTGGTTTTTGTTGTGTTTTGTTTTCTTCTGAATAGAATTTTACCCTGGTCAAAATAGATAAGGTTCCCTTGGTGAAAGCCAGGAAAAAAAGTTTTCAGTATAAGTGTTTTGCTGTCTTTTGATATTTTTGTCTCAAGAGGCTCTGGTCTTTTCTTCATTTATGAATTCTGGATGTGTAAACCAGCTCAGGTGAGGGAATGGCTAATGAGATGACTGAATGTTTTTACAATGACAGTGACATCACCTAGGAGATTTCTGCTTCAATAGATGAAGGAAGAATGTAATAGGCTTTCTAGATTCACTTCTAGAAACACCATGGTTATTTAGCCAACACTTAGGTCAGTGCAAATAAGACTCATCATTTTCTGCACAGACTGGCTGCTTTTTTTCGTGCCTAGATCCACTGTGAGTTAAACGATTGGACAAGGTTCATTGGCCCCTGTGAACCAGAGGGGAAATGTATCCCATCACTTTTAGATGTTATGATTGACAGGCCTCCATTCACAATATCTGGGCTTCAGAGAAGACTAATTATGCAGATCTTGAAATATGCTGATTCACCTCTTCAATATACTTCTAAAAGTGTTAGTGGAAGATGCCATATGGGAACTCCCCTGAGTGCTCAACAGGACTTACATGACCAGTTCACTTCAAAATATCACCTCCCTAAGCTTTTGAATTGCATAGTCAACATTATAATAGGAGACCATTGGCATATCCATGTCACTTTTTTCAGGCCATCATTGAATATATTTCCCTTCCAACCATCCCAATAAACTTTTAGAGTATTTTCTAATAAACTACACTGAAGATATAAATGCAGAATTTCTGTTGGTTAGACCCAGAATAATAAATTCTGTCTCATGCAAATTTATGTCCCTTTGAATTTTGACCTCCAAAATTAATTATTTCCACACATACTCTATGTTTTTCTCTTCTTGTCATTTTTCTCATGTCATTAAGGTCTTGAAACTGAATCTGGAATCTTAAACATAAATCAAGTAAACACTTCCTGTATGTTGCTGGGGTTCAGTAATAAACTTTTTAAAACATCTATATCATCACCACACACACTGAAAGTAGAAACCAGGAAAATCTTTATAGTGCCACACTATTCTTCACTTCTCCATCTTGTGATACCATAGCCCAGTAATAAAAGTTCTCTTGTTGGGCTGTCCTCTGGAATCAGAAATTGATTTTTTAACTCTGTCATGAGCTAAGGTTATCAGTTTAAAACTGTTTTTGCCTGTTGGGAGTAATTTCTCAAAAGGTTCTGGTTTTTCCTTAATTAA
Source organism: Miniopterus schreibersii (assembly GCF_964146895.1). Taxonomy (NCBI): domain Eukaryota; kingdom Metazoa; phylum Chordata; class Mammalia; order Chiroptera; family Miniopteridae; genus Miniopterus; species Miniopterus schreibersii. Next base: position 15,555,164 of record NC_138120.1, on the reverse strand, counting down.
AAATTATGTGTGTCAACTTGCTATTGTCAGGGATTGGATAGTGGGCTGATGGAATATTTATATGATTCCACTGACAATTTTGTTCAGTTTTCCCTACAAAGAACAATAATGAATGTGATGGGCTTTCTGTTTTAAGTTCTAGGAACACAATGATTGCTTACCAGCACTGTAGGTCAGTGCCAGTCAAACTCATGTGGACAGTCAGAGAATGTGAAATGAGTCATATAAACAATCCACATGAACATTCTGACCACCCTAAGTTTGAACTGGGCCTTCTACATGAAAAAAATAGGTTGTGGGAATTTCCATGACACAGTTATTGGCCCATAATGAGATGCAATTTTTCAGCGAACCACCACAATATTTCAATGCTTTTTGAAGTAACCCAAGCTCCAGATATAAATGAACAATATCTGTCTCATGGCCCAATATTGATAAAAATTTCCTCTCACCCAAGTTTTTGTTTATTTGTGCAACCATTATTTGTGCAACCATTATTAATTTCCATACATATCCCATACTGTTCTTACTTTGTAAATTGCAGAACTCACATAATTCTTAAAAGAGTAGTACACTTCCTTAAGTGTCACACTATGTCCCTCACCTTTAGTGTTTGGCTGGAATATGAGTGAAGTAAAGGTGGCACCCACCACAGGAAATATCACTGCCATCAGTAGACTTGTGTACTTCCTTGCACACATTTTTCCAGGCTGTTACAAATCCTAAGTTATTCTGGTTTTATTTGTTATCAGTTTCAACTCCACCATTAACCTTTCCAGTTTTTCTCACATCTGGCTTGGAATATTTTTTATGTATATATTTTATATATCTTAATTGATTTCAGAGAGAGGAAAGGAGAGGGAGACAGAGAGGTAGAAACATCAGTGATAAGAGAGTCATTGATTGGCTGCCTCGCCAGAAATGCGGCTTGTGCCCGGACCAGGAATCGAACCCAGATCTCCTGGATCCTAGGTCAATGCTCAACCGCTGAGCCATGCCCAGCTGGGCTGGCTTGAAATATAAAAAAAGAAAAAAGAAAAAGAAAAAGAAAAGGTATTGCTTTAGGTTCTGAAGCTCTTCGAGTGAATCTGGAGTCTTTTATGTAAATCAAGAAAATTATCCATGTCTGCTGTTGTTTACCATTTAGAAACTTATCAGAAAGTCTACATCATCACAAATATATGGAATCTAGAAACCAGGAAACTCAGTGGATTACCTCAGTGGTTTGTAATCTTTCATCCAGTGATACCGTAGTCCAATATTTAAAAGCTGTTAGTGGACTATGGAATGAGAACGTGTCTTCATTTAAACCTAATGACTGCTTTTCCTTTCTATTAATAGACACTATTCCTTCTTATCTGTCTGATTGTTAACACCCTAAAGCTCACTTGCTTCTGCCCAACCTCAACCGATGAGTTGCCATAACCTTGCTGAAAAAATGTAAGTAATCAAAATATGTTCATATTATTTCCTTACGTCCATTGTATAGAGGTAGGAATGGAGGGCAACTGGGCAACTACCTATATAAATGTTTTGTGCCACCAGCATCCTCCTAGGATTTCACATGTATGTACCACTTTAAATTGAAGTTGTAGTATTTTCTTGCTTGGCCAAATTTATCACTTTACAGGTAATATCACACACAGGTTATTATGGACAACTCAGGTTGCATGGTTATTTAGTGTATCATGGTTTAACATATTTTTGAAACCAAGGAGACAAATCTCAGTCCCTTTTGAGAGGTGATGACAGCCACTTTCCCTGAATATATGTTCCTCCTAAGACCACCTTGGGCTTTACATGGATGCAATCTCCCAGTGTTATGCAGATGGACTTCAGCCCTAGACTGTAAACATTGTCTCACCACAGATCTCTGGGGAACAGGATACCTATGGAGCTTTGCATCTGTGATCACTACTTGCCCAGTAAAACATAATGATCAGGTTTTCCAGCATCTGGGTCCAGTTCCTGCTGTTTCTTGGTAACTGAGGGGTAAGAAACTTTGTGGAAGGGTTTTCTGAACTTTTATTCGGTTTCCATGCACTTAGAATACTGCAATGAGAAAGGAAGAGAAATGCTCTTATATTAATATTCTTTGTGGAGATGATGTTTTATGATGAGTGATGATCCAAGCACTTGACTCCATTTTTATCAAAGAACTTTCTTTGTCTAATTCAAAACAAAAGAATTCAGGAGGTGTTCCTCAAAAGAAAATCATTTTTGGTTGATGATATAAAGGCCATGGATTAAAACCACAATCTTCTATACTGGGATTGACCTCCATGTCTTCCTAAGGCTCCAAACAGATTCTCTATCAGCCAGGGAAACTTGTAGGACCATCATATCTGCAGTAATATATAGTCAAGGTTACAGGGCAGCTTGTACACCATCCTGAATATGTTTTGGTGTCTTCTTTTTTTAGGGTCAAACTCAAAAGTATCAACATTACAGGCCATTCCGTAAACTGCTGGAGTCACATGCCATCACTAACCGTGATGTCTCTAAATTCTAGAGGCTTAGTGGCTGCTGTGCCTTTAACTTTTTTGATGTCAAGACCAGATGTCACAGATTGTTGTTTACCTTGAAACAATTATAGCTCCTGCTCAGTACCACTGGACTCAAAATATTTAAATATTTCAGAAGAGTTCTTCAATTTAGTCAGATGTATTCTGCAATGTTTGACTCTAAATCTGCATCAAGTCTAAAGTGGTAAGGCTTTCGTTCAATTGGCCAAGTCACTGTAGTGTCATCTTTGTAATGAAACATTGGATAGGATATCCTGGGTGTAGAAAAAGTAGTCAAGACCTCTGCAAACTAGATGGAGACCTACAGCTGTAGCCCTGATACACCCTGGTGGGAAGGTAACAGATTTATATGCGGGCCTTGAGTGGGGAGAGAAGGCAAATTTGATTTAACTTTTAATACATACAGAGCTTGCAATTGGCAGCAAACCATGTGCATATATGTACAATGTGATGTGCACATGAAGCTGTTCAACCTAAGCAATGACATTGGCACAGCAGCAGCAGCTGGAGCAGCCTATAGTTAAAGTTTGCATTAATTTTCTGTCATTCTCTAAGTTATTTGTTCTCCTCCTACATCTTTCTTTTCATCCTTCTTCTCAGTGTCCACATTCTACTCCTCTTCCTTGTTTTTCCCTTGCCCTTACTTCCTCCTCCCCTGTTCTTACTCCTTCTCCTCCTCCTCCTAGTCCTATGCTTTCTCCTACCCCTTTTCTTTCTCCTCTAGCTTCTGTCCTTTCTTTATCCTTCTCTGTGTCATACTTCTCCACCATCTTCTCCTTCACCTCCTCCTCCTCCCACTCCTCTTTTTATCATTCTCCTCTTTTGCCTCAAAATCCTCATTCTCCTCCTCTTGTTCTCCTCTGGCTGCTGCTCAGTCTTTTTTCTGTTTCTCTTTAATCTTCTCTTTTTTCTCCCCCTGTGTCTCTTTCTACTCCTCCTCCTGTTTCTTCCTGTATTCTTTGTTCTCTTCCTTCTTCTTTTTCTCTTCATTATGCACAAGCCAAATCAAAATATTATGCAGATTTTCCCAAATTAGACAGCCCTCTTGCATGTTGCCAAACTTTGTTGGTGACACGATTTCTTGTATACATTCAGGTATGGAATATGACTTTGATTTAAAACTTCTATAGCTCTAGGCAGTTCTAATTTATTCTGTTTAGACTTTAATACCATAGTCACCCTCTTGCCTCAATAATACAGAGTGGAAATTCATTCTTATCTGTGGGTATTTCAGTCATGCATTCTAGAACCAGAAGAAACCACAAAAGAGGAGCAATGACTTTTTTTTTTAAATTTATTTTTGTTGTTGAAATTATTACTGGTGTCCCATTCCCCCCCCCCCCAACTCACACCCTCCACTTCACCAGCACCCCCTCCCCAGGCCTTCACCCCTTTATTGACTGTGTCCATGAGTTATGCATATGTGCATATAACTTCTTTGGTTAATCTCTTCCCACCCTCCACCCCCCTTCCCTCTTTCCTCTGAAATATGATCATCTGTTGAATGCCTCAATGTCTCTGGATCTATTTAGTTCATCAGATTCTGTTGTTCATTAGCTGCTTCTTAAAGATGACCCTTCAACATTTCCTGAAGTACTGGTTTGGTGGTGATTAACTCCTTTAGCTCTTTCTTATCTTAAAGCAGTTTATCTGACCTTCAGTTCTAAATAATAGCTTTCCTAGGTAGGGCAATCTTGGTTGTAGTTCCATGTTTTTCATCACTTTGAATATTTCTTGCCACTCCCTTCTGGCCTGCAAATTTTCTGATGAGAAATCAACTGACAGTCGTATGAGTGCTCCCTTGTAGGTAACTAACCGCTTTTATCTTGCTGCTTTTAAGAGTCTTTGTTTGTCTTTAACCTTTGGCATTTTAATTATGATATGTCTTGCTGTGGGCCTCTTTGGGTTCCTCTTGTTTGGGACCCTCTGTGCTTCCTGGACTTGTAAGTCTACTTCTTTCTCCAGGTAGGGAAGTTTCCTGTAATTATTTTTTCAAACAGATTTTCAAGTTCTTGCTCTCTTTCTTCTCCTTCTGGCACTCAACAATATGAATGTTGGGCCTCTTGAAGTTGTCCCAAAGGCTCCTTATACTATCTTCATATTTCTGGATTCTTTTTTCTTTTTTCTCTTCTGGTTGGGTGTTTTTTGTTTACTCATGTTTCAAATTGTCAATTTAATTCTCAGCGTCCTCTACCCTACCTTTCATTCCCTGTAAATTATTCTTCATTTCAGTTCATGTAGCCTTCATTTCAAAATGGTACTTTATTATGTGATCAATTTTCTCAGATAGCTTCATAATAAGATGCTTGACCATCCTTATAAACAAAATTCTGAACTCTGTATCTGTTAGCTTGCTTGGATCTATTTCATTTAGTTTCTTTTCTAGAGATTTCTTCTGTTCTTTCCTTTTTTATATGTTTCTTTGCCTCTACATTTTGGCTGCTTCCAGGTGTTTGTTTCTATGTATTAGGTAGAGCTGTTATGTCTCCTGGAATTTGTAGAATGGATTTGTGTAGTAGGTGTCCTGTAGGGTTCAGTGGTTCAGCCTCCCCAGTCACCTGAGCTGGGCCTTCTAGATGCTCCCCTGTATGGGCTTTGTGCACTGTCCTGCTGTAGTTGAGCCTTGGTTGCTGTTGGCATCACTGAGAGGAATTGACTCCCAAGCCAATCAGCAGTGAGGACCAGCTCAACTACTGCCAAAAAGCTGCTGTGCTGGAGCAGGAGTTACTTCATTGGAGCTTTGGTGTTCACCAAGTGCACCCTTTGAGTATGTCACTCTTGGTTGTGGTGTGGTCACACTTTACCTAATATCTTATGGTGCTTTTGGACCTGTACACTACTCAAGGTGTCAACAGCCACAGAACAAGTCACTGCCAATATTACCCTTGTATTATGACATTTGCAGTTGGGCCACTTCTTATATTATTGCTTTTGTCCTCCCAGGTTTGTTCCTATATGCACCACTTTAAATTGATGCGTTCTTTCTCTTCATAGCTTCTTTATGACACTGTCAATGACATCATACCCAGGCAATAATGACAGCTCAGGTTCCATGAAAACATGGTGGTGCATGGTTAAGCATTTTGTCTTTGAACTCAAGATGACTCTTTGGTACAAATCTAAGTTCATTTTCAGAGGTGATGAGGGCCCCTTGTGCTGAATGTTTACCCCTGCTAGCTAGAATTGCTTTGGGGAAAAGTAGGGACAAAATGAACTAGTGATGCCTGCATGGACCTCAGCCAGAATGTACAACACTTGACTCTATACAGTTTTCCATAGAACCAAAACCCTATGGTGTTGGCCTCTAGGGTTACATCTTAGGTATTTTGACTCTTCAAGATAGAGGCTCAGCTCTTTGGGTCTTGGCTCAGTTCTACAAGGATTAGAGCTTCCACTCAGAGTCTCTGAGTTATACTACAGGCCTAGGATAGAGTATCATGTGAACCTACAGTCTAAAGTTAGCTTCTGTCTTTAACATTGTCACAATTCATATTGCCACACCACATGTATTGTTATTGTGTTTGCACTGGCAACTTATAATAAGTCTAGAGAGTCTGTGCACCAGATGCTTCAGCATAGGACAGGGATTCATTCCAACTCCCCATTCATCCTTAGTCCAATAATTTGTCTGTACAGAGAGCAGCATCTGCAAAAGCTTGGTTTCATTTGAGTGTAGACCACTGTGCCAAACCAAGGTTCTCACTGCCAACACACCACTATGACACCAGAGGGCTCCAGTGTCCCTCAATACTCCCTGTCCCAATGTCATAGCTCCTACAGGCCACACACCATTGTTACACCCAGAGCATCTACTGTCCAAAATTAAGTATTACATTTTAGAAATCTGACTTAACACACAGCACTTTGACACCCTAGGTATCGCAGAGCTCAGACTCCACTGTGAATAGGCTGGCATACAAATTCCCATTTTCCACTGTGATACTTCAGCTATTACACTGCACAAACTCTTCATTGACAGCTTCTGGACTTCCAAGGCACACATTCCACTGTATCAACCCATGACTCTCACTGCCCACTCTCCATTCTGACAACACCAAGTCTCACACGATCCATTCTTGACTGTAACACCACATTGCTCCCACCACCCACTCTTTATTGTAAAACGTTAGTTATACCACAGGTCATATTTCAGGGTGATGACCTTAGACTTATTGCTGGTAACACTCTACTTTGACAGTTGTGTGTTCCCACTGTCCAGAATCCATTTTCACACCCAAGGATTCCACTTCCATTCTCAATGGGACACTGTAAATATCGCAGGCTCACACACTACCTTGACACATCAGGGTAAAAACTGTCTTCATTTCACTTTCACACCATGAGCAATCCCACTGTGAAAATATGATTTTGAACTTTCAGGTTCCTACAGCCCATGTTGCATTCTGTCTCCTAGGTATCCCATAGCTCATAACCTAGGGCTCCTAGATTATCACTAAACATGCTCAACTGTAATATTCCATCCCTCCCAATTCCCATACTCCATTGTAACACCCACAGGTTCCCATTTCTTCCATAGCCAACACTTCACTCTAACACTCAGAGCTCACAGTACCCTCTCTCCAATATTACACTGCTAGTTTCTCACAGCCTACATTCCCCTTTGTCCTTTTTGATCCCACTGAACATTCTCCAATGGGTCATCCAAATTTCCTGACATGAACAAACAACTATTTCATCACAGATCTCACTGTTGTCATTCCACTATGAAATGTTCAGGGCTCTCATACATGATACTCATTTGTGTACTTCCGGGTTCCCACTGCCTTCTTCCTACTCTGATCTCTCTTGTGCTACTAAGTCTAAATTACACAATGACAATCAAGGGTGCACCCTGTCCATACTCCACAACGACCACACACTGCTTCAACAGCACACATTCCACTACAGCATCCATTCCTCCATCCATATTCAACTGTGTGAACCCAGATCTCTAATTACCCACACAACAGTGATATCTTCAGAAATTCCTGTGCCCACATTCCATACTTCTCACACAGGTCTAACTCTAACTACATTTCACTGTGCTACATAAAGGACTGCCACTGCAACACACTACTATGACACCTCAGGCCTCCAAATGAACACACTACTCTGTCACAACTTCAGCCCCCAGAGTGCACATTCTAATATAACACCACAGAGCTACAAAATCCCACAGCCCCATATGACATTGTATGGCTCTTACTTCCCACACACCACTGTGACACTCCTATGGCTCACATTCTACTTCTAATCTGCTGGGCTCCCAATACCTACTGCTACTGTAATACCCCAGTGCTCACACTACCTGAACTCATTTGTGGCACCTTCAGGATTTACACATCACACAATCCACTGTGAGAACCCATCCCTCCCAATGCTAATAATCCATTGTAACACCAGGTGCAGAAGACAGAGAATGAGACACTAAAAGTACAAAAATTGAAGACAGAAAGATGGTGGTTGATGAACAGAAATAATGACCCACTTTCTTGGCCATTTAATAATGGGGCACAAGGGAACAGTGGGAAAATTAATGGAGTGGAGTGTAAACATCAGTAGCCCAGAAGTAGGTTATCCCTTTTAAAGCCACAGATGCAAGTTTAGAAGATGAGCTTCCTCAGGATTGTTTGACTCCAATGCAAGGAAAATATAACACAGGGCAGAATGAGGAGAGGTTTTGAATAGTGACAACCACTGTCATCTCACTGTTGGGAAAACGTGTTTGTTTATGAGCCAAATATGGGGGGGGGGGGAACTATGGACTAGATCAGCACTGAATTGTGTTCTTGGCCACCTCAAAAACTACTGCACAGAACCACAGAGATACAAAGCAAAACACAACAAAAACCAAGATGCAGAACTAGTCATTATGCTCAGTGCAATCCACATGCTCTCCAACCTGTAATGACACCACATTCTTCTTGGCACCACCATGCTCAGGACCAGGATAAGGTAGCAGGTCAGGCTGTGTTTGGGGACAGCGATGCTCCTCAGGCTGCTTGGATCAGCTGAATGCCATTAGGGGGTCTTTTGGTGCTAGAAGTCCTCTGGCCACCCAGTGCACCACAGGCCAATGCTCCACAGAGTTTGGGGAAAGTGACATGGCCAAGGATACTTTTATCTTCACATTGGTGCAGGAAGGTGATGCCCTGGATGTAAAAGCAGAGGCTGTACTGAGAGTGGAGCTGAGTCTGGATTGGAGGCAATAATGCAGGTGGTGGCATTTGTGACAAGGACCAGTATTTCGCTACTGATGAGGTGATTTGGCCACAAGAGGAATTTGGGATTGCTCTGCCCCTCTATGAAAAATTTCTCCTGGCCATCAATTCTACCTCCTCCTTTGCCTCCTGGTGGTCCTCACACTCTGTGCACTGCTGCACATCACTCTAGTCATCCTACACAAACTGCTCCTCTGTCAGCATCCTCCTTTCTACCCAACTCAAGATATGGCCATTCCTCCTCAATGGCATCCAAAGCTTCATCCTCAGTCACAATCTCCACAACACGTATTAATTCTTCCATATTCGCTCCACCTCTACAGTCAGCAAAGCCACTGCTCTTACCTCCTGGGCATCATCATATTGGGCATATGCAAATGGGCAGGTGAGCCGTGCACCAGGTACCCAAATTGCTGCTCATCATTCTTCTCTAGCTTCTGAGCTGGTGGGGTCCTGAAATTTCACCTCCAATCAGTGAGAAGACAGTGGGCAACACCCTACACTGCTCTGGCCCTCAGTGGGCACCCTGGGGTATAGGCTTTGTACCTTGAGCCAAATATTCCTGAGGAAGCCCACATTTTGTCTTCACATTTGCTGCTTCCCAGGGGTATCTGTCTGCTGGGCTCCTCCTGAAGGCTAATCACATTTACCACTTCAGAATATACTTTCTGTACCAACTTCCCACTTTCCACAGTGAACCCTGGTAAAAACCACAAGGAAAAAGGCCCCATAGCAGTAGAAGCTATCCTGGTAAATGAGGTATCTAAGATGAAGCTACAAGCAAAGGACAGCACTGAGGCTGAAGTGGACTGTAGCCTCCATTCTTGCAGAGTTGAATGCTCAGCAGAAAAATGGCCATGAAAGGGGCTCATTCCAATTTTTAAAGATGAGTCATTTTCTACCAGTTTCCCATTTCTTGTGTTCTTTCTGTCCTTCCCGCATCCAGACTCTCTCTACCATCATCACTTTGGCATTCAGTAGCAAGGATGACATGATATTGCTTAAGGATACCTTTGTTGCTCTAAAAGGATTTGTTCTGAAATAAGTCAGTAAATTAACAATTGAGTTCAAAGGAGCCTATTTCTACTTTTTAATACATATCCTTATTGATTTGAAATTGAGGAAGATAAAGGACAAACAGACTGAAACATAAGTGATCAGAGTCATTGACTGGCTTTCTCCTATATGGTCCCCAGTGTAGACCAACCTGCAAGCCGGACTTGTGCTCTGACTGGGAACTGAACCACAATTTCCTGAATCATTGGTTGATGCTCAACAACTCATCCAGTCAGGCCAAGCCACAGGAGGCCATTTCAATATGAGAAACTAAAAGTGTCACTAATGGGAAAGGTGCACTGACTGGCAACATGGTTCAGAGATTTCCCAACACAACTACAAATACATGCCTGTGTTTGTGTATGTGTGTGTGTGTGTGTATGTGTCTGTGTCTGTGTGTCTGTGTGTCTGTGTGTAGGTGTGGTTATTGTGTGTGTGGTTGTTGTCTGTGGCATACTCTACTTCTCATTGTCCTCCTTGCCATTTGCCCTTCTAGGAGGGTTTTCTTCCCCAAATGTACATAATATCCTGAATCATTTCCCACATGTCTTAACTCTCTTCCCCACAGCATTTTTCCACCAAATTATATTGTTCCGGATGCTGGAAATACACTCTCACTTTTGTTTAAAAGGTAGAATTTTATTCACATATGATATTTTGGAGATGTTGGGAATACATTGCCACAGTCAAACACCACGTGTGGCACCATTTTTTATGAATGATTTAATGGCGAATGACCGCAATGGATTTCCATGATTGTCCACCAGGTGGCTGAGTTTTAACACCATATCACATTATTGGGGATGCTGGCAATGCATTCTCAGACATGTCCACAAGACGGCAGCATGATCTCACAAATGATTTACTAGGGAGATTCTGGCGATGCACCCCTACAAATGTCCATGTGGTTGCAGCATTTCCCCCCACCGGATTTTATTGCGATTCTTGGTGATTCATTCTCACAATTGTCCAATAGATGACAACATGATCTCACCAGTCAATGTAATGGGGATGCTGGCAATGCATTCTCACGTTTGTCCACCTGGTACCAGCACTTTTCCATGCAATTATTTTATAGGAGATGTTGGCAATGTGTTCTTCACTTGTGCACGAGGTGGCAGTATTAGTCCACCAAATGATTTTTTTGAAATCCCAAGTCCGTTCACCTGGTGGCAGCATGTCCCCATTGAATTATTCCATTGAGTATGCTTGAAATATATTCTCACCCTTGTTCCCATAGCAGCATTTTTCACCAAATGGGTTTATTGGTGCTTCTAACAATGTATTATTATGCTTGTCATATGGTTGGCACCATTTCCTTAGAAATTAGTTTTTGTGGATGCTGGCAATGCAGTCTCACACTGGTCTAGCAGGTAGCAGCATTTTCTCAGCAAATAATTAAATTGGGGTAGCTGGCAAGACATTTTCACGCTTTTCTCCAGAGGCAGCACTTTTCCCCAAAAAGCTTTAATGAAGATGATGCTAATGCATTCTCAAGTTTGTCCACCTTATGGCAGCATTTGTCCACCAAATGATTCTTTTGGGGATAGTGGTAATGCTTTCTCACGTTTGTCCACCATGTAGAAACATTTTTCCACCAAATGATTTTATAAGGAATGCTGGCAATTCATTCTCTCCTTCGTCCGCCTGGCGAAGGCATTTATTTCAAAAAAACTTTTTTTGAGGACTTTTAAAATACAATCTCACGTTTCTGCAACAGGTGGCAACATTTTTCACCAATTTATTTTATTAAGGATCCTGGTAAGGCATTATCAAGTTTGTCCACCAGTTGGAAGCACTCTTCCCCCAAATGATTTTATTCAGAACGCTGGCCATGGATTCTCTCCTACGTCTCCAAGATGGCAGCATGATCTCATAAGTGAATTTATTGCAGATGCTGGCAATGAATTTCAACATCTGTAAACTAGGTGGGCACATTTTTTCCAAAACTGCTTTTATTGAAAAACCTGGTGATGCATTATCAGGCTTCTCAACCAGATAATATTTATTAAAAGGGATTTTATTGTGGATGCTCACAATGCATTCTCTCGTGTTGCCACAAGATATCAGCATAATATCACAAGTGACTTTAGTGGGGCTGATAGTAATGCATTCTCTAGCTTGTTCATTTCCACCAAATGAGCTTATTAGTGATGCTTAATGGTTTTATCACAGTTTTCCACATTTTGACAGCAATTTTCAACTAAATGATTTCACTGGGAGTGCTGGATATGCATTCTCATTCTTCTTGACCAGGTGACAGCATTAACGTCCAAAAGATTGTATCCAGGATGGTGACAAAGCATTTTTATGTGCGTCCAACACATGGCAACATTTTTCCAGAAAATGGTTTTATTGGGGATGCTGGCAGTGCTTTCTTAAGTTTGCCCAAAAAATGGTAGAATGACTTCAAAAGCAATTTTATTGGAAATGCTGGCAGTGAATACTCACACTTGTACATCATATGGAAGCAAGTTCTCACAAGTTATTATTTTGGGGATTTGGGCAATGGATTAATGTTTGTCCAACAGCTAGCCACACCTGTAGTGCCACTAAGCTGGTGGGCTCCTGAAATGTCTCTTCCAATCAGTTACAAGACAGTGGGTGTCACCCTACACAGCCCACCCCTCACTGGGCTTCCTGGTGTATGGGCCTGGCACCTGGAGTCAAACATTCCTGAGGGAGCCCAACTTCTGTCCTTGCACCTGGGGCTTTCCTGTGGTTTGCTGCTGGCTTGGGTACTCTTCAAGTCTCATCACATTTCCCACTTCAGAATCCATTTTCTTGACCAATTTCTCACTGGTCCATAGAGACCCTGAGCAAAATTCACAGTGACAAATGCCCCGGGTGAAAATACGCTATCCCAGGATATGGGATATCTGATATTGAAGCTGCAGGAAAAGGAAAGGACTGTGGCTGGAGGTGACTATAGCCTGTATTCTGGCAGACTTGAATGCTCCAGAGTACAACAGCCAACAAACTGTTTTTTTTTTCTACCTATAGATCAGTCATTTTCTAAGTTTTTCCCATTGCTCTTGTTCTCTCTTTTTTCCCCTCATTTCCACTATCTTACCATCCAGACCTGGGGTTTCAGTGACCTGTTACAAAGATGATTTGATATTGCTTTAGGACTAATGTGATGCATGAGAAGGACTTGGTCTTGATGCTTGTGATGATCCATAAAGAGAAGTTGTGGCACAGCACCTCAGCCTTTGCATTAAAAGACATCTGTACCCAGTAAATAAACAATAGTGTTCACAGGAGTTCATTTCATTGTGAACAAAGGTAAAAGGTCCATAAATGGTTAAGGTATACTGACTGCACACAATATGGATCAGAGTTTGCCTAAAATGACTTTTGTACATGCCTGATCTCTGAGAAATTGTGGGTGTGAGGGCTAAGGCACATACTGCATCTTATTGTCCCTCTGATCATTTACTCTTCCAATAGGCGATTCGCCCCCAGGTGAACCCAGTATCCAGACTGACTCCTCACATGCCTTTGCTCTCTTCCCCACAACTCCTACATGCAATTTATACTCCCACTGGCTAAGTGTGGTTCTGAATCCTGGGCTCAGAGGATGATTCTCACAGCAAATACAGTGCTCTCATACTTCTAGGGAGGGCTTCTGCTTCAAGTGTGAAATGCACTGGGAAGCCTCCCACCGCATTGCCTGCTGTCAATGTGTGAGCTGACCTCCGACAGAAAGGAACCTGGAAATCCATCATCCTTTAGGAGCTAGCAGTAGACATTCTGGCCCTTGCTCCCAAATCCCTTTCCTTGAGCTACCTTATGTCCTTAGGTCCATTAGTATCACCCACTTCAATGGACTTACTATTAGTTCTCCCTCCTCCCCAGCCTCCATCACACAGAAAGAATTCTGACTTCTCATACTGTCCTAAAGCATAACTTAACCACCACTGCAACTGCACAGGCCCAGCCCTCACAGGCAATGGTCATTCACAGGCAGCCAGTTGTAATGCCCCAAACTAGGGACAAACACCACAGAGACAGACACCATTGATGCTCTTGATTTATGTGTTCCAAGAACACACAACAAACAGACAAACAGAGCTGATGCTCCTGCTTTAACTTTCCATTTCATACCATGCCCTGGATCTCTCTGTGACTGCATACCTGGTCACACAGACATTCTGCTCCATTGTCCTGTGCAGGAACATAATGTCTGCTTGAAAACACATGCTTACATGAAAAACTTGTCATGTGCACTTCTCTATTTGAAGGAAAATGGATGGTCCCTCCTGTTTAATTCTCACTGTGGGAGATCCCCTGAACACAGCTAACCGCCTATCATCTCCTATCAGCATTCCTAAAGAGTATTGTAAAATCATTGGCAGCCCTAACTTGAAGAGTCAGTCATTGCTGAAATTTGGATCTCTTCAATTTCCAGTTGCCTTGTGTTGGGTGCATCAGACCACATCGCCTTCATAATGAGCAGGGACCTCAGGATCACCTGGTTAGGAATTTGGAGACACCTAAGGAAATATATGATGCTTGTGATGATCCATAAAGAGAAGTTGTGGCACAGCAGCCTCAGCCTTTGCATGAAAAGACACCTGTACAGTTGTGAGAAGGGTTACAGGAAGAACATCATGGGAGTCTCCATTTAAGGAACAGTAGACAGGCCTAAGGTTGTGCTTGGTGCCCTTGAGGAAGAATTCAGAGAGGTGGGTCAAGGAAACGGCTTTGTTTCTGAGTGATATTGGACATGCACACTTCATCAAACATCAGCCTTCCCTACCTGAATGTGATTCCCACTACAGTGCTCCAGACTTCCCGGCTAATCCTGATGCCCTGAGGACCTGGCCTCACAGACTCTGTTCCTCCCAGTCTCAGTGTGTCCATGAGAGAAAACAATGACCCAGCTTCCTAGCAACCTAGGGGAGAGTGTCCAGAAAGAGTCTCCTCACCTGTACTCCTCTACCTTCACTCTCCTGGGGCCAAGCTCCTTGCATAGTACTTGAGATGATTAGAACACACTTCTATTACTGATGTTCTAGTAGGGTAAGCAGGGATAGTCAGAAGAAGCCAGGGATCTCATTTTCTGAACCCAAGAGGTAGGGGAACCCAAAGCTCTCCATCTCTACTGCCACCGAGGCCCAACCTCAGTATCTTGCCCTATCCTTCCAGGTCGCAGCATTTTTCTACTAAATAACATTGTCGGGAATGCTGGAAAGGCATTCTCACGCTTATCCAATAGATGGCAGCTTTTCGTTTCAAATCATGTTATTGGGGATGTTGGCAATTCATTCTCATGCTTGTCAAAACATGGCAGCTTTTTTTTACAAATAAGTTACTGAGCAGGCTGGCAATGCATATCCACACTTGTCCACGAGATGGCAGCATGACTTCACATGTCATTTCATTCGGGATGGTACCGCTGCATTCTCTCCTTTCTCCACCAGGAGTACTTTTCCACAAAATTATTTCATTGGGCATGCATGGTAGGCATGCTCAGGTATGCCCAAGAGTTGTTTGCATTTACCTCAAAATGTCATTTCTTTCCTGATGCTGTCAGTGGATTCTCATGCTTGACAGTCACAACATGCAGTTATGTCCTCAAGTGCCAAAAGGCGGATTCCAACAGAAAAATACAGTTTGCACATACTTCAACAGAGGGAATTTGATTTAACTGTGAAAAGAACGTAAAGCCCCGACCTGGTTCCCTGCTGTCACTGTGTGAGCCGACTCCCTAAAGTGAGGGTATGGCAAACGCATCATCCTTTATAACTTATCACTGCAAATTCCGACCCTTGCACACAAGGCCTTTCCTTGAACTCCCTTATCACCCAAGGGAAAATGGTAAACTCTATTGGACTTTCACTGATTTCTTAATCCACCACAGTCTCTACCACACAGAAAGAATTTTGGCTTCTGATACCATCAGAAAACACAACTTAGCCACTTCTGCAATTGTAAAGGCCATGCATTCACGGGGCGGGTAATTCAGAGAGTCCATTGTCAAGGCAAACAATACATAAACAGGCACATTAGATGCTCTCGCTTTATCTTGCCATTTATTCCATGTGCTGCATATATCCATGGCTGAATGCCTTTCCACAGGGACATTCTGCACCTAATTTCTACGCAGGAAAAGAATCTTTGCTTGAAACACCTTTTAATCTGAAAAAGCTTCTCACGTGCACTACTTATATTGGAAGGTCCCTCCTATAGTTCTCACACGTTAAATACGTGCAGTTAACACAGCAAATCTGGTATCATCTCCTCTGAGGATAATCAAAAAGTATTTAAAAATCATGTCAAGCCCAAACCTGACAAAGTTGGAATCTCTTCCGTTTTCTCCAGCCATGCATTCAACAGTTCCCACCACAACTTGGTTGTGATGGGCAGTGTACCCAGGAAGGCCAGCGATACAATTCAGTAAATACATGGTGGTTGTGATGATCAATAGAGGGATGTGGTGGCACAGCAGCCTCAGCATTTTCATGAAGGAGGATACTGGAAAATTGTGGAGGGGGTTCTAGGAAGCACATCACAGAACTTCTCTTTAATGCATGGTAGGCAGGCCTGAGGGTGGTGTTGGTGACCTGAGGTGTGAGATCAGAGAAATAGGCCAAAGAATCTACTTTCATTCTGAGTGACAGAGGAAACAGACATGACCTCATCATCCTTCAGCCTCCCCCAAGTGAACATGATTGGCACTGCGGTGCTCAGAACTTCCAGCCTCATCCTCATACCGTGATGATGTCACAGGCTGTATTTCTCCCAGCTTCAGTGTGTTCATGTGAGAAAACAATGTCCCAGCTACCTGGCAATCCAGAGGCAAGTGAAGAGTTGGTCTCTGCTCACCTGTTATCATCTATGTCCCCTCTCCTGATGCCAACATACACTCATAGTTCTCACTGTTGATCTGGAAAGGAAAAATGGGCTCCACAGGAGAGGGCAGGCGTCTAAACCACAAACCCAAAAAGCAGGGGATCACACCAAGCTCTCTAATGGCATTTCCTGCAAGGACCCACCTAAGCAATCCTGTCAGATCCCGAAACATGGTGATCAGAGACGAAGTTGAAGAAGTGAATGCTGCTGTTCTGCCTGCAGTTGTAGGCCTGTCGTTCATACTGCAGGTACCACTGAATGTGAGTGGAATGGGTCACCCTGTATCCTGCAGCTTGAGGAGTGTGTGGAGAGGAACCTGTCACCTTCCAACTTGGACACACTTCTTGCCGCAGGCCATGCAGGGAGCCTCCTCTCTCCTGCGATGGCTATGAGAGGATCCTTCACAATCACAGTATCGTGGATGTAGGGGTTTTTGTGAAAGAGCAGCACAGTCTTGCAGCGATTGCTGCCATGCCAGGCTTCCTTCACCTGCAAAAGGATAGTGGATCCGGTTTAGGGTGATAACTTATTCCAGAACTCCCGCCTATTCCTTCCTGCAGGGATAGGATTTTTTCACAAGCTCTCTACCTCCCCAGCCGTGGTCTGCACAGCCTGACCTTCAGATTGATCATGTGGCTGAGCATGGTTTCATCTTGGTCACTGATAATGGCTGACAATTCCAGATTGTTGACAAATTGCAGCAGGTCAAAACGCCTGCACGCTGCAAGCTGAACATGAAACAGCTACAAAAAGGAGCAGATCCTTAAAGCAGCTTGGATTGCTCCCACCTCTCTAACCCCTAGCCCAGCTCCTTCACCATAAGATGCAAAAAGAGAGCACAGTGGTTCTTGTGGGCTCCATGTGTTTATACACACACGGGCACACTGTTTTCCTGACAGCCTTTGACCTCGCCTACATACTTGCCTGCTGAGTGCTTAACAGGATACCTTTATTTGTGGACATCACTCATTCCTGCCTCTCACTGACTTGGATATACAGAGGACTTGGACACGCAGCCCCCCTCGAGTGCAGCATTACCCCAAGAAGAACCTGAGTGACACAGAGCAGTGTGGAGGCAATGGCCCTTGTTCTGCGCATGAGTCTGATCTGGGACGGCGCTCCTGAAGCCCAGGGAGAGTTTTTGTGGTACTGGTGAGATAAAAGGGTGTCTCTGAGATTTTGGATCACACTGTTCTCACTATCCTGAGCTTCACTCCAATGTGTCTATTTGATTCTGAGCTACCGATCCCCACTAATACATTTCTCATGCACTAGGGCAGGCATATTGCGTTCCCTTCTGTAGAGTCAAGGATACACTATTGACTCAGCATCTGGCAATGCACTGAACGTTAGTGCTTTTCAGTTCTAAACAGGGCTGCCGCCGCTGCCAGGTACTGGGCTTGAGCCAGCAGAAGGATCTGCTCACTTGTAAGTTCACGGGCTACATTCCTAACTTAAGTGCCCGGAGCACATCCAGTGGGGACCAGGTGCACTTCCCACTGAGCCAATCCTCTTCGTGCTCCTGCTCGACTGGCTCTTCTTGTGGATGTTTTGTTTCTATCTGTGCCTGAGGCTCAACATCAACCACTACCTTCATGACTTTTATGGCGTCCTCTCACCCAGGACAAACTGCTCCCTGCCAATTAATTCCTCCTCAATCAATTCCTTCTCCTCTCCCTGCTCCACCCTGTCTGGCCCTTGTAGAAACTCATGATACATTTCCTCTGCCAAAGCATAACTTACCCACTTCTGCAACTGTAAGGCCCAGCCCTCCCAGGGACTGGTCGATCATTCCAAGGCAGCCAATCGTAAGGCTCAAACCAACACACAAACAACAGACAGACAGACAGACAGACAGACACGGTACTTGCTCTTAATTTATCTTTCTAACTACATGCCATGCTCTGGATGTCTCCGCATCTCAATGCTTTCCCACAGGGACATTCTGCATCTATTTCCTGTGCAGGGAAACAATGTTTGCTTGAAAACACATATTTCGCTGAGAAAGCTTCTCATGTGCACGACTCTTCTTTGAAGTAAAATGGACAGTCCCTCCTATTTATCTCACAGTGTGGGAGGTCCCCTGAACACAACAAACCTCCTATTGTCTCCTCTGACTATTACTAAAGAATACTGAATAATCCCCAATCTGTAAAATGGGTCACTGCCGCCAGTGGGATCTCTTAAGTTTCCACCAGCCCTGTGTTCAACATGTGCCGCCACAACCCGTTTATAACGGGCAGTGTTTTCAGGATGACCTGTGGAGGAATAAGGAGACACTTAAGGAAATATATGGTGGTTGTGATGATCAATAGAGGCAAGTGGTTCCAGAGCAGCCTCAGCCTTTGCATTCTCATGCTGAAACACCACGTGGCAGCATTTTCTCCTCAAATGGTATTATTGCAGATGCTCACTCTGAATTCTTACTTTTGTCCAGAGGCGGCAGAAAGTTTCTTACCAACGATTGTTCTGGGGATGCTGGCAATGCATTCTCACACTTTTCCACCAGGTGTCGGCATGATTTCACGAGTAATTTTATTGGGGATGCTGGAAAAGCATTCACAATTCCATTCAACAGGTGGAAACATTTTCAACAGGATGAATCCATTGGTGAACTCGTGGATGCATTCTCACGTTTACCCACCAGGTGGCAGTATTGTTCCAACTGAGGATCATATTTGGGATGCTTGTGGAGATGCAGAAGATGCATTTTCTCGTTTGTCCACCAGGTGGTGGCATTTTGACACCACGAGATTTTATTGGCTATGCTGACAATGGAAGCTAATGTGTGTCAAGCAGGCAGCAGAATTATTTTACCGCACGATTTCGCTGGAGATGCTTGCAATGGTTCTATATTTATCAGTTGGCGTCAATATTCCACTAGTGAATATCAGGAATGTTCTGGAAGTGCATTCTCACGCTTTTCCACCAGGTGGCAGAATTTCCCCACAAAGTACTTTTACTGAGGATGCTGGCAAGGCATTCCCACGTTGTTTTCTACAGCTGTCTGCATTTTCCCTCCACTGTCCCATTTTGGGGAAACTGGCAATGCATTTTGGCGCTGAAACATGAGATGGCAGCATTTTTCCACCAACGATTCTGTTTGAGATGCTGGCAATGCTTTCCCACGTTTGTCTTAACACGTTTGTGGAAGCATTTTTACTACCAAATTATATTATTGGGGGCGTTGAAAATTCAGTCTCAAGTTTGAAAAAGACTTGGCTACATTTTCCACAAATGTGATTATTTTGTGGATGTTGACAAGGCATTCTCACGTTTTAACAGCCATTGAACCTACTTTCCCAAAAATGATTCTATTGGGAATAGTGGCGTGGCACTTTCACTTTTGTTCAATAGCTGGCAACACTTTCACCACAAAGTATCGTTTGGGGAATGCTGGAAGCACGTTCGTCCAACGTACTTCGTAGAAGTACTTTTCCACAAAATGATTTTATTGCGGATGCGGGCAATGCATTCTTCAGTCTCTCAAACAAGAGGCCACATTTTCCACCAAACGATTACTTTGGTTGTGCTGGCAATGCATTCCCACATCTGTCCACAAGGTGGCCACTTTTGTTTACCAAGGGATTTTCCTGAGAACGCTGGCAATGCATTCCCTTGCTCGAATACCAGGTGACAGCATTTTCTCCACAAGTGATCTTATTGGAGATGCTGTAACTGCATTTTCACATTTGTAGAAAGGTGACTGGTTTCTTATTTACAAATGATTGTTTTAAGGCTGCTGGCAATTCCTTCTGACACTCAAACACCAGGTGCAGTATTTTCCCACCAAATGATATTATTGAGGATCCTGGCACTGCATGCTCCTCCTTGGAGAACAAGTGGCAGCTATTTTCCACCATGTAACTTCACTGGGGCTTCTGGCGATGCATTTTCACTCTTGTCCAATAGGTGGAAGCATTTTCCCACAAGTGATTTCACTGGGGATGCTGGCAATGAACACTCACACAAGTCGACAAGATAAGGGCATTTTTCCCACAAGAGATTTTCATTGTGAATCTTGGCAATGTATTTTCAAATGTGTCCGCCATTTGGCAGCCAGCATCATCTCAGAAGGGATTTTCATGAGGATGCGGGCAACGCATTCTCACACTTGTCAAACATGTGGCGGCCTTTTTCCAACAACTGATATTATTGGGGCTGCTGGCAATGCATTGTGAAGCCTGTTTACAACAAGCCCGCATTTTTCCACCAAATGTTATTATTGCACATAAAGGCAATGGTTTCTCCCGCTTGTCCACCCGTTGGCACCTTGACATCACAAGTGATTTTGTTTGGTAAGCTGAGAATGCATTCTTACGTTTGTTCAGCCAGTTGCGGAATTTTTCCACCAAGTGACTTTATTGCTGCTGGCTGTACATTCTCACGTTTGTCCAACTATTCGCCGCAGTTTTCCCCTAAAGTGATATTGTGTGTGTGGGTGTGGATGTTGGTTTTGAATTCTCACACGTGGACATTGGCTATCAGAATTTTAGGCCCAAATCACTTTATTGTGATTCCCGAGCATGCGTTCTCACTCTTGTCCACCAGTTGGCACCTTGATCTCAGTAGGGGTTTCATTGGGGATTCTGGGAAATCATTCATACAGTCCTTTAGCACCTGGTGGCCTTTTTCTCAAAGAGTGATTTTGTTGGGGATGCAGTCAATGCATGCTTCACCTTGTCCACCAGGGGGCAGAATATTTCCACCAAGTTTTTTTTAAAGGGGATGCGTTTAATGCTCTCCCACTTACCTCCACAAGGTGGCAGCATTTTTAAAACAAATGCTTTTCTTGGGAATGCCGGGAATGCTCTCTCACATTTGTAAACAATGTCAGGTAATTTCTCATCAAACGTTTTTACGGGAGATGCCTGAAATACATTATCACCTTTTATTCAAAGGGGCAGCATTTTTTCAACCAAATAATTTTACAGGGGCTGGCAATGGATGCTCACGTTTGTCCCACACTTGGCAGCATTTGTCCCAGAGAAAGTTTTTTTGCGGGGATGCGTGGCAGCGTTTCGCCCCAAATGATTTTATTGAGGATGCCTGCAAGGCAGTCTCAGGTCTCTACATGAGGTCACAGTAGTTTTCAACCACATGATTGGATTGGGGATACTATCAGCGCATTCTCACCCTTTTGCATTTTGCCGACAGAGAGGTTTTGTGGTGATTCCGACAATACGTTCTCAGACTTATCTGAGAATTGGCAGTATTTCCGTACAAATGGCCTTACTGGGGATGCTGGCAATGTATTCTCACGATTGTCCACGGAGGACAGCATTTTCAATCAAATAATTTTATGGGAGATGCTACGCAGCCATTCTTGCACTTGTCAACCAGAAGGCAGGTTTTCCCCAGTATGATTTTATTGGTCATGCTGGCACTGCATTCTTAATCTTTATCATAGGTGGCAAAACTTTCCCAAAAACTTATTATTTGCGGGATACTGGCAATGAATTGTCATTCTCAAGCATCCGTTGGCAGCATTTTTTAGCTAATGATTTTGTTGGGGATGCTCGCCGTGCGTTTTCCTATTTGTCGACCAGTGCACCTGGTGCCCGCTGGAGGTGCTCCAGGCACATAAGTTAGAGATGGAGAATATGGACTTGCAAGGAAGCAGAGCCTAACGGAAAATCTTGATAATGCATTGCCAGATTTCTCAGTAAAATCCCTGTGAGAGCTCAGTTCCGTATTATGTTCGAACGTTGGAAGCAAATGCCAGGATCCCCAATAAAATTGTTTGGGTCAAAGATGCCGCTTCCATGTGGGCAAGCGTAAGACTGCCTTGACGTTATTCCCAATAAAATCATTCTAGGAACAGTGCTGCCTCTTAATGGATAATCTTGAGAATGCATTTTCAGCATCTACAAAATAATCACCAGAGTGAACATATAGGCCATCGGCTGGACAAATGTAAGAATGCCTTCTGAGCCTACCAAATAAACTTGCATAAATGTCCAGTGTTGGGTCCTAAAAAATGATGGATTTCTAAGTATCCTCCCTGTAGGGAGTCGGTCACACATTAGGAACAGGCAACCAGGTGGGAGACTTCACAGTTGAACCAAAGTCCCTCTCTAGAAGTATGACTGCACAGTGTTTTGCTGAGAGAATCAGTCTCTGAGGCCGAAGATCCCAAGCGACATTTAGCAAGGGGTGGAATAAGGTGCACAGATACCTGTGGCGAATTGAGTCAAGGCGTGTGGGAAGTCAGAAGCGTATTAGGTTCATTTGGGCAAGAATCCCCTGCTGGAAGAGTAAATGAGCAGAGGGACAATAAGAAGGAGAGTGTGCCACAGCCCTCACACACAAGCACACACAAGCACACACACACACATGCACACACACAGAGGCAAAGGCATGGACATGAATTTGTGTTGGGCAATCTCTGGACTATGATGTCCACAGTCAGTACACCTTGCCCGTTTTTGACACTTTTTACGTTTCCTCAAATGGAAATGGCCTCCTGTGAATATGATTGTTTATTGACTTTGTTCCTTCAGACCAAGCCCTTGTGCAACCAACTAATCCTTAAGCAATATCAAGTCATCCTTGCTACTCGTCACTGAAACCCAAGGAGTGGATGAGAGAAAGTCAGAATGAGAGAAAGACCAAAAGAGCAAAAGCAATGGAAACAAATAAAAAGTTACTAATCTAAAAGGAGTCAGACTGAGACCTTATCTTGGCGGTAATAATCCTGATGATCCAACTCTACCAGAATGTAGGCTACAGTCCTCTCCAGCCACAGTTCTTCCCTTTGACTCTCACTTCAGTCTCAGATATCCCTTATACTGGAATAGCCTCTACTGCCCGGGCATTTCTCCCTGTGGATATTACCAGGGGTCCCTGTGGATGTGTGGGAAGTGTTAAAGAAAACGAATTCTGAAGTGGGAAACGTGAGTTGCCTTAAGAAAGAGCCCACTAGACACCGAACCGAAGGAAACCTAAAGATGCTAAGGCAAAATAGGACTTCCTCAGGAATGTTTCTCTACAGGTACAAGGCCCATACACTGAGGCTCACAGTGAGGGGCGGGGCTGAATACGATGATGCCTGCTGTAGCCTCACAGTTTGGAAGAAATGTTTCAGAAGCCCAACAGCAAAGGGGAGCGAGTGGGGTGTCCAGGAGCCTTTTCCACGCTACGTGACCACATCCCAAGCCCCTGTCTGTAGGCTCAGTGAGACCACACTGAGCACAGCAAGAACCCATACCCGGACCTGAAGTGTCTGTCTTTACTGTATGGCTTATTCTTGACCCTTTGGTCAAATATTAATTGACCATGATGGCATGGGTCAATTTCAGGATTCTGTACTTTTCCATTGATCTATGTGCCTGTTCCTGTGCCAGAAGCAGGTTGTTCTGATCACAGTGGCTTTGCCCTACAGCAGGATATTCAGTAATGTGATCCTACAACTCTGTTCTTTCTCAAGAATACTGTGGGTGCACGGGGTCTTTTTTGGTTTCCTATAAATTTTCGAAACATTTTTTCCAGCTCTGTGAAACACACTGTTGGGATTGATGACAATTGTGTTGAATTTATAGATTGTTTTGGGTAGCATGGATATTTTGATAATGTTAATTCTTTCAGTCTATAATTCTTTCACTCCTTTGTATCTTCCTCTATTTCTTTTTTCAATGTCCTGTTTCTGAATACAAGTCTTTTACATCCTTCTTTGACTTTACTCCTAGGTGTCTTATTTTTTCAGTTGCAATGGTAAATGGTATAGTCTTTTCTAAGAGTTCATAATCGGTGTAAAAAAAATGCCATCAATGTGTTGATGTTAATTTTGCTTCCAGCTTCCTTGCCAAATTCATTAATTATATCCACAAGTACTTGGTGGACTCTTTAGTGTTTTATGTACAATATCATGTCATCTGCAAGTAATGACAGTTAACCTTCTCTCTTCCGATACGGATGCCTTTTATGTTCTCTTTTTGTCTGCTCGCTGTGGCTAGGACTTCCAGTAGTATGCTGAGCAGTAGTGGTGAAAGGGGCAACCGTGTCTTATTCCTCTTCTTAGGGGATATGGTTTTAGCCTTTGCACGTTGAGTATGATTTTGGCCCCAGGTATGTTGTATATGGCCTTTATTATGTTGAGATATATTCCCTCTATTTCCACTTTGCTCCCAGTTTTTTCCAAAATGGGTGCTGGATTTTCTAGAATATTTTCTCTGTATCTATTGATATGATCATAAGATTTGTGTCCTTCATTTTGTTTAGCTCTCACATTTCTTGATTTGCGAATATTATACCAGCGCTGCGTCTCCAGAATAAATCACACTTGGTCATGGTGTATGATCTTATTTAATGTATTGCTGGATAAAATTTGGTAATATATTTTCTGAGGATTTTGGCACCTATGTTCATGAGGGACGTTGGTCTGTGAAATTCTTTATTTGCAGGATCTTCATCTGGTTTTGGGATTATTATAATACTGGTCTCATAAAAATATCTCCCTCCTCTGGAATTTTCTAAAATATTTTGAGGAGAGTGGGTTTTAATTCTTCTTTAAATGTTTAGGTAAGCTCGCATGTAAATCCATCTGGCCCCAGACACTTGTTTGCTGGAAGTTTTTTTCTTATTACTTCTTCAATTGCATCCATTTTTACTGGCCCTCCAGGTTTTCTGATTCTTTCCGATTGAGTTTTAGCAGATTGTAGTTTTGAGGAATGTGTCCATTTTACGCAGCTTCCCCACTTTATTGTTGTGCATAGTGTTTTCTTAGTATTCTTTCTGTTTCTGTCATGTCAGTTGTTATATCGCCTCTTTCACATCTGATTTTGTTTTCTTGGGTCCTCACCGTTTGTTTTTTGGTGCGTCTGGCTAAAGACTCATCGATCTTATTTCTGTCAGAAAACTAGTTCTTACTTTCATTGATATCTTGTACTGTGTTTTTGGTCTCTGTGTCGTTCATTTCTGTTCTGATCTTCACTATTTTCTTTCTTCTACATCTCCTCGAAATGTTCAGGTCCTCTTCCCTTTTTAATATTGGGTTGTTGTTTTTGTTTTGTTACTTACATAAGAAATAAAAATGACTTTACATTCTGAATTCTGTGTTTTATTTTAATCTCTGATAGCAGATTTATGCCCCTTCAGAAATTGATGTAGAATATACGTCATCTAAAACTAAACATTTTAAACTATACGCTCCAGTGGTTTTAAAATTGGAATAATGTAGAACTGTTACAGCATAACAAGAAGCTAGAAAAATTCCAGGACAAGTTGAAAGGGAAACTGAGATAGATTTTTAGACAGCAGTTTGAGTTAAGCCTATCTTCCCTAAGCCAAAGGCACTGGAGAATAAATAGTTTGTATTAGATGGGAAAGATGCAGAAACCCAGGTGCAGAGACTAGGGTACAGGAAACCACCTGGACAGGAACCCCCAGAGGCCTACAAGGGACAAAGACTGGGAAAACAAGAACTTTGTCCCCAGGTAATCTATTCTCCCAGAGCATGTCATGGGTCATGCGGTGGAGACCCCCTAAGCATTCCTCCCTAAAGATACCTTTTAAGTCTCAGTTGTATTTCAGCTCCAGGCCCATAAAAGCATTAAGACAAGACAAGTGGCATTGGAGTGGACTCAGGACCAGACACATTGACAAATGTGGCCCTTCCTGGCATGGACTAATCAGTGGCGACCAGCACCCTGAAAGGGCACCCCTGGAAAGCTGATGAATATTCTCTTGAGAACTCCCCTTAAGCCTCCCATAAGATTTTCCACCTGCAAGGGAGATAAATATGCTCCGGACAAAGGACCAAGTGTGAGCTCCCCTACACCACAGGAAAGCGTGACAGCGCCAGTTTCCTCCTTCCTTCTGCGGGGGCCCCATGGTGCTTTCAACCAGGGGAGCAATGGGCAGTGGCAGCTCATCCCAGGCTTGTCTTCTGAAACTGTCTGAAAGGTCTTGGAAATGTGTCCAAGGCCCCCTTTTCTCTGACTTCCCAGTGAGCAAAGGCAGCCCAGCCTAGGCTATCCTGTTACTTCGTCTATGCACCTGCCTTGGTTCACCATCCTAAGTACATTTTTATTACAGCCATTAAAGCTTTGGGTTTTTTTCTTCATTTTTTTCTCTTGATTGAAATCTTTCCTTCAAGATGACAAGAGCTGAGGCCTTCTGCCTGTATCCCCTGTAACACAACCGTCATCTTTTCACTTCGGAAACCTTAATGTCAACATAAAAGAAAGCCTCATCCCATTTAAAGAGTATACCCAATTCTACTCTGGACTATTTCCTCATTTACACTGATGTCTTTCCCATCTCCATGGCTATGCTATTGCTATTGTCGTTGTTGTTAACCCTCACTAGAGGATATTGTTTTCATTGACTTCCAGAGAGAGTGGCATGGAAGAAGGGGTAGAGAGAGAGAGGTGCCTCAGTGTTAGAGACACAGACATTGGTTGCTTTTCTAATTCGCTGCACACCTGGGATGAGGAATGAATCTACAACCTAGGTATGTGCCCTCAACTGGGAATCAAACCTGAGACCCTTCAGTGTGCAGGCCGACACTATGCCACTGAGCCCCGCTGCCCAGGGTAGATATGCCTTTTTAAATATGAAGTTTGTAGGTATATTTAACTTGAAATTGGTAGAGGTTTTAAAATGATTTCTTTAGTTTTACTCATGTTTTCATTGGTGATTTGCCACTATTATATTACTGGCATTAATTTTGCAACAGTTTGTATGTAGCAGGGAGGAAACACTTTTAGATCAGGGTCCAAATAGAGTAGTGTATACGAACTTTTTTTGTTAAAAACTTTTATAGCAATGAGAACCAGAAAAATTTCTACTAAACTATCTAACACTACAACTGAAAGATTTAGAAAGAGAACAGAAAACAATAAAAGGCCCAGAGGAAGTAAAAGGAAGAAAATAATAAAGAACCAGAGCCTAAATAAATAACGTAGAGACTAAAAAATTAAAAAAGGTCAATGCAACCA
Organism: Miniopterus schreibersii; assembly: GCF_964146895.1. Classification (NCBI taxonomy): domain Eukaryota; kingdom Metazoa; phylum Chordata; class Mammalia; order Chiroptera; family Miniopteridae; genus Miniopterus; species Miniopterus schreibersii. Next base: position 15,527,564 of record NC_138120.1, on the reverse strand, counting down.
AGAGCTTGTCTTTGAATAGACAATCAGTGTGATGAACTTTTAACCCAACTCACCAAAAACCAAAGACAGAGGTCAAAAATAAATAAATTGAGGAACAAAAGAAGTGAAGTAACAACTGATACCACTGAAATACAAAGGGTTGTAAGCAAATACCCTGAACAACTATATGCCAACGACCTGGATGAAATAGACAAATTTCTGGAAATACACAACCTTCCAATACTCAGTGAGGAAGAATCAGGCATGCTGAACACGTTGATAAAAACTGGTGAAATTGGAACAGTGATTTTTTTAAAAATGCCCAAGAAAAAAAGGGCCAGGCCCAGACAGTTTCAGAGGGGAGTTTTATCAAACATTCAAAAAATAATTCAAATTGTTCCAAAAAGTCGAGAGGAACAAACACTCCCAAGCTCTTTTTAGGCAGCCTGAATAATCCCAACTACAAATCCAGGTAAAGACCTTGCAAAGAAAGAATTACAGGCCAATATCCGTGATAAACAAAGATGCTAAAATCTTCAAACAAATATTAGCAAATTGGATCAAGCAATATGTTAAACAGATCACACCCCATGACCAAGTGGGGTTTATTCCAGGGATGCAGGTTTGGTACAGTATTCACAAATCTATAAATGTGATGCATCACAGGAACCATTTGACAAACAAAAATCTCATTATCATCTCAGTAGGTGCAGAAAGAGCAACAAAACCCAGCGCCCATTTTTGAGAAAAACTCTCAGCACAGTGGGGATAGAGGGATCATGCCTAAACACATTAAAGTCCTTATAGGACAAACCTTCAGTCAACTTCATCCTCAATGGGCAAAAACTAAAACATATCCCCTAATAAGAGGAACAAGACAGGGACGTCCACTTTCACCATCTTTTATTCAACAGAGTGTTGGAAGTCCTTGCCACAGCGATCAGACAAGGAGAAAACATAAAAGGCATCCAAATTGGAAAGGAGAAATAAAACTGTCACTGTTTGCAGATGACCTGATATTGTATGCTGAGAACACTAAAGAGGTCACCAAAAGACTTCTAGATTTAATAATAAATGAACTCAGCTATGCAGCAGGATGGAAAATTAATGCCCAGAAGTAAATGGCATTTTTAAACAACATTCATGATCTCTCAGAAAGAGAAACTAAAACAAACAAACAAACAAACAAAAACACATTTAACGTGCAACAATAAAATTAAGATACTTAGGAATTAACTTAACCAAAGGGGTGAAAGACGTGTACTTGCAAAACAAATATGTTCAAAAAAGAGATAGAGGAAGATATAAACAAGTGTAAGAATATACCATGCTAATGGATTGCTAGAATCAACCTCATTCAGATGTCCGTACTCCCCAAAGCAATCTATAGATTCAAACTATTCATAAAATACCAATGTCCGATATCACAGACCTAGAAGAAGTAGTGCAAAAATTTAAAGGACACAAAAAGGACAGGGCCCCAAATCGCTGCAGCAATTTTGGGAGGAAGAAAAAAGTGGAAGGAATCAAAATAATACATATCAAGATATAGTAAAGCCATTTTAATCGAAACAGAATGGAACTGGCAGAAGAACAGACTTAATGACATAAATGGAACTGAACAGAGAACCCAGGAATTGACCCAACTCATTACACTCAATTGAGATTTTACAAAGGAGGCAGAGCATACAGTGGAGTAAAGGAAGTCTCTTCAATAAATGGTGTTGGGAAAATTGGACAGGAACTTTCAAAATAATGCAACTAGACCACTATCTTGCACCGCACACAAGGATCAACTCCAACTGGATAAAAAACTTAAAGGTAAAACATGAAACCATTAAAAATCCTAGAAGGAAATGGAGGCAGCATGATCTCAGACATCTCTCATTGCAATATGCTTACCAATACACTGCCTAGGGCAATGGAAGCAAAGGAGAAAATAAACAAATGGGACTACAGCAAAATAAAAAGATTCTGCACAAAGATACCATCAACAAAATGCAAAGGGAACTCATTATATGGGAGAACATATTTGCCGATGATACATCTGATAAAGGGTTACTACCCCTAATATTTTAAGAAACACACCTTCACAAGAGGAAGACAAACGATCCAATTAAAAAACGAGCAAAGACCTAAGTAGACACTTCTCCAAAGAGCGCATAAACATGTCCAAGAGACATATGAAAACTGCTCAGTGTCACTAATCACCAGAGAGATGAAAATTAAAACAATAATGGGGTATCACCTGAGGTCTTCCAGAATGGCTATGTTTTCAATAAGTCAATAAACAGAAAGTGCCTGTGAGGGTGTGCAGAAAAGCTCACCCTAGTATACTGCTGGTGGGAATGCAGACTCGTGCAGCCTCTATGGAAAACATTATGACATAGGAGGTTTTCTCAAAAATTGAAATACAGAACTGCCATTGAACCCAGTGGCCCCACTGCTTGGAATATGTCCTACGAAACCAGGAACATCGATCAGGAAGAATATATAAACCCCTCTGTTCAGAGCAGCACAATTTACAATAGCTCACAGGAATGGGTACATGAATCTGCTTTGATTCTGAGTGACGGTAGACATGCACACTCCTGCATCTTCCTTCAGCTTCCTGCCTGAACATGATGCCACACTGCAGTTCTTCAGACTTTCTGTCTCTTCCCAATGCCGCAGTGGCCTGGCGTCATAGGCTATCCTTCCGAGCCTCAGGGTGTTCATGTGAGAGAAAAATGTCCCAGCTACCTGACAACCCAAGGGGGAGCCCCACTGGCATCTCCTCACATGTCCTCTAAGTGCCTTCTCCTGGTTCCAACATCCTCAAGTAGTCCTTACTGATTTTCTGGCAGAGCAAAAAGTGATCGTCCAGAGACGGCAGGGATCTGACTAAAAATCCAAAAGCAGGGGAACACACCAAGCTCTCTTAGGGCATTGCAAGCAAGCCTCCACCTCAGCAATCCTGTCAGACCCTGCCACGCTGTGGGCAGAGAACTAGTTGAAGTAGTTAAGGCTGCTGTTCTGGTGCCTGGAGCTGTTGGCCCATCGTTCATAATGCTGGCACCACTGAATGCAAGAGGCATAGGATGCACTGTATCCTGCAGCATGAGGAGTGTGTGGAGAAGGGCACATCACCTTTCAAGTTCTATGCACTTCCTGCTGCTGCCCATAGAGAGAGCCTGCTCCCGCCTGTGATGGTAATGAGATACTCCTTCACAGTGGCAGTACTGCATTAGTATGATTTGCTACAAAAGGACAGTTAACCTTGCCATCATCCCTGGCATGTCTGGCTCCCTCCACCTGCAGAAGGAATGTGGGTGGGGGTTAGGGACATCTCACTCCTGGACACCCAAGTGTCCCTGCTTACATGGACAGGTTATATTCTCAAGGCCCCTCCCTTTCCAGCACCAGTACCTGCAACATCACCTTCACATTGATCGTGTGGCTATGAAAGAACTAAAACTTGGAGATCTACAAAACAGCCTGGCTTGGCCTGAACCACCTATCTTCTGGCCCCATCCCTTCTGCATAAGAGGCACAGAGGAACACAGAGGTTCCTGGGGTTACAGGTGCCTGCACCCATGCGGTCACACTGATTCCTCACAGGCTTTGATATCCCCACACCCTTGCCTGCACACGGCTTCACAGGATACCCTGATTCACGCACGTCACACGTTCCTGCCTCTGATGGAGGACTTGGGCATGCCCACACCATTTTGGGCTACTAAAACAGCTCTTCCAAACTGTGACTGGACAGAGGGCATCACGCTACTCAGCCCCGCCCCTCACTGTCAGCCTCAGTGTATGGGCCTCAGAACTGTGGTGAAACATTCCTGAGGAAGCTCTATGTTACCCGAGCATTTGCAGCTTTCCCAGGGTTTGGTGTCTGGGGGGCTCTTGCTTACAGCTACTCACGTTTCCCACTTCAGAATCCATTTTCTCTACCGCTTTCCCACAGATCCACAGTGACCCCTAGTAATATCCACAGGGAGAAATGCCCGGGACATTACAGGCTGCCCAGTCTGTGGGATATCTGAGGCTGAAGTGACAGGCAAAGGGAAGAACTGTGGCTGGAGAGGACTGTAGCCTACATTCTGGTAGAGTTGGGTGATCAGGATAACTACGGCCAAGATACGGTCTCAATCTGACTCCTTTTACATCAGTTCTCTTGTTTTTGTTTCCATTACTCTTGCTCTTTCTGTCTTTTCCTCATTCTGACTCTTTCTTCCATCTACCCATTGGGTTTCAGTGACCCGTAGAAAGAATGACTTGATGCTGCCTAAGGGTTTCTTCATTGCAGGAGAAAGGCTCGGTCTGAAGGAACAAAGTAAATAAACAATCATATTCACACGAGGCCATTGTTATGTGAGGAAATGTAATACCGTCAAAAATGCACAAGATGTACTGGCTGTGGACACCATGGTCCAGAGATTGCCCAACACAACTTCACGTACATGCCTGTGCCTCTGTGTGTGTTGTGTGTGAGGGCTATAGAACACTCTTCATGTTATTGTCCCTCTGGTCATTTACCCTTCCAGCTGGGGATTCGACCCCAAGTGAACCTAATATCCAGACTGACTCCTCACATGCCTTTGCTCTCTTCCCCACAACTCCTACATGCAATTTATACTCCCACTGGCTAAGTGTGGTTCTGAATCCTGGGCTCAGAGGATGATTCTCGCAGCAAATACAGTGCTCTCATACTTCTAGGGAGGGCTTCTGCTTCAAGTGTGAAATGCACTGGGAAGCCTCCCACCGCGTTGCCTGCTGTCAATGTGTGAGCTGACCTCCGACAGAAAGGAACCTGGAAATCCATCATCCTTTCGGAGCTCGCAGTGGACATTCAGGCCCTTGCTCCCAAATCCATTTCCTTGAGCTACCTTATGTCCCTGGGTCCATTAGTATCACCCACTTCAATGGACTTACTCTTAGTTCTCCCTCCTCCCCAGCCTCCAGCACACAGAAAGAATTCTGTCTTCTCATACTGTCCTAAAGCATAACAACTTAACCGCCACTGCCACTGCACAGGCCCAGCCCTCACAGGCAATGGTCATTCACAGGCAGCCAGTTGTAATGCCCCAAACTAGGGACAAACACCACAGAGACAGACGCTATTGATGCTCTTGATTTATGTGTTCCAAGAACACACGACAAACAGACAAACAGAGCTGATGCTCCTGCTTTAACTTTCCATTTCATACCATGCTCCCGATCTCTCTGTGACTGAATACCTGGTCACACAGACATTCTGCTCCATTGTCCTGTGCAGGAACATAATGTCTGCTTGAAAACACATACTCATGTCAAAACCTTCTTATGTGCACTTCTCTATTTGAAGGAAAATGGATGGTCCCTCCTATTTAACTCACACTGTGGGAGATACCCTAACACAATAATTGACTATCATCTCCTAGCAAAATTCCTAAAGAGTATAGTATAATTATTGGTGGCCCTAACATGAAGAGTCGGTCATTGCTGAAATTAGGATCTCTTAAATTTCCTGCTGCCTTGTGTTGGATGCATCACACCACACCACCTTTTTAATGAGCAATGACCTCAGGATCACCCAGTTAGGAATTTGGACACACCTAAGGAAATATTTGATGGTTGCAATGATCCATAAAAGGAAGTGGTGGCACAGCAGCCTCAGCCTTTGTATGAAAAGACTCCTGGACAAGTGTGGGAAGGGTCAGAGGAAGGACATCATGGGAGCCTCCATTTAAGGAATAGTAGACGGGCCTAAGGGTGAGGGAGGTGGCCTGGAGCGAGAGTTCAGAGGAGTGGGTCAATGAATCTGCTTTGATGCTGAATGATTTTGCACATGCACACTTCCTCATTTTACATCAGGTGTCCCTGTCTGAATATAATTCCCACTGCAGTGCTACATACTTCCTTTCTCAACCTGATTCTCTGAGGACCTGACATAACAGGCTCTATTCCTCCCAGTATCAGGGCGTCCATGAGAGAAAGCAATGACCCAGCTACCTAGCAAACTAGGGGCGAGTGTCCAGGAACAGTCCCCCTCACCTGTACTCCTCTACCTTCACTCTCCTGGGGCCAAGCTCCTCGCACAGTACTTGAGATGATTAGACCACACTTCTATTACTGATGTTCTAGTAGGGCAAACAGGACTAGTCAGAAGAAGCCAGGGATCTCACTTTACGAACCCAAGAGGTAGGGGAACCCAAAGCTCTCCTTCTGCATTGCCACCGAGGCCCAACCTCAGTATCCTGTCATATCCTTCCAGGTCGCAGCATTTTTCTCCTAAATAACATTGTCGGGAATGCTGGAAAGGCATTCTCACGCTTATCCAATAGATGGCAGCTTTTCGTTTCAAATCATGTTATTGGGGATGTTGGCAATTCATTCTCATGCTTGTCAAAACATGGCAGCTTTTTTTTACAAATAAAGTTACTGAGCAGGCTGGCAATGCATATCCACACTTGTCCACGAGATGGCAGCATGACTTCACATGTCATTTCATTCGGGATGGTACCACTGCATTCCCTCGTTTCTCCACCAGGTGGCAGCACTTTTCCACCAAATGATTTCATTGGGCATGCACGGTAGGCATGCTCAGGTATGCCCAAGAGTTGTTTGCATTTACCTCAAAATGTCATTTCTTTCG